>NC_079887.1:3450500-4700500 GCF_029227915.1 Hydractinia symbiolongicarpus
CAGCGTCTCATCAAAAATGAAAACATTTTTAAAAACTACAAGTCTCATGGGCTTTAGTGGTGAAATAATAATTTAAAAAATCGTTCTGGAAATGAGTTTACTCCCAGGGTACTTTCTTTGTTTACATTCGACTATACGGGACAAGCCCGGGATTTACGGGAAATCGCGAGTTTTCGTTTGCCGGCGATTAACCCTCTTTCATTAAGCGTCTCATTTAAAATGAAAACATTTTTTAAAACTACAAGTCTCATTCGTTCTAGTGGTGCAGAAAAAATTTGAAAAATCGTTCGGGAAATCAGTTTACTCCCTGGGTACTTTCTTTATATACATTCAACTATACGGGCCAAGCCCGGGATTTATGGGAAATCGCGGGTTTTCGTTTGCCGGCGATTAAACTTCTTTTATTCAGCGTCTCATCAAAAATGAAAACACTTTTGAAAACTACAAGTCTCATGCGTTTTAGTGGTGAAAAAATAATTTAAAAAATCGTTCGGGAAATGAGTTTACTCCCTGGGTACTTTCTTTGTATACTTTTGACTATACGGGCCCAGCCCGGGATTTACGGGAAATCGCGGATTTTCGTTTGCCGGCGATTAAACTTCTTTTATTCTGCGTCTCATCAAAAATGAAAACATTTTTAAAAACTACAAGTCTTATGCGTTTTAGTGGTGAAAAAATAATTTAAAAAATTGTTCTGGAAATGAGTTTACTCACAGGGTACTTTCTTTGTATACATTCGACTATACGGGCCAAGCCCGGGATTTACGGGAAATCGCGGGTTTTCGTTTGCCGTCGATTAAACCTCTTTTATTAAGCGTCTCATCAAAAATGAAAACATTTTTGAAAACTACAAGTCTCATGCGTTTTAGTGGTGAAAAAAAAATTGAAAAAATCGTTCGGGAAATGAGTTTACTCCCTGGGTACTTTCTTTATATACATTCGACTATACGGGCCACCTCCGGGATTTACGGAAAATCGCGGGTTTTCGTTTGCCGGCGATTAAACCTCTTTTATTAAGCGTCTCATCAAAAATGAAAACATTTTTAAAAACTACAAGTCTCGTGCGTTTTAGTGGTGAAAAAATAATTTAAAAAATCGTTCGGGAATTGAGTTTACTTTCTGGGTACTTTCTTTGTATACCTTTGACTATACGGGCCGAGTCCGGGATTTATGGGAAATCGCAGGTTTTCGTTTGCCGGCGATTAAACTTCTTTAATTCAGCGTCTCATCAAAAATGAAAACATTTTTGAAAACTACAAGTCTCATGCGTTTTAGTGGTGAAAAAATAATTTAAAAAATCGTTCGGAAAATGAGTTTACTCCCTGGGTACTTTCTTTGTATACTTTTGACTATACGGGCCGAGTCTTGGGTTTACGGGAAATGTCGAGTTTTCGTTTGCCGGCGATTAAACTCCTGTTATTCAGCGTCTCATCAAAAATGAAAACATTTTTGAAAACTACAAGTCTCATTTGTTCTAGTGGTGCAGAAATAATTTAAAAAATCGTTCGGGAAATCAGTTTACTCCCTGGGTACTTTCTTTGTATACATTCAACTATACGGGCCAAGCCCGGGATTTACGGGAAATCGCGGTTTTTCGTTTGCCGGCAATTAAACTTCTTTTATTCAGCGTCTCATCAAAAATGAAAACACTTTTGAAAACTACAAGTCTCATGCGTTTTAGTGGTGAAAAAATAATTCAAAAAATCGTTCGGGAAATGAGTTTTCTCCTTAGGTACTTTCTTTGTATACTTTTGACTATACGGGCCAAGCCCGGGATTTACGGGAAATCGCGGGTTTTCGTTTGTCGGCGATTAAACTTCTTTTATTCAGCGTCTCATCAAAAATGAAAACATTTTTAAAAACAACAAGTCTCATGGGCTTTAGTGGTGAAATAATAATTTGAAAAATCGTTCGGGAAATCAATTTACTCCCTGGTTACTTTCTTTGTATACTTTTGACTTTACGGGCCGAGTCCGGGATTTACGGGAAATCGCAGGTTTTTGTTTGCCGGCGATTAAACTTCTTTTATTCAGCGTCTCATCAAAAATGAAAACATTTTTGAAAACTACAAGTCTCATGCGTTTTAGTGGTGAAAAATTAATTTAAAAAATCGTTCGGGAAATCAGTTTACTCCCTGGGTACTTTCCTTGTATACTTTTGACTGTACGGGCCGAGTCCGGGATTTACGGGAAGTCGCGGGTTTTCGTTTGCCGGCGATTAAACTCCTTTTATTTAGCGTCTCATCAAAAATGAAAACATTTTTAAAAACTACAAGTCATATGGGCTTTAGTGGTGAAATAATAATTTAAAAAATCGTTCTGGAAATGAGTTTACTCACAGGGTACTTTCTTTGTATACATTCGACTATACGGGACAAGCCCAGGATTTACGGGAAATCGCGAGTTTTCGTTTGCCGGCGATTAACCCTCTCTCATTAAGCGTCTCATTAAAAATGAGAACATTTTTGAAAACTACAAGTCTCATTCGTTCTAGTGGTGCAGAAATAATTTAAAAAATCGTTCGGGAAATCAGTTTCCTCCCTGGGTACTTTCTTTGTGTACATTCAACTATACGGGCCAAGCCCGGGATTTACGGGAAATCGCGGTTTTTCGTTTGCCGGCAATTAAACTTCTTTTATTCAGCGTCTCATCAAAAATGAAAACACTTTTAAAAACTACAAGACTCATGCGTTTTAGTGGTGAAAAAATAATTCAAAAAATCGTTCGGGAAATGAGTTTTCTCCCTAGGTACTTTCTTTGTATACTTTTGACTATACGGGCCAAGCCCGGGATTTACGGGAAATCGCGGGTTTTCGTTTGCCGGCGATTAAACTTCTTTTATTCAGCGTCTCATCAAAAATGAAAACATTTTTAAAAACAACAATTCTCATGGGCTTTAGTAGTGAAATAATAATTTAAAAAATCGTTCGGCGAATGAGTTTACTCCCTGGGTACTTTCTTTATATACATTCAACTATACGGGCCAAGCCCGGAATTTACGGGAAATCGCGGGTTTTCGTTTGCCGGCAATTAAACTTCTTTTATTCAGCGTCTCATCAAAAATGAAAACACTTTTGAAAACTACAAGTCTCATGCGTTTTAGTGGTGAAAAAATAATTCAAAAAATCGTTCGGGAAATGAGTTTTCTCCCTGGGTACTTTCTTTGTATACTTTTGACTATACGGGCCGAGTCAGGGATTTACGGGAAATCGCAGGTTTTCGTTTGCCGGCGATTAAACTCCTTTTATTTAGCTTCTCATCAAAAATGAAAACATTTTTAAAAACTACAAGTCTCATGGGCTTTAGTGGTGAAATAATAATTTAAAAAATCGTTCTGGAAATGAGTTTACTCACAGGGCACTTTCTTTGTATACATTCGACTATACGGGACAAGCCCGGGATTCACGGGAAATCGCGAGTTTTCGTTTGCCGGCGATTAACCCTCTTTCATTAAGCGTCTCATTAAAAATGAAAACATTTTTGAAAACTACAAGTCTCATTCGTTCTAGTGGTGCAGAAATAATTTAAAAAATCGTTCGGGAAATCAGTTTACTCCCTGGGTACTTTCTTTATATACATTCAACTATACGGGCCAAGCCTGGGATTTACGGGAAATCGCGGGTTTTCGTTTGCCGGCAATTAAACTTCTTTTATTCAGCGTCTCATCAAAAATGAAAACATTTTTAAAAACAACAAGTTTCATGCGTTTTAGTGGTGAAAAAATAATTCAAAAAATCGTTCGGGAAATGAGTTTTCTCCCTAGGTACTTTCTTTGTATACTTTTGACTATACGGGCCAAGCCCGGGATTTACGGGAAATCGCGGGTTTTCGTTTGCCGGCGATTAAACTTCTTTTATTCAGCGTCTCATCAAAAATAAAAACATTTTTAAAAACAACAAGTCTCATGGGCTTTAGTAGTGAAATAATAATTTAAAAAATCGTTCGGCAAATGAGTTTACTCCCTGGGTACTTTCTTTATATACATTCAACTATACGGGCCAAGCCCGGAATTTACGGGAAATCGCGGGTTTTCGTTTGCCGGCAATTAAACTTCTTTTATTCAGCGTCTCATCAAAAATGAAAACACTTTTGAAAACTACAAGTCTCATGCGTTTTAGTGGTGAAAAAATAATTCAAAAAATCGTTCGGGAAATGAGTTTTCTCCCTGGGTACTTTCTTTGTATACTTTTGACTATACGGGCAGAGTCAGGGATTTACGGGAAATCGCAGGTTTTCGTTTGCCGGCGATTAAACTCCTTTTATTTAGCGTCTCATCAAAAATGAAAACATTTTTAAAAACTACAAGTCTCATGGGCTTTAGTGGTGAAATAATAATTTAAAAAATCGTTCTGGAAATGAGTTTACTCACAGGGCACTTTCTTTGTATACATTCGACTATACGGGACAAGCCCGGGATTCACGGGAAATCGCGAGTTTTCGTTTGCCGGCGATTAACCCTCTTTCATTAAGCGTCTCATTAAAAATGAAAACATTTTTGAAAACTACAAGTCTCATTCGTTCTAGTGGTGCAGAAATAATTTAAAAAATCGTTCGTCAAATCAGTTTACTCCCTGGGTACTTTCTTTATATACATTCAACTATACGGGCCAAGCCTGGGATTTACGGGAAATCGCGGGTTTTCGTTTGCCGGCAATTAAACTTCTTTTATTCAGCGTCTCATCAAAAATGAAAACACTTTTGAAAACAACATGTCTCATGCGTTTTAGTGGTGAAAAAATAATTCAAAAAATCGTTCGGGAAATGAGTTTTCTCCCTAGGTACTTTCTTTGTATACTTTTGACTATACGGGCCAAGCCCGGGATTTACGGGAAATCGCGGGTTTTCGTTTGCCGGAGATTAAACTTCTTTTATTCAGCGTCTCATCAAAAATGAAAACATTTTTAAATACAACAAGTCTCATGGGCTTTAGTAGTGAAATAATAATTTAAAAAATCGTTCGGCAAATGAGTTTACTCCCTGGGTACTTTCTTTATATACATTCAACTATACGGGCCAAGCCCGGGATTTACGGGAAATCGCGGGCTTTCGTTTGAGGGCGATTAAACTTCTTTTATTCAGCGTCTCATCAAAAATGAAAACATTTTTAAAAACAACAAGTCTCATGGGCTTTAGTAGTGAAATAATAATTTAAAAAATCGTTCGGGAAATGAGTTTTCTCCCTAGGTACTTTCTTTGTATACTTTTGACTATACGGGCCAAGCCCGGGATTTACGGGAAATCGCGGGTTTTCGTTTGCCGGCGATTAAACTTCTTTTATTCAGCGTCTCATCAAAAATAAAAACATTTTTAAAAACAACAAGTCTCATGGGCTTTAGTAGTGAAATAATAATTTAAAAAATCGTTCGGCAAATGAGTTTACTCCCTGGGTACTTTCTTTATATACATTCAACTATACGGGCCAAGCCCGGAATTTACGGGAAATCGCGGGTTTTCGTTTGCCGGCAATTAAACTTCTTTTATTCAGCGTCTCATCAAAAATGAAAACACTTTTGAAAACTACAAGTCTCATGCGTTTTAGTGGTGAAAAAATAATTCAAAAAATCGTTCGGGAAATGAGTTTTCTCCCTGGGTACTTTCTTTGTATACTTTTGACTATACGGGCCGAGTCAGGGATTTACGGGAAATCGCAGGTTTTCGTTTGCCGGCGATTAAACTCCTTTTATTTAGCGTCTCATCAAAAATGAAAACATTTTTAAAAACTACAAGTCTCATGGGCTTTAGTGGTGAAATAATAATTTAAAAAATCGTTCTGGAAATGAGTTTACTCACAGGGCACTTTCTTTGTATACATTCGACTATACGGGACAAGCCCGGGATTCACGGGAAATCGCGGGTTTTCGTTTGCCGGCGATTAAACTTCTTTTATTCAGCGTCTCATCAAAAATAAAAACATTTTTAAAAACAACAAGTCTCATGGGCTTTAGTAGTGAAATAATAATTTAAAAAATCGTTCGGCAAATGAGTTTACTCCCTGGGTACTTTCTTTATATACATTCAACTATACGGGCCAAGCCCGGAATTTACGGGAAATCGCAGGTTTTCGTTTGCCGGCGATTAAACTCCTTTTATTTAGCGTCTCATCAAAAATGAAAACATTTTTAAAAACTACAAGTCTCATGGGCTTTAGTGGTGAAATAATAATTTAAAAAATCGTTCTGGAAATGAGTTTACTCACAGGGCACTTTCTTTGTATACATTCGACTATACGGGACAAGCTCGGGATTCACGGGAATTCGCGAGTTTTCGTTTGCCGGCGATTAACCCTCTTTCATTAAGCGTCTCATTAAAAATGAAAACATTTTTGAAAACTACAAGTCTCATTCGTTCTAGTGGTGCAGAAATAATTTAAAAAATCGTTCGGGAAATCAGTTTACTCCCTGGGTACTTTCTTTATATACATTCAACTATACGGGCCAAGCCTGGGATTTACGGGAAATCGCGGGTTTTCGTTTGCCGGCAATTAAACTTCTTTTATTCAGCGTCTCATCAAAAATGAAAACACTTTTGAAAACAACAAGTCTCATGCGTTTTAGTGGTGAAAAAATAATTCAAAAAATCGTTCGGGAAATGAGTTTTCTCCCTAGGTACTTTCTTTGTATACTTTTGACTATACGGGCCAAGCCCGGGATTTACGGGAAATCGCGGGTTTTCGTTTGCCGGCGATTAAACTTCTTTTATTCAGCGTCTCATCAAAAATGAAAACATTTTTAAATACAACAAGTCTCATGGGCTTTAGTAGTGAAATAATAATTTAAAAAATCGTTCGGCAAATGAGTTTACTCCCTGGGTACTTTCTTTATATACATTCAACTATACGGGCCAAGCCCGGGATTTACGGGAAATCGCGGGCTTTCGTTTGAGGGCGATTAAACTTCTTTTATTCAGCGTCTCATCAAAAATGAAAACATTTTTAAATACAACAAGTCTCATGGGCTTTAGTAGTGAAATAATAATTTAAAAAATCGTTCGGCAAATGAGTTTACTCCCTGGGTACTTTCTTTATATACATTCAACTATACGGGCCAAGCCCGGGATTTACGGGAAATCGCGGGCTTTCGTTTGAGGGCGATTAAACTTCTTTTATTCAGCGTCTCATCAAAAATGAAAACATTTTTAAAAACAACAAGTCTCATGGGCTTTAGTAGTGAAATAATAATTTAAAAAATCGTTCGGGAAATGAGTTTTCTCCCTAGGTACTTTCTTTGTATACTTTTGACTATACGGGCCAAGCCCGGGATTTACGGGAAATCGCGGGTTTTCGTTTGCCGGCGATTAAACTTCTTTTATTCAGCGTCTCATCAAAAATAAAAACATTTTTAAAAACAACAAGTCTCATGGGCTTTAGTAGTGAAATAATAATTTAAAAAATCGTTCGGCAAATGAGTTTACTCCCTGGGTACTTTCTTTATATACATTCAACTATACGGGCCAAGCCCGGAATTTACGGGAAATCGCGGGTTTTCGTTTGCCGGCAATTAAACTTCTTTTATTCAGCGTCTCATTAAAAATGAAAACACTTTTGAAAACTACAAGTCTCATGCGTTTTAGTGGTGAAAAAATAATTCAAAAAATCGTTCGGGAAATGAGTTTTCTCCCTGGGTACTTTCTTTGTATACTTTTGACTATACGGGCCGAGTCAGGGATTTACGGGAAATCGCAGGTTTTCGTTTGCCGGCGATTAAACTCCTTTTATTTAGCGTCTCATCAAAAATGAAAACATTTTTAAAAACTACAAGTCTCATGGGCTTTAGTGGTGAAATAATAATTTAAAAAATCGTTCTGGAAATGAGTTTACTCACAGGGCACTTTCTTTGTATACATTCGACTATACGGGACAAGCCCGGGATTCACGGGAAATCGCGGGTTTTCGTTTGCCGGCGATTAAACTTCTTTTATTCAGCGTCTCATCAAAAATAAAAACATTTTTAAAAACAACAAGTCTCATGGGCTTTAGTAGTGAAATAATAATTTAAAAAATCGTTCGGCAAATGAGTTTACTCCCTGGGTACTTTCTTTATATACATTCAACTATACGGGCCAAGCCCGGAATTTACGGGAAATCGCAGGTTTTTGTTTGCCGGCGATTAAACTCCTTTTATTTAGCGTCTCATCAAAAATGAAAACATTTTTAAAAACTACAAGTCTCATGGGCTTTAGTGGTGAAATAATAATTTAAAAAATCGTTCTGGAAATGAGTTTACTCACAGGGCACTTTCTTTGTATACATTCGACTATACGGGACAAGCCCGGGATTCACGGGAAATCGCGAGTTTTCGTTTGCCGGCGATTAACCCTCTTTCATTAAGCGTCTCATTAAAAATGAAAACATTTTTGAAAACTACAAGTCTCATTCGTTCTAGTGGTGCAGAAATAATTTAAAAAATCGTTCGGGAAATCAGTTTACTCCCTGGGTACTTTCTTTATATACATTCAACTATACGGGCCAAGCCTGGGATTTACGGGAAATCGCGGGTTTTCGTTTGCCGGCAATTAAACTTCTTTTATTCAGCGTCTCATCAAAAATGAAAACACTTTTGAAAACAACAAGTCTCATGCGTTTTAGTGGTGAAAAAATAATTCAAAAAATCGTTCGGGAAATGAGTTTTCTCCCTAGGTACTTTCTTTGTATACTTTTGACTATACGGGCCAAGCCCGGGATTTACGGGAAATCGCGGGTTTTCGTTTGCCGGCGATTAAACTTCTTTTATTCAGCGTCTCATCAAAAATGAAAACATTTTTAAATACAACAAGTCTCATGGGCTTTAGTAGTGAAATAATAATTTAAAAAATCGTTCGGCAAATGAGTTTACTCCCTGGGTACTTTCTTTATATACATTCAACTATACGGGCCAAGCCCGGGATTTACGGGAAATCGCGGGCTTTCGTTTGAGGGCGATTAAACTTCTTTTATTCAACGTCTCATCAAAAATGAAAACATTTTTAAAAACAACAAGTCTCATGGGCTTTAGTAGTGAAATAATAATTCAAAAAATCGTTCGGGAAATGAGTTTTCTCCCTAGGTACTTTCTTTATATACATTCAACTATACGGGCCAAGCCTGGGATTTACGGGAAATCGCGGGTTTTCGTTTGCCGGCAATTAAACTTCTTTTATTCAGCGTCTCATCAAAAATGAAAACATTTTTAAAAACAACAAGTTTCATGCGTTTTAGTGGTGAAAAAATAATTCAAAAAATCGTTCGGGAAATGAGTTTTCTCCCTAGGTACTTTCTTTGTATACTTTTGACTATACGGGCCAAGCCCGGGATTTACGGGAAATCGCGGGTTTTCGTTTGCCGGCGATTAAACTTCTTTTATTCAGCGTCTCATCAAAAATAAAAACATTTTTAAAAACAACAAGTCTCATGGGCTTTAGTAGTGAAATAATAATTTAAAAAATCGTTTGGCAAATGAGTTTACTCCCTGGGTACTTTCTTTATATACATTCAACTATACGGGCCAAGCCCGGAATTTACAAGAAATCGCGGGTTTTCGTTTGCCGGCAATTAAACTTCTTTTATTCAGCGTCTCATCAAAAATGAAAACACTTTTGAAAACTACAAGTCTCATGCGTTTTAGTGGTGAAAAAATAATTCAAAAAATCGTTCGGGAAATGAGTTTTCTCCCTGGGTACTTTCTTTGTATACTTTTGACTATACGGGCAGAGTCAGGGATTTACGGGAAATCGCAGGTTTTCGTTTGCCGGCGATTAAACTCCTTTTATTTAGCGTCTCATCAAAAATGAAAACATTTTTAAAAACTACAAGTCTCATGGGCTTTAGTGGTGAAATAATAATTTAAAAAATCGTTCTGGAAATAAGTTTACTCACAGGGCACTTTCTTTGTATACATTCGACTATACGGGACAAGCCCGGGATTCACGGGAAATCGCGAGTTTTCGTTTGCCGGCGATTAACCCTCTTTCATTAAGCGTCTCATTAAAAATGAAAACATTTTTGAAAACTACAAGTCTCATTCGTTCTAGTGGTGCAGAAATAATTTAAAAAATCGTTCGTCAAATCAGTTTACTCCCTGGGTACTTTCTTTATATACATTCAACTATACGGGCCAAGCCTGGGATTTACGGGAAATCGCGGGTTTTCGTTTGCCGGCAATTAAACTTCTTTTATTCAGCGTCTCATCAAAAATGAAAACACTTTTGAAAACAACAAGTCTCATGCGTTTTAGTGGTGAAAAAATAATTCAAAAAATCGTTCGGGAAATGAGTTTTCTCCCTAGGTACTTTCTTTGTATACTTTTGACTATACGGGCCAAGCCCGGGATTTACGGGAAATCGCGGGTTTTCGTTTGCCGGCGATTAAACTTCTTTTATTCAGCGTCTCATCAAAAATGAAAACATTTTTAAATACAACAAGTCTCATGGGCTTTAGTAGTGAAATAATAATTTAAAAAATCGTTCGGCAAATGAGTTTACTCCCTGGGTACTTTCTTTATATACATTCAAATATACGGGCCAAGCCCGGGATTTACGGGAAATCGCGGGCTTTCGTTTGAGGGCGATTAAACTTCTTTTATTCAGCGTCTCATCAAAAATGAAAACATTTTTAAAAACTACAAGTCTCATGGGCTTTAGTGGTGAAATAATAATTTAAAAAATCGTTCTGGAAATGAGTTTACTCACAGGGCACTTTCTTTGTATACATTCGACTATACGGGACAAGCCCGGGATTCACGGGAAATCGCGGGTTTTCGTTTGCCGGCGATTAAACTTCTTTTATTCAGCGTCTCATCAAAAATAAAAACATTTTTAAAAACAACAAGTCTCATGGGCTTTAGTAGTGAAATAATAATTTAAAAAATCGTTCGGCAAATGAGTTTACTCCCTGGGTACTTTCTTTATATACATTCAACTATACGGGCCAAGCCCGGAATTTACGGGAAATCGCAGGTTTTCGTTTGCCGGCGATTAAACTCCTTTTATTTAGCGTCTCATCAAAAATGAAAACATTTTTAAAAACTACAAGTCTCATGGGCTTTAGTGGTGAAATAATAATTTAAAAAATCGTTCTGGAAATGAGTTTACTCACAGGGCACTTTCTTTGTATACATTCGACTATACGGGACAAGCCCGGGATTCACGGGAAATCGCGAGTTTTCGTTTGCCGGCGATTAACCCTCTTTCATTAAGCGTCTCATTAAAAATGAAAACATTTTTGAAAACTACAAGTCTCATTCGTTCTAGTGGTGCAGAAATAATTTAAAAAATCGTTCGGAAAATCAGTTTACTCCCTCGGTACTTTCTTTATATACATTCAACTATACGGGCCAAGCCTGGGATTTACGGGAAATCGCGGGTTTTCGTTTGCCGGCAATTAAACTTCTTTTATTCAGCGTCTCATCAAAAATGAAAACACTTTTGAAAACAACAAGTCTCATGCGTTTTAGTGGTGAAAAAATAATTCAAAAAATCGTTCGGGAAATGAGTTTTCTCCCTAGGTACTTTCTTTGTATACTTTTGACTATACGGGCCAAGCCCGGGATTTACGGGAAATCGCGGGTTTTCGTTTGCCGGCGATTAAACTTCTTTTATTCAGCGTCTCATCAAAAATGAAAACATTTTTAAATACAACAAGTCTCATGGGCTTTAGTAGTGAAATAATAATTTAAAAAATCGTTCGGCAAATGAGTTTACTCCCTGGGTACTTTCTTTATATACATTCAACTATACGGGCCAAGCCCGGGATTTACGGGAAATCGCGGGCTTTCGTTTGAGGGCGATTAAACTTCTTTTATTCAGCGTCTCATCAAAAATGAAAACATTTTTAAAAACAACAAGTCTCATGGGCTTTAGTAGTGAAATAATAATTTAAAAAATCGTTCGGGAAATGAGTTTTCTCCCTAGGTACTTTCTTTGTATACTTTTGACTATACGGGCCAAGCCCGGGATTTACGGGAAATCGCGGGTTTTCGTTTGCCGGCGATTAAACTTCTTTTATTCAGCGTCTCATCAAAAATAAAAACATTTTTAAAAACAACAAGTCTCATGGGCTTTAGTAGTGAAATAATAATTTAAAAAATCGTTCGGCAAATGAGTTTACTCCCTGGGTACTTTCTTTATATACATTCAACTATACGGGCCAAGCCCGGAATTTACGGGAAATCGCGGGTTTTCGTTTGCCGGCAATTAAACTTCTTTTATTCAGCGTCTCATCAAAAATGAAAACATTTTTAAAAACTACAAGTCTCATGGGCTTTAGTGGTGAAATAATAATTTAAAAAATCGTTCTGGAAATGAGTTTACTCACAGGGCACTTTCTTTGTATACATTCGACTATACGGGACAAGCCCGGGATTCACGGGAAATCGCGAGTTTTCGTTTGCCGGCGATTAACCCTCTTTCATTAAGCGTCTCATTAAAAATGAAAACATTTTTGAAAACTACAAGTCTCATTCGTTCTAGTGGTGCAGAAATAATTTAAAAAATCGTTCGGGAAATCAGTTTACTCCCTGGGTACTTTCTTTATATACATTCAACTATACGGGCCAAGCCTGGGATTTACGGGAAATCGCGGGTTTTCGTTTGCCGGCAATTAAACTTCTTTTATTCAGCGTCTCATCAAAAATGAAAACACTTTTGAAAACAACAAGTCTCATGCGTTTTAGTGGTGAAAAAATAATTCAAAAAATCGTTCGGGAAATGAGTTTTCTCCCTAGGTACTTTCTTTGTATACTTTTGACTATACGGGCCAAGCCCGGGATTTACGGGAAATCGCGGGTTTTCGTTTGCCGGCGATTAAACTTCTTTTATTCAGCGTCTCATCAAAAATGAAAACATTTTTAAATACAACAAGTCTCATGGGCTTTAGTAGTGAAATAATAATTTAAAAAATCGTTCGGCAAATGAGTTTACTCCCTGGGTACTTTCTTTATATACATTCAACTATACGGGCCAAGCCCGGGATTTACGGGAAATCGCGGGCTTTCGTTTGAGGGCGATTAAACTTCTTTTATTCAGCGTCTCATCAAAAATGAAAACATTTTTAAATACAACAAGTCTCATGGGCTTTAGTAGTGAAATAATAATTTAAAAAATCGTTCGGCAAATGAGTTTACTCCCTGGGTACTTTCTTTATATACATTCAACTATACGGGCCAAGCCCGGGATTTACGGGAAATCGCGGGCTTTCGTTTGAGGGCGATTAAACTTCTTTTATTCAGCGTCTCATCAAAAATGAAAACATTTTTAAAAACAACAAGTCTCATGGGCTTTAGTAGTGAAATAATAATTTAAAAAATCGTTCGGGAAATGAGTTTTCTCCCTAGGTACTTTCTTTGTATACTTTTGACTATACGGGCCAAGCCCGGGATTTACGGGAAATCGCGGGTTTTCGTTTGCCGGCGATTAAACTTCTTTTATTCAGCGTCTCATCAAAAATAAAAACATTTTTAAAAACAACAAGTCTCATGGGCTTTAGTAGTGAAATAATAATTTAAAAAATCGTTCGGCAAATGAGTTTACTCCCTGGGTACTTTCTTTATATACATTCAACTATACGGGCCAAGCCCGGAATTTACGGGAAATCGCGGGTTTTCGTTTGCCGGCAATTAAACTTCTTTTATTCAGCGTCTCATTAAAAATGAAAACACTTTTGAAAACTACAAGTCTCATGCGTTTTAGTGGTGAAAAAATAATTCAAAAAATCGTTCGGGAAATGAGTTTTCTCCCTGGGTACTTTCTTTGTATACTTTTGACTATACGGGCCGAGTCAGGGATTTACGGGAAATCGCAGGTTTTCGTTTGCCGGCGATTAAACTCCTTTTATTTAGCGTCTCATCAAAAATGAAAACATTTTTAAAAACTACAAGTCTCATGGGCTTTAGTGGTGAAATAATAATTTAAAAAATCGTTCTGGAAATGAGTTTACTCACAGGGCACTTTCTTTGTATACATTCGACTATACGGGACAAGCCCGGGATTCACGGGAAATCGCGGGTTTTCGTTTGCCGGCGATTAAACTTCTTTTATTCAGCGTCTCATCAAAAATAAAAACATTTTTAAAAACAACAAGTCTCATGGGCTTTAGTAGTGAAATAATAATTTAAAAAATCGTTCGGCAAATGAGTTTACTCCCTGGGTACTTTCTTTATATACATTCAACTATACGGGCCAAGCCCGGAATTTACGGGAAATCGCAGGTTTTTGTTTGCCGGCGATTAAACTCCTTTTATTTAGCGTCTCATCAAAAATGAAAACATTTTTAAAAACTACAAGTCTCATGGGCTTTAGTGGTGAAATAATAATTTAAAAAATCGTTCTGGAAATGAGTTTACTCACAGGGCACTTTCTTTGTATACATTCGACTATACGGGACAAGCCCGGGATTCACGGGAAATCGCGAGTTTTCGTTTGCCGGCGATTAACCCTCTTTCATTAAGCGTCTCATTAAAAATGAAAACATTTTTGAAAACTACAAGTCTCATTCGTTCTAGTGGTGCAGAAATAATTTAAAAAATCGTTCGGGAAATCAGTTTACTCCCTGGGTACTTTCTTTATATACATTCAACTATACGGGCCAAGCCTGGGATTTACGGGAAATCGCGGGTTTTCGTTTGCCGGCAATTAAACTTCTTTTATTCAGCGTCTCATCAAAAATGAAAACACTTTTGAAAACAACAAGTCTCATGCGTTTTAGTGGTGAAAAAATAATTCAAAAAATCGTTCGGGAAATGAGTTTTCTCCCTAGGTACTTTCTTTGTATACTTTTGACTATACGGGCCAAGCCCGGGATTTACGGGAAATCGCGGGTTTTCGTTTGCCGGCGATTAAACTTCTTTTATTCAGCGTCTCATCAAAAATGAAAACATTTTTAAATACAACAAGTCTCATGGGCTTTAGTAGTGAAATAATAATTTAAAAAATCGTTCGGCAAATGAGTTTACTCCCTGGGTACTTTCTTTATATACATTCAACTATACGGGCCAAGCCCGGGATTTACGGGAAATCGCGGGCTTTCGTTTGAGGGCGATTAAACTTCTTTTATTCAACGTCTCATCAAAAATGAAAACATTTTTAAAAACAACAAGTCTCATGGGCTTTAGTAGTGAAATAATAATTCAAAAAATCGTTCGGGAAATGAGTTTTCTCCCTAGGTACTTTCTTTATATACATTCAACTATACGGGCCAAGCCTGGGATTTACGGGAAATCGCGGGTTTTCGTTTGCCGGCAATTAAACTTCTTTTATTCAGCGTCTCATCAAAAATGAAAACATTTTTAAAAACAACAAGTTTCATGCGTTTTAGTGGTGAAAAAATAATTCAAAAAATCGTTCGGGAAATGAGTTTTCTCCCTAGGTACTTTCTTTGTATACTTTTGACTATACGGGCCAAGCCCGGGATTTACGGGAAATCGCGGGTTTTCGTTTGCCGGCGATTAAACTTCTTTTATTCAGCGTCTCATCAAAAATAAAAACATTTTTAAAAACAACAAGTCTCATGGGCTTTAGTAGTGAAATAATAATTTAAAAAATCGTTTGGCAAATGAGTTTACTCCCTGGGTACTTTCTTTATATACATTCAACTATACGGGCCAAGCCCGGAATTTACAAGAAATCGCGGGTTTTCGTTTGCCGGCAATTAAACTTCTTTTATTCAGCGTCTCATCAAAAATGAAAACACTTTTGAAAACTACAAGTCTCATGCGTTTTAGTGGTGAAAAAATAATTCAAAAAATCGTTCGGGAAATGAGTTTTCTCCCTGGGTACTTTCTTTGTATACTTTTGACTATACGGGCAGAGTCAGGGATTTACGGGAAATCGCAGGTTTTCGTTTGCCGGCGATTAAACTCCTTTTATTTAGCGTCTCATCAAAAATGAAAACATTTTTAAAAACTACAAGTCTCATGGGCTTTAGTGGTGAAATAATAATTTAAAAAATCGTTCTGGAAATAAGTTTACTCACAGGGCACTTTCTTTGTATACATTCGACTATACGGGACAAGCCCGGGATTCACGGGAAATCGCGAGTTTTCGTTTGCCGGCGATTAACCCTCTTTCATTAAGCGTCTCATTAAAAATGAAAACATTTTTGAAAACTACAAGTCTCATTCGTTCTAGTGGTGCAGAAATAATTTAAAAAATCGTTCGTCAAATCAGTTTACTCCCTGGGTACTTTCTTTATATACATTCAACTATACGGGCCAAGCCTGGGATTTACGGGAAATCGCGGGTTTTCGTTTGCCGGCAATTAAACTTCTTTTATTCAGCGTCTCATCAAAAATGAAAACACTTTTGAAAACAACAAGTCTCATGCGTTTTAGTGGTGAAAAAATAATTCAAAAAATCGTTCGGGAAATGAGTTTTCTCCCTAGGTACTTTCTTTGTATACTTTTGACTATACGGGCCAAGCCCGGGATTTACGGGAAATCGCGGGTTTTCGTTTGCCGGCGATTAAACTTCTTTTATTCAGCGTCTCATCAAAAATGAAAACATTTTTAAATACAACAAGTCTCATGGGCTTTAGTAGTGAAATAATAATTTAAAAAATCGTTCGGCAAATGAGTTTACTCCCTGGGTACTTTCTTTATATACATTCAAATATACGGGCCAAGCCCGGGATTTACGGGAAATCGCGGGCTTTCGTTTGAGGGCGATTAAACTTCTTTTATTCAGCGTCTCATCAAAAATGAAAACATTTTTAAAAACTACAAGTCTCATGGGCTTTAGTGGTGAAATAATAATTTAAAAAATCGTTCTGGAAATGAGTTTACTCACAGGGCACTTTCTTTGTATACATTCGACTATACGGGACAAGCCCGGGATTCACGGGAAATCGCGGGTTTTCGTTTGCCGGCGATTAAACTTCTTTTATTCAGCGTCTCATCAAAAATAAAAACATTTTTAAAAACAACAAGTCTCATGGGCTTTAGTAGTGAAATAATAATTTAAAAAATCGTTCGGCAAATGAGTTTACTCCCTGGGTACTTTCTTTATATACATTCAACTATACGGGCCAAGCCCGGAATTTACGGGAAATCGCAGGTTTTCGTTTGCCGGCGATTAAACTCCTTTTATTTAGCGTCTCATCAAAAATGAAAACATTTTTAAAAACTACAAGTCTCATGGGCTTTAGTGGTGAAATAATAATTTAAAAAATCGTTCTGGAAATGAGTTTACTCACAGGGCACTTTCTTTGTATACATTCGACTATACGGGACAAGCCCGGGATTCACGGGAAATCGCGAGTTTTCGTTTGCCGGCGATTAACCCTCTTTCATTAAGCGTCTCATTAAAAATGAAAACATTTTTGAAAACTACAAGTCTCATTCGTTCTAGTGGTGCAGAAATAATTTAAAAAATCGTTCGGAAAATCAGTTTACTCCCTCGGTACTTTCTTTATATACATTCAACTATACGGGCCAAGCCTGGGATTTACGGGAAATCGCGGGTTTTCGTTTGCCGGCAATTAAACTTCTTTTATTCAGCGTCTCATCAAAAATGAAAACACTTTTGAAAACAACAAGTCTCATGCGTTTTAGTGGTGAAAAAATAATTCAAAAAATCGTTCGGGAAATGAGTTTTCTCCCTAGGTACTTTCTTTGTATACTTTTGACTATACGGGCCAAGCCCGGGATTTACGGGAAATCGCGGGTTTTCGTTTGCCGGCGATTAAACTTCTTTTATTCAGCGTCTCATCAAAAATGAAAACATTTTTAAATACAACAAGTCTCATGGGCTTTAGTAGTGAAATAATAATTTAAAAAATCGTTCGGCAAATGAGTTTACTCCCTGGGTACTTTCTTTATATACATTCAACTATACGGGCCAAGCCCGGGATTTACGGGAAATCGCGGGCTTTCGTTTGAGGGCGATTAAACTTCTTTTATTCAGCGTCTCATCAAAAATGAAAACATTTTTAAAAACAACAAGTCTCATGGGCTTTAGTAGTGAAATAATAATTTAAAAAATCGTTCGGGAAATGAGTTTTCTCCCTAGGTACTTTCTTTGTATACTTTTGACTATACGGGCCAAGCCCGGGATTTACGGGAAATCGCGGGTTTTCGTTTGCCGGCGATTAAACTTCTTTTATTCAGCGTCTCATCAAAAATAAAAACATTTTTAAAAACAACAAGTCTCATGGGCTTTAGTAGTGAAATAATAATTTAAAAAATCGTTCGGCAAATGAGTTTACTCCCTGGGTACTTTCTTTATATACATTCAACTATACGGGCCAAGCCCGGAATTTACGGGAAATCGCGGGTTTTCGTTTGCCGGCAATTAAACTTCTTTTATTCAGCGTCTCATCAAAAATGAAAACACTTTTGAAAACTACAAGTCTCATGCGTTTTAGTGGTGAAAAAATAATTCAAAAAATCGTTCGGGAAATGAGTTTTCTCCCTAGGTACTTTCTTTGTATACTTTTGACTATACGGGCCGAGTCAGGGATTTACGGGAAATCGCAGGTTTTCGTTTGCCGGCGATTAAACTCCTTTTATTTAGCGTCTCATCAAAAATGAAAACATTTTTAAAAACTACAAGTCTCATGGGCTTTAGTGGTGAAATAATAATTTAAAAAATCGTTCTGGAAATGAGTTTACTCACAGGGCACTTTCTTTGTATACATTCGACTATACGGGACAAGCCCGGGATTCACGGGAAATCGCGGGTTTTCGTTTGCCGGCGATTAAACTTCTTTTATTCAGCGTCTCATCAAAAATAAAAACATTTTTAAAAACAACAAGTCTCATGGGCTTTAGTAGTGAAATAATAATTTAAAAAATCGTTCTGGAAATGAGTTTACTCCCTGAGTACTTTCTTTGTATACTTTTGACTATACGGGCCGAGTCTGGGATTTACGGGAAATTGCAGGTTTTTGTTTGCCGGCGATTAAACTTCTTTTATTCAGCGTCTCATCCAAAATGAAAACATTTTTGAAAACTATAAGTCTCATGCGTTTTAGTGGTGAAAAAATAATTCAAAAAATCGTTCGGGAAATGAGTTTTCTCCCTAGGTACTTTCTTTGTATACTTTTGACTATACGGGCCAAGCCCGGGATTTACGGAAAATCGCGGGTTTTCGTTTGCCGGCGATTAAACTTCTTTTATTCAGCGTCTCATCAAAAATGAAAACATTTTTAAATACAACAAGTCTCATGGGCTTTAGTAGTGAAATAATAATTTAAAAATCGCTCGGCAAATGAGTTTACTCCCTGGGTACTTTCTTTATATACATTCAACTATACGGGCCAAGCCCGGGATTTACGGGAAATCGCGGGCTTTCGTTTGAGGGCGATTAAACTTCTTTTATTCAGCGTCTCATCAAAAATGAAAACATTTTTAAAAACAACAAGTCTCATGGGCTTTAGTGGTGAAATAATAATTTAAGAAATCGTTCGGGAAATGAGTTTACTCCCTGGGTACTTTCTTTGTATACTTTTGACTATACGGGCCGAGTCCGGGATTTACGGGAAATCGCAGGTTTTCGTTTGCCGGCGATTAAACTTCTTTTATTCAGCGTCTCATCAAAAATGAAAACATATTTGGAAACTACAAGTCTCATGCGTTTTAGTGGTGAAAAGATAATTTAAAAAATCGTTCTGGAAATGAGTTTACTCCCTGAGTACTTTTTTTGTATACTTTTGACTATACGGGCCGAGTCTGGGATTTACGGGAAATCGCAGGTTTTTGTTTGCCGGCGATTAAACTTCTTTTATTCAGCGTCTCATCAAAAATGAAAACATTTTTGAAAACTATAAGTCTCATGCGTTTTAGTGGTGAAAAAATAATTTAAAAAATCGTTCGGGAAATCAGTTTACTCCCTGGGTACTTTCCTTGTATACTTTTGACTATACGGGCCGAGTTCGGGATTTACGGGAAGTCGCGGGTTTTCGTTTGCCGGCGATTAAACTTCTTTTATTCAGCGTCTTATCAAAAATGAAAACATTTTTAAAAACTACAAGTCTCATGGGCTTTAGTGGAGAAATAATAATTCAAAAAATCGTTCGGGTAATGAGTTTACTCCCTGGGTACTTTTTTTGTATACTTTTGACTATACGGGCCGAGTCAGGGATTTACGGGAAATCGCAGGTTTTCGTTTGCCGGCGATTAAACTCCTTTTATTTAGCGTCTCATCAAAAATGAAAACGATTTTAAAAACTACAAGTCTCATGGGCTTTAGTGGTGAAATAATAATTTAAAAAATCGTTCTGGAAATGAGTTTACTCCCTGGGTAGTTTCTTTGTATACTTTTGACTATACGGGCCGAGTCCGGGATTTACGGGAAATCGCAGGTTTTTGTTTGCCGGCGATTAAACTTCTTTTATTCAGCGTCTCATCAAAAATGAAAACATTTTTGAAAACTACAAGTCTCATGCGTTTTAGTGGTGAAAAAATAATTTAAAAAATCGTTCGGGAAATCAGTTTACTCCCTGGGTACTTTCCTTGTATACTTTTGACTATACGGGCCGAGTCCGGGATTTACGGGAAGTCGCGGGTGTTCGTTTGCCGGCGATTAAACTCCTTTTATTTAGCGTCTCATCAAAAATGGAAACATTTTTAAAAACTACAAGTCTCATGGGCTTTAGTGGTGAAATAATAATTTAAAAAATCGTTCTGGAAATGAGTTTACTCACAGAGTACTTTCTTTGTATACATTCGACTATACGGGACAAGCCCGGGATTTACGGGAAATCGCGAGTTTTCGTTTGCCGGCGATTAACCCTCTTTCATTAAGCGTCTCATTAAAAATGAAAACATTTTTGAAAACTACAAGTCTCATTCGTTCTAGTGGTGCAGAAATAATTTAAAAAATCGTTCGGGAAATCAGTTTACTCCCTGGGTACTTTCTTTATATACATTCAACTATACGGGCCAAGCCCGGGATTTACGAGAAATCGCGGGTTTTCGTTTGCCGGCAATTAAACTTCTTTTATTCAGCGTCTCATCAAAAATGAAAACACTTTTGAAAACTACAAGTCTCATGCGTTTTAGTGGTGAAAAAATAATTCAAAAAATCGTTCGGGAAATGAGTTTTCTTCCTAGGTACTTTCTTTGTATACTTTTGACTATACGGGCCAAGCCCAGGATTTACGGGAAATCGCGGGTTTTCGTTTGCCGGGGATTAAACTCCTTTTATTTAGCGTCTCATCAAAAATGGAAACATTTTTAAAAACTACAAGTCTCATGGGCTTTAGTGGTGAAATAATAATTTAAAAAATCGTTCTGGAAATGAGTTTACTCACAGAGTACTTTCTTTGTATACATTCGACTATACGGGACAAGCCCGGGATTTACGGGAAATCGCGAGTTTTCGTTTGCCGGCGATTAACCCTCTTTCATTAAGCGTCTCATTAAAAAGGAAAACATTTTTGAAAACTACAAGTCTCATTCGTTCTAGTGGTGCAGAAATAATTTAAAAAATCGTTCGGGAAATCAGTTTACTCCCTGGGTACTTTCTTTATATACATTCAACTATACGGGCCAAGCCCGGGATTTACGAGAAATCGCGGGTTTTCGTTTGCCGGCAATTAAACTTTTTTTATTCAGCGTCTCATCAAAAATGAAAACACTTTTGAAAACTACAAGTCTCATGCGTTTTAGTGGTGAAAAAATAATTCAAAAAATCGTTCGGGAAATGAGTTTTCTTCCTAGGTACTTTCTTTGTATACTTTTGACTATACGGGCCAAGCCCGGGATTTACGGGAAATCGCGGGTTTTCGTTTGCCGGCGATTAAACGTCTTTTATTCAGCGTCTCATCAAAAATGAAAACATTTTTAAAAACAACAAGTCTCATGGGCTTTAGTAGTGAAATAATAATTTAAAAAATCGTTCGGCAAATGAGTTTACTCCCTGGGCACTTTCTTTATATACATTCAACTATACGGGCCAAGCCCGGGATTTACGGGAAATCGCGGGTTTTCGATTGCCGGCAATTAAACTTCTTTTATTCAGCGTCTCATCAAAAATGAAAACACTTTTGAAAACTACAAGTCTCATGCGTTTTAGTGGTGAAAAAATAATTCAAAAAATCGTTTGGGAAATGAGTTTTCTCCCTGGGTACTTTCTTTGTATACTTTTGACTATACGGGCCGAGTCAGGGATTTACGGGAAATCGCAGGTTTTCGTTTGCCGGCGATTCAACTCCTTTTATTTAGCGTCTCATCAAAAATGAAAACATTTTTAAAAACTACAAGTCTCATGGGCTTTAGTGGTGAAATAATAATTTAAAAAATCGTTCGGCAAATGAGTTTACTCCCTGGGCACTTTCTTTATATACATTCAACTATACGGGCCAAGCCCGGGATTTACGGGAAATCGCGGGTTTTCGATTGCCGGCAATTAAACTTCTTTTATTCAGCGTCTCATCAAAAATGAAAACACTTTTGAAAACTACAAGTCTCATGCGTTTTAGTGGTGAAAAAATAATTCAAAAAATCGTTCGGGAAATCAGTTTACTCCCTGGGTACTTCCTTTATATACATTCAACTATACGGGCCAAGCCCGGGATTTACGGGAAATCGCGGGTTTTCGTTTGCCGGCAATTAAACTTCTTTTATTCAGCGTCTCATCAAAAATGAAAACACTTTTGAAAACTACAAGTCTCATGCGTTTTAGTGGTGAAAAAACAATTCAAAAAATCGTTCGGGAAATGAGTTTTCTCCCTAGGTACTTTCTTTGTATACTTTTGACTATACGGGCCAAGCCCGGGATTTACGGGAAATCGCGGGTTTTTGTTTGCCGGCGATTAAACTTCTTTTATTCAGCGTCTCATCAAAAATGAAAACATTTTTAAATACAACAAGTCTCATGGGCTTTAGTAGTGAAATAATAATTTAAAAAATCGTTCGGCAAATGAGTTTACTCCCTGGGTACTTTCTTTATATACATTCAACTATACGGGCCAAGCCCGGGATTTACGGGAAATCGCGGGTTTTCGTTTGCCGGCAATTAAACTTCTTTTATTCAGCGTCTCATCAAAAATGAAAACACTTTTGAAAACTACAAGTCTCATGCGTTTTAGTGGTGAAAAAATAATTCAAAAAATCGTTCGGGAAATGAGTTTTCTCCCTGGGTACTTTCTTTGTATACTTTTGACTATACGGGCCAAGCCCGGGATTTACGGGAAATCGCAGGTTTTCGTTTGCCGGCGATTAAACTTCTTTTATTCAGCGTCTCATCAAAAATGAAAACATATTTGAAAACTACAAGTCTCATGCGTTTTAGTGGTGAAAAGATAATTTAAAAAATCGTTCTGGAAATGAGTTTACTCCCTGAGTACTTTCTTTGTATACTTTTGACTATACGGGCCGAGTCTGGGATTTACGGGAAATTGCAGGTTTTTGTTTGCCGGCGATTAAACTTCTTTTATTCAGCGTCTCATCAAAAATGAAAACATTTTTGAAAACTATAAGTCTCATGCGTTTTAGTGGTGAAAAAATAATTCAAAAAATCGTTCGGGAAATGAGTTTTCTCCCTAGGTACTTTCTTTGTATACTTTTGACTATACGGGCCAAGCCCGGGATTTACGGGAAATCGCGGGTTTTCGTTTGCCGGCGATTAAACTTCTTTTATTCAGCGTCTCATCAAAAATGAAAACATTTTTAAATACAACAAGTCTCATGGGCTTTAGTAGTGAAATAATAATTTAAAAAATCGTTCGGCAAATGAGTTTACTCCCTGGGTACTTTCTTTATATACATTCAACTATACGGGCCAAGCCCGGGATTTACGGGAAATCGCGGGATTTCGTTTGAGGGCGATTAAACTTCTTTTATTCAGCGTCTCATCAAAAATGAAAACATTTTTAAAAACAACAAGTCTCATGGGCTTTAGTAGTGAAATAATAATTTAAAAAATCGTTCGGCAAATGAGTTTACTCCCTGGGTACTTTCTTTATATACATTCAACTATACGGGCCAAGCCCGGGATTTACGGGAAATCGCGGGTTTTCGTTTGCCGGCAATTAAACTTCTTTTATTCAGCGTCTCATCAAAAATGAAAACACTTTTGAAAACTACAAGTCTCATGCGTTTTAGTGGTGAAAAAATAATTCAAAAAATCGTTCGGGAAATGAGTTTTCTCCCTGGGTACTTTCTTTGTATACTTTTGACTATACGGGCCAAGCCCGGGATTTACGGGAAATCGCAGGTTTTCGTTTGCCGGCGATTAAACTTCTTTTATTCAGCGTCTCATCAAAAATGAAAACATTTTTAAAAACAACAAGTCTCATGGGCTTTAGTAGTGAAACAATAATTTAAAAAATCGTTCGGCAAATGAGTTTACTTCCTGGGTACTTTCTTTGTATACTTTTGACTATACGGGCCGAGTCCGGGATTTACGGAAAATCGCAGGTTTTCGTTTGCCGGCGATTAAACTTCTTTTATTCAGCGTCTCATCAAAAATGAAAACATTTTTGAAAACTACAAATCTCATGCGTTTTAGTGGTGAAAAAATAATTTAAAAAATCGTTCGGGAAATGAGTTTACTCCCTGGGTACTTTCTTTGTATACTTTTGACTATACGGGCCGAGTCCTGGGTTTACGGGAAATGGCGGGTTTTCGTTTGCCGGCGATTAAACTTCTTTTATTCAGCGTCTCATCAAAAATGAAAACATTTTTAAATACAACAAGTCTCATGGGCTTTAGTAGTGAAATAATAATTTAAAAAATCGTTCGGCAAATGAGTTTACTCCCTGGGTACTTTCTTTATATACATTCAACTATACGGGCCAAGCCCGGGATTTACGGGAAATCGCGGGCTTTCGTTTGAGGGCGATTAAACTTCTTTTATTCAGCGTCTCATCAAAAATGAAAACATTTTTAAAAACAACAAGTCTCATGGGCTTTAGTAGTGAAATAATAATTTAAAAAATCGTTCGGGAAATGAGTTTACTCCCTGGGTACTTTCTTTGTATACTTTTGACTATACGGGCCGAGTCCGGGATTTACGGGATATCGCAGGTTTTCGTTTGCCGGCGATTAAACTTCTTTTATTCAGCGTCTCATCAAAAATGAAAACATTTTTGAAAACTACAAATCTCATGCGTTTTAGTGGTGAAAAAAAAATTTAAAAAATCGTTCGGGAAATGAGTTTACTCCCTGGGTACTTTCTTTGTATACTTTTGACTATACGGCCGAGTCCTGGGTTTACGGGAAATGGCGGGTTTTCGTTTGCCGGCGATTAAACTCCTTTTATTCAGCGTCTCATCAAAAATGAAAACATTTTTAAAAACTACAAGTCTCATGGGCTTTAGTGGTGAAATAATAACTTAAGAAATCGTTCGGAAAATGAGTTTACTCCCTGGGTACTTTCTTTGTATACTTTTGACTATACGGGCCGAGTCCGGGATTTACGGGAAATCGCAGGTTTTCGTTTGCCGGCGATTAAACTTCTTTTATTCAGCGTCTCATCAAAAATGAAAACATATTTGAAAACTACAAGTCTCATGCGTTTTAGTGGTGAAAAGATAATTTAAAAAATCGTTCTGGAAATGAGTTTACTCCCTGAGTACTTTCTTTGTATACTTTTGACTATACGGGCCGAGTCTGGGATTTACGGGAAATTGCAGGTTTTTGTTTGCCGGCGATTAAACTTCTTTTATTCAGCGTCTCATCAAAAATGAAAACATTTTTGAAAACTACAAATCTCATGCGTTTTAGTGGTGAAAAAATAATTTAAAAAATCGTTCGGGAAATGAGTTTACTCCCTGGGTACTTTCTTTGTATACTTTTGACTATACGGGCCGAGTCCTGGGTTTACGGGAAATGGCGGGTTTTCGTTTGCCGGCGATTAAACTTCTTTTATTCAGCGTCTCATCAAAAATGAAAACATTTTTAAATACAACAAGTCTCATGGGCTTTAGTAGTGAAATAATAATTTAAAAAATCGTTCGGCAAATGAGTTTACTCCCTGGGTACTTTCTTTATATACATTCAACTATACGGGCCAAGCCCGGGATTTACGGGAAATCGCGGGCTTTCGTTTGAGGGCGATTAAACTTCTTTTATTCAGCGTCTCATCAAAAATGAAAACATTTTTAAAAACAACAAGTCTCATGGGCTTTAGTAGTGAAATAATAATTTAAAAAATCGTTCGGGAAATGAGTTTACTCCCTGGGTACTTTCTTTGTATACTTTTGACTATACGGGCCGAGTCCGGGATTTACGGGATATCGCAGGTTTTCGTTTGCCGGCGATTAAACTTCTTTTATTCAGCGTCTCATCAAAAATGAAAACATTTTTGAAAACTACAAATCTCATGCGTTTTAGTGGTGAAAAAAAAATTTAAAAAATCGTTCGGGAAATGAGTTTACTCCCTGGGTACTTTCTTTGTATACTTTTGACTATACGGCCGAGTCCTGGGTTTACGGGAAATGGCGGGTTTTCGTTTGCCGGCGATTAAACTCCTTTTATTCAGCGTCTCATCAAAAATGAAAACATTTTTAAAAACTACAAGTCTCATGGGCTTTAGTGGTGAAATAATAACTTAAGAAATCGTTCGGAAAATGAGTTTACTCCCTGGGTACTTTCTTTGTATACTTTTGACTATACGGGCCGAGTCCGGGATTTACGGGAAATCGCAGGTTTTCGTTTGCCGGCGATTAAACTTCTTTTATTCAGCGTCTCATCAAAAATGAAAACATATTTGAAAACTACAAGTCTCATGCGTTTTAGTGGTGAAAAGATAATTTAAAAAATCGTTCTGGAAATGAGTTTACTCCCTGAGTACTTTCTTTGTATACTTTTGACTATACGGGCCGAGTCTGGGATTTACGGGAAATTGCAGGTTTTTGTTTGCCGGCGATTAAACTTCTTTTATTCAGCGTCTCATCAAAAATGAAAACATTTTTGAAAACTATAAGTCTCATGCGTTTTAGTGGTGAAAAAATAATTCAAAAAATCGTTCGGGAAATGAGTTTTCTCCCTAGGTACTTTCTTTGTATACTTTTGACTATACGGGCCAAGCCCGGGATTTACGGGAAATCGCGGGTTTTCGTTTGCCGGCGATTAAACTTCTTTTATTCTGCGTCTCATCAAAAATGAAAACATTTTTAAATACAACAAGTCTCATGGGCTTTAGTAGTGAAATAATAATTTAAAAAATCGTTCGGCAAATGAGTTTACTCCCTGGGTACTTTCTTTATATACATTCAACTATACGGGCCAAGCCCGGGATTTACGGGAAATCGCGGGATTTCGTTTGAGGGCGATTAAACTTCTTTTATTCAGCGTCTCATCAAAAATGAAAACATTTTTAAAAACAACAAGTCTCATGGGCTTTAGTAGTGAAATAATAATTTAAAAAATCGTTCGGCAAATGAGTTTACTTCCTGGGTACTTTCTTTGTATACTTTTGACTATACGGGCCGAGTCCGGGATTTACGGGAAATCGCAGGTTTTCGTTTGCCGGCGATTAAACTTCTTTTATTCAGCGTCTCATCAAAAATGAAAACATTTTTGAAAACTACAAATCTCATGCGTTTTAGTGGTGAAAAAAAAATTTAAAAAATCGTTCGGGAAATGAGTTTACTCCCTGGGTACTTTCTTTGTATACTTTTGACTATACGGGCCGAGTCCTGGGTTTACGGGAAATGGCGGGTTTTCGTTTCCCGGCGATTAAACTCCTTTTATTCAGCGCCTCATCAAAAATGAAAACATTTTTAAAAACTACAAGTCTCATGGGCTTTAGTGGTGAAATAATAATTTAAGAAATCGTTCGGGAAATGAGTTTACTCCCTGGGTACTTTCTTTGTATACTTTTGACTATACGGGCCGAGTCCGGGATTTACGGGAAATCGCAGGTTTTCGTTTGCCGGCGATTAAACTTCTTTTATTCAGCGTCTCATCAAAAATGAAAACATATTTGAAAACTACAAGTCTCATGCGTTTTAGTGGTGAAAAGTTAATTTAAAAAATCGTTCTGGAAATGAGTTTACTCCCTGAGTACTTTCTTTGTATACTTTTGACTATACGGGCCGAGTCTGGGATTTACGGGAAATCGCAGGTTTTTGTTTGCCGGCGATTAAACTTCTTTTATTCAGCGTCTCATCAAAAATGAAAACATTTTTGAAAACTATAAGTCTCATGCGTTTTAGTGGTGAAAAAATAATTTTAAAAATCGTTCGGGAAATCAGTTTACTCCCTGGGTACTTTCCTTGTATACTTTTGACTATACGGGCCGAGTTCGGGATTTACGGGAAGTCGCGGGTTTTCGTTTGCCGGCGATTAAACTTCTTTTATTCAGCGTCTCATCAAAAATGAAAACATTTTTAAAAACTACAAGTCTCATGGGCTTTAGTGGAGAAATAATAATTCAAAAAATCGCTCGGGTAATGAGTTTACTCCCTGGGTACTTTTTTTGTATACTTTTGACTATACGGGCCGAGTCAGGGATTTACGGGAAATCGCCGGTTTTCGTTTGCCGGCGATTAAACTCCTTTTATTTAGCGTCTCATCAAAAATGAAAACGATTTTAAAAACTACAAGTCTCATGGGCTTTAGTGGTGAAATAATAATTTAAAAAATCGTTCTGGAAATGAGTTTACTCCCTGGGTACTTTCTTTATATACATTCAACTATACGGGCCAAGCCCGGGATTTACGGGAAATCGCGGGCTTTCGTTTGAGGGCGATTAAACTTCTTTTATTCAGCGTCTCATTAAAAATGAAAACATTTTTAAAAACAACAAGTCTCATGGGCTTTAGTAGTGAAATAATAATTTAAAAAATCGTTCGGCAAATGAGTTTACTTCCTGGGTACTTTCTTTGTATACTTTTGACTATACGGGCCGAGTCCGGGATTTACGGGAAATCGCAGGTTTTCGTTTGCCGGCGATTAAACTTCTTTTATTCAGCGTCTCATCAAAAATGAAAACATTTTTGAAAACTACAAATCTCATGCGTTTTAGTGGTGAAAAAAAAATTTAAAAAATCGTTCGGGAAATGAGTTTACTCCCTGGGTACTTTCTTTGTATACTTTTGACTATACGGGCCGAGTCCTGGTTTTACGGGAAATGGCGGGTTTTCGTTTCCCGGCGATTAAACTCCTTTTATTCAGCGCCTCATCAAAAATGAAAACATTTTTAAAAACTACAAGTCTCATGGGCTTTAGTGGTGAAATAATAATTTAAGAAATCGTTCGGGAAATGAGTTTACTCCCTGGGTACTTTCTTTGTATACTTTTGACTATACGGGCCGAGTCCGGGATTTACGGGAAATCGCAGGTTTTCGTTTGCCGGCGATTAAACTTCTTTTATTCAGCGTCTCATCAAAAATGAAAACATATTTGAAAACTACAAGTCTCATGCGTTTTAGTGGTGAAAAGTTAATTTAAAAAATCGTTCTGGAAATGAGTTTACTCCCTGAGTACTTTCTTTGTATACTTTTGACTATACGGGCCGAGTCTGGGATTTACGGGAAATCGCAGGTTTTTGTTTGCCGGCGATTAAACTTCTTTTATTCAGCGTCTCATCAAAAATGAAAACATTTTTGAAAACTATAAGTCTCATGCGTTTTAGTGGTGAAAAAATAATTTTAAAAATCGTTCGGGAAATCAGTTTACTCCATGGGTACTTTCCTTGTATACTTTTGACTATACGGGCCGAGTTCGGGATTTACGGGAAGTCGCGGGTTTTCGTTTGCTGGCGATTAAACTTCTTTTATTCAGCGTCTCATCAAAAATGAAAACATTTTTAAAAACTACAAGTCTCATGGGCTTTAGTGGAGAAATAATAATTCAAAAAATCGCTCGGGTAATGAGTTTACTCCCTGGGTACTTTTTTTGTATACTTTTGACTATACGGGCCGAGTCAGGGATTTACGGGAAATCGCAGGTTTTCGTTTGCCTGCGATTAAACTCCTTTTATTTAGCGTCTCATCAAAAATGAAAACGATTTTAAAAACTACAAGTCTCATGGGCTTTAGTGGTGAAATAATAATTTAAAAAATCGTTCTGGAAATGAGTTTACTCCCTGGGTAGTTTCTTTGTATACTTTTGACTATACGGGCCGAGTCCGGGATTTACGGGAAATCGCAGGTTTTTGTTTGCCGGCGATTAAACTTCTTTTATTCAGCGTCTCATCAAAAATGAAAACATTTTTGAAAACTACAAGTCTCATGCGTTTTAGTGGTGAAAAAATAATTTAAAAAATCGTTCGGGAAATCAGTTTACTCCCTGGGTACTTTCCTTGTATACTTTTGACTATACGGGCTGAGTCCGGGATTTACGGGAAGTCGCGGGTTTTCGTTTGCCGGCGATTAAACTCCTTTTATTTAGCGTCTCATCAAAAATGAAAACATTTTTAAAAACTACAAGTCTCATGGGCTTTAGTGGTGAAATAATAATTTAAAAAATCGTTCTGGAAATGAGTTTACTCACAGAGTACTTTCTTTGTATACATTCGACTATACGGGCCAAGCCCGGGATTTACGAGAAATCGCGGGTTTTCGTTTGCCGGCAATTAAACTTCTTTTATTCAGCGTCTCATCAAAAATGAAAACACTTTTGAAAACTACAAGTCTCATGCGTTTTAGTGGTGAAAAAATAATTCAAAAAATCGTTCGGGAAATGAGTTTTCTTCCTAGGTACTTTCTTTGTATACTTTTGACTATACGGGCCAAGCCCGGGATTTACGGGAAATCGCGGGTTTTCGTTTGCCGGCGATTAAACGTCTTTTATTCAGCGTCTCATCAAAAATGAAAACATTTTTAAAAACAACAAGTCTCATGCGTTTTAGTGGTGAAAAAATAATTCAAAAAATTGTTCGGGAAATGAGTTTTCTTCTGGGTACTTTCTTTGTATACTTTTGACTATACGGGCCGAGTCAGGGATTTACGGGAAATCGCAGGTTTTCGTTTGCCGGCGATTCAACTCCTTTTATTTAGCGTCTCATCAAAAATGAAAACATTTTTAAAAACTACAAGTCTCATGGGCTTTAGTGGTGAAATAATAATTTAAAAAATCGTTCTGGAAATGAGTTTACTCACAGGGTACTTTCTTTGTATACATTCGACTATACGGGACAAGCCCGGAATTTACGGCAAATCGCGAGTTTTCGTTTGCCGGCGATTAACCCTCTTTCATTAAGCGTCTCATTAAAAATGAAAACATTTTTGAAAACTACAAGTCTCATTCGTTCCAGTGGTGCAAAAATAATTTAAAAAATCGTTCGGGAAATCAGTTTACTCCCTGGGTACTTTCTTTATATACATTCAACTATACGGGCCAAGCCCGGAATTTACGAGAAATCGCGGGTTTTCGTTTGCCGGCAATTAAACTTCTTTTATTCAGCGTCTCATCAAAAATGAAAACACTTTTGAAAACTACAAGTCTCATGCGTTTTAGTGGTGAAAAAATAATTTTAAAAATCGTTCGGGAAATCAGTTTACTCCCTGGGTACTTTCCTTGTATACTTTTGACTATACGGGCCGAGTTCGGGATTTACGGGAAGTCGCGGGTTTTCGTTTGCCGGCGATTAAACTTCTTTTATTCAGCGTCTCATCAAAAATGAAAACATTTTTAAAAACTACAAGTCTCATGGGCTTTAGTGGAGAAATAATAATTCAAAAAATCGCTCGGGTAATGAGTTTACTCCCTGGGTACTTTTTTTGTATACTTTTGACTATACGGGCCGAGTCAGGGATTTACGGGAAATCGCAGGTTTTCGTTTGCCTGCGATTAAACTCCTTTTATTTAGCGTCTCATCAAAAATGAAAACGATTTTAAAAACTACAAGTCTCATGGGCTTTAGTGGTGAAATAATAATTTAAAAAATCGTTCTGGAAATGAGTTTACTCCCTGGGTAGTTTCTTTGTATACTTTTGACTATACGGGCCGAGTCCGGGATTTACGGGAAATCGCAGGTTTTTGTTTGCCGGCGATTAAACTTCTTTTATTCAGCGTCTCATCAAAAATGAAAACATTTTTGAAAACTACAAGTCTCATGCGTTTTAGTGGTGAAAAAATAATTTAAAAAATCGTTCGGGAAATCAGTTTACTCCCTGGGTACTTTCCTTGTATACTTTTGACTATACGGGCTGAGTCCGGGATTTACGGGAAGTCGCGGGTTTTCGTTTGCCGGCGATTAAACTCCTTTTATTTAGCGTCTCATCAAAAATGAAAACATTTTTAAAAACTACAAGTCTCATGGGCTTTAGTGGTGAAATAATAATTTAAAAAATCGTTCTGGAAATGAGTTTACTCACAGAGTACTTTCTTTGTATACATTCGACTATACGGGCCAAGCCCGGGATTTACGAGAAATCGCGGGTTTTCGTTTGCCGGCAATTAAACTTCTTTTATTCAGCGTCTCATCAAAAATGAAAACACTTTTGAAAACTACAAGTCTCATGCGTTTTAGTGGTGAAAAAATAATTCAAAAAATCGTTCGGGAAATGAGTTTTCTTCCTAGGTACTTTCTTTGTATACTTTTGACTATACGGGCCAAGCCCGGGATTTACGGGAAATCGCGGGTTTTCGTTTGCCGGCGATTAAACGTCTTTTATTCAGCGTCTCATCAAAAATGAAAACATTTTTAAAAACAACAAGTCTCATGGGCTTTAGTAGTGAAATAATAATTTAAAAAATCGTTCGGCAAATGAGTTTACTCCCTGGGCACTTTCTTTATATACATTCAACTATACGGGCCAAGCCCGGGATTTACGGGAAATCGCGGGTTTTCGATTGCCGGCAATTAAACTTCTTTTATTCAGCGTCTCATCAAAAATGAAAACACTTTTGAAAACTACAAGTCTCATGCGTTTTAGTGGTGAAAAAATAATTCAAAAAATTGTTCGGGAAATGAGTTTTCTCCCTGGGTACTTTCTTTGTATACTTTTGACTATACGGGCCGAGTCAGGGATTTACGGGAAATCGCAGGTTTTCGTTTGCCGGCGATTCAACTCCTTTTATTTAGCGTCTCATCAAAAATGAAAACATTTTTAAAAACTACAAGTCTCATGGGCTTTAGTGGTGAAATAATAATTTAAAAAATCGTTCTGGAAATGAGTTTACTCACAGGGTACTTTCTTTGTATACATTCGACTATACGGGACAAGCCCGGAATTTACGGCAAATCGCGAGTTTTCGTTTGCCGGCGATTAACCCTCTTTCATTAAGCGTCTCATTAAAAATGAAAACATTTTTGAAAACTACAAGTCTCATTCGTTCCAGTGGTGCAAAAATAATTTAAAAAATCGTTCGGGAAATCAGTTTACTCCCTGGGTACTTTCTTTATATACATTCAACTATACGGGCCAAGCCCGGAATTTACGGGAAATCGCGGGTTTTCGTTTGCCGGCAGTTAAACTTCTTTTATTCAGCGTCTCATCAAAAATGAAAACACTTTTGAAAACTACAAGTCTCATGCGTTTTAGTGGTGAAAAAACAATTCAAAAAATCGTTCGGAAAATGAGTTTTCTCCCTAGGTACTTTCTTTGTATACTTTTGACTATACGGGCCAAGCCGGGGATTTACGGGAAATCGCGGGTTTTCGTTTGCCGGCGATTAAACTTCTTTTACTCAGCGTCTCATCAAAAATGAAAACATTTTTAAATACAACAAGTCTCATGGGCTTTAGTAGTGAAATAATAATTTAAAAAATCGTTCGGCAAATGAGTTTACTCCCTGGGTACTTTCTTTATATACATTCAACTATACGGGCCAAGCCCGGGATTTACGGGAAATCGCGGGTTTTCGTTTGCCGGCAATTAAACTTCTTTTATTCAGCGTCTCATCAAAAATGAAAACACTTTTGAAAACTACAAGTCTGATGCGTTTTAGTGGTGAAAAAATAATTCAAAAAATCGTTCGGGAAATGAGTTTTCTCCCTGGGTACTTTCTTTGTATACTTTTGACTATACGGGCCAAGCCCGGGATTTACGGGAAATCGCGGGTTTTCGTTTGCCGGCGATTAAACTTCTTTTATTCAGCGTCTCATCAAAAATGAAAACATTTTTAAAAACAACAAGTCTCATGGGCTTTAGTAGTGAAACAATAATTTAAAAAATCGTTCGGCAAATGAGTTTACTTCCTGGGTACTTTCTTTGTATACTTTTGACTATACGGGCCGAGTCCGGGATTTACGGAAAATCGCAGGTTTTCGTTTGCCGGCGATTAAACTTCTTTTATTCAGCGTCTCATCAAAAATGAAAACATTTTTGAAAACTACAAATCTCATGCGTTTTAGTGGTGAAAAAATAATTTAAAAAATCGTTCGGGAAATGAGTTTACTCCCTGGGTACTTTCTTTGTATACTTTTGACTATACGGGCCGAGTCCTGGGTTTACGGGAAATGGCGGGTTTTCGTTTGCCGGCGATTAAACTCCTTTTATTCAGCGTCTCATCAAAAATGAAAACATTTTTAAAAACTACAAGTCTCATGGGCTTTAGTGGTGAAATAATAATTTAAAAAATCGTTCGGGTAATGAGTTTACTCCCTGGGTACTTTCTTTGTATACTTTTGACTATACGGGCCGAGCCGGGATTTACGGGAAATCGCAGGTTTTCGTTTGCCGGCGATTAAACTTCTTTTATTCAGCGTCTCATCAAAAATGAAAACATTTTTGAAAACTACAAGTCTCATGCGTTTTAGTGGTGAAAAGATAATTTAAAAAATCGTTCTGGAAATCAGTTTACTCCCTGAGTACTTTCCTTGTATACTTTTGACTATACGGGCCGAGTCCGGGATTTACGGGAAGTCGCGGGTTTTCGTTTGCCGGCGATTAAACTCCTTTTATTTAGCGTCTCATCAAAAATGAAAACATTTTTAAAAACTACAAGTCTCATGTGCTTTAGTGGTGAAATAATAATTTAAAAAATCGTTCTGGAAATGAGTTTACTCACAGGGTACTTTCTTTGTATACATTCGACTATACGGACAAGCCCGGGATTTACGGGAAATCGCGAGTTTTCGTTTGCTGGCGATTAACCCTCTTTCATTAAGCGTCTCATTAAAAATGAAAACATTTTTGAAAACTACAAGTCTCATTCGTTCTAGTGGTGCAGAAATAATTTAAAAAATCGTTCGGGAAGTTAGTTTACTCCCTGGGTACTTTCTTTGTATACTTTTGACTATACGGGCCAAGCCCGGGATTTACGAGAAATCGCGGGTTTGCGTTTGCCGGCGATTAAACTTCTTTTATTCAGCGTCTCATCAAAAATGAAAACATTTTTAAAAACAACAAGTCTCATGGGCTTTAGTAGTGAAACAATAATTTAAAAAATCGTTCGGCAAATGAGAAAGTACTCAGGGAGTAAACTCATTTCCAGAACGATTTTTTAAATTATCTTTTCACCACTAAAACACATGAGACTTGTAGTTTTCAAATATGTTTTCATTTTTGATGAGACGCTGAATAAAAGAAGTTTAATCGCCGGCAAACGAAAACCTGCGATTTCCCGTAAATCCCGGACTCGGCCCGTATAGTCAAAAGTGTACAAAGAAAGTACCCAGGGAGTAAACTCATTTTCCGAACGATTTCTTAAATTATTATTTCACCACTAAAGCCCATGAGACTTGTAGTTTTTAAAAATGTTTTCATTTTTGATGAGACGCTGAATAAAAGGAGTTTAATCGCCGGCAAACGAAAACCCGCCATTTCCCGTAAACCCAGGACTCGGCCGTATAGTCAAAAGTATACAAAGAAAGTACCCAGGGAGTAAACTCATTTCCCGAACGATTTTTTAAATTTTTTTTTCACCACTAAAACGCATGAGATTTGTAGTTTTCAAAAATGTTTTCATTTTTGATGAGACGCTGAATAAAAGAAGTTTAATCGCCGGCAAACGAAAACCTGCGATTTCCCGTAAATCCCGGACTCGGCCCGTATAGTCAAAAGTATACAAAGAAAGTACCCAGGGAGTAAACTCATTTCCCGAACGATTTTTTAAATTATTATTTCACTACTAAAGCCCATGAGACTTGTTGTTTTTAAAAATGTTGTCATTTTTGATGAGACGCTGAATAAAAGAAGTTTAATCGCCCTCAAACGAAAGCCCGCGATTTCCCGTAAATCCCGGGCTTGGCCCGTATAGTTGAATGTATATAAAGAAAGTACCCAGGGAGTAAACTCATTTGCCGAACGATTTTTTAAATTATTATTTCACTACTAAAGCCCATGAGACTTGTTGTATTTAAAAATGTTTTCATTTTTGATGAGACGCTGAATAAAAGAAGTTTAATCGCCGGCAAACGAAAACCCGCCATTTCCCGTAAACCCAGGACTCGGCCCGTATAGTCAAAAGTATACAAAGAAAGTACCCAGGGAGTAAACTCATTTCCCGAACGATTTTTTAAATTATTTTTTCACCACTAAAACGCATGAGATTTGTAGTTTTCAAAAATGTTTTCATTTTTGATGAGACGCTGAATAAAAGAAGTTTAATCGCCGGCAAACGAAAACCTGCGATTTTCCGTAAATTCCGGACTCGGCCCGTATAGTCAAAAGTATACAAAGAAAGTACCCAGGAAGTAAACTCATTTGCCGAACGATTTTTTAAATTATTGTTTCACTACTAAAGCCCATGAGACTTGTTGTTTTTAAAAATGTTTTCATTTTTGATGAGACGCTGAATAAAAGAAGTTTAATTGCCGGCAAACGAAAACCCGCGATTTCCCGTAAATCCCGGGCTTGGCCCGTATAGTTGAATGTATATAAAGAAAGTACCCAGGGAGTAAACTCATTTGACGAACGATTTTTTAAATTATTATTTCACTACTAAAGCCCATTAGACTTGTTGTATTTAAAAATGTTTTCATTTTTGATGAGACGCTGAATAAAAGAAGTTTAATCGCCGGCAAACGAAAACCCGCGATTTCCCGTAAATCCCGGGCTTGGCCCGTATAGTCAAAAGTATACAAAGAAAGTACCTAGGGAGAAAACTCATTTCCCGAACGATTTTTTGAATTATTTTTTCACCACTAAAACGCATGAGACTTGTAGTTTTCAAAAGTGTTTTCATTTTTGATGAGACGCTGAATAAAAGCAGTTTAATTGCCGGCAAACGAAAACCCGCGATTTCCCGTAAATCCCTGGCTTGGCCCGTATAGTTGAATGTATATAAAGAAAGTACCCAGGGAGTAAACTGATTTCCCGAACGATTTTTTAAATTATTTCTGCACCACTAGAACGAATGAGACTTGTAGTTTTCAAAAATGTTTTCATTTTTAATGAGACGCTTAATGAAAGAGGGTTCATCGCCGGCAAACAAAAACTCGCGATTTCCCGTAAATTCCGGGCTTGTCCCGTATAGTCGAATGTATACAAAGAAAGTACCCTGTGAGTAAACTCATTTCCAGAACGATTTTTTAAATTATTATTTCACCACTAAAGCCCATGAGACTTGTAGTTTTCAAAAATGTTTTCATTTTTGATGAGACGCTGAATAAAAGAAGTTTAATCGCCGGCACACGAAAACCTGCGATTTCCCGTAAATCCCTGACTCGGCCCGTATAGTCAAAAGTATACAAAGAAAGTACCCAGGGAGAAAACTCATTTCCCGAACGATTTTTTGAATTATTTTTTCACCACTAAAACGCATGAGACTTGTAGTTTTCAAAAGTGTTTTCGTTTTTGATGAGACGCTGAATAAAAGAAGTTTAATTGCCGGCAAGCGAAAACCCGCGATTTCCCGTAAATCCCGGGCTTAGCCCGTATAGTTGAATGTATATAAAGAAAGTACCCAGGGAGTAAACTGATTTCCCGAACGATTTTTTAAATTATTTCTGCACCACTAAAACGAATGAGACTTGTAGTTTTCAAAAATGTTTTCATTTTTAATGAGACGCTTAATGAAAGAGGGTTAATCGCTGGCAAACGAAAACTCGCGATTTTCCGTAAATCCCGGGCTTGTCCCGTATAGTCGAATGTATACAAAGAAAGTACCCTGTGAGTAAACTCATTTCCAGAACGATTTTTTAAATTATTATTTCACCACTAAAGCCCATGAGACTTGTAGTTTTTAAAAATGTTTTCATTTTTGATGTGACGCTAAATAAAAGGAGTTTAATCGCCGGCAAACGAAAACCCGCGACTTCCCGTAAATCCCGGACTCGGCCCGTATAGTCAAAAGTATACAAGGAAAGTACTCAGGGAGTAAACTCATTTCCAGAACGATTTTTTAAATTATCTTTTCACCACTAAAACGCATGAGACTTGTAGTTTTCAAAAATGTTTTCATTTTTGATGAGACGCTGAATAAAAGAAGTTTAATCGCCGGCAAACGAAAACCTGCGATTTCCCGTAAATCCCGGACTCGGCCCGTATAGTCAAAAGTATACAAAGAAAGTACCCAGGGAGTAAACTCATTTCCCGAACGATTTTTTAAATTATTTTTTCACCACTAAAACGCATGAGATTTGTAGTTTTCAAAAATGATTTCATTTTTGATGAGACGCTGAATAAAAGAAGTTTAATCGCCGGCACACGAAAACCTGCGATTTTCCGTAAATCCCGGACTCGGCCCGTATAGTCAAAAGTATACAAAGAAAGTACCCAGGAAGTAAACTCATTTGCCGAACGATTTTTTAAATTATTATTTCACTACTAAAGCCCATGAGACTTGTTGTTTTTAAAAATGTTTTCATTTTTGATGAGACGCTGAATAAAAGAAGTTTAATCGCCGGCAAACGAAAACCCGCGATTTCCCGTAAATCCCGGGCTTAGCCCGTATAGTCAAAAGTATACAAAGAAAGTACCCAGGGAGAAAACTCATTTCCCGAACGATTTTTTGAATTATTTTTTCACCACTAAAACCCATGAGACTTGTAGTTTTCAAAAGTGTTTTCATTTTTGATGAGACGCTGAATAAAAGAAGTTTAATTGCCGGCAAACGAAAACCCGCGATTTCCCGTAAATCCCGGGCTTGGCCCGTATAGTTGAATGTATATAAAGAAAGTACCCAGGAAGTAAACTCATTTGCCGAACGATTTTTTAAATTATTATTTCACTACTAAAGCCCATGAGACTTGTTGTATTTAAAAATGTTTTCATTTTTGATGAGACGCTGAATAAAAGAAGTTTAATCGCCGGCAAACGAAAACCCGCGATTTCCCGTAAATCCCGGGCTTGGCCCGTATAGTCAAAAGTATACAAAGAAAGTACCTAGGGAGAAAACTCATTTCCCGAACGATTTTTTGAATTATTTTTTCACCACTAAAACGCATGAGACTTGTAGTTTTCAAAAGTGTTTTCATTTTTGATGAGACGCTGAATAAAAGAAGTTTAATTGCCGGCAAACGAAAACCCGCGATTTCCCGTAAATCCCGGGCTTGGCCCGTATAGTTGAATGTATATAAAGAAAGTACCCAGGGAGTAAACTCATTTGCCGAACGATTTTTTAAATTATTATTTCACTACTAAAGCCCATGAGACTTGTTGTATTTAAAAATGTTTTCATTTTTGATGAGACGCTGAATAAAAGAAGTTTAATCGCCGGCAAACGAAAACCCGCGATTTCCCGTAAATCCCGGGCTTGGCTCGTATAGTCAAAAGTATACAAAGAAAGTACCTAGGGAGTAAACTCATTTCCCGAACGATTTTTTGAATTATTTCTGCACCACTAGAACGAATGAGACTTGTAGTTTTCAAAAATGTTTTCATTTTTAATGAGACGCTTAATGAAAGAGGGTTCATCGCCGGCAAACGAAAACTCGCGATTTCCCGTAAATTCCGGGCTTGTCCCGTATAGTCGAATGTATACAAAGAAAGTACCCTGTGAGTAAACTCATTTCCAGAACGATTTTTTAAATTATTATTTCACCACTAAAGCCCATGAGACTTGTAGTTTTTAAAATTGTTTTCATTTTTGATGAGACGCTAAATAAAAGGAGTTTAATCGCCGGCAAACGAAAACCTGCGATTTCCCGTAAATCCCTGACTCGGCCCGTATAGTCAAAAGTATACAAAGAAAGTACCCAGGGAGAAAACTCATTTCCCGAACGATTTTTTGAATTATTTTTTCACCACTAAAACGCATGAGACTTGTAGTTTTCAAAAGTGTTTTCGTTTTTGATGAGACGCTGAATAAAAGAAGTTTAATTGCCGGCAAACGAAAACCCGCGATTTCCCGTAAATCCCGGGCTTGGCCCGTATAGTTGAATGTATATAAAGAAAGTACCCAGGGAGTAAACTGATTTCCCGAACGATTTTTTAAATTATTTCTGCACCACTAGAACGAATGAGACTTGTAGTTTTCAAAAATGTTTTCATTTTTAATGAGACGCTTAATGAAAGAGGGTTAATCGCTGGCAAAGGAAAACTCGCGATTTTCCGTAAATCCCGGGCTTGTCCCGTATAGTCGAATGTATACAAAGAAAGTACCCTGTGAGTAAACTCATTTCCAGAACGATTTTTTAAATTATTATTTCACCACTAAAGCCCATGAGACTTGTAGTTTTTAAAAATGTTTTCATTTTTGATGTGACGCTAAATAATCGCCGGCAAACGAAAACCCGCGACTTCCCGTAAATCCCGGACTCGGCCCGTATAGTCAAAAGTATACAAGGAAAGTACTCAGGGAGTAAACTCATTTCCAGAACGATTTTTTAAATTATCTTTTCACCACTAAAACGCATGAGACTTGTAGTTTTCAAAAATGTTTTCATTTTTGATGAGACGCTGAATAAAAGAAGTTTAATCGCCGGCAAACGAAAACCTGCGATTTCCCGTAAATCCCGGACTCGGCCCGTATAGTCAAAAGTATACAAAGAAAGTACCCAGGGAGTAAACTCATTTCCCGAACGATTTTTTAAATTATTTTTTCACCACTAAAACGCATGAGATTTGTAGTTTTCAAAAATGTTTTCATTTTTGATGAGACGCTGAATAAAAGAAGTTTAATCGCCGGCACACGAAAACCTGCGATTTTCCGTAAATCCCGGACTCGGCCCGTATAGTCAAAAGTATACAAAGAAAGTACCCAGGAAGTAAACTCATTTGCCGAACGATTTTTTAAATTATTTTTTCACCACTAAAACGCATGAGACTTGTAGTTTTCAAAAGTGTTTTCATTTTTGATGAGACGCTTATTAAAAGAAGTTTAATTGCCGGCAATCGAAAACCCGCGATTTCCCGTAAATCCCGGGCTTGGCCCGTATAGTTGAATGTATATAAAGAAAGTGCCCAGGGAGTAAACTCATTTGCCGAACCGAAATGTTTTCATTTTTGATGAGACGCTGAATAAAAGAAGTTTAATCGCCGGCAAACGAAAACCCGCGATTTCCCGTAAATCCCGGACTCGGCCCGTATAGTCAAAAGTATACAAAGAAAGTACCCAGGGAGAAAACTCATTTCCCGAACGATTTTTTGAATTATTTTTTCACCACTAAAACGCATGAGACTTGTAGTTTTCAAAAGTGTTTTCATTTTTGATGAGACGCTGAATAAAAGAAGTTTAATTGCCGGCAAACGAAAACCCGCGATTTCCCGTAAATCCCGGGCTTGGCCCGTATAGTTGAATGTATATAAAGAAAGTACCCAGGGAGTAAACTCATTTGCCGAACGATTTTTTAAATTATTATTTCACTACTAAAGCCCATGAGACTTGTTGTATTTAAAAATGTTTTCATTTTTGATGAGACGCTGAATAAAAGAAGTTTAATCGCCGGCAAACGAAAACCCGCGATTTCCCGTAAATCCCCGGCTTGGCCCGTATAGTCAAAAGTATACAAAGAAAGTACCTAGGGAGAAAACTCATTTTCCGAACGATTTTTTGAATTGTTTTTTCACCACTAAAACGCATGAGACTTGTAGTTTTCAAAAGTGTTTTCATTTTTGATGAGACGCTGAATAAAAGAAGTTTAACTGCCGGCAAACGAAAACCCGCGATTTCCCGTAAATCCCGGGCTTGGCCCGTATAGTTGAATGTATATAAAGAAAGTACCCAGGAAGTAAACTGATTTCCCGAACGATTTTTTAAATTATTTTTGCACCACTGGAACGAATGAGACTTGTAGTTTTCAAAAATGTTTTCATTTTTAATGAGACGCTTAATGAAAGAGGGTTAATCGCCGGCAAACGAAAACTCGCGATTTGCCGTAAATTCCGGGCTTGTCCCGTATAGTCGAATGTATACAAAGAAAGTACCCTGTGAGTAAACTCATTTCCAGAACGATTTTTTAAATTATTATTTCACCACTAAAGCCCATGAGACTTGTAGTTTTTAAAAATGTTTTCATTTTTGATGAGACGCTAAATAAAAGGAGTTTAATCGCCGGCAAACGAAAACCTGCGATTTCCCGTAAATCCCGGACTCGGCCCGTATAGTCAAAAGTATACAAAGAAAGTACCCAGGGAGTAAACTCATTTCCCGAACGATTTTTTAAATTATTTTTTCACCACTAAAACGCATGAGATTTGTAGTTTTCAAAAATGTTTTCATTTTTGATGAGACGCTGAATAAAAGAAGTTTAATCGCCGGCACACGAAAACCTGCGATTTTCCGTAAATCCCGGACTCGGCCCGTATAGTCAAAAGTATACAAAGAAAGTACCCAGGAAGTAAACTCATTTGCCGAACGATTTTTTAAATTATTATTTCACTACTAAAGCCCATGAGACTTGTTGTTTTTAAAAATGTTTTCATTTTTGATGAGACGCTGAATAAAAGAAGTTTAATCGCCGGCAAACGAAAACCCGCGATTTCCCGTAAATCCCGGGCTTAGCCCGTATAGTCAAAAGTATACAAAGAAAGTACCCAGGGAGAAAACTCATTTCCCGAACGATTTTTTGAATTATTTTTTCACCACTAAAACCCATGAGACTTGTAGTTTTCAAAAGTGTTTTCATTTTTGATGAGACGCTGAATAAAAGAAGTTTAATTGCCGGCAAACGAAAACCCGCGATTTCCCGTAAATCCCGGGCTTGGCCCGTATAGTTGAATGTATATAAAGAAAGTACCCAGGGAGTAAACTCATTTGCCGAACGATTTTTTAAATTATTATTTCACTACTAAAGCCCATGAGACTTGTTGTATTTAAAAATGTTTTCATTTTTGATGAGACGCTGAATAAAAGAAGTTTAATCGCCGGCAAACGAAAACCCGCGATTTCCCGTAAATCCCGGGCTTGGCCCGTATAGTCAAAAGTATACAAAGAAAGTACCTAGGGAGAAAACTCATTTCCCGAACGATTTTTTGAATTATTTTTTCACCACTAAAACGCATGAGACTTGTAGTTTTTAAAAGTGTTTTCATTTTTGATGAGACGCTGAATAAAAGAAGTTTAATTGCCGGCAAACGAAAACCCGCGATTTCCCGTAAATCCCGGGCTTGGCCCGTATAGTTGAATGTATATAAAGAAAGTACCCAGGGAGTAAACTCATTTGCCGAACGATTTTTTAAATTATTATTTCACTACTAAAGCCCATGAGACTTGTTGTATTTAAAAATGTTTTCATTTTTGATGAGACGCTGAATAAAAGAAGTTTAATCGCCGGCAAACGAAAACCCGCGATTTCCCGTAAATCCCGGGCTTGGCTCGTATAGTCAAAAGTATACAAAGAAAGTACCTAGGGAGTAAACTCATTTCCCGAACGATTTTTTGAATTATTTCTGCACCACTAGAACGAATGAGACTTGTAGTTTTCAAAAATGTTTTCATTTTTAATGAGACGCTTAATGAAAGAGGGTTCATCGCCGGCAAACGAAAACTCGCGATTTCCCGTAAATTCCGGGCTTGTCCCGTATAGTCGAATGTATACAAAGAAAGTACCCTGTGAGTAAACTCATTTCCAGAACGATTTTTTAAATTATTATTTCACCACTAAAGCCCATGAGACTTGTAGTTTTTAAAATTGTTTTCATTTTTGATGAGACGCTAAATAAAAGGAGTTTAATCGCCGGCAAACGAAAACCTGCGATTTCCCGTAAATCCCTGACTCGGCCCGTATAGTCAAAAGTATACAAAGAAAGTACCCAGGGAGAAAACTCATTTCCCGAACGATTTTTTGAGTTATTTTTTCACCACTAAAACGCATGAGACTTGTAGTTTTCAAAAGTGTTTTCGTTTTTGATGAGACGCTGAATAAAAGAAGTTTAATTGCCGGCAAACGAAAACCCGCGATTTCCCGTAAATCCCGGGCTTGGCCCGTATAGTTGAATGTATATAAAGAAAGTACCCAGGGAGTAAACTGATTTCCCGAACGATTTTTTAAATTATTTCTGCACCACTAGAACGAATGAGACTTGTAGTTTTCAAAAATGTTTTCATTTTTAATGAGACGCTTAATGAAAGAGGGTTAATCGCTGGCAAACGAAAACTCGCGATTTTCCGTAAATCCCGGGCTTGCCCCGTATAGTCGAATGTATACAAAGAAAGTACCCTGTGAGTAAACTCATTTCCAGAACGATTTTTTAAATTATTATTTCACCACTAAAGCCCATGAGACTTGTAGTTTTTAAAAATGTTTTCATTTTTGATGTGACGCTAAATAAAAGGAGTTTAATCGCCGGCAAACGAAAACCCGCGACTTCCCGTAAATCCCGGACTCGGCCCGTATAGTCAAAAGTATACAAGGAAAGTACTCAGGGAGTAAACTCATTTCCAGAACGATTTTTTAAATTATCTTTTCACCACTAAAACGCATGAGACTTGTAGTTTTCAAAAATGTTTTCATTTTTGATGAGACGCTGAATAAAAGAAGTTTAATCGCCGGTAAACGAAAACCTGCGATTTCCCGTAAATCCCGGACTCGGCCCGTATAGTCAAAAGTATACAAAGAAAGTACCCAGGGAGTAAACTCATTTGCCGAACGATTTTTTAAATTATTATTTCACTACTAAAGCCCATGAGACTTGTTGTATTTAAAAATGTTTTCATTTTTGATGAGACGCTGAATAAAAGAAGTTTAATCGCCGGCAAACGAAAACCCGCGATTTCCCGTAAATCCCGGGCTTGGCCCGTATAGTCAAAAGTATACAAAGAAAGTACCTAGGGAGAAAACTCATTTCCCGAACGATTTTTTGAATTATTTTTTCACCACTAAAACGCATGAGACTTGTAGTTTTTAAAAGTGTTTTCATTTTTGATGAGACGCTGAATAAAAGAAGTTTAATTGCCGGCAAACGAAAACCCGCGATTTCCCGTAAATCCCGGGCTTGGCCCGTATAGTTGAATGTATATAAAGAAAGTACCCAGGGAGTAAACTCATTTGCCGAACGATTTTTTAAATTATTATTTCACTACTAAAGCCCATGAGACTTGTTGTATTTAAAAATGTTTTCATTTTTGATGAGACGCTGAATAAAAGAAGTTTAATCGCCGGCAAACGAAAACCCGCGATTTCCCGTAAATCCCGGGCTTGGCTCGTATAGTCAAAAGTATACAAAGAAAGTACCTAGGGAGTAAACTCATTTCCCGAACGATTTTTTGAATTATTTCTGCACCACTAGAACGAATGAGACTTGTAGTTTTCAAAAATGTTTTCATTTTTAATGAGACGCTTAATGAAAGAGGGTTCATCGCCGGCAAACGAAAACTCGCGATTTCCCGTAAATTCCGGGCTTGTCCCGTATAGTCGAATGTATACAAAGAAAGTACCCTGTGAGTAAACTCATTTCCAGAACGATTTTTTAAATTATTATTTCACCACTAAAGCCCATGAGACTTGTAGTTTTTAAAATTGTTTTCATTTTTGATGAGACGCTAAATAAAAGGAGTTTAATCGCCGGCAAACGAAAACCTGCGATTTCCCGTAAATCCCTGACTCGGCCCGTATAGTCAAAAGTATACAAAGAAAGTACCCAGGGAGAAAACTCATTTCCCGAACGATTTTTTGAGTTATTTTTTCACCACTAAAACGCATGAGACTTGTAGTTTTCAAAAGTGTTTTCGTTTTTGATGAGACGCTGAATAAAAGAAGTTTAATTGCCGGCAAACGAAAACCCGCGATTTCCCGTAAATCCCGGGCTTGGCCCGTATAGTTGAATGTATATAAAGAAAGTACCCAGGGAGTAAACTGATTTCCCGAACGATTTTTTAAATTATTTCTGCACCACTAGAACGAATGAGACTTGTAGTTTTCAAAAATGTTTTCATTTTTAATGAGACGCTTAATGAAAGAGGGTTAATCGCTGGCAAACGAAAACTCGCGATTTTCCGTAAATCCCGGGCTTGCCCCGTATAGTCGAATGTATACAAAGAAAGTACCCTGTGAGTAAACTCATTTCCAGAACGATTTTTTAAATTATTATTTCACCACTAAAGCCCATGAGACTTGTAGTTTTTAAAAATGTTTTCATTTTTGATGTGACGCTAAATAAAAGGAGTTTAATCGCCGGCAAACGAAAACCCGCGACTTCCCGTAAATCCCGGACTCGGCCCGTATAGTCAAAAGTATACAAGGAAAGTACTCAGGGAGTAAACTCATTTCCAGAACGATTTTTTAAATTATCTTTTCACCACTAAAACGCATGAGACTTGTAGTTTTCAAAAATGTTTTCATTTTTGATGAGACGCTGAATAAAAGAAGTTTAATCGCCGGTAAACGAAAACCTGCGATTTCCCGTAAATCCCGGACTCGGCCCGTATAGTCAAAAGTATACAAAGAAAGTACCCAGGGAGTAAAGTCATTTCCCGAACGATTTTTTAAATTATTTTTTCACCACTAAAACGCATGAGATTTGTAGTTTTCAAAAATGTTTTCATTTTTGATGAGACGCTGAATAAAAGAAGTTTAATCGCCGGCAAACGAAAACCTGCGATTTTCCGTAAATCCCGGACTCGGCCCGTATAGTCAAAAGTATACAAAGAAAGTACCCAGGAAGTAAACTCATTTGCCGAACGATTTTTTAAATTATTATTTCACTACTAAAGCCCATGAGACTTGTTGTTTTTAAAAATGTTTTCATTTTTGATGAGACGCTGAATAAAAGAAGTTTAATCGCCGGCAAACGAAAACCCGCGATTTCCCGTAAATCCCGGGCTTGGCCCGTATAGTCAAAAGTATACAAAGAAAGTACCCAGGGAGAAAACTCATTTCCCGAACGATTTTTTGAATTATTTTTTCACCACTAAAACGCATGAGACTTGTAGTTTTCAAAAGTGTTTTCATTTTTGATGAGACGCTGAATAAAAGAAGTTTAATTGCCGGCAAACGAAAACCCGCGATTTCCCGTAAATCCCGGGCTTGGCCCGTATAGTTGAATGTATATAAAGAAAGTACCCAGGGAGTAAACTCATTTGCCGAACGATTTTTTAAATTATTATTTCACTACTAAAGCCCATGAGACTTGTTGTATTTAAAAATATTTTCATTTTTGATGAGACGCTGAATAAAAGAAGTTTAATCGCCGGCAAACGAAAACCCGCGATTTCCCGTAAATCCCGGGCTTGGCCCGTATAGTCAAAAGTATACACGGAAAGTACCTAGGGAGAAAACTCATTCCCCGAACGATTTTTTGAATTGTTTTTTCACCACTAAAACGCATGAGACTTGTAGTTTTCAAAAGTGTTTTCATTTTTGATGAGACGCTGAATAAAAGAAGTTTAATTGCCGGCAAACGAAAACCCGCGATTTCCCGTAAATCCCGGGCTTGGCCCGTATAGTTGAATGTATATAAAGAAAGTACCCAGGGAGTAAACTGATTTCCCGAACGATTTTTTAAATTATTTCTACACCACTAGAACGAATGAGACTTGTAGTTTTCAAAAAATTTTTCATTTTTAATGAGACGCTTAATGAAAGAGGGTTAATCGCCGGCAAACGAAAACTCGCGATTTCCCGTAAATTCCGGGCTTGTCCCGTATAGTCGAATGTATACAAAGAAAGTACCCAGTGAGTAAACTCATTTCCAGAACGATTTTTTAAATTATTATTTCACCACTAAAGCCCATGAGACTTGTAGTTTTCAAAAATGTTTTCATTTTTGATGAGACGCTGAATAAAAGAAGTTTAATCGCCGGCACACGAAAACCTGCGATTTCCCGTAAATCCCTGACTCGGCCCGTATAGTCAAAAGTATACAAAGAAAGTACCCAGGGAGAAAACTCATATCCCGAACGATTTTTTGAATTATTTTTTCACCACTAAAACGCATGAGACTTGTAGTTTTCAAAAGTGTTTTCGTTTTTGATGAGACGCTGAATAAAAGAAGTTTAATTGCCGGCAAACGAAAACCCGCGATTTCCCGTAAATCCCGGGCTTAGCCCGTATAGTTGAATGTATATAAAGAAAGTACCCAGGGAGTAAACTGATTTCCCGAACGATTTTTTAAATTATTTCTGCACCACTAAAACGAATGAGACTTGTAGTTTTCAAAAATGTTTTCATTTTTAATGAGACGCTTAATGAAAGAGGGTTAATCGCTGGCAAACGAAAACTCGCGATTTTCCGTAAATCCCGGGCTTGTCCCGTATAGTCGAATGTATACAAAGAAAGTACCCTGTGAGTAAACTCATTTCCAGAACGATTTTTTAAATTATTATTTCACCACTAAAGCCCATGAGACTTGTAGTTTTTAAAAATGTTTTCATTTTTGATGTGACGCTAAATAAAAGGAGTTTAATCGCCGGCAAACGAAAACCCGCGACTTCCCGTAAATCCCGGACTCGGCCCGTATAGTCAAAAGTATACAAGGAAAGTACTCAGGGAGTAAACTCATTTCCAGAACGATTTTTTAAATTATCTTTTCACCACTAAAACGCATGAGACTTGTAGTTTTCAAAAATGTTTTCATTTTTGATGAGACGCTGAATAAAAGAAGTTTAATCGCCGGCAAACGAAAACCTGCGATTTCCCGTAAATCCCGGACTCGGCCCGTATAGTCAAAAGTATACAAAGAAAGTACCCAGGGAGTAAACTCATTTCCCGAACGATTTTTTAAATTATTTTTTCACCACTAAAACGCATGAGATTTGTAGTTTTCAAAAATGTTTTCATTTTTGATGAGACGCTGAATAAAAGAAGTTTAATCGCCGGCACACGAAAACCTGCGATTTTCCGTAAATCCCGGACTCGGCCCGTATAGTCAAAAGTATACAAAGAAAGTACCCAGGAAGTAAACTCATTTGCCGAACGATTTTTTAAATTATTATTTCACTACTAAAGCCCATGAGACTTGTTGTTTTTAAAAATGTTTTCATTTTTGATGAGACGCTGAATAAAAGAAGTTTAATCGCCGGCAAACGAAAACCCGCGATTTCCCGTAAATCCCGGGCTTAGCCCGTATAGTCAAAAGTATACAAAGAAAGTACCCAGGGAGAAAACTCATTTCCCGAACGATTTTTTGAATTATTTTTTCACCACTAAAACCCATGAGACTTGTAGTTTTCAAAAGTGTTTTCATTTTTGATGAGACGCTGAATAAAAGAAGTTTAATTGCCGGCAAACGAAAACCCGCGATTTCCCGTAAATCCCGGGCTTGGCCCGTATAGTTGAATGTATATAAAGAAAGTACCCAGGGAGTAAACTCATTTGCCGAACGATTTTTTAAATTATTATTTCACTACTAAAGCCCATGAGACTTGTTGTATTTAAAAATGTTTTCATTTTTGATGAGACGCTGAATAAAAGAAGTTTAATCGCCGGCAAACGAAAACCCGCGATTTCCCGTAAATCCCGGGCTTGGCCCGTATAGTCAAAAGTATACAAAGAAAGTACCTAGGGAGAAAACTCATTTCCCGAACGATTTTTTGAATTATTTTTTCACCACTAAAACGCATGAGACTTGTAGTTTTCAAAAGTGTTTTCATTTTTGATGAGACGCTGAATAAAAGAAGTTTAATTGCCGGCAAACGAAAACCCGCGATTTCCCGTAAATCCCGGGCTTGGCCCGTATAGTTGAATGTATATAAAGAAAGTACCCAGGGAGTAAACTCATTTGCCGAACGATTTTTTAAATTATTATTTCACTACTAAAGCCCATGAGACTTGTTGTATTTAAAAATGTTTTCATTTTTGATGAGACGCTGAATAAAAGAAGTTTAATCGCCGGCAAACGAAAACCCGCGATTTCCCGTAAATCCCGGGCTTGGCTCGTATAGTCAAAAGTATACAAAGAAAGTACCTAGGGAGTAAACTCATTTCCCGAACGATTTTTTGAATTATTTCTGCACCACTAGAACGAATGAGACTTGTAGTTTTCAAAAATGTTTTCATTTTTAATGAGACGCTTAATGAAAGAGGGTTCATCGCCGGCAAACGAAAACTCGCGATTTCCCGTAAATTCCGGGCTTGTCCCGTATAGTCGAATGTATACAAAGAAAGTACCCTGTGAGTAAACTCATTTCCAGAACGATTTTTTAAATTATTATTTCACCACTAAAGCCCATGAGACTTGTAGTTTTTAAAATTGTTTTCATTTTTGATGAGACGCTAAATAAAAGGAGTTTAATCGCCGGCAAACGAAAACCTGCGATTTCCCGTAAATCCCTGACTCGGCCCGTATAGTCAAAAGTATACAAAGAAAGTACCCAGGGAGAAAACTCATTTCCCGAACGATTTTTTGAATTATTTTTTCACCACTAAAACGCATGAGACTTGTAGTTTTCAAAAGTGTTTTCGTTTTTGATGAGACGCTGAATAAAAGAAGTTTAATTGCCGGCAAACGAAAACCCGCGATTTCCCGTAAATACCGGGCTTGGCCCGTATAGTTGAATGTATATAAAGAAAGTACCCAGGGAGTAAACTGATTTCCCGAACGATTTTTTAAATTATTTCTGCACCACTAGAACGAATGAGACTTGTAGTTTTCAAAAATGTTTTCATTTTTAATGAGACGCTTAATGAAAGACGGTTAATCGCTGGCAAACGAAAACTCGCGATTTTCCGTAAATCCCGGGCTTGTCCCGTATAGTCGAATGTATACAAAGAAAGTACCCTGTGAGTAAACTCATTTCCAGAACGATTTTTTAAATTATTATTTCACCACTAAAGCCCATGAGACTTGTAGTTTTTAAAAATGTTTTCATTTTTGATGTGACGCTAAATAAAAGGAGTTTAATCGCCGGCAAACGAAAACCCGCGACTTCCCGTAAATCCCGGACTCGGCCCGTATAGTCAAAAGTATACAAGGAAAGTACTCAGGGAGTAAACTCATTTCCAGAACGATTTTTTAAATTATCTTTTCACCACTAAAACGCATGAGACTTGTAGTTTTCAAAAATGTTTTCATTTTTGATGAGACGCTGAATAAAAGAAGTTTAATCGCCGGCAAACGAAAACCTGCGATTTCCCGTAAATCCCGGACTCGGCCCGTATAGTCAAAAGTATACAAAGAAAGTACCCAGGGAGTAAACTCATTTCCCGAACGATTTTTTAAATTATTTTTTCACCACTAAAACGCATGAGATTTGTAGTTTTCAAAAATGTTTTCATTTTTGATGAGACGCTGAATAAAAGAAGTTTAATCGCCGGCACACGAAAACCTGCGATTTTCCGTAAATCCCGGACTCGGCCCGTATAGTCAAAAGTATACAAAGAAAGTACCCAGGAAGTAAACTCATTTGCCGAACGATTTTTTAAATTATTATTTCACTACTAAAGCCCATGAGACTTGTTGTTTTTAAAAATGTTTTCATTTTTGATGAGACGCTGAATAAAAGAAGTTTAATCGCCGGCAAACGAAAACCTGCGATTTCCCGTAAATCCCGGACTCGGCCCGTATAGTCAAAAGTATACAAAGAAAGTACCCAGGGAGTAAACTCATTTCCCGAACGATTTTTTAAATTATTTTTTCACCACTAAAACGCATGAGATTTGTAGTTTTCAAAAATGTTTTCATTTTTGATGAGACGCTGAATAAAAGAAGTTTAATCGCCGGCACACGAAAACCTGCGATTTTCCGTAAATCCCGGACTCGGCCCGTATAGTCAAAAGTATACAAAGAAAGTACCCAGGAAGTAAACTCATTTGCCGAACGATTTTTTAAATTATTATTTCACTGCTAAAGCCCATGAGACTTGTTGTTTTTAAAAATGTTTTCATTTTTGATGAGACGCTGAATAAAAGAAGTTTAATCGCCGGCAAACGAAAACCCGCGATTTCCCGTAAATCCCGGGCTTGGCCCGTATAGTTGAATGTATATAAAGAAAGTACCCAGGGAGTAAACTCATTTGCCGAACGATTTTTTAAATTATTATTTCACTACTAAAGCCCATGAGACTTGTTGTATTTAAAAATGTTTTCATTTTTGATGAGACGCTGAATAAAAGAAGTTTAATCGCCGGCAAACGAAAACCCGCGATTTCCCGTAAATCCCGGGCTTGGCTCGTATAGTCAAAAGTATACAAAGAAAGTACCTAGGGAGTAAACTCATTTCCCGAACGATTTTTTGAATTATTTCTGCACCACTAGAACGAATGAGACTTGTAGTTTTCAAAAATGTTTTCATTTTTAATGAGACGCTTAATGAAAGAGGGTTCATCGCCGGCAAACGAAAACTCGCGATTTCCCGTAAATTCCGGGCTTGTCCCGTATAGTCGAATGTATACAAAGAAAGTACCCTGTGAGTAAACTCATTTCCAGAACGATTTTTTAAATTATTATTTCACCACTAAAGCCCATGAGACTTGTAGTTTTTAAAATTGTTTTCATTTTTGATGAGACGCTAAATAAAAGGAGTTTAATCGCCGGCAAACGAAAACTCGCGATTTCCCGTAAATTCCGGGCTTGTCCCGTATAGTCGAATGTATACAAAGAAAGTACCCTGTGAGTAAACTCATTTCCAGAACGATTTTTTAAATTATTATTTCACCACTAAAGCCCATGAGACTTGTAGTTTTTAAAATTGTTTTCATTTTTGATGAGACGCTAAATAAAAGGAGTTTAATCGCCGGCAAACGAAAACCTGCGATTTCCCGTAAATCCCTGACTCGGCCCGTATAGTCAAAAGTATACAAAGAAAGTACCCAGGGAGAAAACTCATTTCCCGAACGATTTTTTGAATTATTTTTTCACCACTAAAACGCATGAGACTTGTAGTTTTCAAAAGTGTTTTCGTTTTTGATGAGACGCTGAATAAAAGAAGTTTAATTGCCGGCAAACGAAAACCCGCGATTTCCCGTAAATCCCGGGCTTGGCCCGTATAGTTGAATGTATATAAAGAAAGTACCCAGGGAGTAAACTGATTTCCCGAACGATTTTTTAAATTATTTCTGCACCACTAGAACAAATGAGACTTGTAGTTTTCAAAAATGTTTTCATTTTTAATGAGACGCTTAATGAAAGAGGGTTAATCGCTGGCAAACGAAAACTCGCGATTTTCCGTAAATCCCGGGCTTGTCCCGTATAGTCGAATGTATACAAAGAAAGTACCCTGTGAGTAAACTCATTTCCAGAACGATTTTTTAAATTATTATTTCACCACTAAAGCCCATGAGACTTGTAGTTTTTAAAAATGTTTTCATTTTTGATGTGACGCTAAATAAAAGGAGTTTAATCGCCGGCAAACGAAAACCCGCGACTTCCCGTAAATCCCGGACTCGGCCCGTATAGTCAAAAGTATACAAGGAAAGTACTCAGGGAGTAAACTCATTTCCAGAACGATTTTTTAAATTATCTTTTCACCACTAAAACGCATGAGACTTGTAGTTTTCAAAAATGTTTTCATTTTTGATGAGACGCTGAATAAAAGAAGTTTAATCGCCGGCAAACGAAAACCTGCGATTTCCCGTAAATCCCGGACTCGGCCCGTATAGTCAAAAGTATACAAAGAAAGTACCCAGGGAGTAAACTCATTTCCCGAACGATTTTTTAAATTATTTTTTCACCACTAAAACGCATGAGATTTGTAGTTTTCAAAAATGTTTTCATTTTTGATGAGACGCTGAATAAAAGAAGTTTAATCGCCGGCACACGAAAACCTGCGATTTTCCGTAAATCCCGGACTCGGCCCGTATAGTCAAAAGTATACAAAGAAAGTACCCAGAAAGTAAACTCATTTGCCGAACGATTTTTTAAATTATTATTTCACTACTAAAGCCCATGAGACTTGTTGTTTTTAAAAATGTTTTCATTTTTGATGAGACGCTGAATAAAAGAAGTTTAATCGCCGGCAAACGAAAACCCGCGATTTCCCGTAAATCCCGGGCTTAGCCCGTATAGTCAAAAGTATACAAAGAAAGTACCCAGGGAGAAAACTCATTTCCCGAACGATTTTTTGAATTATTTTTTCACCACTAAAACCCATGAGACTTGTAGTTTTCAAAAGTGTTTTCATTTTTGATGAGACGCTGAATAAAAGAAGTTTAATTGCCGGCAAACGAAAACCCGCGATTTCCCGTAAATCCCGGGCTTGGCCCGTATAGTTGAATGTATATAAAGAAAGTACCCAGGGAGTAAACTCATTTGCCGAACGATTTTTTAAATTATTATTTCACTACTAAAGCCCATGAGACTTGTTGTATTTAAAAATGTTTTCATTTTTGATGAGACGCTGAATAAAAGAAGTTTAATCGCCGGCAAACGAAAACCCGCGATTTCCCGTAAATCCCGGGCTTGGCCCGTATAGTCAAAAGTATACAAAGAAAGTACCTAGGGAGAAAACTCATTTCCCGAACGATTTTTTGAATTATTTTTTCACCACTAAAACGCATGAGACTTGTAGTTTTCAAAAGTGTTTTCATTTTTGATGAGACGCTGAATAAAAGAAGTTTAATTGCCGGCAAACGAAAACCCGCGATTTCCCGTAAATCCCGGGCTTGGCCCGTATAGTTGAATGTATATAAAGAAAGTACCCAGGGAGTAAACTCATTTGCCGAACGATTTTTTAAATTATTATTTCACTACTAAAGCCCATGAGACTTGTTGTATTTAAAAATGTTTTCATTTTTGATGAGACGCTGAATAAAAGAAGTTTAATCGCCGGCAAACGAAAACCCGCGATTTCCCGTAAATCCCGGGCTTGGCTCGTATAGTCAAAAGTATACAAAGAAAGTACCTAGGGAGTAAACTCATTTCCCGAACGATTTTTTGAATTATTTCTGCACCACTAGAACGAATGAGACTTGTAGTTTTCAAAAATGTTTTCATTTTTAATGAGACGCTTAATGAAAGAGGGTTCATCGCCGGCAAACGAAAACTCGCGATTTCCCGTAAATTCCGGGCTTGTCCCGTATAGTCGAATGTATACAAAGAAAGTACCCTGTGAGTAAACTCATTTCCAGAACGATTTTTTAAATTATTATTTCACCACTAAAGCCCATGAGACTTGTAGTTTTTAAAATTGTTTTCATTTTTGATGAGACGCTAAATAAAAGGAGTTTAATCGCCGGCAAACGAAAACCTGCGATTTCCCGTAAATCCCTGACTCGGCCCGTATAGTCAAAAGTATACAAAGAAAGTACCCAGGGAGAAAACTCATTTCCCGAACGATTTTTTGAGTTATTTTTTCACCACTAAAACGCATGAGACTTGTAGTTTTCAAAAGTGTTTTCGTTTTTGATGAGACGCTGAATAAAAGAAGTTTAATTGCCGGCAAACGAAAACCCGCGATTTCCCGTAAATCCCGGGCTTGGCCCGTATAGTTGAATGTATATAAAGAAAGTACCCAGGGAGTAAACTGATTTCCCGAACGATTTTTTAAATTATTTCTGCACCACTAGAACGAATGAGACTTGTAGTTTTCAAAAATGTTTTCATTTTTAATGAGACGCGTAATGAAAGAGGGTTAATCGCTGGCAAACGAAAACTCGCGATTTTCCGTAAATCCCGGGCTTGCCCCGTATAGTCGAATGTATAAAAAGAAAGTACCCTGTGAGTAAACTCATTTCCAGAACGATTTTTTAAATTATTATTTCACCACTAAAGCCCATGAGACTTGTAGTTTTTAAAAATGTTTTCATTTTTGATGTGACGCTAAATAAAAGGAGTTTAATCGCCGGCAAACGAAAACCCGCGACTTCCCGTAAATCCCGGACTCGGCCCGTATAGTCAAAAGTATACAAGGAAAGTACTCAGGGAGTAAACTCATTTCCCGAACGATTTTTTAAATTATTTTTTCACCACTAAAACGCATGAGATTTGTAGTTTTCAAAAATGTTTTCATTTTTGATGAGACGCTGAATAAAAGAAGTTTAATCGCCGGCACACGAAAACCTGCGATTTTCCGTAAATCCCGGACTCGGCCCGTATAGTCAAAAGTATACAAAGAAAGTACCCAGGAAGTAAAGTCATTTGCCGAACGATTTTTTAAATTATTATTTCACTACTAAAGCCCATGAGACTTGTTGTTTTTAAAAATGTTTTCATTTTTGATGAGACGCTGAATAAAAGAAGTTTAATCGCCGGCAAACGAAAACCCGCGATTTCCCGTAAATCCCGGGCTTAGCCCGTATAGTCAAAAGTATACAAAGAAAGTACCCAGGGAGAAAACTCATTTCCCGAACGATTTTTTGAATTATTTTTTCACCACTAAAACCCATGAGACTTGTAGTTTTCAAAAGTGTTTTCATTTTTGATGAGACGCTGAATAAAAGAAGTTTAATTGCCGGCAAACGAAAACCCGCGATTTCCCGTAAATCCCGGGCTTGGCCCGTATAGTTGAATGTATATAAAGAAAGTACCCAGGGAGTAAACTCATTTGCCGAACGATTTTTTAAATTATTATTTCACTACTAAAGCCCATGAGACTTGTTGTATTTAAAAATGTTTTCATTTTTGATGAGACGCTGAATAAAAGAAGTTTAATCGCCGGCAAACGAAAACCCGCGATTTCCCGTAAATCCCGGGCTTGGCCCGTATAGTCAAAAGTATACAAAGAAAGTACCTAGGGAGAAAACTCATTTCCCGAACGATTTTTTGAATTATTTTTTCACCACTAAAACGCATGAGACTTGTAGTTTTCAAAAGTGTTTTCATTTTTGATGAGACGCTGAATAAAAGAAGTTTAATTGCCGGCAAACGAAAACCCGCGATTTCCCGTAAATCCCGGGCTTGGCCCGTATAGTTGAATGTATATAAAGAAAGTACCCAGGGAGTAAACTCATTTGCCGAACGATTTTTTAAATTATTATTTCACTACTAAAGCCCATGAGACTTGTTGTATTTAAAAATGTTTTCATTTTTGATGAGACGCTGAATAAAAGAAGTTTAATCGCCGGCAAACGAAAACCCGCGATTTCCCGTAAATCCCGGGCTTGGCTCGTATAGTCAAAAGTATACAAAGAAAGTACCTAGGGAGTAAACTCATTTCCCGAACGATTTTTTGAATTATTTCTGCACCACTAGAACGAATGAGACTTGTAGTTTTCAAAAATGTTTTCATTTTTAATGAGACGCTTAATGAAAGAGGGTTCATCGCCGGCAAACGAAAACTCGCGATTTCCCGTAAATTCCGGGCTTGTCCCGTATAGTCGAATGTATACAAAGAAAGTACCCTGTGAGTAAACTCATTTCCAGAACGATTTTTTAAATTATTATTTCACCACTAAAGCCCATGAGACTTGTAGTTTTTAAAATTGTTTTCATTTTTGATGAGACGCTAAATAAAAGGAGTTTAATCGCCGGCAAACGAAAACCTGCGATTTCCCGTAAATCCCTGACTCGGCCCGTATAGTCAAAAGTATACAAAGAAAGTACCCAGGGAGAAAACTCATTTCCCGAACGATTTTTTGAGTTATTTTTTCACCACTAAAACGCATGAGACTTGTAGTTTTCAAAAGTGTTTTCGTTTTTGATGAGACGCTGAATAAAAGAAGTTTAATTGCCGGCAAACGAAAACCCGCGATTTCCCGTTAATCCCGGGCTTGGCCCGTATAGTTGAATGTATATAAAGAAAGTACCCAGGGAGTAAACTGATTTCCCGAACGATTTTTTAAATTATTTCTGCACCACTAGAACGAATGAGACTTGTAGTTTTCAAAAATGTTTTCATTTTTAATGAGACGCTTAATGAAAGAGGGTTAATCGCTGGCAAACGAAAACTCGCGATTTTCCGTAAATCCCGGGCTTGCCCCGTATAGTCGAATGTATACAAAGAAAGTACCCTGTGAGTAAACTCATTTCCAGAACGATTTTTTAAATTATTATTTCACCACTAAAGCCCATGAGACTTGTAGTTTTTAAAAATGTTTTCATTTTTGATGTGACGCTAAATAAAAGGAGTTTAATCGCCGGCAAACGAAAACCCGCGACTTCCCGTAAATCCCGGACTCGGCCCGTATAGTCAAAAGTATACAAGGAAAGTACTCAGGGAGTAAACTCATTTCCAGAACGATTTTTTAAATTATCTTTTCACCACTAAAACGCATGAGACTTGTAGTTTTCAAAATTGTTTTCATTTTTGATGAGACGCTGAATAAAAGAAGTTTAATCGCCGGTAAACGAAAACCTGCGATTTCCCGTAAATCCCGGACTCGGCCCGTATAGTCAAAAGTATACAAAGAAAGTACCCAGGGAGTAAAGTCATTTCCCGAACGATTTTTTAAATTATTTTTTCACCACTAAAACGCATGAGATTTGTAGTTTTCAAAAATGTTTTCATTTTTGATGAGACGCTGAATAAAAGAAGTTTAATCGCCGGCAAACGAAAACCTGCGATTTTCCGTAAATCCCGGACTCGGCCCGTATAGTCAAAAGTATACAAAGAAAGTACCCAGGAAGTAAACTCATTTGCCGAACGATTTTTTAAATTATTATTTCACTACTAAAGCCCATGAGACTTGTTGTTTTTAAAAATGTTTTCATTTTTGATGAGACGCTGAATAAAAGAAGTTTAATCGCCGGCAAACGAAAACCCGCGATTTCCCGTAAATCCCGGGCTTGGCCCGTATAGTCAAAAGTATACAAAGAAAGTACCCAGGGAGAAAACTCATTTCCCGAACGATTTTTTGAATTATTTTTTCACCACTAAAACGCATGAGACTTGTAGTTTTCAAAAGTGTTTTCATTTTTGATGAGACGCTGAATAAAAGAAGTTTAATTGCCGGCAAACGAAAACCCGCGATTTCCCGTAAATCCCGGGCTTGGCCCGTATAGTTGAATGTATATAAAGAAAGTACCCAGGGAGTAAACTCATTTGCCGAACGATTTTTTAAATTATTATTTCACTACTAAAGCCCATGAGACTTGTTGTATTTAAAAATGTTTTCATTTTTGATGAGACGCTGAATAAAAGAAGTTTAATCGCCGGCAAACGAAAACCCGCGATTTCCCGTAAATCCCGGGCTTGGCCCGTATAGTCAAAAGTATACAAGGAAAGTACCTAGGGAGAAAACTCATTCCCCGAACGATTTTTTGAATTGTTTTTTCACCACTAAAACGCATGAGACTTGTAGTTTTCAAAAGTGTTTTCATTTTTGATGAGACGCTGAATAAAAGAAGTTTAATTGCCGGCAAACGAAAACCCGCGATTTCCCGTAAATCCCGGGCTTGGCCCGTATAGTTGAATGTATATAAAGAAAGTACCCAGGGAGTAAACTGATTTCCCGAACGATTTTTTAAATTATTTCTACACCACTAGAACGAATGAGACTTGTAGTTTTCAAAAAATTTTTCATTTTTAATGAGACGCTTAATGAAAGAGGGTTAATCGCCGGCAAACGTAAACTCGCGATTTCCCGTAAATTCCGGGCTTGTCCCGTATAGTCGAATGTATACAAAGAAAGTACCCAGTGAGTAAACTCATTTCCAGAACGATTTTTTAAATTATTATTTCACCACTAAAGCCCATGAGACTTGTAGTTTTTAAAAATGTTTTCATTTTTGATGAGACGCTAAATAAAAGGAGTTGAATCGCCGGCAAACGAAAACCTGCGATTTCCCGTAAATCCCTGACTCGGCCCGTATAGTCAAAAGTACACAAAGAAAGTACCCAGGGAGAAAACTCATTTCCCGAACGATTTTTTGAATTATTTTTTCACCACTAAAACGCATGAGACTTGTAGTTTTCAAAAGTGTTTTCATTTTTGATGAGACGCTGAATAAAAGAAGTTTAATTGCTGGCAAACGAAAACCCGCAATTTCCCGTAAATCCCGGGCTTGGCCCGTATAGTTGAATGTATATAAAGAAAGTACCCAGGGAGTAAACTCATTTGCCGAACGATTTTTTAAATTATTATTTCACTATTAAAGCCCATGAGACTTGTTGTTTTTAAAAATGTTTTCATTTTTGATGAGACGCTGAATAAAAGACGTTTAATCGCCGGCAAACGAAAACCCGCGATTTCCCGTAAATCCCTGACTCGGCCCGTATAGTCAAAAGTATACAAAGAAAGTACCCAGGGAGAAAACTCATTTCCCGAACGATTTTTTGAATTATTTTTTCACCACTAAAACGCATGAGACTTGTAGTTTTCAAAAGTGTTTTCATTTTTGATGAGACGCTGAATAAAAGAAGTTTAATTGCCGTCAAACGAAAACCCGCAATTTCCCGTAAATCCCGGGCTTGGCCCGTATAGTTGAATGTATATAAAGAAAGTACCCAGGGAGTAAACTCATTTGCCGAACGATTTTTTAAATTATTATTTCACTACTAAAGCCCATGAGACTTGTTGTTTTTAAAAATGTTTTCATTTTTGATGAGACGCTGAATAAAAGACGTTTAATCGCCGGCAAACGAAAACCCGCGATTTCCCGTAAATCCCGGGCTTGGCCCGTATAGTCAAAAGTATACAAAGAAAGTACCTAGGAAGAAAACTCATTTCCCGAACGATTTTTGAATTATTTTTTCACCACTAAAACGCATGAGACTTGTAGTTTTCAAAAGTGTTTTCATTTTTAATGAGACGCTTAATGAAAGAGGGTTAATCGCCGGCAAACGAAAACTCGCGATTTCCCGTAAATCCCGGGCTTGTCCCGTATAGTCGAATGTATACAAAGAAAGTACTCTGTGAGTAAACTCATTTCCAGAACGATTTTTTAAATTATTATTTCACCACTAAAGCCCATGAGACTTGTAGTTTTTAAAAATGTTTTCATTTTTGATGAGACGCTAAATAAAAGGAGTTTAATCGCCGGCAAACGAAAACCCGCGACTTCCCGTAAATCCCGGACTCGGCCCGTATAGTCAAAAGTATACAAGGAAAGTACCCAGGGAGTAAACTGATTTCCCGAACGATTTTTTAAATTATTTTTTACCACTAAAACGCATGAGACTTGTAGTTTTCAAAAATGTTTTCATTTTTTATGAGACGCTGAATAAAAGAAGTTTAATCGCCGGCAAACGAAAACCCGCGACTTCCCGTAAATCCCGGACTCGGCCCGTATAGTCAAAAGTATACAAGGAAAGTACCCAGGGAGTAAACTGATTTCCCGAACGATTTTTTAAATTATTATTTCACCACTAAAGCCCATGACACTTGTAGTTTTTAAAATCGTTTTCATTTTTAATGAGACGCTAAATAAAAGGAGTTTAATCGCCGGCAAACGAAAACCTGCGATTTCCCGTAAATCCCTGACTCGGCCCGTATAGTCAAAATTATACAAAAAAAGTACCCAGGGAGTAAACTCATTACCCGAACGATTTTTTGAATTATTATTTCTCCACTAAAGCCCATGAGACTTGTAGTTTTTAAAAATGTTTTCATTTTTGATGAGACGCTGAATAAAAGAAGTTTAATCGCCGGCAAACGAAAACCCGCGACTTCCCGTAAATCCCGAACTCGGCCCGTATAGTCAAAAGTATACAAGGAAAGTACCCAGGGAGTAAACTGATTTCCCGAACGATTTTTTAAATTATTTTTCACCACTAAAACGCATGAGACTTGTAGTTTTCAAAAATCTTTTCTTTTTTGATGAGACGCTGAATAAAAAAAGTTTAATCGCCGGCAAACGAAAACCCGCGACTTCCCGTTAATCCCATACTCGGCCCGTATAGTCAAAAGTATACAAGGAAAGTACCCAGGGAGTAAACTCATTTCCCGAACGATTTTTTAAATTATTTTTCCACCACTAAAACGCATGAGACTTATAGTTTCCAAAAATGTTTTCATTTTTGATGAGACGCTGAATAAAAGAAGTTTAATCGCCGGCAAACAAAAACCTGCGATTTCCCGTAAATCCCAGACTCGGCCCGTATAGTCAAAAGTATACAAAGAAAGTACTCAGGGAGTAAACTCATTTCCAGAACGATTTTTTAAATTATCTTTTCACCACAAAAACGCATGAGACTTGTAGTTTTCAAATATGTTTTCATTTTTGATGAGACGCTGAATGATAGAAGTTTAATCGCCGGCAAACGAAAACCTGCGATTTCCCGTAAATCCCGGACTCGGCCCGTATAGTCAAAAGTATACAAAGAAAGTACCCAGGGAGTAAACTGATTTCCCGAACGATTTTTTAAATTATTTTTTACCACTAAAACGCATGAGACTTGTAGTTTTCAAAAATGTTTTCATTTTTTATGAGACGCTGAATAAAAGAAGTTTAATCGCCGGCAAACAAAAACCTGCGATTTCCCGTAAATCCGGACTCGGCCCGTATAGTCAAAAGTATACAAAGAAACTACCTAGGGAGTAAACTCATTTCCAGAACGATTTTTTAAATTATTATTTCACCACTAAAGCCCATGACACTTGTAGTTTTTAAAATCGTTTTCATTTTTGATGAGACGCTAAATAAAAGGAGTTTAATCGCCGGCAAACGAAAACCTGCGATTTCCCGTAAATCCCTGACTCGGCCCGTATAGTCAAAATTATACAAAAAAAGTACCCAGGGAGTAAACTTATTACCCGAACGATTTTTTGAATTATTATTTCTCCACTAAAGCCCATGAGACTTGTAGTTTTTAAAAATGTTTTCATTTTTGATGAGACGCTGAATAAAAGAAGTTTAATCGCCGGCAAACGAAAACCCGCGACTTCCCGTAAATCCCGAACTCGGCCCGTATAGTCAAAAGTATACAAGGAAAGTACCCAGGGAGTAAATTGATTTCCCTAACGATTTTTTAAATTATTTTTTCACCACTAAAACGCATGAGACTTGTAGTTTTCAAAAATCTTTTCTTTTTTGATGAGACGCTGAATAAAAGAAGTTTAATCGCCGGCAAACGAAAACCCGCGACTTCCGGTTAATCCCATACTCGGCCCGTATAGTCAAAAGTATACAAGGAAAGTACCCAGGGAGTAAACTCATTTCCCGAACGATTTTTTAAATTATTTTTCCACCACTAAAACGCATGAGACTTATAGTTTTCAAAAATGTTTTCATTTTTGATGAGACGCTGAATAAAAGAAGTTTAATCGCCGGCAAACAAAAACCTGCGATTTCCCGTAAATCCCAGACTCGGCCCGTATAGTCAAAAGTATACAAAGAAAGTACTCAGGGAGTAAACTCATTTCCAGAACGATTTTTTAAATTATCTTTTCACCACAAAAACGCATGAGACTTGTAGTTTTCAAATATGTTTTCATTTTTGATGAGACGCTGAATGATAGAAGTTTAATCGCCGGCAAACGAAAACCTGCGATTTCCCGTAAATCCCGGACTCGGCCCGTATAGTCAAAAGTATACAAAGAAAGTACCCAGGGAGTAAACTGATTTCCCGAACGATTTTTTAAATTATTTTTTACCACTAAAACGCATGAGACTTGTAGTTTTCAAAAATGTTTTCATTTTTTATGAGACGCTGAATAAAAGAAGTTTAATCGCCGGCAAACAAAAACCTGCGATTTCCCGTAAATCCGGACTCGGCCCGTATAGTCAAAAGTATACAAAGAAACTACCTAGGGAGTAAACTCATTTCCAGAACGATTTTTTAAATTATTATTTCACCACTAAAGCCCATGACACTTGTAGTTTTTAAAATCGTTTTCATTTTTGATGAGACGCTAAATAAAAGGAGTTTAATCGCCGGCAAACGAAAACCTGCGATTTCCCGTAAATCCCTGACTCGGCCCGTATAGTCAAAATTATACAAAAAAAGTACCCAGGGAGTAAACTCATTACCCGAACGATTTTTTGAATTATTATTTCTCCACTAAAGCCCATGAGACTTGTAGTTTTTAAAAATGTTTTCATTTTTGATGAGACGCTGAATAAAAGAAGTTTAATCGCCGGCAAACGAAAACCCGCGACTTCCCGTAAATCCCGAACTCGGCCCGTATAGTCAAAAGTATACAAGGAAAGTACCCAGGGAGTAAACTGATTTCCCGAACGATTTTTTAAATTATTTTTTCACCACTAAAACGCATGAGACTTGTAGTTTTCAAAAATCTTTTCTTTTTTGATGAGACGCTGAATAAAAGAAGTTTAATCGCCGGCAAACGAAAACCCGCGACTTCCCGTTAATCCCATACTCGGCCCGTATAGTCAAAAGTATACAAGGAAAGTACCCAGGGAGTAAACTCATTTCCCGAACGATTTTTTAAATTATTTTTCCACCACTAAAACGCATGAGACTTATAGTTTTCAAAAATGTTTTCATTTTTGATGAGACGCTGAATAAAAGAAGTTTAATCGCCGGCAAACAAAAACCTGCGATTTCCCGTAAATCCCAGACTCGGCCCGTATAGTCAAAAGTATACAAAGAAAGTACTCAGGGAGTAAACTCATTTCCAGAACGATTTTTTAAATTATCTTTTCACCACAAAAACGCATGAGACTTGTAGTTTTCAAATATGTTTTCATTTTTGATGAGACGCTGAATGATAGAAGTTTAATCGCCGGCAAACGAAAACCTGCCATTTCCCGTAAATCCCGGACTCGGCCCGTATAGTCAAAAGTATACAAAGAAAGTACCCAGGGAGTAAACTCATTTCCCGAACGATTTCTTAAATTATTATTTCACCACTAAAGCCCATGAGACTTGTAGTTTTTAAAAATGTTTTCATTTTTGATGAGACGCTGAATAAAAGGAGTTTAATCGCCGGCAAACGAAAACCCGCCATTTCCCGTAAACCCAGGACTCGGCCCGTATAGTCAAAAGTATACAAAGAAAGTACCCAGGGAGTAAACTCATTTCCCGAACGATTTTTTAAAATTTTTTTTCACCACTGAAACGCATGAGATTTGTAGTTTTCAAAAATGTTTTCATTTTTGATGAGACGCTGAATAAAAGAAGTTTAATCGCCGGCAAACAAAAACCTGCGATTTCCCGTAAATCCGGACTCGGCCCGTATAGTCAAAAGTATACAAAGAAACTACCTAGGGAGTAAACTCATTTCCAGAACGATTTTTTAAATTATTATTTCACCACTAAAGCCCATGACACTTGTAGTTTTTAAAATCGTTTTCATTTTTGATGAGACGCTAAATAAAAGGAGTTTAATCGCCGGCAAACGAAAACCTGCGATTTCCCGTAAATCCCTGACTCGGCCCGTATAGTCAAAATTATACAAAAAAAGTACCCAGGGAGTAAACTCATTACCCGAACGATTTTTTGAATTATTATTTCTCCACTAAAGCCCATGAGACTTGTAGTTTTTAAAAATGTTTTCATTTTTGATGAGACGCTGAATAAAAGAAGTTTAATCGCCGGCAAACGAAAACCCGCGACTTCCCGTAAATCCCGAACTCGGCCCGTATAGTCAAAAGTATACAAGGAAAGTACCCAGGGAGTAAACTGATTTCCCGAACGATTTTTTAAATTATTTTTTCACCACTAAAACGCATGAGACTTGTAGTTTTCAAAAATCTTTTCTTTTTTAATGAGACGCTGAATAAAAGAAGTTTAATCGCCGGCAAACGAAAACCCGCGACTTCCCGTTAATCCCATACTCGGCCCGTATAGTCAAAAGTATACAAGGAAAGTACCCAGGGAGTAAACTCATTTCCCGAACGATTTTTTAAATTATTTTTCCACCACTAAAACGCATGAGACTTATAGTTTTCAAAAATGTTTTCATTTTTGATGAGACGCTGAATAAAAGAAGTTTAATCGCCGGCAAACAAAAACCTGCGATTTCCCGTAAATCCCAGACTCGGCCCGTATAGTCAAAAGTATACAAAGAAAGTACTCAGGGAGTAAACTCATTTCCAGAACGATTTTTTAAATTATCTTTTCACCACAAAAACGCATGAGACTTGTAGTTTTCAAATATGTTTTCATTTTTGATGAGACGCTGAATGATAGAAGTTTAATCGCCGGCAAACGAAAACCTGCGATTTCCCGTAAATCCCGGACTCGGCCCGTATAGTCAAAAGTATACAAAGAAAGTACCCAGGGAGTAAACTCATTTCCCGAACGATTTCTTAAATTATTATTTCACCACTAAAGCCCATGAGACTTGTAGTTTTTAAAAATGTTTTCATTTTTGATGAGACGCTGAATAAAAGGAGTTTAATCGCCGGCAAACGAAAACCCGCCATTTCCCGTAAACCCAGGACTCGGCCCGTATAGTCAAAAGTATACAAAGAAAGTACCCAGGGAGTAAACTCATTTCCCGAACGATTTTTTAAATTTTTTTTTCACCACTGAAACGCATGAGATTTGTAGTTTTCAAAAATGTTTTCATTTTTGATGAGACGCTGAATAAAAGAAGTTTAATCGCCGGCAACCGAAAACCTGCGATTTCCCGTAAATCCCGGACTCGGCCCGTATAGTCAAAAGTATACAAAGAAAGTACCCAGGGAGTAAACTCATTTCCCGAACGATTTTTTAAATTTTTTTTTCACCACTGAAACGCATGAGATTTGTAGTTTTCAAAAATGTTTTCATTTTTGATGAGACGCTGAATGATAGAAGTTTAATCGCCGGCAAACGAAAACCTGCGATTTCCCGTAAATCCCGGACTCGGCCCGTATAGTCAAAAGTATACAAAGAAAGTACCCAGGGAGTAAACTCATTTCCCGAACGATTTCTTAAATTATTATTTCACCACTAAAGCCCATGAGACTTGTAGTTTTTAAAAATGTTTTCATTTTTGATGAGACGCTGAATAAAAGGAGTTTAATCGCCGGCAAACGAAAACCCGCCATTTCCCGTAAACCCAGGACTCGGCCCGTATAGTCAAAAGTATACAAAGAAAGTACCCAGGGAGTAAACTCATTTCCCGAACGATTTTTTAAATTTTTTTTTCACCACTGAAACGCATGAGATTTGTAGTTTTCAAAAATGTTTTCATTTTTGATGAGACGCTGAATTAAAAGAAGTTTAATCGCCGGCAACCGAAAACCTGCGATTTCCCGTAAATCCCGGACTCGGCCCGTATAGTCAAAAGTATACAAAGAAACTACCCAGGGAGTAAACTCATTTCCAGAACGATTTTTTAAATTATTATTTCACTACTAAAGCCCATGAGACTTGTTGTTTTTAAAAATGTTTTCATTTTTGATGAGACGCTAAATAAAAGGAGTTTAATCGCCGGCAAACGAAAACCCGCGACTTCCCGTAAATCCCGGACTCGGCCCGTATAGTCAAAAGTATACAAGGAAAGTACCCAGGGAGTAAACTGATTTCCCGAACGATTTTTTAAATTATTTTTTACCACTAAAACGCATGAGACTTGTAGTTTTCAAAAATGTTTTCATTTTTTATGAGACGCTGAATAAAAGAAGTTTAATCGCCGGCAAACAAAAACCTGCGATTTCCCGTAAATCCCGGACTCGGCCCGTATAGTCAAAAGTATACAAAGAAACTACCCAGGGAGTAAACTCATTTCCAGAACGATTTTTTAAATTATTATTTCACCACTAAAGCCCATGACACTTGTAGTTTTTAAAATCGTTTTCATTTTTGATGAGACGCTAAATAAAAGGAGTTTAATCGCCGGCAAACGAAAACCTGCGATTTCCCGTAAATCCCTGACTCGGCCCGTATAGTCAAAATTATACAAAAAAAGTACCCAGGGAGTAAACTCATTACCCGAACGATTTTTTGAATTATTATTTCTCCACTAAAGCCCATGAGACTTGTAGTTTTTAAAAATGTTTTCATTTTTGATGAGACGCTGAATAAAAGAAGTTTAATCGCCGGCAAACGAAAACCCGCGACTTCCCGTAAATCCCGAACTCGGCCCGTATAGTCAAAAGTATACAAGGAAAGTACCCAGGGAGTAAACTGATTTCCCGAACGATTTTTTAAATTATTTTTTCACCACTAAAACGCATGAGACTTGTAGTTTTCAAAAATCTTTTCTTTTTTGATGAGACGCTGAATGAAAGAAGTTTAATCGCCGGCAAACGAAAACCTGCGATTTCCCGTAAATCCCGGACTCGGCCCGTATAGTCAAAAGTATACAAAGAAAGTACCCAGGGAGTAAACTCATTTCCCGAACGATTTCTTAAATTATTATTTCACCACTAAAGCCCATGAGACTTGTAGTTTTTAAAAATGTTTTCATTTTTGATGAGACGCTGAATAAAAGGAGTTTAATCGCCGGCAAACGAAAACCCGCCATTTCCCGTAAACCCAGGACTCGGCCCGTGTAGTCAAAAGTATACAAAGAAAGTACCCAGGGAGTAAACTCATTTCCCGAACGATTTTTTAAATTTTTTTTTCACCACTGAAACGCATGAGATTTGTAGTTTTCAAAAATGTTTTCATTTTTGATGAGACGCTGAATAAAAGAAGTTTAATCGCCGGCAACCGAAAACCTGCGATTTCCCGTAAATCCCGGACTCGGCCCGTATAGTCAAAAGTATGCAAAGAAAGTACCCAGGAAGTAAACTCATTTGCCGAACGATTTTTTAAATTATTATTTCACTACTAAAACGCATGAGACTTGTAGTTTTCAAAAGTGTTTTCATTTTTGATGAGACGCTGAATAAAAGAAGTTTAATTGCCGGCAAACGAAAACCCGCAATTTCCCGTAAATGCCGGGCTTGGCCCGTATAGTTCAATGTATATAAAGAAAGTACCCAGGGAGTAAACTCATTTGCCGAACGATTTTTTAAATTATTATTTCACTACTAAAGCCCATGAGACTTGTTGTTTTTAAAAATGTTTTCATTTTTGATGAGACGCTGAATAAAAGACGTTTAATCGCCGGCAAACGAAAACCCGCGATTTCCCGTAAATCCCTGACTCGGCCCGTATAGTCAAAAGTATACAAAGAAAGTACCCAGGGAGAAAACTCATTTCCCGAACGATTTTTTGAATTATTTTTTCACCACTAAAACGCATGAGACTTGTAGTTTTCAAAAGTGTTTTCATTTTTGATGAGACGCTGAATAAAAGAAGTTTAATTGCCGGCAAACGAAAACCCGCAATTTCCCGTAAATCCCGGGCTTGGCCCGTATAGTTGAATGTATATAAAGAAAGTACCCAGGGAGTAAACTCATTTGCCGAACGATTTTTTAAATTATTATTTCACTACTAAAGCCCATGAGATTTGTTGTTTTTAAAAATGTTTTCATTTTTGATGAGACGCTGAATAAAAGACGTTTAATCGCCGGCAAACTAAAACCCGCGATTTCCCGTAAATCCCGGGCTTGGCCCGTATAGTCAAAAGTATACAAAGAAAGTACCTAGGAAGAAAACTCATTTCCCGAACGATTTTTGAATTATTTTTTCACCACTAAAACGCATGAGACTTGTAGTTTTCAAAAGTGTTTTCATTTTTAATGAGACGCTAAATAAAAGAAGTTTAATTGCCGGCAAACGAAAACCCGCGATTTCTCGTAAATCCCGGGCTTGGCCCGTATGGTTGAATGTATATAAAGAAAGTACCCAGGGAGTAAACTGATTTCCCGAACGATTTTTTAAATTATTTCTGCACCACTAGAACAAATGAGACTTGTAGTTTTCAAAAATGTTTTCATTTTTAATGAGACGCTTAATGAAAGAGGGTTAATCGCCGGCAAACGAAAACTCGCGATTTCCCGTAAATCCCGGGCTTGTCCCGTATAGTCGAATGTATACAAAGAAAGTACTCTGTGAGTAAACTCATTTCCAGAACGATTTTTTAAATTATTATTTCACCACTAAAGCCCATGAGACTTGTAGTTTTTAAAAATGTTTTCATTTTTGATGAGACGCTAAATAAAAGGAGTTTAATCGCCTGCAAACGAAAACCCGCGACTTCCCGTAAATCCCGGACTCGGCCCGTATAGTCAAAAGTATACAAGGAAAGTACCCAGGGAGTAAACTGATTTCCCGAACGATTTTTTAAATTATTTTTTCACCACTAAAACGCATGAGACTTGTAGTTTTCAAAAATCTTTTCTTTTTTGATGAGACGCTGAATAAAAGAAGTTTAATCGCCGGCAAACGAAAACCCGCGACTTCCCGTTAATCCCATACTCGGCCCGTATAGTCAAAAGTATACAAGGAAAGTACCCAGGGAGTAAACTCATTTCCCGAACGATTTTTTAAATTATTTTTCCACCACTAAAACGCATGAGACATATAGTTTTCAAAAATGTTTTCATTTTTGATGAGACGCTGAATAAAAGAAGTTTAATCGCCGGCAAACAAAAACCTGCGATTTCCCGTAAATCCCGAACTCGGCCCGTATAGTCAAAAGTATACAAGGAAAGTACCCAGGGAGTAAACTGATTTCCCGAACGATTTTTTAAATTATTTTTTCACCACTAAAACGCATGAGACTTGTAGTTTTCAAAAATCTTTTCTTTTTTGATGAGACGCTGAATAAAAGAAGTTTAATCGCCGGCAAACGAAAACCCGCGACTTCCCGTTAATCCCATACTCGGCCCGTATAGTCAAAAGTATACAAGGAAAGTACCCAGGGAGTAAACTCATTTCCCGAACGATTTTTTAAATTATTTTTCCACCACTAAAACGCATGAGACATATAGTTTTCAAAAATGTTTTCATTTTTGATGAGACGCTGAATAAAAGAAGTTTAATCGCCGGCAAACAAAAACCTGCGATTTCCCGTAAATCCCAGACTCGGCCCGTATAGTCAAAAGTATACAAAGAAAGTACCCAGGGAGTAAACTCATTTCCCGAACGATTTCTTAAATTATTATTTCACCACTAAAGCCCATGAGACTTGTAGTTTTTAAAAATGTTTTCATTTTTGATGAGACGCTGAATAAAAGGAGTTTAATCGCCGGCAAACGAAAACCCGCCATTTCCCGTAAACCCAGGACTCGGCCCGTATAGTCAAAAGTATACAAAGAAAGTACCCAGGGAGTAAACTCATTTCCCGAACGATTTTTTAAATTTTTTTTTCACCACTGAAACGCATGAGATTTGTAGTTTTCAAAAATGTTTTCATTTTTGATGAGACGCTGAATAAAAGAAGTTTAATCGCCGGCAACCGAAAACCTGCGATTTCCCGTAAATCCCGGACTCGGCCCGTATAGTCAAAAGTATGCAAAGAAAGTACCCAGGAAGTAAACTCATTTGCCGAACGATTTTTTAAATTATTATTTCACCACTGAAACGCATGAGATTTGTAGTTTTCAAAAACGTTTTCATTTTTAATGAGACGCTTAATTAAAGAGGGTTAATCGCCGGCAAACGAAAACTCGCGATTTCTCGTGAATCCCGGGCTTGTCCCGTATAGTCGAATGTATACAAAGAAAGTGCCCTGTGAGTAAACTCATTTCCAGAACGATTTTTTAAATTATTATTTCACCACTAAAGCCCATGAGACTTGTAGTTTTTAAAAATCTTTTCATTTTTGATGAGACGCTGAATAAAAGAAGTTTAATTGCCGGCAAACGAAAACCCGCGATTTCCCGTAAATTCCGGGCTTGGCCCGTATAGTTGAATGTATATAAAGAAAGTACCCAGGGAGTAAACTCATTTGCCGAACGATTTTTTAAATTATTATTTCACTACTAAAGCCCATGAGACTTGTTGTTTTTAAAAATGTTTTCATTTTTGATGAGACGCTGAATAAAAGAAGTTTAATCGCCGGCAAACGAAAACCCGCGATTTTCCGTAAATCCCGGGCTTAGCCCGTATAGTCAAAAGTGTACAAAGAAAGTACCTAGGGAGAAAACTCATTTCCCGAACGATTTTTTGAATTATTTTTTCACCACTAAAACGCATGAGACTTGTAGTTTTCAAAAGTATTTTCACTTTTGATGAGACGCTGAATAAAAGAAGTTTAATTGCCGGCAAACGAAAAACCGCGATTTTCCGTAAATCCCGGGCTTGGCCCGTATAGTTGAATGTATACAAAGAAAGTACCCAGGGTGTAAACTGATTTCCCGAACGATTTTTTAAATTATTTCTGCACCACTAGAACGAATGAGACTTGTAGTTTTCAAAAATGTTTTCATTTTTAATGAGACGCTTAATGAAAGAGGGTTAATCGCCGGCAAACGAAAACTCGCGATTTCCCGTAAATCCCGGGCTTGTCCCGTATAGTCGAATGTATACAAAGAAAGTACCCTGTGAGTAAACTCATTTCCAGAACGATTTTTTAAATTATTATTTCACCACTAAAGCCCATGAGACTTGTATTTTTTAAAAATGTTTTCATTTTTGATGAGACGCTAAATAAAAGGAGTTTAATCGCCGGCAAACGAAAACCCGCGACTTCCCGTAAATCCCGGACTCGGCCCGTACAGTCAAAAGTATACAAGGAAAGTACCCAGGGAGTAAATTGATTTCCCGAACGATTTTTTAAATTATTTTTTCACCACTAAAACGCATGAGACTTGTAGTTTTCAAAAATGTTTTCATTTTTGATGAGACGCTGAATAAAAGAAGTTTAATCGCCGGCAAACAAAAACCTGCGATTTCCCGTAAATCCCGGACTCGGCCCGTAAAGTCAAAAGTATACAAAGAAATTAACCAGAGAGTAAACTCATTTCCCGAACGATTTTTCAAATTATTATTTCACCACTAAAGCCAATGAGACTTGTAGTTTTCAAAAGTGTTTTCATTTTTGATGAGACGCTGAATAAAAGAAGTTTAATTGCCGGCAAACGAAAACCCGCGATTTCCCGTAAATCCCGGGCTTGGCCCGTATAGTTGAATGTATATAAAGAAAGTACCCAGGGAGTAAACTCATTTGCCGAACGATTTTTTAAATTATTATTTCACTACTAAAGCCCATGAGACTTGTTGTTTTTAAAAATGTTTTCATTTTTGATGAGACGCTGAATAAAAGAAGTTTAATCGCCGGCAAACGAAAACCCGCGATTTCCCGTAAATCCCGGGCTTGGCCCGTATAGTCAAAAGTATACAAAGAAAGTACCTAGGGAGAAAACTCATTTCCCGAACGATTTTTTGAATTATTTTTTAACCACTAAAACGCATGAGACTTGTAGTTTTCAAAAGTGTTTTCATTTTTGATGAGACGCTGAATAAAAGAAGTTTAATTGCCGGCAAACGAAAAACCGCGATTTCCCGTAAATCCCGGGCTTGGCCCGTATAGTTGAATGTATACAAAGAAAGTACCCAGGGAGTAAACTGATTTCCCGAACGATTTTTTAAATTATTTCTGCACCACTAGAACGAATGAGACTTGTAGTTTTCAAAAATGTTTTCATTTTTAATGAGACGCTTAATGAAAGAGGGTTAATCGCCGGCAAACGAAAACTCGCGATTTCACGTAAATCCCGGGCTTGTCCCGTATAGTCGAATGTATACAAAGAAAGTACCCTGTGAGTAAACTCATTTCCAGAACGATTTTTTAAATTATTATTTCACCACTAAAGCCCATGAGACTTGTAGTTTTTAAAATTGTTTTCATTTTTGATGAGACGCTAAATAAAAGGAGTTTAATCGCCGGCAAACGAAAACCCGCGACTTCCCGTAAATCCCGGACTCGGCCCGTACAGTCAACAGTATACAAGGAAAGTACCCAGGGAGTAAACTGATTTCCCGAACGATTTTTTAAATTATTTTTTCACCACTAAAACGCATGAGACTTGTAGTTTTCAAAAATGTTTTCATTTTTGATGAGACGCTGAATAACAGGAGTTTAATCACCGGCAAACGAAAACTCGCCATTTCCCGTAAACCCTGGACTCGGCCCGTATAGTCAAAAGTATACAAAGAAAGTACCCAGGGAGTAAACTCATTTTCCGAACGATTTTTTAAATTATTTTTTTACCACTAAAACGCATGAGACTTGTAGTTTTCAAAAATCTTTTCTTTTTTGATGAGACGCTGAATAAAAGAAGTTTAATCGCCGGCAAACGAAAACCCGCGACTTCCCGTTAATCCCATACTCGGCCCGTATAGTCAAAAGTATACAAGGAAATTACCCAGGGAGTAAACTCATTTCCCGAACGATTTTTTAAATTATTTTTCCACCACTAAAACGCATGAGACTTATAGTTTTTAAAAATGTTTTCATTTTTGATGAGACGCTGAATAAAAGAAGTTTAATCGCCGGCAAACAAAAACCTGCGATTTCCCGTAAATCCCAGACTCGGCCCGTATAGTCAAAAGTATACAAAGAAAGTACTCAGGGAGTAAACTCATTTCCAGAACGATTTTTTAAATTATCTTTTCACCACAAAAACGCATGAGACTTGTAGTTTTCAAATATGTTTTCATTTTTGATGAGACGCTGAATGAAAGAAGTTTAATCGCCGGCAAACGAAAACCTGTGATTTCCCGTAAATCCCGGACTCGGCCCGTATAGTCAAAAGTATACAAAGAAAGTACCCAGGGAGTAAACTCATTTCCCGAACGATTTCTTAAATTATTATTTCACCACTAAAGCCCATGAGACTTGTAGTTTTTAAAAATGTTTTCATTTTTGATGAGACGCTGAATAAAAGGAGTTTAATCGCCGGCAAACGAAAACCCGCCATTTCCCGTAAACCCAGGACTAGGCCCGTATAGTCAAAAGTATACAAAGAAAGTACCCAGGGAGTAAACTCATTTCCCAAACGATTTTTTAAATTTTTTTTTCACCACTGAAACGCATGAGATTTGTAGTTTTCAAAAATGTTTTCATTTTTGATGAGACGTTGAATAAAAGAAGTTTAATCGCCGGCAACCGAAAACCTGCGATTTCCCGTAAATCCCGGACTCGGCCCGTATAGTCAAAAGTATGCAAAGAAAGTACCCAGGAAGTAAACTCATTTGCCGAACGATTTTTTAAATTATTATTTCACTACTAAAACGCATGAGACTTGTAGTTTTCCAAAACGTTTTCATTTTTAATGAGACGCTTAATTAAAGAGGGTTAATCGCCGGCAAACGAAAACTCGCGATTTCTCGTGAATCCCGGGCTTGTCCCGTATAGTCGAATGTATACAAAGAAAGTGCCCTGTGAGTAAACTCATTTCCAGAACGATTTTTTAAATTATTATTTCACCACTAAAGCCCATGAGACTTGTAGTTTTTAAAAATGTTTTCATTTTTGATGAGACGCTGAATAAAAGAAGTTTAATTGCCGGCAAACGAAAACCCGCCATTTCCCGTAAATTCCGGGCTTGGCCCGTATAGTTGAATGTATATAAAGAAAGTACCCAGGGAGTAAACTCATTTGCCGAACGATTTTTTAAATTATTATTTCACTACTAAAGCCCATGAGACTTGTTGTTTTTAAAAATGTTTTCATTTTTGATGAGACGCTGAATAAAAGAAGTTTAATCGCCGGCAAACGAAAACCCGCGATTTTCCGTAAATCCCGGGCTTGGCCCGTATAGTCAAAAGTGTACAAAGAAAGTACCTAGGGAGAAAACTCATTTCCCGAACGATTTTTTGAATTATTTTTTCACCACTAAAACGCATGAGACTTGTAGTTTTCAAAAGTGTTTTCATTTTTGATGAGACGCTGAATAAAAGAAGTTTAATTGCCGGCAAACGAAAAACCGCGATTTCCCGTAAATCCCGGGCTTGGCCCGTATAGTTGAATGTATACAAAGAAAGTACCCAGGGAGTAAACTGATTTCCCGAACGATTTTTTAAATTATTTCTGCACCACTAGAACGAATGAGACTTGTAGTTTTCAAAAATGTTTTCATTTTTAATGAGACGCTTAATGAAAGAGGGTTAATCGCCGGCAAACGAAAACTCGCGATTTCCCGTAAATCCCGGGCTTGTCCCGTATAGTCGAATGTATACAAAGAAAGTACCCTGTGAGTAAACTCATTTCCAGAACGATTTTTTAAATTATTATTTCACCACTAAAGCCCATGAGACTTGTAGTTTTTAAAAATGTTTTCATTTTTGATGAGACGCTAAATAAAAGGAGTTTAATCGCCGGCAAACGAAAACCCGCGACTTCCCGTAAATCCCGGACTCGGCCCGTATAGTCAAAAGTATACAAGGAAAGTAGCCAGGGAGTAAACTGATTTCCCGAACGATTTTTTAAATTATTTTTTCACCACTAAAACGCATGAGACTTGTAGTTTTCAAAAATGTTTTCATTTTTGATGAGACGCTGAATAAAAGAAGTTTAATCGCCGGCAAACAAAAACCTGCGATTTCCCGTAAATCCCGGACTCGGCCCGTAAAGTCAAAAGTATACAAAGAAATTAACCAGGGAGTAAACTCATTTCCCGAACGATTTTTCAAATTATTATTTCACCACTAAAGCCAATGAGACTTGTAGTTTTCAAAAGTGTTTTCATTTTTGATGAGACGCTGAATAAAAGAAGTTTAATTGCCGGCGAACGAAAACCCGCGATTTCCCGTAAATCCCGGGCTTGGCCCGTATAGTTGAATGTATATAAAGAAAGTACCCAGGGAGTAAACTCATTTGCCGAACGATTTTTTAAATTATTATTTCACTACTAAAGCCCATGAGACTTGTTGTTTTTAAAAATGTTTTCATTTTTGATGAGACGCTGAATAAAAGAAGTTTAATCGCCGGCAAACGAAAACCCGCGATTTCCCGTAAATCCCGGGCTTGGCCCGTATAGTCAAAAGTATACAAAGAAAGTACCTAGGGAGAAAACTCATTTCCCGAACGATTTTTTGAATTATTTTTTCACCACTAAAACGCATGAGACTTGTAGTTTTCAAAAGTGTTTTCATTTTTAATGAGACATTGAATAAAAGAAGTTTAATCGCCGGCAAACGAAAACCTGCGATTTCCCGTAAATCCCGGACTCGGCCCGTATAGTCAAAAGTATACAAAGAAAGTACCCAGGAAGTAAACTCAATTCCCGAACGATTTTTTAAATTATTTTTTCACCACTAAAACGCACGAGACTTGTAGTTTTTAAAAATGTTTTCATTTTTGATGAGACGCTTAATAAAAGAGGTTTAATCGCCGGCAAACGAAAACCCGCGATTTCCCGTAAATCCCGGGGGTGGCCCGTATAGTCGAATGTATATAAAGAAAGTACCCAGGGAGTAAACTCATTTCCCGAACGATTTTTTCAATTTTTTTTTCACCACTAAAACGCATGAGACTTGTAGTTTTCAAAAATGTTTTCATTTTTGATGAGACGCTTAATAAAAGAGGTTTAATCGACGGCAAACGAAAACCCGCGATTTCCCGTAAATCCCGGGCTTGGCCCGTATAGTCAAAAGTATACAAAGAAAGTACCTAGGGAGAAAACTCATTTCCCGAACGATTTTTTGAATTATTTTTTCACCACTAAAACGCATGAGACTTGTAGTTTTCAAAAGTGTTTTCATTTTTAATGAGACGCTGAATAAAAGAAGTTTAATCGCCGGCAAACGAAAACCTGCGATTTCCCGTAAATCCCGGACTCGGCCCGTATAGTCAAAAGTATACAAAGAAAGTACCCAGGAAGTAAACTCAATTCCCGAACGATTTTTTAAATTATTTTTTCACCACTAAAACGCACGAGACTTGTAGTTTTTAAAAATGTTTTCATTTTTGATGAGACGCTTAATAAAAGAGGTTTAATCGCCGGCAAACGAAAACCCGCGATTTCCCGTAAATCCCGGGGGTGGCCCGTATAGTCGAATGTATATAAAGAAAGTACCCAGGGAGTAAACTCATTTCCCGAACGATTTTTTCAATTTTTTTCTCACCACTAAAACGCATGAGACTTGTAGTTTTTAAAAATGTTTTCATTTTTGATGAGACGCTTAATAAAAGAGGTTTAATCGACGGCAAACGAAAACCCGCGATTTCCCGTAAATCCCGGGCTTGGCCCGTATAGTCGAATGTATACAAAGAAAGTACCCTGTGAGTAAACTCATTTCCAGAACAATTTTTTAAATTATTTTTTCACCACTAAAACGCATAAGACTTGTAGTTTTTAAAAATGTTTTCATTTTTGATGAGACGCAGAATAAAAGAAGTTTAATCGCCGGCAAACGAAAATCCGCGATTTCCCGTAAATCCCGGGCTTGGCCCGTATAGTCAAAAGTATACAAAGAAAGTACCCAGGGAGTAAACTCATTTCCCGAACGATTTTTTAAATTATTTTTTCACCACTAAAACGCATGAGACTTGTAGTTTTCAAAAGTGTTTTCATTTTTGATGAGACGCTGAATAAAAGAAGTTTAATCGCCGGCAAACGAAAACCCGCGATTTCCCGTAAATCCCGGGCTTGGCCCGTATAGTTGAATGTATATAAAGAAAGTACCCAGGGAGTAAACTGATTTCCCGAACGATTTTTCAAATTATTTCTGCACCACTAGAACGAATGAGACTTGTAGTTTTAAAAAATGTTTTCATTTTTAATGAGACGCTTAATGAAAGAGGGTTAATCGCCGGCAAACGAAAACTCGCGATTTCCCGTAAATCCCGGGCTTGTCCCGTATAGTCGAATGTAAACAAAGAAAGTACCCTGGGAGTAAACTCATTTCCAGAACGATTTTTTAAATTATTATTTCACCACTAAAGCCCATGAGACTTGTAGTTTTTAAAAATGTTTTCATTTTTGATGAGACGCTGAATAAAAGGAGTTTAATCTTTGTATACTTTTGACTATACGGGCCAAGCCCGGGATTTACGGGAAATCGCGGGTTTTCGTTTGCCGTCGATTAAACCTCTTTTATTAAGCGTCTCATCAAAAATGAAAACATTTTTGAAAACTACAAGTCTCATGCGTTTTAGTGGTGAAAAAAAAATTGAAAAAATCGTTCGGGAAATGAGTTTACTCCCTGGGTACTTTCTTTATATACATTCGACTATACGGGCCACCCCCGGGATTTACGGGAAATCGCGGGTTTTCGTTTGCCGGCGATTAAACCTCTTTTATTAAGCGTCTCATCAAAAATGAAAACATTTTTAAAAACTACAAGTCTCGTGCGTTTTAGTGGTGAAAAAATAATTTAAAAAATCGTTCGGGAATTGAGTGTACTTCCTGGGTACTTTCTTTGTATACTTTTGACTATACGGGCCGAGTCCGGGATTTACGGGAAATCGCAGGTTTTCGTTTGCAGGCGATTAAACTTCTTTTAATCAGCGTCTCATCAAAAATGAAAACACTTTTGAAAACTACAAGTCTCATTGGCTTTAGTGGTGAAATAATAATTTGAAAAATCGTTCGGGAAATGAGTTTACTCCCTGGTTAATTTCTTTGTATACTTTTGACTTTACGGGCCGAGTCCGGGATTTACGGGAAATCGCAGGTTTTTGTTTGCCGGCGATTAAACTTCTTTTATTCAGCGTCTCATCAAAAATGAAAACATTTTTGAAAACTACAAGTCTCATGCGTTTTAGTGGTGAAAAAATAATTTAAAAAATCGTTCGGGAAATCAGTTTACTCCCTGGGTACTTTCCTTGTATACTTTTGACTGTACGGGCCGAGTCCGGGATTTACGGGAAGTCGCGGATTTTCGTTTGCCGGCGATTAAACTCCTTTTATTTAGCGTCTCATCAAAAATGAAAACATTTTTAAAAACTACAAGTCTCATGGGCTTTAGTGGTGAAATAATAATTTAAAAAATCGTTCTGGAAATGAGTTTACTCACAGGGTACTTTCTTTGTATACATTCGACTATACGGGACAAGCCCGGGATTTACGGGAAATCGCGAGTTTTCGTTTGCCGGCGATTAACCCTCTTTCATTAAGCGTCTCATTAAAAATGAAAACATTTTTGAAAACTACAAGTCTCATTCGTTCTAGTGGTGCAGAAATAATTTAAAAAATCGTTCGGGAAATCAGTTTACTCCCTGGGTACTTTCTTTGTATACATTCAACTATACGGGCCAAGCCCGGGATTTACGGGAAATCGCGGTTTTTCGTTTGCCGGCAATTAAACTTCTTTTATTCAGCGTCTCATCAAAAATGAAAACACTTTTGAAAACTACAAGTCTCATGCGTTTTAGTGGTGAAAAAATAATTCAAAAAATCGTTCGGGAAATGAGTTTTCTCCCTAGGTACTTTCTTTGTACACTTTTGACTATACGGGCCAAGCCCGGGATTTACGGAAAATCGCGGGTTTTCGTTTGCCGGCGATTAAACTTCTTTTATTCAGCGTCTCATCAAAAATGAAAACATTTTTAAAAACAACAAGTCTCATGGGCTTTAGTAGTGAAATAATAATTTAAAAAATCGTTCGGCAAATGAGTTTACTCCCTGGGTACTTTCTTTATATACATTCAACTATACGGGCCAAGCCCGGGATTTACGGGAAATCGCGGGTTTTCGTTTGCCGGCAATTAAACTTCTTTTATTCAGCGTCTCATCAAAAATGAAAACACTTTTGAAAACTACAAGTCTCATTGGCTTTAGTGGTGAAATAATAATTTGAAAAATCGTTCGGGAAATGAGTTTACTCCCTGGTTAATTTCTTTGTATACTTTTGACTTTACGGGCCGAGTCCGGGATTTACGGGAAATCGCAGGTTTTTGTTTGCCGGCGATTAAACTTCTTTTATTCAGCGTCTCATCAAAAATGAAAACATTTTTGAAAACTACAAGTCTCATGCGTTTTAGTGGTGAAAAAATAATTTAAAAAATCGTTCGGGAAATCAGTTTACTCCCTGGGTACTTTCCTTGTATACTTTTGACTGTACGGGCCGAGTCCGGGATTTACGGGAAGTCGCGGGTTTTCGTTTGCCGGCGATTAAACTCCTTTTATTTAGCGTCTCATCAAAAATGAAAACATTTTTAAAAACTACAAGTCTCATGGGCTTTAGTGGTGAAATAATAATTTAAAAAATCGTTCTGGAAATGAGTTTACTCACAGGGTACTTTCTTTGTATACATTCGACTATACGGGACAAGCCCGGGATTTACGGGAAATCGCGAGTTTTCGTTTGCCGGCGATTAACCCTCTTTCATTAAGCGTCTCATTAAAAATGAAAACATTTTTGAAAACTACAAGTCTCATTCGTTCTAGTGGTGCAGAAATAATTTAAAAAATCGTTCGGGAAATCAGTTTACTCCCTGGGTACTTTCTTTGTATACATTCAACTATACGGGCCAAGCCCGGGATTTACGGGAAATCGCGGTTTTTCGTTTGCCGGCAATTAAACTTCTTTTATTCAGCGTCTCATCAAAAATGAAAACACTTTTGAAAACTACAAGTCTCATGCGTTTTAGTGGTGAAAAAATAATTCAAAAAATCGTTCGGGAAATGAGTTTTCTCCCTAGGTACTTTCTTTGTACACTTTTGACTATACGGGCCAAGCCCGGGATTTACGGAAAATCGCGGGTTTTCGTTTGCCGGCGATTAAACTTCTTTTATTCAGCGTCTCATCAAAAATGAAAACATTTTTAAAAACAACAAGTCTCATGGGCTTTAGTAGTGAAATAATAATTTAAAAAATCGTTCGGCAAATGAGTTTACTCCCTGGGTACTTTCTTTATATACATTCAACTATACGGGCCAAGCCCGGAATTTACGGGAAATCGCGGGTTTTCGTTTGCCGGCAATTAAACTTCTTTAATTAAGCGTCTCATTAAAAATGAAAACGTTTTTGAAAACTACAAGTCTCATGCGTTTTAGTAGTGAAATAATAATTTAAAAAATCGTTCGGCAAATGAGTTTACTTCCTGGGTACTTTCTTTGCATACTTTTGACTATACGGGCCGAGTTCGGGATTTACGGGAAATCGCAGGTTTTCGGTTGCCGGCGATTAAACTTCTTTTATTCAACGTCTCATCAAAAATGAAAACATTTTTGAAAACTACAAATCTCATGCGTTTCAGTGGTGAAAAAAAAATTTAAAAAATCGTTCGGGAAATGAGTTTACTCCCTGGGTACTTTCTTTGTATACTTTTGACTATACGGGCCGAGTCCTGGGTTTACGGGAAATGGCGGGTTTTCGTTTGCCGGCGATTAAACTCCTTTTATTCAGCGTCTCATCAAAAATGAAAACATTTTTAAAAACTACAAGTCTCATGGGCTTTAGTGGTGAAATAATAATTTAAGAAATCGTTCGGGAAATGAGTTTACTCCCTGGGTACTTTCTTTGTATACTTTTGACTATACGGGCCGAGTCCGGGATTTACGGAAAAATCGCAGGTTTTCGTTTGCCGGCGATTAAACTTCTTTCATTCAGCGTCTCATCAAAAATGAATACATATTTGAAAACTACAAGTCTCATGCGTTTTTGTGGTGAAAAGATAATTTAAAAAATCGTTCTGGAAATGAGTTTACTCCCTGAGTACTTTCTTTGTATACTTTTGACTATACGGGCCGAGTCTGGGATTTACGGGAAATCGCAGGTTTTTGTTTGCCGGCGATTAAACTTCTTTTATTCAGCGTCTCATCAAAAATGAAAACATTTTTGAAAACTATAAGTCTCATGCGTTTTAGTGGTGGAAAAATAATTTAAAAAATCGTTCGGGAAATGAGTTTACTCCCTGGGTACTTTCCTTGTATACTTTTGACTATACGGGCCGAGTATGGGATTAACGGGAAGTCGCGGGTTTTCGTTTGCCGGCGATTAAACTTCTTTTATTCAGCGTCTCATCAAAAAAGAAAAGATTTTTGAAAACTACAAGTCTCATGCGTTTTAGTGGTAAAAAAATAATTTAAAAAATCGTTCGGAAAATGAGTTTACTCCCTGGGTACTTTCTTTGTATACTTTTGACTATACGGGCCGAGTCCAGGGTTTACGGGAAATGGCGAGTTTTCGTTTGCCGGTGATTAAACTCCTGTTATTCAGCGTCTCATCAAAAATGAAAACATTTTTGAAAACTACAAGTCTCATGCGTTTTAGTGGTGAAAAAATAATTTAAAAAATCGTTCGGGAAATCAGTTTACTCCCTGGGTACTTTCCTTGTATACTTTTGACTGTACGGGCCGAGTCCGGGATTTACGGGAAGTCGCGGGTTTTCGTTTGCCGGCGATTAAACTCCTTTTATTTAGCGTCTCATCAAAAATGAAAACATTTTTAAAAACTACAAGTCTCATGGGCTTTAGTGGTGAAATAATAATTTAAAAAATCGTTCTGGAAATGAGTTTACTCACAGGGTACTTTCTTTGTATACATTCGACTATACGGGACAAGCCCGGGATTTACGGGAAATCGCGAGTTTTCGTTTGCCGGCGATTAACCCTCTTTCATTAAGCGTCTCATTAAAAATGAAAACATTTTTGAAAACTACAAGTCTCATTCGTTCTAGTGGTGCAGAAATAATTTAAAAAATCGTTCGGGAAATCAGTTTACTCCCTGGGTACTTTCTTTGTATACATTCAACTATACGGGCCAAGCCCGGGATTTACGGGAAATCGCGGTTTTTCGTTTGCCGGCAATTAAACTTCTTTTATTCAGCGTCTCATCAAAAATGAAAACACTTTTGAAAACTACAAGTCTCATGCGTTTTAGTGGTTAAAAAATAATTCAAAAAATCGTTCGGGAAATGAGTTTTCTGCCTAGGTACTTTCTTTGTATACTTTTGACTATACGGGCCAAGCCCGGGATTTACGGGAAATCGCGGGTTTTCGTTTGCCGGCGATTAAACTTCTTTTATTCAGCGTCTCATCAAAAATGAAAACATTTTTAAAAACAACAAGTCTCATGGGCTTTAGTAGTGAAATAATAATTTAAAAAATCGTTCGGCAAATGAGTTTACTCCCTGGGTACTTTCTTTATATACATTCAACTATACGGGCCAAGCCCGGGATTTACGGGAAATCGCGGGTTTTCGTTTGCCGGCAATTAAACTTCTTTTATTCAGCGTCTCATCAAAAATGAAAACACTTTTGAAAACTACAAGTCTCATTGGCTTTAGTGGTGAAATAATAATTTGAAAAATCGTTCGGGAAATGAGTTTACTCTCTGGTTAATTTCTTTGTATACTTTTGACTTTACGGGCCGAGTCCGGGATTTACGGGAAATCGCAGGTTTTTGTTTGCCGGCGATTAAACTTCTTTTATTCAGCGTCTCATCAAAAATGAAAACATTTTTGAAAACTACAAGTCTCATGCGTTTTAGTGGTGAAAAAATAATTTAAAAAATCGTTCGGGAAATCAATTTACTCCCTGGGTACTTTCCTTGTATACTTTTGACTGTACGGGCCGAGTCCGGGATTTACGGGAAGTCGCGGGTTTTCGTTTGCCGGCAATTAAACTCCTTTTATTTAGCGTCTCATCAAAAATGAAAACATTTTTAAAAACTACAAGTCTCATGGGCTTTAGTGGTGAAATAATAATTTAAAAAATCGTTCTGGAAATGAGTTTACTCACAGGGTACTTTCTTTGTATACATTCGACTATACGGGACAAGCCCGGGATTTACGGGAAATCGCGAGTTTTCGTTTGCCGGCGATTAACCCTCTTTCATTAAGCGTCTCATTAAAAATGAAAACATTTTTGAAAACTACAAGTCTCATTCGTTCTAGTGGTGCAGAAATAATTTAAAAAATCGTTCGGGAAATCAGTTTACTCCCTGGGTACTTTCTTTGTATACATTCAACTATACGGGCCAAGCCCGGGATTTACGGGAAATCGCGGTTTTTCGTTTGCCGGCAATTAAACTTTTTTTATTCAGCGTCTCATCAAAAATGAAAACACTTTTGAAAACTACAAGTCTCATGCGTTTTAGTGGTGAAAAAATAATTCAAAAAATCGTTCGGGAAATGAGTTTTCTCCCTAGGTACTTTCTTTGTACACTTTTGACTATACGGGCCAAGCCCAGGATTTACGGAAAATCGCGGGTTTTCGTTTGCCGGCGATTAAACTTCTTTTATTCAGCGTCTCATCAAAAATGAAAACATTTTTAAAAACAACAAGTCTCATGGGCTTTAGTAGTGAAATAATAATTTAAAAAATCGTTCGGCAAATGAGTTTACTCCCTGGGTACTTTCTTTATATACATTCAACTATACGGGCCAAGCCCGGAATTTACGGGAAATCGCGGGTTTTCGTTTGCCGGCAATTAAACTTCTTTTATTCAGCGTCTCATCAAAAATGAAAACATTTTTAAAAACTACAAGTCTCATGGGCTTTAGTGGTGAAATAATAATTTAAAAAATCGTTCTGGAAATGAGTTTACTCACAGGGCACTTTCTTTGTATACATTCGACTATACGGGACAAGCCCGGGATTCACGAGAAATCGCGAGTTTTCGTTTGCCGGCGATTAACCCTCTTTAATTAAGCGTCTCATTAAAAATAAAAACGTTTTTGAAAACTACAAATCTCATGCGTTTCAGTGGTGAAATAATAATTTAAAAAATCGTTCGGCAAATGAGTTTACTTCCTGGGTACTTTCTTTGCATACTTTTGACTATACGGGCCGAGTCCGGGATTTACGGGAAATCGCAGGTTTTCGGTTGCCGGCGATTAAACTTCTTTTATTCAGCGTCTCATCAAAAATGAAAACATTTTTGAAAACTACAAATCTCATGCGTTTCAGTGGTGAAAAAAAAATTTAAAAAATCGTTCGGGAAATGAGTTTACTCCCTGGGTACTTTCTTTGTATACTTTTGACTATACGGGCCGAGTCCTGGGTTTACGGGAAATGGCGGGTTTTCGTTTGCCGGCGATTAAACTCCTTTTATTCAGCGTCTCATCAAAAATGAAAACATTTTTAAAAACTACAAGTCTCATGGGCTTTAGTGGTGAAATAATAATTTAAGAAATCGTTCGGGAAATGAGTTTACTCCCTGGGTACTTTCTTTGTATACTTTTGACTATACGGGCCGAGTCCGGGATTTACGGGAAATCGCAGGTTTTCGTTTGCCGGCGATTAAACTTCTTTCATTCAGCGTCTCATCAAAAATGAAAACATATTTGAAAACTACAAGTCTCATGCGTTTTTGTGGTGAAAAGATAATTTAAAAAATCGTTCTGGAAATGAGTTTACTCCCTGAGTACTTTCTTTGTATACTTTTGACTATACGGGCCGAGTCTGGGATTTACGGGAAATCGCAGGTTTTTGTTTGCCGGCGATTAAACTTCTTTTATTCAGCGTCTCATCAAAAATGAAAACATTTTTGAAAACTATAAGTCTCATGCGTTTTAGTGGTGGAAAAATAATTTAAAAAATCGTTCGGGAAATGAGTTTACTCCCTGGGTACTTTCCTCGTATACTTTTGACTATACGGGCCGAGTATGGGATTAACGGGAAGTCGCGGGTTTTCGTTTGCCGGCGATTAAACTTCTTTTATTCAGCGTCTCATCAAAAAAGAAAAGATTTTTGAAAACTACAAGTCTCATGCGTTTTAGTGGTGAAAAAATAATTTAAAAAATCGTTCGGGAAATCAGTTTACTCCCTGGGTACTTTCCTTGTATACTTTTGACTATACGGGCCGAGTTCGGGATTTACGGGAAATCGCAGGTTTTCGGTTGCTGGCGATTAAACTTCTTTTATTCAACGTCTCATCAAAAATGAAAACATTTTTGAAAACTACAAATCTCATGCGTTTCAGTGGTGAAAAAAAAATTTAAAAAATCGTTCGGGAAATGAGTTTACTCCCTGGGTACTTTCTTTGTATACTTTTGACTATACGGGCCGAGTCCTGGGTTTACGGGAAATGGCGGGTTTTCGTTTGCCGGCGATTAAACTCCTTTTATTCAGCGTCTCATCAAAAATGAAAACATTTTTAAAAACTACAAGTCTCATGGGCTTTAGTGGTGAAATAATAATTTAAGAAATCGTTCGGGAAATGAGTTTACTCCCTGGGTACTTTCTTTGTATACTTTTGACTATACGGGCCGAGTCCGGGATTTACGGGAAATCGCAGGTTTTCGTTTGCCGGCGATTAAACTTCTTTCATTCAGCGTCTCATCAAAAATGAAAACATATTTGAAAACTACAAGTCTCATGCGTTTTTGTGGTGAAAAGATAATTTAAAAAATCGTTCTGGAAATGAGTTTACTCCCTGAGTACTTTCTTTGTATACTTTTGACTATACGGGCCGAGTCTGGGATTTACGGGAAATCGCAGGTTTTTGTTTGCCGGCGATTAAACTTCTTTTATTCAGCGTCTCATCAAAAATGAAAACATTTTTGAAAACTATAAGTCTCATGCGTTTTAGTGGTGGAAAAATAATTTAAAAAATCGTTCGGGAAATGAGTTTACTCCCTGGATACTTTCCTTGTATACTTTTGACTATACGGGCCGAGTATGGGATTAACGGGAAGTCGCGGGTTTTCGTTTGCCGGCGATTAAACTTCTTTTATTCAGCGTCTCATCAAAAAAGAAAAGATTTTTGAAAACTACAAGTCTCATGCGTTTTAGTGGTAAAAAAATAATTTAAAAAATCGTTCGGAAAATGAGTTTACTCCCTGGGTACTTTCTTTGTATACTTTTGACTATACGGGCCGAGTCCAGGGTTTACGGGAAATGGCGAGTTTTCGTTTGCCGGTGATTAAACTCCTGTTATTCAGCGTCTCATCAAAAATGAAAACATTTTTGAAAACTACAAGTCTCATGCGTTTTAGTGGTGAAAAAATAATTTAAAAAATCGTTCGGGAAATCAGTTTACTCCCTGGGTACTTTCCTTGTATACTTTTGACTGTACGGGCCGAGTCCGGGATTTACGGGAAGTCGCGGGTTTTCGTTTGCCGGCGATTAAACTCCTTTTATTTAGCGTCTCATCAAAAATGAAAACATTTTTAAAAACTACAAGTCTCATGGGCTTTAGTGGTGAAATAATAATTTAAAAAATCGTTCTGGAAATGAGTTTACTCACAGGGTACTTTCTTTGTATACATTCGACTATACGGGACAAGCCCGGGATTTACGGGAAATCGCGAGTTTTCGTTTGCCGGCGATTAACCCTCTTTCATTAAGCGTCTCATTAAAAATGAAAACATTTTTGAAAACTACAAGTCTCATTCGTTCTAGTGGTGCAGAAATAATTTAAAAAATCGTTCGGGAAATCAGTTTACTCCCTGGGTACTTTCTTTGTATACATTCAACTATACGGGCCAAGCCCGGGATTTACGGGAAATCGCGGTTTTTCGTTTGCCGGCAATTAAACTTCTTTTATTCAGCGTCTCATCAAAAATGAAAACACTTTTGAAAACTACAAGTCTCATGCGTTTTAGTGGTTAAAAAATAATTCAAAAAATCGTTCGGGAAATGAGTTTTCTGCCTAGGTACTTTCTTTGTATACTTTTGACTATACGGGCCAAGCCCGGGATTTACGGGAAATCGCGGGTTTTCGTTTGCCGGCGATTAAACTTCTTTTATTCAGCGTCTCATCAAAAATGAAAACATTTTTAAAAACAACAAGTCTCATGGGCTTTAGTAGTGAAATAATAATTTAAAAAATCGTTCGGCAAATGAGTTTACTCCCTGGGTACTTTCTTTATATACATTCAACTATACGGGCCAAGCCCGGGATTTACGGGAAATCGCGGGTTTTCGTTTGCCGGCAATTAAACTTCTTTTATTCAGCGTCTCATCAAAAATGAAAACACTTTTGAAAACTACAAGTCTCATTGGCTTTAGTGGTGAAATAATAATTTGAAAAATCGTTCGGGAAATGAGTTTACTCTCTGGTTAATTTCTTTGTATACTTTTGACTTTACGGGCCGAGTCCGGGATTTACGGGAAATCGCAGGTTTTTGTTTGCCGGCGATTAAACTTCTTTTATTCAGCGTCTCATCAAAAATGAAAACATTTTTGAAAACTACAAGTCTCATGCGTTTTAGTGGTGAAAAAATAATTTAAAAAATCGTTCGGGAAATCAATTTACTCCCTGGGTACTTTCCTTGTATACTTTTGACTGTACGGGCCGAGTCCGGGATTTACGGGAAGTCGCGGGTTTTCGTTTGCCGGCAATTAAACTCCTTTTATTTAGCGTCTCATCAAAAATGAAAACATTTTTAAAAACTACAAGTCTCATGGGCTTTAGTGGTGAAATAATAATTTAAAAAATCGTTCTGGAAATGAGTTTACTCACAGGGTACTTTCTTTGTATACATTCGACTATACGGGACAAGCCCGGGATTTACGGGAAATCGCGAGTTTTCGTTTGCCGGCGATTAACCCTCTTTCATTAAGCGTCTCATTAAAAATGAAAACATTTTTGAAAACTACAAGTCTCATTCGTTCTAGTGGTGCAGAAATAATTTAAAAAATCGTTCGGGAAATCAGTTTACTCCCTGGGTACTTTCTTTGTATACATTCAACTATACGGGCCAAGCCCGGGATTTACGGGAAATCGCGGTTTTTCGTTTGCCGGCAATTAAACTTTTTTTATTCAGCGTCTCATCAAAAATGAAAACACTTTTGAAAACTACAAGTCTCATGCGTTTTAGTGGTGAAAAAATAATTCAAAAAATCGTTCGGGAAATGAGTTTTCTCCCTAGGTACTTTCTTTGTACACTTTTGACTATACGGGCCAAGCCCGGGATTTACGGAAAATCGCGGGTTTTCGTTTGCCGGCGATTAAACTTCTTTTATTCAGCGTCTCATCAAAAATGAAAACATTTTTAAAAACAACAAGTCTCATGGGCTTTAGTAGTGAAATAATAATTTAAAAAATCGTTCGGCAAATGAGTTTACTCCCTGGGTACTTTCTTTATATACATTCAACTATACGGGCCAAGCCCGGAATTTACGGGAAATCGCGGGTTTTCGTTTGCCGGCAATTAAACTTCTTTTATTCAGCGTCTCATCAAAAATGAAAACATTTTTAAAAACTACAAGTCTCATGGGCTTTAGTGGTGAAATAATAATTTAAAAAATCGTTCTGGAAATGAGTTTACTCACAGGGCACTTTCTTTGTATACATTCGACTATACGGGACAAGCCCGGGATTCACGAGAAATCGCGAGTTTTCGTTTGCCGGCGATTAACCCTCTTTAATTAAGCGTCTCATTAAAAATGAAAACGTTTTTGAAAACTACAAATCTCATGCGTTTCAGTGGTGAAATAATAATTTAAAAAATCGTTCGGCAAATGAGTTTACTTCCTGGGTACTTTCTTTGCATACTTTTGACTATACGGGCCGAGTCCGGGATTTACGGGAAATCGCAGGTTTTCGGTTGCCGGCGATTAAACTTCTTTTATTCAGCGTCTCATCAAAAATGAAAACATTTTTGAAAACTACAAATCTCATGCGTTTCAGTGGTGAAAAAAAAATTTAAAAAATCGTTCCGGAAATGAGTTTACTCCCTGGGTACTTTCTTTGTATACTTTTGACTATACGGGCCGAGTCCTGGGTTTACGGGAAATGGCGGGTTTTCGTTTGCCGGCGATTAAACTCCTTTTATTCAGCGTCTCATCAAAAATGAAAACATTTTTAAAAACTACAAGTCTCATGGGCTTTAGTGGTGAAATAATAATTTAAGAAATCGTTCGGGAAATGAGTTTACTCCCTGGGTACTTTCTTTGTATACTTTTGACTATACGGGCCGAGTCCGGGATTTACGGGAAATCGCAGGTTTTCGTTTGCCGGCGATTAAACTTCTTTCATTCAGCGTCTCATCAAAAATGAAAACATATTTGAAAACTACAAGTCTCATGCGTTTTTGTGGTGAAAAGATAATTTAAAAAATCGTTCTGGAAATGAGTTTACTCCCTGAGTACTTTCTTTGTATACTTTTGACTATACGGGCCGAGTCTGGGATTTACGGGAAATCGCAGGTTTTTGTTTGCCGGCGATTAAACTTCTTTTATTCAGCGTCTCATCAAAAATGAAAACATTTTTGAAAACTATAAGTCTCATGCGTTTTAGTGGTGGAAAAATAATTTAAAAAATCGTTCGGGAAATGAGTTTACTCCCTGGGTACTTTCCTTGTATACTTTTGACTATACGGGCCGAGTATGGGATTAACGGGAAGTCGCGGGTTTTCGTTTGCCGGCGATTAAACTTCTTTTATTCAGCGTCTCATCAAAAAAGAAACGATTTTTGAAAACTACAAGTCTCATGCGTTTTAGTGGTGAAAAAATAATTTAAAAAATCGTTCGGGAAATCAGTTTACTCCCTGGGTACTTTCCTTGTATACTTTTGACTATACGGGCCGAGTTCGGGATTTACGGGAAGTCGCGGGTTTTCGTTTGCCGGCGATTAAACTTCTTTTATTCAGCGTCTCATCAAAAATGAAAACATTTTTAAAAACTACAAGTCTCATGGGCTTTAGTGGAGAAATAATAATTCAAAAAATCGTTCGGGTAATGAGTTTACTCCCTGGGTACTTTTTTTGTATAATTTTGACTATACGGGCCGAGTCAGGGATTTACGGGAAATCGCAGGTTTTCGTTTGCCGGCGATTAAACTCCTTTTATTTAGCGTCTCATCAAAAATGAAAACGATTTTAAAAACTACAAGTGTCATGGGCTTTAGTGGTGAAATAATAATTTAAAAAATCGTTCTGGAAATGAGTTTACTCCCTGGGTAGTTTCTTTGTATACTTTTGACTATACGGGCCGAGTCCGGGATTTACGGGAAATCGCAGGTTTTTGTTTGCCGGCGATTAAACTTCTTTTATTCAGCGTCTCATAAAAAATGAAAACATTTTTGAAAACTACAAGTCTCATGCGTTTTAGTGGTAAAAAATAATTTAAAAAATCGTTCGGGAAATCAGTTTACTCCCTGGGTACTTTGCTTGTATACTTTTGACTATACGGGCCGAGTCCGGGATTTACGGGAAGTCGCGGGTTTTCGTTTGCCGGCGATTAAACTCCTTTTATTTAGCGTCTCATCAAAAATGAAAACATTTTTAAAAACTACAAGTCTCATGGGCTTTAGTGGTGAAATAATAATTTAAAAAATCGTTCTGGAAATGAGTTTACTCACAGAGTACTTTCTTTGTATACATTCGACTATACGGGACAAGCCCGGGATTTACGGGAAATCGCGAGTTTTCGTTTGCCGGCGATTAACCCTCTTTCATTAAGCGTCTCATTAAAAATGAAAACATTTTTGAAAACTACAAGTCTCATTTGTTCTAGTGGTGCAGAAATAATTTAAAAAATCGTTCGGGAAATCAGTTTACTCCCTGGGTACTTTCTTTATATACATTCAACTATACGGGCCAAGCCCGGGATTTACGAGAAATCGCGGGTTTTCGTTTGCCGGCAATTAAACTTCTTTTATTTAGCGTCTCATTAAAAATGAAAACACTTTTGAAAACTACAAGTCTCATGCGTTTTAGTGGTGAAAAAATAATTCAAAAATCGTTCGGGAAATGAGTTTTCTTCCTAGGTACTTTCTTTGTATACTTTTGACTATACGGGCCAAGCCCGGGATTTACGGGAAATCGCGGGTTTTCGTTTGCCGGCGATTAAACGTCTTTTATTCAGCGTCTCATCAAAAATGAAAACATTTTTAAAAACAACAAGTCTTATGGGCTTTAGTAGTGAAATAATAATTTAAAAAATCGTTGGGCAAATGAGTTTACTCCCTGGGTACTTTCTTTATATACATTCAACTATACGGGCCAAGCCCGGGATTTACGGGAAATCGCGGGTTTTCGTTTGCCGGCAATTAAACTTCTTTTATTCAGCGTCTCATCAAAAATGAAAACACTTTTGAAAACTACAAGTCTCATTGGCTTTAGTGGTGAAATAATAATTTGAAAAATCGTTCGGGAAATGAGTTTACTCTCTGGTTAATTTCTTTGTATACTTTTGACTTTACGGGCCGAGTCCGGGATTTACGGGAAATCGCAGGTTTTTGTTTGCCGGCGATTAAACTTCTTTTATTCAGCGTCTCATCAAAAATGAAAACATTTTTAAAAACTACAAGTCTCATGGGCTTTAGTGGTGAAATAATAATTTAAGAAATCGTTCGGGAAATGAGTTTACTCCCTGGGTACTTTCTTTGTATACTTTTGACTATACGGGCCGAGTCCGGGATTTACGGGAAATCGCAGGTTTTCGTTTGCCGGCGATTAAACTTCTTTCATTCAGCGTCTCATCAAAAATGAAAACATATTTGAAAACTACAAGTCTCATGCGTTTTTGTGGTGAAAAGATAATTTAAAAAATCGTTCTGGAAATGAGTTTACTCCCTGAGTACTTTCTTTGTATACTTTTGACTATACGGGCCGAGTCTGGGATTTACGGGAAATCGCAGGTTTTTGTTTGCCGGCGATTAAACTTCTTTTATTCAGCGTCTCATCAAAAATGAAAACATTTTTGAAAACTATAAGTCTCATGCGTTTTAGTGGTGGAAAAATAATTTAAAAAATCGTTCGGGAAATGAGTTTACTCCCTGGGTACTTTCCTTGTATACTTTTGACTATACGGGCCGAGTATGGGATTAACGGGAAGTCGCGGGTTTTCGTTTGCCGGCGATTAAACTTCTTTTATTCAGCGTCTCATCAAAAAAGAAACGATTTTTGAAAACTACAAGTCTCATGCGTTTTAGTGGTGAAAAAATAATTTAAAAAATCGTTCGGGAAATCAGTTTACTCCCTGGGTACTTTCCTTGTATACTTTTGACTATACGGGCCGAGTTCGGGATTTACGGGAAGTCGCGGGTTTTCGTTTGCCGGCGATTAAACTTCTTTTATTCAGCGTCTCATCAAAAATGAAAACATTTTTAAAAACTACAAGTCTCATGGGCTTTAGTGGAGAAATAATAATTCAAAAAATCGTTCGGGTAATGAGTTTACTCCCTGGGTACTTTTTTTGTATAATTTTGACTATACGGGCCGAGTCAGGGATTTACGGGAAATCGCAGGTTTTCGTTTGCCGGCGATTAAACTCCTTTTATTTAGCGTCTCATCAAAAATGAAAACGATTTTAAAAACTACAAGTGTCATGGGCTTTAGTGGTGAAATAATAATTTAAAAAATCGTTCTGGAAATGAGTTTACTCCCTGGGTAGTTTCTTTGTATACTTTTGACTATACGGGCCGAGTCCGGGATTTACGGGAAATCGCAGGTTTTTGTTTGCCGGCGATTAAACTTCTTTTATTCAGCGTCTCATAAAAAATGAAAACATTTTTGAAAACTACAAGTCTCATGCGTTTTAGTGGTAAAAAATAATTTAAAAAATCGTTCGGGAAATCAGTTTACTCCCTGGGTACTTTGCTTGTATACTTTTGACTATACGGGCCGAGTCCGGGATTTACGGGAAGTCGCGGGTTTTCGTTTGCCGGCGATTAAACTCCTTTTATTTAGCGTCTCATCAAAAATGAAAACATTTTTAAAAACTACAAGTCTCATGGGCTTTAGTGGTGAAATAATAATTTAAAAAATCGTTCTGGAAATGAGTTTACTCACAGAGTACTTTCTTTGTATACATTCGACTATACGGGACAAGCCCGGGATTTACGGGAAATCGCGAGTTTTCGTTTGCCGGCGATTAACCCTCTTTCATTAAGCGTCTCATTAAAAATGAAAACATTTTTGAAAACTACAAGTCTCATTTGTTCTAGTGGTGCAGAAATAATTTAAAAAATCGTTCGGGAAATCAGTTTACTCCCTGGGTACTTTCTTTATATACATTCAACTATACGGGCCAAGCCCGGGATTTACGAGAAATCGCGGGTTTTCGTTTGCCGGCAATTAAACTTCTTTTATTTAGCGTCTCATTAAAAATGAAAACACTTTTGAAAACTACAAGTCTCATGCGTTTTAGTGGTGAAAAAATAATTCAAAAATCGTTCGGGAAATGAGTTTTCTTCCTAGGTACTTTCTTTGTATACTTTTGACTATACGGGCCAAGCCCGGGATTTACGGGAAATCGCGGGTTTTCGTTTGCCGGCGATTAAACGTCTTTTATTCAGCGTCTCATCAAAAATGAAAACATTTTTAAAAACAACAAGTCTTATGGGCTTTAGTAGTGAAATAATAATTTAAAAAATCGTTGGGCAAATGAGTTTACTCCCTGGGTACTTTCTTTATATACATTCAACTATACGGGCCAAGCCCGGGATTTACGGGAAATCGCGGGTTTTCGTTTGCCGGCAATTAAACTTCTTTTATTCAGCGTCTCATCAAAAATGAAAACACTTTTGAAAACTACAAGTCTCATTGGCTTTAGTGGTGAAATAATAATTTGAAAAATCGTTCGGGAAATGAGTTTACTCTCTGGTTAATTTCTTTGTATACTTTTGACTTTACGGGCCGAGTCCGGGATTTACGGGAAATCGCAGGTTTTTGTTTGCCGGCGATTAAACTTCTTTTATTCAGCGTCTCATCAAAAATGAAAACATTTTTGAAAACTACAAGTCTCATGCGTTTTAGTGGTGAAAAAATAATTTAAAAAATCGTTCGGGAAATCAATTTACTCCCTGGGTACTTTCCTTGTATACTTTTGACTGTACGGGCCGAGTCCGGGATTTACGGGAAGTCGCGGGTTTTCGTTTGCCGGCAATTAAACTCCTTTTATTTAGCGTCTCATCAAAAATGAAAACATTTTTAAAAACTACAAGTCTCATGGGCTTTAGTGGTGAAATAATAATTTAAAAAATCGTTCTGGAAATGAGTTTACTCACAGGGCACTTTCTTTGTATACATTCGACTATACGGGACAAGCCCGGGATTTACGGGAAATCGCGAGTTTTCGTTTGCCGGCGATTAACCCTCTTTCATTAAGCGTCTCATTAAAAATGAAAACATTTTTGAAAACTACAAGTCTCATTCGTTCTAGTGGTGCAGAAATAATTTAAAAAATCGTTCGGGAAATCAGTTTACTCCCTGGGTACTTTCTTTGTATACATTCAACTATACGGGCCAAGCCCGGGATTTACGGGAAATCGCGGTTTTTCGTTTGCCGGCAATTAAACTTTTTTTATTCAGCGTCTCATCAAAAATGAAAACACTTTTGAAAACTACAAGTCTCATGCGTTTTAGTGGTGAAAAAATAATTCAAAAAATCGTTCGGGAAATGAGTTTTCTCCCTAGGTACTTTCTTTGTACACTTTTGACTATACGGGCCAAGCCCGGGATTTACGGAAAATCGCGGGTTTTCGTTTGCCGGCGATTAAACTTCTTTTATTCAGCGTCTCATCAAAAATGAAAACATTTTTAAAAACAACAAGTCTCATGGGCTTTAGTAGTGAAATAATAATTTAAAAAATCGTTCGGCAAATGAGTTTACTCCCTGGGTACTTTCTTTATATACATTCAACTATACGGGCCAAGCCCGGAACTTACGGGAAATTGCGGGTTTTCGTTTGCCGGCAATTAAACTTCTTTTATTCAGCGTCTCATCAAAAATGAAAACATTTTTAAAAACTACAAGTCTCATGGGCTTTAGTGGTGAAATAATAATTTAAAAAATCGTTCTGGAAATGAGTTTACTCACAGGGCACTTTCTTTGTATACATTCGACTATACGGGACAAGCCCGGGATTCACGAGAAATCACGAGTTTTCGTTTGCCGGCGATTAACCCTCTTTAATTAAGCGTCTCATTAAAAATGAAAACATTTTTAAAAACTACAAGTCTCATGGGCTTTAGTGGAGAAATAATAATTCAAAAAATCGTTCGGGTAATGAGTTTACTCCCTGGGTACTTTTTTTGTATAATTTTGACTATACGGGCCGAGTCAGGGATTTACGGGAAATCGCAGGTTTTCGTTTGCCGGCGATTAAACTCCTTTTATTTAGCGTCTCATCAAAAATGAAAACAATTTTAAAAACTACAAGTGTCATGGGCTTTAGTGGTGAAATAATAATTTAAAAAATCGTTCTGGAAATGAGTTTACTCCCTGGGTAGTTTCTTTGTATACTTTTGACTATACGGGCCGAGTCCGGGATTTACGGGAAATCGCAGGTTTTTGTTTGCCGGCGATTAAACTTCTTTTATTCAGCGTCTCATAAAAAATGAAAACATTTTTGAAAACTACAAGTCTCATGCGTTTTAGTGGTAAAAAATAATTTAAAAAATCGTTCGGGAAATCAGTTTACTCCCTGGGTACTTTGCTTGTATACTTTTGACTATACGGGCCGAGTCCGGGATTTACGGGAAGTCGCGGGTTTTCGTTTGCCGGCGATTAAACTCCTTTTATTTAGCGTCTCATCAAAAATGAAAACATTTTTAAAAACTACAAGTCTCATGGGCTTTAGTGGTGAAATAATAATTTAAAAAATCGTTCTGGAAATGAGTTTACTCACAGAGTACTTTCTTTGTATACATTCGACTATACGGGACAAGCCCGGGATTTACGGGAAATCGCGAGTTTTCGTTTGCCGGCGATTAACCCTCTTTCATTAAGCGTCTCATTAAAAATGAAAACATTTTTGAAAACTACAAGTCTCATTTGTTCTAGTGGTGCAGAAATAATTTAAAAAATCGTTCGGGAAATCAGTTTACTCCCTGGGTACTTTCTTTATATACATTCAACTATACGGGCCAAGCCCGGGATTTACGAGAAATCGCGGGTTTTCGTTTGCCGGCAATTAAACTTCTTTTATTTAGCGTCTCATTAAAAATGAAAACACTTTTGAAAACTACAAGTCTCATGCGTTTTAGTGGTGAAAAAATAATTCAAAAATCGTTCGGGAAATGAGTTTTCTTCCTAGGTACTTTCTTTGTATACTTTTGACTATACGGGCCAAGCCCGGGATTTACGGGAAATCGCGGGTTTTCGTTTGCCGGCGATTAAACGTCTTTTATTCAGCGTCTCATCAAAAATGAAAACATTTTTAAAAACAACAAGTCTCATGGGCTTTAGTAGTGAAATAATAATTTAAAAAATCGTTCGGCAAATGAGTTTACTCCCTGGGTACTTTCTTTATATACATTCAACTATACGGGCCAAGCCCTGGATTTACGGGAAATCGCGGGTTTTCGTTTGCCGGCAATTAAACTTCTTTTATTCAGCGTCTCATCAAAAATGAAAACACTTTTGAAAACTACAAGTCTCATTGGCTTTAGTGGTGAAATAATAATTTGAAAAATCGTTCGGGAAATGAGTTTACTCTCTGGTTAATTTCTTTGTATACTTTTGACTTTACGGGCCGAGTCCGGGATTTACGGGAAATCGCAGGTTTTTGTTTGCCGGCGATTAAACTTCTTTTATTCAGCGTCTCATCAAAAATGAAAACATTTTTGAAAACTACAAGTCTCATGCGTTTTAGTGGTGAAAAAATAATTTAAAAAATCGTTCGGGAAATCAATTTACTCCCTGGGTACTTTCCTTGTATACTTTTGACTGTACGGGCCGAGTCCGGGATTTACGGGAAGTCGCGGGTTTTCGTTTGCCGGCAATTAAACTCCTTTTATTTAGCGTCTCATCAAAAATGAAAACATTTTTAAAAACTACAAGTCTCATGGGCTTTAGTGGTGAAATAATAATTTAAAAAATCGTTCTGGAAATGAGTTTACTCACAGGGCACTTTCTTTGTATACATTCGACTATACGGGACAAGCCCGGGATTTACGGGAAATCGCGAGTTTTCGTTTGCCGGCGATTAACCCTCTTTCATTAAGCGTCTCATTAAAAATGAAAACATTTTTGAAAACTACAAGTCTCATTCGTTCTAGTGGTGCAGAAATAATTTAAAAAATCGTTCGGGAAATGAGTTTACTCCCTGGGTATTTTCTTTGTATACATTCAACTATACGGGCCAAGCCCGGGATTTACGGGAAATCGCGGTTTTTCGTTTGCCGGCAATTAAACTTTTTTTATTCAGCGTCTCATCAAAAATGAAAACACTTTTGAAAACTACAAGTCTCATGCGTTTTAGTGGTGAAAAAATAATTCAAAAAATCGTTCGGGAAATGAGTTTTCTCCCTAGGTACTTTCTTTGTACACTTTTGACTATACGGGCCAAGCCCGGGATTTACGGAAAATCGCGGGTTTTCGTTTGCCGGCGATTAAACTTCTTTTATTCAGCGTCTCATCAAAAATGAAAACATTTTTAAAAACAACAAGTCTCATGGGCTTTAGTAGTGAAATAATAATTTAAAAAATCGTTCGGCAAATGAGTTTACTCCCTGGGTACTTTCTTTATATACATTCAACTATACGGGCCAAGCCCGGAATTTACGGGAAATCGCGGGTTTTCGTTTGCCGGCAATTAAACTTCTTTTATTCAGCGTCTCATCAAAAATGAAAACATTTTTAAAAACTACAAGTCTCATGGGCTTTAGTGGTGAAATAATAATTTAAAAAATCGTTCTGGAAATGAGTTTACTCACAGGGCACTTTCTTTGTATACATTCGACTATACGGGACAAGCCCGGGATTCACGAGAAATCACGAGTTTTCGTTTGCCGGCGATTAACCCTCTTTAATTAAGCGTCTCATTAAAAATGAAAACGTTTTTGAAAACTACAAATCTCATGCGTTTCAGTGGTGAAATAATAATTTAAAAAATCGTTCGGCAAATGAGTTTACTTCCTGGGTACTTTCTTTGCATACTTTTGACTATACGGGCCGAGTCCGGGATTTACGGGAAATCGCAGGTTTTCGGTTGCCGGCGATTAAACTTCTTTTATTCAGCGTCTCATCAAAAATGAAAACATTTTTGAAAACTACAAATCTCATGCGTTTCAGTGGTGAAAAAAAATTTTAAAAAATCGTTCGGGAAATGAGTTTACTCCCTGGGTACTTTCTTTGTATACTTTTGACTATACGGGCCGAGTCCTGGGTTTACGGGAAATGGCGGGTTTTCGTTTGCCGGCGATTAAACTCCTTTTATTCAGCGTCTCATCAAAAATGAAAACATTTTTAAAAACTACAAGTCTCATGGGCTTTAGTGGTGAAATAATAATTTAAGAAATCGTTCGGGAAATGAGTTTACTCCCTGGGTACTTTCTTTGTATACTTTTGACTATACGGGCCGAGTCCGGGATTTACGGGAAATCGCAGGTTTTCGTTTGCCGGCGATTAAACTTCTTTCATTCAGCGTCTCATCAAAAATGAAAACATATTTGAAAACTACAAGTCTCATGCGTTTTTGTGGTGAAAAGATAATTTAAAAAATCGTTCTGGAAATGAGTTTACTCCCTGGGTACTTTCCTTGTATACTTTTGACTATACGGGCCGAGTATGGGATTAACGGGAAGTCGCGGGTTTTCGTTTGCCGGCGATTAAACTTCTTTTATTCAGCGTCTCATCAAAAAAGAAAAGATTTTTGAAAACTACAAGTCTCATGCGTTTTAGTGGTGAAAAAATAATTTAAAAAATCGTTCGGGAAATCAGTTTACTCCCTGGGTACTTTCCTTGTATACTTTTGACTATACGGGCCGAGTTCGGGATTTACGGGAAGTCGCGGGTTTTCGTTTGCCGGCGATTAAACTTCTTTTATTCAGCGTCTCATCAAAAATGAAAACATTTTTAAAAACTACAAGTCTCATGGGCTTTAGTGGAGAAATAATAATTCAAAAAATCGTTCGGGTAATGAGTTTACTCCCTGGGTACTTTTTTTGTATAATTTTGACTATACGGGCCGAGTCAGGGATTTACGGGAAATCGCAGGTTTTCGTTTGCCGGCGATTAAACTCCTTTTATTTAGCGTCTCATCAAAAATGAAAACGATTTTAAAAACTACAAGTGTCATGGGCTTTAGTGGTGAAATAATAATTTAAAAAATCGTTCTGGAAATGAGTTTACTCCCTGGGTAGTTTCTTTGTATACTTTTGACTATACGGGCCGAGTCCGGGATTTACGGGAAATCGCAGGTTTTTGTTTGCCGGCGATTAAACTTCTTTTATTCAGCGTCTCATAAAAAATGAAAACATTTTTGAAAACTACAAGTCTCATGCGTTTTAGTGGTAAAAAATAATTTAAAAAATCGTTCGGGAAATCAGTTTACTCCCTGGGTACTTTCCTTGTATACTTTTGACTATACGGGCCGAGTCCGGGATTTACGGGAAGTCGCGGGTTTTCGTTTGCCGGCGATTAAACTCCTTTTATTTAGCGTCTCATCAAAAATGAAAACATTTTTAAAAACTACAAGTCTCATGGGCTTTAGTGGAGAAATAATAATTCAAAAAATCGTTCGGGTAATGAGTTTACTCCCTGGGTACTTTTTTTGTATAATTTTGACTATACGGGCCGAGTCAGGGATTTACGGGAAATCGCAGGTTTTCGTTTGCCGGCGATTAAACTCCTTTTATTTAGCGTCTCATCAAAAATGAAAACGATTTTAAAAACTACAAGTGTCATGGGCTTTAGTGGTGAAATAATAATTTAAAAAATCGTTCTGGAAATGAGTTTACTCCCTGGGTAGTTTCTTTGTATACTTTTGACTATACGGGCCGAGTCCGGGATTTACGGGAAATCGCAGGTTTTTGTTTGCCGGCGATTAAACTTCTTTTATTCAGCGTCTCATAAAAAATGAAAACATTTTTGAAAACTACAAGTCTCATGCGTTTTAGTGGTAAAAAATAATTTAAAAAATCGTTCGGGAAATCAGTTTACTCCCTGGGTACTTTCCTTGTATACTTTTGACTATACGGGCCGAGTCCGGGATTTACGGGAAGTCGCGGGTTTTCGTTTGCCGGCGATTAAACTCCTTTTATTTAGCGTCTCATCAAAAATGAAAACATTTTTAAAAACTACAAGTCTCATGGGCTTTAGTGGTGAAATAATAATTTAAAAAATCGTTCTGGAAATGAGTTTACTCACAGAGTACTTTCTTTGTATACATTCGACTATACGGGACAAGCCTGGGATTTACGGGAAATCGCGAGTTTTCGTTTGCCGGCGATTAACCCTCTTTCATTAAGCGTCTCATTAAAAATGAAAACATTTTTGAAAACTACAAGTCTCATTTGTTCTAGTGGTGCAGAAATAATTTAAAAAATCGTTCGGGAAATCAGTTTACTCCCTGGGTACTTTCTTTATATACATTCAACTATACGGGCCAAGCCCGGGATTTACGAGAAATCGCGGGTTTTCGTTTGCCGGCAATTAAACTTCTTTTATTTAGCGTCTCATTAAAAATGAAAACACTTTTGAAAACTACAAGTCTCATGCGTTTTAGTGGTGAAAAAATAATTCAAAAATCGTTCGGGAAATGAGTTTTCTTCCTAGGTACTTTCTTTGTATACTTTTGACTATACGGGCCAAGCCCGGGATTTACGGGAAATCGCGGGTTTTCGTTTGCCGGCGATTAAACGTCTTTTATTCAGCGTCTCATCAAAAATGAAAACATTTTTAAAAACAACAAGTCTCATGGGCTTTAGTAGTGAAATAATAATTTAAAAAATCGTTCGGCAAATGAGTTTACTCCCTGGGTACTTTCTTTATATACATTCAACTATACGGGCCAAGCCCGGGATTTACGGGAAATTGCGGGTTTTCGTTTGCCGGCAATTAAACTTCTTTTATTCAGCGTCTCATCATAAATGAAAACACTTTTGAAAACTACAAGTCTCATGCGTTTTAGTGGTGAAAAAATAATTCAAAAAATCGTTCGGGAAATGAGTTTTCTCCCTGGGTACTTTCTTTGTATACTTTTGACTATACGGGCCGAGTCAGGGATTTACGGGAAATCGCGGGTTTTCGTTTGCCGGCGATTAAACGTCTTTTATTCAGCGTCTCATCAAAAATGAAAACATTTTTAAAAACAACAAGTCTCATGGGCTTTAGTAGTGAAATAATAATTTAAAAAATCGTTCGGCAAATGAGTTTACTCCCTGGGTACTTTCTTTATATACATTCAACTATACGGGCCAAGCCCGGGATTTACGGGAAATTGCGGGTTTTCGTTTGCCGGCAATTAAACTTCTTTTATTCAGCGTCTCATCAAAAATGAAAACACTTTTGAAAACTACAAGTCTCATGCGTTTTAGTAGTGAAATAATAATTTAAAAAATCGTTCGGCAAATGAGTTTACTTCCTGGGTACTTTCTTTGTATACTTTTGACTATACGGGCCGAGTCCGGGATTTACGGGAAATCGCAGGTTTTCGTTTGCCGGCGATTAAACTTCTTTCATTCAGCGTCTCATCAAAAATGAAAACATATTTGAAAACTACAAGTCTCATGCGTTTTTGTGGTGAAAAGATAATTTAAAAAATCGTTCTGGAAATGAGTTTACTCCCTGAGTACTTTCTTTGTATACTTTTGACTATACGGGCCGAGTCTGGGATTTACGGGAAATCGCAGGTTTTTGTTTGCCGGCGATTAAACTTCTTTTATTCAGCGTCTCATCAAAAATGAAAACATTTTTGAAAACTATAAGTCTCATGCGTTTTAGTGGTGGAAAAATAATTTAAAAAATCGTTCGGGAAATGAGTTTACTCCCTGGGTACTTTCCTTGTATACTTTTGACTATACGGGCCGAGTATGGGATTAACGGGAAGTCGCGGGTTTTCGTTTGCCGGCGATTAAACTTCTTTTATTCAGCGTCTCATCAAAAATGAAAACATTTTTAAAAACTACAAGTCTCATGGGCTTTAGTGGAGAAATAATAATTCAAAAAATCGTTCGGGTAATGAGTTTACTCCCTGGGTACTTTTTTTGTATAATTTTGACTATACGGGCCGAGTCAGGGATTTACGGGAAATCGCAGGTTTTCGTTTGCCGGCGATTAAACTCCTTTTATTTAGCGTCTCATCAAAAATGAAAACGATTTTAAAAACTACAAGTGTCATGGGCTTTAGTGGTGAAATAATAATTTAAAAAATCGTTCTGGAAATGAGTTTACTCCCTGGGTAGTTTCTTTGTATACTTTTGACTATACGGGCCGAGTCCGGGATTTACGGGAAATCGCAGGTTTTTGTTTGCCGGCGATTAAACTTCTTTTATTCAGCGTCTCATAAAAAATGAAAACATTTTTGAAAACTACAAGTCTTATGCGTTTTAGTGGTAAAAAATAATTTAAAAAATCGTTCGGGAAATCAGTTTACTCCCTGGGTACTTTCCTTGTATACTTTTGACTATACGGGCCGAGTCAGGGATTTACGGGAAGTCGCGGGTTTTCGTTTGCCGGCGATTAAACTCCTTTTATTTAGCGTCTCATCAAAAATGAAAACATTTTTAAAAACTACAAGTCTCATGGGCTTTAGTGGTGAAATAATAATTTAAAAAATCGTTCTGGAAATGAGTTTACTCACAGAGTACTTTCTTTGTATACATTCGACTATACGGGACAAGCCCGGGATTTACGGGAAATCGCGAGTTTTCGTTTGCCGGCGATTAACCCTCTTTCATTAAGCGTCTCATTAAAAATGAAAACATTTTTGAAAACTACAAGTCTCATTTGTTCTAGTGGTGCAGAAATAATTTAAAAAATCGTTCGGGAAATCAGTTTACTCCCTGGGTACTTTCTTTATATACATTCAACTATACGGGCCAAGCCCGGGATTTACGAGAAATCGCGGGTTTTCGTTTGCCGGCAATTAAACTTCTTTTATTTAGCGTCTCATTAAAAATGAAAACACTTTTGAAAACTACAAGTCTCATGCGTTTTAGTGGTGAAAAAATAATTCAAAAATCGTTCGGGAAATGAGTTTTCTTCCTAGGTACTTTCTTTGTATACTTTTGACTATACGGGCCAAGCCCGGGATTTACGGGAAATCGCGGGTTTTCGTTTGCCGGCGATTAAACGTCTTTTATTCAGCGTCTCATCAAAAATGAAAACATTTTTAAAAACAACAAGTCTCATGGGCTTTAGTAGTGAAATAATAATTTAAAAAATCGTTCGGCAAATGAGTTTACTCCCTGGGTACTTTCTTTATATACATTCAACTATACGGGCCAAGCCCGGGATTTACGGGAAATTGCGGGTTTTCGTTTGCCGGCAATTAAACTTCTTTTATTCAGCGTCTCATCAAAAATGAAAACACTTTTGAAAACTACAAGTCTCATGCGTTTTAGTGGTGAAAAAATAATTCAAAAAATCGTTCGGGAAATGAGTTTTCTCCCTGGGTACTTTCTTTGTATACTTTTGACTATACGGGCCGAGTCAGGGATTTACGGGAAATCGCGGGTTTTCGTTTGCCGGCGATTAAACGTCTTTTATTCAGCGTCTCATCAAAAATGAAAACATTTTTAAAAACAACAAGTCTCATGGGCTTTAATAGTGAAATAATAATTTAAAAAATCGTTCGGCAAATGAGTTTACTCCCTGGGTACTTTCTTTATATACATTCAACTATACGGGCCAAGCCCGGGATTTACGGGAAATTGCGGGTTTTCGTTTGCCGGCAATTAAACTTCTTTTATTCAGCGTCTCATCAAAAATGAAAACACTTTTGAAAACTACAAGTCTCTTGCGTTTTAGTGGTGAAAAAATAATTCAAAAAATCGTTCGGGAAATGAGTTTTCTCCCTGGGTACTTTCTTTGTATACTTTTGACTATACGGGCCGAGTCAAGGATTTACGGGAAATCGCAGGTTTTGTTTGCCGGCGATTCAACTCCTTTTATTTAGCGTCTCATCAAAAATGAAAACATTTTTAAAAACTACAAGTCTCATGGGCTTTAGTGGTGAAATAATAATTTAAACAATCGTTCTGGAAATGAGTTTACTCACAGGGTACTTTCTTTGTATACATTCGACTATACGGGACAAGCCCGGAATTTACGGGAAATCGCGAGTTTTCGTTTGCCGGCGATTAACCCTCTTTCATTAAGCGTCTCATTAAAAATGAAAAATTTTTTGAAAACTACAAGTCTCATTCGTTCTAGTGGTGTAGAAATAATTTAAAAAATCGTTCGGGAAATCAGTTTACTCCCTGGGTACTTTCTTTATATACATTCAACTATACGGGCCAAGCCCGGGATTTACGGGAAATCGCGGGTTTTCGTTTGCCGGCAATTAAACTTCTTTTATTCAGCGTCTCATCAAAAATGAAAACACTTTTGAAAACTACAAGTCTCATGCGTTTTAGTGGTGAAAAAATAATTCAAAAAATCGTTCGGGGAATGAGTTTTCTCCCTAGGTACTTTCCTTGTATACTTTTGACTATACGGGCCAAGCCCGGGATTTACGGGAAATCGCGGGTTTTCGTTTGCCGGCGATTAAACTTCTTTTATTCAGCGTCTCATCAAAAATGAAAACATTTTTAAATACAACAAGTCTCATGGGCTTTAGTAGTGAAATAATAATTTAAAAAATCGTTCGGCAAATGAGTTTACTCCCTGGGTACTTTCTTTATATACATTCAACTATACGGGCCAAGCCCGGGATTTACGGGAAATCGCGGGTTTTCGTTTGCCGGCAATTAAACTTCTTTTATTCAGCGTCTCATCAAAAATGAAAACACTTTTGAAAACTACAAGTCTCATGCGTTTTAGTGGTGAAAAAATAATTCAAAAAATCGTTCGGGAAATGAGTTTTCTCCCTGGGTACTTTCTTTGTATACTTTTGACTATACGGGCCAAGCCCGGGATTTACGGGAAATCGCGGGTTTTCGTTTGCCGGCGATTAAACTTCTTTTATTCAGCGTCTCATCAAAAATGAAAACATTTTTAAAAACAACAAGTCTCATGGGCTTTAGTAGTGAAATAATAATTTAAAAAATCGTTCGGCAAATGAGTTTACTTCCTGGGTACTTTCTTTGTATACTTTTGACTATACGGGCCGAGTCCGGGATTTACGGAAAATCGCAGGTTTTCGTTTGCCGGCGATTAAACTTCTTTTATTCAGCGTCTCATCAAAAATGAAAACATTTTTGAAAACTACAAATCTCATGCGTTTTAGTGGTGAAAAAATAATTTAAAAAATCGTTCGGGAAATGACTTTACTCCCTGGGTACTTTCTTTGTATACTTTTGACTATACGGGCCGAGTCCGGGATTTACGGGAAATCGCAGGTTTTCGTTTACCGGCGATTAAACTTCTTTTATTCAGCGTCTCATCAAAAATGAAAACATTTTTGAAAACTACAAGTCTCATGCGTTTTAGTGGTGAAAAGATAATTTAAAAAATCGTTCTGGAAATGAGTTTACTCCCTGAGTACTTTCCTTGTATACTTTTGACTATACGGGCCGAGTCCGGGATTTACGGGAAGTCGCGGGTTTTCGTTTGCCGGCGATTAAACTCCTTTTATTTAGCGTCACATCAAAAATGAAAACATTTTTAAAAACTACAAGTCTCATGGGCTTTAGTGGTGAAATAATAATTTAAAAAATCGTCTGGAAATGAGTTTACTCACAGGGTACTTTCTTTGTATACATTCGACTATACGGGACAAGCCCGGGATTTACGGAAAATCGCGAGTTTTCGTTTGCCAGCGATTAACCCTCTTTCATTAAGCGTCTCATTAAAAATGAAAACATTTTTGAAAACTACAAGTCTCATTCGTTCTAGTGGTGCAGAAATAATTTAAAAAATCGTTCGGGAAATCAGTTTACTCCCTGGGTACTTTCTTTATATACATTCAACTATACGGGCCAAGCCCGGGATTTACGGGAAATCGCGGGTTTTCGTTTGCCGGCAATTAAACTTCTTTTATTCAGCGTCTCATCAAAAACGAAAACACTTTTGAAAACTACAAGTCTCATGCGTTTTAGTGGTGAAAAAATAATTCAAAAAATCGTTCGGGAAATGAGTTTTCTCCCTGGGTACTTTCTTTGTATACTTTTGACTATACGGGCCGAGTCAGGGATTTACGGGAAATCGCAGGTTTTCGTTTGCCGGCGATTAAACTCCTTTTATTTAGCGTCTCATCAAAAATAAAAACAATTTTAAAAACTACAAGTCTCATGGGCTTTAGTGGTGAAATAATAATTTAAAAAATCGTTCTGGAAATGAGTTTACTCACAGGGTACTTTCTTTGTATACATTCGACTATACGGGACAAGCCCGGAATTTACGGGAAATCGCGAGTTTTCGTTTGCCGGCGATGAACCCTCTTTCATTATGCGTCTCATTAAAAATGAAAACATTTTTGAAAACTACAAGTCTCATTCGTTCTAGTGGTGCAGAAATAATTCAAAAAATCGTTCGGGAAATGAGTTTACTCTCTAGGTACTTTCTTTGTATACTTTTGACTATACAAGCCAAGCCCGGGATTTACGGGAAATCGCGGGTTTTCGTTTGCCGGCGATTAAACTTCTTTTATTCAGCGTCTCATCAAAAATGAAAACATTTTTAAATACAACAAGTCTCATGGGCTTTAGTAGTGAAATAATAATTTAAAAAATCGTTCGGCAAATGAGTTTACTCCCTGGGTACTTTCTTTATATACATTCAACTATACGGGCCAAGCCCGGGATTTACGGGAAATCGCGGGTTTTCGTTTGCCGGCAATTAAACTTCTTTTATTCAGCGTCTCATCAAAAATGAAAACACTTTTGAAAACTACAAGTCTCATGCGTTTTAGTGGTGAAAAAATAATTCAAAAAATCGTTCGGGAAATGAGTTTTCTCCCTAGGTACTTTCTTTGTATACTTTTGACTATACGGGCCAAGCCCGGGATTTACGGGAAATCGCGGGTTTTCGTTTGCCGGCGATTAAACTTCTTTTATTCAGCGTCTCATCAAAAATGAAAACATTTTTAAATACAACAAGTCTCATGGGCTTTAGTAGTGAAATAATAATTTAAAAAATCGTTCGGCAAATGAGTTTACTCCCTGGGTACTTTCTTTATATACATTCAACTATACGGGCCAAGCCCGGGATTTACGGGAAATCGCGGGTTTTCGTTTGCCGGCAATTAAACTTCTTTTATTCAGCGTCTCATCAAAAATGAAAACACTTTTGAAAACTACAAGTCTCATGCGTTTTAGTGGTGAAAAAATAATTCAAAAAATCGTTCGGGAAATGAGTTTTCTCCCTGGGTACTTTCTTTGTATACTTTTGACTATACGGGCCAAGCCCGGGATTTACGGGAAATCGCGGGTTTTCGTTTGCCGGCGATTAAACTTCTTTTATTCAGCGTCTCATCAAAAATGAAAACATTTTTAAAAACAACAAGTCTCATGGGCTTTAGTAGTGAAATAATAATTTAAAAAATCGTTCGGCAAATGAGTTTACTTCCTGGGTACTTTCTTTGTATACTTTTGACTATACGGGCCGAGTCCGGGATTTACGGAAAATCGCAGGTTTTCGTTTGCCGGCGATTAAACTTCTTTTATTCAGCGTCTCATCAAAAATGAAAACATTTTTGAAAACTACAAATCTCATGCGTTTTAGTGGTGAAAAAATAATTTAAAAAATCGTTCGGGAAATGAGTTTACTCCCTGGGTACTTTCTTTGTATACTTTTGACTATACGGGCCGAGTCCGGGATTTACGGGAAATCGCAGGTTTTCGTTTGCCGGCGATTAAACTTCTTTTATTCAGCGTCTCATCAAAAATGAAAACATTTTTGAAAACTACAAGTCTCATGCGTTTTAGTGGTGAAAAGATAATTTAAAAAATCGTTCTGGAAATGAGTTTACTCCCTGAGTACTTTCCTTGTATACTTTTGACTATACGGGCCGAGTCCGGGATTTACGGGAAGTCGCGGGTTTTCGTTTGCCGGCGATTAAACTCCTTTTATTTAGCGTCACATCAAAAATGAAAACATTTTTAAAAACTACAAGTCTCATGGGCTTTAGTGGTGAAATAATAATTTAAAAAATCGTTCTGGAAATGAGTTTACTCACAGGGTACTTTCTTTGTATACATTCGACTATACGGGACAAGCCCGGGATTTACGGAAAATCGCGAGTTTTCGTTTGCCAGCGATTAACCCTCTTTCATTAAGCGTCTCATTAAAAATGAAAACATTTTTGAAAACTACAAGTCTCATTCGTTCTAGTGGTGCAGAAATAATTTAAAAAATCGTTCGGGAAATCAGTTTACTCCCTGGGTACTTTCTTTATATACATTCAACTATACGGGCCAAGCCTGGGATTTACGGGAAATCGCGGGTTTTCGTTTGCCGGCGATTAAACTTCTTTTATTCAGCGTCTCATCAAAAATGAAAACATTTTTGAAAACTACAAATCTCATGCGTTTTAGTGGTGAAAAAATAATTTAAAAAATCGTTCGGGAAATGAGTTTACTCCCTGGGTACTTTCTTTGTATACTTTTGACTATACGGGCCGAGTCCGGGATTTACGGGAAATCGCAGGTTTTCGTTTGCCGGCGATTAAACTTCTTTTATTCAGCGTCTCATCAAAAATGAAAACATTTTTGAAAACTACAAGTCTCATGCGTTTTAGTGGTGAAAAGATAATTTAAAAAATCGTTCTGGAAATGAGTTTACTCCCTGAGTACTTTCCTTGTATACTTTTGACTATACGGGCCGAGTCCGGGATTTACGGGAAGTCGCGGGTTTTCGTTTGCCGGCGATTAAACTCCTTTTATTTAGCGTCACATCAAAAATGAAAACATTTTTAAAAACTACAAGTCTCATGGGCTTTAGTGGTGAAATAATAATTTAAAAAATCGTTCTGGAAATGAGTTTACTCACAGGGTACTTTCTTTGTATACATTCGACTATACGGGACAAGCCCGGGATTTACGGAAAATCGCGAGTTTTCGTTTGCCAGCGATTAACCCTCTTTCATTAAGCGTCTCATTAAAAATGAAAACATTTTTGAAAACTACAAGTCTCATTCGTTCTAGTGGTGCAGAAATAATTCAAAAAATCGTTCGGAAAATGAGTTTTCTCCCTGGGTACTTTCTTTGTATACTTTTGACTATACGGGCCGAGTCAGGGATTTACGGGAAATCGCAGGTTTTCCTTTGCCGGCGATTAAACTCCTTTTATTTAGCGTCTCATCAAAAATGAAAACATTTTTAAAAACTACAAGTCTCATGGGCTTTAGTGGTGAAATAATAATTTAAAAAATCGTTCTGGAAATGAGTTTACTCACAGGGTACTTTCTTTGTATACATTCGACTATACGGGACAAGCCCGGAATTTACGGGAAATCGCGAGTTTTTGTTTGCCGGCGATGAACCCTCTTTCATTAAGCGTCTCATTAAAAATGAAAACATTTTTGAAAACTACAAGTCTCATTCGTTCTAGTGGTGCAGAAATAATTTAAAAAATCGTTCAGGAAATCAGTTTACTCCCTGGGTACTTTCTTTATATACATTCAACTATACGGGCCAAGCCAGGGATTTACGGGAAATCGCGGGTTTTCGTTTGCCGGCAATTAAACTTCTTTTATTCAGCGTCTCATCAAAAATGAAAACACTTTTGAAAACTACAAGTCTCATGCGTTTTAGTGGTGAAAAAATAATTCAAAAAATCGTTCGGGAAATGAGTTTTCTTCCTAGGTACTTTCTTTGTATACTTTTGACTATACGGGCCAAGCCCGGGATTTACGGGAAATCGCGGGTTTTCGTTTGCCGGCGATTAAACTTCTTTTATTCAGCGTCTCATCAAAAATGAAAACATTTTTAAATACAACAAGTGTCATGGGCTTTAGTAGTGAAATAATAATTTAAAAAATCGTTCGGCAAATGAGTTTACTCCCTGGGTACTTTCTTTATATACATTCAACTATACGGGCCAAGCCCGGGATTTACGGGAAATCGCGGGTTTTCGTTTGCCGGCAATTAAACTTCTTTTATTCAGCGTCTCATCAAAAATGAAAACACTTTTAAAAACTACAAGTCTCATGCGTTTTAGTGGTGAAAAAATAATTCAAAAAATCGTTCGGGAAATGAGTTTTCTCCCTAGGTACTTTTTTTGTATGCTTTTGACTATACGGGCCAAGCCCGGGATTTACGGGAAATCGCGGGTTTTCGTTAGCCGGCGATTAAACTTCTTTTATTCAGCGTCTCATCAAAAATGAAAACATTTTTAAATACAACAAGTCTCATGGGCTTTAGTAGTGAAATAATAATTTAAAAAATCGTTCGGCAAATGAGTTTACTCCCTGGGTACTTTCTTTATATACATTCAACTTTACGGGCCAAGCCCGGGATTTACGGGAAATCGCGGGTTTTCGTTTGCCGGCAATTAAACTTCTTTTATTCAGCGTCTCATCAAAAATGAAAACACTTTTGAAAACTACAAGTCTCATGCGTTTTAGTGGTGAAAAAATAATTCAAAAAATCGTTCGGGAAATGAGTTTTCTCCTTGGGTACTTTCTTTATTATTTTTTCACCACTAAAACGCATGAGACTTGTAGTTTTCAAAAGTGTTTTCATTTTTGATAAGACGCTGAATAAAAGAAGTTTAATTGCCGGCAAACGAAAACCCGCGATTTCCCGTAAATCCCGGGCTTGGCCCGTATAGTTGAATGTATATAAAGAAAGTACCCAGGGAGTAAACTCATTTGCCAAACGATTTTTTAAATTATTATTTCACTACTAAAGCCCATGAGACTTGTTGTTTTTAAAAATGTTTTCATTTTTGATGAGACGCTGAATAAAAGACGTTTAATCGCCGGCAAACGAAAACCCGCGATTTCCCGTAAATCCCGGGCTTGGCCCGTATAGTCAAAAGTATACAAAGAAAGTACCTAGGGAGAAAACTCACTTCCCGAACGATTTTTTGAATTATTTTTTCACCACTAAAACGCATGAGACTTGTAGTTTTCAAAAGTGTTTTCATTTTTGATGAGACGCTGAATAAAAGAAGTTTAATTGCCGGCAAACGCAAACCCGCGATTTCTCGTAAATCCCGGGCTTGGCCCGTATAGTTGAATGTATATAAAGAAAGTACCCAGGGAGTAAACTAATTTCCCGAACGATTTTTTAAATTATTTCTGCACCACTAGAACGAATGAGACTTGTAGTTTTCAAAAATGTTTTCATTTTTAATGAGACGCTTAATGAAAGAGGGTTAATCGCCAGCAAACGAAAACTCGCGATTTCCCGTAAATCCCGGGCTTGTCCCGTATAGTCGAATGTATACAAAGAAAGTACCCTGTGAGTAAACTCATTTCCAGAACGATTTTTTAAATTATTATTTCACCACTAAAGCACATGAGACTTGTAGTTTTTAAAAATGTTTTCATTTTTGATGAGACGCTAAGTAAAAGGAGTTTAATCGCCGGCAAACGAAAACCCGCGACTTCCCGTAAATCCCGGACTCGGCCCGTATAGTCAAAAGTATACAAGGAAAGTACTCAGGGAGTAAACTGATTTCCAGAACGATTTTTTAAATTATCTTTTCACCACTAAAACGCATGAGACTTGTAGTTTTCAAAAATGTTTTCATTTTTGATGAGACGCTGAATAAAAGAAGTTTAATCGCCGGCAAACGAAAACCTGCGATTTCCCGTAAATCCCGGACTCGGCCCGTATAGTCAAAAGTATACAAAGAAAGTACCCAGGGAGTAAACTCATTACCCGAACGATTTTTTAAATTATTATTTCACCACTAAAGCCCATGAGATTTGTAGTTTTTAAAAATGTTTTCATTTTTGATGAGACGCTGAATAAAAGGAGTTTAATCGCCGGCAAACGAAAACCCGCCATTTCCCGTAAACCCAGGACTCGGCCCGTATAGTCAAAAGTATACAAAGAAAGTACCCAGGGAGTAAACTCATTTCCCGAACGATTTTTTAAATTATTTTTTCACCACTAAAACGCATGAGATTTGTAGTTTTCAAAAATGTTTTCATTTTTGATGAGACGCTGAATAAAAGAAGTTTAATCGCCGGCAAACGAAAACCTGCGATTTTCCGTAAATCCCGGACTCGGCCCGTATAGTCAAAAGTATACAAAGAAAGTACCCAGGGAGAAAACTCATTTCCCGAACGATTTTTTGAATTATTTTTTCACCACTAAAACGCATGAGACTTGTAGTTTTCAAAAGTGTTTTCATTTTTGATGAGACGCTGAATAAAAGAAGTTTAATTGCCGGCAAACGAAAACCCGCGATTTCCCGTAAATCCCGGGCTTGGCCCGTATAGTTGAATGTATATAAAGAAAGTACCCAGGGAGTAAACTCATTTGCCGAACGATTTTTTAAATTATTATTTCACTACTAAAGCCCATGAGACTTGTTGTATTTAAAAATGTTTTCATTTTTGATGAGACGCTGAATAAAAGAAGTTTAATCGCCGGCAAACGAAAACCCGCGATTTCCCGTAAATCCCCGGCTTGGCCCGTATAGTCAAAAGTATACAAAGAAAGTACCTAGGGAGAAAACTCATTTTCCGAACGATTTTTTGAATTGTTTTTTCACCACTAAAACGCATGAGACTTGTAGTTTTCAAAAGTGTTTTCATTTTTGATGAGACGCTGAATAAAAGAAGTTTAACTGCCGGCAAACGAAAACCCGCGATTTCCCGTAAATCCCGGGCTTGGCCCGTATAGTTGAATGTATATAAAGAAAGTACCCAGGAAGTAAACTGATTTCCCGAACGATTTTTTAAATTATTTTTGCACCACTGGAACGAATGAGACTTGTAGTTTTCAAAAATGTTTTCATTTTTAATGAGACGCTTAATGAAAGAGGGTTAATCGCCGGCAAACGAAAACTCGCGATTTGCCGTAAATTCCGGGCTTGTCCCGTATAGTCGAATGTATACAAAGAAAGTACCCTGTGAGTAAACTCATTTCCAGAACGATTTTTTAAATTATTATTTCACCACTAAAGCCCATGAGACTTGTAGTTTTTAAAAATGTTTTCATTTTTGATGAGACGCTAAATAAAAGGAGTTGAATCGCCGGCAAACGAAAACCTGCGATTTCCCGTAAATCCCTGACTCGGCCCGTATAGTCAAAAGTATACAAAGAAAGAACCCAGGGAGAAAACTCATTTCCCGAACAATTTTTTGAATTATTTTTTCACCACTAAAACGCATGAGACTTGTAGTTTTCAAAAGTGTTTTCATTTTTGATGAGACGCTGAATAAAAGAAGTTTAATTGCCGGCAATCGAAAACCCGCGATTTCCCGTAAATCCCGGGCTTGGCCCGTATAGTTGAATGTATATAAAGAAAGTGCCCAGGGAGTAAACTCATTTGCCGAACCGAAATGTTTTCATTTTTGATGAGACGCTGAATAAAAGAAGTTTAATCGCCGGCAAACGAAAACCCGCGATTTCCCGTAAATCCCGGACTCGGCCCGTATAGTCAAAAGTATACAAAGAAAGTACCCAGGGAGAAAACTCATTTCCCGAACGATTTTTTGAATTATTTTTTCACCACTAAAACGCATGAGACTTGTAGTTTTCAAAAGTGTTTTCATTTTTGATGAGACGCTGAATAAAAGAAGTTTAATTGCCGGCAAACGAAAACCCGCGATTTCCCGTAAATCCCGGGCTTGGCCCGTATAGTTGAATGTATATAAAGAAAGTACCCAGGGAGTAAACTCATTTGCCGAACGATTTTTTAAATTATTATTTCACTACTAAAGCCCATGAGACTTGTTGTATTTAAAAATGTTTTCATTTTTGATGAGACGCTGAATAAAAGAAGTTTAATCGCCGGCAAACGAAAACCCGCGATTTCCCGTAAATCCCCGGCTTGGCCCGTATAGTCAAAAGTATACAAAGAAAGTACCTAGGGAGAAAACTCATTTTCCGAACGATTTTTTGAATTGTTTTTTCACCACTAAAACGCATGAGACTTGTAGTTTTCAAAAGTGTTTTCATTTTTGATGAGACGCTGAATAAAAGAAGTTTAACTGCCGGCAAACGAAAACCCGCGATTTCCCGTAAATCCCGGGCTTGGCCCGTATAGTTGAATGTATATAAAGAAAGTACCCAGGAAGTAAACTGATTTCCCGAACGATTTTTTAAATTATTTTTGCACCACTGGAACGAATGAGACTTGTAGTTTTCAAAAATGTTTTCATTTTTAATGAGACGCTTAATGAAAGAGGGTTAATCGCCGGCAAACGAAAACTCGCGATTTGCCGTAAATTCCGGGCTTGTCCCGTATAGTCGAATGTATACAAAGAAAGTACCCTGTGAGTAAACTCATTTCCAGAACGATTTTTTAAATTATTATTTCACCACTAAAGCCCATGAGACTTGTAGTTTTTAAAAATGTTTTCATTTTTGATGAGACGCTAAATAAAAGGAGTTGAATCGCCGGCAAACGAAAACCTGCGATTTCCCGTAAATCCCTGACTCGGCCCGTATAGTCAAAAGTATACAAAGAAAGAACCCAGGGAGAAAACTCATTTCCCGAACAATTTTTTGAATTATTTTTTCACCACTAAAACGCATGAGACTTGTAGTTTTCAAAAGTGTTTTCATTTTTGATGAGACGCTGAATAAAAGAAGTTTAATTGCCGGCAATCGAAAACCCGCGATTTCCCGTAAATCCCGGGCTTGGCCCGTATAGTTGAATGTATATAAAGAAAGTGCCCAGGGAGTAAACTCATTTGCCGAACGATTTTTTAAATTATTATTTCACTACTAAAGCCCATGAGACTTGTTGTTTTTAAAAATGTTTTCATTTTTGATGAGACGCTGAATAAAAGACGTTTAATCGCCGGCAAACGAAAACCCGCGATTTCCCGTAAATCCCGGGCTTGGCCCGTATAGTCAAAAGTATACAAAGAAAGTACCTAGGAAGAAAACTCATTTCCCGAACGATTTTTTGAATTATTTTTTCACCACTAAAACGCATGAGACTTGTAGTTTTCAAAAGTGTTTTCATTTTTGATGAGACGCTGAATAAAAGAAGTTTAATTGCCGGCAAACGAAAACCCGCGATTTCTCGTAAATCCCGGGCTTGGCCCGTATAGTCGAATGTATACAAAGAAAGTACTCTGTGAGTAAACTCATTTCCAGAACGATTTTTTAAATTATTATTTCACCACTAAAGCCCATGAGACTTGTAGTTTTTAAAAATGTTTTCATTTTTGATGAGACGCTAAATAAAAGGAGTTTAATCGCCGGCAAACGAAAACCCGCGACTTCCCGTAAATCCCGGACTCAGCCCGTATAGTCAAAAGTATACAAGGAAAGTACCCAGGGAGTAAACTGATTTCCCGAACGATTTTTTAAATTATTTTTTCACCACTAAAACGCATGAGACTTGTAGTTTTCAAAAATGTTTTCATTTTTGATGAGACGCTGAATAAAAGAAGTTTAATCGCCGGCAAACAAAAACCTGCGATTTCCCGTAAATCCCGGACTCGGCCCGTATAGTCAAAAGTATACAAAGAAACTACCCAGGGAGTAAACTCATTTCCAGAACGATTTTTTAAATTATTATTTCACCACTAAAGCCCATGAGACTTGTAGTTTTTAAAATCGTTTTCATTTTTGATGAGACGCTAAATAAAAGGAGTTTAATCGCCGGCAAACGAAAACCTGCGATTTCCCGTAAATCCCTGACTCGGCCCGTATAGTCAAAAGTATACAAAAAAAGTACCCAGGGAGTAAACTCATTACCCGAGCGATTTTTTGAATTATTATTTCTCCACTAAAGCCCATGAGACTTGTAGTTTTTAAAAATGTTTTCATTTTTGATGAGACGCTGAATAAAAGAAGTTTAATCGCCGGCAAACAAAAACCTGTGATTTCCCGTAAATCCCAGACTCGGCCCGTATAGTCAAAAGTATACAAAGAAAGTACTCAGGGAGTAAACTCATTTCCAGAACGATTTTTTAAATTAACTTTTCACCACTAAAACGCATGAGACTTGTAGTTTTCAAATATGTTTTCATTTTTGATGAGACGCTGAATAAAAGAAGTTTAATCGCCGGCAAACGAAAACCTGCGATTTCCCGTAAATCCCGGACTCGGCCCGTATAGTCAAAAGTATACAAAGAAAGTACCCAGGGAGTAAACTCATTTCCCGAACGATTTCTTAAATTATTATTTCACCACTAAAGCCCATGAGACTTGTAGTTTTTAAAAATGTTTTCATTTTTGATGAGACGCTGAATAAAAGAAGTTTAATTGCCGGCAATCGAAAACCCGCGATTTCCCGTAAATCCCGGGCTTGGACCGTATAGTTGAATGTATATAAAGAAAGTGCCCAGGGAGTAAACTCATTTGCCGAACGATTTTTTAAATTATTATTTCACTACTAAAGCCCATGAGACTTGTTGTTTTTAAAAATGTTTTCATTTTTGATGAGACGCTGAATAAAAGACGTTTAATCGCCGGCAAACAAAAACCCGCGATTTCCCGTAAATCCCGGGCTTGGCCTGTATAGTCAAAAGTATACAAAGAAAGTACCTAGGAAGAAAACTCATTTCCCGAACGATTTTTTGAATTATTTTTTCACCACTAAAACGCATGAGACTTGTAGTTTTCAAAAGTGTTTTCATTTTTGATGAGACGCTGAATAAAAGAAGTTTAATTGCCGGCAAACGAAAACCCGCGATTTCTCGTAAATCCCGGGCTTGGCCCGTATAGTCGAATGTATACAAAGAAAGTACTCTGTGAGTAAACTCATTTCCAGAACGATTTTTTAAATTATTATTTCACCACTAAAGCCCATGAGACTTGTAGTTTTTAAAAATGTTTTCATTTTTGATGAGACGCTAAATAAAAGGAGTTTAATCGCCGGCAAACGAAAACCCGCGACTTCCCGTAAATCCCGGACTCAGCCCGTATAGTCAAAAGTATACAAGGAAAGTACCCAGGGAGTAAACTGATTTCCCGAACGATTTTTTAAATTATTTTTTCACCACTAAAACGCATGAGACTTGTAGTTTTCAAAAATGTTTTCATTTTTGATGAGACGCTGAATAAAAGAAGTTTAATCGCCGGCAAACAAAAACCTGCGATTTCCCGTAAATCCCGGACTCGGCCCGTATAGTCAAAAGTATACAAAGAAACTACCCAGGGAGTAAACTCATTTCCAGAACGATTTTTTAAATTATTATTTCACCACTAAAGCCCATGAGACTTGTAGTTTTTAAAATCGTTTTCATTTTTGATGAGACGCTAAATAAAAGGAGTTTAATCGCCGGCAAACGAAAACCTGCGATTTCCCGTAAATCCCTGACTCGGCCCGTATAGTCAAAAGTATACAAAAAAAGTACCCAGGGAGTAAACTCATTACCCGAGCGATTTTTTGAATTATTATTTCTCCACTAAAGCCCATGAGACTTGTAGTTTTTAAAAATGTTTTCATTTTTGATGAGACGCTGAATAAAAGAAGTTTAATCGCCGGCAAACGAAAACCCGCGACTTCCCGTAAATCCCGAACTCGGCCCGTATAGTCAAAAGTATACAAGGAAAGTACCCAGGCAGTAAACTGATTTCCCGAACGATTTTTCAAATTATTTTTTCACCACTAAAACGCATGAGACTTATAGTTTTCAAAAATGTTTTCATTTTTGATGAGACGCTGAATAAAAGAAGTTTAATCGCCGGCAAACAAAAACCTGTGATTTCCCGTAAATCCCAGACTCGGCCCGTATAGTCAAAAGTATACAAAGAAAGTACTCAGGGAGTAAACTCATTTCCAGAACGATTTTTTAAATTAACTTTTCACCACTAAAACGCATGAGACTTGTAGTTTTCAAATATGTTTTCATTTTTGATGAGACGCTGAATAAAAGAAGTTTAATCGCCGGCAAACGAAAACCTGCGATTTCCCGTAAATCCCGGACTCGGCCCGTATAGTCAAAAGTATACAAAGAAAGTACCCAGGGAGTAAACTCATTTCCCGAACGATTTCTTAAATTATTATTTCACCACTAAAGCCCATGAGACTTGTAGTTTTTAAAAATGTTTTCATTTTTGATGAGGCGCTGAATAAAAGGAGTTTAATCGCCGGGAAACGAAAACCCGCCATTTCCCGTAAACCCAGGACTCGGCCCGTATAGTCAAAAGTATACAAAGAAAGTACCCAGGGAGTAAACTCATTTCCCGAACGATTTTTTAAATTTTTTTTTCACCACTAAAACGCATGAGATTTGTAGTTTTCAAAAATGTTTTCATTTTTGATGAGACGCTGAATAAAAGAAGTTTAATCGCCGGCAAACGAAAACCTGCGATTTCCCGTAAATCCCGGACTCGGCCCGTATAGTCAAAAGTATACAAAGAAAGTACCCAGGAAGTAAACTCATTTGCCGAACGATTTTTTAAATTATTATTTCACTACTAAAGCCCATGAGACTTGTTGTTTTTAAAAATGTTTTCATTTTTGATGAGACGCTGAATAAAAGAAGTTTAATCGCCCTCAAACGAAAGCCCGCGATTTCCCGTAAATCCCGGGCTTGGCCCGTATAGTTGAATGTATATAAAGAAAGTACCCAGGGAGTAAACTCATTTCCAGAACGATTTTTTAAATTATTATTTCACCACTAAAGCCCATGAGACTTGTAGTTTTTAAAATCGTTTTCATTTTTGATGAGACGCTAAATAAAAGGAGTTTAATCGCCGGCAAACGAAAACCTGCGATTTCCCGTAAATCCCTGACTCGGCCCGTATAGTCAAAAGTATACAAAAAAAGTACCCAGGGAGTAAACTCATTACCCGAGCGATTTTTTGAATTATTATTTCTCCACTAAAGCCCATGAGACTTGTAGTTTTTAAAAATGTTTTCATTTTTGATGAGACGCTGAATAAAATAAGTTTAATCGCCGGCAAACGAAAACCCGCGACTTCCCGTAAATCCCGAACTCGGCCCGTATAGTCAAAAGTATACAAGGAAAGTACCCAGGGAGTAAACTGATTTCCCGAACGATTTTTAAAATTATTTTTTCACCACTAAAACGCATGAGACTTATAGTTTTCAAAAATGTTTTCATTTTTGATGAGACGCTGAATAAAAGAAGTTTAATCGCCGGCAAACAAAAACCTGCGATTTCCCGTAAATCCCAGACTCGGCCCGTATAGTCAAAAGTATACAAAGAAAGTACTCAGGGAGTAAACTCATTTCCAGAACGATTTTTTAAATTAACTTTTCACCACTAAAACGCATGAGACTTGTAGTTTTCAAATATGTTTTCATTTTTGATGAGACGCTGAATAAAAGAAGTTTAATCGCCGGCAAACGAAAACCTGCGATTTCCTGTAAATCCCGGACTCGGCCCGTATAGTCAAAAGTATACAAAGAAAGTACCCAGGGAGTAAACTCATTTCCCGAACGATTTCTTAAATTATTATTTCACCACTAAAGCCCATGAGACTTGTAGTTTTTAAAAATGTTTTCATTTTTGATGAGGCGCTGAATAAAAGGAGTTTAATCGCCGGGAAACGAAAACCCGCCATTTCCCGTAAACCCAGGACTCGGCCCGTATAGTCAAAAGCATACAAAGAAAGTACCCAGGGAGTAAACTCATTTCCCGAACGATTTTTTAAATTTTTTTTTCACCACTAAAACGCATGAGATTTGTAGTTTTCAAAAATGTTTTCATTTTTGATGAGACGCTGAATAAAAGAAGTTTAATCGCCGGCAAACGAAAACCTGCGATTTCCCGTAAATCCCGGACTCGGCCCGTTTTTTTGATTTTTTTTTTTTTGATTTTCTCTTTATTTAACGTCGATAGATACAATAGTATTTAAATAACTAATTTAAATCGACAACAAAACGTAAAATAAGGCAAACAGCGATAAAAAATAAGAAAAATAAATAAATAAATAAGTAAAGTTAAAATATGTATGGTATATCCATGCATATTTTACAGGTGCAAACATCACCTTCCCAAAATTTTATTGAGCTACGGAAGGCTTCGAGAGAAGGAGCATTCTTTGTAGCGTCAGGCACAGATATCCATAGCTTCCCTGCAATATTTGATAAAGTATTTAAGCCATAGTACGTTGTCCGACAAGTTGGTCGCCTGATCAAATTAAAGCAACGAAGGTTGTACTTGTTTTCCCTAACAGAAAATATCTCGTTCATATATAGAGGTGACAATCCATTTAAAAATTTGTAAACCTCTTTCATTAAATTCTGTAAATTGATGATGTGAATATTTTTAACATTACATAAAGATAAAAGTTCATCGTAACTGCCATTTATATCGTCCTGTATGATTCTTAGACAACGTTCATGAATACGATTGATTCGATTATTCGCAACTTTTCCACAAAACATCCATACTAAGGGACAGTAAGAAAACTGAGACAAAATAAATGAATTGAAGAGAAAACGCTTCATCTTGGGTGTCAAAAAGGAAGATATCCTTTGAAGCACGTTGAGTTTCCTACTAGCCTTATTACAGATGTTTTTGACATGCGAATGAAAGTTTAGTCTCGAGTCAATCGTAACACCAAGAAGCACTACAGACGATTTACACGCAATTTTCAAATGGTTAAATATCAAACTTTCATCGTGATGACCTAATACAATATATTGATACTTTTTCAAATTTATTGCTAAGTAATTTTCATAAAACCAATTATTAACTATGACCAAATTAGTAAGCAGTGTTTGTTTTACATCTTCTAATGAATTTTCACAAGCATATAAGGTGTTATCATCTGCAAAGTTACAAAGGGATGATTGAATAATGAACCAGAATAAATCGTTTATAGAATAATTGAAGAGAGGAGGTCCTAAGATTGATCCTTGTGGAACTCCAACTTGAAGAGGAAGCCATTCGCTAAAAGAAGAATTTATTCTGGTTCTCTGAAAACGATTTTTCAAGTATGAGTGAATAAATAATAAAGAAGATTCAGAAAAACCATAGGCATGCAGCTTTGCAATAAGCAAATCATGGTTGATAGTATCAAAAGCTTTTGAAAGGTCCATTAGCACTGCTCCAACTACACCCTTATTATCAAGTGTGCTTTTCCATTGTTCAATCATTCGAATGAGAGCATATTGTGTATTATAACCCTTTCTGAAGCCTGATAGATGAGGGCTGAGTTTGTCATGCATAAAAGTGTGCATTTGATTAAGAATAATTCTTTCAAAAACCTTTGATAAACAGGGAAGCAAGCTAACAGGTCTATAGTTCTCCTTATCATTACAGTCATCCTTCTTAAAAACAGGTATAACCTCTGCAAGTTTTAAATCATCAGGAAAAATATTAGACTGTAAACAAAAATTTATAATATTAGTGAGGATAGGAACAAAGATATGAATAAACTTTTTCAACATAAAAACTGGAAAATCACCACTAACAGAAGATTTCTTTGCATCCATGTCTTTGATGACTTTGAGAACATCAGGCTGTTCAACCAGCGAAAAATAGAACTTTTCATCATAACCCACATTTTCACGAATTTTCAAAATACTGATGTGATTAGTATACGAGTGGATTGCATCGTGAATGGTTGCTGTATGTGTATCATCGTTTGGTTTGATTGGTAAATTTTTCGTGATGTTGACAAAGAAAGTACCTAGGGAGAAAACTCATTTCCCGAACGATTTTTTGAATTATTTTTTCACCACTAAAACGCATGAGACTTATAGTTTTCAAAAATGTTTTCATTTTTGATGAGACGCTGAATAAAAGAAGTTTAATCGCCGGCAAACAAAAACCTGCAATTTCCCGTACATCCCAGACTCCGCCCGTATAGTCAAAAGTATACAAAGAAAGTACTCAGGGAGTAAACTCATTTCCAGAACGATTTTTTAAATTATCTTTTCACCACTAAAACGCATGAGACTTGTAGTTTTCAAATATGTTTTCATTTTTGATGAGACGCTGAATAAAAGAAGTTTAATCGCCGGCAAACGAAAACCTGCGATTTCCCGTAAATCCCGGACTCGGCCCGTATAGTCAAAAGTATACAAAGAAAGTACCCAGGGAGTAAACTCATTTTCCGAACGATTTCTTAAATTATTATTTCACCACTAAAGCCCATGAGACTTGTAGTTTTTAAAAATGTTTTCATTTTTGATGAGACGCTGAATAAAAGGAGTTTAATCGCCGGCAAACGAAAACCCGCCATTTCCCGTAAACCCAGGACTCGGCCCGTATAGTCAAAAGTATACAAAGAAAGTACCCAGGGAGTAAACTCATTTCCCGAACGATTTTTTAAATTTTTTTTTCACCACTAAAACGCATGAGATTTGTAGTTTTCAAAAATGTTTTCATTTTTGATGAGACGCTGAATAAAAGAAGTTTAATCGCCGGCAAACGAAAACCTGCGATTTCCCGTAAATCCCGGACTCGGCCCGTATAGTCAAAAGTATACAAAGAAAGTACCCAGGAAGTAAACTCATTTGCCGAACGATTTTTTAAATTATTATTTCACTACTAAAGCCCATGAGACTTGTTGTTTTTAAAAATGTTTTCATTTTTGATGAGACGCTGAATAAAAGAAGTTTAATCGCCCTCAAACGAAAGCCCGCGATTTCCCGTAAATCCCGGGCTTGGCCCGTATAGTTGAATGTATATAAAGAAAGTATCCAGGGAGTAAACTCATTTGCCGAACGATTTTTTAAATTATTATTTCACTACTAAACCCCATGAGACTTGTTGTATTTAAAAATGTTTTCATTTTTGATGAGACGCTGAATAAAAGAAGTTTAATCGCCGGCAAACGAAAACCCGCCATTTCCCGTAAACCCAGGACTCGGCCCGTATAGTCAAAAGTATACAAAGAAAGTACCCAGGGAGTAAACTCATTTCCCGAACGATTTTTTAAATTATTTTTTCACCACTAAAACGCATGAGATTTGTAGTTTTCAAAAATGTTTTCATTTTTGATGAGACGCTGAATAAAAGAAGTTTAATCGCCGGCAAACGAAAACCTGCGATTTTCCGTAAATCCCGGACTCGGCCCGTATAGTCAAAAGTATACAAAGAAAGTACCCAGGAAGTAAACTCATTTGCCGAACGATTTTTTAAATTATTGTTTCACTACTAAAGCCCATGAGACTTGTTGTTTTTAAAAATGTTTTCATTTTTGATGAGACGCTGAATAAAAGAAGTTTAATCGCCGGCAAACGAAAACCCGCGATTTCCCGTAAATCCCGGGCTTGGCCCGTATAGTCAAAAGTATACAAAGAAAGTACCCAGGGAGAAAACTCATTTCCCGAACGATTTTTTGAATTATTTTTTCACCACTAAAACGCATGAGACTTGTAGTTTTCAAAAGTGTTTTCATTTTTGATGAGACGCTGAATAAAAGAAGTTTAATTGCCGGCAAACGAAAACCCGCGATTTCCCGTAAATCCCGGGCTTGGCCCGTATAGTTGAATGTATATAAAGAAAGTACCCAGGGAGTAAACTCATTTGCCGAACGATTTTTTAAATTATTATTTCACTACTAAAGCCCATGAGACTTGTTGTATTTAAAAATGTTTTCATTTTTGATGAGACGCTGAATAAAAGAAGTTTAATCGCCGGCAAACAAAAACCCGCGATTTCCCGTAAATCCCGGGCTTGGCCCGTATAGTCAAAAGTATACAAAGAAAGTACCTAGGGAGAAAACTCATTTCCCGAACGATTTTTTGAATTGTTTTTTCACCACTAAAACGCATGAGACTTGTAGTTTTCAAAAGTGTTTTCATTTTTGATGAGACGCTGAATAAAAGAAGTTTAATTGCCGGCAAACGAAAACCCGCGATTTCCCGTAAATCCCGGGCTTGGCCCGTATAGTTGAATGTATATAAAGGAAGTACCCAGGGAGTAAACTGATTTCCCGAACGATTTTTTAAATTATTTCTGCACCACTGGAACGAATGAGACTTGTAGTTTTCAAAAATGTTTTCATTTTTAATGAGACGCTTAATGAAAGAGGGTTAATCGCCGGCAAACGAAAACTCGCGATTTGCCGTAAATTTCGGGCTTCTCCCGTATAGTCGAATGTATACAAAGAAAGTACCCTGTGAGAAAACTCATTTCCAGAACGATTTTTTAAATTATTATTTCACCACTAAAGCCCATGAGACTTGTAGTTTTTAAAAATGTTTTCATTTTTGATGAGACGCTAAATAAAAGGAGTTGAATCGCCGGCAAACGAAAACCTGCGATTTCCCGTAAATCCCTGACTCGGCCCGTATAGTCAAAAGTATACAAAGAAAGTACCCAGGGAGAAAACTCATTTCCCGAACGATTTTTTGAATTATTTTTTCACCACTAAAACGCATGAGACTTGTAGTTTTCAAAAGTGTTTTCATTTTTGATGAGACGCTGAATAAAAGAAGCTTAATTGCCGGCAATCGAAAACCCGCGATTTCCCGTAAATCCCGGGCTTGGCCCGTATAGTTGAATGTATATAAAGAAAGTGCCCAGGGAGTAAACTCATTTGCCGAACGATTTTTTAAATTATTATTTCACTACTAAAGCCCATGAGACTTGTTGTTTTTAAAAATGTTTTCATTTTTGATGAGACGCTGAATAAAAGACGTTTAATCGCCGGCAAACGAAAACCCGCGATTTCCCGTAAATCCCGGGCTTGGCCCGTATAGTCAAAAGTATACAAAGAAAGTACCTAGGAAGAAAACTCATTTCCCGAACGATTTTTTGAATTATTTTTTCACCACTAAAACGCATGAGACTTGTAGTTTTCAGAAGTGTTTTCATTTTTGATGAGACGCTGAATAAAAGAAGTTTAATTGCCGGCAAACGAAAACCCGCGATTTCTGGTAAATCCCGGGCTTGGCCCGTATAGTTGAATGTATATAAAGAAAGTACCCAGGGAGTAAACTGATTTCCCGAACGATTTTTTAAATTATTTCTGCACCACTAGAACGAATGAGACTTGTAGTTTTCAAAAATGTTTTCATTTTTAATGAGACGCTTAATGAAAGAGGGTTAATCGCCGGCAAACGAAAACTCGCGATTTCCCGTAAATCCCGGGCTTGTCCCGTATAGTCGAATGTATACAAAGAAAGTACTCTGTGAGTAAACTCATTTCCAGAACGATTTTTTAAATTATTATTTCACCACTAAAGCCCATGAGACTTGTAGTTTTTAAAAATGTTTCCATTTTTGATGAGACGCTAAATAAAAGGAGTTTAATCGCCGGCAAACGAACACCCGCGACTTCCCGTAAATCCCGGACTCGGCCCGTATAGTCAAAAGTATACAAGGAAAGTACCCAGGGAGTAAACTGATTTCCCGAACGATTTTTTAAATTATTTTTTCACCACTAAAACGCATGAGACTTGTAGTTTTCAAAAATGTTTTCATTTTTGATGAGACGCTGAATAAAAGAAGTTTAATCGCCGGCAAACAAAAACCTGCGATTTCCCGTAAATCCCGGACTCGGCCCGTATAGTCAAAAGTATACAAAGAAACTACCCAGGGAGTAAACTCATTTCCAGAACGATTTTTAAATTATTATTTCACCACTAAAGCCCATGAGACTTGTAGTTTTTAAAATCGTTTTCATTTTTGATGAGACGCTAAATAAAAGGAGTTTAATCGCCGGCAAACGAAAACCTGCGATTTCCCGTAAATCCCTGACTCGGCCCGTATAGTCAAAAGTATACAAAAAAAGTACCCAGGGAGTAAACTCATTACCCGAACGATTTTTTGAATTATTATTTCTCCACTAAAGCCCATGAGACTTGTAGTTTTTAAAAATGTTTTCATTTTTGATAAGACGCTGAATAAAAGAAGTTTAATCGCCGGCAAACAAACACCCGCGACTTCCCGTAAATCCCGAACTCGGCCCGTATAGTCAAAAGTATACAAGGAAAGTACCCAGGGAGTAAACTGATTTCCCGAACGATTTTTTAAATTATTTTTTCACCACTAAAACGCATGAGACTTATAGTTTTCAAAAATGTTTTCATTTTTGATGAGACGCTGAATAAAAGAAGTTTAATCGCCGGCAAACAAAAACCTGCGATTTCCCGTAAATCCCAGACTCGGCCCGTATAGTCAAAAGTATACAAAGAAAGTACTCAGGGAGTAAACTCATTTCCAGAACGATTTTTTAAATTATCTTTTCACCACTAAAACGCATGAGACTTGTAGTTTTCAAATATGTTTTCATTTTTGATGAGACGCTGAATAAAAGAAGTTTAATCGCCGGCAAACGAAAACCTGCGATTTCCCGTAAATCCCGGACTCGGCCCGTATAGTCAAAAGTATACAAAGAAAGTACCCAGGGAGTAAACTCATTTCCCGAACGATTTCTTAAATTATTATTTCACCACTAAAGCCCATGAGACTTGTTGTTTTTAAAAATGTTTTCATTTTTGATGAGACGCTGAATAAAAGAAGTTTAATCGCCCTCAAACGAAAGCCCGCGATTTCCCGTAAATCCCGGGCTTGGCCCGTATAGTTGAATGTATATAAAGAAAGTACCCAGGGAGTAAACTCATTTGCCGAACGATTTTTAAATTATTATTTCACTACTAAAGCCCATGAGACTTGTTGTATTTAAAAATGTTTTCATTTTTGATGAGACGCTGAATAAAAGAAGTTTAATCGCCGGCAAACGAAAACCCGCGATTTCCCGTAAATCCCAGGCTTGGCCCGTATAGTTGAATGTATATAAAGAAAGTACCGAGGGAGTAAACTGATTTCCCGAACGATTTTTTAAATTATTTCTGCACCACTAGAACGAATGAGACTTGTAGTTTTCAAAAATGTTTTCATTTTTAATGAGACGCTTAATGAAAGAGGGTTAATCGCCGGCAAACGAAAACTCGCGATTTCCCGTGAATCCCGGGCTTGTCCCGTATAGTCGAATGTATACAAAGAAAGTGCCCTGTGAGTAAACTCATTTCCAGAACGATTTTTTAAATTATTATTTCACCACTAAAGCCCATGAGACTTGTAGTTTTTAAAAATGTTTTCATTTTTGATGAGACGCTAAATAAAAGGAGTTTAATCGCCGGCAAACGAAAACCTGCGATTTCCCGTAAATTCCGGGCTTGGCCCGTATAGTTGAATGTATATAAAGAAAGTACCCAGGGAGTAAACTCATTTGCCGAACGATTTTTTAAATTATTATTTCACTACTAAAGCCCATGAGACTTGTTGTTTTTAAAAATGTTTTTATTTTTGATGAGACGCTGAATAAAAGAAGTTTAATCGCCGGCAAACGAAAACCCGCGATTTCCCGTGAATCCCGGGCTTGTCCCGTATAGTCGAATGTATACAAAAAAAGTGCCCTGTGAGTAAACTCATTTCCAAAACGATTTTTTAAATTATTATTTCACCACTAAAGCCCATGAGACTTGTAGTTTTTAAAAATGTTTTCATTTTTGATGAGACGCTAAATAAAAGGAGTTTAATCGCCGGCAAACGAAAACCTGCGATTTCCCGTAAATCCCTGACTCGGCCCGTATAGTCAAAAGTATACAAAGAAGGTACCCAGGGAGAAAACTCATTTCCCGAACGATTTTTTGAATTATTTTTTCACCACTAAAACGCATGAGACTTGTAGTTTTCAAAAGTGTTTTCATTTTTGATGAGACGCTGAATAAAAGAAGTTTAATTGCCGGCAAACGAAAACCCGCGATTTCCCGTAAATTCCGGGCTTGGCCCGTATAGTTGAATGTATATAAAGAAAGTACCCAGGGAGTAAACTCATTTGCCGAACGATTTTTTAAATTATTATTTCACTACTAAAGCCCATGAGACTTGTTGTTTTTAAAAATGTTTTTATTTTTGATGAGACGCTGAATAAAAGAAGTTTAATCGCCGGCAAACGAAAACCCGCGATTTCCCGTAAATCCCGGGCTTGGCCCGTATAGTCAAAAGTATACAAAGAAAGTACCTAGGGAGAAAACTCATTTCCCGAACGATTTTTTAAATTATTATTTCACTACTAAAGCCCATGAGACTTGTTGTTTTTAAAAATGTTTTCATTTTTGATGAGACGCTGAATAAAAGAAGTTTAATCGCCCTCAAACGAAAGCCCGCGATTTCCCGTAAATCCCGGGCTTGGCCCGTATAGTTGAATGTATATAAAGAAAGTACCCAGGGAGTAAACTCATTTGCCGAACGATTTTTTAAATTATTATTTCACTACTAAAGCCCATGAGACTTGTCGTATTTAAAAATGTTTTCATTTTTGATGAGACGCTGAATAAAAGAAGTTTAATCGCCGGCAAACGAAAACCCGCGATTTCCCGTAAATCCCGGGCTTGGCCCGTATAGTCAAAAGTATACAAAGAAAGTACCTAGGGAGAAAACTCATTTCCCGAACGATTTTTTGAATTATTTTTTCACCACTAAAACGCATGAGACTTGTTGTTTTCAAAAGTGTTTTCATTTTTGATGAGACGCTGAATAAAAGAAGTTTAATTGCCGGCAAACGAAAACCCGCGATTTCCCGTAAATCCCAGGCTTGGCCCGTATAGTTGAATGTATATAAAGAAAGTACCCAGGGAGTAAACTGATTTGACGAACGATTTTTTAAATTATTTCTGCACCACTAGAACGAATGAGACTTGCAGTTTTCAAAAATGTTTTCATTTTTATTGAGACGCTTAATGAAAGAGGGTTAATCGCCGGCAAACGAAAACTCGCGATTTCCCGTGAATCCCGGGCTTGTCCCGTATAGTCGAATGTATACAAAGAAAGTGCCCTGTGAGTAAACTCATTTCCAGAACGATTTTTTAAATTATTATTTCACCACTAAAGCCCATGAGACTTGTAGTTTTTAAAAATGTTTTCATTTTTGATGAGACGCTAAATAAAAGGAGTTTAATCGCCGGCAAACGAAAACCTGCGATTTCCCGTAAATCCCTGACTCGGCCCGTATAGTCAAAAGTATACAAAGAAAGTACCCAGGGAGAAAACTCATTTCCCGAACGATTTTTTGAATTATTTTTTCACCACTAAAACGCATGAGACTTGTAGTTTTCAAAAGTGTTTTCATTTTTGATGAGACGCTGAATAAAAGAAGTTTAATTGCCGGCAAACGAAAACCCGCGATTTCCCGTAAATTCCGGGCTTGGCCCGTATAGTTGAATGTATATAAAGAAAGTACCCAGGGAGTAAACTCATTTGCCGAACGATTTTTTAAATTATTATTTCACTACTAAAGCCCATGAGACTTGTTGTTTTTAAAAATGTTTTTATTTTTGATGAGATGCTGAATAAAAGAAGTTTAATCGCCGGCAAACGAAAACCCGCGATTTCCCGTAAATCCCGGGCTTGGCCCGTATAGTCAAAAGTATACAAAGAAAGTACCTAGGAAGAAAACTCATTTCCCGAACGATTTTTTGAATTATTTTTTCACCACTAAAACGCATGAGACTTGTAGTTTTCAAAAGTGTTTTCATTTTTGATGAGACGCTGAATAAAAGAAGTTTAATTGCCGGCAAACGAAAACCCGCGATTTCTCGTAAATCCCGGGCTTGGCCCGTATAGTTGAATGTATATAAAGAAAGTACCCAGGGAGTAAACTGATTTCCCGAACGATTTTTTAAATTATTTCTGCACCACTAGAACGAATGAGACTTGTAGTTTTCAAAAATGTTTTCATTTTTAATGAGACGCTTAATGAAAGAGGGTTAATCGCCGGCAAACGAAAACTCGCGATTTCCCGTAAATCCCGGGCTTGTCCCGTATAGTCGAATGTATACAAAGAAAGTACTCTGTGAGTAAACTCATTTCCAGAACGATTTTTTAAATTATTATTTCACCACTAAAGCCCATGAGACTTGTAGTTTTTAAAAATGTTTCCATTTTTGATGAGACGCTAAATAAAAGGAGTTTAATCGCCAGCAAACGAACACCCGCGACTTCCCGTAAATCCCGGACTCGGCCCGTATAGTCAAAAGTATACAAGGAAAGTACCCAGGGAGTAAACTGATTTCCCGAACGATTTTTTAAATTATTTTTTCACCACTAAAACGCATGAGACTTGTAGTTTTCAAAAATGTTTTCATTTTTGATGAGACGCTGAATAAAAGAAGTTTAATCGCCGGCAAACAAAAACCTGCGATTTCCCGTAAATCCCGGACTCGGCCCGTATAGTCAAAAGTATACAAAGAAACTACCCAGGGAGTAAACTCATTTCCAGAACGATTTTTAAATTATTATTTCACCACTAAAGCCCATGAGACTTGTAGTTTTTAAAATCGTTTTCATTTTTGATGAGACGCTAAATAAAAGGAGTTTAATCGCCGGCAAACGAAAACCTGCGATTTCCCGTAAATCCCTGACTCGGCCCGTATAGTCAAAAGTATACAAAAAAAGTACCCAGGGAGTAAACTCATTACCCGAACGATTTTTTGAATTATTATTTCTCCACTAAAGCCCATGAGACTTGTAGTTTTTAAAAATGTTTTCATTTTTGATAAGACGCTGAATAAAAGAAGTTTAATCGCCGGCAAACAAACACCCGCGACTTCCCGTAAATCCCGAACTCGGCCCGTATAGTCAAAAGTATACAAGGAAAGTACCCAGGGAGTAAACTGATTTCCCGAACGATTTTTTAAATTATTTTTTCACCACTAAAACGCATGAGACTTATAGTTTTCAAAAATGTTTTCATTTTTGATGAGACGCTGAATAAAAGAAGTTTAATCGCCGGCAAACAAAAACCTGCGATTTCCCGTAAATCCCAGACTCGGCCCGTATAGTCAAAAGTATACAAAGAAAGTACTCAGGGAGTAAACTCATTTCCAGAACGATTTTTTAAATTATCTTTTCACCACTAAAACGCATGAGACTTGTAGTTTTCAAATATGTTTTCATTTTTGATGAGACGCTGAATAAAAGAAGTTTAATCGCCGGCAAACGAAAACCTGCGATTTCCCGTAAATCCCGGACTCGGCCCGTATAGTCAAAAGTATACAAAGAAAGTACCCAGGGAGTAAACTCATTTCCCGAACGATTTCTTAAATTATTATTTCACCACTAAAGCCCATGAGACTTGTTGTTTTTAAAAATGTTTTCATTTTTGATGAGACGCTGAATAAAAGAAGTTTAATCGCCCTCAAACGAAAGCCCGCGATTTCCCGTAAATCCCGGGCTTGGCCCGTATAGTTGAATGTATATAAAGAAAGTACCCAGGGAGTAAACTCATTTGCCGAACGATTTTTAAATTATTATTTCACTACTAAAGCCCATGAGACTTGTTGTATTTAAAAATGTTTTCATTTTTGATGAGACGCTGAATAAAAGAAGTTTAATCGCCGGCAAACGAAAACCCGCGATTTCCCGTAAATCCCAGGCTTGGCCGGTATAGTTGAATGTATATAAAGAAAGTACCCAGGGAGTAAACTGATTTCCCGAACGATTTTTTAAATTATTTCTGCACCACTAGAACGAATGAGACTTGTAGTTTTCAAAAATGTTTTCATTTTTAATGAGACGCTTAATGAAAGAGGGTTAATCGCCGGCAAACGAAAACTCGCGATTTCCCGTGAATCCCGGGCTTGTCCCGTATAGTCGAATGTATACAAAGAAAGTGCCCTGTGAGTAAACTCATTTCCAGAACGATTTTTTAAATTATTATTTCACCACTAAAGCCCATGAGACTTGTAGTTTTTAAAAATGTTTTCATTTTTGATGAGACGCTAAATAAAAGGAGTTTAATCGCCGGCAAACGAAAACGTGCGATTTCCCGTAAATTCCGGGCTTGGCCCGTATAGTTGAATGTATATAAAGAAAGTACCCAGGGAGTAAACTCATTTGCCGAACGATTTTTTAAATTATTATTTCACTACTAAAGCCCATGAGACTTGTTGTTTTTAAAAATGTTTTTATTTTTGATGAGACGCTGAATAAAAGAAGTTTAATCGCCGGCAAACGAAAACCCGCGATTTCCCGTGAATCCCGGGCTTGTCCCGTATAGTCGAATGTATACAAAGAAAGTGCCCTGTGAGTAAACTCATTTCCAGAACGATTTTTTAAATTATTATTTCACCACTAAAGCCCATGAGACTTGTAGTTTTTAAAAATGTTTTCATTTTTGATGAGACGCTAAATAAAAGGAGTTTAATCGCCGGCAAACGAAAACCTGCGATTTCCCGTAAATCCCTGACTCGGCCCGTATAGTCAAAAGTATACAAAGAAAGTACCCAGGGAGAAAACTCATTTCCCGAACGATTTTTTGAATTATTTTTTCACCACTAAAACGCATGAGACTTGTAGTTTTCAAAAGTGTTTTCATTTTTGATGAGACGCTGAATAAAAGAAGTTTAATTGCCGGCAAACGAAAACCCGCGATTTCCCGTAAATTCCGGGCTTGGCCCGTATAGTTGAATGTATATAAAGAAAGTACCCAGGGAGTAAACTCATTTGCCGAACGATTTTTTAAATTATTATTTCACTACTAAAGCCCATGAGACTTGTTGTTTTTAAAAATGTTTTTATTTTTGATGAGACGTTGAATAAAAGAAGTTTAATCGCCGGCAAACGAAAACCCGCGATTTCCCGTAAATCCCGGGCTTGGCCCGTATAGTCAAAAGTATACAAAGAAAGTACCTAGGGAGAAAACTCATTTCCCGAACGATTTTTTAAATTATTATTTCACTAATAAAGCCCATGAGACTTGTTGTTTTTAAAAATGTTTTCATTTTTGATGAGACGCTGAATAAAAGAAGTTTAATCGCCCTCAAACGAAAGCCCGCGATTTCCCGTAAATCCCAGGCTTGGCCCGTATAGTTGAATGTATATAAAGAAAGTACCCAGGGAGTAAACCCATTTGCCGAACGATTTTTTAAATTATTATTTCACTACTAAAGCCCATGAGACTTGTTGTATTTAAAAATGTTTTCATTTTTGATGAGACGCTGAATAAAAGAAGTTTAATCGCCGGCAAACGAAAACCCGCGATTTCCCGTAAATCCCGGGCTTGGCCCGTATAGTCAAAAGTATACAAAGAAAGTACCTAGGGAGAAAACTCATTTCCCGAACGATTTTTTGAATTATTTTTTCACCACTAAAACGCATGAGACTTGTTGTTTTCAAAAGTGTTTTCATTTTTGATGAGACGCTGAATAAAAGAAGTTTAATTGCCGGCAAACGAAAACCCGCGATTTCCCGTAAATCCCAGGCTTGGCCCGTATAGTTGAATGTATATAAAGAAAGTACCCAGGGAGTAAACTGATTTGACGAACGATTTTTTAAATTATTTCTGCACCACTAGAACGAATGAGACTTGTAGTTTTCAAAAATGTTTTCATTTTTAATGAGACGCTTAATGAAAGAGGGTTAATCGCCGGCAAACGAAAACTCGCGATTTCCCGTGAATCCCGGGCTTGTCCCGTATAGTCGAATGTATACAAAGAAAGTGCCCTGTGAGTAAACTCATTTCCAGAACGATTTTTTAAATTATTATTTCACCACTAAAGCCCATGAGACTTGTAGTTTTTAAAAATGTTTTCATTTTTGATGAGACGCTAAATAAAAGGAGTTTAATCGCCGGCAAACGAAAACCTGCGATTTCCCGTAAATCCCTGACTCGGCCCGTATAGTCAAAAGTATACAAAGAAAGTACCCAGGGAGAAAACTCATTTCCCGAACGATTTTTTGAATTATTTTTTCACCACTAAAACGCATGAGACTTGTAGTTTTCAAAAGTGTTTTCATTTTTGATGAGACGCTGAATAAAAGAAGTTTAATTGCCGGCAAACGAAAACCCGCGATTTCCCGTAAATTCCGGGCTTGGCCCGTATAGTTGAATGTATATAAAGAAAGTACCCAGGGAGTAAACTCATTTGCCGAACGATTTTTTAAATTATTATTTCACTACTAAAGCCCATGAGACTTGTTGTTTTTAAAAATGTTTTTATTTTTGATGAGACGCTGAATAAAAGAAGTTTAATCGCCGGCAAACGAAAACCCGCGATTTCCCGTAAATCCCGGGCTTGGCCCGTATAGTCAAAAGTATACAAAGAGAGTACCTAGGGAGAAAACTCATTTCCCGAACGATTTTTTGAATTATTTTTTCACCACTAAAACGCATGAAACTTGTTGTTTTTAAAAATGTTTTCATTTTTGATGAGACGCTGAATAAAAGAAGTTTAATTGCCAGCAAACGAAAACCCGCGATTTCCCGTAAATCCCAGGCTTGGCCCGTATAGTTGAATGTATATAAAGAAAGTACCCAGGGAGTAAACTGATTTCCCGAACGATTTTTTAAATTATTTCTGCACCACTAGAACGAATGAGACTTGTAGTTTTCAAAAATGTTTTCATTTTTAATGAGACGCTTAATGAAAGAGGGTTAATCGCCGGCAAACGAAAACTCGCGATTTCCCGTGAATCCCGGGCTTGTCCCGTATAGTCGAATGTATACAAAGAAAGTGCCCTGTGAGTAAACTCATTTCCAGAACGATTTTTTAAATTATTATTTCACCACTAAAGCCCATGAGACTTGTAGTTTTTAAAAATGTTTTCATTTTTGATGAGAAGCTAAATAAAAGAAGTTTAATTGCCGGCAAACGAAAACCCGCGATTTCCCGTAAATTCCGGGCTTGGCCCGTATAGTTGAATGTATATAAAGAAAGTACCCAGGGAGTAAACTCATTCGCCGAACGATTTTTTAAATTATTATTTCACTACTAAAGCCCATGAGACTTGTTGTTTTTAAAAATGTTTTCATTTTTGATGAGACGCTGAATAAAAGAAGTTTAATCGCCGGCAAACGAAAACCCGCGATTTCCCGTAAATCCCGGGCTTGGCCCGTATAGTCAAAAGTATACAAAGAAAGTACCTAGGGAGAAAACTCATTTCCCGAACGATTTTTTGAATTATTTTTTCACCACTAAAACGCATGAGACTTGTAGTTTTCAAAAGTGTTTTCATTTTTGATGAGACGCTGAATAAAAGAAGTTTAATTGCCGGCAAACGAAAACCCGCGATTTCCCGTAAATTCCGGGCTTGGCCCGTATAGTTGAATGTATATAAAGAAAGTACCCAGGGAGTAAACTCATTTGCCGAACGATTTTTTAAATTATTATTTCACTACTAAAGCCCATGAGACTTGTTGTTTTTAAAAATGTTTTTATTTTTGATGAGACGCTGAATAAAAGAAGTTTAATCGCCGGCAAACGAAAACCCGCGATTTCCCGTAAATCCCGGGCTTGGCCCGTATAGTCAAAAGTATACAAAGAAAGTACCTAGGGAGAAAACTCATTTCCCGAACGATTTTTTGAATTATTTTTTCACCACTAAAACGCATGAAACTTGTTGTTTTTAAAAATGTTTTCATTTTTGATGAGACGCTGAATAAAAGAAGTTTAATTGCCGGCAAACGAAAACCCGCGATTTCCCGTAAATCCCAGGCTTGGCCCGTATAGTTGAATGTATATAAAGAAAGTACCCAGGGAGTAAACTGATTTCCCGAACGATTTTTTAAATTATTTCTGCACCACTAGAACGAATGAGACTTGTAGTTTTCAAAAATGTTTTCATTTTTAATGAGACGCTTAATGAAAGAGGGTTAATCGCCGGCAAACGAAAACTCGCGATTTCCCGTGAATCCCGGGCTTGTCCCGTATAGTCGAATGTATACAAAGAAAGTGCCCTGTGAGTAAACTCATTTCCAGAACGATTTTTTAAATTATTATTTCACCACTAAAGCCCATGAGACTTGTAGTTTTTAAAAATGTTTTCATTTTTGATGAGAAGCTAAATAAAAGGAGTTTAATCGCCGGCAAACGAAAACCTGCGATTTCCCGTAAATCCCTGACTCGGCCCGTATAGTCAAAAGTATACAAAGAAAGTACCCAGGGAGAAAACTCATTTCCCGAACGATTTTTTGAATTATTTTTTCACCACTAAAACGCATTAGACTTGTAGTTTTCAAAAGTGTTTTCATTTTTGATGAGACGCTGAATAAAAGAAGTTTAATTGCCGGCAAACGAAAACCCGCGATTTCCCGTAAATTCCGGGCTTGGCCCGTATAGTTGAATGTATATAAAGAAAGTACCCAGGGAGTAAACTCATTCGCCGAACGATTTTTTAAATTATTATTTCACTACTAAAGCCCATGAGACTTGTTGTTTTTAAAAATGTTTTCATTTTTGATGAGACGCTGAATAAAAGAAGTTTAATCGCCGGCAAACGAAAACCCGCGATTTCCCGTAAATCCCGGGCTTGGCCCGTATAGTCAAAAGTATACAAAGAAAGTACCTAGGGAGAAAACTCATTTCCCGAACGATTTTTTGAATTATTTTTTCACCACTAAAACGCATGAGTCTTGTAGTTTTCAAAAGTGTTTTCATTTTTGATGAGACGCTGAATAAAAGAAGTTTAATTGCCGGCAAACGAAAAACCTCGATTTCCCGTAAATCCCGGGCTTGGCCCGTATAGTTGAATGTATACAAAGAAAGTACCCAGGGAGGAAACTGATTTCCCGAACGATTTTTTAAATTATTTCTGCACCACTAGAACGAATGAGACTTGTAGTTTTCAAAAATGTTCTCATTTTTAATGAGACGCTTAATGAAAGAGGGTTAATCGCCGGCAAACGAAAACTCGCGATTTCCCGTAAATCCCGGGCTTGTCCCGTATAGTCAAAGGTATACAAAGAAAGTACCCAGGGAGTAAACTCATTTTCCGAACGATTTTTTAAATTATTTTTTTACCACTAAAACGCATGAGACTTGTAGTTTTCAAAAATGTTTTCATTTTTGATGAGACGCTAAATAAAAGGAGTTTAATCGCCGGCAAACGAAAACCCGCGACTTCCCGTAAATCCCGGACTCGGCCCGTACAGTCAAAAGTATACAAGGAAAGTACCCAGGGAGTAAACTGATTTCCCGAACGATTTTTTAAATTATTTTTTCACCACTAAAACGCATGAGACTTATAGTTTTCAAAAATGTTTTCATTTTTGATGAGACGCTGAATAAAAGAAGTTTAATCGCCGGCAAACAAAAACCTGCGATTTCCCGTAAATCCCGGACTCGGCCCGTAAAGTCAAAAGTATACAAAGAAAGTAACCAGGGAGTAAATTGATTTCCCGAACGATTTTTCAAATTATTATTTCACCACTAAAGCCCATGAGACTTGTTGTTTTTAAAAATGTTTTCATTTTTGATGAGACGCTGAATAAAAGAAGTTTAATCGCCGACAAACGAAAACCCGCGATTTCCCGTAAATCCCGGGCTTGGCCCGTATAGTCAAAAGTATACAAAGAAAGTACCTAAGGAGAAAACTCATTTCCCGAACGATTTTTTGAATTATTTTTTCACCACTAAAACGCATGAGACTTGTAGTTTTTAAAAGTGTTTTCATTTTTGATGAGACGCTGAATAAAAGAAGTTTAATTGCCGGCAAACGAAAAACCGCGATTTCCCGTAAATCCCGGGCTTGGCCCGTATAGTTGAATGTATACAAAGAAAGTACCCAGGGAGTAAACTGATTTCCCGAACGATTTTTTAAATTATTTCTGCACCACTAGAACAAATGAGACTTGTAGTTTTCAAAAATGTTTTCATTTTTAATGAGACGCTTAATGAAAGAGGGTTAATCGCCGGCAAACGAAAACTCGCGATTTCCCGTAAATCCCGGGCTTGTCCCGTATAGTCGAATGTATACAAAGAAAGTACCCTGTGAGTAAACTCATTTCCAGAACGATTTTTTAAATTATTATTTCACCACTAAAGCCCATGAGACTTGTAGTTTTTAAAAATGTTTTCATTTTTGATGAGACGCTAAATAAAAGGAGTTTAATCGCCGGCAAACGAAAACCCGCGACTTCCCGTAAATCCCGGACTCGGCCGTACAGTCAAAAGTATACAAGGAAAGTACCCAGGGAGTAAACTGATTTCCCGAACGATTTTTTAAATTATTTTTTCACCACTAAAACGCGTGAGACTTGTAGTTTTCAAAAATGTTTTCATTTTTGATGAGACGCTGAATAAAAGAAGTTTAATCGCCGGCAAACAAAAACCTGCGATTTCCCGTAAATCCCGGACTCGGCCCGTAAAGTCAAAAGTATACAAAGAAAGTAACCAGGGAGTAAACTCATTTCCCGAACGATTTTTCAAATTATTATTTCACCACTAAAGCCAATGAGACTTGTAGTTTTTAAAAATGTTTTCATTTTTGATGAGACGCTGAATAACAGGAGTTTAATCGCCGGCAAACGAAAACTCGCCATTTCCCGTAAACCCAAGACTCGGCCCGTATAGTCAAAGGTATACAAAGAAAGTACCCAGGGAGTAAACTAATTTTCCGAACGATTTTTTAAATTATTTTTTCACCACTAAAACGCATGAGACTTGTAGTTTTCAAAAATGTTTTCATTTTTGATGAGACGCTGAATTAAAGAAGTTTAATCGCCGGCAAACGAAAACCTGCGATTTCCCATAAATCCCGGACTCGGCCCGTATAGTCAAAGGTATACAAAGAAAGTACCCAGGAAGTAAACTCAATTCCCGAACGATTTTTTAAATTATTTTTTCACCACTAAAACGCACGAGACTTGTAGTTTTTAAAAATGTTTTCATTTTTGATGAGACGCTTAATAAAAGAGGTTTAATCGCCGGCAAACGAAAACCCGCGATTTCCCGTAAATCCCGGAGGTGACCCGTATAGTCGAATGTATATAAAGAAAGTACCCAGGGAGTAAACTCATTTCCCGAACGATTTTTTCAATTTTTTTTTCACCACTAAAACGCATGAGACTTGTAGTTTTCAAAAATGTTTTCATTTTTGATGAGACGCTTAATAAAAGAGGTTTAATCGACGGCAAACGAAAACCCGCGATTTCCCGTAAATCCCGGGCTTGGCCCGTATAGTTGAATGTATATAAAGAAAGTACCCAGGGAGTAAACTGATTTCCCGAACGATTTTTTAAATTATTTTTTCACCACTAGAACGAATGAGACTTGTAGTTTTCAAAAATGTTCTCATTTTTAATGAGACGCTTAATGAAAGAGGGTTAATCGCCGGCAAACGAAAACTCGCGATTTCCCGTAAATCCCGGGCTTGTCCCGTATAATCGAATGTATACAAAGAAAGTACCCTGTGAGTAAACTCATTTCCAGAACGATTTTTTAAATTATTATTTCACCACTAAAGCCCATGAGACTTGTAGTTTTTAAAAATGTTTTCATTTTTGATGAGACGCTAAATAAAAGGAGTTTAATCGCCGGCAAACGAAAACCCGCGACTTCCCGTAAATCCCGGACTCGGCCCGTACAGTCAAAAGTATACAAGGAAAGTACCCAGGGAGTAAACTGATTTCCCGAACGATTTTTTAAATTATTTTTTCACCACTAAAACGCATGAGACTTGTAGTTTTCAAAAATGTTTTCATTTTTGATGAGACGCTGAATAAAAGAAGTTTAATCGCCGGCAAACAAAAACCTGCGATTTCCCGTAAATCCCGGACTCGGCCCGTAAAGTCAAAAGTATACAAAGAAAGTAACCAGGGAGTAAATTGATTTCCCGAACGATTTTTCAAATTATTATTTCACCACTAAAGCCCATGAGACTTGTTGTTTTTAAAAATGTTTTCATTTTTGATGAGACGCTGAATAAAAGAAGTTTAATCGCCGACAAACGAAAACCCGCGATTTCCCGTAAATCCCGGGCTTGGCCCGTATAGTCAAAAGTATACAAAGAAAGTACCTAAGGAGAAAACTCATTTCCCGAACGATTTTTTGAATTATTTTTTCACCACTAAAACGCATGAGACTTGTAGTTTTCAAAAGTGTTTTCATTTTTGATGAGACACTGAATAAAAGAAGTTTAATTGCCGGCAAACGAAAAACCGCGATTTTCCGTAAATCCCGGGCTTGGCCCGTATAGTTGAATGTATACAAAGAAAGTACCCAGGGAGTAAACTGATTTCCCGAACGATTTTTTAAATTATTTCTCCACCACTAGAACAAATGAGACTTGTAGTTTTCAAAAATGTTTTCATTTTTAATGAGACGCTTAATGAAAGAGGGTTAATCGCCGGCAAACGAAAACTCGCGATTTCCCGTAAATCCCGGGCTTGTCCCGTATAGTCGAATGTATACAAAGAAAGTACCCTGTGAGTAAACTCATTTCCAGAACGATTTTTTAAATTATTATTTCACCACTAAAGCCCATGAGACTTGTAGTTTTTAAAAATGTTTTCATTTTTGATGAGACGCTAAATAAAAGGAGTTTAATCGCCGGCAAACGAAAACCTGCGACTTCCCGTAAATCCCGGACTCGGCCGTACAGTCAAAAGTATACAAGGAAAGTACCCAGGGAGTAAACCGATTTCCCGAACGATTTTTTAAATTATTTTTTCACCACTAAAACGCGTGAGACTTGTAGTTTTCAAAAATGTTTTCATTTTTGATGAGACGCTGAATAAAAGAAGTTTAATCGCCGGCAAACAAAAACCTGCGATTTCCCGTAAATCCCGGACTCGGCCCGTAAAGTCAAAAGTATACAAAGAAAGTAACCAGGGAGTAAACTCATTTCCCGAACGATTTTTCAAATTTTTATTTCACCACTAAAGCCAATGAGACTTGTAGTTTTTAAAAATGTTTTCATTTTTGATGAGACGCTGAATAACAGGAGTTTAATCGCCGGCAAACGAAAACTCGCCATTTCCCGTAAACCCAAGACTCGGCCCGTATAGTCAAAAGTATACAAAGAAAGTACCCAGGGAGTAAACTCATTTTCCGAACGATTTTTTAAATTATTTTTTCACCACTAAAACGCATGAGACTTGTAGTTTTCAAAAATGTTTTCATTTTTGATGAGACGCTGAATTAAAGAAGTTTAATCGCCGGCAAACGAAAACCTGCGATTTCCCATAAATCCCGGACTCGGCCCGTATAGTCAAAGGTATACAAAGAAAGTACCCAGGAAGTAAACTCAATTCCCGAACGGTTTTTTAAATTATTTTTTCACCACTAAAACGCACGAGACTTGTAGTTTTTAAAAATGTTTTCATTTTTGATGAGACGCTTAATAAAAGAGGTTTAATCGCCGGCAAACGAAAACCCGCGATTTCCCGTAAATCCCGGAGGTGGCCCGTATAGTCGAATGTATATAAAGAAAGTACCCAGGGAGTAAACTCATTTCCCGAACGATTTTTTCAATTTTTTTTTCACCACTAAAACGCATGAGACTTGTAGTTTTCAAAAATGTTTTCATTTTTGATGAGACGCTTAATAAAAGAGGTTTAATCGACGGCAAACGAAAACCCGCGATTTCCCGTAAATCCCGGGCTTGGCCCGTATAGTCGAATGTATACAAAGAAAGTACCCTGTGAGTAAACTCATTTCCAGAACAATTTTTTAAATTATTTTTTCACCACTAAAACGCATAAGACTTGTAGTTTTTAAAAATGTTTTCATTTTTGATGAGACGCAGAATAAAAGAAGTTTAATCGCCGGCAAACGAAAATCCGCGATTTCCCGTAAATCCCGGGCTTGGCCCGTATAGTCAAAAGTATACAAAGAAAGTACCCAGGGAGTAAACTCATTTCCCGAACGATTTTTTAAATTATTTTTTCACCACTAAAACGCATGAGACTTGTAGTTTTCAAAAGTGTTTTCATTTTTGATGAGACGCTGAATAAAAGAAGTTTAATCGCCGGCAAACGAAAACCCGCGATTTCCCATAAATCCCGGGCTTGGCCCGTATAGTTGAATGTATATAAAGAAAGTACCCAGGGACTAAACTGATTTCCCGAACGATTTTTCAAATTTTTTCTGCACCACTAGAACGAATGAGACTTGTAGTTTTAAAAAATGTTTTCATTTTAAATGAGACGCTTAATGAAAGAGGGTTAATCGCCGGCAAACGAAAACTCGCGATTTCCCGTAAATCCCGGGCTTGTCCCGTATAGTCGAATGTAAACAAAGAAAGTACCCTGGGAGTAAACTCATTTCCAGAACGATTTTTTAAATTATTATTTCACCACTAAAGCCCATGAGACTTGTAGTTTTTAAAAATGTTTTCATTTTTGATGAGACGCTGAATAAAAGGAGTTTAATCGCCGGCAAACGAAAACTCGCGATTTCCCGTAAATCCCGGACTCGGCCCGTATAGTCAAAAGTATACAAGGAAAGTACCCAGGGAGTAAACTGATTTCCCGAACGATTTTTTAAATTATTTTTTCACCACTAAAACGCATGAGACGTGTAGTTTTTAAAAATGTTTTCATTTTTGATGAGACGCTGAATAAAAGAAGTTTAATCGCCGGCAAACAAAAACCTGCGATTTCCCGTAAATCCCGGACTCGGCCCGTATAGTCAAAAGTATACAAAGAAACTACCCAGGGAGTAAACTCATTTCCAGAACGATTTTTTAAATTATCTTTTCACCACTAAAACGCATGAGACTTGTAGTTTTCAAATATGTTTTCATTTTTGATGAGACGCTGAATAAAAGAAGTTTAATCGCCGGCAAACGAAAACCTGCGATTTCCCGTAAATCCCGGACTCGGCCCGTAAAGTCAAAAGTATACAAAGAAAGTAACCAAGGAGTAAACTCATTTCCCGAACGATTTTTTAAATTATTTTTTCACCACTAAAACGCATGAGACTTGTAGTTTTCAAAAATGTTTTCATTTTTGATGAGACGCTGAATAAAAGGAGTTTAATCGCCGGCAAACGAAAACCCGCCATTTCCCGTAAACCCAGGACTCGGCCCGTATAGTCAAAAGTATACAAAGAAAGTACCCAGGGAGTAAACTCATTTCCGAACGATTTTTTAAATTATTTTTTCACCACTAAAACGCATGAGACTTGTAGTTTTCAAAAGTGTTTTCATTTTTGATGAAACGCTGAATAAAAGAAGTTTAATTGCCGGCAAACGAAAATCCGCGATTTCCCGTAAATCCCGGGCTTGGCCCGTATAGTCAAAAGTATACAAAGAAAGTACCCAGGGAGTAAACTCATTTCCCGAACGATTTTTTAAATTATTTTTTCACCACTAAAACGCATGAGACTTGTAGTTTTCAAAAATGTTTTCATTTTTGATGAGACGCTTAATAAAAGAGGTTTAATCGACGGCAAACAAAAAACCCGCGATTTCCCGTAAATCCCGGGCTTGGCCCGTATAGTCGAGTGTATACAAAGAAAGTACCCTGTGAGTAAACTCATTTCCAGAACATATTTTTAAATTATTTTTTCACCTCTAAAACGCATAAGACTTGTAGTTTTTAAAAATGTTTTCATTTTTGATGAGACGCAGAATAAAAGAAGTTTAATCGCCGGCAAACGAAAATCCGCGATTTCCCGTAAATCCCGGGCTTGGCCCGTATAGTCAAAAGTATACAAACAAGTACCCAGGGAGTAAACTCATTTCCCGAACGATTTTTTAAATTATTTTTTTACCACTAAAACGCATGAGACTTGTAGTTTTCAAAAGTGTTTTCATTTTTGATGAGATGCTGAATAAAAGAAGTTTAATCGACGGCAAACGAAAACCCGCGATTTCCCGTAAATCCCGGGCTTGGCCCGTATAGTTGAATGTATATAAAGAAAGTACCCAGGGAGTAAACTGATTTCCCGAACGATTTTTCAAATTATTTCTGCACCACTAGAACGAATGAGACTTGTAGTTTTAAAAAATGTTTTCATTTTTAATGAGACGCTTAATGAAAGAGGGTTAATCGCCGGCAAACGAAAACTCGCGATTTCCTGTAAATCCCGGGCTTGTCCCGTATGGTCGAATGTATACAAAGAAAGTACCCTGGGAGTAAACTCATTTCCAGAACGATTTTTTAAATTATTATTTCACCACTAAAGCCCATGAGACTTGTAGTTTTTAAAAATGTTTTCATTTTTGATGAGACGCTGAATAAAAAGAGTTTAATCGCCGGCAAACGAAAACTCGCGATTTCCCGTAAATCCCGGACTCGGCCCGTATAGTCAAAAGTATACAAGGAAAGTACCCAGGGAGTAAACTGATTTCCCGAACGATTTTTTAAATTATTTTTTCACCACTAAAACGCATGAGACTTGTAGTTTTCAAAAATGTTTTCATTTTTGATGAGACGCTGAATAAAAGAAGTTTAATCGCCGGCAAACAAAAACCTGCGATTTCCCGTAAATCCCGGACTCGGCCCGTATAGTCAAAAGTATACAAAGAAACTACCCAGGGAGTAAACTCATTTCCAGAACGATTTTTTAAATTATCTTTTCACCACTAAAACGCATGAGACTTGTAGTTTTCAAAAATGTTTTCATTTCTGATGAGACGCTGAATAAAAGAAGTTTAATCGCCGGCAAACGAAAACCTGCGATTTCCCGTAAATCCTGGACTCGGCCCGTAAAGTCAAAAGTATACAAAGAAAGTAACCAAGGAGTAAACTCATTTCCCGAACGATTTTTTAAATTATTTTTTCACCACTAAAACGCATGAGACTTGTAGTTTTCAAAAATGTTTTCATTTTTGATGAGACGCTGAATAAAAGAAGTTTAATCGCCGGCAAACGGAAACCTGCGATTTCCCGTAAATCCCGGACTCGGCCCGTATAGTCAAAAGTATACAAAGAAAGTACCAAGGAGTAAACTCATTTCCCGAACGATTTTTAAATTATTTTTTCACCACTAAAACGCATGAGACTTGTAGTTTTCAAAAATGTTTTCATTTTTGATGAGACGCTGAATAAAAGAAGTTTAATCGCCGGCAAACGAAAACCTGTGATTTCCCGTAAATCCCGGACTCGACCCGTATAGTCAAAAGTATACAAAGAAAGTACCCAGGAAGTAAACTCAATTCCCGAACGATTTTTTAGAGTATCTTTTCACCACTAAAACGCATGAGACATAAGTTTTCAAAAATATTTTGATTTTTGATGAGACGCTGAATAAAAGAAGTTTAATCGCCGGCAAAGGAAAACCTGCGATTTCCCGTAAATCCCGGACTCGGCCCGTGTAGTCGAATGTATACAAAGAAAGTACCCTGTCAGTAAACTCATTTCCAGAACGATTTTTTAAATTATTATTTCACCACTAAAGCCCGTGAGACTTGTAGTTTTTAAAAATGTTCTCATTTTTGGTGAGACGCTGAATAAAAGAAGTTTAATTGCCGGCAAACGAAAACCTGCGATTTCCCGTAAATCCCGGACTCGGCCCGTAAAGTCAAAAGTAAACAAAGAAAGTAACCAGGGAGTAAACTCATTTCCCGAACGATTTTTCAAATTATTATTTCACCACTAAAGCCCATGAGACTTGTAGTTTTTAAAAATGTTTTCATTTTTGATGAGACGCTGAATTAAAGGAGTTTAATCGCCGGCAAACGAAAACCCGCGATTTCCCGTAAACCCAGGACTCGGCCCGTATAGTCAAAAGGATACAAAGAAAGTACCCAGGGAGTAAACTCATTTTCCGAACGATTTTTTAAATTACTTTTTCACCACTAAAACGCATGAGACTTGTAGTTTTCAAAAATGTTTTTATTTTTGATGAGACGCTGAATAAAAGAAGTTTAATCGCCGGCAAACGAAAACCTGCGATTTCCCGTAAATCCCGGACTCGGCCCGTATAGTCAAAAGTATACAAAGAAAGTACCCAGGAAGTAAACTCAATTCCCGAACGATTTTTTAAAGTATCTTTTCACCACTAAAACGCATGAGACATGAGTTTTCAAAAATGTTTTGATTTTTGATGAGACGCTGAATAAAAGAAGTTTAATCGCCGGCAAACGAAAACCCGCCATTTCCCGTAAATCCCGGACTCAGCCCGTATAGTCAAAAGTATACAAAGAAAGTACCCAGGGAGTAAACTCATTTCCCGAACAATTTTTTAAAATATTTTTTCACCACTAAAACGCATGAGACTTGTAGTTTTCAAAAATGTTTTCATTTTTGATGAGACCCTTAATAAAAGAGGTTTAATCGCCGGCAAACGAAAGCCCGCGATTTCCTGTAAATCCCGGGGGTGGCCCGTATAGTCGTATGTATATAAAGAAAGTACCCAGGGAGTAAACACATTTCCCGAACGATTTTTTCAATTTTTTTTTCACCACTGAAACACATGAGACTTGTAGTTTTCAAAAATGTTTTCATTTTTGATGAGACGCTTAATAAAAGAGGTTTAATCAACGGCAAACGAAAACCCGCGATTTTCCGTAAATCCCGAGCTTGGCCCGTATAGTCGAATGTTTACAAAGAAAGTACCCTGTGAGTAAACTCATTTCCAGAACATATTTTTAAATTATTTTTTCACCTCTAAAACGCATAAGACTTGTAGTTTTTAAAAATGTTTTCATTTTTGATGAGACGCAGAATAAAAGAAGTTTAATCGCCGGCAAACGAAAATCCGCGATTTCCCGTAAATCCCGGGCTTGGCCCGTATAGTCAAAAGTATACAAAGAAAGTACCCAGGGAGTAAACTCATTTCCCGAACGATTTTTTAAATTATTTTTTTACCACTAAAACGCATGAGACTTGTAGTTTTCAAAAGTGTTTTCATTTTTGATGAGATGCTGAATAAAAGAAGTTTAATCGACGGCAAACGAAAACTCGCGATTTCCGGTAAATCCCGGACTCAGCCCGTATAGTCAAAAGTATACAAAGAAAGTACCCAGGGAGTAAACTCATTTCCCGAACGATTTTTTAAAATATTTTTTCACCACTAAAACGCATGAGACTTGTAGTTTTCAAAAATGTTTTCATTTTTGATGAGACCCTTAATAAAAGAGGTTTAATCGCCGGCAAACGAAAGCCCGCGATTTCCCGTAAATCCCGGGGGTGGCCCGTATAGTCGAATGTATATAAAGAAAGTACCCAGGGAGTAAACTCATTTCCCGAACGATTTTTTCAATTTTTTTTTCACCACTAAAACACATGAGACTTGTAGTTTTCAAAAATGTTTTCATTTTTGATGAGACGCTTAATAAAAGAGGTTTAATCGACGGCAAACGAAAACCCGCGATTTTCCGTAAATCCCGGGCTTGGCCCGTATAGTCGAATGTATACAAAGAAAGTACCCTGTGAGTAAACTCATTTCCAGAACATATTTTTAAATTATTTTTTCACCTCTAAAACGCATAAGACTTGTAGTTTTTAAAAATGTTTTCATTTTTGATGAGACGCAGAATAAAAGAAGTTTAATCGCCGGCAAACGAAAATCCGCGATTTCCCGTAAATCCCGGGCTTGGCCCGTATAGTCAAAAGTATACAAAGAAAGTACCCAGGGAGTAAACTCATTTCCCGAACGATTTTTTAAATTATTTTTTTACCACTAAAACGCATGAGACTTGTAGTTTTCAAAAGTGTTTTCATTTTTGATGAGATGCTGAATAAAAGAAGTTTAATCGACGGCAAACGAAAACCCGCGATTTCCCGTAAATCCCGGGCTTGGCCCGTATAGTTGAATGTTTATAAAGAAAGTACCCAGGGAGTAAACTGATTTCCCGAACGATTTTTCAAATTATTTCTGCACCACTAGAACGAATGAGACTTGTAGTTTTAAAAAATGTTTTCATTTTTAATGAGACGCTTAATGAAAGAGGGTTAATCGCCGGCAAAAGAAAACTCGCGCTTTCCTGTAAATCCCGGGCTTGTCCCGTATAGTCGAATGTATACAAAGAAAGTACCCTGGGAGTAAACTCATTTCCAGAACGATTTTTTAAATTATTGTTTCACCACTAAAGCCCATGAGACTTGTAGTTTTTAAAAATGTTTTCATTTTTGATGAGACGCTGAATAAAAGGAGTTTAATCGCCGGCAAACGAAAACTCGCGATTTTCCGTAAATCCCGGACTCGGCCCGTATAGTCAAAAGTATACAAGGAAAGTACCCAGGGAGTAAACTGATTTCCCGAACGATTTTTTAAATTATTTTTTCACCACTAAAACGCATGAGACTTGTAGTTTTCAAAAACGTTTTCATTTTTGATGAGACGCTGAATAAAAGAAGTTTAATCGCCGGCAAACGAAAACCTGCGATTTCCCGTAAATCCCGGACTCGGCCCTTATAGTCAAAAGTATACAAAGAAACTACCCAGGGAGTAAACTCATTTCCAGAACGATTTTTTAAATTATTTTTTCACCACTAAAACGCATGAGACTTGTAGTTTTCAAAAACGTTTTCATTTTTGATGAGACGCTGAATAAAAGAAGTTTAATCGCCGGCAAACGAAAACCTGCGATTTCCCGTAAATCCCGGACTCGGCCCTTATAGTCAAAAGTATACAAAGAAAGTACCAAGGAGTAAACTCATTTCCCGAACGATTTTTTAAATTATTTTTTCACCACTAAAACGCATGAGACATGAGTTTTCAAAAATATTTTGATTTTTGATGAGACGCTGAATAAAAGAAGTTTAATCGCCGGCAAAGGAAAACCTGCGATTTCCCGTAAATCCCGGACTCGGCCCGTGTAGTCGAATGTATACAAAGAAAGTACCCTGTCAGTAAACTCATTTCCAGAACGATTTTTTTAATTATTATTTCACCACTAAAGCCCGTGAGACTTGTAGTTTTTAAAAATGTTCTCATTTTTGGTGAGACGCTGAATAAAAGAAGTTTAATTGCCGGCAAACGAAAACCTGCGATTTCCCGTAAATCCCGGACTCGGCCCGTAAAGTCAAAAGTATACAAAGAAAGTAACCAGGGAGTAAACTCATTTCCCGAACGATTTTTCAAATTATTATTTCACCACTAAAGCCCATGAGACTTGTAGTTTTTAAAAATGTTTTCATTTTTGATGAGACGCTGAATAAAAGGAGTTTAATCGCCGGCAAACGAAAACCCGCCATTTCCCGTAAACCCAGGACTCGGCCCGTATAGTCAAAAGGATACAAAGAAAGTACCCAGGGAGTAAACTCATTTTCCGAACGATTTTTTAAATTACTTCTTCACCACTAAAACGCATGAGACTTGTAGTTTTCAAAAATGTTTTTATTTTTGATGAGACGCTGAATAAAAGAAGTTTAATCGCCGGCAAACAAAAACCTGCGATTTCCCGTAAATCCCGGACTCGGCCCGTATAGTCAAAAGTATACAAAGAAAGTACCCAGGAAGTAAACTCAATTCCCGAACGATTTTTTAAAGTATCTTTTCACCAATAAAACGCATGAGACATGAGTTTTCAAAAATGTTTTGATTTTTGATGAGACGCTGAATAAAAGAAGTTTAATCGCCGGCAAACGAAAACCCGCCATTTCCCGTAAATCCCGGACTCGGCCCGTATAGTCAAAAGTATACAAAGAAAGTACCCAGGGAGTAAACTCATTTCCCGAACGATTTTTTAAATTATTTTTTCACCACTAAAACGCATGAGACTTGTAGTTTTCAAAAATGTTTTCATTTTTGATGAGACCCTTAATAAAAGAGGTTTAATCGCTGGCAAACGAAAACCCGCGATTTCCCGTAAATCCCGGGGGTGGCCCGTATAGTCGAATGTATATAAAGAAAGTACCCAGGGAGTAAACTCATTTCCCGAACGATTTTTTCAATTTTTTTTTCACCACTAAAACACATGAGACTTGTAGTTTTCAAAAATGTTTTCATTTTTGATGAGACGCTTAATAAAAGAGGTTTAATCGACGGCAAACGAAAACCCGCGATTTTCCGTAAATCCCGGGCTTGGCCCGTATAGTCGAATGTATACAAAGAAAGTACCCTGTGATTAAACTCATTTCCAGAACAATTTTTTAAATTATTTTTTCACCACTAAAACGCATAAGACTTGTAGTTTTCAAAAATGTTTTCATTTTTGATGAGACGCAGAATAAAAAGGAAAAGGAAAACCTGCGATTTCCCGTAAATCCCGGACTTGGCCCGTATAGTCGAATGTATACAAAGAAAGTACCCTGTGAGTAAACTCATTTCCAGAACATATTTTTAAATTATTTTTTCACCTCTAAAACGCATAAGACTTGTAGTTTTTAAAAATGTTTTCATTTTTGATGAGACGCAGAATAAAAGAAGTTTAATCGCCGGCAAACGAAAATCCGCGATTTCCCGTAAATCCCGGGCTTGGCCCGTATAGTCAAAAGTATACAAAGAAAGTACCCAGGGAGTAAACTCATTTCCCGAACGATTTTTTAAATTATTTTTTTACCACTAAAACGCATGAGACTTGTAGTTTTAAAAAGTGTTTTCATTTTTGATGAGATGCTGAATAAAAGAAGTTTAATCGACGGCAAACGAAAACCCGCGATTTCCCGTAAATCCCGGGCTTGGCCCGTATAGTTGAATGTATATAAAGAAAGTACCCAGGGAGTAAACTGATTTCCCGAACGATTTTTCAAATTATTTCTGCACCACTAGAACGAATGAGACTTGTAGTTTTAAAAAATGTTTTCATTTTTAATGAGACGCTTAATGAAAGAGGGTTAATCGCCGGCAAAAGAAAACTCGCGCTTTCCTGTAAATCCCGGGCTTGTCCCGTATAGTCGAATGTATACAAAGAAAGTACCCTGGGAGTAAACTCATTTCCAGAACGATTTTTTAAATTATTGTTTCACCACTAAAGCCCATGAGACTTGTAGTTTTTAAAAATGTTTTCATTTTTGATGAGACGCTGAATAAAAGGAGTTTAATCGCCGGCAAACGAAAACTCGCGATTTCCCGTAAATCCCGGACTCGGCCCGTATAGTCAAAAGTATACAAGGAAAGTACCCAGGGAGTAAACTGATTTCCCGAACGATTTTTTAAATTATTTTTTCACCACTAAAACGCATGAGACTTGTAGTTTTCAAAAATGTTTTCATTTTTGATGAGACGCTGAATAAAAGAAGTTTAATCGCCGGCAAACAAAAACCTGCGATTTCCCGTAAATCCCGGACTCGGCCCGTATAGTCAAAAGTATACAAAGAAACTACCCAGGGAGTAAACTCATTTCCAGAACGATTTTTTAAATTATTTTTTCACCACTAAAACGCATGAGACTTGTAGTTTTCAAAAATGTTTTCATTTTTGATGAGACGCTGAATAAAAGAAGTTTAATCGCCGGCAAACGAAAACCTGCGATTTCCCGTAAATCCCGGACTCGGCCCTTATAGTCAAAAGTATACAAAGAAAGTACCAAGGAGTAAACTCATTTCCCGAACGATTTTTTAAATTATTTTTTCACCACTAAAACGCATGAGACATGAGTTTTCAAAAATATTTTGATTTTTGATGAGACGCTGAATAAAAGAAGTTTAATCGCCGGCAAAGGAAAACCTGCGATTTCCCGTAAATCCCGGACTCGGCCCGTGTAGTCGAATGTATACAAAGAAAGTACCCTGTCAGTAAACTCATTTCCAGAACGATTTTTTAAATTATTATTTCACCACTAAAGCCCGTGAGACTTGTAGTTTTTAAAAATGTTCTCATTTTTGGTGAGACGCTGAATAAAAGAAGTTTAATTGCCGGCAAACGAAAACCTGCGATTTCCCGTAAATCCCGGACTCGGCCCGTAAAGTCAAAAGTATACAAAGAAAGTAACCAGGGAGTAAACTCATTTCCCGAACGATTTTTCAAATTATTATTTCACCACTAAAGCCCATGAGACTTGTAGTTTTTAAAAATGTTTTCATTTTTGATGAGACGCTGAATAAAAGGAGTTTAATCGCCGGCAAACGAAAACCCGCCATTTCCCGTAAACCCAGGACTCGGCCCGTATAGTCAAAAGGATACAAAGAAAGTACCCAGGGAGTAAACTCATTTTCCGAACGATTTTTTAAATTACTTCTTCACCACTAAAACGCATGAGACTTGTAGTTTTCAAAAATGTTTTTATTTTTGATGAGACGCTGAATAAAAGAAGTTTAATCGCCGGCAAACAAAAACCTGCGATTTCCCGTAAATCCCGGACTCGGTCCGTATAGTCAAAAGTATACAAAGAAAGTACCCAGGAAGTAAACTCAATTCCCGAACGATTTTTTAAAGTATCTTTTCACCAATAAAACGCATGAGACATGAGTTTTCAAAAATGTTTTGATTTTTGATGAGACGCTGAATAAAAGAAGTTTAATCGCCGGCAAACGAAAACCCGCCATTTCCCGTAAATCCCGGACTCGGCCCGTATAGTCAAAAGTATACAAAGAAAGTACCCAGGGAGTAAACTCATTTCCCGAACGATTTTTTAAATTATTTTTTCACCACTAAAACGCATGAGACTTGTAGTTTTCAAAAATGTTTTCATTTTTGATGAGACCCTTAATAAAAGAGGTTTAATCGCTGGCAAACGAAAACCCGCGATTTCCCGTAAATCCAGGGGGTGGCCCGTATAGTCGAATGTATATAAAGAAAGTACCCAGGGAGTAAACTCATTTCCCGAACGATTTTTTCAATTTTTTTTTCACCACTAAAACACATGAGACTTGTAGTTTTCAAAAATGTTTTCATTTTTGATGAGACGCTTAATAAAAGAGGTTTAATCGACGGCAAACGAAAACCCGCGATTTTCCGTAAATCCCGGGCTTGGCCCGTATAGTCGAATGTATACAAAGAAAGTACCCTGTGAGTAAACTCATTTCCAGAACAATTTTTTAAATTATTTTTTCACCACTAAAACGCATAAGACTTGTAGTTTTCAAAAATGTTTTCATTTTTGATGAGACGCAGAATAAAAAGGAAAAGGAAAACCTGCGATTTCCCGTAAATCCCGGACTTGGCCCGTATAGTCGAATGTATACAAAGAAAGTACCCTGTGAGTAAACTCATTTCCAGAACATATTTTTAAATTATTTTTTCACCTCTAAAACGCATAAGACTTGTAGTTTTTAAAAATGTTTTCATTTTTGATGAGACGCAGAATAAAAGAAGTTTAATCGCCGGCAAACGAAAATCCGCGATTTCCCGTAAATCCCGGGCTTGGCCCGTATAGTCAAAAGTATACAAAGAAAGTACCCAGGGAGTAAACTCATTTCCCGAACGATTTTTTAAATTATTTTTTTACCAATAAAACGCATGAGACTTGTAGTTTTCAAAAGTGTTTTCATTTTTGATGAGATGCTGAATAAAAGAAGTTTAATCGACGGCAAACGAAAACCCGCGATTTCCCGTAAATCCCGGGCTTGGCCCGTATAGTTGAATGTATATAAAGAAAGTACCCAGGGAGTAAACTGATTTCCCGAACGATTTTTCAAATTATTTCTGCACCACTAGAACGAATGAGACTTGTAGTTTTAAAAAATGTTTTCATTTTTAATGAGACGCTTAATGAAAGAGGGTTAATCGCCGGCAAAAGAAAACTCGCGCTTTCCTGTAAATCCCGGGCTTGTCCCGTATAGTCGAATGTATACAAAGAAAGTACCCTGGGAGTAAACTCATTTCCAGAACGATTTTTTAAATTATTATTTCACCACTAAAGCCCGTGAGACTTGTAGTTTTTAAAAATGTTCTCATTTTTGGTGAGACGCTGAATAAAAGAAGTTTAATTGCCGGCAAACGAAAACCTGCGATTTCCCGTAAATCCCGGACTCGGCCCGTAAAGTCAAAAGTATACAAAGAAAGTAACCAGGGAGTAAACTCATTTCCCGAACGATTTTTCAAATTATTATTTCACCACTAAAGCCCATGAGACTTGTAGTTTTTAAAAATGTTTTCATTTTTGATGAGACGCTGAATAAAAGGAGTTTAATCGCCGGCAAACGAAAACCCGCCATTTCCCGTAAACCCAGGACTCGGCCCGTATAGTCAAAAGGATACAAAGAAAGTACCCAGGGAGTAAACTCATTTTCCGAACGATTTTTTAAATTACTTCTTCACCACTAAAACGCATGAGACTTGTAGTTTTCAAAAATGTTTTTATTTTTGATGAGACGCTGAATAAAAGAATTTTAATCGCCGGCAAACAAAAACCTGCGATTTCCCGTAAATCCCGGACTCGGCCCGTATAGTCAAAAGTATACAAAGAAAGTACCCAGGAAGTAAACTCAATTCCCGAACGATTTTTTAAAGTATCTTTTCACCAATAAAACGCATGAGACATGAGTTTTCAAAAATGTTTTGATTTTTGATGAGACGCTGAATAAAAGAAGTTTAATCGCCGGCAAACGAAAACCCGCCATTTCCCGTAAATCCCGGACTCGGCCCGTATAGTCAAAAGTATACAAAGAAAGTACCCAGGGAGTATACTCATTTCCCGAACGATTTTTTAAATTATTTTTTCACCACTAAAACGCATGAGACTTGTAGTTTTCAAAAATGTTTTTATTTTTGATGAGACGCTGAATAAAAGAATTTTAATCGCCGGCAAACAAAAACCTGCGATTTCCCGTAAATCCCGGACTCGGCCCGTATAGTCAAAAGTATACAAAGAAAGTACCCAGGAAGTAAACTCAATTCCCGAACGATTTTTTAAAGTATCTTTTCACCAATAAAACGCATGAGACATGAGTTTTCAAAAATGTTTTGATTTTTGATGAGACGCTGAATAAAAGAAGTTTAATCGCCGGCAAACGAAAACCCGCCATTTCCCGTAAATCCCGGACTCGGCCCGTATAGTCAAAAGTATACAAAGAAAGTACCCAGGGAGTATACTCATTTCCCGAACGATTTTTTAAATTATTTTTTCACCACTAAAACGCATGAGACTTGTAGTTTTCAAAAATGTTTTCATTTTTGATGAGACCCTTAATAAAAGAGGTTTAATCGCCGGCAAACGAAAACCCGCGATGTCCCGTAAATCCCGGGGGTGGCCCGTATAGTCGAATGTATATAAAGAAAGTACCCAGGGAGTAAACTCATTTCCCGAACGATTTTTTCAATTTTTTTTTCACCACTAAAACACATGAGACTTGTAGTTTTCAAAAATGTTTTCATTTTTGATGAGACGCTTAATAAAAGAGGTTTAATCGACGGCAAACGAAAACCCGCGATTTTCCGTAAATCCCGGGCTTGGCCCGTATAGTCGAATGTATACAAAGAAAGTACCCTGTGAGTAAACTCATTTCCAGAACGATTTTTTAAATTATCTTTTCACCACTAAAACGCATGAGACTTGTAGTTTTCAAAAATGTTTTCATTTTTGATGAGACGCTGAATAAAAGAAGTTTAATCACCAGCAAACGAAAACCTGCGATTTCCCGTAAACCCCGGACTCGGTCCGTATAGTCAAAAGTATACAAAGAAAGTACCCAGAGAGTAAACTCATTTCCAGAACGATTTTTTAAATTATCTTTTCACCACTAAAACGCATGAGGCTTTTAGTTTTCAAAAATGTTTTCATTTTTGATGAGACGCTGAATAAAAGAAGTTTAATCGCCGGCAAAGGAAAACCTGCGATTTCCCGTAAATCCCGGACTCGGCCCGTATAGTCATAAGTACACAAAGAAAGTACCCAGGGAGTAAACTCATTTTCCGAACGATTTTTTAAATTACTTTTTCACCACTAAAACGCATGAGACTTGTAGTTTTCAAAAATGTTTTTATTTTTGATGAGACGCTGAATAAAAGAAGTTTTATCGCCGGCAAACGAAAACTCGCGATTTCCCGTAAATGCCGGACTCGGCCCGTATAGTCAAAAGTATACAAAGAAAGTACCCTGTGAGTAAACTCATTTCCAGAACGATTTTTTAAATTATCTTTTCACCACTAAAACGCATGAGACTTGTAGTTTTCAAAAATGTTTTCATTTTTGATGAGACGCTGAATAAAAGAAGTTTAATCACCAGCAAACGAAAACCTGCGATTTCCCGTAAACCCCGGACTCGGTCCGTATAGTCAAAAGTATACAAAGAAAGTACCCAGGGAGTAAACTCATTTCCAGAACGATTTTTTAAATTATCTTTTCACCACTAAAACGCATGAGGCTTTTAGTTTTCAAAAATGTTTTCATTTTTGATGAGACGCTGAATAAAAGAAGTTTAATCGCCGGCAAAGGAAAACCTGCGATTTCCCGTAAATCCCGGACTCGGCCCGTATAGTCATAAGTACACAAAGAAAGTACCCAGGGAGTAAACTCATTTTCCGAACGATTTTTTAAATTACTTTTTCACCACTAAAACGCATGAGACTTGTAGTTTTCAAAAATGTTTTTATTTTTGATGAGACGCTGAATAAAAGAAGTTTTATCGCCGGCAAACGAAAACCTGCGATTTCCCGTAAATCCCGGACTCGGCCCGTATAGTCAAAAGTATACAAAGAAAGTACCCAGGAAGTAAACTCAATTCCCGAACGATTTTTTAAAGTATCTTTTCACCACTAAAACGCATGAGACATGAGTTTTCAAAAATGTTTTGATTTTTGATGAGACGCTGAATAAAAGAAGTTTAATCGCCGGCAAACGAAAACCCGCCATTTCCCGTAAATCCCGGACTCGGCCCGTATAGTCAAAAGTATACAAAGAAAGTACCCAGGGAGTAAACTCATTTCCCGAACGATTTTTTAAATTATTTTTTCACCACTAAAACGCATGAGACTTGTAGTTTTCAAAAATGTTTTCATTTTTGATGAGACCCTTAATAAAAGAGGTTTAATCGCCGGCAAACGAAAACCCGCGATTTCCCGTAAATCCCGGGGGTGGCCCGTATAGTCGAATGTATATAAAGAAAGTACCCAGGGAGTAAACTCATTTCCCGAACGATTTTTTCAATTTTTTTTTCACCACTAAAACACATGAGACTTGTAGTTTTCAAAAATGTTTTCATTTTTGATGAGACGCTTAATAAAAGAGGTTTTATCGACGGCAAACGAAAACCCGCGATTTTCCGTAAATCCCGGGCTTGGCCCGTATAGTCGAATGTATACAAAGAAAGTACCCTGTGAGTAAACTCATTTCCAGAACAATTTTTTAAATTATTTTTTCACCACTAAAACGCATAAGACTTGTAGTTTTCAAAAATGTTTTTATTTTTGATGAGACGCAGAATAAAAGAAGTTTAATCGCCGGCAAACGAAAACCCGCGATTTCCCGTAAATCCCGGGCTTGGCCCGTATAGTCAAAAGTATACAAAGAAAGTACCCTGTGAGTAAACTCATTTCCAGAACGATTTTTTAAATTATTATTTCACCACTAAAGCCCATGAGACTTGTACTTTTTAAAAATGTTTTCATTTTTGATGAGACGCTGAATAAAAGTAGTTTAATCGCCGGCATACGAAAACTCGCGATTTCCCGTAAATCCCTGACTCGGCCCGTAAAGTCAAAAGTATACAAAGAAAGTACCCTGTGAGTAAACGCATTTCCAGAACGATTTTTTAAATTATCTTTTCACCACTAAAACGCATGAGACTTGTAGTTTTCAAAAATGTTTTCATTTTTGATGAGACGCTGAATAAAAGAAGTTTAATCACCGGCAAACGAAAACCTGCGATTTCCCGTAAATCCCGGACTCGGCCCGTATAGTCAAAAGTATACAAAGAAAGTACCCAGGGAGTAAACTTATTTCCCGAACGATTTTTTATGTTATTGTTTCACCACTACAGCCCATGAGACTTGTAGTTTTTACAAATGTTTTCATTTTCGATGACACGCTGAATGAAAGGAGTTTAATCGCCGGCAAACGAAAACCCGCCATTTCCCGTAAACCCCGGACTCGGTTCGTATAGTCAAAAGTATACAAAGAAAGTACCCAGGGAGTAAACTCATTTCCAGAACGATTTTTTAAATTATCTTTTCACCACTAAAACGCATGAGACTTGTAGTTTTTAAAAATGTTTTCATTTTTGATGAGACGCTGAATAAAAGAAGTTTAATCGCCGGCAAAGGAAAACCTGCGATTTCCCGTAAATCCCGGACTCGGTCCCCATAGTCATAAGTACACAAAGAAAGTAACCAGGGAGTAAACTCATTTCCCGAACGATTTTTTATATTATTATTTCATCACTTAAGCCCATGAGACTTGCAGTTTTTAAAAATGTTTTCATTTTTGATGAGACGCTAAATAAAAGGAGTTTAATCGCCGGCAAACGAAAACCTGCGATTTCCCGTAAATCCCTGACTCGGCCCGTATAGTCGAATGTATACAAAGAAAGTACCCTGTGAGTAAACTCATTTCCAGAACGATTTTTTAAATTATTATTTCACCACTAAAGCCCATGAGACTTGTAGTTTTTACAAATGTTTTCATTTTCGATGAGACGCTAAATAAAAGGAGTTTAATCGCCGGCAAACGAAAACCCGCCATTTCCCGTAAACCCCGGACTCGGTCCGTATAGTCAAAAGTATACAAAGAAAGTACCTTGTGAGTAAACTCATTTCCAGAAGGATTTTTTAAATTATTATTTCACCACTAAAGCCCATGAGACTTGTAGTTTTTACAAATGTTTTCATTTTTGATGAGACGCTAAATAAAAGGAGTTTAATCGCCGGCAAACGAAAACCTGCGATTTCCCGTAAATCCCGGACTCGGCCCGTATAGTCATAAGTACACAAAGAAAGTACCCAGGGAGTAAACTCATTTCCCGAACGATTTTTTATATTATTATTTCATCACTAAAGCCCATGAGACTTGTAGTTTTTAAAAATGTTTTCATTTTTGATGAGACGCTAAATAAAAGGAGTTTAATCGCCGGCAAACGAAAACCTGCGATTTCCCGTAAATCCCTGACTCGGCCCGTATAGTCGAATGTATACAAAGAAAGTACCCTGTGAGTAAACTCATTTCCAGAAGGATTTTTTAAATTATTATTTCACCACTAAAGCCCATGAGACTTGTAGTTTTTACAAATGTTTTCATTTTTGATGAGACGCTAAATAAAAGGAGTTTAATCGCCGGCAAACGAAAACCTGCGATTTCCCGTAAATCCCTGACTCGGCCCGTATAGTCAAAAGCATACAAAAAAAGTACCCAGGGAGTAAACTCATTTCCCGAACGATTTTTTAAATTATTTTTTCACCACTAAAACGCATGAGACTTGTAGTTTTCAAAAATGTTTTCATTTTTGATGAGACGCTGAATAAAAGAAGTTTAATCGCCGGCAAACGAAAACCCGCCATTTCCCGTAAACCCCGGACTCGGTCCGTATAGTCGAATGTATACAAAGAAAGTACCCTGTGAGTAAACTCATTTCCAGAACGATTTTTTAACTTATTATTTCACCACTAAAGCCCATGAGACTTGTAGTTTTTAAAAATGTTTTCATTTTTGATGAGACGCTAAATAAAAGGAGTTTAATCGCCGGCAATCGAAAACCTGCGATTTCCCGTAAATCCCTGACTCGGCCCGTATAGTCGAATGTATACAAAGAAAGTACCCTGTGAGTAAACTCATTTCCAGAAGGATTTTTTAAATTATTATTTCACCACTAAAGCCCATGAGACTTGTAGTTTTTACAAATGTTTTCTTTTTTGATGAGACGCTAAATAAAAGGAGTTTAATCGCCGGCAAACGAAAACCTGCGATTTCCCGTAAATCCCTGACTCGGCCCGTATAGTCAAAAGCATACAAAAAAAGTACCCAGGGAGTAAACTCATTTCCCGAACGATTTTTTGAATTATTTTTTCACCACTAAAACGCATGAGACTTGTAGTTTTTAAAAATGTTTTCATTTTTGATGAGACGCTAAATAAAAGGAGTTTAATCGCCGGCAAACGAAAACCTGCGATTTCCCGTAAATCCCTGACTCGGCCCGTATAGTCGAATGTATACAAAGAAACTACCCAGGGAGTAAACTCATTTCCAGAACGATTTTTTAAATTATTATTTCACCACTAAAGCCCATGAGACTTGTAGTTTTTAAAAATGTTTTCATTTTTGATGAGACGCTGAATAAAAGAAGTTTAATCGCCGGCAAACGAACACCTGCGATTTCCCGTAAATCCCGGACTCGGCCCGTAAAGTCAAAAGTATACAAAGAAAGTAACCAGGGAGTAAAATCATTTCCCGAACGATTTATCAAATTATTATTTCACCACTAAAGCCCATGAGACTTGTAGTTTTTAAAAATGTTTTCATTTTTGTTGAGACGCTGAATAAAAGGAGTTTAATCGCCGGCAAACGAAAACCCGCCATTTACCGTAAACCCAGGACTCGGCCCGTATAATCAAAAGTATACAAAGAAAGTACCCAGGGAGTAAACTCATTTTCCGAACGATTTTTTAAATTATTTTTTCACCACTAAAACGCATGAGACTTGTAGTTTTCAAAAATGTTTTCATTTTTGATGAGACGCTAAATAAAAGAAGTTTAATCGCCGGCAAACGAAAACCCGCGACTTCCCGTAAATCCCGGACTCGGCCCGTATAGTCAAAAGTATACAAGGAAAGTACCCATGGAGTAAACTCATTTCCCGAACGATTTTTTAAATTATTTTTTCACCACTAAAACGCATGAGACTTATAGTTTTCAGAAATGTTGTCATTTTTGATGAGACGCTTAATGAAAGTGGTTTAATCGCCGGCAAACAAAAACCGCGATTTCCCGTAAATCCCGGGCTTGGCCCGTATAGTCGAATGCATACAAAGAAAGTACCCTGTGAGTAAACTCATTTCCAAAACGATTTTTTAAAGTATCTTTTCACCACTTAAACGCATGAGACATGAGTTTTCAAAAATGTTTTGATTTTTGATGAGACGCTGAATAAAAGAAGTTTAATCGCCGGCAAACGAAAACCTGCCATTTCCCGTAAACCCCGGACTCGGTCCGTATAGTCAAAAGTATACAAAGAAAGTACCCAGGGAGTAAACTCATTTCCTGAACGATTTTTTAAATTATTTTTTCACCACTAAAACGCATGAGACTTGTAGTTTTCAAAAATGTTTTCATTTTTGATGAGACGCTTAATGAAAGTGGTTTAATCGCCGGCAAACAAAAACCGCGATTTCCCGTAAATCCCGGGCTTGGCCCGTATAGTCGAATGCATACAAAGAAAGTACCCTGTGAGTAAACTCATTTCCAAAACGATTTTTTAAAGTATCTTTTCACCACTAAAACGCATGAGACATGAGTTTTCAAAAATGTTTTGATTTTTGATGAGACGCTGAATAAAAGAAGTTTAATCGCCGGCAAACGAAAACCCGCGACTTCCCGTAAATCCCGGACTCGGCCCGTATAGTCAAAAGTATACAAAGAAAGTACACAGGGAGTAAACTAATTTCCCGAACGATTTTTTAAATTATTTTTTCACCACTAAAACGCATGAGACTTGTAGTTTTCAAAAATTTTTTTATTTTTGATGAGACGCTTAATAAAAGAGGTTTAATCGCCGGCAAATGAAAACCCGCGATTTCCAGTAAATCCCGGGGGTGGCCCGTATAGTCGAATGTATACAAAGAAAGTACCCAGGGAGTAAACTCATTTCCCGAACGATTTTTTGAATTATTATTTCTCCACTAAAGCCCATGAGACTTGTAGTTTTTAAAAATGTTTTCATTTTTGATGAGACGCTGAATAAAAGAAGTTTAATCGCCGGGAAACGAAAACCCGCGACTTCCCGTAAATCCCGGACTCGGCCCGTATAGTCAAAAGTATACAAGGAAAGTACCCAGGGAGTAAACTCATTTCCCGAACGATTTTTTAAATTATTTTTTTCACCACTAAAACGCATGAGACTTGTAGTTTTCAAAAATGTTTTCATTTTTGATGAGACGCTGAATAAAAGAAGTTTAATCGCCGGCAAACGAAAACCTGCCATTTCCCGTAAACCCCGGACTCGGTCCGTATAGTCAAAAGTACACAAAGAAAGTACCCAGGGAGTAAACTCATTTCCCGAACGATTTTTTATATTATTATTTCATCACTAAAGCCCATGAGACTTGTAGTTTTTAAAAATGTTTTCATTTTTGATGAGACGCTGAATAAAAGAAGTTTAATCGCCGGCAAACGAAAACCCGCGACTTCCCGTAAATCCCGGACTCGGCCCGTATAGTCAAAAGTATACAAGGAAAGTACCCAGGGAGTAAACTCATTTCCCGAACGATTTTTTAAATTATTTTTTTCACCACTAAAACGCATGAGACTTGTAGTTTTCAAAAATGTTTTCATTTTTGATGAGACGCTGAATAAAAGAAGTTTAATCGCCGGCAAACGAAAACCTGCCATTTCCCGTAAACCCCGGACTCGGTCCGTATAGTCAAAAGTACACAAAGAAAGTACCCAGGGAGTAAACTCATTTCCCGAACGATTTTTTATATTATTATTTCATCACTAAAGCCCATGAGACTTGTAGTTTTTAAAAATGTTTTCATTTTTGATGAGACGCTAAATAAAAGGAGTTTAATCGCCGGCAAACGAAAACCTGCGATTTCCCGTAAATCCCTGACTCGGCCCGTATAGTCGAATGTATACAAAGAAAGTACCCTGTGAGTAAACTCATTTCCAGAACGATTTTTTAAATTATTATTTCACCACTAAAGCCCATGAGACTTGTAGTTTTTAAAAATGTTTTCATTTTTGATGAGACGCTAAATAAAAGGAGTTTAATCGCCGGCAAACGAAAACCTGCGATTTCCCGTAAATCCCTGACTCGGCCCGTATAGTCGAATGTATACAAAGAAAGTACCCTGTGAGTAAACTCATTTCCCCAACAATTTTTAAAATTATTTTTTCACCACTAAAACGCATGAGACTTGTAGTTTTCAAAAATGTTTTCATTTTTGATGAGACGCTGAATAAAAGAAGTTTAATCGCCGGCAAACGAAAACCCGCCATTTCCCGTAAACCCCGGACTCGGTCCGTATAGTCGAATGTATACAAAGAAAGTACCCTGTGAGTAAACTCATTTCCAGAACGATTTTTTAACTTATTATTTCACCACTAAAGCCCATGAGACTTGTAGTTTTTAAAAATGTTTTCATTTTTGATGAGACGCTGAATAAAAGAAGTTTAATCGCCGGCAAACGAAAACCCGCGATTTCCCGTAAATCCCGGGCTTGGCCCGTATAGTCGAATGCATACAAAGAAAGTACCCTGTGAGTAAACTCATTTCCAAAACGATTTTTTAAAGTATCTTTTCACCACTAAAACGCATGAGACATGAGTTTTCAAAAATGTTTTGATTTTTGATGAGACGCTGAATAAAAGAAGTTTAATCGCCGGCAAATGAAAACCCGCGATTTCCAGTAAATCCCGGGGGTGGCCCGTATAGTCGAATGTATACAAAGAAAGTACCCAGGGAGTAAACTCATTTCCCGAACGATTTTTTGAATTATTATTTCTCCACTAAAGCCCATGAGACTTGTAGTTTTTAAAAATGTTTTCATTTTTGATGAGACGCTGAATAAAAGAAGTTTAATCGCCGGGAAACGAAAACCCGCGACTTCCCGTAAATCCCGGACTCGGCCCGTATAGTCAAAAGTATACAAGGAAAGTACCCAGGGAGTAAACTCATTTCCCGAACGATTTTTTAAATTATTTTTTTCACCACTAAAACGCATGAGACTTGTAGTTTTCAAAAATGTTTTCATTTTTGATGAGACGCTGAATAAAAGAAGTTTAATCGCCGGCAAACGAAAACCTGCCATTTCCCGTAAACCCCGGACTCGGTCCGTATAGTCAAAAGTACACAAAGAAAGTACCCAGCGAGTAAACTCATTTCCCGAACGATTTTTTATATTATTATTTCATCACTAAAGCCCATGAGAATTGTAGTTTTTAAAAATGTTTTTATTTTTGATGAGACGCTGAATAAAAGAAGTTTAATCGCCGGCAAACGAAAACCCGCGACTTCCCGTAAATCCCGGACTCGGCCCGTATAGTCAAAAGTATACAAGGAAAGTACCCAGGGAGTAAACTCATTTCCCGAACGATTTTTTAAATTATTTTTTTCACCACTAAAACGCATGAGACTTGTAGTTTTCAAAAATGTTTTCATTTTTGATGAGACGCTGAATAAAAGAAGTTTAATCGCCGGCAAACGAAAACCTGCCATTTCCCGTAAACCCCGGACTCGGTCCGTATAGTCAAAAGTACACAAAGAAAGTACCCAGGGAGTAAACTCATTTCCCGAACGATTTTTTATATTATTATTTCATCACTAAAGCCCATGAGACTTGTAGTTTTTAAAAATGTTTTCATTTTTGATGAGACGCTAAATAAAAGGAGTTTAATCGCCGGCAAACGAAAACCTGCGATTTCCCGTAAATCCCTGACTCGGCCCGTATAGTCGAATGTATACAAAGAAAGTACCCTGTGAGTAAACTCATTTCCAGAACGATTTTTTAAATTATTATTTCACCACTAAAGCCCATGAGACTTGTAGTTTTTAAAAATGTTTTCATTTTTGATGAGACGCTAAATAAAAGGAGTTTAATCGCCGGCAAACGAAAACCTGCGATTTCCCGTAAATCCCTGACTCGGCCCGTATAGTCGAATGTATACAAAGAAAGTACCCTGTGAGTAAACTCATTTCCCGAACAATTTTTAAAATTATTTTTTCACCACTAAAACGCATGAGACTTGTAGTTTTCAAAAATGTTTTCATTTTTGATGAGACGCTGAATAAAAGAAGTTTAATCGCCGGCAAACGAAAACCCGCCATTTCCCGTAAACCCCGGACTCGGTCCGTATAGTCGAATGTATACAAAGAAAGTACCCTGTGAGTAAACTCATTTCGAGAACGATTTTTTAACTTATTATTTCACCACTAAAGCCCATGAGACTTGTAGTTTTTAAAAATGTTTTCATTTTTGATGAGACGCTAAATAAAAGGAGTTTAATCGCCGGCAAACGAAAACCTGCGATTTCCCGTAAATCCCTTACTCGGCCCGTATAGTCGAATGTATACAAAGAAAGTACCCTGTGAGTAAACTCATTTCCAGCAGGATTTTTTAAATTATTATTTCACCACTAAAGCCCATGAGACTTGTAGTTTTTACAAATGTTTTCTTTTTTGATGAAACGCTAAATAAAAGGAGTTTAATCGCCGGCAAACGAAAACCTGCGATTTCCCGTAAATCCCTGACTCGGCCCGTATAGTCAAAAGCATACAAAAAAGTACCCAGGGAGTAAACTCATTTCCCGAACGATTTTTTGAATTATTTTTTCACCACTAAAACGCATGAGACTTGTAGTTTTTAAAAATGTTTTCATTTTTGATGAGACGCTAAATAAAAGGAGTTTAATCGCCGGCAAACGAAAACCTGCGATTTCCCGTAAATCCCTGACTCGGCCCGTATAGTCGAATGTATACAAAGAAACTACCCAGGGAGTAAACTCATTTCCAGAACGATTTTTTAAATTATTATTTCACCACTAAAGCCCATGAGACTTGTAGTTTTTAAAAATGTTTTCATTTTTGATGAGACGCTGAATAAAAGAAGTTTAATCGCCGGCAAACGAACACCTGCGATTTCCCGTAAATCCCGGACTCGGCCCGTAAAGTCAAAAGTATACAAAGAAAGTAACCAGGGAGTAAAATCATTTCCCGAACGATTTTTCAAATTATTATTTCACCACTAAAGCCCATGAGACTTGTAGTTTTTAAAAATGTTTTCATTTTTGATGAGACGCTGAATAAAAGGAGTTTAATCGCCGGCAAACGAAAACCCGCCATTTCCCGTAAACCCAGGACTCGGCCCGTATAATCAAAAGTATACAAAGAAAGTACCCAGGGAGTAAACTCATTTTCCAAACGATTTTTTAAATTATTTTTTCACCACTAAAACGCATGAGACTTGTAGTTTTCAAAAATGTTTTCATTTTTGATGAGACGCTGAATAAAAGAAGTTTAATCGCCGGCAAACGAAAACCCGCGACTTCCCGTAAATCCCGGACTCGGCCCGTATAGTCAAAAGTATACAAGGAAAGTACCCATGGAGTAAACTCATTTCCCGAACGATTTTTTAAATTATTTTTTCACCACTAAAACGCATGAGACTTATAGTTTTCAGAAATGTTGTCATTTTTGATGAGACGCTTAATGAAAGTGGTTTAATCGCCGGCAAACAAAAACCGCGATTTCCCGTAAATCCCGGGCTTGGCCCGTATAGTCGAATGCATACAAAGAAAGTACCCTGTGAGTAAACTCATTTCCAAAACGATTTTTTAAAGTATCTTTTCACCACTTAAACGCATGAGACATGAGTTTTCAAAAATGTTTTGATTTTTGATGAGACGCTGAATAAAAGAAGTTTAATCGCCGGCAAACGAAAACCCGCCATTTCCCGTAAATCCCGGACTCGGCCCGTATAGTCAAAAGTATACAAAGAAAGTACCCAGGGAGTAAACTAATTTCCCGAACGATTTTTTAAATTATTTTTTCACCACTAAAACGCATGAGACTTGTAGTTTTCAAAAATTTTTTCATTTTTGATGAGACGCTTAATAAAAGAGGTTTAATCGCCGGCAAACGAAAACCCGCGATTTCCAGTAAATCCCGGGGGTGGCCCGTATAGTCGAATGTATACAAAGAAAGTACCCAGGGAGTAAACTCATTTCCCGAACGATTTTTTGAATTATTATTTCTCCACTAAAGCCCATGAGACTTGTAGTTTTTAAAAATGTTTTCATTTTTGATGAGACGCTGAATAAAAGAAGTTTAATCGCCGGGAAACGAAAACCCGCGACTTCCCGTAAATCCCGGACTCGGCCCGTATAGTCAAAAGTATACAAAGAAAGTATCAGGGAGTAAACTCATTTCCCGAACGATTTTTTAAATTATTTTTTTCACCACTAAAACGCATGAGACTTGTAGTTTTCAAAAATGTTTTCATTTTTGATGAGACGCTGAATAAAAGAAGTTTAATCGCCGGCAAACGAAAACCTGCCATTTCCCGTAAACCCCGGACTCGGTCCGTATAGTCAAAAGTATACAAAGAAAGTACCCAGGGAGTAAACTCATTTTCTGAACGATTTTTTAAATTATTTTTTCACCACTAAAACGCATGAGACTTGTAGTTTTCAAAAATGTTTTCATTTTTGATGAGACGCTTAATGAAAGTGGTTTAATCGCCGGCAAACAAAAACCGCGATTTCCCGTAAATCCCGGGCTTGGCCCGTATAGTCGAATGCATACAAAGAAAGTACCCTGTGAGTAAACTCATTTCCAAAACGATTTTTTAAAGTATCTTTTCACCCCTAAAACGCATGAGACATGAGTTTTCAAAAATGTTTTGATTTTTGATGAGACGCTGAATAAAAGAAGTTTAATCGCCGGCAAACGAAAACCCGCGACTTCCCGTAAATCCCGGACTCGGCCCGTATATTCAAAAGTATACAAAGAAAGTACCCAGGGAGTAAACTAATTTCCCGAACGATTTTTTAAATTATTTTTTCACCACTAAAACGCATGAGACTTGTAGTTTTCAAAAATTTTTTCATTTTTGATGAGACGCTTAATAAAAGAGGTTTAATCGCCGGCAAACGAAAACCCGCGATTTCCAGTAAATCCCGGGGGTGGCCCGTATAGTCGAATGTATACAAAGAAAGTACCCAGGGAGTAAACTCATTTCCCGAACGATTTTTTGAATTATTATTTCTCCACTAAAGCCCATGAGACTTGTAGTTTTTAAAAATGTTTTCATTTTTGATGAGACGCTGAATAAAAGAAGTTTAATCGCCGGCAAACGAAAACCCGCGACTTCCCGTAAATCCCGGACTCGGCCCGTATAGTCAAAAGTATACAAGGAAAGTACCCAGGGAGTAAACTCATTTCCCGAACGATTTTTTAAATTATTTTTTTCACCACTAAAACGCATGAGACTTGTAGTTTTCAAAAATGTTTTCATTTTTGATGAGACGCTGAATAAAAGAAGTTTAATCGCCGGCAAACGAAAACCTGCCATTTCCCGTAAACCCCGGACTCGGTCCGTATAGTCAAAAGTATACAAAGAAAGTACCCAGGGAGTATACTCATTTTCCGAACGATTTTTTAAATTATTTTTTCACCACTAAAACGCATGAGACTTGTAGTTTTCAAAAATGTTGTCATTTTTGATGAGACGCTGAATAAAAGAAGTTTAATCGCCGGCAAACGAAAACCCGCCATTTCCCGTAAATCCCGGACTCGGCCCGTATAGTCAAAAGTATACAAAGAAAGTACCCAGGGAATAAACTAATTTCCCGAACGATTTTTTAAATTATTTTTTCACCACTAAAACGCATGAGACTTGTAGTTTTCAAAAATTTTTTCATTTTTGATGAGACGCTTAATAAAAGAGGTTTAATCGCCGGCAAACGAAAACCCGCGATTTCCAGTAAATCCCGGGGGTGGCCCGTATAGTCGAATGTATACAAAGAAAGTACCCAGGGAGTAAACTCATTTCCCGAACGATTTTTTGAATTATTATTTCTCCAATAAAGCCCATGAGACTTGTAGTTTTTAAAAATGTTTTCATTTTTGATGAGACGCTGAATAAAAGAAGTTTAAGCGCCGGCAAACGAAAACCCGCGACTTCCCGTAAATCCCGGACTCGGCCCGTATTATCAAAAGTATACAAGGAAAGTACCCAGGGAGTAAACTCATTTCCCGAACGATTTTTTAAATTATTTTTTTCACCACTAAAACGCATGAGACTTGTAGTTTTCAAAAATGTTTTTATTTTTGATGAGACGCTGACCAAAAGAAGTTTAATCGCCGGCAAACGAAAACCTGCCATTTCCCGTAAACCCCGGACTCGGTCCGTATAGTCAAAAGTATACAAAGAAAGTACTCAGGGAGTAAACGCATTTCCAGAACGATTTTTTAAATTATCTTTTCACCACTAAACCGCATGAGACTTGTAGTTTTCAAAAATGTTTTCATTTTTGATGAGACGCTTAATAAAAGAGGTTTAATCGCCGGCAAACGAAAACCCGCGATTTCCAGTAAATCCTGGGGGTGGCCCGTATAGTCGAATGTATACAAAGAAAGTACCCAGGGAGTAAACTCATTTCCCGAACGATTTTTTGAATTATTATTTCTCCACTAAAGCCCATGAGACTTGTAGTTTTTAAAAATGTTTTCATTTTTGATGAGACGCTGAATAAAAGAAGTTTAATCGCCGGCAAACGAAAACCCGCGACTTCCCGTAAATCCCGGACTCGGCCCGTATAGTCAAAAGTATACAAAGAAAGTACCCAGGGAGTAAACTCATTTCCCGAACGATTTTTTAAATTATTTTTTTCACCACTAAAACGCATGAGACTTGTAGTTTTCAAAAATGTTTTCATTTTTGATGAGACGCTGAATAAAAGAAGTTTAATCGCCGGCAAACGAAAACCTGCCATTTCCCGTAAACCCCGGACTCGGTCCGTATAGTCAAAAGTATACAAAGAAAGTACCCAGGGAGTAAACTCATTTCCTGAACGATTTTTTAAATTATCTTTTCACCACTAAAACGCATGAGACTTGTAGTTTTCAAAAATTTTTTCATTTTTGATGAGACGCTTAATAAAAGAGGTTTAATCGCCGGCAAACGAAAACCCGCGATTTCCAGTAAATCCCGGGGGTGGCCCGTATAGTCGAATGTATACAAAGAAAGTACCCAGGGAGTAAACTCATTTCCCGAACGATTTTTTGAATTATTATTTCTCCACTAAAGCCCATGAGACTTGTAGTTTTTAAAAATGTTTTCATTTTTGATGAGACGCTGAATAAAAGAAGTTTAATCGCCGGCAAACGAAAACCCGCGACTTCCCGTAAATCCCGGACTCGGCCCGTATAGTCAAAAGTATACAAGGAAAGTACCCAGGGAGTAAACTCATTTCCCGAACGATTTTTTAAATTATTTTTTTCACCACTAAAACGCATGAGACTTGTAGTTTTCAAAAATGTTTTCATTTTTGATGAGACGCTGACCAAAAGAAGTTTAATCGCCGGCAAACGAAAACCTGCCATTTCCCGTAAACCCCGGACTCGGTCCGTATAGTCAAAAGTATACAAAGAAAGTACCCAGGGAGTAAACGCATTTCCAGAACGATTTTTTAAATTATCTTTTCACCACTAAAACGCATGAGACTTGTAGTTTTCAAAAATGTTTTCATTTTTGATGAGACGCTTAATAAAAGAGGTTTAATCGCCGGCAAACGAAAACCCGCGATTTCCAGTAAATCCCGGGGGTGGCCCGTATAGTCGAATGTATACAAAGAAAGTACCCAGGGAGTAAACTCATTTCCCGAACGATTTTTTGAATTATTATTTCTCCACTAAAGCCCATGAGACTTGTAGTTTTTAAAAATGTTTTCATTTTTGATGAGACGCTGAATAAAAGAAGTTTAATCGCCGGCAAACGAAAACCCGCGACTTCCCGTAAATCCCGGACTCGGCCCGTATAGTCAAAAGTATACAAGGAAAGTACCCAGGGAGTAAACTCATTTCCCGAACGATTTTTTAAATTATTTTTTTCACCACTAAAACGCATGAGACTTGTAGTTTTCAAAAATGTTTTCATTTTTGATGAGACGCTGAATAAAAGAAGTTTAATCGCCGGCAAACGAAAACCTGCCATTTCCCGTAAACCCCGGACTCGGTCCGTATAGTCAAAAGTATACAAAGAAAGTACCCAGGGAGTAAACTCATTTCCTGAACGATTTTTTAAATTATCTTTTCACCACTAAAACGCATGAGACTTGTAGTTTTCAAAAATGTTTTCATTTTTGATGAGACGCTGAATAAAAGAAGTTTAATCGCCGGCAAACAAAAACCTGCCATTTCCCGTAAACCCCGGACTCGGTCCGTATAGTCAAAAGTATACAAAGAAAGTACCCAGGGAGTAAACTCATTTCCTGAACGATTTTTTAAATTATCTTTTCACCACTAAAACGCATGAGACTTGTAGTTTTCAAAAATGTTTTCATTTTTGATGAGACGCTGAATAAAAGAAGTTTAATCGCCGGCAAAGGAAAACCTGCGATTTCCCGTAAATCCCGGACTCGGCCCGTATAGTCATAAGTACAAAAAGAAAGTACCCAGGGAGTAAACTCATTTCCCGAACGATTTTTTATATTATTATTTCATCACTAAAGCGCATGAGACTTGTAGTTTTTAAAAATGTTTTCATTTCTGATGAGACGCTAAATAAAAGGAGTTTAATCGTCGGCAAACGAAAACCCGCGATTTCCAGTAAATCCCGGGGGTGGCCTGTATAGTCGAATGTATACAAAGAAAGTACCCAGGGAGTAAACTCATTTCCCGAACGATTTTTTGAATTATTATTTCTCCACTAAAGCCCATGAGACTTGTAATTTTTAAAAATGTTTTCATTTTTGATGAGACGCTGAATAAAAGAAGTTTAATCGCCGGCAAACGAAAACCCGCGACTTCCCGTAAATCCCGGACTCGGCCCGTATAGTCAAAAGTATACAAGGAAAGTACCCAGGGAGTAAACTCATTTTCCGAACGATTTTTTAAATTATTTTTTTCACCACTAAAACGCATGAGACTTGTAGTTTTCAAAAATGTTTTCATTTTTGATGAGACGCTGAATAAAAGAAGTTTAATCGCCGGCAAACGAAAACCTGCCATTTCCCGTAAACCCCGGACTCGGTCCGTATAGTCAAAAGTATACAAAGAAAGTACCCAGGGAGTAAACGCATTTCCAGAACGATTTTTTAAATTATCTTTTCACCACTAAAACGCATGAGACTTGTAGTTTTCAAAAATGTTTTCATTTTTGATGAGACGCTGAATAAAAGAAGTTTAATCGCCGCCAAAGGAAAACCTGCGATTTCCCGTAAATCCCGGACTCGGCCCGTATAGTCATAAGTACACAAAGAAAGTACCCAGGGAGTAAACTCATTTCCCGAACGATTTTTTATATTATTATTTCATCACTAAAGCCCATGAGACTTGTAGTTTTTAAAAATGTTTTCATTTTTGATGAGACGCTAAATAAAAGGAGTTTAATCGCCGGCAAACGAAAACCTACGATTTCCCGTAAATCCCGGGCTTGGCCCGTATAGTCGAATGCATACAAAGAAAGTACCCTGTGAGTAAACTCATTTCCAAAACGATTTTTTAAAGTATCTTTTCACCACTAAAACGCATGAGACATGAGTTTTCAAAAATGTTTTGATTTTTGATGAGACGCTGAATAAAAGAAGTTTAATCGCCGGCAAACGAAAACCCGCCATTTCCCGTAAATCCCGGACTCGGCCCGTATAGTCAAAAGTATACAAAGAAAGTACCGCGGGAGTAAACTAATTTCCCGAACGATTTTTTAAATTATTTTTTCACCACTAAAACGCATGAGACTTGTAGTTTTCAAAAATGTTTTCATTTTTGATGAGACGCTTAATAAAAGAGGTTTAATCGCCGGCAAACGAAAACCCGCGATTTCCAGTAAATCCCGGGGGTGGCCCGTATAGTCGAATGTATACAAAGAAAGTACCCAGGGAGTAAACTCATTTCCCGAACGATTTTTTGAATTACTATTTCTCCACTAAAGCCCATGAGACTTGTAGTTTTTAAAAATGTTTTCATTTTTGATGAGACGCTGAATAAAAGAAGTTTAATCGCCGTCAAACGAAAACCCGCGACTTCCCGTAAATCCCGGACTCGGCCCGTATAGTCAAAAGTATACAAGGAAAGTACCCAGGGAGTAAACTCATTTCCCGAACGATTTTTTAAATTATTTTTTTCACCACTAAAACGCATGAGACTTGTAGTTTTCAAAAATGTTTTCATTTTTGATGAGACGCTGAATAAAAGAAGTTTTATCGCCGGCAAACGAAAACCTGCCATTTCCCGTAAAGCCCGGACTCGGTCCGTATAGTCAAAAGTATACAAAGAAAGTACCCAGGGAGTAAACTCATTTCCAGAACGATTTTTTAAATTATCTTTTCACCACTAAAACGCATGAGACTTGTAGTTTTCAAAAATGTTTTCATTTTTGATGAGACGCTGAATAAAAGAAGTTTAATCGCCGGCAAAGGAAAACCTGCGATTTCCCGTAAATCCCGGACTCGGCCCGTATAGTCATAAGTACACAAAGAAAGTACCCAGGGAGTAAACTCATTTCCCGAACGATTTTTTATATTATTATTTTATCACTAAAGCCCATGAGACTTGTAGTTTTTAAAAATGTTTTCATTTTTGATGAGACGCTGAATAAAAGAAGTTTAATCGCCGGCAAACGAAAACCCGCCATTTCCCGTAAATCCCAGACTCGGCCCGTATAGTCAAAAGTATACAAAGAAAGTACCGCGGGAGTAAACTAATTTCCCGAACGATTTTTTAAATTATTTTTTCACCACTAAAACGCATGAGACTTGTAGTTTTCAAAAATGTTTTCATTTTTGATGAGACGCTTAATAAAAGAGGTTTAATCGCCGGCAAACAAAAACCCGCGATTTCCAGTAAATCCCGGGGGTGGCCGGTATAGTCGAATGTATACAAAGAAAGTACCCAGGGAGTAAACTCATTTCCCGAACGATTTTTTGAATTATTATTTCTCCACTAAAGCCCATGAGACTTGTAGTTTTTAAAAATGTTTTCATTTTTGATGAGACGCTGAATAAAAGAAGTTTAATCGCCGGCAAACGAAAACCCGCGACTTCCCGTAAATCCCGGACTCGGCCCGTATAGTGAAAAGTATACAAGGAAAGTACCCAGGGAGTAAACTCATTTCCCGAACGATTTTTTAAATTATTTTTTTCACCACTAAAACGCATGAGACTTGTAGTTTTCAAAAATGTTTTCATTTTTGATGAGACGCTGAATAAAAGAAGTTTTATCGCCGGCAAACGAAAACCTGCCATTTCCCGTAAACCCCGGACTCGGTCCGTATAGTCAAAAGTATACAAAGAAAGTACCCAGGGAGTAAACTCATTTCCAGAACGATTTTTTAAATTATCTTTTCACCACTAAAACGCATGAGACTTGTAGTTTTCAAAAATGTTTTCATTTTTGATGAGACGCTGAATAAAAGAAGTTTAATCGCCGGCAAAGGAAAACCTGCGATTTCCCGTAAATCCCGGACTCGGCCCGTATAGTCATAAGTACACAAAGAAAGTACCCAGGGAGTAAACTCATTTCCCGAACGATTTTTTATATTATTATTTTATCACTAAAGCCCATGAGACTTGTAGTTTTTAAAAATGTTTTCATTTTTGATGAGACGCTGAATAAAAGAAGTTTAATCGCCGGCAAACGAAAACCCGCCATTTCCCGTAAATCCCAGACTCGGCCCGTATAGTCAAAAGTATACAAAGAAAGTACCGCGGGAGTAAACTAATTTCCCGAACGATTTTTTAAATTATTTTTTCACCACTAAAACGCATGAGACTTGTAGTTTTCAAAAATGTTTTCATTTTTGATGAGACGCTTAATAAAAGAGGTTTAATCGCCGGCAAACAAAAACCCGCGATTTCCAGTAAATCCCGGGGGTGGCCGGTATAGTCGAATGTATACAAAGAAAGTACCCAGGGAGTAAACTCATTTCCCGAACGATTTTTTGAATTATTATTTCTCCACTAAAGCCCATGAGACTTGTAGTTTTTAAAAATGTTTTCATTTTTGATGAGACGCTGAATAAAAGAAGTTTAATCGCCGGCAAACGAAAACCCGCGACTTCCCGTAAATCCCGGACTCGGCCCGTATAGTGAAAAGTATACAAGGAAAGTACCCAGGGAGTAAACTCATTTCCCGAACGATTTTTTAAATTATTTTTTTCACCACTAAAACGCATGAGACTTGTAGTTTTCAAAAATGTTTTCATTTTTGATGAGACGCTGAATAAAAGAAGTTTTATCGCCGGCAAACGAAAACCTGCCATTTCCCGTAAACCCCGGACTCGGTCCGTATAGTCAAAAGTATACAAAGAAAGTACCCAGGGAGTAAACTCATTTCCAGAACGATTTTTTAAATTATCTTTTCACCACTAAAACGCATGAGACTTGTAGTTTTCAAAAATGTTTTCATTTTTGATGAGACGCTGAATAAAAGAAGTTTAATCGCCGGCAAAGGAAAACCTGCGATTTCCCGTAAATCCCGGACTCGGCCCGTATAGTCATAAGTACACAAAGAAAGTACCCAGGGAGTAAACTCATTTCCCGAACGATTTTTTATATTATTATTTTATCACTAAAGCCCATGAGACTTGCAGTTTTTAAAAATGTTTTCATTTTTGATGAGACGCTAAATAAAAGGAGTTTAATCGCCGGCAAACGAAAACCTGCGATTTCACGTAAATCCCTGACCCGGCCCGTATAGTCGAATGTATACAAAGAAAGTACCCTGTGAGTAAACTCATTTCCAGAACGATTTTTTAAATTATCTTTTCACCACTAAAACGCATGAGACTTGTAGTTTTCAAAAATGTTTTCATTTTTGATCAGACGCTGAATAAAAGAAGTTTAATCGCCTGCAAACGAAAACCTGCCATTTCCCGTAAACCCCGGACTCGGTCCGTATAGTCAAATGTATACAAAGAAAGTACCCAGGGAGTAAACTCATTTCCAGAACGATTTTTTAAATTATCTTTTCACCACTAAAACGCATGAGACTTGTAGTTTTCAAAAATGTTTTCATTTTTGATGAGACGCTGAATAAAAGAAGTTTAATCGCCGGCAAAGGAAAACCTGCGATTTCCCGTAAATCCCGGACTCGGCCCGTATAGTCATAAGTACACAAAGAAAGTACCCAGGGAGTAAACTCATTTCCCGAACGATTTTTTATATTATTATTTTATCACTAAAGCCCATGAGACTTGTAGTTTTTAAAAATGTTTTCATTTTTGATGAGACGCTAAATAAAAGGAGTTTAATCGCCGGCAAACGAAAACCTGCGATTTCCCGTAAATCCCTGACTCGGCCCGTATAGTCGAATGTATACAAAGAAAGTACCCTGTGAGTAAACTCATTTCCAGAACGATTTTTTTAATTATTATTTCACCACTAAAGCCCGTGAGACTTGTAGTTTTTAAAAATGTTTTCATTTTTGATGAGACGCTAAATAAAAGGAGTTTAATCGCCGGCAAACGAAAACCTGCGATTTCCCGTAAATCCCTGACTTGGCCCGTATAGTCGAATGTATACAAAGAAAGTACCCTGTGAGTAAACTCATTTCCAGAAGGATTTTTTAAATTATTATTTCACCACTAAAGCCCATGAGACTTGTAGTTTTTACAAATGTCTTCATTTTTGATGAGACGCTAAATAAAAGGAGTTTAATCGCCGGCAATCGAAAACCTGCGATTTCCCGTAAATGCATGACTCGGCCCGTATAGTCAAAAGCATACAAAAAAAGTACCCAGGGAGTAAACTCATTTCCCGAACGATTTTTTGAATTATTATTTCTCCACTAAAGCCCATGAGACTTGTAGTTTTTAAAAATGTTTTTATTTTTGATGAGACGCTGAATAAAAGAAGTTTAATCGCCGGCAAACGAAAACCCGCGACTTCCCGTAAATCCCGGGCTCGGCCCGTATAGTCAAAAGTATACAAGAAAAGTACCCAGGGAGTAAACTCATTTCCCGAACGATTTTTTAAATTATTTTTTTCACCACTAAAACGCATGAGACTTGTAGTTTTTAAAAATGTTTTCATTTTTGATGAGACGCTAAATAAAAGGAGTTTAATCGCCGGCAAACGAAAACCTGCGATTTCCCGTAAATCCCTGACTCGGCCCGTATAGTCGAATGTATACAAAGAAACTACCCAGGGAGTAAACTCATTTCCAGAACGATTTTTTAAATTATTATTTCACCACTAAAGCCCATGAGACTTGTAGTTTTTAAAAATGTTTTCATTTTTGATGAGACGCTAAATAAAAGGAGTTTAATCGCCGGCAAACGAAAACCTGCGATTTCCCGTAAATCCCTGACTCGGCCCGTATAGTCGAATGTATACAAAGAAAGTACCCTGTGAGTAAACTCATTTCCAGAACGATTTTTTAAATTATTATTTCACCACTAAAGCCCATGAGACTTGTAGTTTTTAAAAATGTTTTCATTTTTGATGAGACGCTAAATAAAAGGAGTTTAATCGCCGGCAAACGAAAACCTGCGAATTCCCGTAAATCCCTGACTCGGCCCGTATAGTCAAAAGTATACAAAAAAAGTACCCAGGGAGTAAACTCATTTCATGAACGATTTTTTGAATTATTATTTCTCCACTAAAGCCCATGAGACTTGTATTTTTTAAAAATGTTTTCATTTTTGATGAGACGCTGAATAAAAGAATTTTAATCGCCGGCAAACGAAAACCCGCGACTTCCCGTAAATCCCGGACTCGGCCCGTATAGTCAAAGGTATACAAGGAAAGTACCCAGGGAGTAAACTCATTTCCCGAACGATTTTTTAAATTATTTTTTTCACCACTAAAACGCATGAGACTTGTAGTTTTCAAAAATGTTTTCATTTTTGATGAGACGCTGAATAAAAGAAGTTTAATTGCCGGCAAACAAAAACCTGCGATTTCCCGTAAATCCTGGACTCGGCCCGTATAGTCAAAAGTATACAAAGAAACTACCCAAGGAGTAAACTCTTTTCCAGAACGATTTTTTAAATTATCTTTTCACCACTAAAACGCATGAGACTTGTAGTTTTCAAAAATGTTTTCATTTTTGATGAGACGCTGAATAAAAGAAGTTTAATCGCCGGCAAACGAAAACCTGCGATTTCCCGTAAATCCTGGACTCGGCCCGTATAGTCAAAAGTATACAAAGAAAGTACCCAGGGAGTAAACTCATTTCCCGAACGATTTTTTAAATTATTTTTTTCACCACTAAAACGCATGAGACTTGTAGTTTTCAAAAATGTTTTCATTTTTGATGAGACGCTGAATAAAAGAAGTTTAATTGCCGGCAAACAAAAACCTGCGATTTCCCGTAAATCCCGGACTCGGCCCGTAAAGTCAAAAGTATACAAAGAAAGTAACCAGGGAGTAAAATCATTTCCCGAACGATTTTACAAATTATTATTTCACCACTAAAGCCCATGAGACTTGTAGTTTTTAAAAATGTTTTCATTTTTGATGAGACGCTGAATAAAAGGAGTTTAATCGCCGGCAAACGAAAACCCGCCATTTCCCGTAAACCCAGGACTCGGCCCGTATAATCAAAAGTATACAAAGAAAGTACCCAGGGAGTAAACTCATTTTCCGAACGATTTTTTAAATTATTTTTCCACCACTAAAACGCATGAGACTTGTAGTTTTCAAAAATGTTTTCATTTTTGATGAGACGCTGAATAAAAGAAGTTTAATCGCCGGCAAACGAAAACCTGCGATTTCCCGTAAATCCCGGACTCGGCCCGTATAGTCAAAAGTATACAAAGAAAGTACCCAGGAAGTAAACTCAATTCCCGAACGATTTTTCAAATTATTATTTCACCACTAAAGCCCATGAGACTTGTTGTTTTTAAAAATGTTTTCATTCTTGATGAGACGCTGAATAAAAGAAGTTTAAACGCCGGCAAACGAAAACCCGCGATTTCCCGTAAATCCCTGACTCGGCCCGTATAGTCGAATGTATACAAAGAAAGTACCCTGTGAGTAAACTCATTTCCAGAAGGATTTTTTAAATTATTATTTCACCACTAAAGCCCATGAGACTTGTAGTTTTTACAAATGTTTTCATTTTTGATGAGACGCTAAATAAAAGGAGTTTAATCGCCGGCAATCGAAAACCTGCGATTTCCCGTAAATCCATGACTCGGCCCGTATAGTCAAAAGCATACAAAAAAAGTACCCAGGGAGTAAACTCATTTCCCGAACGATTTTTTGAATTATTATTTCTCCACTAAAGCCCATGAGACTTGTAGTTTTTAAAAATGTTTTCATTTTTGATGAGACGATGAATAAAAGAAGTTTAATCGCCGGCAAACGAAAACCCGCGACTTCCCGTAAATCCCGGACTCGGCCCGTATAGTCAAAAGTATACAAGGAAAGTACCCAGGGAGTAAACTCATTTCCCGAACGATTTTTTAAATTATTTTTTTCACCACTAAAACGCATGAGACTTGTATTTTTTAAAAATGTTTTCATTTTTGATGAGACGCTGAATAAAAGAAGTTTAATCGCCGGCAAACGAAAACCCGCGACTTCCCGTAAATCCCGGACTCGGCCCGTATAGTCAAAGGTATACAAGGAAAGTACCCAGGAAGTAAACGCATTTCCCGAACGATTTTTTAAATTATTTTTTTCACCACTAAAACGCATGAGACTTGTAGTTTTCAAAAATGTTTTCATTTTTGATGAGACGCTGAATAAAAGAAGTTTAATCGCCGGCAAACAAAAACCTGCGATTTCCCGTAAATCCCGGACTAGGCCCGTATAGTCAAAAGTATACAAAGAAACTACCCAAGGAGTAAACTCTTTTCCAGAACGATTTTTTAAATTATCTTTTCACCACTAAAACGCATGAGACTTGTAGTTTTCAAAAATGTTTTCATTTTTGATGAGACGCTGAATAAAAGAAGTTTAATCGCCGGCAAACGAAAACCTGCGATTTCCCGTAAATCCCGGACTCGGCCCGTAAAGTCAAAAGTATACAAAGAAAGTAACCAGGGAGTAAAATCATTTCCCGAACGATTTTACAAATTATTATTTCACCACTAAAGCCCATGAGACTTGTAGTTTTTAAAAATGTTTTCATTTTTGATGAGACGCTGAATAAAAGGAGTTTAATCAGCGGCAAACGAAAACCCGCCATTTCCCATAAACCCAGGACTCGGCCCGTATAATCAAAAGTATACAAAGAAAGTACCCAGGGAGTAAACTCATTTTCCGAACGATTTTTTAAATTATTTTTTCACCACTAAAACGCATGAGACTTGTAGTTTTCAAAAATGTTTTCATTTTTGATGAGACGCTGAATAAAAGAAGTTTAATCGCCGGCAAACGAAAACCTGCGATTTCCCGTAAATCCCGGACTCGGCCCGTATAGTCAAAAGTATACAAAGAAAGTACCCAGGAAGTAAACTCAATTCCCGATCGATTTTTCAAATTATTATTTCACCGCTAAAGCCCATGAGACTTGTTGTTTTTAAAAATGTTTTCATTCTTGATGAGACGCTGAATAAAAGAAGTTTAATCGCCGGCAAACAAAAACCCGCGATTTCCCGTAAATCCCTGACTCGGCCGGTATAGTCGAATGTATACAAAGAAAGTACCCTGCGAGTAAACTCATTTCCAGAAGGATTTTTTAAATTATTATTTCACCACTAAAGCCCATGAGACTTGTAGTTTTTACAAATGTTTTCATTTTTGATGAGACGCTAAATAAAAGGAGTTTAATAGCCGGCAATCGAAAACCTGCGATTTCCCGTAAATCCATGACTCGGCCCGTATAGTCAAAAGCATACAAAAAAAGTACCCAGGGAGTAAACTCATTTCCCGAACGATTTTTTGAATTATTATTTCTCCACTAAAGCCCATGAGACTTGTAGTTTTTAAAAATGTTTTCATTTTTGATGAGACGATGAATAAAAGAAGTTTAATCGCCGGCAAACGAAAACCCGCGACTTCCCGTAAATCCCAGACTCGGCCCGTATAGTCAAAAGTATACAAGGAAAGTACCCAGGGAGTAAACGCATTTCCCGACCGATTTTTTAAATTATTTTTTTCACCACTAAAACGCATGAGACTTGTAGTTTTTAAAAATGTTTTCATTTTTGATGAGACGCTAAATAAAAGGAGTTTAATCGCCGGCAAACGAAAACCTGCGATTTCCCGTAAATCCCTGACTCGGCCCGTATAGTCGAATGTACACAAAGAAACTACCCAGGGAGTAAACTCATTTCCAGAACGATTTTTTAAATTATTATTTCACCACTAAAGCCCATGAGACTTGTAGTTTTTAAAAATGTTTTCATTTTTGATGAGACGCTAAATAAAAGGAGTTTAATCGCCGGCAAACGAAAACCTGCGATTTCCCGTAAATCCCTGACTCGGCCCGTATAGTCGAATGTATACAAAGAAAGTACCCTGTGAGTAAACTCATTTCCAGAACGATTTTTTAAATTATTATTTCACCACTAAAGCCCATGAGACTTGTAGTTTTTAAAAATGTTTTCATTTTTGATGAGACGCTAAATAAAAGGAGTTTAATCGCCGGCAAACGAAAACCTGCGATTTCCCGTAAATCCCTGACTCGGCCGGTATAGTCAAAAGTATACAAAAAAGTACCCAGGGAGTAAACTCATTTCCCGAACGATTTTTCGAATTATTATTTCACCACTAAAGCCCATGAGACTTGTAGTTTTTACAAATGTTTTCATTTTTGATGAGACGCTGAATAAAAGAAGTTTAATCGCCGGCAAACGAAAACCCGCGACTTCCCGTAAATTCCGGACTCGGCCCGTATAGTCAATAGTATACAAGGAAAGTACATAGGGAGTAAACTCATTTCCCGAACGATTTTTTAAATTATTTTTTTCACCACTAAAACGCATGAGACTTGTAGTTTTTAAAAATGTTTTCATTTTTGATGAGACGCTAAATAAAAGGAGTTTAATCGCCGGCAAACGAAAACCTGCGATTTCCCGTAAATCCCTGACTCGGCCCGTATAGTCGAATGTACACAAAGAAACTACCCAGGGAGTAAACTCATTTCCAGAACGATTTTTTAAATTATTATTTCACCACTGAAGCCCATGAGACTTGTAGTTTTTAAAAATGTTTTCATTTTTGATGAGACGCTAAATAAAAGGAGTTTAATCGCCCGCAAACGAAAATCTGCGATTTCCCGTAAATCCCTGACTCGGCCCGTATAGTCAAATGTATACAAAGAAAGTACCCTGTGAGTAAACTCATTTCCAGAACGATTTTTTAAATTATTATTTCACCACTAAAGCCCATGAGACTTGTAGTTTTTAAAAATGTTTTCATTTTTGATGAGACGCTAAATAAAAGGAGTTTAATCGCCGGCAAACGAAAACCTGCGATTTCCCGTAAATCCCTGACTCGGCCCGTATAGTCAAAAGTATACAAAAAAAGTACCCAGGGAGTAAACTCATTTCCCGAACGATTTTTTGAATTATTATTTCTCCACTAAAGCCCATGAGACTTGTAGTTTTTAAAAATGTTTTCATTTTTGATGAGACGCTGAATAAAAGAAGTTTAATCGCCGGCAAACAAAAACCTGCGATTTCCCGTAAATCTCGGACTCGGCCCGTATAGTCAAAAGTATACAAAGAAACTACCCAGGGAGTAAACTCTTTTCCAGAACAATTTTTTAAATTATCTTTTCACCACTAAAACGCATGAGACTTGTAGTTTTTAAAAATGTTTTCATTTTTGATGAGACGCTGAATAAAAGGAGTTTAATTGCCGGCAAACGAAAACCCGCCATTTCCCGTAAACCCAGGACTCGGCCCGTATAATCAAAAGTATACAAAGAAAGTACCCAAGGGAGTAAACTCATTTTCCGAACGATTTTTTAAATTATTTTTTCACCACTAAAACGCATGAGACTTGTAGTTTTCAAAAATGTTTTCATTTTTGATGAGACGCTGAATAAAAGAAGTTTAATCGCCGGCAAACGAAAACCTGCGATTTCCCGTAAATTCCGGACTCGGCCCGTATAGTCAAAAGTATACAAGGAAAGTACCCAGGGAGTAAACTCATTTCCCGAACGATTTTTTAAATTATTTTTTTCACCACTAAAACGCATGAGACTTGTAGTTTTTAAAAATGTTTTCATTTTTGATGAGACGCTAAATAAAAGGAGTTTAATCGCCGGCAAAGGAAAACCTGCGATTTCCCGTAAATCCCTGACTCGGCCCGTATAGTCGAATGTACACAAAGAAACTACCCGGGGAGTAAACTCATTTCCAGAACGATTTTTTAAATTATTATTTCACCACTAAAGCCCATGAGACTTGTAGTTTTTAAAAATGTTTTCATTTTTGATGAGACGCTAAATAAAAGGAGTTTAATCGCCCGCAAACGAAAACCTGCGATTTCCCGGAAATCCCTGACTCGGCCCGTATAGTCAAATGTATACAAAGAAAGTACCCTGTGAGTAAACTCATTTCCAGAACGATTTTTTAAATTATTATTTCACCACTAAAGCCCATGAGACTTGTAGTTTTTAAAAATGTTTTCATTTTTGATAAGACGCTAAATAAAAGGAGTTTAATCGCCGGCAAACGAAAACCTGCGATTTCCCGTAAATCCCTGACTCGGCCCGTATAGTCAAAAGTATACAAAAAAAGTACCCAGGGAGTAAACTCATTTCCCGAACGATTTTTTGAATTATTATTTCTCCACTAAAGCCCATGAGACTTGTAGTTTTTAAAAATGTTTTCATTTTTGATGAGACGCTGAATAAAAGAAGTTTAATCGCCGGCAAACGAAAACCCGCGACTTCCCGTAAATCCCGGACTCGGCCCGTATAGTCAAAGGTATACAAGGAAAGTACCCAGGGAGTAAACTCATTTCCCGAACGATTTTTTAAATTATTTTTTTCACCACTAAAACGCATGAGACTTGTAGTTTTCAAAAATGTTTTCATTTTTGATGAGACGCTGAATAAAAGAAGTTTAATCGCCGGCAAACGAAAACCTGCGATTTCCCGTAAATCCTGGACTTGGCCCGTATAGTCAAAAGTATACAAAGAAAGTACCCAGGAAGTAAACTCAATTCCCGATCGATTTTTCAAATTATTATTTCACCTCTAAAGCCCATGAGACTTGTTGTTTTTAAAAATGTTTTCATTCTTGATGAGACGCTGAATAAAAGAAGTTTAATCGCCGGCAAACGAAAACCCGCGATTTCCCGTAAATCCCTGACTCGGCCCGTATAGTCGAATGTATACAAAGAAAGTACCCTGCGAGTAAACTCATTTCCAGAAGGATTTTTTAAATTATTATTTCACCACTAAAGCCCATGAGACTTGTAGTTTTTACAAATGTTTTCATTTTTGATGAGACGCTAAATAAAAGGAGTTTAATCGCCGGCAATCGAAAACCTGCGATTTCCCGTAAATCCATGACTCGGCCCGTATAGTCAAAAGCATACAAAAAAAGTACCCAGGGAGTAAACTCATTTCCCGAACGATTTTTTGAATTATTATTTCTCCACTAAAGCCCAGGAGACTTGTAGTTTTTAAAAATGTTTTCATTTTTGATGAGACGATGAATAAAAGAAGTTTAATCGCCGGCAAACGAAAACCCGCGACTTCCCGTAAATCCCGGACTCGGCCCGTATAGTCAAAAGTATACAAGGAAAGTACCCAGGGAGTAAACGCATTTCCCGACCGATTTTTTAAATTATTTTTCACCACTAAAACGCATGAGACTTGTAGTTTTTAAAAATGTTTTCATTTTTGATGAGACGCTAAATAAAAGGAGTTTAATCGCCGGCAAACGAAAACCTGCGATTTCCCGTAAATCCCTGACTCGGCCCGTATAGTCGAATGTACACAAAGAAACTACCCAGGGAGTAAACTCATTTCCAGAACGATTTTTTAAATTATTATTTCACCACTAAAGCCCATGAGACTTGTACTTTTTAAAAATGTTTTCATTTTTGATGAGACGCTAAATAAAAGGAGTTTAATCGCCGGCAAACGAAAACCTGCGATTTCCCGTAAATCCCTGACTCGGCCCGTATAGTCGAATGTATACAAAGAAAGTACCCTGTGAGTAAACTCATTTCCAGAACGATTTTTTAAATTATTATTTCACCACTAAAGCCCATGAGACTTGTAGTTTTTAAAAATGTTTTCATTTTTGATGAGACGCTAAATAAAAGGAGTTTAATCGCCGGCAAACGAAAACCTGCGATTTCCCGTAAATCCCTGACTCGGCCCGTATAGTCAAAAGTACACAAAAAAGTACCCAGGGAGTAAACTCATTTCCCGAACGATTTTTCGAATTATTATTTCACCACTAAAGCCCATGAGACTTGTAGTTTTTACAAATGTTTTCATTTTTGATGAGACGCTGAATAAAAGAAGTTTAATCGCCGGCAAACGAAAACCCGCGACTTCCCGTAAATTCCGGACTCGGCCCGTATAGTCAAAAGTATACAAGGAAAGTACCCAGGGAGTAAACTCATTTCCCGAACGATTTTTTAAATTATTTTTTTCACCACTAAAACGCATGAGACTTGTAGTTTTTAAAAATGTTTTCATTTTTGATGAGACGCTAAATAAAAGGAGTTTAATCGCCGGCAAACGAAAACCTGCGATTTCCCGTAAATCCCTGACTCGGCCCGTATAGTCGAATGTACACAAAGAAACTACCCAGGGAGTAAACTCATTTCCAGAACGATTTTTTAATTTATTATTTCACCACTGAAGCCCATGAGACTTGTAGTTTTTAAAAATGTTTTCATTTTTGATGAGACGCTAAATAAAAGGAGTTTAATCGCCCGCAAACGAAAACCTGCGATTTCCCGTAAATCCCTGACTCGGCCCGTATAGTCAAATGTATACAAAGAAAGTACCCTGTGAGTAAACTCATTTCCAGAACGATTTTTTAAATTATTATTTCACCACTAAAGCCCATGAGACTTGTAGTTTTTAAAAATGTTTTCATTTTTGATGAGACGCTAAATAAAAGGAGTTTAATCGCCGGCAAACGAAAACCTGCGATTTCCCGTAAATCCCTGACTCGGCCCGTATAGTCAAAAGTATACAAAAAAAGTACCCAGGGAGTAAACTCATTTCCCGAACGATTTTTTGAATTATTATTTCTCCACTAAAGCCCATGAGACTTGTAGTTTTTAAAAATGTTTTCATTTTTGATGAGACGCTGAATAAAAGAAGTTTAATCGCCGGCAAACGAAAACCCGCGACTTCCCGTAAATCCCGGACTCGGCCCGTATAGTCAAAGGTATACAAGGAAAGTACCCAGGGAGTAAACTCATTTCCCGAACGATTTTTTAAATTATTTTTTTCACCACTAAAACGCATGAGACTTGTAGTTTTCAAAAATGTTTTCATTTTTGATGAGACGCTGAATAAAAGAAGTTTAATCGCCGGCAAACAAAAACCTGCGATTTCCCGTAAATCTCGGACTCGGCCCGTATAGTCAAAAGTATACAAAGAAACTACCCAGGGAGTAAACTCTTTTCCAGAACAATTTTTTAAATTATCTTTTCACCACTAAAACGCATGAGACTTGTAGTTTTTAAAAATGTTTTCATTTTTGATGAGACGCTGAATAAAAGGAGTTTAATTGCCGGCAAACGAAAACCCGCCATTTCCCGTAAACCCAGGACTCGGCCCGTATAATCAAAAGTATACAAAGAAAGTACCCAAGGGAGTAAACTCATTTTCCGAACGATTTTTTAAATTATTTTTTCACCACTAAAACGCATGAGACTTGTAGTTTTCAAAAATGTTTTCATTTTTGATGAGACGCTGAATAAAAGAAGTTTAATCGCCGGCAAACGAAAACCTGCGATTTCCCGTAAATTCCGGACTCGGCCCGTATAGTCAAAAGTATACAAGGAAAGTACCCAGGGAGTAAACTCATTTCCCGAACGATTTTTCGAATTATTATTTCACCACTAAAGCCCATGAGACTTGTAGTTTTTACAAATGTTTTCATTTTTGATGAGACGCTGAATAAAAGAAGTTTAATCGCCGGCAAACGAAAACCCGCGACTTCCCGTAAATTCCGGACTCGGCCCGTATAGTCAAAAGTATACAAGGAAAGTACCCAGGGAGTAAACTCATTTCCCGAACGATTTTTTAAATTATTTTTTTCACCACTAAAACGCATGAGACTTGTAGTTTTTAAAAATGTTTTCATTTTTGATGAGACGCTAAATAAAAGGAGTTTAATCGCCGGCAAACGAAAACCTGCGATTTCCCGTAAATCCCTGACTCGGCCCGTATAGTCGAATGTACACAAAGAAACTACCCAGGGAGTAAACTCATTTCCAGAACGATTTTTTAAATTATTATTTCACCACTGAAGCCCATGAGACTTGTAGTTTTTAAAAATGTTTTCATTTTTGATGAGACGCTAAATAAAAGGAGTTTAATCGCCCGCAAACGAAAACCTGCGATTTCCCGTAAATCCCTGACTCGGCCCGTATAGTCAAATGTATACAAAGAAAGTACCCTGTGAGTAAACTCATTTCCAGAACGATTTTTTAAATTATTATTTCACCACTAAAGCCCATGAGACTTGTAGTTTTTAAAAATGTTTTCATTTTTGATGAGACGCTAAATAAAAGGAGTTTAATCGCCGGCAAACGAAAACCTGCGATTTTCCGTAAATCCCTGACTCGGCCCGTATAGTCAAAAGTATACAAAAAAAGTACCCAGGGAGTAAACTCATTTCCCGAACGATTTTTTGAATTATTATTTCTCCACTAAAGCCCATGAGACTTGTAGTTTTTAAAAATGTTTTCATTTTTGATGAGACGCTGAATAAAAGAAGTTTAATCGCCGGCAAACGAAAACCCGCGACTTCCCGTAAATCTCGGACTCGGCCCGTATAGTCAAAAGTATACAAAGAAACTACCCAGGGAGTAAACTCTTTTCCAGAACAATTTTTTAAATTATCTTTTCACCACTAAAACGCATGAGACTTGTAGTTTTTAAAAATGTTTTCATTTTTGATGAGACGCTGAATAAAAGGAGTTTAATTGCCGGCAAACGAAAACCCGCCATTTCCCGTAAACCCAGGACTCGGCCCGTATAATCAAAAGTATACAAAGAAAGTACCCAAGGGAGTAAACTCATTTTCCGAACGATTTTTTAAATTATTTTTTCACCACTAAAACGCATGAGACTTGTAGTTTTCAAAAATGTTTTCATTTTTGATGAGACGCTGAATAAAAGAAGTTTAATCGCCGGCAAACGAAAACCTGCGATTTCCCGTAAATTCCGGACTCGGCCCGTATAGTCAAAAGTATACAAGGAAAGTACCCAGGGAGTAAACTCATTTCCCGAACGATTTTTTAAATTATTTTTTTCACCACTAAAACGCATGAGACTTGTAGTTTTTAAAAATGTTTTCATTTTTGATGAGACGCTAAATAAAAGGAGTTTAATCGCCGGCAAAGGAAAACCTGCGATTTCCCGTAAATCCCTGACTCGGCCCGTATAGTCGAATGTACACAAAGAAACTACCCGGGGAGTAAACTCATTTCCAGAACAATTTTTTAAATTATTATTTCACCACTAAAGCCCATGAGACTTGTAGTTTTTAAAAATGTTTTCATTTTTGATGAGACGCTAAATAAAAGGAGTTTAATCGCCCGCAAACGAAAACCTGCGATTTCCCGTAAATCCCTGACTCGGCCCGTATAGTCAAATGTATACAAAGAAAGTACCCTGTGAGTAAACTCATTTCCAGAACGATTTTTTAAATTATTATTTCACCACTAAAGCCCATGAGACTTGTAGTTTTTAAAAATGTTTTCATTTTTGATAAGACGCTAAATAAAAGGAGTTTAATCGCCGGCAAACGAAAACCTGCGATTTCCCGTAAATCCCTGACTCGGCCCGTATAGTCAAAAGTATACAAAAAAAGTACCCAGGGAGTAAACTCATTTCCCGAACGATTTTTTGAATTATTATTTCTCCACTAAAGCCCATGAGACTTGTAGTTTTTAAAAATGTTTTCATTTTTGATGAGACGCGGAATAAAAGAAGTTTAATCGCCGGCAAACGAAAACCCGCGACTTCCCGTAAATCCCGGACTCGGCCCGTATAGTCAAAGGTATACAAGGAAAGTACCCAGGGAGTAAACTCATTTCCCGAACGATTTTTTAAATTATTTTTTTCACCACTAAAACGCATGAGACTTGTAGTTTTCAAAAATGTTTTCATTTTTGATGAGACGCTGAATAAAAGAAGTTTAATCGCCGGCAAACGAAAACCTGCGATTTCCCGTAAATCCCGGACTCGGCCCGTATAGTCAAAAGTATACAAAGAAAGTACCCAGGAAGTAAACTCAATTCCCGATCGATTTTTCAAATTATTATTTCACCGCTAAAGCCCATGAGACTTGTTGTTTTTAAAAATGTTTTCATTCTTGATGAGACGCTGAATAAAAGAAGTTTAATCGCCGGCAAACGAAAACCCGCGATTTCCCGTAAATCCCTGACTCGGCCCGTATAGTCGAATGTATACAAAGAAAGTACCCTGCGAGTAAACTCATTTCCAGAAGGATTTTTTAAATTATTATTTCACCACTAAAGCCCATGAGACTTGTAGTTTTTACAAATGTTTTCATTTTTGATGAGACGCTAAATAAAAGGAGTTTAATCGCCGGCAATCGAAAACCTGCGATTTCCCGTAAATCCATGACTCGGCCCGTATAGTCAAAAGCATACAAAAAAAGTACCCAGGGAGTAAACTCATTTCCCGAACGATTTTTTGAATTATTATTTCTCCACTAAAGCCCAGGAGACTTGTAGTTTTTAAAAATGTTTTCATTTTTGATGAGACGATGAATAAAAGAAGTTTAATCGCCGGCAAACGAAAACCCGCGACTTCCCGTAAATCCCGGACTCGGCCCGTATAGTCAAAAGTATACAAGGAAAGTACCCAGGGAGTAAACGCATTTCCCGACCGATTTTTTAAATTATTTTTTTCACCACTAAAACGCATGAGACTTGTAGTTTTTAAAAATGTTTTCATTTTTGATGAGACGCTAAATAAAAGGAGTTTAATCGCCGGCAAACGAAAACCTGCGATTTCCCGTAAATCCCTGACTCGGCCCGTATAGTCGAATGTACACAAAGAAACTACCCAGGGAGTAAACTCATTTCCAGAACGATTTTTTAAATTATTATTTCACCACTAAAGCCCATGAGACTTGTAGTTTTTAAAAATGTTTTCATTTTTGATGAGACGCTAAATAAAAGGAGTTTAATCGCCGGCAAACGAAAACCTGCGATTTCCCGTAAATCCCTGACTCGGCCCGTATAGTCGAATGTATACAAAGAAAGTACCCTGTGAGTAAACTCATTTCCAGAACGATTTTTTAAATTATTATTTCACCACTAAAGCCCATGAGACTTGTAGTTTTTAAAAATGTTTTCATTTTTGATGAGACGCTAAATAAAAGGAGTTTAATCGCCGGCAAACGAAAACCTGCGATTTCCCGTAAATCCCTGACTCGGCCCGTATAGTCAAAAGTATACAAAAAAGTACCCAGGGAGTAAACTCATTTCCCGAACGATTTTTCGAATTATTATTTCACCACTAAAGCCCATGAGACTGGTAGTTTTTACAAATGTTTTCATTTTTGATGAGACGCTGAATAAAAGAAGTTTAATCGCCGGCAAACGAAAACCCGCGACTTCCCGTAAATTCCGGACTCGGCCTGTATAGTCAAAAGTATACAAGGAAAGTACCCAGGGAGTAAACTCATTTCCCGAACGATTTTTTAAATTATTTTTTTCACCACTAAAACGCATGAGACTTGTAGTTTTTAAAAATGTTTTCATTTTTGATGAGACGCTAAATAAAAGGAGTTTAATCGCCGGCAAACGAAAACCTGCGATTTCCCGTAAATCCCTGACTCGGCCCGTATAGTCGAATGTACACAAAGAAACTACCCAGGGAGTAAACTCATTTCCAGAACGATTTTTTAAATTATTATTTCACCACTGAAGCCCATGAGACTTGTAGTTTTTAAAAATGTTTTCATTTTTGATGAGACGCTAAATAAAAGGAGTTTAATCGCCCGCAAACGAAAACCTGCGATTTCCCGTAAATCCCTGACTCGGCCCGTATAGTCAAATGTATACAAAGAAAGTACCCTGTGAGTAAACTCATTTCCAGAACGATTTTTTAAATTATTTTTTTCACCACTAAAACGCATGAGACTTGTAGTTTTCAAAAATGTTTTCATTTTTGATGAGACGCTGAATAAAAGAAGTTTAATCGCCGGCAAACAAAAACCTGCGATTTCCCGTAAATCTCGGACTCGGCCCGTATAGTCAAAAGTATACAAAGAAACTACCCAGGGAGTAAACTCTTTTCCAGAACAATTTTTTAAATTATCTTTTCACCACTAAAACGCATGAGACTTGTAAATTTTAAAAATGTTTTCATTTTTGATGAGACGCTGAATAAAAGGAGTTTAATTGCCGGCAAACGAAAACCCGCCATTTCCCGTAAACCCAGGACTCGGCCCGTATAATCAAAAGTATACAAAGAAAGTACCCAAGGGAGTAAACTCATTTTCCGAACGATTTTTTAAAGTATTTTTTCACCACTAAAACGCATGAGACTTGTAGTTTTCAAAAATGTTTTCATTTTTGATGAGACGCTGAATAAAAGAAGTTTAATCGCCGGCAAACGAAAACCTGCGATTTCCCGTAAATTCCGGACTCGGCCCGTATAGTCAAAAGTATACAAGGAAAGTACCCAGGGAGTAAACTCATTTCCCGAACGATTTTTTAAATTATTTTTTTCACCACTAAAACGCATGAGACTTGTAGTTTTTAAAAATGTTTTCATTTTTGATGAGACGCTAAATAAAAGGAGTTTAATCGCCGGCAAAGGAAAACCTGCGATTTCCCGTAAATCCCTGACTCGGCCCGTATAGTCGAATGTACACAAAGAAACTACCCGGGGAGTAAACTCATTTCCAGAACGATTTTTTAAATTATTATTTCACCACTAAAGCCCATGAGACTTGTAGTTTTTAAAAATGTTTTCATTTTTGATGAGACGCTAAATAAAAGGAGTTTAATCGCCCGCAAACGAAAACCTGCGATTTCCCGTAAATCCCTGACTCGGCCCGTATAGTCAAATGTATACAAAGAAAGTACCCTGTGAGTAAACTCATTTCCAGAACGATTTTTTAAATTATTATTTCACCACTAAAGCCCATGAGACTTGTAGTTTTTAAAAATGTTTTCATTTTTGATAAGACGCTAAATAAAAGGAGTTTAATCGCCGGCAAACGAAAACCTGCGATTTCCCGTAAATCCCTGACTCGGCCCGTATAGTCAAAAGTATACAAAAAAAGTACCCAGGGAGTAAACTCATTTCCCGAACGATTTTTTGAATTATTATTTCTCCACTAAAGCCCATGAGACTTGTAGTTTTTAAAAATGTTTTCATTTTTGATGAGACGCTGAATAAAAGAAGTTTAATCGCCGGCAAACGAAAACCCGCGACTTCCCGTAAATCCCGGACTCGGCCCGTATAGTCAAAGGTATACAAGGAAAGTACCCAGGGAGTAAACTCATTTCCCGAACGATTTTTTAAATTATTTTTTTCACCACTAAAACGCATGAGACTTGTAGTTTTCAAAAATGTTTTCATTTTTGATGAGACGCTGAATAAAAGAAGTTTAATCGCCGGCAAACAAAAACCTGCGATTTCCCGTAAATCCCGGACTCGGCCCGTATAGTCAAAAGTATACAAAGAAACTACCCAGGGAGTAAACTCTTTTCCAGAACAATTTTTTAAATTATCTTTTCACCACTAAAACGCATGAGACTTGTAGTTTTCAAAAATGTTTTCATTTTTGATGAGACGCTGAATAAAAGAAGTTTAATCGCCGGCAAACGAAAACCTGCGATTTCCCGTAAATCCCGGACTCGGCCCGTAAAGTCAAAAGTATACAAAGAAAGTAACCAGGGAGTAAAATCATTTCCCGAACGATTTTACAAATTATTATTTCACCACTAAAGCCCATGAGACTTGTAGTTTTTAAAAATGTTTTCATTTTTGATGAGACGCTGAATAAAAGGAGTTTAATCGCCGGCAAACGAAAACCCGCCATTTCCCGTTAACCCAGGACTCGGCCCGTATAATCAAAAGTATACAAAGAAAGTACCCAAGGGAGTAAACTCATTTTCCGAACGATTTTTTAAATTATTTTTTCACCACTAAAACGCATGAGACTTGTAGTTTTCAAAAATGTTTTCATTTTTGATGAGACGCTGAATAAAAGAAGTTTAATCGCCGGCAAACGAAAACCTGCGATTTCCCGTAAATCCCGGACTCGGCCCGTATAGTCAAAAGTATACAAAGAAAGTACCCTGTGAGTAAACTAATTTCCCGAACGATTTTTTAAATTATTTTTTCACCACTAAAACGCATGAGACTTGTAGTTTTCAAAAATGTTTTCATTTTTGATGAGACGCTTAATAAAAGAGGTTTAATCGCCGGCAAACGAAAACCCGCGATTTCCAGTAAATCCCGGGGGTGGCCCGTATAGTCGAATGTATACAAAGAAAGTACCCAGGGAGTAAACTCATTTCGCGAACGATTTTTTGAATTATTATTTCTCCACTAAAGCCCATGAGACTTGTAGTTTTTAAAAATGTCTTCATTTTTGACGAGACGCTGAATAAAAGAAGTTTAATCGCCGGCAAACGAAAACCCGCGACTTCCCGTAAATCCCGGACTCGGCCCGTATAGTCAAAAGTATACAAGGAAAGTACCCAGGGAGTAAACTCATTTCCCGAACGATTTTTTAAATTATTTTTTTCACCACTAAAACGCATGAGACTTGTAGTTTTCAAAAATGTTTTCATTTTTGATGAGACGCTGAATAAAAGAAGTTTAATCGCCGGCAAACAAAAACCTGCGATTTCCCGTAAATCCCGGACTCGGCCCGTATAGTCAAAAGTATTCAAAGAAACTACCCAGGGAGTAAACTCTTTTCCAGAACGATTTTTTAAATTATCTTTTCACCACTAAAACGCATGAGACTTGTAGTTTTCAAAAATGTTTTCATTTTTGATGAGACGCTGAATAAAAGAAGTTTAATCGCCGGCAAACGAAAACCTGCGATTTCCCGTAAATCCCGGACTCGGCCCGTAAAGTCGAAAGTATACAAAGAAAGTAACCAGGGAGTAAAATCATTTCCCGAACGATTTTTCAATTTATTATTTCACCACTAAAGCCCATGAGACTTGTAGTTTTTAAAAATGTTTTCATTTTTGATGAGACGCTGAATAAAAGGAGTTTAATTGCCGGAAAACAAAAACCCGCCATTTCGCGTAAACCCAGGACTCGGCCCGTATAATCAAAAGTATACAAAGAAAGTACCCAGGGAGTAAACTCATTTTCCGAACGATTTTTCAAATTATTTTTTCACCACTAAAACGCATGAGACTTGTAGTTTTCAAAAATGTTTTCATTTTTGATGAGACGCTGAATAAAAGAAGTTTAATCGCCGGCAAACGAAAACCTGCGATTTCCCGTAAATCCCGGACTCGGCCCGTATAGTCAAAAGTATACAAAGAAAGTACCCAGGAAGTAAACTCAATTCCCGAACGATTTTTCAAATTATTACTTCACCACTAAAGCCCATGAGACTTGTTGTTTTTGAAAATGTTTTCATTCTTGATGAGACGCTGAATAAAAGAAGTTTAATCGCCGGCAAACGAAAACCTGCGACTTCCCGTAAATCCCGGACTCGGCCCGTATAGTCAAAAGTATACAAGGAAAGTACCCAGGGAGTAAACTCATTTCCCGAACGATTTTTTAAATTATTTTTTTCACCACTAAAACGCATGAGACTTGTAGTTTTCAAAAATGTTTTCATTTTTGATGAGACGCTGAATAAAAGAAGTTTAATCGCCGGCAAACAAAAACCTGCGATTTCCTGTAAATCCCGGACTCGGCCCGTATAGTCAAAAGTATACAAGGAAAGTACCCAGGGAGTAAACTCTTTTCCAGAACGATTTTTTAAATTATCTTTTCACCACTAAAACGCATGAGACTTGTAGTTTTTAAAAATGTTTTCATTTTTGATGAGACGCTGAATAAAAGGAGTTTAATCGCCGGCAAACGAAAACCCGCCATTTCCCGTAAACCCAGGACTCGGCCCGTATAATCAAAAGTATACAAAGAAAGTACCCAGGGAGTAAACTCATTTTCCGAACGATTTTTTAAATTATTTTTTCACCACTAAAACGCATGAGACTTGTAGTTTTCAAAAATGTTTTCATTTTTGATGAGACGCTGAATAAAAGAAGTTTAATCGCCGGCAAACGAAAACCTGCGATTTCCCGTAAATCCCGGACTCGGCCCGTATAGTCAAAAGTATACAAAGAAAGTACCCTGTGAGTAAACTAATTTCCCGAACGATTTTTTAAATTATTTTTTCACCACTAAAACGCATGAGACTTGTAGTTTTCAAAAATGTTTTCATTTTTGATGAGACGCTTAATAAAAGAGGTTTAATCGCCGGCAAACGAAAACCCGCGATTTCCAGTAAATCCCGGGGGTGGCCCGTATAGTCGAATGTATACAAAGAAAGTACCCAGGGAGTAAACTCATTTCCCGAACGATTTTTTGAATTATTATTTCTCCACTAAAGCCCATGAGACTTGTAGTTTTTAAAAATGTCTTCATTTTTGACGAGACGCTGAATAAAAGAAGTTTAATCGCCGGCAAACCAAAACCCGCGACTTCCCGTAAATCCCGGACTCGGCCCGTATAGTCAAAAGTATACAAAGAAACTACCCAGGGAGTAAACTCTTTTCCAGAACGATTTTTTAAATTATCTTTTCACCACTAAAACGCATGAGACTTGTAGTTTTCAAAAATGTTTTCATTTTTGATGAGACGCTGAATAAAAGAAGTTTAATCGCCGGCAAACGAAAACCTGCGATTTCCCGTAAATCCCGGACTCGGCCCGTAAAGTCGAAAGTATACAAAGAAAGTAACCAGGGAGTAAAATCATTTCCCGAACGATTTTTCAATTTATTATTTCACCACTAAAGCCCATGAGACTTGTAGTTTTTAAAAATGTTTTCATTTTTGATGAGACGCTGAATAAAAGGAGTTTAATTGCCGGAAAACGAAAACCCGCCATTTCCCGTAAACCCAGGACTCGGCCCGTATAATCAAAAGTATACAAAGAAAGTACCCAGGGAGTAAACTCATTTTCCGAACGATTTTTCAAATTATTTTTTCACCACTAAAACGCATGAGACTTGTAGTTTTCAAAAATGTTTTCATTTTTGATGAGACGCTGAATAAAAGAAGTTTAATCGCTGGCAAACGAAAACCTGCGATTTCCCGTAAATCCCGGACTCGGCCCGTATAGTCAAAAGTATACAAAGAAAGTACCCAGGAAGTAAACTCAATTCCCGAACGATTTTTCAAATTATTACTTCACCACTAAAGCCCATGAGACTTGTTGTTTTTGAAAATGTTTTCATTCTTGATGAGACGCTGAATAAAAGAAGTTTAATCGCCGGCAAACGAAAACCTGCGACTTCCCGTAAATCCCGGACTCGGCCCGTATAGTCAAAAGTATACAAGGAAAGTACCCAGGGAGTAAACTCATTTCCCGAACGATTTTTTAAATTATTTTTTTCACCACTAAAACGCATGAGACTTGTAGTTTTCAAAAATGTTTTCATTTTTGATGAGACGCTGAATAAAAGAAGTTTAATCGCCGGCAAACAAAAACCTGCGATTTCCTGTAAATCCCGGACTCGGCCCGTATAGTCAAAAGTATACAAGGAAAGTACCCAGGGAGTAAACTCTTTTCCAGAACGATTTTTTAAATTATCTTTTCACCACTAAAACGCATGAGACTTGTAGTTTTCAAAAATGTTTTCATTTTTGATGAGACGCTGAATAAAAGAAGTTTAATCGCCGGCAAACAAAAACCTGCGATTTCCTGTAAATCCCGGACTCGGCCCGTATAGTCAAAAGTATACAAAGAAACTACCCAGGGAGTAAACTCTTTTCCAGAACGATTTTTTAAATTATCTTTTCACCACTAAAACGCATGAGACTTGTAGTTTTCAAAAATGTTTTCATTTTTGATGAGACGCTGAATAAAAGAAGTTTAATCGCCGGCAAACGAAAACCTGCGATTTCCCGTAAATCCCGGACTCGGCCCGCAAAGTCAAAAGTATACAAAGAAAGTAAACAGGGAGTAAAATCATTTACTGAACGATTTTTCAAATTATTATTTCACCACTAAAGCCCATGAGACTTGTAGTTTTTAAAAATGTTTTCATTTTTGATGAGACGCTGAATAAAAGGAGTTTAATCGCCGGCAAACGAAAACCCGCCATTTCCCGTAAACCCAGGACTCGGCCCGTATAATCAAAAGTATACAAAGAAAGTACCCAGGGAGTAAACTCATTTTCCGAACGATTTTTTAAATTATTTTTTCACCACTAAAACGCATGAGACTTGTAGTTTTCAAAAATGTTTTCATTTTTGATGAGACGCTGAATAAAAGAAGTTTAATCGCCGGCAAATGAAAACCTGCGATTTCCCGTAAATCCCGGACTCGGCCCGTATAGTCAAAAGTATACAAAGAAAGTACCCAGGGAGTAAACTCATTTTCCGAACGATTTTTTAAATTATCTTTTCACCACTAAAACGCATGAGACTTGTAGTTTTCAAAAATGTTTTCATTTTTGATGAGACGCTGAATAAAAGAAGTTTAATCGCCGGCAAACAAAAACCTGCGATTTCCTGTAAATCCCGGACTCGGCCCGTATAGTCAAAAGTATACAAAGAAACTACCCAGGGAGTAAACTCTTTTCCAGAACGATTTTTTAAATTATCTTTTCACCACTAAAACGCATGAGACTTGTAGTTTTCAAAAATGTTTTCATTTTTGATGAGACGCTGAATAAAAGAAGTTTAATCGCCGGCAAACGAAAACCTGCGATTTCCCGTAAATCCCGGACTCGGCCCGCAAAGTCAAAAGTATACAAAGAAAGTAAACAGGGAGTAAAATCATTTACTGAACGATTTTTCAAATTATTATTTCACCACTAAAGCCCATGAGACTTGTAGTTTTTAAAAATGTTTTCATTTTTGATGAGACGCTGAATAAAAGGAGTTTAATCGCCGGCAAACGAAAACCCGCCATTTCCCGTAAACCCAGGACTCGGCCCGTATAATCAAAAGTATACAAAGAAAGTACCCAGGGAGTAAACTCATTTTCCGAACGATTTTTTAAATTATTTTTTCACCACTAAAACGCATGAGACTTGTAGTTTTCAAAAATGTTTTCATTTTTGATGAGACGCTGAATAAAAGAAGTTTAATCGCCGGCAAATGAAAACCTGCGATTTCCCGTAAATCCCGGACTCGGCCCGTATAGTCAAAAGTATACAAAGAAAGTACCCAGGAAGTAAACTCAATTCCCGAACGATTTTTCAAATTATTATTTCACCACTAAAGCCCATGAGACTTGTAGTTTTCAAAAATGTTTTCATTTTTGATGAGACGCTTAATAAAAGAGGTTTAATCGCCGGCAAACGAAAACCCGCGATTTCCAGTAAATCCCGGGGGTGGCCCGTATAGTCAAATGTATACAAAGAAAGTACCCAGGGAGTAAACTCATTTCCCGAACGATTTTTTGAATTATTATTTCTCCACTAAAGCCCATGAGACTTGTAGTTTTTAAAAATGTTTTCATTTTTGATGAGACGCTGAATAAAAGAAGTTTAATCGCCGGCAAACGAAAACCCGCGACTTCCCGTAAATCCCGGACTCGGCCCGTATAGTCAAAAGTATACAAGGAAAGTACCCAGGGAGTAAACTCATTTCCCGAACGATTTTTTAAATTATTTTTTTCACCACTAAAACGCATGAGACTTGTAGTTTTCAAAAATGTTTTCATTTTTGATGAGACGCTGAATAAAAGAAGTTTAATCGCCGGCAAACAAAAACCTGCGATTTCCCGTAAATCCCGGACTCGGCCGTATAGTGAAAAGTATACAAAGAAACTACCCAGGGAGTAAACTCTTTTCCAGAACGATTTTTTAAATTATCTTTTCACCACTAAAACGCATGAGACTTGTAGTTTTCAAAAATGTTTTCATTTTTGATGAGACGCTGAATAAAAGAAGTTTAATCGCCGGCAAACGAAAACCTGCGATTTCCCGTAAATCCCGGACTCGGCCCGTAAAGTCAAAAGTATACAAAGAAAGTAACCAGGGAGTAAAATCATTTCCCGAACGATTTTTCAAATTATTATTTCACCACTAAAGCCCATGAGACTTGTAGTTTTCAAAAATGTTTTCATTTTTGATGAGACGCTTAATAAAAGAGGTTTAATCGCCGGCAAACGAAAACCCGCGATTTCCAGTAAATCCCGGGGGTGGCCCGTATAGTCAAATGTATACAAAGAAAGTACCCAGGGAGTAAACTCATTTCCCGAACGATTTTTTGAATTATTATTTCTCCACTAAAGCCCATGAGACTTGTAGTTTTTAAAAATGTTTTCATTTTTGATGAGACGCTGAATAAAAGAAGTTTAATCGCCGGCAAACGAAAACCCGCGACTTCCCGTAAATCCCGGACTCGGCCCGTATAGTCAAAAGTATACAAGGAAAGTACCCAGGGAGTAAACTCATTTCCCGAACGATTTTTTAAATTATTTTTTTCACCACTAAAACGCATGAGACTTGTAGTTTTCAAAAATGTTTTCATTTTTGATGAGACGCTGAATAAAAGAAGTTTAATCGCCGGCAAACAAAAACCTGCGATTTCCCGTAAATCCCGGACTCGGCCCGTATAGTGAAAAGTATACAAAGAAACTACCCAGGGAGTAAACTCTTTTCCAGAACGATTTTTTAAATTATCTTTTCACCACTAAAACGCATGAGACTTGTAGTTTTCAAAAATGTTTTCATTTTTGATGAGACGCTGAATAAAAGAAGTTTAATCGCCGGCAAACGAAAACCTGCGATTTCCCGTAAATCCCGGACTCGGCCCGTAAAGTCAAAAGTATACAAAGAAAGTAACCAGGGAGTAAAATCATTTCCCGAACGATTTTTCAAATTATTATTTCACCACTAAAGCCCATGAGACTTGTAGTTTTTAAAAATGTTTTCATTTTTGATGAGACGCTGAATAAAAGGAGTTTAATCGCCGGCAAACGAAAACCCGCCATTTCCCGTAAACCCAGGACTGGGCCCGTATAATCAAAAGTATACAAAGAAAGTACCCAGGGAGTAAACTCATTTTCCGAACGATTTTTTAAATTATTTTTTCACCACTAAAACGCATGAGACTTGTAGTTTTCAAAAATGTTTTCATTTTTGATGAGACGCTGAATAAAAGAAGTTTAATCGCCGGCAAACGAAAACCTGCGATTTCCCGTAAATCCCGGACTCGGCCCGTATAGTCAAAAGTATACAAAGAAAGTACCCAGGGAGTAAACTCATTTCCCGAACGATTTTTTAAATTATTTTTTTCACCACTAAAACGCATGAGACTTGTAGTTTTCAAAAATGTTTTCATTTTTGATGAGACGCTGAATAAAAGAAGTTTAATCGCCGGCAAACAAAAACCTGCGATTTCCCGTAAATCCCGGACTCGGCCCGTATAGTCAAAAGTATACAAAGAAACTACCCAGGGAGTAAACTCTTTTCCAGAACGATTTTTTAAATTATCTTTTCACCACTAAAACGCATGAGACTTGTAGTTTTCAAAAATGTTTTCATTTTTGATGAGACGCTGAATAAAAGAAGTTTAATCGCCGGCAAACGAAAACCTGCGATTTCCCGTAAATCCCGGACTCGGCCCGTAAAGTCAAAAGTATACAAAGAAAGTAACCAGGGAGTAAAATCATTCCCCGAACGATTTTTCAAATTATTATTTCACCACTAAAGCCCATGAGACTTGTAGTTTTTAAAAATGTTTTCATTTTTGATGAGACGCTGAATAAAAGGAGTTTAATCGCCGGCAAACGAAAACCCGCCATTTCCCGTAAACCCAGGACTCGGCCCGTATAATCAAAAGTATACAAAGAAAGTACCCAGGGAGTAAACTCATTTTCCGAACGATTTTTTAAATTATTTTTTTCACCACTAAAACGCATGAGACTTGTAGTTTTCAAAAATGTTTTCATTTTTGATGAGACGCTGAAAAAAAGAAGTTTAATCGCCGGCAAACGAAAACCTGCGATTTCCCGTAAATCCCGGACTCGGCCCGTAAAGTCAAAAGTATACAAAGAAAGTAACCAGGGAGTAAAATCATTTCCCGAACGATTTTTCAAATTATTATTTCACCACTAAAGCCCATGAGACTTGTAGTTTTTAAAAATGTTTTCATTTTTGATGAGTCGCTGAATAAAAGGAGTTTAATCGCCGGCAAACGAATACCCGCCATTTCCCGTAAACCCAGGATTCGGCCCGTATAATCAAAAGTATACAAAGAAAGTACCCAGGGAGTAAACTCATTTTCCGAACGATTTTTTAAATTATTTTTTCACCACTAAAACGCATGAGACTTGTAGTTTTCAAAAATGTTTTCATTTTTGATGAGACGCTGAATAAAAGAAGTTTAATCGCCGGCAAACGAAAACCTGCGATTTCCCGTAAATCCCGGACTCGGCCCGTATAGTCAAAAGTATACAAAGAAAGTACCCAGGAAGTAAACTCAATTCCCGAACGATTTTTCAAATTATTATTTCACCACTAAAGCCCATGAGACTTGTTGTTTTTAAAAATGTTTTCATTCTTGATGAGACGCTGAATAAAAGAAGTTTAATCGCCGGCAAACGAAAACCCGCGACTTCCCGTAAATCCCGGACTCGGCCCGTATAGTCAAAAGTATACAAGGAAAGTACCCAGGGAGTAAACTCATTTCCCGAACGATTTTTTAAATTATTTTTTTCACCACTAAAACGCATGAGACTTGTAATTTTCAAAAATGTTTTCATTTTTGATGAGACGCTGAATAAAAGAAGTTTAATCGCCGGCAAACAAAAACCTGCGATTTCCCGTAAATCCCGAACTCGGCCCGTATAGTCAAAAGTATACAAAGAAACTACCCAGGGAGTAAACTCTTTTCCAGAACGATTTTTTAAATTATCTTTTCACCACTAAAACGCATGAGACTTGTAGTTTTCAAAAATGTTTTCATTTTTGATGAGACGCTGAATAAAAGAAGTTTAATCGTCGGCAAAAGAAAACCCGCCATTTCCCGTAAACCCAGGACTCGGCCCGTATAATCAAAAGTATACAAAGAAAGTACCCAGGGAGTAAACTCATTTTCCGAACGATTTTTTAAATTATTTTTTCACCACTAAAACGCATGAGACTTGTAGTTTTCAAAAATGTTTTCATTTTTGATGAGACGCTGAATAAAAGAAGTTTAATCGCCGGCAAACGAAAACCTGCGATTTCCCGTAAATCCCGGACTCGGCCCGTATAGTCAAAAGTATACAAAGAAAGTACCCAGGAAGTAAACTCAATTCCCGAACGATTTTTCAAATTATTATTTCACCACTAAAGCCCATGAGACATGTTGTTTTTAAAAATGTTTTCATTCTTGATGAGACGCTGAATAAAAGGAGTTTAATCGCCGGCAAACGAAAACCCGCGACTTCCCGTAAATCCCGGACTCGGCCCGTATAGTCAAAAGTATACAAGGAAAGTACCCAGGGAGTAAACTCATTTCCCGAACGATTTTTTAAATTATTTTTTTCACCACTAAAACGCATGAGACTTGTAGTTTTCAAAAATGTTTTCATTTTTGATGAGACGCTGAATAAAAGAAGTTTAATCGCCGGCAAACAAAAACCTGCGATTTCCCGTAAATCCCGGACTCGGCCCGTATAGTCAAAAGTATACAAAGAAACTACCCAGGGAGGAAACTCTTTTCCAGAACGATTTTTTAAATTATCTTTTCACCACTAAAACGCATGAGACTTGTAGTTTTCAAAAATGTTTTCATTTTTGATGAGACGCTGAATAAAAGAAGTTTAATCGCCGGCAAACGAAAACCTGCGATTTCCCGTAAATCCCGGACTCGGCCCGTAAAGTCAAAAGTATACAAAGAAAGTAACCAGGGAGTAAAATCATTCCCCGAACGATTTTTCAAATTATTATTTCACCACTAAAGCCCATGAGACTTGTAGTTTTTAAAAATGTTTTCATTTTTGATGAGACGCTGAATAAAAGGAGTTTAATCGCCGGCAAACGAAAACCCGCCATTTCCCGTAAACCCAGGACTCGGCCCGTATAATCAAAAGTATACAAAGAAAGTACCCAGGGAGTAAACACATTTTCCGAACGATTTTTTAAATTATTTTTTCACCACTAAAACGCATGAGACTTGTAGTTTTCAAAAATGTTTTCATTTTTGATGAGACGCTGAATAAAAGAAGTTTAATCTCCGGCAAATGAAAACCTGCGATTTCCCGTAAATCCCGGACTCGGCCCGTATAGTCAAAAGTATACAAAGAAAGTACCCAGGAAGTAAACTCAATTCCCGAACGATTTTTCAAATTATTATTTCACCACTAAAGCCCATGAGACTTGTTGTTTTTAAAAATGTTTTCATTCTTGATGAGACGCTGAATAAAAGAAGTTTAATCGCCGGCAAACGAAAACCCGCGACTTCCCGGAAATCCCGGACTCGGCCCGTATAGTCAAAAGTATACAAGGAAAGTACCCAGGGAGTAAACTCATTTCCCGAACGATTTTTTAAATTATTTTTTTCACCACTAAAACGCATGAGACTTGTAGTTTTCAAAAATGTTTTCATTTTTGATGAGACGCTGAATAAAAGAAGTTTAATCGCCGGCAAACGAAAACCTGCGATTTCCCGTAAATCCCGGACTCGGCCCGTAAAGTCAAAAGTATACAAAGAAAGTAACCAGGGAGTAAAATCATTTCCCGAACGATTTTTCAAATTATTATTTCACCACTAAAGCCCATGAGACTTGTAGTTTTTAAAAATGTTTTCATTTTTGATGAGTCGCTGAATAAAAGGAGTTTAATCGCCGGCAAACGAAAACCCGCCATTTCCCGTAAACCCAGGACTCGGCCCGTATAATCAAAAGTATACAAAGAAAGTACCCAGGGAGTAAACTCATTTTCCGAACGATTTTTTAAATTATTTTTTCACCACTAAAACGCATGAGACTTGTAGTTTTCAAAAATGTTTTCATTTTTGATGAGACGCTGAATAAAAGAAGTTTAATCGCCGGCAAACGAAAACCTGCGATTTCCCGTAAATCCCGGACTCGGCCCGTATAGTCAAAAGTATACAAAGAAAGTACCCAGGAAGTAAACTCAATTCCCGAACGATTTTTCAAATTATTATTTCACCACTAAAGCCCATGAGACTTGTTGTTTTTAAAAATGTTTTCATTCTTGATGAGACGCTGAATAAAAGAAGTTTAATCGCCGGCAAACGAAAACCCGCGACTTCCCGTAAATCCCGGACTCGGCCCGTATAGTCAAAAGTATACAAGGAAAGTACCCAGGGAGTAAACTCATTTCCCGAACGATTTTTTAAATTATTTTTTTCACCACTAAAACGCATGAGACTTGTAATTTTCAAAAATGTTTTCATTTTTGATGAGACGCTGAATAAAAGAAGTTTAATCGCCGGCAAACAAAAACCTGCGATTTCCCGTAAATCCCGAACTCGGCCCGTATAGTCAAAAGTATACAAAGAAACTACCCAGGGAGTAAACTCATTTCCCGAACGATTTTTTAAATTATTTTTTCACCACTGAAACGCATGAGACTTGTAGTTTTCAGAAATGTTTTCATTTTTGATGAGACGCTTATTGAAAGTGGTTTAATCGCCGGCAAACGAAAACCGCGATTTCCCGTAAATCCCGGGCTTGGCCCGTATAGTCGAATGCATACAAAGAAAGTACCCTGTGAGTAAACTCATTTCCAAAACGATTTTTTAGAGTATCTTTTCACCACTAAAACGCATGAGACATGAGTTTTCAAAAATGTTTTGATTTTTGATGAGACGCTGAATAAAAGAAGTTTAATCGCCGGCAAACGAAAACTTGCGATTTCCCGTAAATCCCGGACTCGGCCCGTAAAGTCAAAAGTATACAAAGAAAGTAACCAGGGAGTAAAATCATTTCCCGAACGATTTTTCAAATTATTATTTCACCACTAAAGCCCATGAGACTTGTAGTTTTTAAAAATGTTTTCATTTTTGATGAGACGCTGAATAAAAGGAGTTTAATCGCCGGCAAACGAAAACCCGCCATTTCCCGTAAACCCAGGACTCGGCCCGTATAATCAAAAGTATACAAAGAAAGTACCCAGGGAGTAAACTCATTTTCCGAACGATTTTTTAAATTATTTTTTCACCACTAAAACGCATGAGACTTGTAGTTTTCAAAAATGTTTTCATTTTTGATGAGACGCTGAATAAAAAAAGTTTAATCGCCGGCAAACGAAAACCTGCGATTTCCCGTAAATCTCGGACTCGGCCCGTATAGTCAAAAGTATACAAAGAAAGTACCCAGGAAGTAAACTCAATTCCCGAACGATTTTTCAAATTATTATTTCACCACTAAAGCCCATGAGACTTGTTGTTTTTAAAAATGTTTTCATTCTTGATGAGACGCTGAATAAAAGAAGTTTAATCGCCGGCAAACGAAAACCCGCGACTTCCCGTAAATCCCGGACTCGGCCCGTATAGTCAAAAGTATACAAGGAAAGTACCCAGGGAGTAAACTCATTTCCCGAACGATTTTTTAAATTATTTTTTTCACCACTAAAACGCATGAGACTTGTAATTTTCAGAAATGTTTTCATTTTTGATGAGACGCTTATTGAAAGTGGTTTAATCGCCGGCAAACGAAAACCGCGATTTCCCGTAAATCCCGGGCTTGGCCCGTATAGTCGAATGCATACAAAGAAAGTACCCTGTGAGTAAACTCATTTCCAAAACGATTTTTTAAAGTATCTTTTCACCACTAAAACGCATGAGACATGAGTTTTCAAAAATGTTTTGATTTTTGATGAGACGCTGAATAAAAGAAGTTTAATCGCCGGCAAACGAAAACCCGCGATTTCCAGTAAATCCCGGACTCGGCCCGTATAGTCAAAAGTATACAAAGAAAGTACCCAGGGAGTAAACTCATTTTCCGAACGATTTTTTAAATTATTTTTTCACCACTAAAACGCATGAGACTTGTAGTTTTCAAAAATGTTTTCATTTTTGATGAGACGCTGAATAAAAGAAGTTTAATCGCCGGCAAACGAAAACCTGCGATTTCCCGTAAATCCCGGACTCGGCCCGTATAGTCAAAAGTATACAAAGAAAGTACCCAGGAAGTAAACTCAATTCCCGAACGATTTTTCAAATTATTATTTCACCACTAAAGCCCATGAGACTTGTTGTTTTTAAAAATGTTTTCATTCTTGATGAGACGCTGAATAAAAGAAGTTTAATCGCCGGCAAACGAAAACCCGCGACTTCCCGTAAATCCCGGACTCGGCCCGTATAGTCAAAAGTATACAAGGAAAGTACCCAGGGAGTAAACTCATTTCCCGAACGATTTTTTAAATTATTTTTTTCACCACTAAAACGCATGAGACTTGTAATTTTCAAAAATGTTTTCATTTTTGATGAGACGCTGAATAAAAGAAGTTTAATCGCCGGCAAACAAAAACCTGCGATTTCCCGTAAATCCCGAACTCGGCCCGTATAGTCAAAAGTATACAAAGAAACTACCCAGGGAGTAAACTCTTTTCCAGAACGATTTTTTAAATTATCTTTTCACCACTAAAACGCATGAGACTTGTAGTTTTCAAAAATGTTTTCATTTTTGATGAGACGCTGAATAAAAGAAGTTTAATCGTCGGCAAACGAAAACCTGCGATTTCCCGTAAATCCCGGACTCGGCCCGTAAAGTCAAAAGTATACAAAGAAAGTAACCAGGGAGTAAAATCATTTCCCGAACGATTTTTCAAATTATTATTTCACCACTAAAGCCCATGAGACTTGTAGTTTTTAAAAATGTTTTCATTTTTGATGAGACGCTGAATAAAAGGAGTTTAATCGCCGGCAAACGAAAACCCGCCATTTCCCGTAAACCCAGGACTCGGCCCGTATAATCAAAAGTATACAAAGAAAGTACCCAGGGAGTAAACTCATTTCCAGAACGATTTTTTAAACTATTATTTCACCACTAAAGTCCATGAGACTTGTAGTTTTTAAAAATGTTTTCATTTTTGATGAGACGCTGAATAAAAGGAGTTTAATCGCCGGCAAACGAAAACTCGCGACTTCCCGTAAATCCCGGACTCGGCCCGTATAGTCAAAAGTATACAAAGAAAGTACCCAGGAAGTAAACTCAATTCCCGAACGATTTTTCAAATTATTATTTCACCACTAAAGCCCATGAGACTTGTTGTTTTTAAAAATGTTTTCATTCTTGATGAGACGCTGAATAAAAGAAGTTTAATCGCCGGCAAACGAAAACCCGCGACTTCCCGTAAATCCCGGACTCGGCCCGTATAGTCAAAAGTATACAAGGAAAGTACCCAGGGAGTAAACTCATTTCCCGAACGATTTTTTAAATTATTTTTTCACCACTAAAACGCATGAGACTTATAGTTTTCAGAAATGTTTTCATTTTTGATGAGACGCTTATTGAAAGTGGTTTAATCGCCGGCAAACGAAAACCGCGATTTCCCGTAAATCCCGGGCTTGGCCCGTATAGTCGAATGCATACAAAGAAAGTACCCTGTGAGTAAACTCATTTCCAAAACGATTTTTTAAAGTATCTTTTCACCACTAAAACGCATGAGACATGAGTTTTCAAAAATGTTTTGATTTTTGATGAGACGCTGAATAAAAGAAGTTTAATCGCCGGCAAACGAAAACCCGCGATTTCCAGTAAATCCCGGACTCGGCCCGTATAGTCAAAAGTATACAAAGAAAGTACCCAGGGAGTAAACTCATTTTCCGAACGATTTTTTAAATTATTTTTTCACCACTAAAACGCATGAGACTTGTAGTTTTCAAAAATGTTTTCATTTTTGATGAGACGCTGAATAAAAGAAGTTTAATCGCCGGCAAACGAAAACCTGCGATTTCCCGTAAATCCCGGACTCGGCCCGTATAGTCAAAAGTATACAAAGAAAGTACCCAGGAAGTAAACTCAATTCCCGAACGATTTTTCAAATTATTATTTCACCACTAAAGCCCATGAGACTTGTTGTTTTTAAAAATGTTTTCATTCTTGATGAGACGCTGAATAAAAGAAGTTTAATCGCCGGCAAACGAAAACCCGCGACTTCCCGTAAATCCCGGACTCGGCCCGTATAGTCAAAAGTATACAAGGAAAGTACCCAGGGAGTAAACTCATTTCCCGAACGATTTTTTAAATTATTTTTTTCACCACTAAAACGCATGAGACTTGTAATTTTCAAAAATGTTTTCATTTTTGATGAGACGCTGAATAAAAGAAGTTTAATCGCCGGCAAACAAAAACCTGCGATTTCCCGTAAATCCCGAACTCGGCCCGTATAGTCAAAAGTATACAAAGAAACTACCCAGGGAGTAAACTCTTTTCCAGAACGATTTTTTAAATTATCTTTTCACCACTAAAACGCATGAGACTTGTAGTTTTCAAAAATGTTTTCATTTTTGATGAGACGCTGAATAAAAGAAGTTTAATCGTCGGCAAACGAAAACCTGCGATTTCCCGTAAATCCCGGACTCGGCCCGTAAAGTCAAAAGTATACAAAGAAAGTAACCAGGGAGTAAAATCATTTCCCGAACGATTTTTCAAATTATTATTTCACCACTAAAGCCCATGAGACTTGTAGTTTTTAAAAATGTTTTCATTTTTGATGAGACGCTGAATAAAAGGAGTTTAATCGCCGGCAAACGAAAACCCGCCATTTCCCGTAAACCCAGGACTCGGCCCGTATAATCAAAAGTATACAAAGAAAGTACCCAGGGAGTAAACTCATTTCCAGAACGATTTTTTAAACTATTATTTCACCACTAAAGTCCATGAGACTTGTAGTTTTTAAAAATGTTTTCATTTTTGATGAGACGCTGAATAAAAGGAGTTTAATCGCCGGCAAACGAAAACTCGCGACTTCCCGTAAATCCCGGACTCGGCCCGTATAGTCAAAAGTATACAAAGAAAGTACCCAGGAAGTAAACTCAATTCCCGAACGATTTTTCAAATTATTATTTCACCACTAAAGCCCATGAGACTTGTTGTTTTTAAAAATGTTTTCATTCTTGATGAGACGCTGAATAAAAGAAGTTTAATCGCCGGCAAACGAAAACCCGCGACTTCCCGTAAATCCCGGACTCGGCCCGTATAGTCAAAAGTATACAAGGAAAGTACCCAGGGAGTAAACTCATTTCCCGAACGATTTTTTAAATTATTTTTTCACCACTAAAACGCATGAGACTTATAGTTTTCAGAAATGTTTTCATTTTTGATGAGACGCTTATTGAAAGTGGTTTAATCGCCGGCAAACGAAAACCGCGATTTCCCGTAAATCCCGGGCTTGGCCCGTATAGTCGAATGCATACAAAGAAAGTACCCTGTGAGTAAACTCATTTCCAAAACGATTTTTTAAAGTATCTTTTCACCACTAAAACGCATGAGACATGAGTTTTCAAAAATGTTTTGATTTTTGATGAGACGCTGAATAAAAGAAGTTTAATCGCCGGCAAACGAAAACCCGCGATTTCCAGTAAATCCCGGACTCGGCCCGTATAGTCACAAGTATACAAAGAAAGTACCCAGGGAGTAAACTCATTTTCCGAACGATTTTTTAAATTATTTTTTCACCACTAAAACGCATGAGACTTGTAGTTTTCAAAAATGTTTTCATTTTTGATGAGACGCTGAATAAAAGAAGTTTAATCGCCGGCAAATGAAAACCTGCGATTTCCCGTAAATCCCGGACTCGGCCCGTATAGTCAAAAGTATACAAAGAAAGTACCCAGGAAGTAAACTCAATTCCCGAACGACTTTTCAAATTATTATTTCACCACTAAAGCCCATGAGACTTGTTGTTTTTAAAAATGTTTTCATTCTTGATGAGACGCTGAATAAAAGAAGTTTAATCGCCGGCAAACGAAAACCCGCGACTTCCCGTAAATCCCGGACTCGGCCCGTATAGTCAAAAGTATACAAGGAAAGTACCCAGGGAGTAAACTCATTTCCCGAACGATTTTTTAAATTATTTTTTCACCACTAAAACGCATGAGACTTATAGTTTTCAGAAATGTTTTCATTTTTGATGAGACGCTTATTGAAAGTGGTTTAATCGCCGGCAAACGAAAACCACGATTTCCCGTAAATCCCGGGCTTGGCCCGTATAGTTGAATGCATACAAAGAAAGTACCCTGTGAGTAAACTCATTTCCAAAACGATTTTTTAAAGTATCTTTTCACCACTAAAACGCATGAGACATGAGTTTTCAAAAATGTTTTGATTTTTGATGAGACGCTGAATAAAAGAAGTTTAATCGCCGGCAAACGAAAACCCGCGATTTCCAGTAAATCCCGGACTCGGCCCGTATAGTCAAAAGTATACAAAGAAAGTACCCAGGGAGTAAACTAATTTCCCGAACGATTTTTTAAATTATTTTTTCACCACTAAAACGCATGAGACTTGTAGTTTTCAAAAATGTTTTCATTTTTGATGAGACGCTTAATAAAAGAGGTTTAATCGTCGGCAAACGAAAACCCGCGATTTCCAGTAAATCCCGGGGGTGGCCCGTGTAGTCGAATGTATACAAAGAAAGTACCCAGGGTGTAAACTCATTTCCCGAACGATTTTTTCAATTTTTTTTTCACCACTAAAACGCACGAGACTTGTAGTTTTTAAAAATGTTTTCATTTTTGATGAGACGAAGAATAAAAGAAGTTTAATCGCCGGCAAACGAAAACCCGCGATTTCCCGTAAATCCCGGGCTTGGCCCGTATAGTCAAAAGTATACAAAGAAAGTACCCAGGGAGTAAACTCATTTCCCGAACGATTTTTTAAATTATTTTTTCACCACTAAAACGCATGAGACTTGTAGTTTTTAAAAGTGTTTTCATTTTTGATGAGACGCTGAATAAAAGAAGTTTAATCGCTGGCAAACGAAAACCCGCGATTTCCTGTAAATCCCGGGCTTGGCCCGTATAGTTGAATGTATATAAAGAAAGTACCCAGGGAGTAAACTGATTTCCCAAACTATTTTTCAAATTATTTCTGCACCACTAGAACGAATGAGACTTGTAGTTTTAAAAAATGTTTTCATTTTTAATGAGACGCTTAATGAAAAAGGGTTAATCGCCGGCAAACGAAAACTCGCGATTTCCCGTAAATCCAGGGCTTGTCCCGTATAGTCGAATGTATACAAAGAAAGTACCCTGTGAGTAAACTCATTTCCAGAACGATTTTTTAAACTATTATTTCACCACTAAAGTCCGTGAGACTTGTAGTTTTTAAAAATGTTTTCATTTTTGATGAGACGCTGAATAAAAGGAGTTTAATCGCCGGCAAACGAAAACTCGCGACTTCCCGTAAATCCCGGACTCGGCCCGTATAGTCAAAAGTATACAAAGAAAGTACCCAGGAAGTAAACTCAATTCCCGAACGATTTTTCAAATTATTATTTCACCACTAAAGCCCATGAGACTTGTTGTTTTTAAAAATGTTTTCATTCTTGATGAGACGCTGAATAAAAGAAGTTTAATCGCCGGCAAACGAAAACCCGCGATTTCCAGTAAATCCCGGACTCGGCCCGTATCGTCAAAAGTATACAAGGAAAGTACCAAGGAAGTAAACTCATTTCCCGAACGATTTTTTAAATTATTTTTTCACCCCTAAAACGCATGAGACTTATAGTTTTCAGAAATGTTTTCATTTTTGATGAGACGCTTATTGAAAGTGGTTTAATCGCCGGCAAACGAAAACCGCGATTTCCCGTAAATCCCGGGCATGGCCCGTATAGTTGAATGCATACAAAGAAAGTACCCTGTGAGTAAACTCATTTCCAAAACGATTTTTTAAAGTATCTTTTCACCACTAAAACGCATGAGACATGAGTTTTCAAAAATGTTTTGATTTTTGATGAGACGCTGAATAAAAGAAGTTTAATCGCCGGCAAACGAAAACCCGCGATTTCCAGTAAATCCCGGACTCGGCCCGTATAGTCAAAAGTATACAAAGAAAGTACCCAGGGAGTAAACTAATTTCCCGAACGATTTTTTAAATTATTTTTTCACCACTAAAACGCATGAGACTTGTAGTTTTCAAAAATGTTTTCATTTTTGATGAGACGCTTAATAAAAGAGGTTTAATCGCCGGCAAACGAAAACCCGCGATTTCCAGTAAATCCCGGGGGTGGCCCGTGTAGTCGAATGTATACAAAGAAAGTACCCAGGGTGTAAACTCATTTCCCGAACGATTTTTTCAATTTTTTTTTCACCACTAAAAAGCACGAGACTTGTAGTTTTTAAAAATGTTTTCATTTTTGATGAGACGAAGAATAAAAGAAGTTTAATCGCCGGCAAACGAAAACCCGCGATTTCCCGTAAATCCCGGGCTTGGCCCGTATAGTCAAAAGTATACAAAGAAAGTACCCAGGGAGTAAACTCATTTCCCGAACGATTTTTTAAATTATTTTTTCACCACTAAAACGCATGAGACTTGTAGTTTTTAAAAGTGTTTTCATTTTTGATGAGACGCTGAATAAAAGAAGTTTAATCGCTGGCAAACGAAAACCCGCGATTTCCCGTAAATCCCGGGCTTGGCCCGTATAGTTGAATGTATATAAAGAAAGTACCCAGGGAGTAAACTGATTTCCCGAACTATTTTTCAAATTATTTCTGCACCACTAGAACGAATGAGACTTGTAGTTTTAAAAAATGTTTTCATTTTTAATGAGACGCTTAATGAAAAAGGGTTAATCGCCGGCAAATGAAAACTCGCGATTTCCCGTAAATCCAGGGCTTGTCCTGTATAGTCGAATGTATACAAAGAAAGTACCCTGTGAGTAAACTCATTTCCAGAACGATTTTTTAAACTATTATTTCACCACTAAAGTCCATGAGACTTGTAGTTTTTAAAAATGTTTTCATTTTTGATGAGACGCTGAATAAAAGGAGTTTAATCGCCGGCAAACGAAAACTCGCGATTTCCCGTAAATCCCGGGCTTGTCCCGTATAGTCGAATGTATACAAAGAAAGTACCCTGTGAGTAAACTCATTTCCAGAACGATTTTTTAAATTATCTTTTCACCACTAAAACGCATGAGACTTGTAGTTTTCAAAAATGTTTTCATTTTTGATGAGACGCTGAATAAAAGAAGTTTAATCGACGGCAAATGAAAACCTGCGATTTCCCGTAAATCCCGGACTCGGCCCGTATAGTCAAAAGTATACAAAGAAAGTACCCAGGAAGTAAACTCAATTCCCGAACGATTTTTCAAATTATTATTTCACCACTAAAGCCCATGAGACTTGTTGTTTTTAAAAATGTTTTCATTTTTGATGAGACGCTGAATAAAAGAAGTTTAATCGCCAGCAAACGAAAACCCGCGACTTCCCGTAAATCCCGGACTCGGCCCGTATAGTCAAAAGTATACAAGGAAAGTACCCAGGGAGTAAACTCATTTCCCGAACGATTTTTTAAATTATTTTTTCACCACTAAAACGCATGAGACTTATAGTGTTCAGAAATGTTTTCATTTTTGATGAGACGCTTATTGAAAATGGTTTAATCGCCGGCAAACGAAAACCGCGATTTCCCGTAAATCCCGGGCTTGGCCCGTATAGTCGAATGCATACAAAGAAAGTACCCTGTGAGTAAACTCATTTCCAAAACGATTTTTTAAAGTATCTTTTCACAACTAAAACGCATGAGACATGAGTTTTCAAAAATGTTTTGATTTTTGATGAGACGCTGAATAAAAGAAGTTTAATCGCCGGCAAACGAAAACCCGCCATTTCCCGTAAATCCCGGACTCGGCCCGTATAGTCAAAAGTATACAAAGAAAGTACCCAGGGAGTAAACTAATTTCCCGAACGATTTTTTAAATTTTTTTTTCCCCACTAAAACGCATGAGACTTGTAGTTTTCAAAAATGTTTTCATTTTTGATGAGACGCTTAATAAAAGAGGTTTAATCGCCGGCAAACGAAAACCCGCGATTTCCAGTAAATCCCGGGGGTGGCCCGTATAGTCGAATGTATACAAAGAAAGTACCCAGGGAGTAAACTCATTTCCCGAACGATTTTTTCAATTTTTTTTTCACCACTAAAACGCACGAGACTTGTAGTATTTAAAAATGTTTTCATTTTTGATGAGACGAAGAATAAAAGAAGTTTAATCGCCGGCAAACGAAAACCCGCGATTTCCCGTAAATCCCGGGCTTGGCCCGTATAGTCAAAAGTATACAAAGAAAGTACCCAGGGAGTAAACTCATTTCCCAAACGATTTTTTAAATTATTTTTTCACCACTAAAACGCATGAGACTTGTAGTTTTTAAAAGTGTTTTCATTTTTGATGAGACGCTGAATAAAAGAAGTTTAATCGCCGGCAAACGAAAACCCGCGATTTCCCGTAAATCCCGGGCTTGGCCCGTATAGTTGAATGTATATAAAGAAAGTACCCAGGGAGTAAACTGATTTCCCGAACTATTTTTCAAATTATTTCTGCACCACTAGAACGAATGAGACTTGTAGTTTTAAAAAATGTTTTCATTTTTAATGAGACGCTTAATGAAAAAGGGTTAATCGCCGGCAAATGAAAACTCGCGATTTCCCGTAAATCCAGGGCTTGTCCCGTATAGTCGAATGTATACAAAGAAAGTACCCTGTGAGTAAACTCATTTCCAGAACGATTTTTTAAACTATTATTTCACCACTAAAGTCCATGAGACTTGTAGTTTTTAAAAATGTTTTCATTTTTGATGAGACGCTGAATAAAAGGAGTTTAATCGCCGGCAAACGAAAACTCGCGATTTCCCGTAAATCCCGGGCTTGTCCCGTATAGTCGAATGTATACAAAGAAAGTACCCTGTGAGTAAACTCATTTCCAGAACGATTTTTTAAATTATCTTTTCACCACTAAAACGCATGAGACTTGTAGTTTTCAAAAATGTTTTCATTTTTGATGAGACGCTGAATAAAAGAAGTTTAATCGACGGCAAATGAAAACCTGCGATTTCCCGTAAATCCCGGACTCGGCCCGTATAGTCAAAAGTATACAAAGAAAGTACCCAGGAAGTAAACTCAATTCCCGAACGATTTTTCAAATTATTATTTCACCACTAAAGCCCATGAGACTTGTTGTTTTTAAAAATGTTTTCATTCTTGATGAGACGCTGAATAAAAGAAGTTTAATCGCCGGCAAACGAAAACCCGCGACTTCCCGTAAATCCCGGACTCGGCCCGTATAGTCAAAAGTATACAAGGAAAGTACCCAGGGAGTAAACTCATTTCCCGAACGATTTTTTAAATTATTTTTTCACCACTAAAACGCATGAGACTTATAGTGTTCAGAAATGTTTTCATTTTTGATGAGACGCTTATTGAAAATGGTTTAATCGCCGGCAAACGAAAACCGCGATTTCCCGTAAATCCCGGGCTTGGCCCGTATAGTCGAATGCATACAAAGAAAGTACCCTGTGAGTAAACTCATTTCCAAAACGATTTTTTAAAGTATCTTTTCACCACTAAAACGCATGAGACATGAGTTTTCAAAAATGTTTTGATTTTTGATGAGACGCTGAATAAAAGAAGTTTAATCGCCGGCAAACGAAAACCCGCCACTTCCCGTAAATCCCGGACTCGGCCCGTATAGTCAAAAGTATACAAAGAAAGTACCCAGGGAGTAAACTAATTTCCCGAACGATTTTTTAAATTTTTTTTTCACCACTAAAACGCATGAGACTTGTAGTTTTCAAAAATGTTTTCATTTTTGATGAGACGCTTAATAAAAGAGGTTTAATCGCCGGCAAACGAAAACCCGCGATTTCCAGTAAATCCCGGGGGTGGCCCGTATAGTCGAATGTATACAAAGAAAGTACCCAGGGAGTAAACTCATTTCCCGAACGATTTTTTCAATTTTTTTTTCACCACTAAAACGCACGAGACTTGTAGTATTTAAAAATGTTTTCATTTTTGATGAGACGAAGAATAAAAGAAGTTTAATCGCCGGCAAACGAAAACCCGCGATTTCCCGTAAATCCCGGGCTTGGCCCGTATAGTCAAAAGTATACAAAGAAAGTACCCAGGGAGTAAACTCATTTCCCGAACGATTTTTTAAATTATTTTTTCACCACTAAAACGCATGAGACTTGTAGTTTTTAAAAGTGTTTTCATTTTTGATGAGACGCTGAATAAAAGAAGTTTAATCGCCGGCAAACGAAAACCCGCGATTTCCCGTAAATCCCGGGCTTGGCCCGTATAGTTGAATGTATATAAAGAAAGTACCCAGGGAGTAAACTGATTTCCCGAACTATTTTTCAAATTATTTCTGCACCACTAGAACGAATGAGACTTGTAGTTTTAAAAAATGTTTTCATTTTTAATGAGACGCTTAATGAAAAAGGGTTAATCGCCGGCAAATGAAAACTCGCGATTTCCCGTAAATCCAGGGCTTGTCCCGTATAGTCGAATGTATACAAAGAAAGTACCCTGTGAGTAAACTCATTTCCAAAACGATTTTTTAAAGTATCTTTTCACCACTAAAACGCATGAGACATGAGTTTTCAAAAATGTTTTGATTTTTGATGAGATGCTGAATAAAAGAAGTTTAATCGCCGGCAAACGAAAACCCGCCACTTCCCGTAAATCCCGGACTCGGCCCGTATAGTCAAAAGTATACAAAGAAAGTACCCAGGGAGTAAACTAATTTCCCGAACGATTTTTTAAATTTTTTTTTCACCACTAAAACGCATGAGACTTGTAGTTTTCAAAAATGTTTTCATTTTTGATGAGACGCTTAATAAAAGAGGTTTAATCGCCGGCAAACGAAAACCCGCGATTTCCAGTAAATCCCGGGGGTGGCCCGTATAGTCGAATGTATACAAAGAAAGTACCCAGGGAGTAAACTCATTTCCCGAACGATTTTTTCAATTTTTTTTTCACCACTAAAACGCACGAGACTTGTAGTATTTAAAAATGTTTTCATTTTTGATGAGACGAAGAATAAAAGAAGTTTAATCGCCGGCAAACGAAAACCCGCGATTTCCCGTAAATCCCGGGCTTGGCCCGTATAGTCAAAAGTATACAAAGAAAGTACCCAGGGAGTAAACTCATTTCCCGAACGATTTTTTAAATTATTTTTTCACCACTAAAACGCATGAGACTTGTAGTTTTTAAAAGTGTTATCATTTTTGATGAGACGCTGAATAAAAGAAGTTTAATCGCCGGCAAACGAAAACCCGCGATTTCCCGTAAATCCCGGGCTTGGCCCGTATAGTTGAATGTATATAAAGAAAGTACCCAGGGAGTAAACTGATTTCCCGAACTATTTTTCAAATTATTTCTGCACCACTAGAACGAATGAGACTTGTAGTTTTAAAAAATGTTTTCATTTTTAATGAGACGCTTAATGAAAAAGGGTTAATCGCCGGCAAATGAAAACTCGCGATTTCCCGTAAATCCAGGGCTTGTCCCGTATAGTCGAATGTATACAAAGAAAGTACCCTGTGAGTAAACTCATTTCCAGAACGATTTTTTAAACTATTATTTCACCACTAAAGTCCATGAGACTTGTAGTTTTTAAAAATGTTTTCATTTTTGATGAGACGCTGAATAAAAGGAGTTTAATCGCCGGCAAACGAAAACTCGCGATTTCCCGTAAATCCCGGGCTTGTCCCGTATAGTCGAATGTATACAAAGAAAGTACCCTGTGAGTAAACTCATTTCCAGAACGATTTTTTAAATTATCTTTTCACCACTAAAACGCATGAGACTTGTAGTTTTCAAAAATGTTTTCATTTTTGATGAGACGCTGAATAAAAGAAGTTTAATCGCCGGCAAACGAAAACCTGCGATTTCCCGTAAATCCCGGACTCGGCCCTTATAGTCAAAAGTATACAAAAAAAGTACCCTGGGAAAAAACTCATTTGCCGAACGATTTTTTATGTTATTATTTCACCACTAAAGCCCATGAGACTTGTAGTTTTTACAAATGTTTTTATTTTTGATGAGACGCTAAATGAAAGGAGTTTAATCGCCGGCAAACGAAAACCCGCCATTTCCCGTAAACCCCGGACTCGGTCCGTATAGTCAAAAGTATACAAAGAAAGTACCCCGGGAGTAAACTCATTTCCCGAACGATTTTTTATATTATTATTTCACCACTAAAGCCCATGAGACTTGTAGTTTTTAAAAATGTTTTCATTTTTGATGAGACGCTAAATAAAAGGAGTTTAATCGCCGGCAAACGAAAACCTGCGATTTCCCGTAAATCCCTGACTCGGCCCGTATAGTCGAATGTATACAAAGAAAGTACCCTGTGAGTAAACTCATTTCCAGAACGATTTTTTAAATTATTATTTCACCACTAAAGCCCATGAGACTTGTAGTTTTTAAAAATGTTTTCATTTTTGATGAGACGCTAAATAAAAGGAGTTTAATCGCCGGCAAACGAAAACCTGCGATTTCCCGTAAATCCCGGACTCGGCCCGTATAGTCAAAAGTATACAAAAAAAGTACCCAGGGAGTAAAATCATTTCCCGAACGATTTTTTGAATTATTTGTTCTCCACTAAAGCCCATGAGACTTGTAGTTTTTAAAAATGTTTTCATTTTTCATGAGACGCTGAATAAAAGAAGTTTAATCGCCGGCAAACGAAAACCCGCGACTTCCCGTAAATCCCGGACTCGGCCCGTAGAGTCAAAAGTATACAAGGAAAGTACCCAGGGAGTAAACTCATTTCCCGAACGATTTTTTAAATTATTTTTTCACCACTAAAACGCATGAGACTTGTAGTTTTCAAAAATGTTTTCATTTTTGATGAGACGCTGAATAAAAGAAGTTTAATCGCAGGCAAACAAAAACCTGCGATTTCCCGTAAATCCCGGACTCGGCCCGTATAGTCAAATGTATACAAAGAAACTACCCAGGGAGTAAACTCATTTCCAGAACGATTTTTTAAATTATCTTTTCACCACTAAAACGCATGAGACTTGTAGTTTTCAAAAATGCTTTCATTTTTGATGAGACGCTGAATAAAAGAAGTTTTATCGCCGGCAAACGAAAACCTGCGATTTCCCGTAAATCCCGGACTCGGCCCGTATAGTCAAAAGTATACAAAGAAAGTACCCAGGGAGTAAACTCATTTCCCGAACGATTTTTTATATTATTTTTTCACCACTAAAACGCATGAGACTTGTAGTTTTTAAAAATGTTTTCATTTTTGATGGGACGCTGAATAAAAGAAGTTTAATCGCCGGCAAACGAAAACCCGCCATTTCCCGTAAACCCCGGACTCGGTCCGTATAGTCAAAAGTATACAAAGAAAGTACCCAGGGAGTAAACTCATTTCCAGAACGATTTTTTAAATTATCTTTTCACCACTAAAACGCATGAGACTTGTAGTTTTCAAAAATGTTTTCATTTTTGATGAGACGCTGAATAAAAGAAGTTTAATCGCCGGCAAAGGAAAACCCGCGACTTCCCGTAAATCCCGGACTCGGCCCGTATAGTCAAAAGTATACAAAGAAAGTACCCAGGGAGTAAACTCATTTCCCGAACGATTTTTTAAATTATTTTTTCACCACTAAAACGCATGAGACTTGTAGTTTTTAAAAATGTTTTCATTTTTGATGAGACGCTGAATAAAAGAAGTTTAATCGCCGGCAAACGAAAACCCGCGACTTCCCGTAAATCCCGGACTCGGCCCGTATAGTCAAAAGTATACAAAGAAAGTACCCAGGGAGTAAACTCATTTCCCGAACGATTTTTTATGTTATTATTTCACCACTAAAGACCATGAGACTTGTAGTTTTTACAAATGTTTTCATTTTTGATGAGACGCTGAATGAAAGGAGTTTAATCGCCGGCAAACGAAAACCCGCCATTTCCCGTAAATCCCGAACTCGGCCCGTATAGTCAAAAGTATACAAAGAAAGTACCCAGGGAGTAAACTCATTTCCCGAACGATTTTTTAAATTATTTTTTCACCACTAAAACGCATGAGACTTGTAGTTTTTAAAAATGTTTTCATTTTTGATGAGACGCTGAATAAAAGAAGTTTAATCGCCGGCAAACAAAAACCCGCGACTTCCCGTAAATCCCGGACTCGGCCCGTATAGTCAAAAGTATACAAAGAAAGTACCCAGGGAGTAAACTCATTTCCCGAACGATTTTTTATGTTATTATTTCACCACTAAAGACCATGAGACTTGTAGTTTTTACAAATGTTTTCATTTTTGATGAGACGCTGAATGAAAGGAGTTTAATCGCCGGCAAACGAAAACCCGCCATTTCCCGTAAACCCCGGACTCGGTCCGTATAGTCAAAAGTATACAAAGAAAGTACCCAGGGAGTAAACTCATTTCCAGAACGATTTTTTAAATTATCTTTTCACCACTAAAACGCATGAGACTTGTAGTTTTCAAAAATGTTTTCATTTTTGATAAGACGCTGAATAAAAGAAGTTTAATCGCCGGCAAAGGAAAACCTGCGATTTCCCGTAAATCCCAGACTCGGCCCGTATAGTCATAAGTACACAAAGAAAGTACCCAGGGAGTAAACTCATTTCCCGAACGAGTTTTTATATTATTAATTCACCACTGAAGCCCGTGAGACTTGTAGTTTTTAAAAATGTTTTCATTTTTGATGAGACGCTGAATAAAAGGAGTTTAATCGCCGGCAAACGAAAACCCGCCATTTCCCGTAAACCCCGGACTCGGTCCGTATAGTCAAAAGTATACAAAGAAAGTACCCAGGGAGTAAACTCATTTCCCGAACGATTCTTTAAATTATTTTTTCACCACTAAAACGCATGAGACTTGTAGTTTTCAAAAATGTTTTCATTTTTGATGAGACGCTGAATAAAAGAAGTTTAATCGCCGGCAAAGGAAACCCTGCGATTTCCCGTAAATCCCGGACTCGGCCCGTATAGTCATAAGTACACAAAGAAAGTACCCAGGGAGTAAACTCATTTCCCAAACGATTTTTTATATTATTATTTCACCACTAAAGCCCATGAGACTTGTAGTTTTTAAAAATGTTTTCATTTTTGATGAGACGCTGAATAAAAGGAGTTTAATCGCCGGCAAACGAAAACCCGCCATTTCCCGTAAACCCCGGACTCGGTCCGTATAGTCAAAAGTATACAAAGAAAGTACCCAGGGAGTAAACTCATTTCCCGAACGATTTTTTAAATTATTTTTTCACCACTAAAACGCATGAGACTTGTAGTTTTTAAAAATGTTTTCATTTTTGATGAGACGCTGAATAGAAGAAGTTTAATCGCCGGCAAACGAAAACCCGCGACTTCCCGTAAAATCCCGGACTCGGCCCGTATAGTCAAAAGTATACAAAGAAAGTACCCAGGGAGTAAACACATTTCCCGAACGATTTTTCATGTTATTATTTCACCACTAAAGACCATGAGACTTGTAGTTTTTACAAATGTTTTCATTTTTGATGAGACGCTGAATGAAAGGAGTTTAATCGCCGGCAAACGAAAACCCGCCATTTCCCGTAAACCCCGGACTCGGTCCGTATAGTCAAAAGTATACAAAGAAAGTACCCAGGGAGTAAACTCATTTCCAGAACGATTTTTTAAATTATCTTTTCACCACTAAAACGCATGAGACTTGTAGTTTTCAAAAATTTTTTCATTTTTGATGAGACGCTGAATAAAAGAAGTTTAATCGCCGGCAAAGGAAAACCTGCGATTTCCCGTAAATCCCGGACTCGGCCCGTATAGTCATAAGTACACAAAGAAAGTACCCAGGGAGTAAACTCATTTCCCGAACGAGTTTTTATATTATTATTTCACCACTAAAGCCCATGAGACTTGTAGTTTTTAAAAATGTTTTCATTTTTGATGAGACGCTGAATAAAAGGAGTTTAATCGCCGGCAAACGAAAACCCGCCATTTCCCGTAAACCCCGGACTCGGTCCGTATAGTCAAAAGTATACAAAGAAAGTACCAAGGGAGTAAACTCATTTCCCGAACGATTCTTTAAATTATTTTTTCACCACTAAAATCATGAGACTTGTAGTTTTCAAAAATGTTTTCATTTTTGATGAGACGCTGAATAAAAGAAGTTTCATCGCCGGCAAACGAAAACCTGCGATTTCCCGTAAATCCCGGACTCGACCCGTATAGTCAAAAGTATACAAAGAAAGTACCCAGTGAGTAAACTCATTTCCCGAACGATTTTTTATATTATTTTTTCACCACTAAAACGCATGAGACTTGTAGTTTTTAAAAATGTTTTCATTTTTGATGGGACGCTGAATAAAAGAAGTTTAATCGCCGGCAAACGAAAACCCGCCATTTCCCGTAAACCCCGGACTCGGTCCGTATAGTCAAAAGTATACAAAGAAAGTACCCAGGGAGTAAACTGATTTCCAGAACGATTTTTTAAATTATCTTTTCACCACTAAAACGCATGAGACTTGTAGTTTTCATAAATGTTCTCATTTTTGATGAGACGCTGAATAAAAGAAGTTTAATCGCCGGCAAAGGAAAACCTGCGATTTCCCGTAAATCCCGGACTCGGCCCGTATAGTCATAAGTACACAAAGAAAGTACCCAGGGAGTAAACTCATTTCCCGAACGATTTTTTATAATATTATTTCACCACTAAAGCCCATGAGACTTGTAGTTTTTAAAAATGTTTTCATTTTTGATGAGACACTGAATAAAAGGAGTTTAATCGCCGGCAAACGAAAACCCGCCATTTCCCGTAAACCCCGCACTCGGTCCGTATAGTGAAAAGTATACAAAGAAAGTACCCAGGGAGTAAACTCATTTCCCGAACGATTTTTTAAATTATTTTTTCAGCACTAAAACGCATGAGACTTGTAGTTTTCAAAAATGTTTTCATTTTTGATGAGACGCTTAATGCAAGAGGTTTAATCGCCGGCAGTTTTCAAAAATGTTTTCATTTTTGATGAGACGCTGAATAAAAGAAGTTTAATCGCCGGCAAACGAAAACACGCGACTTCCCGTAAATCCCGGACTCGGCCCGTATAGTCAAAAGTATACAAAGAAAGTACCCAGGGAGTAAACTCATTTCTAAAACGATTTTTTAAGGTATCTTTTCACCACTAAAACGCATGAGACTTGTAGTTTTTACAAATGTTTTCATTTTTGATGAGACGCTGAATGAAAGGAGTTTAATCGCCGGCAAACGAAAACCCGCCATTTCCCGTAAACCCCGGACTCGGTCCGTATAGTCAAAAGTATACAAAGAAAGTACCCAGGGAGTAAACTCATTTCCAGAACGATTTTTTAAATTATCTTTTCACCACTAAAACGCATGAGACTTGTAGTTTTCAAAAATGTTTTCATTTTTGATGAGACGCTGAATAAAAGAAGTTTAATCGCCGGCAAAGGAAAACCTGCGATTTCCCGTAAATCCCGGACTCGGCCCGTATAGTCATAAGTACACAAAGAAAGTACCCAGGGAGTAAACTCATTTCCCGAACGAGTTTTTATATTATTATTTCACCACTAAAGCCCATGAGACTTGTAGTTTTTAAAAATGTTTTCATTTTTGATGAGACGCTGAATAAAAGGAGTTTAATCGCCGGCAAACGAAAACCCGCCATTTCCCGTAAACCCCGGACTCGGTCCGTATAGTCAAAAGTATACAAAGAAAGTACCAAGGGAGTAAACTCATTTCCCGAACGATTCTTTAAATTATTTTTTCACCACTAAAATCATGAGACTTGTAGTTTTCAAAAATGTTTTCATTTTTGATGAGACGCTGAATAAAAGAAGTTTCATCGCCGGCAAACGAAAACCTGCGATTTCCCGTAAATCCCGGACTCGACCCGTATAGTCAAAAGTATACAAAGAAAGTACCCAGTGAGTAAACTCATTTCCCGAACGATTTTTTATATTATTTTTTCACCACTAAAACGCATGAGACTTGTAGTTTTTAAAAATGTTTTCATTTTTGATGGGACGCTGAATAAAAGAAGTTTAATCGCCGGCAAACGAAAACCCGCCATTTCCCGTAAACCCCGGACTCGGTCCGTATAGTCAAAAGTATACAAAGAAAGTACCCAGGGAGTAAACTGATTTCCAGAACGATTTTTTAAATTATCTTTTCACCACTAAAACGCATGAGACTTGTAGTTTTCATAAATGTTCTCATTTTTGATGAGACGCTGAATAAAAGAAGTTTAATCGCCGGCAAAGGAAAACCTGCGATTTCCCGTAAATCCCGGACTCGGCCCGTATAGTCATAAGTACACAAAGAAAGTACCCAGGGAGTAAACTCATTTCCCGAACGATTTTTTATAATATTATTTCACCACTAAAGCCCATGAGACTTGTAGTTTTTAAAAATGTTTTCATTTTTGATGAGACACTGAATAAAAGGAGTTTAATCGCCGGCAAACGAAAACCCGCCATTTCCCGTAAACCCCGCACTCGGTCCGTATAGTCAAAAGTATACAAAGAAAGTACCCAGGGAGTAAACTCATTTCCCGAACGATTTTTTAAATTATTTTTTCAGCACTAAAACGCATGAGACTTGTAGTTTTCAAAAATGTTTTCATTTTTGATGAGACGCTTAATGCAAGAGGTTTAATCGCCGGCAGTTTTCAAAAATGTTTTCATTTTTGATGAGACGCTGAATAAAAGAAGTTTAATCGCCGGCAAACGAAAACACGCGACTTCCCGTAAATCCCGGACTCGGCCCGTATAGTCAAAAGTATACAAAGAAAGTACCCAGGGAGTAAACTCATTTCTAAAACGATTTTTTAAGGTATCTTTTCACCACTAAAACGCATGAGACTTGTAGTTTTCAAAAATGTTTTCATTTTTGATGAGACGCTGAATAAAAGAAGTTTAATCGCCGGCAAACGAAAACCCGCCATTTCTCGTAAACCCCGGACTCGGCCCGTATAGTCAAAAGTATACAAAGAAAGTACCCAGGGAGTAAACTCATTTCCCGAACGATTTTTTATATCATTTTTTCACCACTAAAACGCATGAGACTTGTAGTTTTCAAAAATGTTTTCATTTTTGATGGGACGCTGAATAAAAGAAGTTTAATCGCCGGCAAACGAAAACCCGCGATTTCCCGTAAATCCCGGACTCAACCCGTATAGTCAAAAGTATACAAAGAAAATACCCAGGGAGTAAACTCATTTCTAAAACGATTTTTTAAAGTATCTTTTCACCACTAAAACGCATGAGACTTGTAGTTTTCAAAAATGTTTCCATTTTTGATGAGACGCTGAATAAAAGAAGTTTAATCGCCGGCAAACGAAAACCCGCGATTTCCCGTAAATCCCGGGCTTGGCCCGCATAGTCGAATGTATACAAAGAAAGTACCCAGGGAGTAAACTAATTTCCCGAACGATTTTTTAAAGTATCTTTTCACCACTAAAACGCATGAGACTTGTAGTTTTTAAAAATGTTTTCATTTTTAATGAGACGCTGAATAAAAGAAGTTTAATCGCCGGCAAACGAAAACCCGCCATTTCCCGTAAACCCCGGACTCGGGCCGTATAGTCAAAAGTATACAAAGAAAGTACCCAGGGAGTAAACTCATTTCCCGAACGATTTTTTATATCATTTTTTCACCACTAAAACGCATGAGACTTGTAGTTTTCAAAAAGGTTTTCATTTTTGATGGGACGCTGAATAAAAGAAGTTTAATCGCCGGCAAACAAAAACCCGCGATTTCCCGTAAATCCCGGACTCAACCCGTATAGTGAAAAGTATACAAAGAAATTACCCCGGGAGTAAACTCATTTCCCGAACGATTTTTTAAATTATTTTTTCACCACTAAAACGCATGAGACTTGTAGTTTTCAAAAATGTTTTCATTTTTGATGAGACGCTTAATGAAAGAGGTTTAATCGCCGGCAAACGAAAACCCGCGATTTCCCGTAAATCCCATGTTTGGCCCGTATAGTCGAATGTATACAAAAAAAGTACCTTGTGAGTAAACTCATTTCCAAAACGATTTTTTAAAGTACATTTTCACCACTAAAACGCATGAGACTTGAAGTTTTCAGAAATGTTTTCATTTTTGATGAGACGCTTAATGAAAGTGGTTTAATCGCCGGCAAACAAAACCCGCGATTTCCCGTAAATCCCAGGTTTGGCCCGTATAGTCGAATGTATACAAAGAAAGTACCCTGTGAGTAAACTCATTTCCAAAACGATTTTTTAAAGTATCTTTTCACCACTAAAACGCATGAGACTTGTAGTTTTCAAAAATGTTTTCATTTTTGATGAGACGCTGAATAAAAGAAGTTTAATCGCCGGTAAACGAAAACCCGCCATTTCCCGTAAACCCCGGACTCGGCCCGTATAGTCAAAAGTATACAAAGAAAGTACCCAGGGAGTAAACTCATTTCCCGAACGATTTTTTATATTATTTTTTCACCACTAAAACGCATGAGACTTGTAGTTTTCAAAAATGTTTTCATTTTTGATGAGACGCTGAATAAAAGAAGTTTATTCGCCGGCAAACGAAAACCCGCGATTTCCCGTAAACCCCGGAATCGGTCCGTATAGTCAAAAGTATACAAAGAAAGTACCCAGGGAGTAAACTCATTTCCAGAACGATTTTTTAAATTATCTTTTCACCACTAAAACGCATGAGACTTGTAGTTTTCAAAAATGTTTTCATTTTTGATGAGACGCTTAATGAAAGTGGTTTAATCGCCGGCAAACGAAAACCCGCGATTTCCCGTAAATCCCAGGTTTGGCCCGTATAGTCGAATGTATACAAAGAAAGTACCCTGTGAGTAAACTCATTTCCAAAACGATTTTTTAAAGTATCTTTTCACCACTAAAACGCATGAGGCTTGTAGTTTTCAAAAATGTTTTCATTTTTGATGAGACGCTGAATAAAAGAAGTTTAATCGCCGGCAAACGAAAACCCGCCATTTCCCGTAAACCCCGGACTCGGCCCGTATAGTCAAAAGTATACAAAGAAAGTACCCAGGGAGTAAACTCATTTCCCGAACGATTTCTTATATTATTTTTTCACCACTAAAACGCATGAGACTTGTAGTTTTCAAAAATGTTTTCATTTTTGATGGGACGCTGAATAAAAGAAGTTTAATCGCCGGCAAACGAAAACCCGCGATTTCCCGTAAACCCCGGACTCGGTCCGTATAGTCAAAAGTATACAAAGAAAGTACCCAGGGAGTAAACTCATTTCCAGAACGATTTTTTAAATTATCTTTTCACCACTAAAACGCATGAGACTTGTAGTTTTCAAAAATGTTTTCATTTTTGATGAGACGCTGAATAAAAGAAGTTTAATCGCCGGCAAAGGAAAACCTGTGATTTCCCGTAAATCCCGGACTCGGCCCGTATAGTCATAAGTACACAAAGAAAGTACCCAGGGAGTAAACTCATTTCCCGAAGGATTTTTTAAATTATTTTTTCACTACTAAAACGCATGAGACTTGTAGTTTTCAAAAATGTTTTCATTTTTGATAAGACGCTGAATAAAAGAAGTTTCATCGCCGGCAAACGAAAACCTGCGATTTCCCGTAAATCCCGGACTCGGCCCGTATAGTCAAAAGTATACAAAGAAAGTACCCAGGGAGTAAACTCATTTCCTGAACGATTTTTTATATTATTTTTTCACCACTAAAACGCATGAGACTTGTAGTTTTTAAAAATGTTTTCATTTTTGATGGGACGCTTAATAAAAGAAGTTTAATCGCCGGCAAACGAAAATCTGCGATTTCCCGTAAATCCCGGACTCGGCCCTTATAGTCAAAAGTATACAAAGAAAGTACCCAGGGAGTAAACTCATTTCCCGAACGATTTTTTATATTATTTTTTCACCACTAAAACGCATGAGACTTGTAGTTTTTAAAAATGTTTTCATTTTTGATGAGACGCTGAATAAAAGGATTTTAATCGCCGGTAAACGAAAACCCGCCATTTCCCGTAAACCCCGGCCTCGGTCCGTATAGTGAAATGTATACAAAGAAAGTACCCAGGGAGTAAACTCATTTCCCGAACGATTTTTTAAATTATTTTTTCACCACTAAAACGCATGAGACTTGTAGTTTTCAAAAATGTTTTCATTTTTGATGAGACGCTGAATAAAAGAAGTTTCATCGCCGGCAAACGAAAATCTGCGATTTCCCGTAAATCCCGGACTCGGCCCGTATAGTCAAAAGTATACAAAGAAAGTACCCAGGGAGTAAACTCTTTTCACGAACGATTTTTTATATTATTTTTTCACTACTAAAACGCATGAGACTTGTAGTTTTGAAAAATGTTTTCATTTTTGATGGGACGCTGAATAAAAGAAGTTTAATCGCCGGCAAACGAAAACCCGCGATTTCCCGTAAACCCCGGACTCGGTCCGTATAGTCAAAAGTATACAAAGAAAGTACCCAGGGAGTAAACTCATTTCCAGAACGATTTTTTAAATTATCTTTTCACCACTAAAACGCATGAGACTTGTAGTTTTCAAAAATGTTTTCATTTTTGATAAAACGCTGAATAAAAGAAGTTTAATCGCCGGCAAAGGAAAACCTGTGATTTCCCGTAAATCCCGGACTCGGCCCGTATAGTCATAAGTACACAAAGAAAGTACCCAGGGAGTAAACTCATTTCCCGAAGGATCTTTTTTATTATTATTTCACCACTAAAGCCCATGAGACTTGTAGTTTTTAAAAATGTTTTCATTTTTGATGAGACGCTGAATAAAAGGAGTTTAATCGCCGGCAAACGAAAACCCGCCATTTCCCGTAAACCCCAGACTCGGTCCGTATAGTCAAAAGTATACCAAGAAAGTACCCAGTGAGTAAACTCATTTCCCGAACGATTTTTTAAATTATTTTTTCACCACTAAAACGCATGAGACTTGTAGTTTTCAAAAATGTTTTCATTTTTGATGAGACGCTGAATAAAAGAAGTTTCATCGCCGGCAAACGAAAACCTGCGATTTCCCGTAAATCCCGGACTCGGCCCGTATAGTCAAAAGTATACAAAGAAAGTACCCAGGGAGTAAACTCATTTCCTGAACGATTTTTTATATTATTTTTTCACCACTAAAACGCATGAGACTTGTAGTTTTTAAAAATGTTTTCATTTTTGATGGGACGCTGAATAAAAGAAGTTTAATCGCCGGCAAACGAAAACACGCCATTTCCCGTAAATCCCGGACTCGGTCCGTATATTTAAAAGTATACAAAGAAAGTACCCAGGGAGTAAACTCATTTCCAGAACGATTTTTTAAATTATCTTTTCACCACTAAAACGCATGAGACTTGTAGTTTTCAAAAATGTTTTCATTTTTGATGAGACGCTGAATAAAAGAAGTTTAATCGCCGGCAAAGGAAAACCTGTTATTTCCCGTAAATCCCGGACTCGGCCCGTATAGTCATAAGTACACAAAGAAAGTACCCAGGGAGTAAACTCATTTCCCGAAGGATTTTTTAAATTATTTTTTCACTACTAAAACGCATGAGACTTGTAGTTTTCAAAAATGTTTTCATTTTTGATAAGACGCTGAATAAAAGAAGTTTCATCGCCGGCAAACAAAAACCTGCGATTTCCCGTAAATCCCGGACTCGGCCCGTATAGTCAAAAGTATACAAAGAAAGTACCCAGGGAGTAAACTCATTTCCTGACCGATGTTTTATATTATTTTTTCACCACTAAAACGCATGAGACTTGTAGTTTTTAAAAATGTTTTCATTTTTGATGGGACGCTGAATAAAAGAAGTTTAATCGCCGGCAAACGAAAACCTGCGATTTCCCGTAAATCCCGGACTCGGCCCTTATAGTCAAAAGTATACAAAGAAAGTACCCAGGGAGTAAACTCATTTCCCGAACGATTTTTTATATTATTTTTTCACCACTAAAACGCATGAGACTTGTAGTTTTTAAAAATGTTTTCATTTTTGATGAGACTCTGAATAAAAGGATTTTAATCGCCGGTAAACGAAAACCCGCCATTTCCCGTAAACCCCGGACTCGGTCCGTATAGTGAAATGTATACAAAGAAAGTACCCAGGGAGTAAACTCTTTTCACGAACGATTTTTTATATTATTTTTTCACTACTAAAACGCATGAGACTTGTAGTTTTCCAAAATGTTTTCATTTTTGATGGGACGCTGAATAAAAGAAGTTTAATCGCCGGCAAACGAAAACCCGCGATTTCCCGTAAACCCCGGACTCGGTCCGTATAGTCAAATGTATACAAAGAAAGTACCCAGGGAGTAAACTCATTTCCAGAACGATTTTTTAAATTATCTTTTCACCAATAAAACGCATGAGACTTGTAGTTTTCAAAAATGTTTTCATTTTTGATGAGACGCTGAATAAAAGAAGTTTAATCGCCGGCAAAGGAAAACCTGTGATTTCCCGTAAATCCCGGACTCGGCCCGTATAGTCATAAGTACACAAAGAAAGTACCCAGGGAGTAAACTCATTTTCCGAAGGATTTTTTTTATTATTATTTCACCACTAAAGCCCATGAGACTTGTAGTTTTTAAAAATGTTTTCATTTTTGATGAGACTCTGAATAAAAGGATTTTAATCGCCGGTAAACGAAAACCCGCCATTTCCCGTAAACCCCGGACTCGGCCCGTATAGTCAAAAGTATACAAAGAAAGTACCCAGGGAGTAAACTCATTTCCCGAACGATTTCTTATATTATTTTTTCACCACTAAAACGCATGAGACTTGTAGTTTTCAAAAATGTTTTCATTTTTGATGGGACGCTGAATAAAAGAAGTTTAATCGCCGGCAAACGAAAACCCGCGATTTCCCGTAAACCCCGGACTCGGTCCGTATAGTCAAAAGTATACAAAGAATGTACCCAGGGAGTAAACTCATTTCCAGAACGATTTTTTAAATTATCTTTTCACCACTAAAACGCATGAGACTTGTAGTTTTCAAAAATGTTTTCATTTTTGATGAGACGCTGAATAAAAGAAGTTTAATCGCCGGCAAAGGAAAACCTGTGATTTCCCGTAAATCCCGGACTCGGTCCGTATAGTCATAAGTACACAAAGAAAGTACCCAGGGAGTAAACTCATTTCCCGAAGGATTTTTTAAATTATTTTTTCACTACTAAAACGCATGAGACTTGTAGTTTTCAAAAATGTTTTCATTTTTGATAAGACGCTGAATAAAAGAAGTTTCATCGCCGGCAAACGAAAACCTGCGATTTCCCGTAAATCCCGGACTCGGCCCGTATAGTCAAAAGTATACAAAGAAAGTACCCAGGGAGTAAACTCATTTCCTGAACGATTTTTTATATTATTTTTTCACCACTAAAACGCATGAGACTTGTAGTTTTTAAAAATGTTTTCATTTTTGATGGGACGCTTAATAAAAGAAGTTTAATCGCCGGCAAACGAAAACCTGCGATTTCCCGTAAATCCCGGACTCGGCCCTTATAGTCAAAAGTATACAAAGAAAGTACCCAGGGAGTAAACTCATTTCCCGAACGATTTTTTATATTATTTTTTCACCACTAAAACGCATGAGACTTGTAGTTTTTAAAAATGTTTTCATTTTTGATGAGACGCTGAATAAAAGGATTTTAATCGCCGGTAAACGAAAACCCGCCATTTCCCGTAAACCCCGGACTCGGTCCGTATAGTGAAATGTATACAAAGAAAGTACCCATGGAGTAAACTCATTTCCCGAACGATTTTTTAAATTATTTTTTCACCACTAAAACGCATGAGACTTGTAGTTTTCAAAAATGTTTTCATTTTTGATGAGACGCTGAATAAAAGAAGTTTCATCGCCGGCAAACGAAAATCTGCGATTTCCCGTAAATCCCGGACTCGGCCCGTATAGTCAAAAGTATACAAAGAAAGTACCCAGGGAGTAAACTCTTTTCACGAACGATTTTTTATATTATTTTTTCACTACTAAAACGCATGAGACTTGTAGTTTTGAAAAATGTTTTCATTTTTGATGGGACGCTGAATAAAAGAAGTTTAATCGCCGGCAAACGAAAACCCGCGATTTCCCGTAAACCCCGGACTCGGTCCGTATAGTCAAAAGTATACAAAGAAAGTACCCAGGGAGTAAACTCATTTCCAGAACGATTTTTTAAATTATCTTTTCACCACTAAAACGCATGAGACTTGTAGTTTTCAAAAATGTTTTCATTTTTGATAAGACGCTGAATAAAAGAAGTTTAATCGCCGGCAAAGGAAAACCTGTGATTTCCCGTAAATCCCGGACTCGGCCCGTATAGTCATAAGTACACAAAGAAAGTACCCAGGGAGTAAACTCATTTCACGAAGGATCTTTTTTATTATTATTTCACCACTAAAGCCCATGAGACTTGTAGTTTTTAAAAATGTTTTCATTTTTGATGAGACGCTGAATAAAAGGAGTTTAATCGCCGGCAAACGAAAACCCGCCATTTCCCGTAAACCCCAGACTCGGTCCGTATAGTCAAAAGTATACCAAGAAAGTACCCAGTGAGTAAACTCATTTCCCGAACGATTTTTTAAATTATTTTTTCACCACTAAAACGCATGAGACTTGTAGTTTTCAAAAATGTTTTCATTTTTGATGAGACGCTGAATAAAAGAAGTTTCATCGCCGGCAAACGAAAACCTGCGATTTCCCGTAAATCCCGGACTTGGCCCGTATAGTCAAAAGTATACAAAGAAAGTACCCAGGGAGTAAACTCATTTCCTGAACGATTTTTTATATTATTTTTTCACCACTAAAACGCATGAGACTTGTACTTTTTAAAAATGTTTTCATTTTTGATGGGACGCTGAATAAAAGAAGTTTAATCGCCGGCAAACGAAAACACGCCATTTCCCGTAAATCCCGGACTCGGTCCGTATATTTAAAAGTACACAAAGAAAGTACCCAGGGAGTAAACTCATTTCCAGAACGATTTTTTAAATTATTTTTTCACTACTAAAACGCATGAGACTTGTAGTTTTCAAAAATGTTTTCATTTTTGATAAGACGCTGAATAAAAGAAGTTTCATCGCCGGCAAACAAAAACCTGCGATTTCCCGTAAATCCCGGACTCGGCCCGTATAGTCAAAAGTATACAAAGAAAGTACCCAGGGAGTAAACTCATTTCCTGACCGATGTTTTATATTATTTTTTCACCACTAAAACGCATGAGACTTGTAGTTTTTAAAAATGTTTTCATTTTTGATGGGACGCTGAATAAAAGAAGTTTAATCGCCGGCAAACGAAAACCTGCGATTTCCCGTAAATCCCGGACTCGGCCCTTATAGTCAAAAGTATACAAAGAAAGTACCCAGGGAGTAAACTCATTTCCCGAACGATTTTTTATATTATTTTTTCACCACTAAAACGCATGAGACTTGTAGTTTTTAAAAATGTTTTCATTTTTGATGGGACTCTGAATAAAAGGATTTTAATCGCCGGTAAACGAAAACCCGCCATTTCCCGTAAACCCCGGACTCGGTCCGTATAGTGAAATGTATACAAAGAAAGTACCCAGGAAGTAAACTCTTTTCACGAACGATTTTGTATATTATTTTTTCACTACTAAAACGCATGAGACTTGTAGTTTTCAAAAATGTTTTCATTTTTGATGGGACGCTGAATAAAAGAAGTTTAATCGCCGGCAAACGAAAACCCGCGATTTCCCGTAAACCCTGGACTCGGTCCGTATAGTCAAAAGTATACAAAGAAAGTACCCAGGGAGTAAACTCATTTCCAGAACGATTTTTTAAATTATCTTTTCACCACTAAAACGCATGAGACTTGTAGTTTTCAAAAATGTTTTCATTTTTGATGAGACGCTGAATAAAAGAAGTTTAATCGCCGGCAAAGGAAAACCTGTGATTTCCCGTAAATCCCGGACTCGGCCCGTATAGTCATAAGTACACAAAGAAAGTACCCAGGGAGTAAACTCATTTTCCGAAGGATTTTTTTTATTATTATTTCACCACTAAAGCCCATGAGACTTGTAGTTTTTAAAAATGTTTTCATTTTTGATGAGACGCTGAATAAAAGGAGTTTAATCGCCGGCAAACGAAAAACCGCCATTTCCCGTAAACCCCGGACTCGGTCCGTATAGTCAAAAGTATACAAAGAAAGTACCCAGTGATTAAACTCATTTTCCGAACGATTTTTTAAATTATTTTTTCACCACTAAAACGCATGAGACTTGTAGTTTTCAAAAATGTTTTCATTTTTGATGAGACGCTGAATAAAAGAAGTTTCATCGCCGGCAAACGAAAACCTGCGATTTCCCGTAAATCCCGGACTCGGCCCGTATAGTCAAAAGTATACAAAGAAAGTACCCAGGGAGTAAACTCATTTCCAGAACGATTTTTTAAATTATCTTTTCACCACTAAAACGCATGAGACTTGTAGTTTTCAAAAATGTTTTCATTTTTGATGAGACGCTGAATAAAAGAAGTTTAATCGCCGGCAAAGGAAAACCTGTGATTTCCCGTAAATCCCGGACTCGGCCCGTATAGTCATAAGTACACAAAGAAAGTACCCAGGGAGTAAACTCATTTCCCGAACGATTTTTTATATTATTATTTCACCACTAAAGCCCATGAGACTTGTAGTTTTTAAAAATGTTTTCATTTTTGATGAGACGCTGAATAAAAGGTGTTTAATCGCCGGCAAACGAAAACCCGCCATTTCCCGTAAACTTCGGACTCGGTCCGTATAGTCAAAAGTATACAAAGAAAGTACCCAGGGAGTAAACTCATTTCCCGAACGATTTTTTATATTATTTTTTTCACCACTAAAACGCATGAGACTTGTAGTTTTTAAAAATGTTTTCATTTTTGATGGGACGCTGAATAAAAGAATTTTAATCGCCGGCAAACGAAAACCCGCCATTTCCCGTAAACCCCGGACTCGGTCCGTACAGTCAAAAGTATACAAAGAAAGTACCCAGGGAGTAAACTCATTTCCCGAACGATTTTTTAAATTATTTTTTCAACACTAAAACGCATGAGACTTGTAGTTTTTAAAAATGTTTTCATTTTTGATGAGACGCTGAATAAAAGAAGTTTCATCGCCGGCAAACGAAAATCTGCCTTTTCCTGTAAATCCCGGACTCGGCCCGTATAGTCAAAAGTATACAAAGAAAGTACCCAGGGAGTAAACTTTTTTCCCGAACGATTTTTTATATTATTTTTTCACTACTAAAACGCATGAGACTTGTAGTTTTTAAAAATGTTTTCATTTTTGATGGGACGCTAAATAAAAGAAGTTTAATCGCCGGCAAACGAAAACCCGCGATTTCCCGTAAATCCCGGACTCGGCCCGTATAGTCAAAAGTATACAAAGAAAGTAACCAGGGAGTAAACTCATTTCCCGAACGATTTTTTAATTTTTTTTTTCACCACTAAAACGCATGAGACTTGTAGTTTTCCAAAATGTTTTCATTTTTGATAAGACGCTAAATAAAAGAAGTTTCATTGCCGGCAAACGAAAACCTGCGATTTCCCGTAAATCCCGGACTCGGCCCGTATAGTCATAAGTACACAAAGAAAGTACCCAGGGAGTAAACTCATTTCCCGAAGGATTTTTTAAATTATTTTTTCACTACTAAAACGCATGAGACTTGTAGTTTTCAAAAATGTTTTCATTTTTGATAAGACGCTGAATAAAAGAAGTTTCATCGCCGGCAAACGAAAACCTGCGATTTCCCGTAAATCCCGGACTCGGCCCGTATAGTCATAAGTACACAAAGAAAGTACCCAGGGAGTAAACTCATTTCCCGAAGGATTTTTTAAATTATTTTTTCACTACTAAAACGCATGAGACTTGTAGTTTTCAAAAATGTTTTCATTTTTGATAAGACGCTGAATAAAAGAAGTTTCATCGCCGGCAAACGAAAACCTGCGATTTCCCGTAAATCCCGGACTCGGCCCGTATAGTCATAAGTACACAAAGAAAGTACCCAGGGAGTAAACTCATTTCCCGAACGATTTTTTATATTATTATTTCACCACTAAAGCCCATGAGACTTGTAGTTTTCAAAAATGTTTTCATTTTTGATAAGACGCTAAATAAAAGAAGTTTCATTGCCGGCAAACGAAAACCTGCGATTTCCCGTAAATCCCGGACTCGGCCCGTATAGTCATAAGTACACAAAGAAAGTACCCAGGGAGTAAACTCATTTCCCGAAGGATTTTTTAAATTATTTTTTCACTACTAAAACGCATGAGACTTGTAGTTTTCAAAAATGTTTTCATTTTTGATAAGACGCTGAATAAAAGAAGTTTCATCGCCGGCAAACGAAAACCTGCGATTTCCCGTAAATCCCGGACTCGGCCCGTATAGTCATAAGTACACAAAGAAAGTACCCAGGGAGTAAACTCATTTCCCGAAGGATTTTTTAAATTATTTTTTCACTACTAAAACGCATGAGACTTGTAGTTTTCAAAAATGTTTTCATTTTTGATAAGACGCTGAATAAAAGAAGTTTCATCGCCGGCAAACGAAAACCTGCGATTTCCCGTAAATCCCGGACTCGGCCCGTATAGTCATAAGTACACAAAGAAAGTACCCAGGGAGTAAACTCATTTCCCGAACGATTTTTTATATTATTATTTCACCACTAAAGCCCATGAGACTTGTAGTTTTTAAAAATGTTTTCATTTTTGATGAGACGCTGAATAAAAGGTGTTTAATCGCCGGCAAACGAAAACCCGCCATTTCCCGTAAACTTCGGACTCGGTCCGTATAGTCAAAAGTATACAAAGAAAGTACCCAGGGAGTAAACTCATTTCCCGAACGATTTTTTATATTATTTTTTTCACCACTAAAACGCATGAGACTTGTAGTTTTTAAAAATGTTTTCATTTTTGATGGGACGCTGAATAAAAGAATTTTAATCGCCGGCAAACGAAAACCCGCCATTTCCCGTAAACCCCGGACTCGGTCCGTACAGTCAAAAGTATACAAAGAAAGTACCCAGGGAGTAAACTCATTTCCCGAACGATTTTTTAAATTATTTTTTCAACACTAAAACGCATGAGACTTGTAGTTTTTAAAAATGTTTTCATTTTTGATGGGACGCTAAATAAAAGAAGTTTCATCGCCGGCAAACGAAAACCCGCGATTTCCCGTAAATCCCGGACTCGGCCCGTATAGTCAAAAGTATACAAAGAAAGTACCCAGGGAGTAAACTCATTTCCCGAACGATTTTTTAATTTTTTTTTTCACCACTAAAACGCATGAGACTTGTAGTTTTCAAAAATGTTTTCATTTTTGAAAAGACGCTAAATAAAAGAAGTTTCATTGCCGGCAAACGAAAACCTGCGATTTCCCGTAAATCCCGGACTCGGCCCGTATAGTCATAAGTACACAAAGAAAGTACCCAGGGAGTAAACTCATTTCCCGAAGGATTTTTTAAATTATTCTTTCACTACTAAAACGCAGGAGACTTGTAGTTTTCAAAAATGTTTTCATTTTTGATAAGACGCTGAATAAAAGAAGTTTCATCGCCGGCAAACGAAAACCTGCGATTTCCCGTAAATCCCGGACTCGGCCCGTATAGTCAAAAGTATACAAAGAAAGTACCCAGGGAGTAAACTCATTTCCTGACCGATGTTTTATATTATTTTTTCACCACTAAAACGCATGAGACTTGTAGTTTTTAAAAATGTTTTCATTTTTGATGGGACGCTGAATAAAAGAAGTTTAATCGCAGGCAAACGAAAACCTGCGATTTCCCGTAAATCCCGGACTCGGCCCTTATAGTCAAAAGTATACAAAGAAAGTACCCAGGGAGTAAACTCATTTCCGGAACGATTTTTTATATTATTTTTTCACCACTAAAACGCATGAGACTTGTAGTTTTTAAAAATGTTTTCATTTTTGATGAGACTCTGAATAAAAGGATTTTAATCGCCGGTAAACGAAAACCCGCCATTTCCCGTAAACCCCGGACTCGGTCCGTATAGTGAAATGTATACAAAGAAAGTACCCAGGGAGTAAACTCTTTTCACGAACGATTTTTTATATTATTTTTTCACTACTAAAACGCATGAGACTTGTAGTTTTCAAAAATGTTTTCATTTTTGATGGGACGCTGAATAAAAGAAGTTTAATCGCCGGCAAACGAAAACCCGCGATTTCCCGTAAACCCCGGACTCGGTCCGTATAGTCAAAAGTATACAAAGAAAGTACCCAGGGAGTAAACTCATTTCCAGAACGATTTTTTAAATTATCTTTTCACCACTAAAACGCATGAGACTTGTAGTTTTCAAAAATGTTTTCATTTTTGATAAGACGCTGAATAAAAGAAGTTTAATCGCCGGCAAAGGAAAACCTGTGATTTCCCGTAAATCCCGGACTCGGCCCGTATAGTCATAAGTACACAAAGAAAGTACCCAGGGAGTAAACTCATTTTCCGAAGGATTTTTTTTATTATTATTTCACCACTAAAGCCCATGAGACTTGTAGTTTTTAAAAATGTTTTCATTTTTGATGAGACGCTGAATAAAAGGAGTTTAATCGCCGGCAAACGAAAAACCGCCATTTCCCGTAAACCCCGGACTCGGTCCGTATAGTCAAAAGTATACAAAGAAAGTACCCAGTGAGTAAACTCATTTCCCGAACGATTTTTTAAATTATTTTTTCACCACTAAAACGCATGAGACTTGTAGTTTTCAAAAATGTTTTCATTTTTGATGAGACGCTGAATAAAAGAAGTTTCATCGCCGGCAAACGAAAACCTGCGATTTCCCGTAAATCCCGGACTCGGCCCGTATAGTCAAAAGTATACAAAGAAAGTACCCAGGGAGTAAACTCATTTCCTGAACGATTTTTTATATTATTTTTTCACCACTAAAACGCATGAGACTTGTAGTTTTTAAAAATGTTTTCATTTTTGATGGGACGCTGAATAAAAGAAGTTTAATCGCCGGCAAACGAAAACACGCCATTTCCCGTAAACCCCGGACTCGGTCCGTATATTTAAAAGTATACAAAGAAAGTACCCAGGGAGTAAACTCATTTCCAGAACGATTTTTTAAATTATCTTTTCACCACTAAAACGCATGAGACTTGTAGTTTTCAAAAATGTTTTCATTTTTGATGAGACGCTGAATAAAAGAAGTTTAATCGCCGGCAAAGGAAAACCTGTGATTTCCCGTAAATCCCGGACTCGGCCCGTATAGTCATAAGTACACAAAGAAAGTACCCAGGGAGTAAACTCATTTTCCGAAGGATTTTTTTTATTATTATTTCACCACTAAAGCCCATGAGACTTGTAGTTTTTAAAAATGTTTTCATTTTTGATGAGACGCTGAATAAAAGGAGTTTAATCGCCGGCAAACGAAAAACCGCCATTTCCCGTAAACCCCGGACTCGGTCCGTATAGTGAAAAGTATACAAAGAAAGTACCCAGTGAGTAAACTCATTTCCCGAACGATTTTTTATATTATTTTTTCACCACTAAAACGCATGAGACTTGTAGTTTTCAAAACTGTTTTCATTTTTGATGAGACGCTGAATAAAAGAAGTTTCATCGCCGGCAAACGAAAACCTGCGATTTCCCGTAAATCCCGGACTCGGCCCGTATAGTCAAAAGTATACAAAGAATGTACCCAGGGAGTAAACTCATTTCCTGAACGATTTTTTATATTATTTTTTCACCACTAAAACGCATGAGACTTGTAGTTTTTAAAAATGTTTTCATTTTTGATGGGACGCTGAATAAAAGAAGTTTAATCGCCGGCAAACGAAAACACGCCATTTCCCGTAAACCCCGGACTCGGTCCGTATATTTAAAAGTATACAAAGAAAGTACCCAGGGAGTAAACTCATTTCCAGAACGATTTTTTAAATTATCTTTTCACCACTAAAACGCATGAGACTTGTAGTTTTCAAAAATGTTTTCATTTTTGATGAGACGCTGAATAAAAGGAGTTTAATCGCCGGCAAAGGAAAACCTGTGATTTCCCGTAAATCCCGGACTCGGCCCGTATAGTCATAAGTACACAAAGAAAGTACCCAGGGAGTAAACTCATTTCCCGAACGATTTTTTATATTATTATTTCACCACTAAAGCCCATGAGACTTGTAGTTTTTAAAAATGTTTTCATTTTTGATGAGACGCTGAATAAAAGGTGTTTAATCGCCGGCAAACGAAAACCCGCCATTTCCCGTAAACTTCGGACTCGGTCCGTATAGTCAAAAGTATACAAAGAAAGTACCCAGGGAGTAAACTCATTTCCCGAACGATTTTTTATATTATTTTTTTCACCACTAAAACGCATGAGACTTGTAGTTTTTAAAAATGTTTTCATTTTTGATGGGACGCTGAATAAAAGAATTTTAATCGCCGGCAAACGAAAACCCGCCATTTCCCGTAAACCCCGGACTCGGTCCGTACAGTCAAAAGTATACAAAGAAAGTACCCAGGGAGTAAACTCATTTCCCGAACGATTTTTTAAATTATTTTTTCAACACTAAAACGCATGAGACTTGTAGTTTTTAAAAATGTTTTCATTTTTGATGAGACGCTGAATAAAAGAAGTTTCATCGCCGGCAAACGAAAATCTGCCTTTTCCTGTAAATCCCGGACTCGGCCCGTATAGTCAAAAGTATACAAAGAAAGTACCCAGGGAGTAAACTTTTTTCCCGAACGATTTTTTATATTATTTTTTCACTACTAAAACGCATGAGACTTGTAGTTTTTAAAAATGTTTTCATTTTTGATGGGACGCTAAATAAAAGAAGTTTAATCGCCGGCAAACGAAAACCCGCGATTTCCCGTAAATCCCGGACTCGGCCCGTATAGTCAAAAGTATACAAAGAAAGTACCCAGGGAGTAAACTCATTTCCCGAACGATTTTTTAATTTTTTTTTTCACCACTAAAACGCATGAGACTTGTAGTTTTCAAAAATGTTTTCATTTTTGATAAGACGCTAAATAAAAGAAGTTTCATTGCCGGCAAACGAAAACCTGCGATTTCCCGTAAATCCCGGACTCGGCCCGTATAGTCAAAAGTATACAAAGAAAGTACCCAGGGAGTAAACTCATTTCCCGAACGATTTTTTATATTATTTTTTCACTACTAAAACGCATGAGACTTGTAGTTTTTAAAAATGTTTTCATTTTTGATGAGACGCTGAATAAAAGAAGTTTCATTGCCGGCAAACGAAAACCTGCGATTTCCCGTAAATCCCGGACTCGGCCCGTATAGTCAAAAGTATACAAAGAAAGTAACCAGGGAGTAAACTCATTTTCTGAACGATTTTTTATATTATTTTTTCACCACTAAAACGCATGAGACTTGTAGTTTCAAAAATGTTTTCATTTTTGTTGGGACGCTGAATAAAAGAAGTTTTATCGCCAGCAAACGAAAACCCGCCATTTCCCGTAAATCCCGGACTCGGTCCGTATAGTGAAAAGTATACAAAGACAGTACCCAGGGAGTAAACTCATTTCCAGAACGATTTTTTAAATTATCTTTTCACCACTAAAACGCATGAGACTTGTAGTTTTCAAAAATGTTTTCATTTTTGATGAGACGCTGAATAAAAGAAGTTTAATCGCCGGCATAGGAAAACCTGCGGTTTCCCGTAAATCCCGGAATCGGCCCGTATAGTCAAAAGTACACAAAGAAAGTATCCAGGGAGTAAACTCATTTCCCGAACGATTTTTTATATTATTATTTCACCACTAAAGCCCATGAGACTTGTAGTTTTTAAAAATGTTTTCATTTTTGATGAGACGCTGAATAAAAAGAGTTTCATCGCCGGCAAACGAAAATCTGCGATTTCCCGTAAATCCCGGACTCGGCCCGTATAGTCAAAAGTATACAAAGAAAGTACCCAGGGAGTAAACTCTTTTCCCGAACGATTTTTTATATTATTTTTTCACTACTAAAACGCATGAGACTTGTAGTTTTTAAAAATATTTTCATTTTTGATGGGACGCTAAATAAAAGAAGTTTAATCACCGGCAAACGAAAACCCGCGATTTCCCGTAAATCCCGGACTCGGCCCGTATAGTCAAAAGTATACAAAGAAAGTACCCAGGGAGTAAAGTCATTTCCCGAACGATTTTTTAAATTATTTTTTCACCACTAAAACGCATGAGACTTGTAGTTTTCAAAAATGTTTTCATTTTTGATGTGACGCTGAATAAAAGAAGTTTCATCGCCGGCAAACGAAAATCTGCGATTTCCCGTAAATCCCGGACTCGGCCCGTATAGTCAAAAGTATACAAAGAAAGTACCCAGGGAGTAAACTCTTTTCCCGAACGATTTTTTATATTATTTTTTCACTACTAAAACGCATGAGACTTGTAGTTTTTAAAAATATTTTCATTTTTGATGGGACGCTAAATAAAAGAAGTTTAATCGCCGGCAAACCAAAACCCGCGATTTCCCGTAAATCCCGGACTCGGCCCGTATAGTCAAAAGTATACAAAGAAAGTACCCAGGGAGTAAAGTCATTTCCCGAACGATTTTTTAAATTATTTTTTCACCACTAAAACGCATGAGACTTGTAGTTTTCAAAAATGTTTTCATTTTTGATGAGACGCTTAATGAAAGAGGTTTAATCGCCGGCAAACGAAAACCCGCGATTTCCCGTAAATCCCGGACTCGGCCCGTTTAGTCAAAAGTATACAAAGAAAGTACCCAGGGAGTAAAGTCATTTCCCGAACGATTTTTTAAATTATTTTTTCACCACTAAAACGCATGAGACTTGTAGTTTTCAAAAATGTTTTCATTTTTGATGAGACGCCTAATGAAAGAGGTTTAATCGCCGGCAAACGAAAACCCGCGATTTCCCGTAAATCCCGGACTCGGCCCGTATAGTCAAAAGTATACAAAGAAAGTACCCAGGGAGTAAACTCATTTCCCGAACGATTTTTTAAATTATTTTTTCACCACTAAAACGCATGAGACTTGTAGTTTTCAAAAATGTTTTCATTTTTGATGAGACGCTTAATGAAAGAGGTTTAATCGCCGGCAAACGAAAACCTGCGATTTCCCGTAAATCCCGGACTCGGCCCGTATAGTCAAAAGTGTACAAAGAAAGTACCCAGGGAGTAAACTCATTTCCCGAACGATTTTTTATATTATTTTTTCACCACTAAAACGCATGAGACTTGTAGTTTTTAAAAATGTTTCCATTTTTGATGGGACGCTGAATAAATGAAGTTTAATCGCCGGCAAACGAAAACCCACCATTTCCCGTAAACCCCGGACTCGGTCCGTATAGTGAAATGTATACAAAGAAAGTACCCAGGGAGTAAACTCATTTCCAGAACGATTTTTAAATTATCTTTTCACCACTAAAACGCATGAGACTTGTAGTTTTCAAAAAAGTTTTCATTTTTGATGAGACGCTGAATAAAAGAAGTTTAATCGCCGGCATAGGAAAACCTGCGGTTTCCCGTAAATCCCGGACTCGGCCCGTATAGTCAAAAGTATACAAAGAAAGTACCCAGGGAGTAAACTTATTTCCCGAACGATTTTTTAAATTATTTTTTCACCACTAAAACGCATGAGACTTGTAGTTTTCAAAAATGTTTTCATTTTTGATGAGACGCTTAATGAAAGAGGTTTAATCGCCGGCAAGCGAAAACCTGCGATTTCCCGTAAATCCCGGACTCGGCCCGTATAGTCAAAAGTGTACAAAGAAAGTACCCAGGGAGTAAACTCATTTCCCGAACGATTTTTTATATTATTTTTTCACCACTAAAACGCATGAGACTTGTAGTTTTTAAAAATGTTTCCATTTTTGATGGGACGCTGAATAAATGAAGTTTAATCGCCGGCAAACGAAAACCCACCATTTCCCGTAAACCCCGGACTCGGTCCGTATAGTGAAATGTATACAAAGAAAGTACCCAGGGAGTAAACTCATTTCCAGAACGATTTTTAAATTATCTTTTCACCACTAAAACGCATGAGACTTGTAGTTTTCAAAAATGTTTTCATTTTTGATGAGACGCTGAATAAAAGAAGTTTAATCGCCGGCATAGGAAAACCTGCGGTTTCCCGTAAATTCCGGACTCGGCCCGTATAGTCATAAGTACACAAAAAAAGTACCCAGGGAGTAAACTCATTTCCCGAACGATTTTTTATATTATTTCACCACTAAAGCCCATGAGACTTGTAGTTTTTAAAAATGTTTTCATTTTTGATGAGACGCTGAATAAAAGGAGTTTAATCGCCGGCAAACGAAAACCCGCCATTTCCCGTAAACCCCGGACTCGGTCCGTATAGTCAAAAGTATACAAAGAAAGTACCCAGGGAGTAAACTCATTTCCAGAACGATTTTTTAAATTATCTTTTCACCACTAAAACGCATGAGACTTGTAGTTTTCAAAAATGTTTTCATTTTTGATAAGACGCTGAATAAAAGAAGTTTAATCGCCGGCAAAGGAAAACCTGTGATTTCCCGTAAATCCCGGACTCGGCCCGTATAGTCATAAGTACACAAAGAAAGTACCCAGGGAGTAAACTCATTTCCCGAAGGATTTTTTATATTATTATTTCACCACTAAAGCCCATGAGACTTGTAGTTTTTAAAAATGTTTTCATTTTTGATGAGACGCTGAATAAAAGGAGTTTAATCGCCGGCAAACGAAAACCCGCCATTTCCCGTAAACCCCGGACTCGGTCCGTATAGTCAAAAGTATACAAAGAAAGTACCCAGTGAGTAAACTCATTTCCCGAACGATTTTTTAAATTATTTTTTCACCACTAAAACGCATGAGACTTGTAGTTTTTAAAAATGTTTTCATTTTTGATGAGACGCTGAATAAAAGAAGTTTCATCGCCGGCAAACGAAAACCTGCGATTTCCCGTAAATCCCGGACTCGGCCCGTATAGTCAAAAGTATACAAAGAAAGTACCCAGGGAGTAAACTCATTTCCTGAACGATTTTTTATATTATTTTTTCACCACTAAAACGCATGAGACTTGTAGTTTTTAAAAATGTTTTCATTTTTGATGGGACGCTGAATAAAAGAAGTTTAATCGCCGGCAAACGAAAACACGCCATTTCCCGTAAACCCCGGACTCGGTCCGTATAGTCAAAAGTATACAAAGAAAGTACCTAGGGAGTAAACTCATTTCCCGAACGATTTTTTATATTATTTTTTCACCACTAAAACGCATGACACTTGTAGTTTTCAAAAATGTTTTCATTTTTGATGGGACGCTGAATAAAAGAAGTTTAATCGCCGGCAAACGAAAACCCGCGATTTCCCGTAAATCCCGGACTCAACCCGTATAGTGAAAAGTATACAAAGAAAGTACCCAGGGAGTAAACTCATTTCCCGAACGATTTTTTAAATTATTTTTTCACCACTAAAACGCATGAGACTTGTAGTTTTCAAAAATGTTTTCATTTTTGTTGGGACGCTGAATGAAAGAGGCTTAATCGCCGACAAACGAAAACCCGCGATTTCCCGTAAATCCCGGGCTTGGCCGGCATAGTCGAATGTATACAAAGAAAGTACCCAGGGAGTAAACTAATTTCCCGAACGATTTTTTAAAGTATCTTTTCACCACTTAAACGCATGAGACTTGTAGTTTTCAAAAATGTTTTCATTTTTGATGAGACGTTGAATAAAAGGAGTTTAATCGCCGGCAAACGAAAACCCGCCATTTCCCGTAAACCCCGCACTCGGTCCGTATAGTCAAAAGTATACAAAGAAAGTACCCAGGGAGTAAACTCATTTCCCGAACGATTTTTTAAATTATTTTTTCACGACTAAAACGCATGAGACTTGTAGTTTTCAAAAATGTTTTCATTTTTGATGAGACGCTTAATGCAAGAGGTTTAATCGCCGGCAGTTTTCAAAAATGTTTTCATTTTTGATGAGACGCTGAATAAAAGAAGTTTAATCGCCGGCAAACGAAAACCTGCGATTTCCCGTAAATCCCGGACTCGGTCCGTATAGTGAAATGTATACAAAGAAAGTACCCAGGGAGTAAACTCATTTCCCGAACGATTTTTTAAATTATTTTTTCACCACTAAAACGCATGAGACTTGTAGTTTTCAAAAATGTTTTCATTTTTGATAAGACGCTGAATAAAAGAAGTTTAATCGCCGGCAAAGGAAAACCTGTGATTTCCCGTAAATCCCGGACTCGGCCCGTATAGTCATAAGTACACAAAGAAAGTACCCAGGGAGTAAACTCATTTCCCGAAGGATTTTTTATATTATTATTTCACCACTAAAGCCCATGAGACTTGTAGTTTTTAAAAATGTTTTCATTTTTGATGAGACGCTGAATAAAAGGAGTTTAATCGCCGGCAAACGAAAACCCGCCATTTCCCGTAAACCCCGGACTCGGTCCGTATAGTCAAAAGTATACAAAGAAAGTACCCAGTGAGTAAACTCATTTCCCGAACGATTTTTTAAATTATTTTTTCACCACTAAAACGCATGAGACTTGTAGTTTTCAAAAATGTTTTCATTTTTGATGAGACGCTGAATAAAAGAAGTTTCATCGCCGGCAAACGAAAACCTGCGATTTCCCGTAAATCCCGGACTCGGCCCGTATAGTCAAAAGTATACAAAGAAAGTACCCAGGGAGTAAACTCATTTCCTGAACGATTTTTTATATTATTTTTTCACCACTAAAACGCATGAGACTTGTAGTTTTTAAAAATGTTTTCATTTTTGATGGGACGCTGAATAAAAGAAGTTTAATCGCCGGCAAACGAAAACACGCCATTTCCCGTAAACCCCGGACTCGGTCCGTATAGTCAAAAGTATACAAAGAAAGTACCCAGGGAGTAAACTCATTTCCCGAACGATTTTTTATATTATTTTTTCACCACTAAAACGCATGATACTTGTAGTTTTCAAAAATGTTTTCATTTTTGATGGGACGCTGAATAAAAGAAGTTTAATCGCCGGCAAACGAAAACCCGCGATTTCCCGTAAATCCCGGACTCAACCCGTATAGTGAAAAGTATACAAAGAAAGTACCCAGGGAGTAAACTCATTTCCCGAACGATTTTTTAAATTATTTTTTCACCACTAAAACGCATGAGACTTGTAGTTTTCAAAAATGTTTTCATTTTTGTTGGGACGCTGAATGAAAGAGGCTTAATCGCCGACAAACGAAAACCCGCGATTTCCCGTAAATCCCGGGCTTGGCCGGCATAGTCGAATGTATACAAAGAAAGTACACAGGGAGTAAACTAATTTCCCGAACGATTTTTTAAAGTATCTTTTCACCACTTAAACGCATGAGACTTGTAGTTTTCAAAAATGTTTTCATTTTTGATGAGACGTTGAATAAAAGGAGTTTAATCGCCGGCAAACGAAAACCCGCCATTTCCCGTAAACCCCGCACTCGGTCCGTATAGTCAAAAGTATACAAAGAAAGTACCCAGGGAGTAAACTCATTTCCCGAACGATTTTTTAAATTATTTTTTCACCACTAAAACGCATGAGACTTGTAGTTTTCAAAAATGTTTTCATTTTTGATGAGACGCTTAATGCAAGAGGTTTAATCGCCGGCAGTTTTCAAAAATGTTTTCATTTTTGATGAGACGCTGAATAAAAGAAGTTTAATCGCCGGCAAACGAAAACCTGCGATTTCCCGTAAATCCCGGACTCGGCTCGTATAGTCAAAAGTATACAAAGAAAGTACCCAGGGAGTAAACTCATTTTCCAAACGATTTTTTATATTATTTTTTCACCACTAAAACGCATGAGACTTGTAGTTTTCAAAAATGTTTTCATTTTTGTTGGGACGCTGAATGAAACAGGTTTAATCGCCGGCAAACGAAAACACGCGACTTCCCGTAAATCCCGGACTCGGCCCGTATAGTCAAAAGTATACAAAGAAAATACCCAGGGAGTAAACTCATTTCTAAAACGATTTTTTAAAGTATCTTTTCACCACTAAAACGCATGAGACTTGTAGTTTTCAAAAATGTTTCCATTTTTGATGAGACGCTGAATAAAAGAAGTTTAATCGCCGGCAAACGAAAACCCGCCATTTCTCGTAAACCCCGGACTCGGCCCGTATAGTCAAAAGTATACAAAGAAAGTACCCAGGGAGTAAACTCATTTCCCGAACGATTTTTTATATCATTTTTTCACCACTAAAACGCATGAGACTTGTAGTTTTTAAAAATGTTTTCATTTTTGATGGGACGCTGAATAAAAGAAGTTTAATCGCCGGCAAACGAAAACCCGCGATTTCCCGTAAATCCCGGACTCAACCCGTATAGTGAAAAGTATACAAAGAAAGTACCCAGGGAGTAAACTCATTTCCCGAACGATTTTTTAAATTATTTTTTCACCGCTAAAACGCATGAGACTTGTAGTTTTCAAAAATGTTTTCATTTTTGTTGGGACGCTGAAGAGGCTTAATCGCCGACAAACGAAAACCCGCGATTTCCCGTAAATCCCGGGCTTGGCCCGCATAGTCGAATGTATACAAAGAAAGTACCCAGGGAGTAAACTAATTTCCCGAACGATTTTTTAAAGTATCTTTTCACCACTAAAACGCATGAGACTTGTAGTTTTTAAAAATGTTTTCATTTTTAATGAGACGCTGAATAAAAGAAGTTTAATCGCCGGCAAACGAAAACCTGCCATTTCCCGTAAACCCCGGACTCGGGCCGTATAGTCAAAAGTATACAAAGAAAGTACCCAGGGAGTAAACTCATTTCCCGAACGATTTTTTATATCATTTTTTCACCACTAAAACGCATGAGACTTGTAGTTTTCAAAAAGGTTTTCATTTTTGATGGGACGCTGAATAAAAGAAGTTTAATCGCCGGCAAACGAAAACCCGCGATTTCCCGTAAATCCCGGACTCAACCCGTATAGTGAAAAGTATACAAAGAAAGTACCCCGGGAGTAAACTCATTTCCCGAACGATTTTTTAAATTATTTTTTCACCACTAAAACGCATGAGACTTGTAGTTTTCAAAAATGTTTTCATTTTTGATGAGACGCTTAATGAAAGAGGTTTAATCGCCGGCAAACGAAAACCCGCGATTTCCCGTAAATCCCGGGTTTGGCCCGTATAGTCGAATGTATACAAAGAAAGTACCTTGTGAGTAAACTCATTTCCAAAACGATTTTTTAAAGTATCTTTTCACCACTAAAACGCATGAGACTTGAAGTTTTCAGAAATTTTTTCATTTTTGATGAGACGCTTAATGAAAGTGGTTTAATCGCCGGCAAACGAAAACCCGCGATTTCCCGTAAATCCCAGGTTTGGCCCGTATAGTCGAATGTATACAAAGAAAGTACCCTGTGAGTAAACTCATTTCCAAAACGATTTATTAAAGTATCTTTTCACCACTAAAACGCATGAGACTTGTAGTTTTCAAAAATGTTTTCATTTTTGATGAGACGCTGAATAAAAGAAGTTTAATCGCCGGCAAACGAAAACCCGCCATTTCCCGTAAACCCCGGACTCGGCCCGTATAGTCAAAAGTATACAAAGAAAGTACCCAGGGAGTAAACTCATTTCCCGAACGATTTTTTATATTATTTTTTCACCACTAAAACGCATGAGACTTGTAGTTTTCAAAAATGTTTTCATTTTTGATGGGACGCTGAATAAAAGAAGTTTATTCGCCGGCAAACGAAAACCCGCGATTTCCCGTAAATCCCAGGTTTGGCCCGTATAGTCGAATGTATACAAAGAAAGTACCCTGTGAGTAAACTCATTTCCAAAACGATTTTTTAAAGTATCTTTTCACCACTAAAACGCATGAGACTTGTAGTTTTCAAAAATGTTTTCATTTTTGATGAGACGCTGAATAAAAGAAGTTTAATCGCCGGCAAACGAAAACCCGCCATTTCCCGTAAACCCTGGACTCGGCCCGTATAGTCAAAAGTATACAAAGAAAGTACCCAGGGAGTAAACTCATTTCCCGAACGATTTCTTATATTATTTTTTCACCACTAAAACGCATGAGACTTGTAGTTTTCAAAAATGTTTTCATTTTTGATGGGACGCTGAATAAAAGAAGTTTAATCGCCGGCAAACGAAAACCCGCGATTTCCCGTAAACCCCGGACTCGGTCCGTATAGTCAAAAGTATACAAAGAAAGTACCCAGGGAGTAAACTCATTTCCAGAACGATTTTTTAAATTATCTTTTCACCACTAAAACGCATGAGACTTGTAGTTTTCAAAAATGTTTTCATTTTTGATGAGACGTTGAATAAAAGGAGTTTAATCGCCGGCAAACGAAAACCCGCCATTTCCCGTAAACCCCGCACTCGGTCCGTATAGTCAAAAGTATACAAAGAAAGTACCCAGGGAGTAAACTCATTTCCCGAACGATTTTTTAAATTATTTTTTCACCACTAAAACGCATGAGACTTGTAGTTTTCAAAAATGTTTTAATTTTTGATGAGACGCTTAATGCAAGAGGTTTAATCGCCGGCAGTTTTCAAAAATGTTTTCATTTTTGATGAGACGCTGAATAAAAGAAGTTTAATCGCCGGCAAACGAAAACCTGCGATTTCCCGTAAATCCCGGACTCGGTCCGTATAGTGAAATGTATACAAAGAAAGTACCAAGGGGAGTAAACTCATTTCCCGAACGATTTTTTAAATTATTTTTTCACCACTAAAACGCATGAGACTTGTAGTTTTCAAAAATGTTTTCATTTTTGATAAGACGCTGAATTAAAGAAGTTTAATCGCCGGCAAAGGAAAACCTGTGATTTCCCGTAAATCCCGGACTCGGCCCGTATAGTCATAAGTACACAAAGAAAGTACCCAGGGAGTAAACTCATTTCCCGAAGGATTTTTTATATTATTATTTCACCACTAAAGCCCATGAGACTTGTAGTTTTTAAAAATGTTTTCATTTTTGATGAGACGCTGAATAAAAGGAGTTTAATCGCCGGCAAACGAAAACCCGCCATTTCCCGTAAACCCCGGACTCGGTCCGTATAGTCAAAAGTATACAAAGAAAGTACCCAGTGAGTAAACTCATTTCCCGAACGATTTTTTAAATTATTTTTTCACCACTAAAACGCATGAGACTTGTAGTTTTCAAAAATGTTTTCATTTTTGATGAGACGCTGAATAAAAGAAGTTTCATCGCCGGCAAACGAAAACCTGCGATTTCCCGTAAATCCCGGACTCGGCCCGTATAGTCAAAAGTATACAAAGAAAGTACCCAGGGAGTAAACTCATTTCCTGAACGATTTTTTATATTATTTTTTCACCACTAAAACGCATGAGACTTGTAGTTTTTAAAAATGTTTTCATTTTTGATGGGACGCTGAATAAAAGAAGTTTAATCGCCGGCAAACGAAAACACGCCATTTCCCGTAAACCCCGGACTCGGTCCGTATAGTCAAAAGTATACAAAGAAAGTACCCACGGAGTAAACTCATTTCCCGAACGATTTTTTATATTATTTTTTCACCACTAAAACGCATGACACTTGTAGTTTTCAAAAATGTTTTCATTTTTGATGGGACGCTGAATAAAAGAAGTTTAATCGCCGGCAAACGAAAACCCGCGATTTCCCGTAAATCCCGGACTCAACCCGTATAGTGAAAAGTATACAAAGAAAGTACCCAGGGAGTAAACTCATTTCCCGAACGATTTTTTAAATTATTTTTTCATCACTAAAATGCATGAGACTTGTAGTTTTCAAAAATGTTTTCATTTTTGTTGGGACGCTGAATGAAAGAGGCTTAATCGCCGGCAAACGAAAACCTGCGATTTCCCGTAAATCCCGGACTCGGCCCGTATAGTCAAAAGTATACAAAGAAAGTACCCAGGGAGTAAACTCATTTTCCGAACGATTTTTTATATTATTTTTTCACCACTAAAACGCATGAGACTTGTAGTTTTCAAAAATGTTTTCATTTTTGTTGGGACGCTGAATGAAACAGGTTTAATCGCCGGCAAACGAAAACACGCGACTTCCCGTAAATCCCGGACTCGGCCCGTATAGTCAAAAGTATACAAAGAAAATACCCAGGGAGTAAACTCATTTCTAAAACGATTTTTTAAAGTATCTTTTCACCACTAAAACGCATGAGACTTGTAGTTTTCAAAAATGTTTCCATTTTTGATGAGACGCTGAATAAAAGAAGTTTAATCGCCGGCAAACGAAAACCCGCCATTTCTCGTAAACCCCGGACTCGGCCCGTATAGTCAAAAGTATACAAAGAAAGTACCCAGGGAGTAAACTCATTTCCCGAACGATTTTTTATAACATTTTTTCACCACTAAAACGCATGAGACTTGTAGTTTTCAAAAATGTTTTCATTTTTGATGGGACGCTGAATAAAAGAAGTTTAATTGCCGGCAAACGAAAACCCGCGATTTCCCGTAAATCCCGGACTCAACCCGTATAGTGAAAAGTATACAAAGAAAGTACCCAGGGAGTAAACTCATTTCCCGAACGATTTTTTAAATTATTTTTTCACCGCTAAAACGCATGAGACTTGTAGTTTTCAAAAATGTTTTCATTTTTGATGAGACGCTGAATAAAAGAAGTTTCATCGCCGGCAAGCGAAAATCTGCGATTTCCCGTAAATCCCGGACTCGGCCCGTATAGTCAAAAGTATACAAAGAAAGTACCCAGGGAGTAAACTCTTTTCACGAACGATTTTTTATATTATTTTTTCACTACTAAAACGCATGAGACTTGTAGTTTTCAAAAATGTTTTCATTTTTGATGGGACGCTGAATAAAAGAAGTTTAATCGCCGGCAAACGAAAACCCGCGATTTCCCGTAAACCCCGGACTCGGTCCGTATAGTCAAAAGTACACAAAGAAAGTACCCAGGGAGTAAACTCATTTCCCGAAGGATTTTTTTTATTATTATTTCACCACTAAAGCCCATGAGACTTGTAGTTTTTAAAAATGTTTTCATTTTTGATGAGACGCTGAATAAAAGGAGTTTAATCGCCGGCAAACGAAAACCCGCCATTTCCCGTAAACCCCGGACTCGGTCCGTATTGTCAAAAGTATACAAAGAAAGTACCCAGTGAGTAAACTCATTTCCCGAACGATTTTTCAAATTATTTTTTCACCACTAAAACGCATGAGACTTGTAGTTTTCAAAAACGTTTTCATTTTTGATGAGACGCTGAATAAAAGAAGTTTCATCGCCGGCAAACGAAAACCTGCGATTTCCCGTAAATCCCGGACTCGGCCGGTATAGTCAAAAGTATACAAAGAAAGTACCCAGGGAGTAAACTCATTTCCTGAACGATTTTTTATAATATTTTTTCACCACTAAAACGCATGAGACTTGTAGTTTTTAAAAATGTTTTCATTTTTGATGGGACGCTGAATAAAAGAAGTTTAATCGCCGGCAAACGAAAACACGCCATTTCCCGTAAACCCCGGACTCGGTCCGTATATTTAAAAGTATGCAAAGAAAGTACCCAGGGAGTAAACTCATTTCCAGAACGATTTTTTAAATTATCTTTTCACCACTAAAACGCATGAGACTTGTAGTTTTCAAAAATGTTTTCATTTTTGATGAGACGCTGAATAAAAGAAGTTTAATCGCCGGCAAAGGAAAACCTGTGATTTCCGGTAAATCCCGGACTCGGCCCGTATAGTCATAAGTACACAAAGAAAGTACCCAGGGAGTAAACTCATTTCCCGAACGATTTTTTATATTATTATTTCACCACTAAAGCCCATGAGACTTGTAGTTTTTAAAAATGTTTTCATTTTTGATGAGACGCTGAATAAAAGGAGTTTAATCGCCGGCAAACGAAAACCCGCCATTTCCCGTAAACTTCGGACTCGGTCCGTATAGTCAAAAGTATGCAAAGAAAGTACCCAGGGAGTAAACTCATTTCCCGAACGATTTTTTATATTATTTTTTTCACCACTAAAACGCATGAGACTTGTAGTTTTTAAAAATGTTTTCATTTTTGATGGGACGCTGAATAAAAGAAGTTTAATCGCCGGCAAACGAAAACCCGCCATTTCCCGTAAACCCCGGACTCGGTCCGTATAGTCAAAAGTATACAAAGAAAGTACCCAGGGAGTAAACTCATTTCCCGAACGATTTTTTAAATTATTTTTTCAACACTAAAACGCATGAGACTTGTAGTTTTTAAAAATGTTTTCATTTTTGATCAGACGCTGAATAAAAGAAGTTTCATCGCCGGCAAACGAAAATCTGCGTTTTCCTGTAAATCCCGGACTCGGCCCGTATAGTCAAAAGTATACAAAGAAAGTACCCAGGGAGTAAACTTTTTTCCCGAACGATTTTTTATATTATTTTTTCACTACTAAAACGCATGAGACTTGTAGTTTTTAAAAATGTTTTCATTTTTGATGGGACGCTAAATAAAAGAAGTTTAATCGCCGGCAAACGAAAACCCGCGATTTCCCGTAAATCCCGGACTCGGCCCGTATAGTCAAAAGTATACAAAGAAAGTACCCAGGGAGTAAACTCATTTCCCGAACGATTTTTTAATTTTTTTTTTCACCATTAAAACGCATGAGACTTGTAGTTTTCAAAAATGTTTTCATTTTTGATAAGACGCTAAATAAACGAAGTTTCATTGCCGGCAAACGAAAACCTGCGATTTCCCGTAAATCCCGGACTCGGCCCGTATAGTCAAAAGTATACAAAGAAAGTACCCAGGAAGTAAACTCATTTCCCGAACGATTTTTTATATTATTTTTTCACTACTAAAACGCATGAGACTTGTAGTTTTTAAAAATGTTTTCATTTTTGATGAGACGCTGAATAAAAGAAGTTTCATTGCCGGCAAACGAAAACCTGCGATTTCCCGTAAATCCCGGACTCGGCCCGTATAGTCAAAAGTATACAAAGAAAGTAACCAGGGAGTAAACTCATTTTCTGAACGATTTTTTATATTATTTTTTCACCACTAAAACGCATGAGACTTGTAGTTTTCAAAAATGTTTTCATTTTTGTTGGGACGCTGAATAAAAGAAGTTTTATCGCCGGCAAACGAAAACCCGCCATTTCCCGTAAACCCCGGACTCGGTCCGTATAGTGAAAAGTATACAAAGACAGTACCCAGGGAGTAAACTCATTTCCAGAACGATTTTTTAAATTATCTTTTCACCACTAAAACGCATGAGACTTGTAGTTTTCAAAAATGTTTTCATTTTTGATGAGACGCTGAATAAAAGAAGTTTAATCGCCGGCATAGGAAAACCTGCGGTTTCCCGTAAATCCCGGAATCGGCCCGTATAGTCATAAGTACACAAAGAAAGTACCCAGGGAGTAAACTCATTTCCCGAACGATTTTTTATATTATTATTTCACCACTAAAGCCCATGAGACTTGTAGTTTTTAAAAATGTTTTCATTTTTGATGAGACGCTGAATAAAAGGAGTTTAATCGCCGGCAAACGAAAACCCGCCATTTCCCGTAAACCCCGGACTCGGTCCGTATATTCAAAAGTATACAAAGAAAGTACCCAGGGAGTAAACTCATTTCCCGAACGATTTTTTAAATTATTTTTTCACCACTAAAACGCATGAGACTTGTAGTTTTCAAAAATGTTTTCATTTTTGATGTGACGCTGAATAAAAGAAGTTTCATCGCCGGCAAACGAAAATCTGCGATTTCCCGTAAATCCCGGACTCGGTCCGTATAGTGAAAAGTATACAAAGACAGTACCCAGGGAGTAAACTCATTTCCAGAACGATTTTTTAAATTATCTTTTCACCACTAAAACGCATGAGACTTGTAGTTCTCAAAAATGTTTTCATTTTTGATGAGACGCTGAATAAAAGAAGTTTAATCGCCGGCATAGGAAAACCTGCGGTTTCCCGTAAATCCCGGAATCGGCCCGTATAGTCATAAGTACACAAAGAAAGTACCCAGGGAGTAAACTCAGTTCCCGAACGATTTTTTATATTATTACTTCACCACTAAAGCCCATGAGACTTGTAGTTTTTAAAAATGTTTTCATTTTTGATGAGACGCTGAATAAAAGAAGTTTAATCGCCGGCAAAGGAAAACCTGTGATTTCCGGTAAATCCCGGACTCGGCCCGTATAGTCATAAGTACACAAAGAAAGTACCCAGGGAGTAAACTCATTTCCCGAACGATTTTTTATATTATTATTTCACCACTAAAGCCCATGAGACTTGTAGTTTTTAAAAATGTTTTCATTTTTGATGAGACGCTGAATAAAAGGAGTTTAATCGCCGGCAAACGAAAACCCGCCATTTCCCGTAAACTTCGGACTCGGTCCGTATAGTCAAAAGTATGCAAAGAAAGTACCCAGGGAGTAAACTCATTTCCCGAACGATTTTTTAAATTATTTTTTCACCACTAAAACGCATGAGCCTTGTAGTTTTCAAAAATGTTTTCATTTTTGATGTGACGCTGAGTAAAAGAAGTTTCATCGCCGGCAAACGAAAATCTGCGATTTCCCGTAAATCCCGGACTCGGCCCGTATAGTCAAAAGTATACAAAGAAAGTACCCAGGGAGTAAACTCTTTTCCCGAACGATTCTTTATATTATTTTTTCACTACTAAAACGCATGAGACTTGTAGTTTTTAAAAATATTTTCATTTTTGATGGGACGCTAAATAAAAGAAGTTTAATCACTGGCAAACGAAAACCCGCGATTTCCCGTAAATCCCGGACTCGGCCCGTATAGTCAAAAGTATACAAAGAAAGTACCCAGGGAGTAAAGTCATTTCCCGAACGATTTTTTAAATTATTTTTTCACCACTAAAACGCATGAGACTTGTAGTTTTCAAAAATGTTTTCATTTTTGATGAGACGCTTAATGAAAGAGGTTTAATCGCCGGCAAACGAAAACCCGCGATTTCCCGTAAATCCCGGACTCGGTCCGTATAGTCAAAAGTATACAAAGAAAGTACCCAGGGAGTAAACTCATTTCCCGAACGATTTTTTAAATTATTTTTTCACCACTAAAACGCATGAGACTTGTAGTTTTCAAAAATGTTTTCATTTTTGATGTGACGCTGAATAAAAGAAGTTTCATCGCCGGCAAACGAAAATCTGCGATTTCCCGTAAATCCCGGACTCGGCCCGTATAGTCAAAAGTATACAAAGAAAGTACCCAGGAAGTAAAGTCATTTCCCGAACGATTTTTTAAATTATTTTTTCACCACTAAAACGCATGAGACTTGTAGTTTTCAAAAATGTTTTCATTTTTGATGAGACCCTTAATGAAAGAGGTTTAATCGCCGGCAAACGAAAACCCGCGATTTCCCGTAAATCCCGGACTCGGCCCGTTTAGTCAAAAGTATACAAAGAAAGTACCCAGGGAGTAAAGTCATTTCCCGAACGATTTTTTAAATTATTTTTTCACCACTAAAACGCATGAGACTTGTAGTTTTCAAAAATGTTTTCATTTTTGATGAGACGCTTAATGAAAGAGGTTTAATCGCTGGCAAACGAAAACCCGCGATTTCCCGTAAATCCCGGACTCGGCCCGTATAGTCAAAAGTATACAAAGAAAGTACCCAGGGAGTAAACTCATTTCCCGAACGATTTTTTAAATTATTTTTTCACCACTAAAACGCATGAGACTTGTAGTTTTCAAAAATGTTTTCATTTTTGATGAGACGCTTAATGAAAGAGGTTTAATCGCCGGCAAACGAAAACCTGCGATTTCCCGTAAATCCCAGACTCGGCCCGTATAGTCAAAAGTGTACAAAGAAAGTACCCAGGGAGTAAACTCATTTCCCGAACGATTTTTTATATTATTTTTTCACCACTAAAACGCATGAGACTTGTAGTTTTTAAAAATGTTTCCATTTTTGATGGGACGCTGAATAAATGAAGTTTAATCGCTGGCAAACGAAAACCCACCATTTCCCGTAAACCCCGGACTCGGTCCGTATAGTGAAATGTATACAAAGAAAGTACCCAAGGAGTAAACTCATTTCCAGAACGATTTTTAAATTATCTTTTCACCACTAAAACGCATGAGACTTGTAGTTTTCAAAAATGTTTTCATTTTTGATGAGACGCTGAATAAAAGAAGTTTAATCGCCGGCATAGGAAAACCTGCGGTTTCCCGTAAATTCCGGACTCGGCCCGTATAGTCATAAGTACACAAAAAAAGTACCCAGGGAGTAAACTCATTTCCCGAACGATTTTTTATATTATTTCACCACTAAAGCCCATGAGACTTGTAGTTTTTAAAAATGTTTTCATTTTTGATGAGACGCTGAATAAAAGGAGTTTAATCGCCGGCAAACGAAAACCCGCCATTTCCCGTAAACCCCGGACTCGGTCCGTATAGTCAAAAGTATACAAAGAAAGTACCCAGGGAGTAAACTCATTTCCCGAACGATTTTTTAAATTATTTTTTCACCACTAAAACGCATGAGACTTGTAGTTTTCAAAAATGTTTTCATTTTTGATGAGACGCTGAATAAAAGAAGTTTCATCGCCGGCAAACGAAAATCTGCGATTTCCCGTAAATCCCGGACTCGGCCCGTATAGTCAAAAGTATACAAAGAAAGTACCCAGGGAGTAAACTCTTTTCCCGAACGATTTTTTATATTATTTTTTCACTACTAAAACGCATGAGACTTGTAGTTTTCAAAAATGCTTTCATTTTTGATGGGACGCTGAATAAAAGAAGTTTAATCGCCGGCAAACGAAAACCCGCGATTTCCCGTAAACCCCGGACTCGGTCCGTATAGTCAAAAGTATACAAAGAAAATACCCAGGGAGTAAACTCATTTCCAGAACGATTTTTTAAATTATCTTTTCACCACTAAAACGCATGAGACTTGTAGTTTTCAAAAATGTTTTCATTTTTGATAAGACGCTGAATAAAAGAAGTTTAATCGCCGGCAAAGGAAAACCTGTGATTTCCCGTAAATCCCGGACTCGGCCCGTATAGTCATAAGTACACAAAGAAAGTACCCAGGGAGTAAACTCATTTCCCGAAGGATTTTTTATATTATTATTTCACCACTAAAGCCCATGAGACTTGTAGTTTTTAAAAATGTTTTCATTTTTGATGAGACGCTGAATAAAAGGAGTTTAATCGCCGGCAAACGAAAACCCGCCATTTCCCGTAAACCCCGGACTCGGTCCGTATAGTCAAAAGTATACAAAGAAAGTACCCAGTGAGTAAACTCATTTCCCGAACGATTTTTTAAATTATTTTTTCACCACTAAAACGCATGAGACTTGTAGTTTTCAAAAATGTTTTCATTTTTGATGAGACGCTGAATAAAAGAAGTTTCATCGCCGGCAAACGAAAACCTGCGATTTCCCGTAAATCCCGGACTCGGCCCGTATAGTCAAAAGTATACAAAGAAAGTACCCAGGGAGTAAACTCATTTCCTGAACGATTTTTTATATTATTTTTTCACCACTAAAACGCATGAGACTTGTAGTTTTTAAAAATGTTTTCATTTTTGATGGGACGCTGAATAAAAGAAGTTTAATCGCCGGCAAACGAAAACACGCCATTTCCCGTAAACCCCGGACTCGGTCCGTATAGTCAAAAGTATACAAAGAAAGTACCCAGGGAGTAAACTCATTTCCCGAACGATTTTTTATATTATTTTTTCACCACTAAAACGCATGACACTTGTAGTTTTCAAAAATGTTTTCATTTTTGATGGGACGCTGAATAAAAGAAGTTTAATCGCCGGCAAACGAAAACCCGCTATTTCCCGTAAACCCCGGACTCGGTCCGTATATTTAAAAGTATACAAAGAAAGTACCCAGGGAGTAAACTCATTTCCAGTACGATTTTTTAAATTATCTTTTCACCACTAAAACGCATGAGACTTGTAGTTTTCAAAAATGTTTTCATTTTTGATGAGACGCTGAATAAAAGAAGTTTAATCGCCGGCAAAGGAAAACCTGTGATTTCCCGTAAATCCCGGACTCGGCCCGTATAGTCATAAGTACACAAAGAAAGTACCCAGGGAGTAAACTCATTTCCCGAACGATTTTTTATATTATTATTTCACCACTAAAGCCCATGAGACTTGTAGTTTTTAAAAATGTTTTCATTTTTGATGAGACGCTGAATAAAAGGAGTTTAATCGGCGGCAAACGAAAACCCGCCATTTCCCGTAAACTTCGGACTCGGTCCGTATAGTCAAAAGTATACAAAGAAAGTACCCAGTGAGTAAACTTATTTCCCGAACGATTTTTTAAGTTATTTTTTCACCACTAAAACGCATGAGACTTGTAGTTTTCAAAAATGTTTTCATTTTTGATGAGACGCTGAATAAAAGAAGTTTCATCGCCGGCAAACGAAAACCTGCGATTTCCCGTAAATCCCGGACTCGGCCCGTATAGTCAAAAGTATACAAAGAAAGTACCCAGGGAGTAAACTCATTTCCCGAACGATTTTTTATATTATTTTTTTCACCACTAAAACGCATGAGACTTGTAGTTTTTAAAAATGTTTTCATTTTTGATGGGACGCTGAATAAAAGAAGTTTAATCGCCGGCAAACGAAAACCCGCCATTTCCCGAAAACCCCGGACTCGGTCCGTATAGTCAAAAGTATACAAAGAAAGTACCCAGGGAGTAAACTCATTTCCCGAACGATTTTTTAAATTATTTTTTCAACACTAAAACGCATGAGACTTGTAGTTTTTAAAAATGTTTTCATTTTTGATGAGACGCTGAATAAAAGAAGTTTCATCGCTGGCAAACGAAAATCTGCGTTTTCCTGTAAATCCCGGACTCGGCCCGTATAGTCAAAAGTATACAAAGAAAGTACCCAGGGAGTAAACTTTTTTCCCGAACGATTTTTTATATTATTTTTTCACTACTAAAACGCATGAGACTTGTAGTTTTTAAAAATGTTTTCATTTTTGATGGGACGCTAAATAAAAGAAGTTTAATTGCCGGCAAACGAAAACCCGCGATTTCCCGTAAATCCCGGACTCGGCCCGTATAGTCAAAAGTATAGAAAGAAAGTACCCAGGGAGTAAACTCATTTCCCGAACGATTTTTTAAATTATTTTTTCACCACTAAAACGCATGAGACTTGTAGTTTTCAAAAATGTTTTCATTTTTGATGAGACGCTAAATAAAAGAAGTTTCATTGCCGGCAAACGAAAACCTGCGATTTCCCGTAAATCCCGGACTCGGCCCGTATAGTCAAAAGTATACAAAGAAAGTACCCAGGGAGTAAACTCATTTCCCGAACGATTTTTTACATTATTTTTTCACCACTAAAACGCATGAGACTTGTAGTTTTTAAAAATGATTCCATTTTTGATGGGACGCTGAATAAAAGAAGTTTAATCGCCGGCAAACGAAAACCCACCATTTCCCGTAAACCCCGGACTCGGTCCGTATAGTGAAAAGTATACAAAGAAAGTACCCAGGGAGTAAACTCATTTCCAGAACGATTTTTTAAATTATCTTTTCACCACTAAAACGCATGAGACTTGTAGTTTTCAAAAATGTTTTCATTTTTGATGAGACGCTGAATAAAAGAAGTTTAATCGCCGGCATAGAAAAACCTGCGGTTTCCCGTAAATCCCGGACTCGGCCCGTATAGTCATAAGTACACAAAAAAAGTACCCAGGGAGTAAACTCATTTCCCGAACGATTTTTTATATTATTTCACCACTAAAGCCCATGAGACTTGTAGTTTTTAAAAATGTTTTCATTTTTGATGAGACGCTGAATAAAAGGAGTTTAATCGCCGGCAAACGAAAACCCGCCATTTCCCGTAAACCCCGGACTCGGTCCGTATAGTCAAAAGTATACAAAGAAAGTACCCCGGGAGTAAACTCATTTCCCGAACGATTTTTTAAATTATTTTTTCACCACTAAAACGCATGAGACTTGTAGTTTTTAAAAATGTTTTCATTTTTGATGGGACGCTGAATAAAAGAAGTTTAATCGCCGGCAAACGAAAACCCGCCATTTCCCGTAAACCCCGGACTCGGTCCGTATAGTCAAAAGTATACAAAGAAAGTACCCAGGGAGTAAACTCATTTCCCGAACGATTTTTTAAATTATTTTTTCAACACTAAAACGCATGAGACTTGTAGTTTTTAAAAATGTTTTCATTTTTGATGGGACGCTAAATAAAAGAAGTTTAATTGCCGGCAAACAAAAACCCGCGATTTCCCGTAAATCCCGGACTCGGCCCGTATAGTCAAAAGTATAGAAAGAAAGTACCCAGGGAGTAAACTCATTTCCCGAACGATTTTTTAAATTATTTTTTCACCACTAAAACGCATGAGACTTGTAGTTTTCAAAAATGTTTTCATTTTTGATGAGACGCTAAATAAAAGAAGTTTTATTGCCGGCAAACGAAAACCTGCGATTTCCCGTAAATCCCGGACTCGGCCCGTATAGTCAAAAGTATACAAAGAAAGTACCCAGGGAGTAAACTCATTTCCCGAACGATTTTTTACATTATTTTTTCACCACTAAAACGCATGAGACTTGTAGTTTTTAAAAATGTTTCCATTTTTGATGGGACGCTGAATAAAAGAAGTTTAATCGCCGGCAAACGAAAACCCACCATTTCCCGTAAACCCCGGACTCGGTCCGTATAGTGAAAAGTATACAAAGAAAGTACCCAGGGAGTAAACTCATTTCCAGAACGATTTTTTAAATTATCTTTTCACCACTAAAACGCATGAGACTTGTACTTTTCAAAAATGTTTTCATTTTTGATGCGACGCTGAATAAAAGAAGTTTAATCGCCGGCATAGAAAAACCTGCGGTTTCCCGTAAATCCCGGACTCGGCCCGTATAGTCATAAGTACACAAAAAAAGTACCCAGGGAGTAAACTCATTTCCCGAACGATTTTTTATATTATTTCACCACTAAAGCCCATGAGACTTGTAGTTTTTAAAAATGTTTTCATTTTTGATGAGACGCTGAATAAAAGGAGTTTAATCGCCGGCAAACGAAAACCCGCCATTTCTCGTAAACCCCGGACTCGGTCCGTATAGTCAAAAGTATACAAAGAAAGTACCCCGGGAGTAAACTCATTTCCCGAACGATTTTTTAAATTATTTTTTCACCACTAAAACGCATGAGACTTGTAGTTTTTAAAAATGTTTTCATTTTTGATGGGACGCTGAATAAAAGAAGTTTAATCGCCGGCAAACGAAAACCCGCCATTTCCCGTAAACCCCGGACTCGGTCCGTATAGTCAAAAGTATACAAAGAAAGTACCCAGGGAGTAAACTCATTTCCCGAACGATTTTTTAAATTATTTTTTCAACACTAAAACGCATGAGACTTGTAGTTTTTAAAAATGTTTTCATTTTTGATGAGACGCTGAATAAAAGAAGTTTAATCGCCGGCAAACGAAAACCCGCCATTTCCCGTAAACCCCGGACTCGGTCCGTATAGTCAAAAGTATACAAAGAAAGTACCCAGGGAGTAAACTCATTTCCCGAACGATTTTTTAAATTATTTTTTCAACACTAAAACGCATGAGACTTGTAGTTTTTAAAAATGTTTTCATTTTTGATGAGACGCTTAATAAATGAAGTTTCATCGCCGGCAAACGAAAATCTGCGTTTTCCTGTAAATCCCGGACTCGGCCCGTATAGTCAAAAGTATACAAAGAAAGTACCCAGGGAGTAAACTTTTTTCCCGAACGATTTTTTATATTATTTTTTCACTACTAAAACGCATGAGACTTGTAGTTTTTAAAAATGTTTTCATTTTTGATGGGACGCTAAATAAAAGAAGTTTAATCGCCGGCAAACGAAAACCCGCGATTTCCCGTAAATCCCGGACTCGGCCCGTATAGTCAAAAGTATACAAAGAAAGTACCCAGGGAGTAAACTCATTTCCCGAACGATTTTTTAAATTATTTTTTCACCACTAAAACGCATGAGACTTGTAGTTTTCAAAAATGTTTTCATTTTTGATGAGACGCTAAATAAAAGAAGTTTCATTGCCGGCAAACGAAAACCTGCGATTTCCCGTAAATCCCGGACTCGGCCCGTATAGTTAAAAGTATACAAAGAAAGTACCCAGGGAGTAAACTCATTTCCCGAACGATTTTTTATATTATTTTTTCACTACTAAAACGCATGAGACTTGTAGTTTTTAAAAATGTTTTCATTTTTGATGAGACGCTGAATAAAAGAAGTTTCATTGCCGGAAACGAAAACCTGCGATTTCCCGTAAATCCCGGACTCGGCCCGTATAGTCAAAAGTATACAAAGAAAGTACCCATGGAGTAAACTCATTTCCCGAACGATTTTTTACATTATTTTTTCACCACTAAAACGCATGAGACTTGTAGTTTTTAAAAATGTTTCCATTTTTGATGGGACGCTGAATAAAAGAAGTTTAATCGCCGGCAAACGAAAACCCACCATTTCCCATAAACCCCGGACTCGGTCCGTATAGTCAAAAGTATACAAAGAAAGTACCCAGGGAGTAAACTCATTTCCAGAACGATTTTTTAAATTATCTTTTCACCACTAAAACGCATGAGACTTGTAGTTTTTAAAAATGTTTTCATTTTTGATGAGACGCTGAATAAATGAAGTTTCATCGCCGGCATAGAAAAACCTGCGGTTTCCCGTAAATCCCGGACTCGGCCCGTATAGTCATAAGTACACAAAAAAAGTACCCAGGGAGTAAACTCATTTCCCGAACGATTTTTTATATTATTTCACCACTAAAGCCCATGAGACTTGTAGTTTTTAAAAATGTTTTCATTTTTGATGAGACGCTGAATAAAAGGAGTTTAATCGCCGGCAAACGAAAACCCGCCATTTCCCGTAAACCCCGGACTCGGTCCGTATAGTCAAAAGTATACAAAGAAAGTACCCCGGGAGTAAACTCATTTCCCGAACGATTTTTTAAATTATTTTTTCAACACTAAAACGCATGAGACTTGTAGTTTTTAAAAATGTTTTCATTTTTGATGGGACGCTGAATAAAAGAAGTTTAATCGCCGGCAAACGAAAACCCGCCATTTCCCGTAAACCCCGGACTCGGTCCGTATAGTCAAAAGTATACAAAGAAAGTACCCAGGGAGTAAACTCATTTCCCGAACGATTTTTTAAATTATTTTTTCAACACTAAAACGCATGAGACTTGTAGTTTTTAAAAATGTTTTCATTTTTGATGAGACGCTGAATAAAAGAAGTTTAATCGCCGGCAAACGAAAACCCGCCATTTCCCGTAAACCCCGGACTCGGTCCGTATAGTCAAAAGTATACAAAGAAAGTACCCAGGGAGTAAACTCATTTCCCGAACGATTTTTTAAATTATTTTTTCAACACTAAAACGCATGAGACTTGTAGTTTTTAAAAATGTTTTCATTTTTGATGAGACGCTTAATAAATGAAGTTTCATCGCCGGCAAACGAAAATCTGCGTTTTCCTGTAAATCCCGGACTCGGCCCGTATAGTCAAAAGTATACAAAGAAAGTACCCAGGGAGTAAACTTTTTTCCCGAACGATTTTTTATATTATTTTTTCACTACTAAAACGCATGAGACTTGTAGTTTTTAAAAATGTTTTCATTTTTGATGGGACGCTAAATAAAAGAAGTTTAATCGCCGGCAAACGAAAACCCGCGATTTCCCGTAAATCCCGGACTCGGCCCGTATAGTCAAAAGTATACAAAGAAAGTACCCAGGGAGTAAACTCATTTCCCGAACGATTTTTTAAATTATTTTTTCACCACTAAAACGCATGAGACTTGTAGTTTTCAAAAATGTTTTCATTTTTGATGAGACGCTAAATAAAAGAAGTTTCATTGCCGGCAAACGAAAACCTGCGATTTCCTGTAAATCCCGGACTCGGCCCGTATAGTTAAAAGTATACAAAGAAAGTACCCAGGGAGTAAACTCATTTCCCGAACGATTTTTTATATTATTTTTTCACTACTAAAACGCATGAGACTTGTAGTTTTTAAAAATGTTTTCATTTTTGATGAGACGCTGAATAAAAGAAGTTTCATTGCCGGAAACGAAAACCTGCGATTTCCCGTAAATCCCGGACTCGGCCCGTATAGTCAAAAGTATACAAAGAAAGTACCCATGGAGTAAACTCATTTCCCGAACGATTTTTTACATTATTTTTTCACCACTAAAACGCATGAGACTTGTAGTTTTTAAAAATGTTTCCATTTTTGATGGGACGCTGAATAAAAGAAGTTTAATCGCCGGCAAACGAAAACCCACCATTTCCCGTAAACCCCGGACTCGGTCCGTATAGTGAAAAGTATACAAAGAAAGTACCCAGGGAGTAAACTCATTTCCAGAACGATTTTTTAAATTATCTTTTCACCACTAAAACGCATGAGACTTGTAGTTTTTAAAAATGTTTTCATTTTTGATGGGACGCTGAATAAAAGAAGTTTAATCGCCGGCAAACGAAAACCCGCCATTTCCCGTAAACCCCGGACTCGGTCCGTATAGTCAAAAGTATACAAAGAAAGTACCCAGGGAGTAAACTCATTTCCCGAACGATTTTTTAAATTATTTTTTCAACACTAAAACGCATGAGACTTGTAGTTTTTAAAAATGTTTTCATTTTTGATGAGACGCTGAATAAAAGAAGTTTAATCGCCGGCAAACGAAAACCCGCCATTTCCCGTAAACCCCGGACTCGGTCCGTATAGTCAAAAGTATACAAAGAAAGTACCCAGGGAGTAAACTCATTTCCAGAACGATTTTTTAAATTATCTTTTCACCACTAAAACGCATGAGACTTGTAGTTTTTAAAAATGTTTTCATTTTTGATGAGACGCTGAATAAATGAAGTTTCATCGCCGGCATAGAAAAACCTGCGGTTTCCCGTAAATCCCGGACTCGGCCCGTATAGTCATAAGTACACAAAAAAAGTACCCAGGGAGTAAACTCATTTCCCGAACGATTTTTTATATTATTTCACCACTAAAGCCCATGAGACTTGTAGTTTTTAAAAATGTTTTCATTTTTGATGAGACGCTGAATAAAAGGAGTTTAATCGCCGGCAAACGAAAACCCGCCATTTCCCGTAAACCCCGGACTCGGTCCGTATAGTCAAAAGTATACAAAGAAAGTACCCCGGGAGTAAACTCATTTCCCGAACGATTTTTTAAATTATTTTTTCACCACTAAAACGCATGAGACTTGTAGTTTTTAAAAATGTTTTCATTTTTGATGGGACGCTGAATAAAAGAAGTTTAATCGCCGGCAAACGAAAACCCGCCATTTCCCGTAAACCCCGGACTCGGTCCGTATAGTCAAAAGTATACAAAGAAAGTACCCAGGGAGTAAACTCATTTCCCGAACGATTTTTTAAATTATTTTTTCAACACTAAAACGCATGAGACTTGTAGTTTTTAAAAATGTTTTCATTTTTGATGAGACGCTGAATAAAAGAAGTTTAATCGCCGGCAAACGAAAACCCGCCATTTCCCGTAAACCCCGGACTCGGTCCGTATAGTCAAAAGTATACAAAGAAAGTACCCAGGGAGTAAACTCATTTCCCGAACGATTTTTTAAATTATTTTTTCAACACTAAAACGCATGAGACTTGTAGTTTTTAAAAATGTTTTCATTTTTGATGAGACGCTTAATAAATGAAGTTTCATCGCCGGCAAACGAAAATCTGCGTTTTCCTGTAAATCCCGGACTCGGCCCGTATAGTCAAAAGTATACAAAGAAAGTACCCAGGGAGTAAACTTTTTTCCCGAACGATTTTTTATATTATTTTTTCACTACTAAAACGCATGAGACTTGTAGTTTTTAAAAATGTTTTCATTTTTGATGGGACGCTAAATAAAAGAAGTTTAATCGCCGGCAAACGAAAACCCGCGATTTCCCGTAAATCCCGGACTCGGCCCGTATAGTCAAAAGTATACAAAGAAAGTACCCAGGGAGTAAACTCATTTCCCGAACGATTTTTTAAATTATTTTTTCACCACTAAAACGCATGAGACTTGTAGTTTTCAAAAATGTTTTCATTTTTGATGAGACGCTAAATAAAAGAAGTTTCATTGCCGGCAAACGAAAACCTGCGATTTCCCGTAAATCCCGGACTCGGCCCGTATAGTTAAAAGTATACAAAGAAAGTACCCAGGGAGTAAACTCATTTCCCGAACGATTTTTTATATTATTTTTTCACTACTAAAACGCATGAGACTTGTAGTTTTTAAAAATGTTTTCATTTTTGATGAGACGCTGAATAAAAGAAGTTTCATTGCCGGAAACGAAAACCTGCGATTTCCCGTAAATCCCGGACTCGGCCCGTATAGTCAAAAGTATACAAAGAAAGTACCCATGGAGTAAACTCATTTCCCGAACGATTTTTTACATTATTTTTTCACCACTAAAACGCATGAGACTTGTAGTTTTTAAAAATGTTTCCATTTTTGATGGGACGCTGAATAAAAGAAGTTTAATCGCCGGCAAACGAAAACCCACCATTTCCCGTAAACCCCGGACTCGGTCCGTATAGTGAAAAGTATACAAAGAAAGTACCCAGGGAGTAAACTCATTTCCAGAACGATTTTTTAAATTATCTTTTCACCACTAAAACGCATGAGACTTGTAGTTTTTAAAAATGTTTTCATTTTTGATGGGACGCTGAATAAAAGAAGTTTAATCGCCGGCAAACGAAAACCCGCCATTTCCCGTAAACCCCGGACTCGGTCCGTATAGTCAAAAGTATACAAAGAAAGTACCCAGGGAGTAAACTCATTTCCCGAACGATTTTTTAAATTATTTTTTCAACACTAAAACGCATGAGACTTGTAGTTTTTAAAAATGTTTTCATTTTTGATGAGACGCTGAATAAAAGAAGTTTAATCGCCGGCAAACGAAAACCCGCCATTTCCCGTAAACCCCGGACTCGGTCCGTATAGTCAAAAGTATACAAAGAAAGTACCCAGGGAGTAAACTCATTTCCCGAACGATTTTTTAAATTATTTTTTCAACACTAAAACGCATGAGACTTGTAGTTTTTAAAAATGTTTTCATTTTTGATGAGACGCTTAATAAATGAAGTTTCATCGCCGGCAAACGAAAATCTGCGTTTTCCTGTAAATCCCGGACTCGGCCCGTATAGTCAAAAGTATACAAAGAAAGTACCCAGGGAGTAAACTTTTTTCCCGAACGATTTTTTATATTATTTTTTCACTACTAAAACGCATGAGACTTGTAGTTTTTAAAAATGTTTTCATTTTTGATGGGACGCTAAATAAAAGAAGTTTAATCGCCGGCAAACGAAAACCCGCGATTTCCCGTAAATCCCGGACTCGGCCCGTATAGTCAAAAGTATACAAAGAAAGTACCCAGGGAGTAAACTCATTTCCCGAACGATTTTTTAAATTATTTTTTCACCACTAAAACGCATGAGACTTGTAGTTTTCAAAAATGTTTTCATTTTTGATGAGACGCTAAATAAAAGAAGTTTCATTGCCGGCAAACGAAAACCTGCGATTTCCCGTAAATCCCGGACTCGGCCCGTATAGTTAAAAGTATACAAAGAAAGTACCCAGGGAGTAAACTCATTTCCCGAACGATTTTTTATATTATTTTTTCACTACTAAAACGCATGAGACTTGTAGTTTTTAAAAATGTTTTCATTTTTGATGAGACGCTGAATAAAAGAAGTTTCATTGCCGGAAACGAAAACCTGCGATTTCCCGTAAATCCCGGACTCGGCCCGTATAGTCAAAAGTATACAAAGAAAGTACCCATGGAGTAAACTCATTTCCCGAACGATTTTTTACATTATTTTTTCACCACTAAAACGCATGAGACTTGTAGTTTTTAAAAATGTTTCCATTTTTGATGGGACGCTGAATAAAAGAAGTTTAATCGCCGGCAAACGAAAACCCACCATTTCCCGTAAACCCCGGACTCGGTCCGTATAGTGAAAAGTATACAAAGAAAGTACCCAGGGAGTAAACTCATTTCCAGAACGATTTTTTAAATTATCTTTTCACCACTAAAACGCATGAGACTTGTAGTTTTCAAAAATGTTTTCATTTTTGATGAGACGCTGAATAGAAGAAGTTTAATCGCCGGCATAGGAAAACCTGCGGTTTCCCGTAAATCCCGGACTCGGCCCGTATAGTCATAAGTACACAAAAAAAGTACGCAGGGAGTAAACTCATTTCCCGAACGATTTTTTATATTATTTCACCACTAAAGCCCATGAGACTTGTAGTTTTTAAAAATGTTTTCATTTTTGTTGAGACGCTGAATAAAAGGAGTTTAATCGCCGGCAAACGAAAACCCGCCATTTCCCGTAAACCCCGGACTCGGTCCGTATAGTCAAAAGTATACAAAGAAAGTACCCCGGGAGTAAACTCATTTCCCGAACGATTTTTTAAATTACTTTTTCACCACTAAAACGCATGAGACTTGTAGTTTTTAAAAATGTTTTCATTTTTGATGGGACGCTGAATAAAAGAAGTTTAATCGCCGGCAAACGAAAACCCGCCATTTCCCGTAAACCCCGGACTCGGTCCGTATAGTCAAAAGTATACAAAGAAAGTACCCAGGGAGTAAACTCATTTCCCGAACGATTTTTTAAATTATTTTTTCAACACTAAAACGCATGAGACTTGTAGTTTTTAAAAATGTTTTCATTTTTGATGATACGCTGAATAAAAGAAGTTTCATCGCCGGCAAACGAAAATCTGCGTTTTCCTGTAAATCCCGGACTCGGCCCGTATAGTCAAAAGTATACAAAGAAAGTACCCAGGGAGTAAACTTTTTTTCCCGAACGATTTTTTATATTATTTTTTCACTACTAAAACGCATGAGACTTGTAGTTTTTAAAAATGTTTTCATTTTTTATGGGACGCTAAATAAAAGAAGTTTAATCGCCGGCAAACGAAAACCCGCGATTTCCCGTAAATCCCGGACTCGGCCCGTATAGTCAAAAGTATACAAAGAAAGTACCCAGGGAGTAAACTCATTTCCCGAACGATTTTTTAAATTATTTTTTCACCACTAAAACGCATGAGACTTGTAGTTTTCAAAAATGTTTTCATTTTTGATGAGACGCTAAATAAAAGAAGTTTCATTGCCGGCAAACGAAAACCTGCGATTTCCCGTAAATCCCGGACTCGGCCCGTATAGTCAAAAGTATACAAAGAAAGTACCCAGGGAGTAAACTCATTTCCCCAACGATTTTTTATATTATTTTTTCACTACTAAAACGCATGAGACTTGTAGTTTTTAAAAATGTTTTCATTTTTGATGAGACGCTGAATAAAAGAAGTTTCATTGCCGGAAACGAAAACCTGCGATTTCCCGTAAATCCCGGACTCGGCCCGTATAGTCAAAAGTATACAAAGAAAGTACCCAGGGAGTAAACTCATTTCCCGAACGATTTTTTACATTATTTTTTCACCACTAAAACGCATGAGACTTGTAGTTTTTAAAAATGTTTCCATTTTTGATGGGACGCTGAATAAAAGAAGTTTAATCGCCGGCAAACGAAAACCCACCATTTCCCGTAAACCCCGGACTCGGTCCGTATAGTGAAAAGTATACAAAGAAAGTACCCAGGGAGTAAACTCATTTCCAGAACGATTTTTTAAATTATCTTTTCACCACTAAAACGCATGAGACTTGTAGTTTTCAAAAATGTTTTCATTTTTGATGAGACGCTGAATAAAAGAAGTTTAATCGCCGGCATAGGAAAACCTGCGGTTTCCCGTAAATCCCGGACTCGGCCCGTATAGTCATAAGTACACAAAAAAAGTACCCAGGGAGTAAACTCATTTCCCGAACGATTTTTTATATTATTTCACCACTAAAGCCCATGAGACTTGTAGTTTTTAAAAATGTTTTCATTTTTGATGAGACGCTGAATAAAAGGAGTTTAATCGCCGGCAAACGAAAACCCGCCATTTCCCGTAAACCCCGGACTCGGTCCGTATAGTCAAAAGTATACAAAGAAAGTACCCCGGGAGTAAACTCATTTCCCGAACGATTTTTTAAATTATTTTTTCACCACTAAAACGCATGAGACTTGTAGTTTTCAAAAATGTTTTCATTTTTGATGAGACGCTGAATAAAAGAAGTTTCATCGCCGGCAAACGAAAATCTGCGATTTCCCGTAAATCCCGGACTCGGCCCGTATAGTCAAAAGTATACAAAGAAAGTACCCAGGGAGTAAACTCTTTTCCCGAACGATTTTTTATATTATTTTTACACTACTAAAACGCATGAGACTTGTAGTTTTCAAAAATGTTTTCATTTTTGATGAGACGCTTAATGAAGGAGGTTTAATCGCCGGCAGTTTTCAAAAATGTTTTCATTTTTGATGAGACGCTGAATAAAAGAAGTTTAATCGCCAGCAAACGAAAACCTGCGATTTCCCGTAAATCCCGGACTCGGCCCGTATAGTCAAAAGTATACAAAGAAAGTAACCAGGGAGTAAACTCATTTTCTGAACGATTTTTTATATTATTTTTTCACCACTAAAACGCATGAGACTTGTAGTTTTCAAAAATGTTTTCATTTTTGTTGGGACGCTGAATAAAAGGAGTTTAATCGCCGGCAAACGAAAACCCGCCATTTCCCGTAAATCCCCGACTCGGCCCGTATAATCAAAAGTATACAAAGAAAGTACCCAGGGAGTAAACTCTTTTCCCGAACGATTTTTTATATTATTTTTTCACTACTAAAACGCATGAGACTTGTAGTTTTTAAAAATATTTTCATTTTTGATGGGACGCTAAATAAAAGAAGTTTAATCGCCGGCAAACGAAAACCCGCGATTTTCCCGTAAATCCCGGACTCGGCCCGTATAGTCAAAAGTATACAAAGAAAGTACCCAGGGAGTAAAGTCATTTCCCGAACGATTTTTTAAATTATTTTTTCACCACTAAAACGCATGAGACTTGTAGTTTTCAAAAATGTTTTCATTTTTGATGAGACGCTTAATGAAAGAGGTTTAATCGCCGGCAAACGAAAACCCGCGATTTCCCGTAAATCCCGGACTCGGCCCGTATAGTCAAAAGTATACAAAGAAAGTACCCAGGGAGTAAACTCATTTCCCGAACGATTTTTTAAATTATTTTTTCACCACTAAAACGCATGAGACTTGTAGTTTTCAAAAATGTTTTCATTTTTGATGTGACGCTGAATAAAAGAAGTTTCATCGCCGGCAAACGAAAATCTGCGATTTCCCGTCAATCCCGGACTCGGCCCGTATAGTCAAAAGTATACAAAGAAAGTACCCAGGGAGTAAACTCTTTTCCCGAACGATTTTTTATATTATTTTTTCACTACTAAAACGCATGAGACTAGTAGTTTTTAAAAATATTTTCATTTTTGATGGGACGCTAAATAAAAGAAGTTTAATCGCCGGCAAACGAAAACCCGCGATTTCCCGTAAATCCCGGACTCGGCCCGTATAGTCAAAAGTATACAAAGAAAATACCCAGGGAGTAAAGTCATTTCCCGAACGATTTTTTAAATTATTTTTTCACCACTAAAACGCATGAGACTTGTAGTTTTCAAAAATGTTTTCATTTTTGATGAGACGCTTAATGAAAGAGGTTTAATCGCCGGCAAACGAAAACCCGCGATTTCCCGTAAATCCCGGACTCGGCCCGTTTAGTCAAAAGTATACAAAGAAAGTACCCAGGGAGTAAAGTCATTTCCCGAACGATTTTTTAAATTATTTTTTCACCACTAAAACGCATGAGACTTGTAGTTTTCAAAAATGTTTTCATTTTTGATGAGACGCTTAATGAAAGAGGTTTAATCGCCGGCAAACGAAAACCCGCGATTTCCCGTAAATCCCGGACTCGGCCCGTATAGTCAAAAGTATACAAAGAAAGTACCCAGGGAGTAAACTCATTTCCCGAACGATTTTTTAAATTATTTTTTCACCACTAAAACGCATGAGACTTGTAGTTTTCAAAAATGTTTTCATTTTTGATGAGACGCCTAATGAAAGAGGTTTAATCGCCGGCAAACGAAAACCTTCGATTTCCCGTAAATCCCGGGCTTGGCCCGCATAGTCATAAGTACACAAAGAAAGTACCCATGAAGTAAACTCATTTCCCGAACGATTTTTTAAATTATTTTTTCACCACTAAAACGCATGAGACTTGTAGTTTTCAAAAATGTTTTCATTTTTGATGAGACGCTTAATGAAAGAGGTTTAATCGCCGGCAAACGAAAACCCGCGATTTCCCGTAAATCCCGGACTCGGCCCGTATAGTCAAAAGTATACAAAGAAAGTACCCAGGGAGTAAACTCATTTCACGAACGATTTTTTAAATTATTTTTTCACCACTAAAACGCATGAGACTTGTAGTTTTCAAAAATGTTTTCATTTTTGATGAGACGCTTAATGAAAGAGGTTTAATCGCCGGCAAACGAAAACCCGCGATTTCCCGTAAATCCCGGGCTTGGCCCGCATAGTCGAATGTATACAAAGAAAGTACCCAGGGAGTAAACTCATTTCCCGAACGATTTTTTAAATTATTTTTTCACCACTAAAACGCATGAGACTTGTAGTTTTCAAAAATGTTTTCATTTTTGATAAGACGCTTAATGAAAGAGGTTTAATCGCCGGCAAACGAAAACACGCGATTTCCCGTAAATCCCGGGCTTGGCCCGCATAGTCGAATGTATACAAAGAAAGTACCCATGGAGTAAACTAATTTCCCGAACGATTTTCTAATTTTTTTTTCATCACTAAAACGCATGAGACTTGTAGTTTTTAAAAATGTTTTCATTTTTGATGAGACGCTTAATGGAAGAGGTTTAATCGCCGGCAAACGAAAACCCGCGATTTCCCGCAAATCCCGGACTCGGCCCGTATAGTCAAAAGTATACAAAGAAAGTACCCAGGGAGTAAACTCATTTCCCGAACGATTTTTTAAATTATTTTTTCACCACTAAAACGCATGAGACTTGTAGTTTTCAAAAATGTTTTCATTTTTGATAAGACGCTTAATGAAAGAGGTTTAATCGCCGGCAAACGAAAACCCGCGATTTCCCGTAAATCCCGGGCTTGGCCCGCATAGTCGAATGTATACAAAGAAAGTAGCCATGGAGTAAACTAATTTCCCGAACGATTTTCTAATTTTTTTTTCATCACTAAAACGCATGAGACTTGTAGTTTTTAAAAATGTTTTCATTTTTGATGAGACGCTTAATGAAAGAGGTTTAATCGCCGGCAAACGAAAACCCGCCATTTCCCGTAAACCCCGGACTCGGTCCGTATAGTCAAAAGTATACAAAGAAAGTACCCAGGGAGTAAACTCATTTCCCGAACGATTTTTTAAATTATTTTTTCACCACTAAAACGCATGAGACTTGTAGTTTTCAAAAATGTTTTCATTTTTGATGTGACGCTGAATAAGAGAAGTTTCATCGCCGGCAAACGAAAATCTGCGATTTCCCGTAAATCCCGGACTCGGTCCGTATAGTGAAAAGTATACAAAGACAGTACCCAGGGAGTAAACTCATTTCCAGAACGATTTTTTAAATTATCTTTTCACTACTAAAACGCATGAGACTTGTAGTTTTCAAAAATGTTTTCATTTTTGATGAGACGCTGAATAAAAGAAGTTTAATCGCCGGCATAGGAAAACCTGCGGTTTCCCGTAAATCCCGGAATCGACCCGTATAGTCATAAGTACACAAAGAAAGTACCCAGGAAGTAAACTCATTTCCCGAACGATTTTTTAAATTATTTTTTCACCACTAAAACGCATGAGACTTGTAGTTTTCAAAAATGTTTTCATTTTTGATGAGACGATTAATGAAAGAGGTTTAATCGCCAGCAAACGAAAACCCGCGATTTCCCGTAAATCCCGGACTCGGCCCGTATATTCAAAAGTATACAAAGAAAGTACCCAGGGAGTAAACTCATTTCACGAACGATTTTTTAAATTATTTTTTCACCACTAAAACGCATGAGACTTGTAGTTTTCAAAAATGTTTTCATTTTTGATGAGACGCTTAATGAAAGAGGTTTAATCGCCGGCAAACGAAAACCCGCGATTTCCCGTAAATCCCGGGCTTGGCCCGCATAGTCGAATGTATACAAAGAAAGTACCCAGGGAGTAAACTCATTTCCCGAACGATTTTTTAAATTATTTTTTCACCACTAAAACGCATGAGACTTGTAGTTTTCAAAAATGTTTTCATTTTTGATAAGACGCTTAATGAAAGAGGTTTAATCGCCGGCAAACGAAAACACGCGATTTCCCGTAAATCCCGGGCTTGGCCCGCATAGTCGAATGTATACAAAGAAAGTACCCATGGAGTAAACTAATTTCCCGAACGATTTTCTAATTTTTTTTTCATCACTAAAACGCATGAGACTTGTAGTTTTTAAAAATGTTTTCATTTTTGATGAGACGCTTAATGGAAGAGGTTTAATCGCCGGCAAACGAAAACCCGCGATTTCCCGCAAATCCCGGACTCGGCCCGTATAGTCAAAAGTATACAAAGAAAGTACCCAGGGAGTAAACTCATTTCCCGAACGATTTTTTAAATTATTTTTTCACCACTAAAACGCATGAGACTTGTAGTTTTCAAAAATGTTTTCATTTTTGATGAGACGCTTAATGAAGGAGGTTTAATCGCCGGCAAACGAAAACCCGCGATTTCCCGTAAATCCCGGACTTGGCCCGCATAGTCGAATGTATACAAAGAAAGTACCCAGGGAGTAAACTCATTTCCCGAACGATTTTTTAAATTATTTTTTCACCACTAAAACGCATGAGATTTGTAGTTTTCAAAAATGTTTTCATTTTTGATGAGACGCTTAATGAAAGAGGTTTAATCGCCGGCAAACGAAAACCCGCGATTTCCCGTAAATCCCGGGCTTGGCCCGCATAGTCTAATGTATACAAAGAAAGTACCCAGGGAGTAAACTAATTTGTCGAACGATTTTTTAATTTTTTTTTCATCACTAAAACGCATGAGACTTGTAGTTTTCAAAAATGTTTTCATTTTTGATGAGACGCTTAATGAAGGAGGTTTAATCGCCGGCAAACGAAAACCCGCGATTTCCCGCAAATCCCGGACTCGGCCCGTATAGTCAAAAGTATACAAAGAAAGTACCCAGGGAGTAAACTCATTTCCCGAACGATTTTTTAAATTATTTTTTCACCACTAAAACGCATGAGACTTGTAGTTTTCAAAAATGTTTTCATTTTTGATGAGACGCTTAATGAAGGAGGTTTAATCGCCGGCAAACGAAAACCCGCGATTTCCCGTAAATCCCGGGCTTGGCCCGCATAGTCGAATGTATACAAAGAAAGTACCCAGGGAGTAAACTCATTTCCCGAACGATTTTTTAAATTATTTTTTCACCACTAAAACGCATGAGATTTGTAGTTTTCAAAAATGTTTTCATTTTTGATGAGACGCTTAATGAAAGAGGTTTAATCGCCGGCAAACGAAAACCCGCGATTTCCCGTAAATCCCGGGCTTGGCCCGCATAGTCTAATGTATACAAAGAAAGTACCCAGGGAGTAAACTAATTTGTCGAACGATTTTTTAATTTTTTTTTCATCACTAAAACGCATGAGACTTGTAGTTTTTAAAAATGTTTTCATTTTTGATGGGACGCTAAATAAAAGAAGTTTAATCGCCGGCAAACGAAAACCCGCGATTTCCCGTAAATCCCGGACTCGGCCCGTATAGTCAAAAGTATACAAAGAAAGTACCCAGGGAGTAAACTCATTTCCCGAACGATTTTTTAAATTATTTTTTCACCACTAAAACGCATGAGACTTGTAGTTTTCAAAAATGTTTTCATTTTTGATGAGACGCTAAATAAAAGAAGTTTCATTGCCGGCAAACGAAAACCTGCGATTTCCCGTAAATCCCGGACTCGGCCCGTATAGTTAAAAGTATACAAAGAAAGTACCCAGGGAGTAAACTCATTTCCCGAACGATTTTTTATATTATTTTTTCACTACTAAAACGCATGAGACTTGTAGTTTTTAAAAATGTTTTCATTTTTGATGAGACGCTGAATAAAAGAAGTTTCATTGCCGGAAACGAAAACCTGCGATTTCCCGTAAATCCCGGACTCGGCCCGTATAGTCAAAAGTATACAAAGAAAGTACCCATGGAGTAAACTCATTTCCCGAACGATTTTTTACATTATTTTTTCACCACTAAAACGCATGAGACTTGTAGTTTTTAAAAATGTTTCCATTTTTGATGGGACGCTGAATAAAAGAAGTTTAATCGCCGGCAAACGAAAACCCACCATTTCCCGTAAACCCCGGACTCGGTCCGTATAGTGAAAAGTATACAAAGAAAGTACCCAGGGAGTAAACTCATTTCCAGAACGATTTTTTAAATTATCTTTTCACCACTAAAACGCATGAGACTTGTAGTTTTCAAAAATGTTTTCATTTTTGATGAGACGCTGAATAGAAGAAGTTTAATCGCCGGCATAGGAAAACCTGCGGTTTCCCGTAAATCCCGGACTCGGCCCGTATAGTCATAAGTACACAAAAAAAGTACGCAGGGAGTAAACTCATTTCCCGAACGATTTTTTATATTATTTCACCACTAAAGCCCATGAGACTTGTAGTTTTTAAAAATGTTTTCATTTTTGTTGAGACGCTGAATAAAAGGAGTTTAATCGCCGGCAAACGAAAACCCGCCATTTCCCGTAAACCCCGGACTCGGTCCGTATAGTCAAAAGTATACAAAGAAAGTACCCCGGGAGTAAACTCATTTCCCGAACGATTTTTTAAATTACTTTTTCACCACTAAAACGCATGAGACTTGTAGTTTTTAAAAATGTTTTCATTTTTGATGGGACGCTGAATAAAAGAAGTTTAATCGCCGGCAAACGAAAACCCGCCATTTCCCGTAAACCCCGGACTCGGTCCGTATAGTCAAAAGTATACAAAGAAAGTACCCAGGGAGTAAACTCATTTCCCGAACGATTTTTTAAATTATTTTTTCAACACTAAAACGCATGAGACTTGTAGTTTTTAAAAATGTTTTCATTTTTGATGATACGCTGAATAAAAGAAGTTTCATCGCCGGCAAACGAAAATCTGCGTTTTCCTGTAAATCCCGGACTCGGCCCGTATAGTCAAAAGTATACAAAGAAAGTACCCAGGGAGTAAACTTTTTTTCCCGAACGATTTTTTATATTATTTTTTCACTACTAAAACGCATGAGACTTGTAGTTTTTAAAAATGTTTTCATTTTTTATGGGACGCTAAATAAAAGAAGTTTAATCGCCGGCAAACGAAAACCCGCGATTTCCCGTAAATCCCGGACTCGGCCCGTATAGTCAAAAGTATACAAAGAAAGTACCCAGGGAGTAAACTCATTTCCCGAACGATTTTTTAAATTATTTTTTCACCACTAAAACGCATGAGACTTGTAGTTTTCAAAAATGTTTTCATTTTTGATGAGACGCTAAATAAAAGAAGTTTCATTGCCGGCAAACGAAAACCTGCGATTTCCCGTAAATCCCGGACTCGGCCCGTATAGTCAAAAGTATACAAAGAAAGTACCCAGGGAGTAAACTCATTTCCCCAACGATTTTTTATATTATTTTTTCACTACTAAAACGCATGAGACTTGTAGTTTTTAAAAATGTTTTCATTTTTGATGAGACGCTGAATAAAAGAAGTTTCATTGCCGGAAACGAAAACCTGCGATTTCCCGTAAATCCCGGACTCGGCCCGTATAGTCAAAAGTATACAAAGAAAGTACCCAGGGAGTAAACTCATTTCCCGAACGATTTTTTACATTATTTTTTCACCACTAAAACGCATGAGACTTGTAGTTTTTAAAAATGTTTCCATTTTTGATGGGACGCTGAATAAAAGAAGTTTAATCGCCGGCAAACGAAAACCCACCATTTCCCGTAAACCCCGGACTCGGTCCGTATAGTGAAAAGTATACAAAGAAAGTACCCAGGGAGTAAACTCATTTCCAGAACGATTTTTTAAATTATCTTTTCACCACTAAAACGCATGAGACTTGTAGTTTTCAAAAATGTTTTCATTTTTGATGAGACGCTGAATAAAAGAAGTTTAATCGCCGGCATAGGAAAACCTGCGGTTTCCCGTAAATCCCGGACTCGGCCCGTATAGTCATAAGTACACAAAAAAAGTACCCAGGGAGTAAACTCATTTCCCGAACGATTTTTTATATTATTTCACCACTAAAGCCCATGAGACTTGTAGTTTTTAAAAATGTTTTCATTTTTGATGAGACGCTGAATAAAAGGAGTTTAATCGCCGGCAAACGAAAACCCGCCATTTCCCGTAAACCCCGGACTCGGTCCGTATAGTCAAAAGTATACAAAGAAAGTACCCCGGGAGTAAACTCATTTCCCGAACGATTTTTTAAATTATTTTTTCACCACTAAAACGCATGAGACTTGTAGTTTTCAAAAATGTTTTCATTTTTGATGAGACGCTGAATAAAAGAAGTTTCATCGCCGGCAAACGAAAATCTGCGATTTCCCGTAAATCCCGGACTCGGCCCGTATAGTCAAAAGTATACAAAGAAAGTACCCAGGGAGTAAACTCTTTTCCCGAACGATTTTTTATATTATTTTTACACTACTAAAACGCATGAGACTTGTAGTTTTCAAAAATGTTTTCATTTTTGATGAGACGCTTAATGAAGGAGGTTTAATCGCCGGCAGTTTTCAAAAATGTTTTCATTTTTGATGAGACGCTGAATAAAAGAAGTTTAATCGCCAGCAAACGAAAACCTGCGATTTCCCGTAAATCCCGGACTCGGCCCGTATAGTCAAAAGTATACAAAGAAAGTAACCAGGGAGTAAACTCATTTTCTGAACGATTTTTTATATTATTTTTTCACCACTAAAACGCATGAGACTTGTAGTTTTCAAAAATGTTTTCATTTTTGTTGGGACGCTGAATAAAAGGAGTTTAATCGCCGGCAAACGAAAACCCGCCATTTCCCGTAAATCCCCGACTCGGCCCGTATAATCAAAAGTATACAAAGAAAGTACCCAGGGAGTAAACTCTTTTCCCGAACGATTTTTTATATTATTTTTTCACTACTAAAACGCATGAGACTTGTAGTTTTTAAAAATATTTTCATTTTTGATGGGACGCTAAATAAAAGAAGTTTAATCGCCGGCAAACGAAAACCCGCGATTTTCCCGTAAATCCCGGACTCGGCCCGTATAGTCAAAAGTATACAAAGAAAGTACCCAGGGAGTAAAGTCATTTCCCGAACGATTTTTTAAATTATTTTTTCACCACTAAAACGCATGAGACTTGTAGTTTTCAAAAATGTTTTCATTTTTGATGAGACGCTTAATGAAAGAGGTTTAATCGCCGGCAAACGAAAACCCGCGATTTCCCGTAAATCCCGGACTCGGCCCGTATAGTCAAAAGTATACAAAGAAAGTACCCAGGGAGTAAACTCATTTCCCGAACGATTTTTTAAATTATTTTTTCACCACTAAAACGCATGAGACTTGTAGTTTTCAAAAATGTTTTCATTTTTGATGTGACGCTGAATAAAAGAAGTTTCATCGCCGGCAAACGAAAATCTGCGATTTCCCGTCAATCCCGGACTCGGCCCGTATAGTCAAAAGTATACAAAGAAAGTACCCAGGGAGTAAACTCTTTTCCCGAACGATTTTTTATATTATTTTTTCACTACTAAAACGCATGAGACTAGTAGTTTTTAAAAATATTTTCATTTTTGATGGGACGCTAAATAAAAGAAGTTTAATCGCCGGCAAACGAAAACCCGCGATTTCCCGTAAATCCCGGACTCGGCCCGTATAGTCAAAAGTATACAAAGAAAATACCCAGGGAGTAAAGTCATTTCCCGAACGATTTTTTAAATTATTTTTTCACCACTAAAACGCATGAGACTTGTAGTTTTCAAAAATGTTTTCATTTTTGATGAGACGCTTAATGAAAGAGGTTTAATCGCCGGCAAACGAAAACCCGCGATTTCCCGTAAATCCCGGACTCGGCCCGTTTAGTCAAAAGTATACAAAGAAAGTACCCAGGGAGTAAAGTCATTTCCCGAACGATTTTTTAAATTATTTTTTCACCACTAAAACGCATGAGACTTGTAGTTTTCAAAAATGTTTTCATTTTTGATGAGACGCTTAATGAAAGAGGTTTAATCGCCGGCAAACGAAAACCCGCGATTTCCCGTAAATCCCGGACTCGGCCCGTATAGTCAAAAGTATACAAAGAAAGTACCCAGGGAGTAAACTCATTTCCCGAACGATTTTTTAAATTATTTTTTCACCACTAAAACGCATGAGACTTGTAGTTTTCAAAAATGTTTTCATTTTTGATGAGACGCCTAATGAAAGAGGTTTAATCGCCGGCAAACGAAAACCTTCGATTTCCCGTAAATCCCGGGCTTGGCCCGCATAGTCATAAGTACACAAAGAAAGTACCCAGGAAGTAAACTCATTTCCCGAACGATTTTTTAAATTATTTTTTCACCACTAAAACGCATGAGACTTGTAGTTTTCAAAAATGTTTTCATTTTTGATGAGACGCTTAATGAAAGAGGTTTAATCGCCGGCAAACGAAAACCCGCGATTTCCCGTAAATCCCGGACTCGGCCCGTATAGTCAAAAGTATACAAAGAAAGTACCCAGGGAGTAAACTCATTTCACGAACGATTTTTTAAATTATTTTTTCACCACTAAAACGCATGAGACTTGTAGTTTTCAAAAATGTTTTCATTTTTGATGAGACGCTTAATGAAAGAGGTTTAATCGCCGGCAAACGAAAACCCGCGATTTCCCGTAAATCCCGGGCTTGGCCCGCATAGTCGAATGTATACAAAGAAAGTACCCAGGGAGTAAACTCATTTCCCGAACGATTTTTTAAATTATTTTTTCACCACTAAAACGCATGAGACTTGTAGTTTTCAAAAATGTTTTCATTTTTGATAAGACGCTTAATGAAAGAGGTTTAATCGCCGGCAAACGAAAACACGCGATTTCCCGTAAATCCCGGGCTTGGCCCGCATAGTCGAATGTATACAAAGAAAGTACCCATGGAGTAAACTAATTTCCCGAACGATTTTCTAATTTTTTTTTCATCACTAAAACGCATGAGACTTGTAGTTTTTAAAAATGTTTTCATTTTTGATGAGACGCTTAATGGAAGAGGTTTAATCGCCGGCAAACGAAAACACGCGATTTCCCGCAAATCCCGGACTCGGCCCGTATAGTCAAAAGTATACAAAGAAAGTACCCAGGGAGTAAACTCATTTCCCGAACGATTTTTTAAATTATTTTTTCACCACTAAAACGCATGAGACTTGTAGTTTTCAAAAATGTTTTCATTTTTGATAAGACGCTTAATGAAAGAGGTTTAATCGCCGGCAAACGAAAACCCGCGATTTCCCGTAAATCCCGGGCTTGGCCCGCATAGTCGAATGTATACAAAGAAAGTAGCCATGGAGTAAACTAATTTCCCGAACGATTTTCTAATTTTTTTTTCATCACTAAAACGCATGAGACTTGTAGTTTTTAAAAATGTTTTCATTTTTGATGAGACGCTTAATGAAAGAGGTTTAATCGCCGGCAAACGAAAACCCGCCATTTCCCGTAAACCCCGGACTCGGTCCGTATAGTCAAAAGTATACAAAGAAAGTACCCAGGGAGTAAACTCATTTCCCGAACGATTTTTTAAATTATTTTTTCACCACTAAAACGCATGAGACTTGTAGTTTTCAAAAATGTTTTCATTTTTGATGTGACGCTGAATAAGAGAAGTTTCATCGCCGGCAAACGAAAATCTGCGATTTCCCGTAAATCCCGGACTCGGTCCGTATAGTGAAAAGTATACAAAGACAGTACCCAGGGAGTAAACTCATTTCCAGAACGATTTTTTAAATTATCTTTTCACTACTAAAACGCATGAGACTTGTAGTTTTCAAAAATGTTTTCATTTTTGATGAGACGCTGAATAAAAGAAGTTTAATCGCCGGCATAGGAAAACCTGCGGTTTCCCGTAAATCCCGGAATCGGCCCGTATAGTCATAAGTACACAAAGAAAGTACCCAGGAAGTAAACTCATTTCCCGAACGATTTTTTAAATTATTTTTTCACCACTAAAACGCATGAGACTTGTAGTTTTCAAAAATGTTTTCATTTTTGATGAGACGCTTAATGAAAGAGGTTTAATCGCCAGCAAACGAAAACCCGCGATTTCCCGTAAATCCCGGACTCGGCCCGTATATTCAAAAGTATACAAAGAAAGTACCCAGGGAGTAAACTCATTTCACGAACGATTTTTTAAATTATTTTTTCACCACTAAAACGCATGAGACTTGTAGTTTTCAAAAATGTTTTCATTTTTGATGAGACGCTTAATGAAAGAGGTTTAATCGCCGGCAAACGAAAACCCGCGATTTCCCGTAAATCCCGGGCTTGGCCCGCATAGTCGAATGTATACAAAGAAAGTACCCAGGGAGTAAACTCATTTCCCGAACGATTTTTTAAATTATTTTTTCACCACTAAAACGCATGAGACTTGTAGTTTTCAAAAATGTTTTCATTTTTGATAAGACGCTTAATGAAAGAGGTTTAATCGCCGGCAAACGAAAACACGCGATTTCCCGTAAATCCCGGGCTTGGCCCGCATAGTCGAATGTATACAAAGAAAGTACCCATGGAGTAAACTAATTTCCCGAACGATTTTCTAATTTTTTTTTCATCACTAAAACGCATGAGACTTGTAGTTTTTAAAAATGTTTTCATTTTTGATGAGACGCTTAATGGAAGAGGTTTAATCGCCGGCAAACGAAAACCCGCGATTTCCCGCAAATCCCGGACTCGGCCCGTATAGTCAAAAGTATACAAAGAAAGTACCCAGGGAGTAAACTCATTTCCCGAACGATTTTTTAAATTATTTTTTCACCACTAAAACGCATGAGACTTGTAGTTTTCAAAAATGTTTTCATTTTTGATGAGACGCTTAATGAAGGAGGTTTAATCGCCGGCAAACGAAAACCCGCGATTTCCCGTAAATCCCGGACTTGGCCCGCATAGTCGAATGTATACAAAGAAAGTACCCAGGGAGTAAACTCATTTCCCGAACGATTTTTTAAATTATTTTTTCACCACTAAAACGCATGAGATTTGTAGTTTTCAAAAATGTTTTCATTTTTGATGAGACGCTTAATGAAAGAGGTTTAATCGCCGGCAAACGAAAACCCGCGATTTCCCGTAAATCCCGGGCTTGGCCCGCATAGTCTAATGTATACAAAGAAAGTACCCAGGGAGTAAACTAATTTGTCGAACGATTTTTTAATTTTTTTTTCATCACTAAAACGCATGAGACTTGTAGTTTTCAAAAATGTTTTCATTTTTGATGAGACGCTTAATGAAGGAGGTTTAATCGCCGGCAAACGAAAACCCGCGATTTCCCGCAAATCCCGGACTCGGCCCGTATAGTCAAAAGTATACAAAGAAAGTACCCAGGGAGTAAACTCATTTCCCGAACGATTTTTTAAATTATTTTTTCACCACTAAAACGCATGAGACTTGTAGTTTTCAAAAATGTTTTCATTTTTGATGAGACGCTTAATGAAGGAGGTTTAATCGCCGGCAAACGAAAACCCGCGATTTCCCGTAAATCCCGGGCTTGGCCCGCATAGTCGAATGTATACAAAGAAAGTACCCAGGGAGTAAACTCATTTCCCGAACGATTTTTTAAATTATTTTTTCACCACTAAAACGCATGAGATTTGTAGTTTTCAAAAATGTTTTCATTTTTGATGAGACGCTTAATGAAAGAGGTTTAATCGCCGGCAAACGAAAACCCGCGATTTCCCGTAAATCCCGGGCTTGGCCCGCATAGTCTAATGTATACAAAGAAAGTACCCAGGGAGTAAACTAATTTGTCGAACGATTTTTTAATTTTTTTTTCATCACTAAAACGCATGAGACTTGTAGTTTTTAAAAATGTTTTCATTTTTGATGAGACGCCAAATAAAAGAAGTTTAATCGCCGGCAAAGGAAAACCTGCGATTTCCCGTAAATCCCGGACTCGGCCCGTATAGTCATAAGTACACAAAGAAAGTACCCAGGGAGTAAGCTCATTTCCCGAACGATTTTTTATATTATTATTTCACCACTAAAGCCCATGAGACTTGTAGTTTTTAAAAATGTTTTCATTTTTGATGAAACGCTAAATAAAAGGAGTTTAATCGCCGGCAAACGAAAACCTGCGATTTCCCGTAAATCCCTGACTGGGCCCGTATAGTCGAATGTATACAAAGAAAGTACCCTGTGAGTAATCTCATTTCCAGAACGATTTTTTAAATTATTATTTCACCACTAAAGCCCATGAGCCTTGTAGTTTTTAAAAATGTTTTCATTTTTGATGAGACGCTGAATAAAAGAAGTTTAATCGCCGGCAAACAAAAACCTGCGATTTCCCGTAAATCCCGGACTCGGCCCGTATAGTCAAAAGTATACAAAGAAACTACATAGGGAGTAAACTCATTTCCAGAACGATTTTTTAAATTATCTTTTCACCACTAAAACGCATGAGACTTGTAGTTTTCAAAAATGTTTTCATTTTTGATGAGACGCTGAATAAAAGAAGTGTAATCGCCGGCAAACGAAAACCTGCGATTTCCCGTAAATCCCGGACTCGGCCAGTAAAGTCAAAAGTATACAAAGAAAGTAACCAGGGAGTAAACTCATTTCCCGAACGATTTTTCAAATTATTATTTCACCACTAAAGCCCATGAGACTTGTAGTTTTTAAAAATGTTCTCATTTTTGATGAGACGCTGAATAAAAGGAGTTTAATCGCCGGCAAACGAAAACCCGCGATTTCCCGTAAATCCCGGGCTTGGCCCGCATAGTCGAATGTATACAAAGAAAGTACCCATGGAGTAAACTAATTTCCCGAACGATTTTCAAATTTTTTTTTCATCACTAAAACGCATGAGACTTGTAGTTTTTAAAAATGTTTTCATTTTTGATGAGACGCTTAATGAAAGAGGTTTAATCGCCGGCAAACGAAATCCCGCGATTTCCCGCAAATCCCGGACTCGGCCCGTATAGTCAAAAGTATACAAAGAAAGTACCCAGGGAGTAAACTCATTTCCCGAAGGATTTTTTAAATTATTTTTTCACCACTAAAACGCATGAGATTTGTAGTTTTCAAAAATGTTTTCATTTTTGATGAGACGCTTAATGAAAGAGGTTTAATCGCCGGCAAACGAAAACCCGCGATTTCCCGTAAATCCCGGGCTTGGCCCGCATAGTCTAATGTATACAAAGAAAGTACCCAGGGAGTAAACTAATTTGTCGAACGATTTTTTAATTTTTTTTTCATCACTAAAACGCATGAGACTTGTAGTTTTCAAAAATGTTTTCATTTTTGATGAGACGCTTAATGAAGGAGGTTTAATCGCCGGCAAACGAAAACCCGCGATTTCCCGTAAATCCCGGGCTTGGCCCGCATAGTCGAATGTATACAAAGAAAGTACCCAGGGAGTAAACTCATTTCCCGAACGATTTTTTAAATTATTTTTTTACCACTAAAACGCATGAGATTTGTAGTTTTCAAAAATGTTTTCATTTTTGATGAGACGCTTAATGAAAGAGGTTTAATCGCCGGCAAACGAAAACCCGCGATTTCCCGTAAATCCCGGGCTTGGCCCGCATAGTCTAATGTATACAAAGAAAGTACCCAGGGAGTAAACTAATTTGTCGAACGATTTTTTAATTTTTTTTTCATCACTAAAACGCATGAGACTTGTAGTTTTTAAAAATGTTTTCATTTTTGATGACACGCCAAATAAAAGAAGTTTAATCGCCGGCAAAGGAAAACCTGCGATTTCCCGTAAATCCCGGACTCGGCCCGTATAGTCATAAGTACACAAAGAAAGTACCCAGGGAGTAAGCTCATTTCCCGAACGATTTTTTATATTATTATTTCACCACTAAAGCCCATGAGACTTGTAGTTTTTAAAAATGTTTTCATTTTTGATGAAACGCTAAATAAAAGGAGTTTAATCGCCGGCAAACGAAAACCTGCGATTTCCCGTAAATCCCTGACTGGGCCCGTATAGTCGAATGTATACAAAGAAAGTACCCTGTGAGTAATCTCATTTCCAGAACGATTTTTTAAATTATTATTTCACCACTAAAGCCCATGAGCCTTGTAGTTTTTAAAAATGTTTTCATTTTTGATGAGACGCTGAATAAAAGAAGTTTAATCGCCGGCAAACAAAAACCTGCGATTTCCCGTAAATCCCGGACTCGGCCCGTATAGTCAAAAGTATACAAAGAAACTACATAGGGAGTAAACTCATTTCCAGAACGATTTTTTAAATTATCTTTTCACCACTAAAACGCATGAGACTTGTAGTTTTCAAAAATGTTTTCATTTTTGATGAGACGCTGAATAAAAGAAGTGTAATCGCCGGCAAACGAAAACCCGCCATTTCCCGTAAATCCCGGACTCGGCCAGTAAAGTCAAAAGTATACAAAGAAAGTACCCAGGGAGTAAACTCATTTCCCGAACGATTTTTTCAATTTTTTTTTCACCACTAAAACGCATGAGACTTGTAGTTTTTAAAAATGTTTTCATTTTTGATGAAACGCTAAATAAAAGGAGTTTAATCGCCGGCAAACGAAAACCTGCGATTTCCTGTAAATCCCTGACTGGGCCCGTATAGTCGAATGTATACAAAGAAAGTACCCTGTGAGTAATCTCATTTCCAGAACGATTTTTTAAATTATTATTTCACCACTAAAGCCCATGAGCCTTGTAGTTTTTAAAAATGTTTTCATTTTTGATGAGACGCTGAATAAAAGAAGTTTAATCGCCGGCAAACAAAAACCTGCGATTTCCCGTAAATCCCGGGCTTGGCCCGCATAGTCTAATGTATACAAAGAAAGTACCCAGGGAGTAAACTAATTTGTCGAACGATTTTTTAATTTTTTTTTCATCACTAAAACGCATGAGACTTGTAGTTTTTAAAAATGTTTTCATTTTTGATGACACGCCAAATAAAAGAAGTTTAATCGCCGGCAAAGGAAAACCTGCGATTTCCCGTAAATCCCGGACTCGGCCCGTATAGTCATAAGTACACAAAGAAAGTACCCAGGGAGTAAGCTCATTTCCCGAACGATTTTTTATATTATTATTTCACCACTAAAGCCCATGAGACTTGTAGTTTTTAAAAATGTTTTCATTTTTGATGAAACGCTAAATAAAAGGAGTTTAATCGCCGGCAAACGAAAACCTGCGATTTCCCGTAAATCCCTGACTGGGCCCGTATAGTCGAATGTATACAAAGAAAGTACCCTGTGAGTAATCTCATTTCCAGAACGATTTTTTAAATTATTATTTCACCACTAAAGCCCATGAGCCTTGTAGTTTTTAAAAATGTTTTCATTTTTGATGAGACGCTGAATAAAAGAAGTTTAATCGCCGGCAAACAAAAACCTGCGATTTCCCGTAAATCCCGGACTCGGCCCGTATAGTCAAAAGTATACAAAGAAACTACATAGGGAGTAAACTCATTTCCAGAACGATTTTTTAAATTATCTTTTCACCACTAAAACGCATGAGACTTGTAGTTTTCAAAAATGTTTTCATTTTTGATGAGACGCTGAATAAAAGAAGTGTAATCGCCGGCAAACGAAAACCCGCCATTTCCCGTAAATCCCGGACTCGGCCAGTAAAGTCAAAAGTATACAAAGAAAGTACCCAGGGAGTAAACTCATTTCCCGAACGATTTTTTCAATTTTTTTTTCACCACTAAAACGCATGAGACTTGTAGTTTTTAAAAATGTTTTCATTTTTGATGAAACGCTAAATAAAAGGAGTTTAATCGCCGGCAAACGAAAACCTGCGATTTCCTGTAAATCCCTGACTGGGCCCGTATAGTCGAATGTATACAAAGAAAGTACCCTGTGAGTAATCTCATTTCCAGAACGATTTTTTAAATTATTATTTCACCACTAAAGCCCATGAGCCTTGTAGTTTTTAAAAATGTTTTCATTTTTGATGAGACGCTGAATAAAAGAAGTTTAATCGCCGGCAAACAAAAACCTGCGATTTCCCGTAAATCCCGGACTCGGCCCGTATAGTCAAAAGTATACAAAGAAACTACATAGGGAGTAAACTCATTTCCAGAACGATTTTTTAAATTATCTTTTCACCACTAAAACGCATGAGACTTGTAGTTTTCAAAAATGTTTTCATTTTTGATGAGACGCTGAATAAAAGAAGTGTAATCGCCGGCAAACGAAAACCTGCGATTTCCCGTAAATCCCGGACTCGGCCAGTAAAGTCAAAAGTATACAAAGAAAGTAACCAGGGAGTAAACTCATTTCCCGAACGATTTTTTAAATTATTATTTCACCACTAAAGCCCATAAGACTTGTAGTTTTTAAAAATGTTCTCATTTTTGATGAGACGCTGAATAAAAGGAGTTTAATCGCCGGCAAACGAAAACCCGCCATTTCCCGTAAACCCAGGACTCGGCCCGTATAGTTGAATGTATACAAAGAAAGTACCCAGGGAGTAAACTCATTTCCCGAACGATTTTTTCATTTTTTTTTCACCACTAAAACGCATGAGACTTGTAGTTTTCAAAAATGTTTTCATTTTTGATGAGACGCTTAATAAAAGAGGTTTAATCGACGGCAAACGAAAACCCGCGATTTCCCGTAAATCCTTGGCTTGGCCCGTATAGTCGAATGTATACAAAGAAAGTACCCTGTGAGTAAAATCATTTCCAGAACGATTTTTTAAATTATTTTTTCACCACTAAAACGCATGAGACTTGTAGTTTTCAAAAATGTTTTCATTTTTGATGAGACGCAGAATAAAAGAAGTTTAATCGCCGGCAAACGAAAACCCGCGATTTCCCGTAAATCCCGGGCTTGGCCCGTATAGTCAAAAGTATACAAAGAAAGTACCCAGGGAGTAAACTCATTTCCAGAACGATTTTTTAAATTATTTTTTAACCACTAAAACACATAAGACTTGTAGTTTTCAAAAATGTTTTTATTTTTGATGAGACGCAGAATAAAAGAAGTTTAATCGCCGGCAAACGAAAACCCGCGATTTCCCGTAAATCCCGGGCTTGGCCCGTATAGTCAAAAGTATACAAAGAAAGTACCCAGGGAGTAAACTCATTTCCCGAACGATTTTTTAAATTATTTTTTCACCACTAAAACGCATGAGACTTGTAGTTTTCAAAAGTGTTTTCATTTTTAATGAGACGCTTAATGAAAGAGGGTTAATCGCCGGCAAACGAAAACTCGCGATTTCCCGTAAATCCCGGGCTTGTCCCGTATAGTCGAATGTATACAAAGAAAGTACCCTGTGAGTAAACTCATTTCTAGAACGATTTTTTAAATTATTATTTCACCACTAAAGCCCATGAGACTTGTAGTTTTTAAAAATGTTTTCATTTTTGATGAGACGCTGAATAAAAGGAGTTTAATCGCCGGCAAACGAAAACTCGCGATTTCCCGTAAATCTCGGGCTTGTCCCGTATAGTCGAATGTATACAAAGAAAGTACCCTGTGAGTAAACACATTTCCAGAACGAATTTTTAAATTATCTTTTCACCACTAAAACGCATAAGACTTGTAGTTTTCAAAAATGTTTTCATTTTTGATGAGACGCTGAATAAAAGAAGTTTAATCGCCCGCAAACGAAAACCTGCGATTTCCCGTAAATCCCGGACTCGGCCCGTATAGTCAAAAGTATACAAAGAAAGTACCCAGGGAGTAAACTCATTTCCCGAACGATTTTTTATGTTATTATTTCACCACTAAAGCCCATGAGACATGTAGTTTTTACAAATGTTTTCGTTTTTGATGAGACGCTGAATGAAAGGAGTTTAATCGCCGGCAAACGAAAACCCGCCATTTCCCGTAAACCCCGGACTCGGTCCGTATAGTCAAAAGTATACAAAGAAAGTACCCAGGGAGTAAACTCATTTCCAGAACGATTTTTTAAATTATCTTTTCACCACTAAAACGCATGAGACTTGTAGTTTTCAAAAATGTTTTCATTTTTGATGAGACGCTGAATAAAAGAAGTTTAATCGCCGGCAAAGGAAAACCTGCGATTTCCCGTAAATCCCGGACTCGGCCCGTATAGTCATAAGTACACAAAGAAAGTACCCAGGGAGTAAACTCATTTCCCGAACGATTTTTTATATTATTATTTCACCACTAAAGCCCATGAGACTTGTAGTTTTTAAAAATGTTTTCATTTTTGATGAGACGCTAAATAAAAGGAGTTTAATCGCCGGCAAACGAAAACCTGCGATTTCCCGTAAATCCCTGACTCGGCCCGTATAGTCGAATGTATACAAAGAAAGTACCCTGTGAGTAAACTCATTTCCAGAACGATTTTTTAAATTATCTTTTCACCACTAAAACGCATGAGACTTGTAGTTTTCAAAAATGTTTTCATTTTTGATGAGACGCTGAATAAAAGAAGTTTAATCGCCGGCAAAGGAAAGCCTGCGATTTCTCGTAAATCCCGGACTCGGCCCGTATAGTCATAAGTACACAAAGAAAGTACCCAGGGAGTAAACTCATTTCCCGAACGATTTTTTATATTATTATTTCACCACTAAAGCCCATGAGACTTGTAGTTTTTAAAAATGTTTTCATTTTTGATGAGACGCTAAATAAAAGGAGTTTAATCGCCGGCAAACGAAAACCTGCGATTTCCCGTAAATCCCTGACTCGGCCCGTATAGTCGAATGTTTACAAAGAAAGTACCCTGTGAGTAAACTCTTTTCCAGAACGATTTTTTAAATTATTATTTCACCACTAAAGCCCATGAGACTTGTAGTTTTTAAAAATGTTTTCATTTTTGATGAGACGCTAAATAAAAGGAGTTTAATCGCCGGCAAAGGAAAACCTGCGATTTCCCGTAAATCCCGGACTCGGCCCGTATAGTCATAAGTACACAAAGAAAGTACCCAGGGAGTAAACTCATTTCCCGAACGATTTTTTATATTATTATTTCACCACTAAAGCCCATGAGACTTGTAGTTTTTAAAATTGTTTTCAATTTTGATGAGACGCTGAATAAAAGGAGTTTAATCGCCGGCAAAGGAAAACATGCGATTTCCCGTAAATCCCGGACTCGGCCCGTATAGTCATAAGTACACAAAGAAAGTACCCAGGGAGTAAACTCATTTCCCGAACGATTTTTTATATTATTATTTCACCACTAAAGCCCATGAGACTTGTAGTTTTTACAAATGTTTTCATTTTTGATGAGACGCTGAATGAAAGGAGTTTAATCGCCGGCAAACGAAAACCCGCCATTTCCCGTAAACCCCGGACTCGGTCCGTATAGTCAAAAGTATACAAAGAAAGTACCCAGGGAGTAAACTCATTTCCAGAACGATTTTTTAAATCATCTTTTCACCACTAAAACGCATGAGATTTGTAGTTTTCAAAAATGTTTTCATTTTTGATGAGACGCTTAATGAAAGAGGTTTAATCGCCGGCAAACGAAAACCCGCGATTTCCCGTAAATCCCGGGCTTGGCCCGCATAGTCTAATGTATACAAAGAAAGTACCCAGGGAGTAAACTAATTTGTCGAACGATTTTTTAATTTTTTTTTCATCACTAAAACGCATGAGACTTGTAGTTTTCAAAAATGTTTTCATTTTTGATGAGACGCTTAATGAAGGAGGTTTAATCGCCGGCAAACGAAAACCCGCGATTTCCCGTAAATCCCGGGCTTGGCCCGCATAGTCGAATGTATACAAAGAAAGTACCCAGGGAGTAAACTCATTTCCCGAACGATTTTTTAAATTATTTTTTTACCACTAAAACGCATGAGATTTGTAGTTTTCAAAAATGTTTTCATTTTTGATGAGACGCTTAATGAAAGAGGTTTAATCGCCGGCAAACGAAAACCCGCGATTTCCCGTAAATCCCGGGCTTGGCCCGCATAGTCTAATGTATACAAAGAAAGTACCCAGGGAGTAAACTAATTTGTCGAACGATTTTTTAATTTTTTTTTCATCACTAAAACGCATGAGACTTGTAGTTTTTAAAAATGTTTTCATTTTTGATGAGACGCCAAATAAAAGAAGTTTAATCGCCGGCAAAGGAAAACCTGCGATTTCCCGTAAATCCCGGACTCGGCCCGTATAGTCATAAGTACACAAAGAAAGTACCCAGGGAGTAAGCTCATTTCCCGAACGATTTTTTATATTATTATTTCACCACTAAAGCCCATGAGACTTGTAGTTTTTAAAAATGTTTTCATTTTTGATGAAACGCTAAATAAAAGGAGTTTAATCGCCGGCAAACGAAAACCTGCGATTTCCCGTAAATCCCTGACTGGGCCCGTATAGTCGAATGTATACAAAGAAAGTACCCTGTGAGTAATCTCATTTCCAGAACGATTTTTTAAATTATTATTTCACCACTAAAGCCCATGAGCCTTGTAGTTTTTAAAAATGTTTTCATTTTTGATGAGACGCTGAATAAAAGAAGTTTAATCGCCGGCAAACAAAAACCTGCGATTTCCCGTAAATTCCGGACTCGGCCCGTATAGTCAAAAGTATACAAAGAAACTACATAGGGAGTAAACTCATTTCCAGAACGATTTTTTAAATTATCTTTTCACCACTAAAACGCATGAGACTTGTAGTTTTCAAAAATGTTTTCATTTTTGATGAGACGCTGAATAAAAGAAGTGTAATCGCCGGCAAACGAAAACCTGCGATTTCCCGTAAATCCCGGACTCGGCCAGTAAAGTCAAAAGTATACAAAGAAAGTAACCAGGGAGTAAACTCATTTCCCGAACGATTTTTCAAATTATTATTTCACCACTAAAGCCCATGAGACTTGTAGTTTTTAAAAATGTTCTCATTTTTGATGAGACGCTGAATAAAAGGAGTTTAATCGCCGGCAAACGAAAACCCGCCATTTCCCGTAAACCCAGGACTCGGCCCGTATAGTTGAATGTATACAAAGAAAGTACCCAGGGAGTAAACTCATTTCCCGAACGATTTTTTCAATTTTTTTTTCACCACTAAAACGCATGAGACTTGTAGTTTTCAAAAATGTTTTCATTTTTGATGAGACGCTTAATAAAAGAGGTTTAATCGACGGCAAACGAAAACCCGCGATTTCCCGTAAATCCTTGGCTTGGCACGTATAGTCTAATGTATACAAAGAAAGTACCCAGGGAGTAAACTAATTTGTCGAACGATTTTTTAATTTTTTTTTCATCACTAAAACGCATGAGACTTGTAGTTTTTAAAAATGTTTTCATTTTTGATGAGACGCCAAATAAAAGAAGTTTAATCGCCGGCAAAGGAAAACCTGCGATTTCCCGTAAATCCCGGACTCGGCCCGTATAGTCATAAGTACACAAAGAAAGTACCCAGGGAGTAAGCTCATTTCCCGAACGATTTTTTATATTATTATTTCACCACTAAAGCCCATGAGACTTGTAGTTTTTAAAAATGTTTTCATTTTTGATGAAACGCTAAATAAAAGGAGTTTAATCGCCGGCAAACGAAAACCTGCGATTTCCCGTAAATCCCTGACTGGGCCCGTATAGTCGAATGTATACAAAGAAAGTACCCTGTGAGTAATCTCATTTCCAGAACGATTTTTTAAATTATTATTTCACCACTAAAGCCCATGAGCCTTGTAGTTTTTAAAAATGTTTTCATTTTTGATGAGACGCTGAATAAAAGAAGTTTAATCGCCGGCAAACAAAAACCTGCGATTTCCCGTAAATCCCGGACTCGGCCCGTATAGTCAAAAGTATACAAAGAAACTACATAGGGAGTAAACTCATTTCCAGAACGATTTTTTAAATTATCTTTTCACCACTAAAACGCATGAGACTTGTAGTTTTCAAAAATGTTTTCATTTTTGATGAGACGCTGAATAAAAGAAGTGTAATCGCCGGCAAACGAAAACCTGCGATTTCCCGTAAATCCCGGACTCGGCCAGTAAAGTCAAAAGTATACAAAGAAAGTAACCAGGGAGTAAACTCATTTCCCGAACGATTTTTTAAATTATTATTTCACCACTAAAGCCCATAAGACTTGTAGTTTTTAAAAATGTTCTCATTTTTGATGAGACGCTGAATAAAAGGAGTTTAATCGCCGGCAAACGAAAACCCGCCATTTCCCGTAAACCCAGGACTCGGCCCGTATAGTTGAATGTATACAAAGAAAGTACCCAGGAAGTAAACTCATTTCCCGAACGATTTTTTCAATTTTTTTTTCACCACTAAAACGCATGAGACTTGTAGTTTTCAAAAATGTTTTCATTTTTGATGAGACGCAGAATAAAAGAAGTTTAATCGCCGGCAAACGAAAACCCGCGATTTCCCGTAAATCCCGGGCTTGGCCCGTATAGTCAAAAGTATACAAAGAAAGTACCCAGGGAGTAAACTCATTTCCAGAACGATTTTTTAAATTATTTTTTAACCACTAAAACACATAAGACTTGTAGTTTTCAAAAATGTTTTTATTTTTGATGAGACGCAGAATAAAAGAAGTTTAATCGCCGGCAAACGAAAACCCGCGATTTCCCGTAAATCCCGGGCTTGGCCCGTATATTCAAAAGTATACAAAGAAAGTACCCAGGGAGTAAACTCATTTCCCGAACGATTTTTTAAATTATTTTTTCACCACTAAAACGCATGAGACTTGTAGTTTTCAAAAGTGTTTTCATTTTTAATGAGACGCTTAATGAAAGAGGGTTAATCGCCGGCAAACGAAAACTCGCGATTTCCCGTAAATCCCGGGCTTGTCCCGTACAGTCGAATGTATACAAAGAAAGTACCCTGTGAGTAAACTCATTTCTAGAACGATTTTTTAAATTATTATTTCACCACTAAAGCCCATGAGACTTGTAGTTTTTAAAAATGTTTTCATTTTTGATGAGACGCTGAATAAAAGGAGTTTAATCGCCGGCAAACGAAAACTCGCGATTTCCCGTAAATCTCGGGCTTGTCCCGTATAGTCGAATGTATACAAAGAAAGTACCCTGTGAGTAAACACATTTCCAGAACGAATTTTTAAATTATCTTTTCACCACTAAAACGCATAAGACTTGTAGTTTTCAAAAATGTTTTCATTTTTGATGAGACGCTGAATAAAAGAAGTTTAATCGCCCGCAAACGAAAACCTGCGATTTCCCGTAAATCCCGGACTCGGCCCGTATAGTCAAAAGTATACAAAGAAAGTACCCAGGGAGTAAACTCATTTCCCGAACGATTTTTTATGTTATTATTTCACCACTAAAGCCCATGAGACATGTAGTTTTTACAAATGTTTTCATTTTTGATGAGACGCTGAATGAAAGGAGTTTAATCGCCGGCAAACGAAAACCCGCCATTTCCCGTAAACCCCGGACTCGGTCCGTATAGTCAAAAGTATACAAAGAAAGTACCCAGGGAGTAAACTCATTTCCAGAACGATTTTTTAAATTATCTTTTCACCACTAAAACGCATGAGACTTGTAGTTTTCAAAAATGTTTTCATTTTTGATGAGACGCTGAATAAAAGAAGTTTAATCGCCGGCAAAGGAAAACCTGCGATTTCTCGTAAATCCCGGACTCGGCCCGTATAGTCATAAGTACACAAAGAAAGTACCCAGGGAGTAAACTCATTTCCCGAACGATTTTTTATATTATTATTTCACCACTAAAGCCCATGAGACTTGTAGTTTTCAAAAATGTTTTCATTTTTGATGAGACGCTGAATAAAAGAAGTTTAATCGCCGGCAAAGGAAAGCCTGCGATTTCCCGTAAATCCCGGACTCGGCCCGTATAGTCATAAGTACACAAAGAAAGTACCCAGGGAGTAAACTCATTTCCCGAACGATTTTTTATATTATTATTTCACCACTAAAGCCCATGAGACTTGTAGTTTTCAAAAATGTTTTCATTTTTGATGAGACGCTGAATAAAAGAAGTTTAATCGCCCGCAAACGAAAACCTGCGATTTCCCGTAAATCCCGGACTCGGCCCGTATAGTCAAAAGTATACAAAGAAAGTACCCAGGGAGTAAACTCATTTCCCGAACGATTTTTTATGTTATTATTTCACCACTAAAGCCCATGAGACATGTAGTTTTTACAAATGTTTTCATTTTTGATGAGACGCTGAATGAAAGGAGTTTAATCGCCGGCAAACGAAAACCCGCCATTTCCCGTAAACCCCGGACTCGGTCCGTATAGTCAAAAGTATACAAAGAAAGTACCCAGGGAGTAAACTCATTTCCAGAACGATTTTTTAAATTATCTTTTCACCACTAAAACGCATGAGACTTGTAGTTTTCAAAAATGTTTTCATTTTTGATGAGACGCTGAATAAAAGAAGTTTAATCGCCGGCAAAGGAAAACCTGCGATTTCTCGTAAATCCCGGACTCGGCCCGTATAGTCATAAGTACACAAAGAAAGTACCCAGGGAGTAAACTCATTTCCCGAACGATTTTTTATATTATTATTTCACCACTAAAGCCCATGAGACTTGTAGTTTTCAAAAATGTTTTCATTTTTGATGAGACGCTGAATAAAAGAAGTTTAATCGCCGGCAAAGGAAAGCCTGCGATTTCCCGTAAATCCCGGACTCGGCCCGTATAGTCATAAGTACACAAAGAAAGTACCCAGGGAGTAAACTCATTTCCCGAACGATTTTTTATATTATTATTTCACCACTAAAGCCCATGAGACTTGTAGTTTTTAAAAATGTTTTCATTTTTGATGAGACGCTAAATAAAAGGAGTTTAATCGCCGGCAAACGAAAACCTGCGATTTCCCGTAAATCCCTGACTCGGCCCGTATAGTCGAATGTATACAAAGAAAGTACCCTGTGAGTAAACTCATTTCCAGAACGATTTTTTAAATTATTATTTCACCACTAAAGCCCATGAGACTTGTAGTTTTTAAAAATGTTTTCATTTTTGATGAGACGCTAAATAAAAGGAGTTTAATCGCCGGCAAAGGAAAACCTGCGATTTCCCGTAAATCCCGGACTCGGCCCGTATAGTCATAAGTACACAAAGAAAGTACCCAGGGAGTAAACTCATTTCCCGAACGATTTTTTATATTATTATTTCACCACTAAAGCCCATGAGACTTGTAGTTTTTAAAAATGTTTTCAATTTTGATGAGACGCTGAATAAAAGGAGTTTAATCGCCGGCAAACGAAAACCCGCCATTTCCCGTAAATCCCTGACTCGGCCCGTATATTCGAATGTATACAAAGAAAGTACCCTGTGAGTAAACTCATTTCCAGAACGATTTTTTAAATTATTATTTCACCACTAAAGCCCATGAGACTTGTAGTTTTTAAAAATGTTTTCATTTTTGATGAGACCCTAAATAAAAGGAGTTTAATCGCCGGCAAAGGAAAACATGCGATTTCCCGTAAATCCCGGACTCGGCCCGTATAGTCATAAGTACACAAAGAAAGTACCCAGGGAGTAAACTCATTTCCCGAACGATTTTTTATATTATTATTTCACCACTAAAGCCCATGAGACTTGTAGTTTTTACAAATGTTTTCATTTTTGATGAGACGCTGAATGAAAGGAGTTTAATCGCCGGCAAACGAAAACCCGCCATTTCCCGTAAACCCCGGACTCGGTCCGTATAGTCAAAAGTATACAAAGAAAGTACCCAGGGAGTAAACTCATTTCCAGAACGATTTTTTAAATTATCTTTTCACCACTAAAACGCATGAGACTTGTAGTTTTCAAAAATGTTTTCATTTTTGATGAGACGCTAAATAAAAGGAGTTTAATCGCCGGCAAACGAAAACCTGCGATTTCCCGTAAATCCCTGACTCGGCCCGTATAGTCGAATGTATACAAAGAAAGTACCCTGTGAGTAAACTCATTTCCAGAACGATTTTTTAAATTAGTATTTCACCACTAAAGCCCATGAGACTTGTAGTTTTTAAAAATGTTTTCATTTTTGATGAGACGCTAAATAAAAGGAGTTTAATCGCCGGCAAAGGAAAACCTGCGATTTCCCGTAAATCCCGGACTCGGCCCGTATAGTCATAAGTACACAAAGAAAGTACCCAGGGAGTAAACTCATTTCCCGAACGATTTTTTATATTATTATTTCACCACTAAAGCCCATGAGACTTGTAGTTTCTAAAAATGTTTTCAATTTTGATGAGACGCTGAACAAAAGGAGTTTAATCGCCGGCAAACGAAAACCCGCCATTTCCCGTAAATCCCTGACTCGGCCCGTATATTCGAATGTATACAAAGAAAGTACCCTGTGAGTAAACTCATTTCCAGAACGATTTTTTAAATTATTATTTCACCACTAAAGCCCATGAGACTTGTAGTTTTTAAAAATGTTTTCATTTTTGATGAGACCCTAAATAAAAGGAGTTTAATCGCCGGCAAAGGAAAACATGCGATTTCCCGTAAATCCCGGACTCGGCCCGTATAGTCATAAGTACACAAAGAAAGTACCCAGGGAGTAAACTCATTTCCCGAACGATTTTTTATATTATTATTTCACCACTAAAGCCCATGAGACTTGTAGTTTTTAAAAATGTTTTCAATTTTGATGAGACGCTGAATAAAAGGAGTTTAATCGCCGGCAAACGAAAACCCGCCATTTCCCGTAAACCCCGCACTCGGTCCGTATAGTCAAAAGTATACAAAGAAAGTACCCAGGGAGTAAACTCATTTCCCGAACGATTTTTTAAATTATTATTTCACCACTAAAGCCCATGAGACTTGTAGTTTTTAAAAATGTTTTCATTTTTGATGAGACGCTGAATAAAAGGAGTTTAATCGACGGCAAACGAAAACTCGCGATTTCCCGTAAATCCCGGGCTTGTCCCGTATAGTCGAATGTATACAAAGAAAGTACCCTGTGAGTAAACACATTTCCAGAACGATTTTTTAAATTATCTTTTCACCACTAAAACGCATGAGACTTGTAGTTTTCAAAAATGTTTTCATTTTTGATGAGACGCTGAATAAAAGAAGTTTAATCGCCCGCAAACGAAAACCTGCGATTTCCCGTAAATCCCGGACTCGGCCCGTATAGTCAAAAGTATACAAAGAAAGTACCCAGGGAGTAAACTCATTTCCCGAACGATTTTTTATGTTATTATTTCACCACTAAAGCCCATGAGACTTGTAGTTTTTACAAATGTTTTCATTTTTGATGAGACGCTGAATGAAAAGAGTTTAATCGCCGGCAAACGAAAACCCGCCATTTCCCGTAAACCCCGGACTCGGTCCGTATAGTCAAAAGTATACAAAGAAAGTACCCAGGGAGTAAACTCATTTCCAGAACGATTTTTTAAATTATCTTTTCACCACTAAAACGCATGAGACTTGTAGTTTTCAAAAATGTTTTCATTTTTGATGAGACGCTGAATAAAAGAAGTTTAATCGCCGGCAAAGGAAAACCTGCGATTTCCCGTAAATCCCGGACTCGGCCCGTATAGTCATAAGTACACAAAGAAAGTACCCAGGGAGTAAACTCATTTCCCGAACGATTTTTTATATTATTATTTCACCACTAAAGCCCATGAGACTTGTAGTTTTTAAAAATGTTTTCATTTTTGATGAGACGGTAAATAAAAGGAGTTTAATCGCCGGCAAACAAAAACCTGCGATTTCCCGTAAATCCCTGACTCGGCCCGTATAGTCGAATGTATACAAAGAAAGTACCCTGTGAGTAAACTCATTTCCAAAACGATTTTTTAAATTATTATTTCACCACTAAAGCCCATGAGACTTGTAGTTTTTAAAAATGTTTTCATTTTTGATGAGACGCTGAATAAAAGGAGTTTAATCGCCGGCAAAGGAAAACCCGCCATTTCCCGTAAACCCCGCACTCGGTCCGTATAGTCAAAAGTATACAAAGAAAGTACCCAGGGAGTAAACTCATTTCCCGAACGATTTTTTAAATTATTTTTTCACCACTAAAACGCATGAGACTTGTAGTTTTCAAAAATATTTTCATTTTTGATGAGACGCTTAATGCAAGAGGTTTAATCGCCGGCAGTTTTTAAAAATGTTTTCATTTTTGATGAGACGCTGAATAAAAGAAGTTTAATCGCCGGCAAACGAAAACCTGCGATTTCCCGTAAATCCCGGACTCGGCCCGTATAGTCAAAAGTATACAAAGAAAGTAACCAGGGACTAAACTCATTTTCCGAACGATTTTTTATATTATTTTTTCACCACTAAAACGCATGAGACTTGTATTTTTCAAAAATGTTTTCGTTTTTGTTGGCACGCTGAATAAAAGAAGTTTAATCGCCGGCAAACAAAAATCCGCCATTTCCCGTAAATCCCGGACTCGGCCCGTATAGTCATAAGTACACAAAGAAAGTACCCAGGGAGTAAACTCATTTCCCGAACGATTTTTTATATTATTATTTCACCACTAAAGCCCATGAGACTTGTAGTTTTTAAAAATGTTTTCATTTTTGATGAGACGCTGAATAAAAGGAGTTTAATCGACGGCAATCGAAAACTCGCGATTTCCCGTAAATCCCGGGCTTGTCCCGTATAGTCGAATGTATGCAAAGAGAGTACCCTGTGAGTAAACACATTTCCAGAACGATTTTTTAAATTATCTTTTCACCACTAAAACGCATGAGACTTGTAGTTTTCAAAAATGTTTTCATTTTTGATGAGACGCTGAATAAAAGAAGTTTAATCGCCCGCAAACGAAAACCTGCGATTTCCCGTAAATCCCGGACTCGGCCCGTATAGTCAAAAGTATACAAAGAAAGTACCCAGGGAGTAAACTCATTTCCCGAACGATTTTTTATGTTATTATTTCACCACTAAAGCCCATGAGACTTGTAGTTTTTACAAATGTTTTCATTTTTGATGAGACGCTGAATGAAAAGAGTTTAATCGCCGGCAAACGAAAACCCGCCATTTCCCGTAAACCCCGGACTCGGTCCGTATAGTCAAAAGTATACAAAGAAAGTACCAAGGGAGTAAACTCATTTCCAGAACGATTTTTTAAATTATCTTTTCACCACTAAAACGCATGAGACTTGTAGTTTTCAAAAATGTTTTCATTTTTGATGAGACGCTGAATAAAAGAAGTTTAATCGCCGGCAAAGGAAAACCTGCGATTTCCCGTAAATCCCGGACTCGGCCCGTATAGTCATAAGTACACAAAGAAAGTACCCAGGGAGTAAACTCATTTCCCGAACGATTTTTTATATTATTATTTCACCACTAAAGCCCATGAGACTTGTAGTTTTTAAAAATGTTTTCATTTTTGATGAGACGCTAAATAAAAGGAGTTTAATCGCCGGCAAACGAAAACCTGCGATTTCCCGTAAATCCCTGACTCGGCCCGTATAGTCGAATGTATACAAAGAAAGTACCCTGTGAGTAAACTCATTTCCAGAACGATTTTTTAAATTATTATTTCACCACTAAAGCCCATGAGACTTGTAGTTTTTAAAAATGTTTTCATTTTTGATGAGACGCTGAATAAAAGGAGTTTAATCGCCGGCAAAGGAAAACCCGCCATTTCCCGTAAACCCCGCACTCGGTCCGTATAGTCAAAAGTATACAAAGAAAGTACCCAGGGAGTAAACTCATTTCCCGAACGATTTTTTAAATTATTTTTTCACCACTAAAACGCATGAGACTTGTAGTTTTCAAAAATATTTTCATTTTTGATGAGACGCTTAATGCAAGAGGTTTAATCGCCGGCAGTTTTTAAAAATGTTTTCATTTTTGATGAGACGCTGAATAAAAGAAGTTTAATCGCCGGCAAACGAAAACCTGCGATTTCCCGTAAATCCCGGACTCGGCCCGTATAGTCAAAAGTATACAAAGAAAGTAACCAGGGACTAAACTCATTTTCCGAACGATTTTTTATATTATTTTTTCACCACTAAAACGCATGAGACTTGTATTTTTCAAAAATGTTTTCGTTTTTGTTGGCACGCTGAATAAAAGAAGTTTAATCGCCGGCAAACAAAAACCCGCCATTTCCCGTAAATCCCAGACTCGGCCCGTATAGTCATAAGTAGACAAAGAAAGTACCCAGGGAGTAAACTCATTTCCCGAACGATTTTTTATATTATTATTTCACCACTAAAGCCCATGAGACTTGTAGTTTTAAAAAATGTTTTCAATTTTGATGAGACGCTGAATAAAAGGAGTTTAATCGCCGGCAAACGAAAACCCGCCATTTCCCGTAAACCCCGCACTCGGTCCGTATAGTCAAAAGTATACAAAGAAAGTACCCAGGGAGTAAACTCATTTCCCGAACGATTTTTTAAATTATTATTTCACCACTAAAGCCCATGAGACTTGTAGTTTTCAAAAATGTTTTCATTTTTGATGAGACGCTGAATAAAAGGAGTTTAATCGCCGGCAAACGAAAACTCGCGATTTCCCGTAAATCCCGGGCTTGTCCCGTATAGTCGAATGTATACAAAGAAAGTACCCTGTGAGTAAACACATTTCCAGAACGATTTTTTAAATTAACTTTTCACCACTAAAACGCATGAGACTTGTAGTTTTCAAAAATGTTTTCATTTTTGATGAGACGCTGAATAAAAGAAGTTTAATCGCCCGCAAACGAAAACCTGCGATTTCCCGTAAATCCCGGACTCGGCCCGTATAGTCAAAAGTATACAAAGAAAGTACCCAGGGAGTAAACTCATTTCCCGAACGATTTTTTATGTTATTATTTCACCACTAAAGCCCATGAGACTTGTAGTTTTTACAAATGTTTTCATTTTTGATGAGACGCTGAATGAAAGGAGTTTAATCGCCGGCAAACGAAAACCCGCCATTTCCCGTAAACCCCGGACTCGGTCCGTATAGTCAAAAGTATACAAAGAAAGTACCCAGGGAGTAAACTCATTTCCAGAACGATTTTTTAAATTATCTTTTCACCACTAAAACGCATGAGACTTGTAGTTTTCAAAAATGTTTTCATTTTTGATGAGACGCTGAATAAAAGAAGTTTAATCGCCGGCAAAGGAAAACCTGCGATTTCCCGTAAATCCCGGACTCGGCCCGTATAGTCATAAGTAAACAAAGAAAGTACCCAGGGAGTAAACTCATTTCCCGAACGATTTTTTATATTATTATTTCACCACTAAAGCCCATGAGACTTGTAGTTTTTAAAAATGTTTTCATTTTTGATGAGACGCTAAATAAAAGGAGTTTAATCGCCGGCAAACGAAAACCTGCGATTTCCCGTAAATCCCTGACTCGGCCCGTATAGTCGAATGTATACAAAGAAAGTACCCTGTGAGTAAACTCATTTACAGAACGATTTTTTAAATTATTATTTCACCACTAAAGCCCATGAGACTTGTAGTTTTTAAAAATGTTTTCATTTTTGATGAGACGCTAAATAAAAGGTGTTTAATCGCCGGCAAAGGAAAACCCGCCAATTCCCGTAAACCCCGCACTCGGTCCGTATAGTCAAAAGTATACAAAGAAAGTACCCAGGGAGTAAACTCATTTCCCGAACGATTTTTTAAATTATTTTTTCACCACTAAAACGCATGAGACTTGTAGTTTTCAAAAATGTTTTCATTTTTGATGAGACGCTTAATGCAAGAGGTTTAATCGCCGGCAGTTTTTAAAAATGTTTTCATTTTTGATGAGACGCTGAATAAAAGAAGTTTAATCGTCGGCAAACGAAAACCTGTGATTTCCCGTAAATCCCGGACTCGGCCCGTATAGTCAAAAGTATACAAAGAAAGTAACCAGGGACTAAACTCATTTTCCGAACGATTTTTTATATTTTTTTTTCACCACTAAAACGCATGAGACTTGTAGTTTTCAAAAATGTTTTCATTTTTGTTGGGACGCTGAATGAAAGAGGTTTAATCGCCGGCAAACGAAAACCCGCGATTTCCCGTAAATCCCTGGCTTGGCCCGCATAGTCGAATGTATACAAATAAAGTACCCAGGGAGTAAACTAATTTCCCGAACGATTTTTTAAATTTTTTTTTCATCACTAAAACGCATGAGACTTGTAGTTTTTAAAAATGTTTTCATTTTTAATGAGACGCTGAATAAAAGAAGTTTAATCGCCGGCAAACGAAAACCCGCGACTTCCCGTAAATCCCGGACTCGGCCCGTATAGTCAAAAGTATACAAAGAAAGTACCCAGGGAGTAAACTCATTTCCCGAACGATTTTTTAAATTATTTTTTCACCACTAAAACGCATGAGACTTGTAGTTTTCAAAAATGTTTTCATTTTTGTTGGGACGCTGAATGAAAGAGGTTTAATCGCCGGCAAACGAAAACCCGCGATTTCCCGTAAATCTCGGGCTTGGCCCGCATAGTCGAAAGTATGCAAAGAAAATACCCAGGGAGTAAACTAATTTCCTGAACGATTTTTTAAAGTATCTTTTCACCACTAAAACGCATGAGACTTGTAGTTTTCAAATATGTTTTTATTTTTGATGAGACGCAAAATAAAAAAAGTTTAATCGCCGGCAAACGAAAACCCGCGATTTCCCGTAAATCCCGGGCTTGGCCCGTATAGTCAAAAGTATACAAAGAAAGTACCCAGGGAGTAAACTCATTTCCCGAACGATTTTTTAAATTATTTTTTTACCACTAAAACGCATGAGACTTGTAGTTTTCAAAAGTGTTTTCATTTTTGATGAGACGCTGAATAAAAGAAGTTTAATCGCCGGCAAACGAAAACCCGCGATTTCCCGTAAATCCTAGGCTTGGCCCGTATAGTTGAATGTATATAAAGAAAGTACCCAGGGAGTAAACTGATTTTCCGAGCGATTTTTCAAATTATTTCTGCACCACTAGAACGAATGAGACTTGTAGTTTTAAAAAATTTTCCATTTTTAATGAGACGCTTAATGAAAGAGGGTTAATCGCCGGCAAACGAAAACTCGCGATTTTCCGTAAATCCTTGGCTTGTCCCGTATAGTCGAATGTACACAAAGAAAGTACCCTGTGAGTAAACTCATTTCCAGAACGATTTTTTAAATTATTATTTCACCACTAAAGCCCATGAGACTTGTAGTTTTTAAAAATGTTTTCATTTTTGATGAGACCCTGAATAAAAGGAGTTTAATCGCCGGCAAACGAAAACTCGCGATTTCCCGTAAATCCCGGGCTTGTCCCGTATAGTCGAATGTATACAAAGAAAGTACCCTGTGAGTAAACACTTTTCCAGAACGATTTTTTAAATTATCTTTTCACCACTAAAACGCATGAGACTTGTAGTTTTCAAAAATGTTTTCATTTTTGATGAGACGCTGAATAAAAGAAGTTTAATCGCCGGCAAACGAAAACCTGCGATTTCCCGTAAATCCCGGACTCGGCCCGTATAGTCAAAAGTATACAAAGAAAGTACCCAGGGAGTAAACTCATTTCCCGAACGATTTTTTATGTTATTATTTCACCACTAAAGCCCATGAGACTTGTAGTTTTTACAAATGTTTTCTTTTATGATGAGACGCTGAATGAAAGGAGTTTAATCGCCGGCAAACGAAAACCCGTCATTTCCCGTAAACCCCGGACTCGGTCCGTATAGTCAAAAGTATACAAAGAAAGTACCCAGGGAGTAAACTTATTTCCAGAACGATTTTTTAAATTATCTTTTCACCACTAAAACGCATGAGACTTGTAGTTTTCAAAAATGTTTTCATTTTTGATGAGACGCTGAATAAAAGAAGTTTAATCGCCGGCAAAGGAAAACCTGCGATTTCCCGTAAATCCCGGACTCGGCCCGTATAGTCATAAGTACACAAAGAAAGTACCCAGGGAGTAAACTCATTTCCCGAACGATTTTTTATATTATTATTTCACCACTAAAGCCCAAGAGACTTGTAGTTTTTACAAATGTTTTCATTTTTGATGAGACGCTGAATGAAAGGAGTTTAATCGCCGGCAAACGAAAACCCGCCATTTCCCGTACACCCCGGACTCGGTCCGTATAGTCAAAAGTTTACAAAGAAAGTACCCAGGGAGTAAACTCATTTCCAGAACGATTTTTTAAATTATCTATTCACCACTAAAACGCATGAGACTTGTAGTTTTCAAAAATGTTTTAATTTTTGTTGAGACGCTGAATAAAAGAAGTTTAATCGCCGGCAAAGGAAAACCTGCGATTTCCTGTAAATCCCGGACTCGGCCCGTATAGTCATAAGTACACAAAGAAAGTACCCAGGGAGTAAACTCATTTCCCGAACGATTTTTTATATTATTATTTCACCACTAAAACGCATGAGACTTGTAGTTTTCAAAAGTGTTTTCATTTTTAATGAGACGCTTAATGAAAGAGGGTTAATCGCCGGCAAACGAAAACTCGCGATTTCCCGTAAATCCCGGGCTTGTCCCGTATAGTCGAATGTATACAAAGAAAGTACCCTGTGAGTAAACTCATTTCTAGAACGATTTTTTAAATTATTATTTCACCACTAAAGCCCATGAGACTTGTAGTTTTTAAAAATGTTTTCATTTTTGATGAGACGCTGAATAAAAGGAGTTTAATCGCCGGCAAACGAAAACTCGCGATTTCCCGTAAATCTCGGGCTTGTCCCGTATAGTCGAATGTATACAAAGAAAGTACCCTGTGAGTAAACACATTTCCAGAACGAATTTTTAAATTATCTTTTCACCACTAAAACGCATAAGACTTGTAGTTTTCAAAAATGTTTTCATTTTTGATGAGACGCTGAATAAAAGAAGTTTAATCGCCCGCAAACGAAAACCTGCGATTTCCCGTAAATCCCGGACTCGGCCCGTATAGTCAAAAGTATACAAAGAAAGTACCCAGGGAGTAAACTCATTTCCCGAACGATTTTTTATGTTATTATTTCACCACTAAAGCCCATGAGACATGTAGTTTTTACAAATGTTTTCGTTTTTGATGAGACGCTGAATGAAAGGAGTTTAATCGCCGGCAAACGAAAACCCGCCATTTCCCGTAAACCCCGGACTCGGTCCGTATAGTCAAAAGTATACAAAGAAAGTACCCAGGGAGTAAACTCATTTCCAGAACGATTTTTTAAATTATCTTTTCACCACTAAAACGCATGAGACTTGTAGTTTTCAAAAATGTTTTCATTTTTGATGAGACGCTGAATAAAAGAAGTTTAATCGCCGGCAAAGGAAAACCTGCGATTTCCCGTAAATCCCGGACTCGGCCCGTATAGTCATAAGTACACAAAGAAAGTACCCAGGGAGTAAACTCATTTCCCGAACGATTTTTTATATTATTATTTCACCACTAAAGCCCATGAGACTTGTAGTTTTTAAAAATGTTTTCATTTTTGATGAGACGCTAAATAAAAGGAGTTTAATCGCCGGCAAACGAAAACCTGCGATTTCCCGTAAATCCCTGACTCGGCCCGTATAGTCGAATGTATACAAAGAAAGTACCCTGTGAGTAAACTCATTTCCAGAACGATTTTTTAAATTATCTTTTCACCACTAAAACGCATGAGACTTGTAGTTTTCAAAAATGTTTTCATTTTTGATGAGACGCTGAATAAAAGAAGTTTAATCGCCGGCAAAGGAAAGCCTGCGATTTCTCGTAAATCCCGGACTCGGCCCGTATAGTCATAAGTACACAAAGAAAGTACCCAGGGAGTAAACTCATTTCCCGAACGATTTTTTATATTATTATTTCACCACTAAAGCCCATGAGACTTGTAGTTTTTAAAAATGTTTTCATTTTTGATGAGACGCTAAATAAAAGGAGTTTAATCGCCGGCAAACGAAAACCTGCGATTTCCCGTAAATCCCTGACTCGGCCCGTATAGTCGAATGTATACAAAGAAAGTACCCTGTGAGTAAACTCTTTTCCAGAACGATTTTTTAAATTATTATTTCACCACTAAAGCCCATGAGACTTGTAGTTTTTAAAAATGTTTTCATTTTTGATGAGACGCTAAATAAAAGGAGTTTAATCGCCGGCAAAGGAAAACCTGCGATTTCCCGTAAATCCCGGACTCGGCCCGTATAGTCATAAGTACACAAAGAAAGTACCCAGGGAGTAAACTCATTTCCCGAACGATTTTTTATATTATTATTTCACCACTAAAGCCCATGAGACTTGTAGTTTTTAAAATTGTTTTCAATTTTGATGAGACGCTGAATAAAAGGAGTTTAATCGCCGGCAAAGGAAAACATGCGATTTCCCGTAAATCCCGGACTCGGCCCGTATAGTCATAAGTACACAAAGAAAGTACCCAGGGAGTAAACTCATTTCCCGAACGATTTTTTATATTATTATTTCACCACTAAAGCCCATGAGACTTGTAGTTTTTACAAATGTTTTCATTTTTGATGAGACGCTGAATGAAAGGAGTTTAATCGCCGGCAAACGAAAACCCGCCATTTCCCGTAAACCCCGGACTCGGTCCGTATAGTCAAAAGTATACAAAGAAAGTACCCAGGGAGTAAACTCATTTCCAGAACGATTTTTTAAATTATCTTTTCACCACTAAAACGCATGAGATTTGTAGTTTTCAAAAATGTTTTCATTTTTGATGAGTCGCTTAATGAAAGAGGTTTAATCGCCGGCAAACGAAAACCCGCGATTTCCCGTAAATCCCGGGCTTGGCCCGCATAGTCTAATGTATACAAAGAAAGTACCCAGGGAGTAAACTAATTTGTCGAACGATTTTTTAATTTTTTTTTCATCACTAAAACGCATGAGACTTGTAGTTTTCAAAAATGTTTTCATTTTTGATGAGACGCTTAATGAAGGAGGTTTAATCGCCGGCAAACGAAAACCCGCGATTTCCCGTAAATCCCGGGCTTGGCCCGCATAGTCGAATGTATACAAAGAAAGTACCCAGGGAGTAAACTCATTTCCCGAACGATTTTTTAAATTATTTTTTTACCACTAAAACGCATGAGATTTGTAGTTTTCAAAAATGTTTTCATTTTTGATGAGACGCTTAATGAAAGAGGTTTAATCGCCGGCAAACGAAAACCCGCGATTTCCCGTAAATCCCGGGCTTGGCCCGCATAGTCTAATGTATACAAAGAAAGTACCCAGGGAGTAAACTAATTTGTCGAACGATTTTTTAATTTTTTTTTCATCACTAAAACGCATGAGACTTGTAGTTTTTAAAAATGTTTTCATTTTTGATGAGACGCCAAATAAAAGAAGTTTAATCGCCGGCAAAGGAAAACCTGCGATTTCCCGTAAATCCCGGACTCGGCCCGTATAGTCATAAGTACACAAAGAAAGTACCCAGGGAGTAAGCTCATTTCCCGAACGATTTTTTATATTATTATTTCACCACTAAAGCCCATGAGACTTGTAGTTTTTAAAAATGTTTTCATTTTTGATGAAACGCTAAATAAAAGGAGTTTAATCGCCGGCAAACGAAAACCTGCGATTTCCCGTAAATCCCTGACTGGGCCCGTATAGTCGAATGTATACAAAGAAAGTACCCTGTGAGTAATCTCATTTCCAGAACGATTTTTTAAATTATTATTTCACCACTAAAGCCCATGAGCCTTGTAGTTTTTAAAAATGTTTTCATTTTTGATGAGACGCTGAATAAAAGAAGTTTAATCGCCGGCAAACAAAAACCTGCGATTTCCCGTAAATTCCGGACTCGGCCCGTATAGTCAAAAGTATACAAAGAAACTACATAGGGAGTAAACTCATTTCCAGAACGATTTTTTAAATTATCTTTTCACCACTAAAACGCATGAGACTTGTAGTTTTCAAAAATGTTTTCATTTTTGATGAGACGCTGAATAAAAGAAGTGTAATCGCCGGCAAACGAAAACCTGCGATTTCCCGTAAATCCCGGACTCGGCCAGTAAAGTCAAAAGTATACAAAGAAAGTAACCAGGGAGTAAACTCATTTCCCGAACGATTTTTCAAATTATTATTTCACCACTAAAGCCCATGAGACTTGTAGTTTTTAAAAATGTTCTCATTTTTGATGAGACGCTGAATAAAAGGAGTTTAATCGCCGGCAAACGAAAACCCGCCATTTCCCGTAAACCCAGGACTCGGCCCGTATAGTTGAATGTATACAAAGAAAGTACCCAGGGAGTAAACTCATTTCCCGAACGATTTTTTCAATTTTTTTTTCACCACTAAAACGCATGAGACTTGTAGTTTTCAAAAATGTTTTCATTTTTGATGAGACGCTTAATAAAAGAGGTTTAATCGACGGCAAACGAAAACCCGCGATTTCCCGTAAATCCTTGGCTTGGCACGTATAGTCTAATGTATACAAAGAAAGTACCCAGGGAGTAAACTAATTTGTCGAACGATTTTTTAATTTTTTTTTCATCACTAAAACGCATGAGACTTGTAGTTTTTAAAAATGTTTTCATTTTTGATGAGACGCCAAATAAAAGAAGTTTAATCGCCGGCAAAGGAAAACCTGCGATTTCCCGTAAATCCCGGACTCGGCCCGTATAGTCATAAGTACACAAAGAAAGTACCCAGGGAGTAAGCTCATTTCCCGAACGATTTTTTATATTATTATTTCACCACTAAAGCCCATGAGACTTGTAGTTTTTAAAAATGTTTTCATTTTTGATGAAACGCTAAATAAAAGGAGTTTAATCGCCGGCAAACGAAAACCTGCGATTTCCCGTAAATCCCTGACTGGGCCCGTATAGTCGAATGTATACAAAGAAAGTACCCTGTGAGTAATCTCATTTCCAGAACGATTTTTTAAATTATTATTTCACCACTAAAGCCCATGAGCCTTGTAGTTTTTAAAAATGTTTTCATTTTTGATGAGACGCTGAATAAAAGAAGTTTAATCGCCGGCAAACAAAAACCTGCGATTTCCCGTAAATCCCGGACTCGGCCCGTATAGTCAAAAGTATACAAAGAAACTACATAGGGAGTAAACTCATTTCCAGAACGATTTTTTAAATTATCTTTTCACCACTAAAACGCATGAGACTTGTAGTTTTCAAAAATGTTTTCATTTTTGATGAGACGCTGAATAAAAGAAGTGTAATCGCCGGCAAACGAAAACCTGCGATTTCCCGTAAATCCCGGACTCGGCCAGTAAAGTCAAAAGTATACAAAGAAAGTAACCAGGGAGTAAACTCATTTCCCGAACGATTTTTTAAATTATTATTTCACCACTAAAGCCCATAAGACTTGTAGTTTTTAAAAATGTTCTCATTTTTGATGAGACGCTGAATAAAAGGAGTTTAATCGCCGGCAAACGAAAACCCGCCATTTCCCGTAAACCCAGGACTCGGCCCGTATAGTTGAATGTATACAAAGAAAGTACCCAGGAAGTAAACTCATTTCCCGAACGATTTTTTCAATTTTTTTTTCACCACTAAAACGCATGAGACTTGTAGTTTTCAAAAATGTTTTCATTTTTGATGAGACGCAGAATAAAAGAAGTTTAATCGCCGGCAAACGAAAACCCGCGATTTCCCGTAAATCCCGGGCTTGGCCCGTATAGTCAAAAGTATACAAAGAAAGTACCCAGGGAGTAAACTCATTTCCAGAACGATTTTTTAAATTATTTTTTAACCACTAAAACACATAAGACTTGTAGTTTTCAAAAATGTTTTTATTTTTGATGAGACGCAGAATAAAAGAAGTTTAATCGCCGGCAAACGAAAACCCGCGATTTCCCGTAAATCCTGGGCTTGGCCCGTATATTCAAAAGTATACAAAGAAAGTACCCAGGGAGTAAACTCATTTCCCGAACGATTTTTTAAATTATTTTTTCACCACTAAAACGCATGAGACTTGTAGTTTTCAAAAGTGTTTTCATTTTTAATGAGACGCTTAATGAAAGAGGGTTAATCGCCGGCAAACGAAAACTCGCGATTTCCCGTAAATCCCGGGCTTGTCCCGTATAGTCGAATGTATACAAAGAAAGTACCCTGTGAGTAAACTCATTTCTAGAACGATTTTTTAAATTATTATTTCACCACTAAAGCCCATGAGACTTGTAGTTTTTAAAAATGTTTTCATTTTTGATGAGACGCTGAATAAAAGGAGTTTAATCGCCGGCAAACGAAAACTCGCGATTTCCCGTAAATCTCGGGCTTGTCCCGTATAGTCGAATGTATACAAAGAAAGTACCCTGTGAGTAAACACATTTCCAGAACGAATTTTTAAATTATCTTTTCACCACTAAAACGCATAAGACTTGTAGTTTTCAAAAATGTTTTCATTTTTGATGAGACGCTGAATAAAAGAAGTTTAATCGCCCGCAAACGAAAACCTGCGATTTCCCGTAAATCCCGGACTCGGCCCGTATAGTCAAAAGTATACAAAGAAAGTACCCAGGGAGTAAACTCATTTCCCGAACGATTTTTTATGTTATTATTTCACCACTAAAGCCCATGAGACATGTAGTTTTTACAAATGTTTTCATTTTTGATGAGACGCTGAATGAAAGGAGTTTAATCGCCGGCAAACGAAAACCCGCCATTTCCCGTAAACCCCGGACTCGGTCCGTATAGTCAAAAGTATACAAAGAAAGTACCCAGGGAGTAAACTCATTTCCAGAACGATTTTTTAAATTATCTTTTCACCACTAAAACGCATGAGACTTGTAGTTTTCAAAAATGTTTTCATTTTTGATGAGACGCTGAATAAAAGAAGTTTAATCGCCGGCAAAGGAAAACCTGCGATTTCTCGTAAATCCCGGACTCGGCCCGTATAGTCATAAGTACACAAAGAAAGTACCCAGGGAGTAAACTCATTTCCCGAACGATTTTTTATATTATTATTTCACCACTAAAGCCCATGAGACTTGTAGTTTTCAAAAATGTTTTCATTTTTGATGAGACGCTGAATAAAAGAAGTTTAATCGCCGGCAAAGGAAAGCCTGCGATTTCCCGTAAATCCCGGACTCGGCCCGTATAGTCATAAGTACACAAAGAAAGTACCCAGGGAGTAAACTCATTTCCCGAACGATTTTTTATATTATTATTTCACCACTAAAGCCCATGAGACTTGTAGTTTTTAAAAATGTTTTCATTTTTGATGAGACGCTAAATAAAAGGAGTTTAATCGCCGGCAAACGAAAACCTGCGATTTCCCGTAAATCCCTGACTCGGCCCGTATAGTCGAATGTATACAAAGAAAGTACCCTGTGAGTAAACTCATTTCCAGAACGATTTTTTAAATTATTATTTCACCACTAAAGCCCATGAGACTTGTAGTTTTTAAAAATGTTTTCATTTTTGATGAGACGCTAAATAAAAGGAGTTTAATCGCCGGCAAAGGAAAACCTGCGATTTCCCGTAAATCCCGGACTCGGCCCGTATAGTCATAAGTACACAAAGAAAGTACCCAGGGAGTAAACTCATTTCCCGAACGATTTTTTATATTATTATTTCACCACTAAAGCCCATGAGACTTGTAGTTTTTAAAAATGTTTTCAATTTTGATGAGACGCTGAATAAAAGGAGTTTAATCGCCGGCAAACGAAAACCCGCCATTTCCCGTAAATCCCTGACTCGGCCCGTATATTCGAATGTATACAAAGAAAGTACCCTGTGAGTAAACTCATTTCCAGAACGATTTTTTAAATTATTATTTCACCACTAAAGCCCATGAGACTTGTAGTTTTTAAAAATGTTTTCATTTTTGATGAGACCCTAAATAAAAGGAGTTTAATCGCCGGCAAAGGAAAACATGCGATTTCCCGTAAATCCCGGACTCGGCCCGTATAGTCATAAGTACACAAAGAAAGTACCCAGGGAGTAAACTCATTTCCCGAACGATTTTTTATATTATTATTTCACCACTAAAGCCCATGAGACTTGTAGATTTTACAAATGTTTTCATTTTTGATGAGACGCTGAATGAAAGGAGTTTAATCGCCGGCAAACGAAAACCCGCCATTTCCCGTAAACCCCGGACTCGGTCCGTATAGTCAAAAGTATACAAAGAAAGTACCCAGGGAGTAAACTCATTTCCAGAACGATTTTTTAAATTATCTTTTCACCACTAAAACGCATGAGACTTGTAGTTTTCAAAAATGTTTTCATTTTTGATGAGACGCTAAATAAAAGGAGTTTAATCGCCGGCAAACGAAAACCTGCGATTTCCCGTAAATCCCTGACTCGGCCCGTATAGTCGAATGTATACAAAGAAAGTACCCTGTGAGTAAACTCATTTCCAGAACGATTTTTTAAATTAGTATTTCACCACTAAAGCCCATGAGACTTGTAGTTTTTAAAAATGTTTTCATTTTTGATGAGACGCTAAATAAAAGGAGTTTAATCGCCGGCAAAGGAAAACCTGCGATTTCCCGTAAATCCCGGACTCGGCCCGTATAGTCATAAGTACACAAAGAAAGTACCCAGGGAGTAAACTCATTTCCCGAACGATTTTTTATATTATTATTTCACCACTAAAGCCCATGAGACTTGTAGTTTCTAAAAATGTTTTCAATTTTGATGAGACGCTGAACAAAAGGAGTTTAATCGCCGGCAAACGAAAACCCGCCATTTCCCGTAAATCCCTGACTCGGCCCGTATATTCGAATGTATACAAAGAAAGTACCCTGTGAGTAAACTCATTTCCAGAACGATTTTTTAAATTATTATTTCACCACTAAAGCCCATGAGACTTGTAGTTTTTAAAAATGTTTTCATTTTTGATGAGACCCTAAATAAAAGGAGTTTAATCGCCGGCAAAGGAAAACATGCGATTTCCCGTAAATCCCGGACTCGGCCCGTATAGTCATAAGTACACAAAGAAAGTACCCAGGGAGTAAACTCATTTCCCGAACGATTTTTTATATTATTATTTCACCACTAAAGCCCATGAGACTTGTAGTTTTTAAAAATGTTTTCAATTTTGATGAGACGCTGAATAAAAGGAGTTTAATCGCCGGCAAACGAAAACCCGCCATTTCCCGTAAACCCCGCACTCGGTCCGTATAGTCAAAAGTATACAAAGAAAGTACCCAGGGAGTAAACTCATTTCCCGAACGATTTTTTAAATTATTATTTCACCACTAAAGCCCATGAGACTTGTAGTTTTTAAAAATGTTTTCATTTTTGATGAGACGCTGAATAAAAGGAGTTTAATCGACGGCAAACGAAAACTCGCGATTTCCCGTAAATCCCGGGCTTGTCCCGTATAGTCGAATGTATACAAAGAAAGTACCCTGTGAGTAAACACATTTCCAGAACGATTTTTTAAATTATCTTTTCACCACTAAAACGCATGAGACTTGTAGTTTTCAAAAATGTTTTCATTTTTGATGAGACGCTGAATAAAAGAAGTTTAATCGCCCGCAAACGAAAACCTGCGATTTCCCGTAAATCCCGGACTCGGCCCGTATAGTCAAAAGTATACAAAGAAAGTACCCAGGGAGTAAACTCATTTCCCGAACGATTTTTTATGTTATTATTTCACCACTAAAGCCCATGAGACTTGTAGTTTTTACAAATGTTTTCATTTTTGATGAGACGCTGAATGAAAAGAGTTTAATCGCCGGCAAACGAAAACCCGCCATTTCCCGTAAACCCCGGACTCGGTCCGTATAGTCAAAAGTATACAAAGAAAGTACCCTGTGAGTAAACTCATTTCCAAAACGATTTTTTAAATTATTATTTCACCACTAAAGCCCATGAGACTTGTAGTTTTTAAAAATGTTTTCATTTTTGATGAGACGCTGAATAAAAGGAGTTTAATCGCCGGCAAAGGAAAACCCGCCATTTCCCGTAAACCCCGCACTCGGTCCGTATAGTCAAAAGTATACAAAGAAAGTACCCAGGGAGTAAACTCATTTCCCGAACGATTTTTTAAATTATTTTTTCACCACTAAAACGCATGAGACTTGTAGTTTTCAAAAATATTTTCATTTTTGATGAGACGCTTAATGCAAGAGGTTTAATCGCCGGCAGTTTTTAAAAATGTTTTCATTTTTGATGAGACGCTGAATAAAAGAAGTTTAATCGCCGGCAAACGAAAACCTGCGATTTCCCGTAAATCCCGGACTCGGCCCGTATAGTCAAAAGTATACAAAGAAAGTAACCAGGGACTAAACTCATTTTCCGAACGATTTTTTATATTATTTTTTCACCACTAAAACGCATGAGACTTGTATTTTTCAAAAATGTTTTCGTTTTTGTTGGCACGCTGAATAAAAGAAGTTTAATCGCCGGCAAACAAAAACCCGCCATTTCCCGTAAATCCCGGACTCGGCCCGTATAGTCATAAGTACACAAAGAAAGTACCCAGGGAGTAAACTCATTTCCCGAACGATTTTTTATATTATTATTTCACCACTAAAGCCCATGAGACTTGTAGTTTTTAAAAATGTTTTCATTTTTGATGAGACGCTGAATAAAAGGAGTTTAATCGACGGCAATCGAAAACTCGCGATTTCCCGTAAATCCCGGGCTTGTCCCGTATAGTCGAATGTATGCAAAGAGAGTACCCTGTGAGTAAACACATTTCCAGAACGATTTTTTAAATTATCTTTTCACCACTAAAACGCATGAGACTTGTAGTTTTCAAAAATGTTTTCATTTTTGATGAGACGCTGAATAAAAGAAGTTTAATCGCCCGCAAACGAAAACCTGCGATTTCCCGTAAATCCCGGACTCGGCCCGTATAGTCAAAAGTATACAAAGAAAGTACCCAGGGAGTAAACTCATTTCCCGAACGATTTTTTATGTTATTATTTCACCACTAAAGCCCATGAGACTTGTAGTTTTTACAAATGTTTTCATTTTTGATGAGACGCTGAATGAAAAGAGTTTAATCGCCGGCAAACGAAAACCCGCCATTTCCCGTAAACCCCGGACTCGGTCCGTATAGTCAAAAGTATACAAAGAAAGTACCAAGGGAGTAAACTCATTTCCAGAACGATTTTTTAAATTATCTTTTCACCACTAAAACGCATGAGACTTGTAGTTTTCAAAAATGTTTTCATTTTTGATGAGACGCTGAATAAAAGAAGTTTAATCGCCGGCAAAGGAAAACCTGCGATTTCCCGTAAATCCCGGACTCGGCCCGTATAGTCATAAGTACACAAAGAAAGTACCCAGGGAGTAAACTCATTTCCCGAACGATTTTTTATATTATTATTTCACCACTAAAGCCCATGAGACTTGTAGTTTTTAAAAATGTTTTCATTTTTGATGAGACGCTAAATAAAAGGAGTTTAATCGCCGGCAAACGAAAACCTGCGATTTCCCGTAAATCCCTGACTCGGCCCGTATAGTCGAATGTATACAAAGAAAGTACCCTGTGAGTAAACTCATTTCCAGAACGATTTTTTAAATTATTATTTCACCACTAAAGCCCATGAGACTTGTAGTTTTTAAAAATGTTTTCATTTTTGATGAGACGCTGAATAAAAGGAGTTTAATCGCCGGCAAAGGAAAACCCGCCATTTCCCGTAAACCCCGCACTCGGTCCGTATAGTCAAAAGTATACAAAGAAAGTACCCAGGGAGTAAACTCATTTCCAGAACGATTTTTTAAATTATCTTTTCACCACTAAAACGCATGAGACTTGTAGTTTTCAAAAATGTTTTCATTTTTGATGAGACGCTGAATAAAAGAAGTGTAATCGCCGGCAAACGAAAACCCGCCATTTCCCGTAAATCCCGGACTCGGCCAGTAAAGTCAAAAGTATACAAAGAAAGTACCCAGGGAGTAAACTCATTTCCCGAACGATTTTTTCAATTTTTTTTTCACCACTAAAACGCATGAGACTTGTAGTTTTTAAAAATGTTTTCATTTTTGATGAAACGCTAAATAAAAGGAGTTTAATCGCCGGCAAACGAAAACCTGCGATTTCCTGTAAATCCCTGACTGGGCCCGTATAGTCGAATGTATACAAAGAAAGTACCCTGTGAGTAATCTCATTTCCAGAACGATTTTTTAAATTATTATTTCACCACTAAAGCCCATGAGCCTTGTAGTTTTTAAAAATGTTTTCATTTTTGATGAGACGCTGAATAAAAGAAGTTTAATCGCCGGCAAACAAAAACCTGCGATTTCCCGTAAATCCCGGACTCGGCCCGTATAGTCAAAAGTATACAAAGAAACTACATAGGGAGTAAACTCATTTCCAGAACGATTTTTTAAATTATCTTTTCACCACTAAAACGCATGAGACTTGTAGTTTTCAAAAATGTTTTCATTTTTGATGAGACGCTGAATAAAAGAAGTGTAATCGCCGGCAAACGAAAACCTGCGATTTCCCGTAAATCCCGGACTCGGCCAGTAAAGTCAAAAGTATACAAAGAAAGTAACCAGGGAGTAAACTCATTTCCCGAACGATTTTTTAAATTATTATTTCACCACTAAAGCCCATAAGACTTGTAGTTTTTAAAAATGTTCTCATTTTTGATGAGACGCTGAATAAAAGGAGTTTAATCGCCGGCAAACGAAAACCCGCCATTTCCCGTAAACCCAGGACTCGGCCCGTATAGTTGAATGTATACAAAGAAAGTACCCAGGGAGTAAACTCATTTCCCGAACGATTTTTTCATTTTTTTTTCACCACTAAAACGCATGAGACTTGTAGTTTTCAAAAATGTTTTCATTTTTGATGAGACGCTTAATAAAAGAGGTTTAATCGACGGCAAACGAAAACCCGCGATTTCCCGTAAATCCTTGGCTTGGCCCGTATAGTCGAATGTATACAAAGAAAGTACCCTGTGAGTAAAATCATTTCCAGAACGATTTTTTAAATTATTTTTTCACCACTAAAACGCATGAGACTTGTAGTTTTCAAAAATGTTTTCATTTTTGATGAGACGCAGAATAAAAGAAGTTTAATCGCCGGCAAACGAAAACCCGCGATTTCCCGTAAATCCCGGGCTTGGCCCGTATAGTCAAAAGTATACAAAGAAAGTACCCAGGGAGTAAACTCATTTCCAGAACGATTTTTTAAATTATTTTTTAACCACTAAAACACATAAGACTTGTAGTTTTCAAAAATGTTTTTATTTTTGATGAGACGCAGAATAAAAGAAGTTTAATCGCCGGCAAACGAAAACCCGCGATTTCCCGTAAATCCCGGGCTTGGCCCGTATAGTCAAAAGTATACAAAGAAAGTACCCAGGGAGTAAACTCATTTCCCGAACGATTTTTTAAATTATTTTTTCACCACTAAAACGCATGAGACTTGTAGTTTTCAAAAGTGTTTTCATTTTTAATGAGACGCTTAATGAAAGAGGGTTAATCGCCGGCAAACGAAAACTCGCGATTTCCCGTAAATCCCGGGCTTGTCCCGTATAGTCGAATGTATACAAAGAAAGTACCCTGTGAGTAAACTCATTTCTAGAACGATTTTTTAAATTATTATTTCACCACTAAAGCCCATGAGACTTGTAGTTTTTAAAAATGTTTTCATTTTTGATGAGACGCTGAATAAAAGGAGTTTAATCGCCGGCAAACGAAAACTCGCGATTTCCCGTAAATCTCGGGCTTGTCCCGTATAGTCGAATGTATACAAAGAAAGTACCCTGTGAGTAAACACATTTCCAGAACGAATTTTTAAATTATCTTTTCACCACTAAAACGCATAAGACTTGTAGTTTTCAAAAATGTTTTCATTTTTGATGAGACGCTGAATAAAAGAAGTTTAATCGCCCGCAAACGAAAACCTGCGATTTCCCGTAAATCCCGGACTCGGCCCGTATAGTCAAAAGTATACAAAGAAAGTACCCAGGGAGTAAACTCATTTCCCGAACGATTTTTTATGTTATTATTTCACCACTAAAGCCCATGAGACATGTAGTTTTTACAAATGTTTTCGTTTTTGATGAGACGCTGAATGAAAGGAGTTTAATCGCCGGCAAACGAAAACCCGCCATTTCCCGTAAACCCCGGACTCGGTCCGTATAGTCAAAAGTATACAAAGAAAGTACCCAGGGAGTAAACTCATTTCCAGAACGATTTTTTAAATTATCTTTTCACCACTAAAACGCATGAGACTTGTAGTTTTCAAAAATGTTTTCATTTTTGATGAGACGCTGAATAAAAGAAGTTTAATCGCCGGCAAAGGAAAACCTGCGATTTCCCGTAAATCCCGGACTCGGCCCGTATAGTCATAAGTACACAAAGAAAGTACCCAGGGAGTAAACTCATTTCCCGAACGATTTTTTATATTATTATTTCACCACTAAAGCCCATGAGACTTGTAGTTTTTAAAAATGTTTTCATTTTTGATGAGACGCTAAATAAAAGGAGTTTAATCGCCGGCAAACGAAAACCTGCGATTTCCCGTAAATCCCTGACTCGGCCCGTATAGTCGAATGTATACAAAGAAAGTACCCTGTGAGTAAACTCATTTCCAGAACGATTTTTTAAATTATCTTTTCACCACTAAAACGCATGAGACTTGTAGTTTTCAAAAATGTTTTCATTTTTGATGAGACGCTGAATAAAAGAAGTTTAATCGCCGGCAAAGGAAAGCCTGCGATTTCTCGTAAATCCCGGACTCGGCCCGTATAGTCATAAGTACACAAAGAAAGTACCCAGGGAGTAAACTCATTTCCCGAACGATTTTTTATATTATTATTTCACCACTAAAGCCCATGAGACTTGTAGTTTTTAAAAATGTTTTCATTTTTGATGAGACGCTAAATAAAAGGAGTTTAATCGCCGGCAAACGAAAACCTGCGATTTCCCGTAAATCCCTGACTCGGCCCGTATAGTCGAATGTATACAAAGAAAGTACCCTGTGAGTAAACTCTTTTCCAGAACGATTTTTTAAATTATTATTTCACCACTAAAGCCCATGAGACTTGTAGTTTTTAAAAATGTTTTCATTTTTGATGAGACGCTAAATAAAAGGAGTTTAATCGCCGGCAAAGGAAAACCTGCGATTTCCCGTAAATCCCGGACTCGGCCCGTATAGTCATAAGTACACAAAGAAAGTACCCAGGGAGTAAACTCATTTCCCGAACGATTTTTTATATTATTATTTCACCACTAAAGCCCATGAGACTTGTAGTTTTTAAAAATGTTTTCATTTTTGATGAGACGCTAAATAAAAGGAGTTTAATCGCCGGCAAACGAAAACCTGCGATTTCCCGTAAATCCCTGACTCGGCCCGTATAGTCGAATGTATACAAAGAAAGTACCCTGTGAGTAAACTCTTTTCCAGAACGATTTTTTAAATTATTATTTCACCACTAAAGCCCATGAGACTTGTAGTTTTTAAAAATGTTTTCATTTTTGATGAGACGCTAAATAAAAGGAGTTTAATCGCCGGCAAAGGAAAACCTGCGATTTCCCGTAAATCCCGGACTCGGCCCGTATAGTCATAAGTACACAAAGAAAGTACCCAGGGAGTAAACTCATTTCCCGAACGATTTTTTATATTATTATTTCACCACTAAAGCCCATGAGACTTGTAGTTTTTAAAATTGTTTTCAATTTTGATGAGACGCTGAATAAAAGGAGTTTAATCGCCGGCAAAGGAAAACATGCGATTTCCCGTAAATCCCGGACTCGGCCCGTATAGTCATAAGTACACAAAGAAAGTACCCAGGGAGTAAACTCATTTCCCGAACGATTTTTTATATTATTATTTCACCACTAAAGCCCATGAGACTTGTAGTTTTTACAAATGTTTTCATTTTTGATGAGACGCTGAATGAAAGGAGTTTAATCGCCGGCAAACAAAAAACCCGCCATTTCCCGTAAACCCCGGACTCGGTCCGTATAGTCAAAAGTATACAAAGAAAGTACCCAGGGAGTAAACTCATTTCCAGAACGATTTTTTAAATTATCTTTTCACCACTAAAACGCATGAGATTTGTAGTTTTCAAAAATGTTTTCATTTTTGATGAGACGCTTAATGAAAGAGGTTTAATCGCCGGCAAACGAAAACCCGCGATTTCCCGTAAATCCCGGGCTTGGCCCGCATAGTCTAATGTATACAAAGAAAGTACCCAGGGAGTAAACTAATTTGTCGAACGATTTTTTAATTTTTTTTTCATCACTAAAACGCATGAGACTTGTAGTTTTCAAAAATGTTTTCATTTTTGATGAGACGCTTAATGAAGGAGGTTTAATCGCCGGCAAACGAAAACCCGCGATTTCCCGTAAATCCCGGGCTTGGCCCGCATAGTCGAATGTATACAAAGAAAGTACCCAGGGAGTAAACTCATTTCCCGAACGATTTTTTAAATTATTTTTTTACCACTAAAACGCATGAGATTTGTAGTTTTCAAAAATGTTTTCATTTTTGATGAGACGCTTAATGAAAGAGGTTTAATCGCCGGCAAACGAAAACCCGCGATTTCCCGTAAATCCCGGGCTTGGCCCGCATAGTCTAATGTATACAAAGAAAGTACCCAGGGAGTAAACTAATTTGTCGAACGATTTTTTAATTTTTTTTTCATCACTAAAACGCATGAGACTTGTAGTTTTTAAAAATGTTTTCATTTTTGATGAGACGCCAAATAAAAGAAGTTTAATCGCCGGCAAAGGAAAACCTGCGATTTCCCGTAAATCCCGGACTCGGCCCGTATAGTCATAAGTACACAAAGAAAGTACCCAGGGAGTAAGCTCATTTCCCGAACGATTTTTTATATTATTATTTCACCACTAAAGCCCATGAGACTTGTAGTTTTTAAAAATGTTTTCATTTTTGATGAAACGCTAAATAAAAGGAGTTTAATCGCCGGCAAACGAAAACCTGCGATTTCCCGTAAATCCCTGACTGGGCCCGTATAGTCGAATGTATACAAAGAAAGTACCCTGTGAGTAATCTCATTTCCAGAACGATTTTTTAAATTATTATTTCACCACTAAAGCCCATGAGCCTTGTAGTTTTTAAAAATGTTTTCATTTTTGATGAGACGCTGAATAAAAGAAGTTTAATCGCCGGCAAACAAAAACCTGCGATTTCCCGTAAATTCCGGACTCGGCCCGTATAGTCAAAAGTATACAAAGAAACTACATAGGGAGTAAACTCATTTCCAGAACGATTTTTTAAATTATCTTTTCACCACTAAAACGCATGAGACTTGTAGTTTTCAAAAATGTTTTCATTTTTGATGAGACGCTGAATAAAAGAAGTGTAATCGCCGGCAAACGAAAACCTGCGATTTCCCGTAAATCCCGGACTCGGCCAGTAAAGTCAAAAGTATACAAAGAAAGTAACCAGGGAGTAAACTCATTTCCCGAACGATTTTTCAAATTATTATTTCACCACTAAAGCCCATGAGACTTGTAGTTTTTAAAAATGTTCTCATTTTTGATGAGACGCTGAATAAAAGGAGTTTAATCGCCGGCAAACGAAAACCCGCCATTTCCCGTAAACCCAGGACTCGGCCCGTATAGTTGAATGTATACAAAGAAAGTACCCAGGGAGTAAACTCATTTCCCGAACGATTTTTTCAATTTTTTTTTCACCACTAAAACGCATGAGACTTGTAGTTTTCAAAAATGTTTTCATTTTTGATGAGACGCTTAATAAAAGAGGTTTAATCGACGGCAAACGAAAACCCGCGATTTCCCGTAAATCCTTGGCTTGGCACGTATAGTCTAATGTATACAAAGAAAGTACCCAGGGAGTAAACTAATTTGTCGAACGATTTTTTAATTTTTTTTTCATCACTAAAACGCATGAGACTTGTAGTTTTTAAAAATGTTTTCATTTTTGATGAGACGCCAAATAAAAGAAGTTTAATCGCCGGCAAAGGAAAACCTGCGATTTCCCGTAAATCCCGGACTCGGCCCGTATAGTCATAAGTACACAAAGAAAGTACCCAGGGAGTAAGCTCATTTCCCGAACGATTTTTTATATTATTATTTCACCACTAAAGCCCATGAGACTTGTAGTTTTTAAAAATGTTTTCATTTTTGATGAAACGCTAAATAAAAGGAGTTTAATCGCCGGCAAACGAAAACCTGCGATTTCCCGTAAATCCCTGACTGGGCCCGTATAGTCGAATGTATACAAAGAAAGTACCCTGTGAGTAATCTCATTTCCAGAACGATTTTTTAAATTATTATTTCACCACTAAAGCCCATGAGCCTTGTAGTTTTTAAAAATGTTTTCATTTTTGATGAGACGCTGAATAAAAGAAGTTTAATCGCCGGCAAACAAAAACCTGCGATTTCCCGTAAATCCCGGACTCGGCCCGTATAGTCAAAAGTATACAAAGAAACTACATAGGGAGTAAACTCATTTCCAGAACGATTTTTTAAATTATCTTTTCACCACTAAAACGCATGAGACTTGTAGTTTTCAAAAATGTTTTCATTTTTGATGAGACGCTGAATAAAAGAAGTGTAATCGCCGGCAAACGAAAACCTGCGATTTCCCGTAAATCCCGGACTCGGCCAGTAAAGTCAAAAGTATACAAAGAAAGTAACCAGGGAGTAAACTCATTTCCCGAACGATTTTTTAAATTATTATTTCACCACTAAAGCCCATAAGACTTGTAGTTTTTAAAAATGTTCTCATTTTTGATGAGACGCTGAATAAAAGGAGTTTAATCGCCGGCAAACGAAAACCCGCCATTTCCCGTAAACCCAGGACTCGGCCCGTATAGTTGAATGTATACAAAGAAAGTACCCAGGAAGTAAACTCATTTCCCGAACGATTTTTTCAATTTTTTTTTCACCACTAAAACGCATGAGACTTGTAGTTTTCAAAAATGTTTTCATTTTTGATGAGACGCAGAATAAAAGAAGTTTAATCGCCGGCAAACGAAAACCCGCGATTTCCCGTAAATCCCGGGCTTGGCCCGTATAGTCAAAAGTATACAAAGAAAGTACCCAGGGAGTAAACTCATTTCCAGAACGATTTTTTAAATTATTTTTTAACCACTAAAACACATAAGACTTGTAGTTTTCAAAAATGTTTTTATTTTTGATGAGACGCAGAATAAAAGAAGTTTAATCGCCGGCAAACGAAAACCCGCGATTTCCCGTAAATCCCGGGCTTGGCCCGTATATTCAAAAGTATACAAAGAAAGTACCCAGGGAGTAAACTCATTTCCCGAACGATTTTTTAAATTATTTTTTCACCACTAAAACGCATGAGACTTGTAGTTTTCAAAAGTGTTTTCATTTTTAATGAGACGCTTAATGAAAGAGGGTTAATCGCCGGCAAACGAAAACTCGCGATTTCCCGTAAATCCCGGGCTTGTCCCGTATAGTCGAATGTATACAAAGAAAGTACCCTGTGAGTAAACTCATTTCTAGAACGATTTTTTAAATTATTATTTCACCACTAAAGCCCATGAGACTTGTAGTTTTTAAAAATGTTTTCATTTTTGATGAGACGCTGAATAAAAGGAGTTTAATCGCCGGCAAACGAAAACTCGCGATTTCCCGTAAATCTCGGGCTTGTCCCGTATAGTCGAATGTATACAAAGAAAGTACCCTGTGAGTAAACACATTTCCAGAACGAATTTTTAAATTATCTTTTCACCACTAAAACGCATAAGACTTGTAGTTTTCAAAAATGTTTTCATTTTTGATGAGACGCTGAATAAAAGAAGTTTAATCGCCCGCAAACGAAAACCTGCGATTTCCCGTAAATCCCGGACTCGGCCCGTGTAGTCAAAAGTATACAAAGAAAGTACCCAGGGAGTAAACTCATTTCCCGAACGATTTTTTATGTTATTATTTCACCACTAAAGCCCATGAGACATGTAGTTTTTACAAATGTTTTCATTTTTGATGAGACGCTGAATGAAAGGAGTTTAATCGCCGGCAAACGAAAACCCGCCATTTCCCGTAAACCCCGGACTCGGTCCGTATAGTCAAAAGTATACAAAGAAAGTACCCAGGGAGTAAACTCATTTCCAGAACGATTTTTTAAATTATCTTTTCACCACTAAAACGCATGAGACTTGTAGTTTTCAAAAATGTTTTCATTTTTGATGAGACGCTGAATAAAAGAAGTTTAATCGCCGGCAAAGGAAAACCTGCGATTTCTCGTAAATCCCGGACTCGGCCCGTATAGTCATAAGTACACAAAGAAAGTACCCAGGGAGTAAACTCATTTCCCGAACGATTTTTTATATTATTATTTCACCACTAAAGCCCATGAGACTTGTAGTTTTCAAAAATGTTTTCATTTTTGATGAGACGCTGAATAAAAGAAGTTTAATCGCCGGCAAAGGAAAGCCTGCGATTTCCCGTAAATCCCGGACTCGGCCCGTATAGTCATAAGTACACAAAGAAAGTACCCAGGGAGTAAACTCATTTCCCGAACGATTTTTTATATTATTATTTCACCACTAAAGCCCATGAGACTTGTAGTTTTTAAAAATGTTTTCATTTTTGATGAGACGCTAAATAAAAGGAGTTTAATCGCCGGCAAACGAAAACCTGCGATTTCCCGTAAATCCCTGACTCGGCCCGTATAGTCGAATGTATACAAAGAAAGTACCCTGTGAGTAAACTCATTTCCAGAACGATTTTTTAAATTATTATTTCACCACTAAAGCCCATGAGACTTGTAGTTTTTAAAAATGTTTTCATTTTTGATGAGACGCTAAATAAAAGGAGTTTAATCGCCGGCAAAGGAAAACCTGCGATTTCCCGTAAATCCCGGACTCGGCCCGTATAGTCATAAGTACACAAAGAAAGTACCCAGGGAGTAAACTCATTTCCCGAACGATTTTTTATATTATTATTTCACCACTAAAGCCCATGAGACTTGTAGTTTTTAAAAATGTTTTCAATTTTGATGAGACGCTGAATAAAAGGAGTTTAATCGCCGGCAAACGAAAACCCGCCATTTCCCGTAAATCCCTGACTCGGCCCGTATATTCGAATGTATACAAAGAAAGTACCCTGTGAGTAAACTCATTTCCAGAACGATTTTTTAAATTATTATTTCACCACTAAAGCCCATGAGACTTGTAGTTTTTAAAAATGTTTTCATTTTTGATGAGACCCTAAATAAAAGGAGTTTAATCGCCGGCAAAGGAAAACATGCGATTTCCCGTAAATCCCGGACTCGGCCCGTATAGTCATAAGTACACAAAGAAAGTACCCAGGGAGTAAACTCATTTCCCGAACGATTTTTTATATTATTATTTCACCACTAAAGCCCATGAGACTTGTAGTTTTTACAAATGTTTTCATTTTTGATGAGACGCTGAATGAAAGGAGTTTAATCGCCGGCAAACGAAAACCCGCCATTTCCCGTAAACCCCGGACTCGGTCCGTATAGTCAAAAGTATACAAAGAAAGTACCCAGGGAGTAAACTCATTTCCAGAACGATTTTTTAAATTATCTTTTCACCACTAAAACGCATGAGACTTGTAGTTTTCAAAAATGTTTTCATTTTTGATGAGACGCTAAATAAAAGGAGTTTAATCGCCGGCAAACGAAAACCTGCGATTTCCCGTAAATCCCTGACTCGGCCCGTATAGTCGAATGTATACAAAGAAAGTACCCTGTGAGTAAACTCATTTCCAGAACGATTTTTTAAATTAGTATTTCACCACTAAAGCCCATGAGACTTGTAGTTTTTAAAAATGTTTTCATTTTTGATGAGACGCTAAATAAAAGGAGTTTAATCGCCGGCAAAGGAAAACCTGCGATTTCCCGTAAATCCCGGACTCGGCCCGTATAGTCATAAGTACACAAAGAAAGTACCCAGGGAGTAAACTCATTTCCCGAACGATTTTTTATATTATTATTTCACCACTAAAGCCCATGAGACTTGTAGTTTCTAAAAATGTTTTCAATTTTGATGAGACGCTGAACAAAAGGAGTTTAATCGCCGGCAAACGAAAACCCGCCATTTCCCGTAAATCCCTGACTCGGCCCGTATATTCGAATGTATACAAAGAAAGTACCCTGTGAGTAAACTCATTTCCAGAACGATTTTTTAAATTATTATTTCACCACTAAAGCCCATGAGACTTGTAGTTTTTAAAAATGTTTTCATTTTTGATGAGACCCTAAATAAAAGGAGTTTAATCGCCGGCAAAGGAAAACATGCGATTTCCCGTAAATCCCGGACTCGGCCCGTATAGTCATAAGTACACAAAGAAAGTACCCAGGGAGTAAACTCATTTCCCGAACGATTTTTTATATTATTATTTCACCACTAAAGCCCATGAGACTTGTAGTTTTTAAAAATGTTTTCAATTTTGATGAGACGCTGAATAAAAGGAGTTTAATCGCCGGCAAACGAAAACCCGCCATTTCCCGTAAACCCCGCACTCGGTCCGTATAGTCAAAAGTATACAAAGAAAGTACCCAGGGAGTAAACTCATTTCCCGAACGATTTTTTAAATTATTATTTCACCACTAAAGCCCATGAGACTTGTAGTTTTTAAAAATGTTTTCATTTTTGATGAGACGCTGAATAAAAGGAGTTTAATCGACGGCAAACGAAAACTCGCGATTTCCCGTAAATCCCGGGCTTGTCCCGTATAGTCGAATATATACAAAGAAAGTACCCTGTGAGTAAACACATTTCCAGAACGATTTTTTAAATTATCTTTTCACCACTAAAACGCATGAGACTTGTAGTTTTCAAAAATGTTTTCATTTTTGATGAGACGCTGAATAAAAGAAGTTTAATCGCCCGCAAACGAAAACCTGCGATTTCCCGTAAATCCCGGACTCGGCCCGTATAGTCAAAAGTATACAAAGAAAGTACCCAGGGAGTAAACTCATTTCCCGAACGATTTTTTATGTTATTATTTCACCACTAAAGCCCATGAGACTTGTAGTTTTTACAAATGTTTTCATTTTTGATGAGACGCTGAATGAAAAGAGTTTAATCGCCGGCAAACGAAAACCCGCCATTTCCCGTAAACCCCGGACTCGGTCCGTATAGTCAAAAGTATACAAAGAAAGTACCCAGGGAGTAAACTCATTTCCAGAACGATTTTTTAAATTATCTTTTCACCACTAAAACGCATGAGACTTGTAGTTTTCAAAAATGTTTTCATTTTTGATGAGACGCTGAATAAAAGAAGTTTAATCGCCGGCAAAGGAAAACCTGCGATTTCCCGTAAATCCCGGACTCGGCCCGTATAGTCATAAGTACACAAAGAAAGTACCCAGGGAGTAAACTCATTTCCCGAACGATTTTTTATATTATTATTTCACCACTAAAGCCCATGAGACTTGTAGTTTTTAAAAATGTTTTCATTTTTGATGAGACGGTAAATAAAAGGAGTTTAATCGCCGGCAAACAAAAACCTGCGATTTCCCGTAAATCCCTGACTCGGCCCGTATAGTCGAATGTATACAAAGAAAGTACCCTGTGAGTAAACTCATTTCCAAAACGATTTTTTAAATTATTATTTCACCACTAAAGCCCATGAGACTTGTAGTTTTTAAAAATGTTTTCATTTTTGATGAGACGCTGAATAAAAGGAGTTTAATCGCCGGCAAAGGAAAACCCGCCATTTCCCGTAAACCCCGCACTCGGTCCGTATAGTCAAAAGTATACAAAGAAAGTACCCAGGGAGTAAACTCATTTCCCGAACGATTTTTTAAATTATTTTTTCACCACTGAAACGCATGAGACTTGTAGTTTTCAAAAATATTTTCATTTTTGATGAGACGCTTAATGCAAGAGGTTTAATCGCCGGCAGTTTTTAAAAATGTTTTCATTTTTGATGAGACGCTGAATAAAAGAAGTTTAATCGCCGGCAAACGAAAACCTGCGATTTCCCGTAAATCCCGGACTCGGCCCGTATAGTCAAAAGTATACAAAGAAAGTAACCAGGGACTAAACTCATTTTCCGAACGATTTTTTATATTATTTTTTCACCACTAAAACGCATGAGACTTGTATTTTTCAAAAATGTTTTCGTTTTTGTTGGCACGCTGAATAAAAGAAGTTTAATCGCCGGCAAACAAAAACCCGCCATTTCCCGTAAATCCCGGACTCGGCCCGTATAGTCATAAGTACACAAAGAAAGTACCCAGGGAGTAAACTCATTTCCCGAACGATTTTTTATATTATTATTTCACCACTAAAGCCCATGAGACTTGTAGTTTTTAAAAATGTTTTCATTTTTGATGAGACGCTGAATAAAAGGAGTTTAATCGACGGCAATCGAAAACTCGCGATTTCCCGTAAATCCCGGGCTTGTCCCGTATAGTCGAATGTATGCAAAGAGAGTACCCTGTGAGTAAACACATTTCCAGAACGATTTTTTAAATTATCTTTTCACCACTAAAACGCATGAGACTTGTAGTTTTCAAAAATGTTTTCATTTTTGATGAGACGCTGAATAAAAGAAGTTTAATCGCCCGCAAACGAAAACCTGCGATTTCCCGTAAATCCCGGACTCGGCCCGTATAGTCAAAAGTATACAAAGAAAGTACCCAGGGAGTAAAATCATTTCCCGAACGATTTTTTATGTTATTATTTCACCACTAAAGCCCATGAGACTTGTAGTTTTTACAAATGTTTTCATTTTTGATGAGACGCTGAATGAAAAGAGTTTAATCGCCGGCAAACGAAAACCCGCCATTTCCCGTAAACCCCGGACTCGGTCCGTATAGTCAAAAGTATACAAAGAAAGTACCAAGGGAGTAAACTCATTTCCAGAACGATTTTTTAAATTATCTTTTCACCACTAAAACGCATGAGACTTGTAGTTTTCAAAAATGTTTTCATTTTTGATGAGACGCTGAATAAAAGAAGTTTAATCGCCGGCAAAGGAAAACCTGCGATTTCCCGTAAATCCCGGACTCGGCCCGTATAGTCATAAGTACACAAAGAAAGTACCCAGGGAGTAAACTCATTTCCCGAACGATTTTTTATATTATTATTTCACCACTAAAGCCCATGAGACTTGTAGTTTTTAAAAATGTTTTCATTTTTGATGAGACGCTAAATAAAAGGAGTTTAATCGCCGGCAAACGAAAACCTGCGATTTCCCGTAAATCCCTGACTCGGCCCGTATAGTCGAATGTATACAAAGAAAGTACCCTGTGAGTAAACTCATTTCCAGAACGATTTTTTAAATTATTATTTCACCACTAAAGCCCATGAGACTTGTAGTTTTTAAAAATGTTTTCATTTTTGATGAGACGCTGAATAAAAGGAGTTTAATCGCCGGCAAAGGAAAACCCGCCATTTCCCGTAAAACCCGCACTCGGTCCGTATAGTCAAAAGTATACAAAGAAAGTACCCAGGGAGTAAACTCATTTCCCGAACGATTTTTTAAATTATTTTTTCACCACTAAAACGCATGAGACTTGTATTTTTCAAAAATGTTTTCGTTTTTGTTGGCACGCTGAATAAAAGAAGTTTAATCGCCGGCAAACAAAAACCCGCCATTTCCCGTAAATCCCAGACTCGGCCCGTATAGTCATAAGTAGACAAAGAAAGTACCCAGGGAGTAAACTCATTTCCCGAACGATTTTTTATATTATTATTTCACCACTAAAGCCCATGAGACTTGTAGTTTTAAAAAATGTTTTCAATTTTGATGAGACGCTGAATAAAAGGAGTTTAATCGCCGGCAAACGAAAACCCGCCATTTCCCGTAAACCCCGCACTCGGTCCGTATAGTCAAAAGTATACAAAGAAAGTACCCAGGGAGTAAACTCATTTCCCGAACGATTTTTTAAATTATTATTTCACCACTAAAGCCCATGAGACTTGTAGTTTTCAAAAATGTTTTCATTTTTGATGAGACGCTGAATAAAAGGAGTTTAATCGCCGGCAAACGAAAACTCGCGATTTCCCGTAAATCCCGGGCTTGTCCCGTATAGTCGAATGTATACAAAGAAAGTACCCTGTGAGTAAACACATTTCCAGAACGATTTTTTAAATTAACTTTTCACCACTAAAACGCATGAGACTTGTAGTTTTCAAAAATGTTTTCATTTTTGATGAGACGCTGAATAAAAGAAGTTTAATCGCCCGCAAACGAAAACCTGCGATTTCCCGTAAATCCCGGACTCGGCCCGTATAGTCAAAAGTATACAAAGAAAGTACCCAGGGAGTAAACTCATTTCCCGAACGATTTTTTATGTTATTATTTCACCACTAAAGCCCATGAGACTTGTAGTTTTTACAAATGTTTTCATTTTTGATGAGACGCTGAATGAAAGGAGTTTAATCGCCGGCAAACGAAAACCCGCCATTTCCCGTAAACCCCGGACTCGGTCCGTATAGTCAAAAGTATACAAAGAAAGTACCCAGGGAGTAAACTCATTTCCAGAACGATTTTTTAAATTATCTTTTCACCACTAAAACGCATGAGACTTGTAGTTTTCAAAAATGTTTTCATTTTTGATGAGACGCTGAATAAAAGAAGTTTAATCGCCGGCAAAGGAAAACCTGCGATTTCCCGTAAATCCCGGACTCGGCCCGTATAGTCATAAGTAAACAAAGAAAGTACCCAGGGAGTAAACTCATTTCCCGAACGATTTTTTATATTATTATTTCACCACTAAAGCCCATGAGACTTGTAGTTTTTAAAAATGTTTTCATTTTTGATGAGACGCTAAATAAAAGGAGTTTAATCGCCGGCAAACGAAAACCTGCGATTTCCCGTAAATCCCTGACTCGGCCCGTATAGTCGAATGTATACAAAGAAAGTACCCTGTGAGTAAACTCATTTACAGAACGATTTTTTAAATTATTATTTCACCACTAAAGCCCATGAGACTTGTAGTTTTTAAAAATGTTTTCATTTTTGATGAGACGCTAAATAAAAGGAGTTTAATCGCCGGCAAAGGAAAACCCGCCAATTCCCGTAAACCCCGCACTCGGTCCGTATAGTCAAAAGTATACAAAGAAAGTACCCAGGGAGTAAACTCATTTCCCGAACGATTTTTTAAATTATTTTTTCACCACTAAAACGCATGAGACTTGTAGTTTTCAAAAATGTTTTCATTTTTGATGAGACGCTTAATGCAAGAGGTTTAATCGCCGGCAGTTTTTAAAAATGTTTTCATTTTTGATGAGACGCTGAATAAAAGAAGTTTAATCGTCGGCAAACGAAAACCTGTGATTTCCCGTAAATCCCGGACTCGGCCCGTATAGTCAAAAGTATACAAAGAAAGTAACCAGGGACTAAACTCATTTTCCGAACGATTTTTTATATTTTTTTTTCACCACTAAAACGCATGAGACTTGTAGTTTTCAAAAATGTTTTCATTTTTGTTGGGACGCTGAATGAAAGAGGTTTAATCGCCGGCAAACGAAAACCCGCGATTTCCCGTAAATCCCTGGCTTGGCCCGCATAGTCGAATGTATACAAATAAAGTACCCAGGGAGTAAACTAATTTCCCGAACGATTTTTTAAATTTTTTTTTCATCACTAAAACGCATGAGACTTGTAGTTTTTAAAAATGTTTTCATTTTTAATGAGACGCTGAATAAAAGAAGTTTAATCGCCGGCAAACGAAAACCCGCGACTTCCCGTAAATCCCGGACTCGGCCCGTATAGTCAAAAGTATACAAAGAAAGTACCCAGGGAGTAAACTCATTTCCCGAACGATTTTTTAAATTATTTTTTCACCACTAAAACGCATGAGACTTGTAGTTTTCAAAAATGTTTTCATTTTTGTTGGGACGCTGAATGAAAGAGGTTTAATCGCCGGCAAACGAAAACCCGCGATTTCCCGTAAATCTCGGGCTTGGCCCGCATAGTCGAAAGTATGCAAAGAAAATACCCAGGGAGTAAACTAATTTCCTGAACGATTTTTTAAAGTATCTTTTCACCACTAAAACGCATGAGACTTGTAGTTTTCAAATATGTTTTTATTTTTGATGAGACGCAAAATAAAAAAAGTTTAATCGCCGGCAAACGAAAACCCGCGATTTCCCGTAAATCCCGGGCTTGGCCCGTATAGTCAAAAGTATACAAAGAAAGTACCCAGGGAGTAAACTCATTTCCCGAACGATTTTTTAAATTATTTTTTTACCACTAAAACGCATGAGACTTGTAGTTTTCAAAAGTGTTTTCATTTTTGATGAGACGCTGAATAAAAGAAGTTTAATCGCCGGCAAACGAAAACCCGCGATTTCCCGTAAATCCTAGGCTTGGCCCGTATAGTTGAATGTATATAAAGAAAGTACCCAGGGAGTAAACTGATTTTCCGAGCGATTTTTCAAATTATTTCTGCACCACTAGAACGAATGAGACTTGTAGTTTTAAAAAATTTTCCATTTTTAATGAGACGCTTAATGAAAGAGGGTTAATCGCCGGCAAACGAAAACTCGCGATTTTCCGTAAATCCTTGGCTTGTCCCGTATAGTCGAATGTACACAAAGAAAGTACCCTGTGAGTAAACTCATTTCCAGAACGATTTTTTAAATTATTATTTCACCACTAAAGCCCATGAGACTTGTAGTTTTTAAAAATGTTTTCATTTTTGATGAGACCCTGAATAAAAGGAGTTTAATCGCCGGCAAACGAAAACTCGCGATTTCCCGTAAATCCCGGGCTTGTCCCGTATAGTCGAATGTATACAAAGAAAGTACCCTGTGAGTAAACACTTTTCCAGAACGATTTTTTAAATTATCTTTTCACCACTAAAACGCATGAGACTTGTAGTTTTCAAAAATGTTTTCATTTTTGATGAGACGCTGAATAAAAGAAGTTTAATCGCCGGCAAACGAAAACCTGCGATTTCCCGTAAATCCCGGACTCGGCCCGTATAGTCAAAAGTATACAAAGAAAGTACCCAGGGAGTAAACTCATTTCCCGAACGATTTTTTATGTTATTATTTCACCACTAAAGCCCATGAGACTTGTAGTTTTTACAAATGTTTTCTTTTATGATGAGACGCTGAATGAAAGGAGTTTAATCGCCGGCAAACGAAAACCCGTCATTTCCCGTAAACCCCGGACTCGGTCCGTATAGTCAAAAGTATACAAAGAAAGTACCCAGGGAGTAAACTTATTTCCAGAACGATTTTTTAAATTATCTTTTCACCACTAAAACGCATGAGACTTGTAGTTTTCAAAAATGTTTTCATTTTTGATGAGACGCTGAATAAAAGAAGTTTAATCGCCGGCAAAGGAAAACCTGCGATTTCCCGTAAATCCCGGACTCGGCCCGTATAGTCATAAGTACACAAAGAAAGTACCCAGGGAGTAAACTCATTTCCCGAACGATTTTTTATATTATTATTTCACCACTAAAGCCCATGAGACTTGTAGTTTTTACAAATGTTTTCATTTTTGATGAGACGCTGAATGAAAGGAGTTTAATCGCCGGCAAACGAAAACCCGCCATTTCCCGTACACCCCGGACTCGGTCCGTATAGTCAAAAGTTTACAAAGAAAGTACCCAGGGAGTAAACTCATTTCCAGAACGATTTTTTAAATTATCTTTTCACCACTAAAACGCATGAGACTTGTAGTTTTCAAAAATGTTTTAATTTTTGTTGAGACGCTGAATAAAAGAAGTTTAATCGCCGGCAAAGGAAAACCTGCGATTTCCTGTAAATCCCGGACTCGGCCCGTATAGTCATAAGTACACAAAGAAAGTACCCAGGGAGTAAACTCATTTCCCGAACGATTTTTTATATTATTATTTCACCACTAAACCCCATGAGACTTGTAGTTTTTAAAAATGTTTTCATTTTTGATGAGACGCTAAATAAAAGTAGTTTAATCGCCGGCAAACGAAAACCTGCGATTTCCCGTAAATCCCTGACTCGGCCCGTATAGTCGAATGCAAACCAAGAAAGTACCCTGTGAGTAAACTCATTTCCAGAACGATTTTTTAAATTATTATTTCACCAGTAAAGCCCATGAAACTTGTAGTTTTTAAAAATGTTTTCATTTTTGATGAGACGCTAAATAAAAGGAGTTTAATCGCCGGCAAAGGAAAACCTGCGATTTCCCGTAAATCCCGGACTCGGCCCGTAGAGTCATAAGTACACAAAGAAAGTACCCATGGAGTAAACTCATTTCCCGAACGATTTTTTATATTATTATTTCACCACTTAAGCCCATGAGACTTGTAGTTTTTAAAAATCTTTTCATTTTTGATGAGACGCTGAATAAAGGGAGTTTAATCGCCGGCAAACGAAAACCCGCCATTTCCCGTAAATCCCGGACTCGGCCCGTATAGTCAAAAGTATACAAAGAAAGTACCCAGGGAGTAAACTCATTTCCCGAACGATTATTTAAATTATTTTTTCATCACTAAAACGCATGAGACTTGTAGTTTTCAAAAATGTTTTCATTTTTGATGAGACGCCTAATGAAAGAGGTTTAATCGCCGGCAAACGAAAACCCGCGATTTCCCGTAAATCCCGGGTTTGGCCCGTATAGTCGAATGTATACAAAGAAAGTACCCTGTGAGTAAACACATTTCCAAAACGATTTTTTAAAGTATCTTTTCACCACTAAAACGCATGAGACTTGAAGTTTTCAGAAATGTTTTCATTTTTGATGAGACGCTGAATAAAAGGAGTTTAATCGCCGGCAAACGAAAACCCGCCATTTCCCGTAAACCCCGGACTCGGTCCGTATAGTCAAAAGTACACAAAGAAAGTACCCAGGGAGTAAACTCATTTCCCGAACGATTTTTTAAATTATTTTTTCACCACTAAAACGCATGAGACTTGTAGTTTTCAAAAATGTTTTCATTTTTGATGAGACGCTGAATAAAAGAAGTTTCATCGCCGGCAAACGAAAACCTGCGATTTCCCGTAAATCCCGGACTCGGCCCGTATAGTCAAAAGTATACAAAGAAAGTACCCAGGGAGTAAACTCATTTCCCGAACGATTTTTTATATTATTATTTCACCACTAAAACGCATGAGACTTGTAGTTTTTAAAAATGTTTTCATTTTTGATGGAACGCTGAATAAAAGAAGTTTAATCGCCGGCAAACGAAAACCCGCCATTTCCCGTAAACCCCGGACTCGGTCCGTATAGTCAAAAGTATACAAAGAAAGTACTCAGGGAGTAAACTCATTTCCCGAACGATTTTTTAAGTTATTTTTTCACCACTAAAACGCATGAGACTTGTAGTTTTCAAAAATGTTTTCATTCTTGATGAGACGCTGAATAAAAGAAGTTTCATCGCCGGCAAACGAAAATCTGCGATTTCCCGTAAATCCCGGACTCGGCCCGTATAGTCAAAAGTATACAAAGAAAGTACCCAGGGAGTAAACTCTTTTCCCGAACGATTTTTTATATTATTTTTTCACTACTAAAACGCATGAGACTTGTAGTTTTCAAAAATGTTTTCATTTTTGTTGGGACGCTGAATAAAAGAAGTTTAATCGCCGGCAAACAAAAACCTGCGGTTTCCCGTAAATCCCGGACTCGGCCCGTATAGTCATAAGTACACAAAGAAAGTACCCAGGGAGTAAACTCATTTCCCGAACGATTATTTAAATTATTTTTTCATCACTAAAACGCATGAGACTTGTAGTTTTCAAAAATGTTTTCATTTTTGATGAGACGCCTAATGAAAGAGGTTTAATCGCCGGCAAACGAAAACCCGCGATTTCCCGTAAATCCCGGGTTTGGCCCGTATAGTCGAATGTATACAAAGAAAGTACCCTGTGAGTAAACACATTTCCAAAACGATTTTTTAAAGTATCTTTTCACCACTAAAACGCATGAGACTTGAAGTTTTCAGAAATGTTTTCATTTTTGATGAGACGCTGAATAAAAGGAGTTTAATCGCCGGCAAACGAAAACCCGCCATTTCCCGTAAACCCCGGACTCGGTCCGTATAGTCAAAAGTACACAAAGAAAGTACCCAGGGAGTAAACTCATTTCCCGAACGATTTTTTAAATTATTTTTTCACCACTAAAACGCATGAGACTTGTAGTTTTCAAAAATGTTTTCATTTTTGATGAGACGCTGAATAAAAGAAGTTTCATCGCCGGCAAACGAAAACCTGCGATTTCCCGTAAATCCCGGACTCGGCCCGTATAGTCAAAAGTATACAAAGAAAGTACCCAGGGAGTAAACTCATTTCCCGAACGATTTTTTATATTATTATTTCACCACTAAAACGCATGAGACTTGTAGTTTTTAAAAATGTTTTCATTTTTGATGGAACGCTGAATAAAAGAAGTTTAATCGCCGGCAAACGAAAACCCGCCATTTCCCGTAAACCCCGGACTCGGTCCGTATAGTCAAAAGTATACAAAGAAAGTACTCAGGGAGTAAACTCATTTCCCGAACGATTTTTTAAGTTATTTTTTCACCACTAAAACGCATGAGACTTGTAGTTTTCAAAAATGTTTTCATTCTTGATGAGACGCTGAATAAAAGAAGTTTCATCGCCGGCAAACGAAAATCTGCGATTTCCCGTAAATCCCGGACTCGGCCCGTATAGTCAAAAGTATACAAAGAAAGTACCCAGGGAGTAAACTCTTTTCCCGAACGATTTTTTATATTATTTTTTCACTACTAAAACGCATGAGACTTGTAGTTTTCAAAAATGTTTTCATTTTTGTTGGGACGCTGAATAAAAGAAGTTTAATCGCCGGCAAACAAAAACCTGCGGTTTCCCGTAAATCCCGGACTCGGCCCGTATAGTCATAAGTACACAAAGAAAGTACCCAGGGAGTAAACTCATTTCCCGAACGATTTTTTATATTATTACGTCACCACTAAAGCCTATGAGACTTGTAGTTTTTAAAAATGTTTTCATTTTTGATGGGACGCTAAGTAAAAAAAGTTTAATCGCCGGCAAACGAAAACCCGCGATTTCCCGTAAATCCCGGACTCGGCCCGTATAGTCAAAAGTATACAAAGAAAGTACCCAGGGAGTAAACTCATTTCCCAAACGATTTTTTAAATTATTTTTTCACCACTAAAACGCATGAGACTTGTAGTTTCCAAAAATGTTTTCATTTTTGATGAGACGCTTAATGAAAGAGGTTTAATCACCGGCAGTTTTCAAAAATGTTTTCATTTTTGATGAGACGCTGAATAAAAGAAGTTTAATCGCCAGCAAACGAAAACCTGCGATTTCCCGTAAATCCCGGACACGGCCCGTATAGTCAAAAGTATACAAAGAAAGTAACCAGGAAGTAAACTCATTTTCTGAACGATTTTTTATATTATTTTTTCACCACTAAAACGCATGAGACTTGTAGTTTTCAAAAATGTTTTCATTTTTGTTGGGACGCTGAATAAAAGAAGTTTAATCGCCGGTAAACGAAAACCCGCCATTTCCCGTAAACCCCGGACTCGGTCCGTATAGTGAAAAGTATACAAAGAAAGTACCCAGGGAGTAAACTCATTTCCAGAACGATTTTTTAAATTATCTTTTCACCACTAAAACGCATGAGACTTGTAGTTTTCAAAAATGTTTTCATTTTTGATGAGACGCTGAATAAAAGAAGTTTAATCGCCGGCATAGGAAAACCTGCGGTTTCCCGTAAATCCCGGACTCGGCCCGTATAGTCATAAGTACACAAAGAAAGTACCCGGGAAGTAAACTCATTTCCCGAACGATTTTTTATATTATTATTTCACCACTAAAGCCCATGAGACTTGTAGTTTTTAAAAATGTTTTCATTTTTGATGGGACGCTAAATAAAAGGAGTTTAATCGCCGGCAAACGAAAACCCGCGATTTCCCGTAAATCCCGGACTCGGCCCGTATAGTCAAAAGTATACAAAGAAAGTACCCAGGGAGTAAACTCATTTCCCGAACGATTTTTTAAATTATTTTTTCACCACTAAAACGCATGAGACTTTTAGTTTCCAAAAATGTTTTCATTTTTGATGAGACGCTTAATGAAAGAGGTTTAATCACCGGCAGTTTTCAAAAATGTTTTCATTTTTGATGAGACGCTGAATAAAAGAAGTTTAATCGCCAGCAAACGAAAACCTGCGATTTCCCGTAAATCCCGGACACGGCCCGTATAGTCAAAAGTATACAAAGAAAGTAACCAGGGAGTAAACTCATTTTCTGAACGATTTTTTATATTATTTTTTCACCACTAAAACGCATGAGACTTGTAGTTTTCAAAAATGTTTTCATTTTTGTTGGGACGCTGAATAAAAGAAGTTTAATCGCCGGCAAACGAAAACCCGCCATTTCCCGTAAACCCCGGACTCGGTCCGTATAGTGAAAAGTATACAAAGAAAGTACCCAGGGAGTAAACTCATTTCCAGAACGATTTTTTAAATTATCTTTTCACCACTAAAACGCATGAGACTTGTAGTTTTCAAAAATGTTTTCATTTTTGATGAGACGCTGAATAAAAGAAGTTTAATCGCCGGCATAGGAAAACCTGCGGTTTCCCGTAAATCCCGGACTCGGCCCGTATAGTCATAAGTACACAAAGAAAGTACCCGGGAAGTAAACTCATTTCCCGAACGATTTTTTATATTATTATTTCACCACTAAAGCCCATGAGACTTGTAGTTTTTAAAAATGTTTTCATTTTTGATGGGACGCTAAATAAAAGGAGTTTAATCGCCGGCAAACGAAAACCCGCAATTTCCCGTAAATCCCGGACTCGGCCCGTATAGTCAAAAGTATACAAAGAAAGTACCCAGGGAGTAAACTCATTTCCCGAACGATTTTTTAAATTATTTTTGTACCACTAAAACGCATGAGACTTGTAGTTTTCAAAAATGTTTTCATTTTTGATGAGACGCTGAATAAAAGAAGTTTAATCGCCAGCAAACGAAAACCTGCGATTTCCCGTAAATCCCGGACACGGCCCGTATAGTCAAAAGTATACAAAGAAAGTAACCAGGGAGTAAACTCATTTTCTGAACGATTTTTTATATTATTTTTTCACCACTAAAACGCATGAGACTTGTAGTTTTCAAAAATGTTTTCATTTTTGTTGGGACGCTGAATAAAAGAAGTTTAATCGCCGGCAAACGAAAACCCGCCATTTCCCGTAAACCCCGGACTCGGTCCGTATAGTGAAAAGTATACAAAGAAAGTACCCAGGGAGTAAACTCATTTCCAGAACGATTTTTTAAATTATCTTTTCACCACTAAAACGCATGAGACTTGTAGTTTTCAAAAATGTTTTCATTTTTGATGAGACGCTGAATAAAAGAAGTTTAATCGCCGGCATAGGAAAACCTGCGGTTTCCCGTAAATCCCGGACTCGGCCCGTATAGTCATAAGTACACAAAGAAAGTACCCGGGAAGTAAACTCATTTCCCGAACGATTTTTTATATTATTATTTCACCACTAAAGCCCATGAGACTTGTAGTTTTTAAAAATGTTTTCATTTTTGATGGGACGCTAAATAAAAGGAGTTTAATCGCCGGCAAACGAAAACCCGCGATTTCCCGTAAATCCCGGACTCGGCCCGTATAGTCAAAAGTATACAAAGAAAGTACCCAGGGAGTAAACTCATTTCCCGAACGATTTTTTAAATTATTTTTTCACCACTAAAACGCATGAGACTTGTAGTTTCCAAAAATGTTTTCATTTTTGATGAGACGCTTAATGAAAGAGGTTTAATCACCGGCAGTTTTCAAAAATGTTTTCATTTTTGATGAGACGCTGAATAAAAGAAGTTTAATCGCCAGCAAACGAAAACCTGCGATTTCCCGTAAATCCCGGACACGGCCCGTATAGTCAAAAGTATACAAAGAAAGTAACCAGGGAGTAAACTCATTTTCTGAACGATTTTTTATATTATTTTTTCACCACTAAAACGCATGAGACTTGTAGTTTTCAAAAATGTTTTCATTTTTGTTGGGACGCTGAATAAAAGAAATTTAATCGCCGGCAAACGAAAACCCGCCATTTCCCGTAAACCCCGGACTCGGTCCGTATAGTGAAAAGTATACAAAGAAAGTACCCAGGGAGTAAACTCATTTCCAGAACGATTTTTTAAATTATCTTTTCACCACTAAAACGCATGAGACTTGTAGTTTTCAAAAATGTTTTCATTTTTGATGAGACGCTGAATAAAAGAAGTTTAATCGCCGGCATAGGAAAACCTGCGGTTTCCCGTAAATCCCGGACTCGGCCCGTATAGTCATAAGTACACAAAGAAAGTACCCGGGAAGTAAACTCATTTCCCGAACGATTTTTTATATTATTATTTCACCACTAATGCCCATGAGACTTGTAGTTTTTAAAAATGTTTTCATTTTTGATGGGACGCTAAATAAAAGGAGTTTAATCGCCGGCAAACGAAAACCCGCGATTTCCCGTAAATCCCGGACTCGGCCCGTATAGTCAAAAGTATACAAAGAAAGTACCCAGGGAGTAAACTCATTTCCCGAACGATTTTTTAAATTATTTTTGTACCACTAAAACGCATGAGACTTGTAGTTTCCAAAAATGTTTTCATTTTTGATGAGACGCTTAATGAAAGAGGTTTAATCGCCGGCAGTTTTCAAAAATGTTTTCATTTTTGATGAGACGCTGAATAATAGAAGTTTAATCGCCAGCAAACGAAAACCTGCGATTTCCCGTAAATCCCGGACACGGCCCGTATAGTCAAAAGTATACAAAGAAAGTAACCAGGGAGTAAACTCATTTTCTGAACGATTTTTTATATTATTTTTTCACCACTAAAACGCATGAGACTTGTAGTTTTCAAAAATGTTTTCATTTTTGTTGGGACGCTGAATAAAAGAAATTTAATCGCCGGCAAACGAAAACCCGCCATTTCCCGTAAACCCCGGACTCGGTCCGTATAGTGAAAAGTATACAAAGAAAGTACCCAGGGAGTAAACTCATTTCCAGAACGATTTTTTAAATTATCTTTTCACCACTAAAACGCATGAGACTTGTAGTTTTCAAAAATGTTTTCATTTTTGATGAGACGCTGAATAAAAGAAGTTTAATCGCCGGCATAGGAAAACCTGCGGTTTCCCGTAAATCCCGGACTCGGCCCGTATAGTCATAAGTACACAAAGAAAGTACCCGGGAAGTAAACTCATTTCCCGAACGATTTTTTATATTATTATTTCACCACTAAAGCCCATGAGACTTGTAGTTTTTAAAAATGTTTTCATTTTTGATGGGACGCTAAATAAAAGGAGTTTAATCGCCGGCAAACGAAAACCCGCGATTTCCCGTAAATCCCGGACTCGGCCCGTATAGTCAAAAGTATACAAAGAAAGTACCCAGGGAGTAAACTCATTTCTCGAACGATTTTTTAAATTATTTTTGTACCACTAAAACGCATGAGACTTGTAGTTTCCAAAAATGTTTTCATTTTTGATGAGACGCTTAATGAAAGAGGTTTAATCGCCGGCAGTTTTCAAAAATGTTTTCATTTTTGATGAGACGCTGAATAATAGAAGTTTAATCGCCAGCAAACGAAAACCTGCGATTTCCCGTAAATCCCGGACTCGGCCCGTATAGTCAAAAGTATACAAAGAAAGTAACCAGGGAGTAAACTCATTTTCTGAACGATTTTTTATATTATTTTTTCACCACTAAAACGCATGAGACTTGTAGTTTTAAAAAATGTTTTCATTTTTGTTGGGACGCTGAATAAAAGAAGTTTAATCGCCGGCAAACGAAAACCCGCCATTTCCCGTAAACCCCGGACTCGGTCCGTATAGTGAAAAGTATACAAAGAAAGTACCCAGGGAGTAAACTCATTTCCCGAACGATTTTTTAAATTATATTTTCACCACTAAAACGCATGAGACTTGTAGTTTCCAAAAATGTTTTCATTTTTGATGAGACGCTTAATGAAAGAGGTTTAATCGCCGGCAGTTTTCAAAAATGTTTTCATTTTTGATGAGACGCTGAATAATAGAAGTTTAATCGCCAGCAAACGAAAACCTGCGATTTCCCGTAAATCCCGGACTCGGCCCGTATAGTCAAAAGTATACAAAGAAAGTAACCAGGAAGTAAACTCATTTTCTGAACGATTTTTTATATTATTTTTTCACCACTAAAACGCATGAGACTTGTAGTTTTCAAAAATGTTTTCATTTTTGATGAGACGCTGAATAAAAGAAGTTTAATCGCCGGCATAGGAAAACCTGCGGTTTCCCGTAAATCCCGGACTCGGCCCGTATAGTCATAAGTACACAAAGAAAGTACCCAGGGAGTAAACTCATTTCCCGAACGATTTTTTATATTATTATTTCACCACCAAAGCCCATGAGACTTGTAGTTTTCAAAAATGTTTTCATTTTTGATGAGACGCTGAATAAAAGAAGTTTAATCGCCGGCAAAGGAAAACCTGTGATTTCCCGTAAATCCCGGACTCGGCCCGTATAGTCATAAGTACACAAAGAAAGTACCCAGGGAGTAAACTCATTTCCCGAACGATTTTTTATATTATTATTTCACCACTAAAGCCCATGAGACTTGTAGTTTTTAAAAATGTTTTCATTTTTGAGGAGACCCTAAATAAAAGGAGTTTAATCGCCGGCAAACGAAAACCCGCCATTTCCCGTAAACCCCGGACTCGGTCCGTATAGTCAAAAGTATACAAAGAAAGTACCCAGGGAGTAAACTCATTTCCCGAACGATTTTTTATATTATTTTTTCACCACTAAAACGCATGAGACTTGTAGTTTTTAAAAATGTTTTCATTTTTGATGGGACGCTGAATAAAAGAAGTTTAATCGCCGGCAAACGAAAACCCGCCATTTCCCGTAAACCCTGGACTCGGTCCGTATAGTGAAAATGATACAAAGAAAGTACCCAGGGATTAAACTCATTTCCAGAACGATTTTTTAAATTATCTTTTCACCACTAAAACGCATGAGACTTGTAGTTTCCAAAAATGTTTTCATTTTTGATGAGACGCTTAATGAAAGAGGTTTAATCGCCGGCAGTTTTCAAAAATGTTTTCATTTTTGATGAGACGCTGAATAAAAGAAGTTTAATCGCCAGCAAACGAAAACCTGCGATTTCCCGTAAATCCCGGACTCGGCCCGTATAGTCAAAAGTATACAAAGAAAGTAACCAGGGAGTAAACTCATTTTCTAAAGGATTTTTTATATTATTTTTTCACCACTAAAACGCATGAGACTTGTAGTTTTCAAAAATGTTTTCATTTTTGTTGGGACGCTGAATAAAAGAAGTTTAATCGCCGGCAAACGAAAACCCGCCATTTCCCGTAAACCCCGGACTCGGTCGGTATAGTGAAAAGTATAAAAAGAAAGTACCCAGGGAGTAAACTCATTTCCAGAACGATTTTTTAAATTATCTTTTCACCACTAACACGCATGAGACTTGTAGTTTTCAAAAATGTTTTCATTTTTGATGAGACGCTGAATAAAAGAAGTTTAATCGCCGGCATAGAAAAACCTGCGGTTTCCCGTAAATCCCGGACTCGGCCCGTATAGTCATAAGTACACAAAGAAAGTACCCAGGAAGTAAACTCATTTCCCGAACGATTTTTTATATTATTATTTCACCACTAAAGCCCATGAGACTTGTAGTTTTCAAAAATGTTTTCATTTTTGATGAGACGCTGAATAAAAGAAGTTTAATCGCCGGCAAAGGAAAACCTGTGATTTCCCGTAAATCCCGGACTCGGCCCGTATAGTCATAAGTACACAAAGAAGGTACCCAGGGAGTAAACTCATTTCCCGAACGATTTTTTATATTATTATTTCACCACTAAAGCCCATGAGACTTGTAGTTTTTAAAAATGTTTTAATTTTTGATGAGACGCTGAATAAAAGGAGTTTAATCGCCGGCAAACGAAAACCCGCCATTTCCCGTAAACCCCGGACTCGGTCCGTATAGTCAAAAGTATACAAAGAAAGTACCCAGGGAGTAAACTCATTTCCCGAACGATTTTTTATATTATTTTTTCACCACTAAAACGCATGAGACTTGTAGTTTTTAAAAATGTTTTCATTTTTGATGGGACGCTGAATAAAAGAAGTTTAATCGCCGGCATAGGAAAACCTGCGGTTTCCCGTAAATCCCGGACTCGGCCCGTATAGTCATAAGTACACAAAGAAAGTACCCAGGGAGTAAACTCATTTCCCGAACGATTTTTTATATTATTATTTCACCACTAAAGCCCATGAGACTTGTAGTTTTCAAAAATGTTTTCATTTTTGATGAGACGCTGAATAAAAGAAGTTTAATCGCGGGCAAACGAAAACCCGCCATTTCCCGTAAACCCCGGACTCGGTCCGTATAGTGAAAAGTATACAAAGAAAGTACCCAGGGAGTAAACTCATTTCCAGAACGATTTTTTAAATTATCTTTTCACCACTAAAACGCATAAGACTTGTAGTTTTCAAAAATGTTTTCATTTTTGATGAGACGCTGAATAAAACAAGTTTAATCGCCGGCATAGGAAAACCTGCGGTTTCCCGTAAATCCGGGACTCGGCCCGTATAGTCATAAGTACACAAAGAAAGTACCCAGGGAGTAAACTCATTTCCCGAACGATTTTCTATATTATTATTTCACCACTAAAGCCCATGAGACTTGTAGTTTTTAAAAATGTTTTCATTTTTGATGAGACGCTGAATAAAAGGAGTTTAATCGCCGGCAAACGAGAACCCGCCATTTCCCGTAAACCCCGGACTCGGTCCGTATAGTCAAAAGTATACAAAGAAAGTACCCAGGGAGTAAACTCATTTCCCGAACGATTTTTTATATTATTTTTTCACCACTAAAACGCATGAGACTTGTAGTTTTTAAAAATGTTTTCATTTTTGCTGGGACGCTGAATAAAAGAAGTTTAATCGCGGGCAAACGAAAACCCGCCATTTCCCGTAAACCCCGGACTCGGTCCGTATAGTGAAAAGTATACAAAGAAAGTACCCAGGGAGTAAACTCATTTCCAGAACGATTTTTTAAATTATCTTTTCACCACTAAAACGCATAAGACTTGTAGTTTTCAAAAATGTTTTCATTTTTGATGAGACGCTGAATAAAAGAAGTTTAATCGCCGGCATAGGAAAACCTGCGGTTTCCCGTAAATCCCGGACTCGGCCCGTATAGTCATAAGTACACAAAGAAAGTACCCAGGGAGTAAACTCATTTCCCGAACGATTTTTTATATTATTATTTCACCACTAAAGCCCATGAGACTTGTAGTTTTTAAAAATGTTTTCATTTTTGATGAGACGCTGAATAAAAGGAGTTTAATCGCCGGCAAACGAGAACCCATCATTTCCCGTAAACCCCGGACTCGGTCCGTATAGTCAAAAGTATACAAAGAAAGTACCCAGGGAGTAAACTCATTTCCCGAACGATTTTTTATATTATTTTTTCACCACTAAAACGCATGAGACTTGTAGTTTTTAAAAATGTTTTCATTTTTGCTGGGACGCTGAATAAAAGAAGTTTAATCGCGGGCAAACGAAAACCCGCCATTTCCCGTAAACCCCGGACTCGGTCCGTATAGTGAAAAGTATACAAAGAAAGTACCCAGGGAGTAAACTCATTTCCAGAACGATTTTTTAAATTATCTTTTCACCACTAAAACGCATAAGACTTGTAGTTTTCAAAAATGTTTTCATTTTTGATGAGACGCTGAATAAAAGAAGTTTAATCGCCGGCATAGGAAAACCTGCGGTTTCCCGTAAATCCCGGACTCGGCCCGTATAGTCATAAGTACACAAAGAAAGTACCCAGGGAGTAAACTCATTTCCCGAACGATTTTTTATATTATTATTTCACCACTAAAGCCCATGAGACTTGTAGCTTTCAAAAATGTTTTCATTTTTGATGAGACGCTGAATAAAAGAAGTTTAATCGCCGGCAAAGGAAAACCTGTGATTTCCCGTAAATCCCGGACTCGGCCCGTATAGTCATAAGTACATAAAGAAAGTACCCAGGGAGTAAACTCATTTCCCGAACGATTTTTTATATTATTATTTCACCACTAAAGCCCATGAGACTTGTAGTTTTTAAAAATGTTTTCATTTTTGATGAGACGCTGAATAAAAGGAGTTTAATCGCCGGCAAACGAGAACCCGCCATTTCCCGTAAACCCCGGACTCGGTCCGTATAGTCAAAAGTATACAAAGAAAGTACCCAGGGAGTAAACTCATTTCCCGAACGATTTTTTATATTATTTTTTCACCACTAAAACGCATGAGACTTGTAGTTTTTAAAAATGTTTTCATTTTTGCTGGGACGCTGAATAAAAGAAGTTTAATCGCGGGCAAACGAAAACCCGCCATTTCCCGTAAACCCCGGACTCGGTCCGTATAGTGAAAAGTATACAAAGAAAGTACCCAGGGAGTAAACTCATTTCCAGAACGATTTTTTAAATTATCTTTTCACCACTAAAACGCATAAGACTTGTAGTTTTCAAAAATGTTTTCATTTTTGATGAGACGCTGAATAAAAGAAGTTTAATCGCCGGCATAGGAAAACCTGCGGTTTCCCGTAAATCCCGGACTCGGCCCGTATAGTCATAAGTACACAAAGAAAGTACCCAGGGAGTAAACTCATTTCCCGAACGATTTTTTATATTATTATTTCACCACTAAAGCCCATGAGACTTGTAGTTTTTAAAAATGTTTTCATTTTTGATGAGACGCTGAATAAAAGGAGTTTAATCGCCGGCAAACGAGAACCCATCATTTCCCGTAAACCCCGGACTCGGTCCGTATAGTCAAAAGTATACAAAGAAAGTACCCAGGGAGTAAACTCATTTCCCGAACGATTTTTTATATTATTTTTTCACCACTAAAACGCATGAGACTTGTAGTTTTTAAAAATGTTTTCATTTTTGCTGGGACGCTGAATAAAAGAAGTTTAATCGCGGGCAAACGAAAACCCGCCATTTCCCGTAAACCCCGGACTCGGTCCGTATAGTGAAAAGTATACAAAGAAAGTACCCAGGGAGTAAACTCATTTCCCGAACGATTTTTTATATTATTATTTCACCACTAAAGCCCATGAGACTTGTAGTTTTTAAAAATGTTTTCATTTTTGATGAGACGCTGAATAAAAGGAGTTTAATCGCCGGCAAACGAAAACCCGCCACTTCCCGTAAACCCCGGACTCGGTCCGTATAGTCAAAAGTATACAAAGAAAGTACCCAGGGAGTAAACTCATTTCCCGAACGATTTTTTAAATTATTTCTTCACCACTAAAACGCATGAGACTTGTAGTTTTCAAAAATGTTTTCATTTTTGATGAGACGCTTAATGAAAGAGGTTTAATCGCCGGCAGTTTTCAAAAATGTTTTCATTTTTGATGAGACGCTGAATAAAAGAAGTTTAATCGCCAGCAAACGAAAACCTGCGATTTCCCGTAAATCCCGGACTCGGCCCGTATAGTCAAAAGTATACAAAGAAAGTAACCAGGGAGTAAACTCATTTTCTGAACGATTTTTTATATTATTTTTTCACCACTAAAACGCATGAGACTTGTAGTTTTCAAAAATGTTTTCATTTTTGTTGGGACGCTGAATAAAAGAAGTTTAATCGCCAGCAAACGAAAACCTGCAATTTCCCGTAAATCCCGGACTCGGCCCGTATAGTCAAAAGTATACAAAGAAAGTAACCAGGGAGTAAACTCATTTTCTGAACGATTTTTTATATTATTTTTTCACCACTAAAACGCATGAGACTTGTAGTTTTCAAAAATGTTTTCATTTTTGTTGGGACGCTGAATAAAAGAAGTTTAATCGACGGCATAGGAAAACCTGCGGTTTCCCGTAAATCCCGGACTCGGCCCGTATAGTCATAAGTACACAAAGAAAGTACCCAGGGAGTAAACTCATTTCCCGAACGATTTTTTATATTATTATTTCACCACTAAAGCCCATGAGACTTGTAGTTTTTAAAAATGTTTTCATTTTTGATGGGACGCTAAATAAAAGGAGTTTAATCGCCGGCAAACGAAAACCCGCGATTTCCCGTAAATCCCGGACTCGGCCCGTATAGTCAAAAGTATACAAAGAAAGTACCCAGGGAGGAAACTCATTTCCCGAACGATTTTTTAAATTATTTTTTCACCACTAAAACGCATGAGACTTGTAGTTTCCAAAAATGTTTTCATTTTTGATGAGACGCTTAATGAAAGAGGTTTAATCGCCGGCAAAGGAAAACCTGCGATTTCCCGTAAATCCCGGACTCGGCCCGTATAGTCATAAGTACACAAAGAAAGTACCCAGGGAGTAAACTCATTTCCCGAACGATTTTTTATATTATTATTTCACCACTAAAGCCCATGAGACTTGTAGTTTTTACAAATGTTTTCATTTTTGATGAGACGCTGAATAAAAGAAGTTTAATCGCCGGCAAAGGAAAACCTGCGATTTCCCGTAAATCCCGGACTCGGCCCGTATAGTCGAATGCAAACCAAGAAAGTACCCTGTGAGTAAACTCATTTCCAGAACGATTTTTTAAATTATTATTTCACCACTAAAGCCCATGAAACTTGTAGTTTTTAAAAATGTTTTCATTTTTGATGAGACGCTAAATAAAAGGAGTTTAATCGCCGGCAAAGGAAAACCTGCGATTTCCCGTAAATCTCGGACTCGGCCCGTAGAGTCATAAGTACACAAAGAAAGTACCCATGGAGTAAACTCATTTCCCGAACGATTTTTTATATTATTATTTCACCACTAAAGCCCATGAGACTTGTAGCTTTCAAAAATGTTTTCATTTTTGATGAGACGCTGAATAAAAGAAGTTTAATCGCCGGCAAAGGAAAACCTGTGATTTCCCGTAAATCCCGGACTCGGCCCGTATAGTCATAAGTACACAAAGAAAGTACCCAGGGAGTAAACTCATTTCCCGAACGATTTTTTATATTATTATTTCACCACTAAAGCCCATGAGACTTGTAGTTTTTAAAAATGTTTTCATTTTTGATGAGACGCTGAATAAAAGGAGTTTAATCGCCGGCAAACGAGAACCCGCCATTTCCCGTAAACCCCGGACTCGGTCCGTATAGTCAAAAGTATACAAAGAAAGTACCCAGGGAGTAAACTCATTTCCCGAACGATTTTTTATATTATTTTTTCACCACTAAAACGCATGAGACTTGTAGTTTTTAAAAATGTTTTCATTTTTGCTGGGACGCTGAATAAAAGAAGTTTAATCGCGGGCAAACGAAAACCCGCCATTTCCCGTAAACCCCGGACTCGGTCCGTATAGTGAAAAGTATACAAAGAAAGTACCCAGGGAGTAAACTCATTTCCAGAACGATTTTTTAAATTATCTTTTCACCACTAAAACGCATAAGACTTGTAGTTTTCAAAAATGTTTTCATTTTTGATGAGACGCTGAATAAAAGAAGTTTAATCGCCGGCATAGGAAAACCTGCGGTTTCCCGTAAATCCCGGACTCGGCCCGTATAGTCATAAGTACACAAAGAAAGTACCCAGGGAGTAAACTCATTTCCCGAACGATTTTTTATATTATTATTTCACCACTAAAGCCCATGAGACTTGTAGTTTTTAAAAATGTTTTCATTTTTGATGAGACGCTGAATAAAAGGAGTTTAATCGCCGGCAAACGAAAACCCGCCACTTCCCGTAAACCCCGGACTCGGTCCGTATAGTCAAAAGTATACAAAGAAAGTACCCAGGGAGTAAACTCATTTCCCGAACGATTTTTTAAATTATTTCTTCACCACTAAAACGCATGAGACTTGTAGTTTTCAAAAATGTTTTCATTTTTGATGAGACGCTTAATGAAAGGGGTTTAATCGCCGGCAGTTTTCAAAAATGTTTTCATTTTTGATGAGACGCTGAATAAAAGAAGTTTAATCGCCAGCAAACGAAAACCTGCGATTTCCCGTAAATCCCGGACTCGGCCCGTATAGTCAAAAGTATACAAAGAAAGTAACCAGGGAGTAAACTCATTTTCTGAACGATTTTTTATATTATTTTTTCACCACTAAAACGCATGAGACTTGTAGTTTTCAAAAATGTTTTCATTTTTGTTGGGACGCTGAATAAAAGAAGTTTAATCGCCAGCAAACGAAAACCTGCAATTTCCCGTAAATCCCGGACTCGGCCCGTATAGTCAAAAGTATACAAAGAAAGTAACCAGGGAGTAAACTCATTTTCTGAACGATTTTTTATATTATTTTTTCACCACTAAAACGCATGAGACTTGTAGTTTTCAAAAATGTTTTCATTTTTGTTGGGACGCTGAATAAAAGAAGTTTAATCGACGGCATAGGAAAACCTGCGGTTTCCCGTAAATCCCGGACTCGGCCCGTATAGTCATAAGTACACAAAGAAAGTACCCAGGGAGTAAACTCATTTCCCGAACGATTTTTTATATTATTATTTCACCACTAAAGCCCATGAGACTTGTAGTTTTTAAAAATGTTTTCATTTTTGATGGGACGCTAAATAAAAGGAGTTTAATCGCCGGCAAACGAAAACCCGCGATTTCCCGTAAATCCCGGACTCGGCCCGTATAGTCAAAAGTATACAAAGAAAGTACCCAGGGAGGAAACTCATTTCCCGAACGATTTTTTAAATTATTTTTTCACCACTAAAACGCATGAGACTTGTAGTTTCCAAAAATGTTTTCATTTTTGATGAGACGCTGAATAAAAGGAGTTTAATCGCCGGCAAACGAGAACCCGCCATTTCCCGTAAACCCCGGACTCGGTCCGTATAGTCAAAAGTATACAAAGAAAGTACCCAGGGAGTAAACTCATTTCCCGAACGATTTTTTATATTATTTTTTCACCACTAAAACGCATGAGACTTGTAGTTTTTAAAAATGTTTTCATTTTTGCTGGGACGCTGAATAAAAGAAGTTTAATCGCGGGCAAACGAAAACCCGCCATTTCCCGTAAACCCCGGACTCGGTCCGTATAGTGAAAAGTATACAAAGAAAGTACCCAGGGAGTAAACTCATTTCCAGAACGATTTTTTAAATTATCTTTTCACCACTAAAACGCATAAGACTTGTAGTTTTCAAAAATGTTTTCATTTTTGATGAGACGCTGAATAAAAGAAGTTTAATCGCCGGCATAGGAAAACCTGCGGTTTCCCGTAAATCCCGGACTCGGCCCGTATAGTCATAAGTACACAAAGAAAGTACCCAGGGAGTAAACTCATTTCCCGAACGATTTTTTATATTATTATTTCACCACTAAAGCCCATGAGACTTGTAGTTTTTAAAAATGTTTTCATTTTTGATGAGACGCTGAATAAAAGGAGTTTAATCGCCGGCAAACGAAAACCCGCCACTTCCCGTAAACCCCGGACTCGGTCCGTATAGTCAAAAGTATACAAAGAAAGTACCCAGGGAGTAAACTCATTTCCCGAACGATTTTTTAAATTATTTCTTCACCACTAAAACGCATGAGACTTGTAGTTTTCAAAAATGTTTTCATTTTTGATGAGACGCTTAATGAAAGGGGTTTAATCGCCGGCAGTTTTCAAAAATGTTTTCATTTTTGATGAGACGCTGAATAAAAGAAGTTTAATCGCCAGCAAACGAAAACCTGCGATTTCCCGTAAATCCCGGACTCGGCCCGTATAGTCAAAAGTATACAAAGAAAGTAACCAGGGAGTAAACTCATTTTCTGAACGATTTTTTATATTATTTTTTCACCACTAAAACGCATGAGACTTGTAGTTTTCAAAAATGTTTTCATTTTTGTTGGGACGCTGAATAAAAGAAGTTTAATCGCCAGCAAACGAAAACCTGCAATTTCCCGTAAATCCCGGACTCGGCCCGTATAGTCAAAAGTATACAAAGAAAGTAACCAGGGAGTAAACTCATTTTCTGAACGATTTTTTATATTATTTTTTCACCACTAAAACGCATGAGACTTGTAGTTTTCAAAAATGTTTTCATTTTTGTTGGGACGCTGAATAAAAGAAGTTTAATCGACGGCATAGGAAAACCTGCGGTTTCCCGTAAATCCCGGACTCGGCCCGTATAGTCATAAGTACACAAAGAAAGTACCCAGGGAGTAAACTCATTTCCCGAACGATTTTTTATATTATTATTTCACCACTAAAGCCCATGAGACTTGTAGTTTTTAAAAATGTTTTCATTTTTGATGGGACGCTAAATAAAAGGAGTTTAATCGCCGGCAAACGAAAACCCGCGATTTCCCGTAAATCCCGGACTCGGCCCGTATAGTCAAAAGTATACAAAGAAAGTACCCAGGGAGGAAACTCATTTCCCGAACGATTTTTTAAATTATTTTTTCACCACTAAAACGCATGAGACTTGTAGTTTCCAAAAATGTTTTCATTTTTGATGAGACGCTTAATGAAAGAGGTTTAATCGCCGGCAAAGGAAAACCTGCGATTTCCCGTAAATCCCGGACTCGGCCCGTATAGTCATAAGTACACAAAGAAAGTACCCAGGGAGTAAACTCATTTCCCGAACGATTTTTTCTATTATTATTTCACCACTAAAGCCCATGAGACTTGTAGTTTTTACAAATGTTTTCATTTTTGATGAGACGCTGAATAAAAGAAGTTTAATCGCCGGCAAAGGAAAGCCTGCGATTTCCCGTAAATCCCGGACTCGGCCCGTATAGTCGAATGCAAACCAAGAAAGTACCCTGTGAGTAAACTCATTTCCAGAACGATTTTTTAAATTATTATTTCACCACTAAAGCCCATGAAACTTGTTGTTTTTAAAAATGTTTTCATTTTTGATGAGACGCTAAATAAAAGGAGTTTAATCGCCGGCAAAGGAAAACCTGCGATTTCCCGTAAATCTCGGACTCGGCCCGTAGAGTCATAAGTACACAAAGAAAGTACCCATGGAGTAAACTCATTTCCCGAACGATTTTTTATATTATTATTTCACCACTAAAGCCCATGAGACTTGTAGTTTTTAAAAATGTTTTCATTTTTGATGAGACGCTGAATAAAGGGAGTTTAATCGCCGGCAAACGAAAACCCGCCATTTCCCGTAAATCCCGGACTCGGCCCGTATAGTCAAAAGTACACAAAGAAAGTACCCAGGGAGTAAACTCATTTCCCGAACGATTATTTAAATTATTTTTTCATCACTAAAACGCATGAGACTTGTAGTTTTCAAAAATGTTTTCATTTTTGATGAGACGCCTAATGAAAGAGGTTTAATCGCCGCCAAACGAAAACCCGCGATTTCCCGTAAATCCCGGGTTTGGCCCGTATAGTCGAATGTATACAAAGAAAGTACCCTGTGAGTAAACACATTTCCGAAACGATTTTTTAAAATATCTTTTCACCACTAAAACGCATGAGACTTGAAGTTTTCAGAAATGTTTTTATTTTTGATGAGACGCTTAATGAAAGTGGTTTAATCGCCGGCAAACGAAAACCCGCGATTTCCCGTAAATCCCGGGTTTGGCCCGTATAGTCGAACGTATACAAAGAAAGTACCCTGTGAGTAAACTCATTTCCAAAACGATTTTTTAAAGTATCTTTTCAAAACTAAAACGCATGAGACTTGTGGTTTTCAAAAATGTTTTCATTTTTGATGAGACGCTGAATAAAAGAAGTTTAATCGCCGGCAAACAAAAACCCGCCATTTCCCGTAAACCCTGGACTCGGCCCGTATAGTAAAAAGTATACAAAGAAAGTACCCAGGGAGTAAACTAATTTCCAGAACGATTTTTTAAATTATCTTTTCACCACTAAAACGCATGAGACTTGTAGTTTTAAAAAATGTTTTCATTTTTGATGAGACGCTGAATAAAAGAAGTTTAATCGCCAGCAAAGGAAAACCTGTGATTTCCCGTAAATCCCGGACTCGGCCCGTATAGTCATAAGTACACAAAGAAAGTACCCAGGGAGTAAACTCATTTCCCGAACGATTTTTTATATTATTATTTCACCACTAAAGCCAATGAGACTTGTAGTTTTTAAAAATGTTTTCATTTTTGATGAGACGCTGAATAAAAGGAGTTTAATCGCCGGCAAACGAAAACCCGCCATTTCCCGTAAATCCCGGACTCGGCCCGTATAGTCAAAAGTATACAAAGAAAGTACCCAGGGAGTAAACTAATTTCCAGAACGATTTTTTAAATTATCTTTTCACCACTAACACGCATGAGACTTGTAGTTTTAAAAAATGTTTTCATTTTTGATGAGACGCTGAATAAAAGAAGTTTAATCGCCAGCAAAGGAAAACCTGTGATTTCCCGTAAATCCCGGACTCGGCCCGTATAGTCATAAGTACACAAAGAAAGTACCCAGGGAGTAAACTCATTTCCCGAACGATTTTTTATATTATTATTTCACCACTAAAGCCAATGAGACTTGTAGTTTTTAAAAATGTTTTCATTTTTGATGAGACGCTGAATAAAAGGAGTTTAATCGCCGGCAAACGAAAACCCGCCATTTCCCGTAAACCCCGGACTCGGTCCGTATAGTCAAAAGTATTCAAAGAAAGTACCCAGTGAGTAAACTCATTTCCCGAACGATTTTTTAAATTATTTTTTCACCACTAAAACGCATGAGACTTGTAGTTTTCAAAAATGTTTTCATTTTTGATGAGACGCTGAATAAAAGAAGTTTCATCGCCGGCAAACGAAAACCTGCGATTTCCCGTAAATCCCGGACTCGGCCCGTATAGTCAAAAGTATACAAAGAAAGTACCCAGGGAGGAAACTCATTTCCCGAACGATTTTTTAAATTATTTTTTCACCACTAAAACGCATGAGACTTGTAGTTTCCAAAAATGTTTTCATTTTTGATGAGACGCTTAATGAAAGAGGTTTAATCGCCGGCAAAGGAAAACCTGCGATTTCCCGTAAATCCCGGACTCGGCCCGTATAGTCGAATGCAAACCAAGAAAGTACCCTGTGAGTAAACTCATTTCCAGAACGATTTTTTAAATTATTATTTCACCACTAAAGCCCATGAAACTTGTAGTTTTTAAAAATGTTTTCATTTTTGATGAGACGCTAAATAAAAGGAGTTTAATCGCCGGCAAAGGAAAACCTGCGATTTCCCGTAAATCCCGGACTCGGCCCGTAGAGTCATAAGTACACAAAGAAAGTACCCATGGAGTAAACTCATTTCCCGAACGATTTTTTATATTATTATTTCACCACTAAAGCCCATGAGACTTGTAGTTTTTAAAAATGTTTTCATTTTTGCTGGGACGCTGAATAAAAGAAGTTTAATCGCGGGCAAACGAAAACCCGCCATTTCCCGTAAACCCCGGACTCGGTCCGTATAGTGAAAAGTATACAAAGAAAGTACCCAGGGAGTAAACTAATTTCCAGAACGATTTTTTAAATTATCTTTTCACCACTAAAACGCATGAGACTTGTAGTTTTAAAAAATGTTTTCATTTTTGATGAGACGCTGAATAAAAGAAGTTTAATCGCCAGCAAAGGAAAACCTGTGATTTCCCGTAAATCCCGGACTCGGCCCGTATAGTCATAAGTACACAAAGAAAGTACCCAGGGAGTAAACTCATTTCCCGAACGATTTTTTATATTATTATTTCACCACTAAAGCCAATGAGACTTGTAGTTTTTAAAAATGTTTTCATTTTTGATAAGACGCTGAATAAAAGGAGTTTAATCGCCGGCAAACGAAAACCCGCCATTTCCCGTAAACCCCGGACTCGGTCCGTATAGTCAAAAGTATTCAAAGAAAGTACCCAGTGAGTAAACTCATTTCCCGAACGATTTTTTAAATTATTTTTTCACCACTAAAACGCATGAGACTTGTAGTTTTCAAAAATGTTTTCATTTTTGATGAGACGCTGAATAAAAGAAGTTTCATCGCCGGCAAACGAAAACCTGCGATTTCCCGTAAATCCCGGACTCGGCCCGTATAGTCAAAAGTATACAAAGAAAGTACCCAGGGAGGAAACTCATTTCCCGAACGATTTTTTAAATTATTTTTTCACCACTAAAACGCATGAGACTTGTAGTTTCCAAAAATGTTTTCATTTTTGATGAGACGCTTAATGAAAGAGGTTTAATCGCCGGCAAAGGAAAACCTGCGATTTCCCGTAAATCCCGGACTCGGCCCGTATAGTCATAAGTACACAAAGAAAGTACCCAGGGAGTAAACTCATTTCCCGAACGATTTTTTATATTATTATTTCACCACTAAAGCCCATGAGACTTGTAGTTTTTACAAATGTTTTCATTTTTGATGAGACGCTGAATAAAAGAAGTTTAATCGCCGGCAAAGGAAAACCTGCGATTTCCCGTAAATCCCGGACTCGGCCCGTATAGTCGAATGCAAACCAAGAAAGTACCCTGTGAGTAAACTCATTTCCAGAACGATTTTTTAAATTATTATTTCACCACTAAAGCCCATGAAACTTGTAGTTTTTAAAAATGTTTTCATTTTTGATGAGACGCTAAATAAAAGGAGTTTAATCGCCGGCAAAGGAAAACCTGCGATTTCCCGTAAATCCCGGACTCGGCCCGTAGAGTCATAAGTACACAAAGAAAGTACCCATGGAGTAAACTCATTTCCCGAACGATTTTTTATATTATTATTTCACCACTAAAGCCCATGAGACTTGTAGTTTTTAAAAATGTTTTCATTTTTGCTGGGACGCTGAATAAAAGAAGTTTAATCGCGGGCAAACGAAAACCCGCCATTTCCCGTAAACCCCGGACTCGGTCCGTATAGTGAAAAGTATACAAAGAAAGTACCCAGGGAGTAAACTCATTTCCAGAACGATTTTTTAAATTATCTTTTCACCACTAAAACGCATAAGACTTGAAGTTTTCAAAAATGTTTTCATTTTTGATGAGACGCTGAATAAAAGAAGTTTAATCGCCGGCATAGGAAAACCTGCGGTTTCCCGTAAATCCCGGACTCGGCCCGTATAGTCATAAGTACACAAAGAAATTACCCAGGGAGTAAACTCATTTCCCGAACGATTTTTTATATTATTATTTCACCACTAAAGCCCATGAGACTTGTAGTTTTTAAAAATGTTTTCATTTTTGATGAGACGCTGAATAAAAGGAGTTTAATCGCCGGCAAACGAAAACCCGCCACTTCCCGTAAACCCCGGACTCGGTCCGTATAGTCAAAAGTATACAAAGAAAGTACCCAGGGAGTAAACTCATTTCCCGAACGATTTTTTAAATTATTTTTTCACCACTAAAACGCATGAGACTTGTAGTTTTCAAAAATGTTTTCATTTTTGTTGGGACGCTGAATAAAAGAAGTTTAATCGCCAGCAAACGAAAACCTGCAATTTCCCGTAAATCCCGGACTCGGCCCGTATAGTCAAAAGTATACAAAGAAAGTAACCAGGGAGTAAACTCATTTTCTGAACGATTTTTTATATTATTTTTTCACCACTAAAACGCATGAGACTTGTAGTTTTCAAAATTGTTTTCATTTTTGTTGGGACGCTGAATAAAAGAAGTTTAATCGACGGCATAGGAAAACCTGCGGTTTCCCGTAAATCCCGGACTCGGCCCGTATAGTCATAAGTACACAAAGAAAGTAACCAGGGAGTAAACTCATTTCCCGAACGATTTTTTATATTATTATTTCACCACTAAAGCCCATGAGACTTGTAGTTTTTAAAAATGTTTTCATTTTTGATGGGACGCTAAATAAAAGGAGTTTAATCGCCGGCAAACGAAAACCCGCGATTTCCCGTAAATCCCGGACTCGGCCCGTATAGTCAAAAGTATACAAAGAAAGTACCCAGGGAGGAAACTCATTTCCCGAACGATTTTTTAAATTATTTTTTCACCACTAAAACGCATGAGACTTGTAGTTTCCAAAAATGTTTTCATTTTTGATGAGACGCTTAATGAAAGAGGTTTAATCGCCGGCAAAGGAAAACCTGCGATTTCCCGTAAATCCCGGACTCGGCCCGTATAGTCATAAGTACACAAAGAAAGTACCCAGGGAGTAAACTCATTTCCCGAACGATTTTTTATATTATTATTTCACCACTAAAGCCCATGAGACTTGTAGTTTTTACAAATGTTTTCATTTTTGATGAGACGCTGAATAAAAGAAGTTTAATCGCCGGCAAAGGAAAACCTGCGATTTCCCGTAAATCCCGGACTCGGCCCGTATAGTCGAATGCAAACCAAGAAAGTACCCTGTGAGTAAACTCATTTCCAGAACGATTTTTTAAATTATTATTTCACCACTAAAGCCCATGAAACTTGTAGTTTTTAAAAATGTTTTCATTTTTGATGAGACGCTAAATAAAAGGAGTTTAATCGCCGGCAAAGGAAAACCTGCGATTTCCCGTAAATCCCGGACTCGGCCCGTAGAGTCATAAGTACACAAAGAAAGTACCCATGGAGTAAACTCATTTCCCGAACGATTTTTTATATTATTATTTCACCACTAAAGCCCATGAGACTTGTAGTTTTTAAAAATGTTTTCATTTTTGATGAGACACTGAATAAAGGGAGTTTAATCGCCGGCAAACGAAAACCCGCCATTTCCCGTAAATCCCGGACTCGGCCCGTATAGTCAAAAGTATACAAAGAAAGTACCCAGGGAGTAAACTCATTTCCCGAACGATTATTTAAATTATTTTTTCATCACTAAAACGCATGAGACTTGTAGTTTTCAAAAATGTTTTCATTTTTGATGAGACGCCTAATGAAAGAGGTTTAATCGCCGGCAAACGAAAACCCGCGATTTCCCGTAAATCCCGGGTTTGGCCCGTATAGTCGAATGTATACAAAGAAAGTACCCTGTGAGTAAACACATTTCCAAAACGATTTTTTAAAGTATCTTTTCACCACTAAAACGCATGAGACTTGAAGTTTTCAGAAATGTTTTTATTTTTGATGAGACGCTTAATGAAAGTGGTTTAATCGCCGGCAAACGAAAACCCGCGATTTCCCGTAAATCCCGGGTTTGGCCCGTATAGTCGAACGTATACAAAGAAAGTACCCTGTGAGTAAACTCATTTCCAAAACGATATTTTAAAGTATCTTTTCAAAACTAAAACGCATGAGACTTGTGGTTTTCAAAAATGTTTTCATTTTTGATGAGACGCTGAATAAAAGAAGTTTAATCGCCGGCAAACAAAAACCCGCCATTTCCCGTAAACCCTGGACTCGGCCCGTATAGTAAAAAGTATACAAAGAAAGTACCCAGGGAGTAAACTAATTTCCAGAACGATTTTTTAAATTATCTTTTCACCACTAAAACGCATGAGACTTGTAGTTTTAAAAAATGTTTTCATTTTTGATGAGACGCTGAATAAAAGAAGTTTAATCGCCAGCAAAGGAAAACCTGTGATTTCCCGTAAATCCCGGACTCGGCCCGTATAGTCATAAGTACACAAAGAAAGTACCCAGGGAGTAAACTCATTTCCCGAACGATTTTTTATATTATTATTTCACCACTAAAGCCAATGAGACTTGTAGTTTTTAAAAATGTTTTCATTTTTGATGAGACGCTGAATAAAAGGAGTTTAATCGCCGGCAAACGAAAACCCGCCATTTCCCGTAAACCCCGGACTCGGTCCGTATAGTCAAAAGTATTCAAAGAAAGTACCCAGTGAGTAAACTCATTTCCCGAACGATTTTTTAAATTATTTTTTCACCACTAAAACGCATGAGACTTGTAGTTTTCAAAAATGTTTTCATTTTTGATGAGACGCTGAATAAAAGAAGTTTCATCGCCGGCAAACGAAAACCTGCGATTTCCCGTAAATCCCGGACTCGGCCCGTATAGTCAAAAGTATACAAAGAAAGTACCCAGGGAGTAAACTAATTTCCAGAATGATTTTTTAAATTATCTTTTCACCACTAAAACGCATGAGACTTGTAGTTTTAAAAAATGTTTTCATTTTTGATGAGACGCTGAATAAAAGAAGTTTAATCGCCAGCAAAGGAAAACCTGTGATTTCCCGTAAATCCCGGACTCGGCCCGTATAGTCATAAGTACACAAAGAAAGTACCCAGGAAGTAAACTCATTTCCCGAACGATTTTTTATATTATTATTTCACCACTAAAGCCCATGAGACTTGTAGTTTTTAAAAATGTTTTCATTTTTGATGAGACGCTGAATAAAAGGAGTTTAATCGCCGGCAAACGAAAACCCGCCATTTCCCGTAAACCCCGGACTCGGTCCGTATAGTCAAAAGTATTCAAAGAAAGTACCCAGTGAGTAAACTCATTTCCCGAACGATTTTTTGAATTATTTTTTCACCACTAAAACGAATGAGACTTGTAGTTTTCAAAAATGTTTTCATTTTTGATGAGACGCTGAATAAAAGAAGTTTCATCGCCGGCAAACGAAAACCTGCGATTTCCCGTAAATCCCGGACTCGGCCCGTATAGTCAAAAGTATACAAAGAAAGTACCCAGGGAGTAAACTCATTTCCCGAACGATTTTTTATATTATTATTTCACCACTAAAACGCATGAGACTTGTAGTTTTTAAAAATGTTTTCATTTTTGATGGAACGCTGAATAAAAGAAGTTTAATCGCCGGCAAACGAAAACCCGCCATTTCCCGTAAACCCCGGACTCGGTCCGTATAGTCAAAAGTATACAAAGAAAGTACTCAGGGAGTAAACTCATTTCCCGAACGATTTTTTAAGTTATTTTTTCACCACTAAAAGGCATGAGACTTGTAGTTTTCAAAAATGTTTTCATTTTTGATGAGACGCTGAATAAAAGAAGTTTAATCGCCGGCAAACAAAAACCTGCGGTTTCCCGTAAATCCCGGACTCGGCCCGTATAGTCATAAGTACACAAAGAAAGTACCCAGGGAGTAAACTCATTTCCCGAACGATTTTTTATATTATTACTTCACCACTGAAGCCTATGAGACTTGTAGTTTTTAAAAATGTTTTCATTTTTGATGGGACGCTAAATAAAAAAAGTTTAATCGCCGGCAAACGAAAACCCGCGATTTCCCGTAAATCCCGGACTCGGCCCGTATAGTCAAAAGTATACAAAGAAAGTACCCAGGGAGTAAACTCATTTCCCAAACGATTTTTTAAATTATTTTTTCACCACTAAAACGCATGAGACTTGTAGTTTCCAAAAATGTTTTCATTTTTGATGAGACGCTTAATGAAAGAGGTTTAATCACCGGCAGTTTTCAAAAATGTTTTCATTTTTGATGAGACGCTGAATAAAAGAAGTTTAATCGCCAGCAAACGAAAACCTGCGATTTCCCGTAAATCCCGGACTCGGCCCGTATAGTCAAAAGTATACAAAGAAAGTAACCAGGGAGTAAACTCATTTTCTGAACGATTTTTTATATTATTTTTTCACCACTAAAACGCATGAGACTTGTAGTTTTCAAAAATGTTTTCATTTTTGTTGGGACGCTGAATAAAAGAAGTTTAATCGCCGGCAAACGAAAACCCGCCATTTCCCGTAAACCCCGGACTCGGTCCGTATAGTGAAAAGTATACAAAGAAAGTACCCAGGGAGTAAACTCATTTCCAGAACGATTTTTTAAATTATCTTTTCACCACTAAAACGCATGAGACTTGTAGTTTTCAAAAATGTTTTCATTTTTGATGAGACGCTGAATAAAAGAAGTTTCATCGCCGGCAAACGAAAACCTGCGGTTTCCCGTAAATCCCGGACTCGGCCCGTATAGTCATAAGTACACAAAGAAAGTACCCGGGAAGTAAACTCAATTCCCGAACGATTTTTTATATTATTATTTCACCACTAAAGCCCATGAGACTTGTAGTTTTTAAAAATGTTTTCATTTTTGATGGGACGCTAAATAAAAGGAGTTTAATCGCCGGCAAACGAAAACCCGCGATTTCCCGTAAATCCCGGACTCGGCCCGTATAGTCGAATGCAAACCAAGAAAGTACCCTGTGAGTAAACTCATTTCCAGAACGATTTTTTAAATTATTATTTCACCACTAAAGCCCATGAAACTTGTAGTTTTTAAAAATGTTTTCATTTTTGATGAGACGCTAAATAAAAGGAGTTTAATCGCCGGCAAAGGAAAACCTGCGATTTCCCGTAAATCCCGGACTCGGCCCGTAGAGTCATAAGTACACAAAGAAAGTACCCATGGAGTAAACTCATTTCCCGAACGATTTTTTATATTATTATTTCACCACTAAAGCCCATGAGACTTGTAGTTTTTAAAAATGTTTTCATTTTTGATGAGACGCTGAATAAAGGGAGTTTAATCGCCGGCAAACGAAAACCCGCCATTTCCCGTAAATCCCGGACTCGGCCCGTATAGTCAAAAGTATACAAAGAAAGTACCCAGGGAGTAAACTCATTTCCCGAACGATTATTTAAATTATTTTTTCATCACTAAAACGCATGAGACTTGTAGTTTTCAAAAATGTTTTCATTTTTGATGAGACGCCTAATGAAAGAGGTTTAATCGCCGGCAAACGAAAACCCGCGATTTCCCGTAAATCCCGGGTTTGGCCCGTATAGTCGAATGTATACAAAGAAAGTACCCTGTGAGTAAACACATTTCCGAAACGATTTTTTAAAGTATCTTTTCACCACTAAAACGCATGAGACTTGAAGTTTTCAGAAATGTTTTTATTTTTGATGAGACGCTTAATGAAAGTGGTTTAATCGCCGGCAAACGAAAACCCGCGATTTCCCGTAAATCCCGGGTTTGGCCCGTATAGTCGAACGTATACAAAGAAAGTACCCTGTGAGTAAACTCATTTCCAAAACGATTTTTTAAAGTATCTTTTCAAAACTAAAACGCATGAGACTTGTGGTTTTCAAAAATGTTTTCATTTTTGATGAGACGCTGAATAAAAGAAGTTTAATCGCCGGCAAACAAAAACCCGCCATTTCCCGTAAACCCTGGACTCGGCCCGTATAGTAAAAAGTATACAAAGAAAGTACCCAGGGAGTAAACTAATTTCCAGAACGATTTTTTAAATTATCTTTTCACCACTAAAACGCATGAGACTTGTAGTTTTAAAAAATGTTTTCATTTTTGATGAGACGCTGAATAAAAGAAGTTTAATCGCCAGCAAAGGAAAACCTGTGATTTCCCGTAAATCCCGGACTCGGCCCGTATAGTCATAAGTACACAAAGAAAGTACCCAGGGAGTAAACTCATTTCCCGAACGATTTTTTATATTATTATTTCACCACTAAAGCCAATGAGACTTGTAGTTTTTAAAAATGTTTTCATTTTTGATGAGACGCTGAATAAAAGGAGTTTAATCGCCGGCAAACGAAAACCCGCCATTTCCCGTAAACCCCGGACTCGGTCCGTATAGTCAAAAGTATTCAAAGAAAGTACCCAGTGAGTAAACTCATTTCCCGAACGATTTTTTAAATTATTTTTTCACCACTAAAACGCATGAGACTTGTAGTTTTCAAAAATGTTTTCATTTTTGATGAGACGCTGAATAAAAGAAGTTTCATCGCCGGCAAACGAAAACCTGCGATTTCCCGTAAATCCCGGACTCGGCCCGTATAGTCAAAAGTATACAAAGAAAATACCCAGGGAGTAAACTAATTTCCAGAACGATTTTTTAAATTATCTTTTCACCACTAAAACGCATGAGACTTGTAGTTTTAAAAAATGTTTTCATTTTTGATGAGACGCTGAATAAAAGAAGTTTAATCGCCAGCAAAGGAAAACCTGTGATTTCCCGTAAATCCCGGACTCGGCCCGTATAGTCATAAGTACACAAAGAAAGTACCCAGGAAGTAAACTCATTTCCCGAACGATTTTTTATATTATTATTTCACCACTAAAGCCCATGAGACTTGTAGTTTTTAAAAATGTTTTCATTTTTGATGAGACGCTGAATAAAAGGAGTTTAATCGCCGGCAAACGAAAACCCGCCATTTCCCGTAAACCCCAGACTCGGTCCGTATAGTCAAAAGTATTCAAAGAAAGTACCCAGTGAGTAAACTCATTTCCCGAACGATTTTTTGAATTATTTTTTCACCACTAAAACGAATGAGACTTGTAGTTTTCAAAAATGTTTTCATTTTTGATGAGACGCTGAATAAAAGAAGTTTCATCGCCGGCAAACGAAAACCTGCGATTTCCCGTAAATCCCGGACTCGGCCCGTATAGTCAAAAGTATACAAAGAAAGTACCCAGGGAGTAAACTCATTTCCCGAACGATTTTTTATATTATTATTTCACCACTAAAACGCATGAGACTTGTAGTTTTTAAAAATGTTTTCATTTTTGATGGAATGCTGAATAAAAGAAGTTTAATCGCCGGCAAACGAAAACCCGCCATTTCCCGTAAACCCCGGACTCGGTCCGTATAGTCAAAAGTATACAAAGAAAGTACTCAGGGAGTAAACTCATTTCCCGAACGATTTTTTAAGTTATTTTTTCACCACTAAAAGGCATGAGACTTGTAGTTTTCAAAAATGTTTTCATTTTTGATGAGACGCTGAATAAAAGAAGTTTAATCGCCGGCAAACAAAAACCTGCGGTTTCCCGTAAATCCCGGACTCGGCCCGTATAGTCATAAGTACACAAAGAAAGTACCCAGGGAGTAAACTCATTTCCCGAACGATTTTTTATATTATTACTTCACCACTGAAGCCTATGAGACTTGTAGTTTTTAAAAATGTTTTCATTTTTGATGGGACGCTAAATAAAAAAAGTTTAATCGCCGGCAAACGAAAACCCGCGATTTCCCGTAAATCCCGGACTCGGCCCGTATAGTCAAAAGTATACAAAGAAAGTACCCAGGGAGTAAACTCATTTCCCAAACGATTTTTTAACTTATTTTTTCACCACTAAAACGCATGAGACTTGTAGTTTCCAAAAATGTTTTCATTTTTGATGAGACGCTTAATGAAAGAGGTTTAATCACCGGCAGTTTTCAAAAATGTTTTCATTTTTGATGAGACGCTGAATAAAAGAAGTTTAATCGCCAGCAAACGAAAACCTGCGATTTCCCGTAAATCCCGGACTCGGCCCGTATAGTCAAAAGTATACAAAGAAAGTAACCAGGGAGTAAACTCATTTTCTGAACGATTTTTTATATTATTTTTTCACCACTAAAACGCATGAGACTTGTAGTTTTCAAAAATGTTTTCATTTTTGTTGGGACGCTGAATAAAAGAAGTTTAATCGCCGGCAAACGAAAACCCGCCATTTCCCGTAAACCCCGGACTCGGTCCGTATAGTGAAAAGTATACAAAGAAAGTACCCAGGGAGTAAACTCATTTCCAGAACGATTTTTTAAATTATCTTTTCACCACTAAAACGCATGAGACTTGTAGTTTTCAAAAATGTTTTCATTTTTGATGAGACGCTGAATAAAAGAAGTTTCATCGCCGGCAAACGAAAACCTGCGGTTTCCCGTAAATCCCGGACTCGGCCCGTATAGTCATAAGTACACAAAGAAAGTACCCGGGAAGTAAACTCAATTCCCGAACGATTTTTTATATTATTATTTCACCACTAAAGCCCATGAGACTTGTAGTTTTTAAAAATGTTTTCATTTTTGATGGGACGCTAAATAAAAGGAGTTTAATCGCCGGCAAACGAAAACCCGCGATTTCCCGTAAATCCCGGACTCGGCCCGTATAGTCAAAAGTATACAAAGAAAGTACCCAGGGAGTAAACTCATTTCCCGAACGATTTTTTAAATTATTTTTTCACCACTAAAACGCATGAGACTTGTAGTTTCCAAAAATGTTTTCATTTTTGATGAGACGCTTAATGAAAGAGGTTTAATCGCCGGTAGTTTTCAAAAATGTTTTCATTTTTGATGAGACGCTGAATAATAGAAGTTTAATCGCCAGCCAACGAAAACCTGCGATTTCCCGTAAATCCCGGACTCGGCCCGTATAGTCAAAAGTATACAAAGAAAGTAACCAGGGAGTAAACTCATTTTCTGAACGATTTTTTATATTATTTTTTCACCACTAAAACGCATGAGACTTGTAGTTTTTAAAAATGTTTTCATTTTTGTTGGGACGCTGAATAAAAGAAGTTTAATCGCCGGCAAACGAAAACCCGCCATTTCCCGTAAACCCCGGACTCGGTCCGTATAGTCAAAAGTATTCAAAGAAAGTACCCAGTGAGTAAACTCATTTCCCGAACGATTTTTTAAATTATTTTTTCACCACTAAAACGCATGAGACTTGTAGTTTTCAAAAATGTTTTCATTTTTGATGAGACGCTGAATAAAAGAAGTTTCATCGCCGGCAAACGAAAACCTGCGATTTCCCGTAAATCCCGGACTCGGCCCGTATAGTCAAAAGTATACAAAGAAAGTACCCAGGGAGTAAACTAATTTCCAGAACGATTTTTTAAATTATCTTTTCACCGCTAAAACGCATGAGACTTGTAGTTTTAAAAAATGTTTTCATTTTTGATGAGACGCTGAATAAAAGAAGTTTAATCGCCAGCAAAGGAAAACCTGTGATTTCCCGTAAATCCCGGACTCGGCCCGTATAGTCATAAGTACACAAAGAAAGTACCCAGGAAGTAAACTCATTTCCCGAACGATTTTTTATATTATTATTTCACCACTAAAGCCCATGAGACTTGTAGTTTTTAAAAATGTTTTTATTTTTGATGAGACGCTGAATAAAAGGAGTTTAATCGCCGGCAAACGAAAACCCGCCATTTCCCGTAAACCCCGGACTCGGTCCGTATAGTCAAAAGTATTCAAAGAAAGTACCCAGTGAGTAAACTCATTTCCCGAACGATTTTTTGAATTATTTTTTCACCACTAAAACGAATGAGACTTGTAGTTTTCAAAAATGTTTTCATTTTTGATGAGACGCTGAATAAAAGAAGTTTCATCGCCGGCAAACGAAAACCTGCGATTTCCCGTAAATCCCGGACTCGGCCCGTATAGTCAAAAGTATACAAAGAAAGTACCCAGGGAGTAAACTCATTTCCCGAACGATTTTTTATATTATTATTTCACCACTAAAGCCCATGAGACTTGTAGTTTTTAAAAATGTTTTCATTTTTGATGGGACGCTAAATAAAAGGAGTTTAATCGCCGGCAAACGAAAACCCGCGATTTCCCGTAAATCCCGGACTCGGCCCGTATAGTCAAAAGTATACAAAGAAAGTACCCAGGGAGTAAACTCATTTCCCGAACGATTTTTTAAATTATTTTTTCACCACTAAAACGCATGAGACTTGTAGTTTCCAAAAATGTTTTCATTTTTGATGAGACGCTTAATGAAAGAGGTTTAATCGCCGGTAGTTTTCAAAAATGTTTTCATTTTTGATGAGACGCTGAATAATAGAAGTTTAATCGCCAGCCAACGAAAACCTGCGATTTCCCGTAAATCCCGGACTCGGCCCGTATAGTCAAAAGTATACAAAGAAAGTAACCAGGGAGTAAACTCATTTTCTGAACGATTTTTTATATTATTTTTTCACCACTAAAACGCATGAGACTTGTAGTTTTTAAAAATGTTTTCATTTTTGTTGGGACGCTGAATAAAAGAAGTTTAATCGCCGGCAAACGAAAACCCGCCATTTCCCGTAAACCCCGGACTCGGTCCGTATAGTCAAAAGTATTCAAAGAAAGTACCCAGTGAGTAAACTCATTTCCCGAACGATTTTTTAAATTATTTTTTCACCACTAAAACGCATGAGACTTGTAGTTTTCAAAAATGTTTTCATTTTTGATGAGACGCTGAATAAAAGAAGTTTCATCGCCGGCAAACGAAAACCTGCGATTTCCCGTAAATCCCGGACTCGGCCCGTATAGTCAAAAGTATACAAAGAAAGTACCCAGGGAGTAAACTAATTTCCAGAACGATTTTTTAAATTATCTTTTCACCGCTAAAACGCATGAGACTTGTAGTTTTAAAAAATGTTTTCATTTTTGATGAGACGCTGAATAAAAGAAGTTTAATCGCCAGCAAAGGAAAACCTGTGATTTCCCGTAAATCCCGGACTCGGCCCGTATAGTCATAAGTACACAAAGAAAGTACCCAGGAAGTAAACTCATTTCCCGAACGATTTTTTATATTATTATTTCACCACTAAAGCCCATGAGACTTGTAGTTTTTAAAAATGTTTTTATTTTTGATGAGACGCTGAATAAAAGGAGTTTAATCGCCGGCAAACGAAAACCCGCCATTTCCCGTAAACCCCGGACTCGGTCCGTATAGTCAAAAGTATTCAAAGAAAGTACCCAGTGAGTAAACTCATTTCCCGAACGATTTTTTGAATTATTTTTTCACCACTAAAACGAATGAGACTTGTAGTTTTCAAAAATGTTTTCATTTTTGATGAGACGCTGAATAAAAGAAGTTTCATCGCCGGCAAACGAAAACCTGCGATTTCCCGTAAATCCCGGACTCGGCCCGTATAGTCAAAAGTATACAAAGAAAGTACCCAGGGAGTAAACTCATTTCCCGAACGATTTTTTATATTATTATTTCACCACTAAAACGCATGAGACTTGTAGTTTTTAAAAATGTTTTCATTTTTGATGGAACGCTGAATAAAAGAAGTTTAATCGCCGGCAAACGAAAACCCGCCATTTCCCGTAAACCCCGGACTCGGTCCGTATAGTCAAAAGTATACAAAGAAAGTACTCAGGGAGTAAACTCATTTCCCGAACGATTTTTTAAGTTATTTTTTCACCACTAAAACGCATGAGACTTGTAGTTTTCAAAAATGTTTTCATTTTTGATGAGACGCTGAATAAAAGAAGTTTCATCGCCGGCAAACGAAAATCTGCGATTTCCCGTAAATCCCGGACTCGGCCAGTATAGTCAAAAGTATACAAAGAAAGTACCCAGGGAGTAAACTCTTTTCCCGAACGATTTTTTATATTATTTTTTCACTACTAAAACGCATGAGACTTGTAGTTTTCAAAAATGTTTTCATTTTTGTTGGGACGCTGAATAAAAGAAGTTTAATCGCCGGCAAACAAAAACCTGCGGTTTCCCGTAAATCCCGGACTCGGCCCGTATAGTCATAAGTACACAAAGAAAGTACCCAGGGAGTAAACTCATTTCCCGAACGATTTTTTATATTATTACTTCACCACTGAAGCCTATGAGACTTGTAGTTTTTAAAAATGTTTTCATTTTTGATGGGACGCTAAATAAAAAAAGTTTAATCGCCGGCAAACGAAAACCCGCGATTTCCCGTAAATCCCGGACTCGGCCCGTATAGTCAAAAGTATACAAAGAAAGTACCCAGGGAGTAAACTCATTTCCCAAACGATTTTTTAAATTATTTTTTCACCACTAAAACGCATGAGACTTGTAGTTTCCAAAAATGTTTTCATTTTTGATGAGACGCTTAATGAAAGAGGTTTAATCACCGGCAGTTTTCAAAAATGTTTTCATTTTTGATGAGACGCTGAATAAAAGAAGTTTAATCGCCAGCAAACGAAAACCTGCGATTTCCCGTAAATCCCGGACTCGGCCCGTATAGTCAAAAGTATACAAAGAAAGTAACCAGGGAGTAAACTCATTTTCTGAACGATTTTTTATATTATTTTTTCACCACTAAAACGCATGAGACTTGTAGTTTTCAAAAATGTTTTCATTTTTGTTGGGACGCTGAATAAAAGAAGTTTAATCGCCGGCAAACGAAAACCCGCCATTTCCCGTAAACCCCGGACTCGGTCCGTATAGTGAAAAGTATACAAAGAAAGTACCCAGGGAGTAAACTCATTTCCAGAACGATTTTTTAAATTATCTTTTCACCACTAAAACGCATGAGACTTGTAGTTTTCAAAAATGTTTTCATTTTTGATGAGACGCTGAATAAAAGAAGTTTCATCGCCGGCAAACGAAAACCTGCGGTTTCCCGTAAATCCCGGACTCGGCCCGTATAGTCATAAGTACACAAAGAAAGTACCCGGGAAGTAAACTCAATTCCCGAACGATTTTTTATATTATTATTTCACCACTAAAACCCATGAGACTTGTAGCTTTTAAAAATGTTTTCATTTTTGATGGGACGCTAAATAAAAGGAGTTTAATCGCCGGCAAACGAAAACCCGCGATTTCCCGTAAATCCCGGACTCGGCCCGTATAGTCAAAAGTATACAAAGAAAGTACCCAGGGAGTAAACTCATTTCCCGAACGATTTTTTAAATTATTTTTTCACCACTAAAACGCATGAGACTTGTAGTTTTTAAAAATGTTTTCATTTTTGTTGGGACGCTGAATAAAAGAAGTTTAATCGCCGGCAAACGAAAACCCGCCATTTCCCGTAAACCCCGGACTCGGTCCGTATAGTGAAAAGTATACAAAGAAAGTACCCAGGGAGTAAACTCATTTCCCGAACGATTTTTTAAATTATTTTTTCACCACTAAAACGCATGATACTTGTAGTTTCCAAAAATGTTTTCATTTTTGATGAGACGCTTAATGAAAGAGGTTTAATCGCCGGCAGTTTTCAAAAATGTTTTCATTTTTGATGAGACGCTGAATAATAGAAGTTTAATCGCCAGCAAACGAAAACCTGCGATTTCCCGTAAATCCCGGACTCGGCCCGTATAGTCAAAAGTATACAAAGAAAGTAACCAGGGAGTAAACTCATTTTCTGAACGATTTTTTATATTATTTTTTCACCACTAAAACGCATGAGACTTGTAGTTTTCAAAAATGGTTTCATTTTTGATGAGACGCTGAATAAAAGAAGTTTAATCGCCGGCATAGGAAAACCTGCGGTTTCCCGTAAATCCCGGACTCGGCCCGTATAGTCATAAGTACACAAAGAAAGTACCCAGGGAGTAAACTCATTTCCCGAACGATTTTTTATATTATTATTTCACCACCAAAGCCCATGAGACTTGTAGTTTTCAAAAATGTTTTCATTTTTGATGAGACGCTGAATAAAAGAAGTTTAATCGCCGGCAAAGGAAAACCTGTGATTTCCCGTAAATCCCGGACCCGGCCCGTATAGTCATAAGTACACAAAGAAAGTACCCAGGGAGTAAACTCATTTCCCGAACGATTTTTTATATTATTATTTCACCACTAAAGCCCATGAGACTTGTAGTTTTTAAAAATGTTTTCATTTTTGAGGAGACCCTGAATAAAAGGAGTTTAATCGCCGGCAAACGAAAACCCGCCATTTCCCGTAAACCCCGGACTCGGTCCGTATAGTCAAAAGTATACAAAGAAAGTACCCAGGGAGTAAACTCATTTCCCGAACGATTTTTTATATTATTTTTTCACCACTAAAACGCATGAGACTTGTAGTTTTTAAAAATGTTTTCATTTTTGATGGAACGCTGAATAAAAGAAGTTTAATCGCCGGCAAACGAAAACCCGCCATTTCCCGTAAACCCCGGACTCGGTCCGTATAGTCAAAAGTATACAAAGAAAGTACTCAGGGAGTAAACTCATTTCCCGAACGATTTTTTAAGTTATTTTTTCACCACTAAAACGCATGAGACTTGTAGTTTTCAAAAATGTTTTCATTTTTGATGAGACGCTGAATAAAAGAAGTTTCATCGCCGGCAAACGAAAATCTGCGATTTCCCGTAAATCCCGGACTCGGCCCGTATAGTCAAAAGTATACAAAGAAAGTACCCAGGGAGTAAACTCTTTTCCCGAACGATTTTTTATATTATTTTTTCACTACTAAAACGCATGAGACTTGTAGTTTTCAAAAATGTTTTCATTTTTGTTGGGACGCTGAATAAAAGAAGTTTAATCGCCGGCAAACGAAAACCCGCCATTTCCCGTAAACCCCGGACTCGGTCCGTATAGTGAAAAGTATACAAAGAAAGTACCCAGGGAGTAAACTCATTTCCAGAACGATTTTTTAAATTATCTTTTCACCACTAAAAGGCATGAGACTTGTAGTTTTCAAAAATGTTTTCATTTTTGATGAGACGCTGAATAAAAGAAGTTTAATCGCCGGCAAACAAAAACCTGCGTTTTCCCGTAAATCCCGGACTCGGCCCGTATAGTCATAAGTACACAAAGAAAGTACCCAGGGAGTAAACTCATTTCCCGAACGATTTTTTATATTATTACTTCACCACTAAAGCCTATGAGACTTGTAGTTTTTAAAAATGTTTTCATTTTTGATGGGACGCTAAATAAAAAAAGTTTAATCGCCGGCAAACGAAAACCCGCGATTTCCCGTAAATCCCGGACTCGGCCCGTATAGTCATAAGTACACAAAGAAAGTACCCAGGGAGTAAACTCATTTCCCGAACGATTTTTTATATTATTACTTCACCACTAAAGCCTATGAGACTTGTAGTTTTTAAAAATGTTTTCATTTTTGATGGGACGCTAAATAAAAAAAGTTTAATCGCCGGCAAACGAAAACCCGCGATTTCCCGTAAATCCCGGACTCGGCCCGTATAGTCAAAAGTATACAAAGAAAGTACCCAGGGAGTAAACTCATTTCCCAAACGATTTTTTAAATTATTTTTTCACCACTAAAACGCATGAGACTTGTAGTTTCCAAAAATGTTTTCATTTTTGATGAGACGCTTAATGAAAGAGGTTTAATCACCGGCAGTTTTCAAAAATGTTTTCATTTTTGATGAGACGCTGAATAAAAGAAGTTTAATCGCCAGCAAACGAAAACCTGCGATTTCCCGTAAATCCCGGACTCGGCCCGTATAGTCAAAAGTATACAAAGAAAGTAACCAGGGAGTAAACTCATTTTCTGAACGATTTTTTATATTATTTTTTCACCACTAAAACGCATGAGACTTGTAGTTTTCAAAAATGTTTTCATTTTTGTTGGGACGCTGAATAAAAGAAGTTTAATCGCCGGCAAACGAAAACCCGCCATTTCCCGTAAACCCCGGACTCGGTCCGTATAGTGAAAAGTATACAAAGAAAGTACCCAGGGAGTAAACTCATTTCCAGAACGATTTTTTAAATTATCTTTTCACCACTAAAACGCATGAGACTTGTAGTTTTCAAAAATATTTTCATTTTTGATGAGACGCTGAATAAAAGAAGTTTAATCGCCGGCATAGGAAAACCTGCGGTTTCCCGTAAATCCCGGACTCGGCCCGTATAGTCATAAGTACACAAAGAAAGTACCCGGGAAGTAAACTCAATTCCCGAACGATTTTTTATATTATTATTTCACCACTAAAGCCCATTAGACTTGTAGTTTTTAAAAATGTTTTCATTTTTGATGGGACGCTAAATAAAAGGAGTTTAATCGCCGGCAAACGAAAACCCGCGATTTCCCGTAAATCCCGGACTCGGCCCGTATAATCAAAAGTATACAAAGAAAGTACCCAGGGAGTAAACTCATTTCCCGAACGATTTTTTAAATTATTTTTTCACCACTAAAACGCATGAGACTTGTAGTTTCCAAAAATGTTTTCATTTTTGATGAGACGCTTAATGAAAGAGGTTTAATCGCCGGTAGTTTTCAAAAATGTTTTCATTTTTGATGAGACGCTGAATAATAGAAGTTTAATCGCCAGCAAACGAAAACCTGCGATTTCCCGTAAATCCCGGACTCGGCCCGTATAGTCAAAAGTATACAAAGAAAGTAACCAGGGAGTAAACTCATTTTCTGAACGATTTTTTATATTATTTTTTCACCACTAAAACGCATGAGACTTGTAGTTTTTAAAAATGTTTTCATTTTTGTTGGGACGCTGAATAAAAGAAGTTTAATCGCCGGCAAACGAAAACACGCCATTTCCCGTAAACCCCGGACTCGGTCCGTATAGTGAAAAGTATACAAAGAAAGTACCCAGGGAGTAAACTCATTTCCCGAACGATTTTTTAAATTATTTTTTCACCACTAAAACGCATGAGACTTGTAGTTTCCAAAAATGTTTTCATTTTTGATGAGACGCTTAAGGAAAGAGGTTTAATCGCCGGCAGTTTTCAAAAATGTTTTCATTTTTGATGAGACGCTGAATAATAGAAGTTTAATCGCCAGCAAACGAAAACCTGCGATTTCCCGTAAATCCCGGACTCGGCCCGTATAGTCAAAAGTATACAAAGAAAGTAACCAGGGAGTAAACTCATTTTCTGAACGATTTTTTATATTATTTTTTCACCACTAAAACGCATGAGACTTGTAGTTTTCAAAAATGTTTTCATTTTTGATGAGACGCTGAATAAAAGAAGTTTAATCGCCGGCATAGGAAAACCTGCGGTTTCCCGTAAATCCCGGACTCGGCCCGTATAGTCATAAGTACACAAAGAAAGTACCCAGGGAGTAAACTCATTTCCCGAACGATTTTTTATATTATTATTTCACCACCAAAGCCCATGAGACTTGTAGTTTTCAAAAATGTTTTCATTTTTGATGAGACGCTGAATAAAAGAAGTTTAATCGCCGGCAAAGGAAAACCTGTGATTTCCCGTAAATCCCGGACCCGGCCCGTATAGTCATAAGTACACAAAGAAAGTACCCAGGGAGTAAACTCATTTCCCGAACGATTTTTTATATTATTATTTCACCACTAAAGCCCATGAGACTTGTAGTTTTTAAAAATGTTTTCATTTTTGAGGAGACCCTGAATAAAAGGAGTTTAATCGCCGGCAAACGAAAACCCGCCATTTCCCGTAAACCCCGGACTCGGTCCGTATAGTCAAAAGTATACAAAGAAAGTACCCAGGGAGTAAACTCATTTCCCGAACGATTTTTTATATTATTTTTTCACCACTAAAACGCATGAGACTTGTAGTTTTTAAAAATGTTTTCATTTTTGATTGGACGCTGAATAAAAGAAGTTTAATCGCCGGCAAACGAAAACCCGCCATTTCCCGTAAACCCCGAACTCGGTCCGTATAGTGAAAAGTATACAAAGAAAGTACCCAGGGAGTAAACTCATTTCCAGAACGATTTTTTAAATTATCTTTTCACCACTAAAACGCATGAGACTTGTAGTTTCCAAAAATGTTTTCATTTTTGATGAGACGCTTAATGAAAGAGGTTTAATCGCCGGCAGTTTTCAAAAATGTTTTCATTTTTGATGAGACGCTGAATAAAAGAAGTTTAATCGCCAGCAAACGAAAACCTGCGATTTCCCGTAAATCCCGGACTCGGCCCGTATAGTCAAAAGTATACAAAGAAAGTAACCAGGGAGTAAACTCATTTTCTAAAGGATTTTTTATATTATTTTTTCACCACTAAAACGCATAAGACTTGTAGTTTTCAAAAATGTTTTCATTTTTGTTGGGACGCTGAATAAAAGAAGTTTAATCGCCGGCAAACGAAAACCCGCCATTTCCCGTAAACCCCGGACTCGATCGGTATAGTGAAAAGTATAAAAAGAAAGTACCCAGGGAGTAAACTCATTTCCAGAACGATTTTTTAAATTATCTTTTCACCACTAAAACGCATGAGACTTGTAGTTTTCAAAAATGTTTTCATTTTTGATGAGACGCTGAATAAAAGAAGTTTAATCGCCGGCATAGGAAAACCTGCGGTTTCCCGTAAATCCCGGACTCGGCCCGTATAGTCATAAGTACACAAAGAAAGTACCCAGGGAGTAAACTCATTTCCCGAACGATTTTTTATATTATTATTTCACCACTAAAGCCCATGAGACTTGTAGTTTTCAAAAATGTTTTCATTTTTGATGAGACGCTGAATAAAAGAAGTTTAATCGCCGGCAAAGGAAAACCTGTGATTTCCCGTAAATCCCGGACTCGGCCCGTATAGTCATAAGTACACAAAGAAGGTACCCAGGGAGTAAACTCATTTCCCGAACGATTTTTTATATTATTATTTCACCACTAAAGCCCATGAGACTTGTAGTTTTTAAAAATGTTTTCATTTTTGATGAGACGCTGAATAAAAGGAGTTTAATCGCCGGCAAACGGTAACCCGCCATTTCCCGTAAATCCCGGACTCGGTCCGTATAGTCAAAAGTATACAAAGAAAGTACCCAGGGAGTAAACTCATTTCCCGAACGATTTTTTATATTATTTTTTCACCACTAAAACGCATGAGACTTGTAGTTTTTAAAAATGTTTTCATTTTTGATGGGACGCTGAATAAAAGAAGTTTAATCGCCGGCATAGGAAAACCTGCGGTTTCCCGTAAATCCCGGACTCGGCCTGTATAGTCATAAGTACACAAAGAAAGTACCTAGGGAGTAAACTCATTTCCCGAACGATTTTTTATATTATTATTTCACCACTAAAGCCCATGAGACTTGTAGTTTTCAAAAATATTTTCATTTTTGATGAGACGCTGAATAAAAGAAGTTTAATCGCCGGCAAAGGAAAACCTGTGATTTCCCGTAAATCCCGGACTCGGCCCGTATAGTCATAAGTTCACAAAGAAAGTACCCAGGGAGTAAACTCATTTCCCGAACGATTTTTTATATTATTATTTCACCACTAAAGCCCATGAGACTTGTAGTTTTTAAAAATGTTTTCATTTTTGATGAGACGCTGAATAAAAGGAGTTTAATCGCCGGCAAACGAGAACCCGCCATTTCCCGTAAACCCCGGACTCGGTCCGTATAGTCAAAAGTATACAAAGAAAGTACCCAGGGAGTAAACTCATTCCCCGAACGATTTTTTATATTATTTTTTCACCACTAAAACGCATGAGACTTGTAGTTTTTAAAAATGTTTTCATTTTTGCTGGGACGCTGAATAAAAGAAGTTTAATCGCGGGCAAACGAAAACCCGCCATTTCCCGTAAACCCCGGACTCGGTCCGTATAGTGAAAAGTATACAAAGAAAGTACCCAGGGAGTAAACTCATTTCCAGAACGATTTTTTAAATTATCTTTTCACCACTAAAACGCATAAGACTTGTAGTTTTCAAAAATGTTTTCATTTTTGATGAGACGCTGAATAAAAGAAGTTTAATCGCCGGCATAGGAAAACCTGCGGTTTCCCGTAAATCCCGGACTCGGCCCGTATAGTCATAAGTACACAAAGAAAGTACCCAGGGAGTAAACTCATTTCCCGAACGATTTTTTATATTATTATTTCACCACTAAAGCCCATGAGACTTGTAGTTTTCAAAAATGTTTTCATTTTTGATGAGACGCTGAATAAAAGAAGTTTAATCGCCGGCAAAGGAAAACCTGTGATTTCCCGTAAATCCCGGACTCGGCCCGTATAGTCATAAGTACACAAAGAAGGTACCCAGGGAGTAAACTCATTTCCCGAACGATTTTTTATATCATTTTTTCACCACTAAAACGCATGAGACTTGTAGTTTTCAAAAATGTTTTCATTTTTGATGAGACGCTGAATAAAAGAAGTTTAATCGCCGGCATAGGAAAACCTGCGGTTTCCCGTAAATCCCGGACTCGGCCCGTATATTCATAAGTACACAAAGAAAGTACCCAGGGAGTAAACTCATTTCCCGAACGATTTTTTATATTATTATTTCACCACTAAAGCCCATGAGACTTGTAGTTTTTAAAAATGTTTTCATTTTTGATGAGACGCTGAATAAAAGGAGTTTAATCGCCGGCAAACGGTAACCCGCCATTTCCCGTAAATCCCGGACTCGGTCCGTATAGTCAAAAGTATACAAAGAAAGTACCCAGGGAGTAAACTCATTTCCCGAACGATTTTTTATATTATTTTTTCACCACTAAAACGCATGAGACTTGTAGTTTTTAAAAATGTTTTCATTTTTGATGGGACGCTGAATAAAAGAAGTTTAATCGCCGGCATAGGAAAACCTGCGGTTTCCCGTAAATCCCGGACTCGGCCTGTATAGTCATAAGTACACAAAGAAAGTACCCAGGGAGTAAACTCATTTCCCGAACGATTTTTTATATTATTATTTCACCACTAAAGCCCATGAGACTTGTAGTTTTCAAAAATATTTTCATTTTTGATGAGACGCTGAATAAAAGAAGTTTAATCGCCGGCAAAGGAAAACCTGTGATTTCCCGTAAATCCCGGACTCGGCCCGTATAGTCATAAGTACACAAAGAAAGTACCCAGGGAGTAAACTCATTTCCCGAACGATTTTTTATATTATTATTTCACCACTAAAGCCCATGAGACTTGTAGTTTTTAAAAATGTTTTCATTTTTGATGAGACGCTGAATAAAAGGAGTTTAATCGCCGGCAAACGAGAACCCGCCATTTCCCGTAAACCCCGGACTCGGTCCGTATAGTCAAAAGTATACAAAGAAAGTACCCAGGGAGTAAACTCATTTCCCGAACGATTTTTTATATTATTTTTTCACCACTAAAACGCATGAGACTTGTAGTTTTTAAAAATGTTTTCATTTTTGCTGGGACGCTGAATAAAAGAAGTTTAATCGCGGGCAAACGAAAACCCGCCATTTCCCGTAAACCCCGGACTCGGTCCGTATAGTGAAAAGTATACAAAGAAAGTACCCAGGGAGTAAACTCATTTCCAGAACGATTTTTTAAATTATCTTTTCACCACTAAAACGCATAAGACTTGTAGTTTTCAAAAATGTTTTCATTTTTGATGAGACGCTGAATAAAAGAAGTTTAATCGCCGGCATAGGAAAACCTGCGGTTTCCCGTAAATCCCGGACTCGGCCCGTATAATTATAAGTACACAAAGAAAGTACCCAGGGAGTAAACTCATTTCCCGAACGATTTTTTATATTATTATTTCACCACTAAAGCCCATGAGACTTGTAGTTTTTAAAAATGTTTTCATTTTTGATGAGACGCTGAATAAAAGGAGTTTAATCGCCGGCAAACGAAAACCCGCCACTTCCCGTAAACCCCGGACTCGGTCCGTATAGTCAAAAGTATACAAAGAAAGTACCCAGGGAGTAAACTCATTTCCCGAACGATTTTTTAAATTATTTTTTCACCACTAAAACGCATGAGACTTGTAGTTTTCAAAAATGTTTTCATTTTTGATGAGACGCTTAATGAAAGAGGTTTAATCGCCGGCAGTTTTCAAAAATGTTTTCATTTTTGATGAGACGCTGAATAAAAGAAGTTTAATCGCCAGCAAACGAAAACCTGCGATTTCCCGTAAATCCCGGACTCGGCCCGTATAGTCAAAAGTATACAAAGAAAGTAACCAGGGAGTAAACTCATTTTCTGAACGATTTTTTATATTATTTTTTCACCACTAAAACGCATGAGACTTGTAGTTTTCAAAAATGTTTTCATTTTTGTTGGGACGCTGAATAAAAGAAGTTTAATCGCCAGCAAACGAAAACCTGCAATTTCCCGTAAATCCCGGACTCGGCCCGTATAGTCAAAAGTATACAAAGAAAGTAACCAGGGAGTAAACTCATTTTCTGAACGATTTTTTATATTATTTTTTCACCACTAAAACGCATGAGACTTGTAGTTTTCAAAAATGTTTTCATTTTTGTTGGGACGCTGAATAAAAGAAGTTTAATCGCCGGCAAACGAAAACCCGCCATTTCCCGTGAACGCCGGACTCGGTCCGTATAGTGAAAAGTATACAAAGAAAGTATCCAGGGAGTAAACTCATTTCCAAAACGATTTTTTAAATTAACTTTTCACCACTAAAACGCATGAGACTTGTAGTTTTCAAAAATGTTTTCATTTTTGATGAGACGCTGAATAAAAGAAGTTTAATCGACGGCATAGGAAAACCTGCGGTTTCCCGTAAATCCCGGACTCGGCCCGTATAGTCATAAGTACACAAAGAAAGTACCCAGGGAGTAAACTCATTTCCCGAACGATTTTTTATATTATTATTTCACCACTAAAGCCCATGAGACTTGTAGTTTTTAAAAATGTTTTCATTTTTGATGGGACGCTAAATAAAAGGAGTTTAATCGCCGGCAAACGAAAACCCGCGATTTCCCGTAAATCCCGGACTCGGCCCGTATAGTCAAAAGTATACAAAGAAAGTACCCAGGGAGGAAACTCATTTCCCGAACGATTTTTTAAATTATTTTTTCACCACTAAAACGCATGAGACTTGTAGTTTCCAAAAATGTTTTCATTTTTGATGAGACGCTTAATGAAAGAGGTTTAATCGCCGGCAGTTTTCAAAAATGTTTTCATTTGTGATGAGACGCTGAATAAAAGAAGTTTAATCGCCAGCAAACGAAAACCTGCGATTTCCCGTAAATCCTGGACTCGGCCCGTATAGTCAAAAGTATACAAAGAAAGTAACCAGGGAGTAAACTCATTTTCTGAACGATTTTTTATATTATTTCTTCACCACTAAAACGCATGAGACTTGCAGTTTTCAAAAATGTTTTTATTTTTGTTGGGACGCTGAATAAAAGAAGTTTAATCGCCGGCAAACGAAAACCCGCCATTTCCCGTAAACCCCGGACTCGGTCCGTATAGTGAAAAGTATACAAAGAAAGTACCCAGGGAGTAAACTCATTTCCAGAACGATTTTTTAAATTATCTTTTCACCACTAAAACGCATGAGACTTGTAGTTTTCAAAAATGTTTTCATTTTTGATGAGACGCTGAATAAAAGAAGTTTAATCGCCGGCATAGGAAAACCTGCGGTTTCCCGTAAATCCCGGACTCGGCCCGTATAGTCATAAGTACATAAAGAAAGTACCCAGGGAGTAAACTCATTTCCCGAACGATTTTTTATATTATTATTTCACCACTAAAGCCCATGAGACTTGTAGTTTTCAAAAATGTTTTCATTTTTGATGAGACGCTGAATAAAAGAAGTTTAATTGCCGGCAAAGGAAAACCTGTGATTTCCCGTAAATCCCGGACTCGGCCCGTATAGTCATAAGTACACAAAGAAAGTACCCAGGGAGTAAACTCATTTCCCGAACGATTTTTTATATTATTTTTTCACCACTAAAACGCATGAGACTTGTAGTTTTCAAAAATGTTTTCATTTTTGATGAGACGCTTAATGAAAGTGGTTTAATCGCCGGCAGTTTTCAAAAATGTTTTCATTTTTGATGAGACGCTGAATAAAAGAAGTTTAATCGCCAGCAAACGAAAACCTGCGATTTCCCGTAAATCCCGGACTCGGCCCGTATAGTCAAAAGTATACAAAGAAAGTAACCAGGGAGTAAACTCATTTTCTGAACGATTTTTTATATTATTTTTTCACCACTAAAACGCATGAGACTTGTAGTTTTCAAAAATGTTTTCATTTTTGTTGGGACGCTGAATAAAAGAAGTTTAATCGCCGGCAAACGAAAACCCGCCATTTCCCGTAAACCCCGGACTCGGTCCGTATAGTAAAAAGTATACAAAGAAAGTACCCAGGGAGTAAACTCATTTCCAGAACGATTTTTTAAATTATCTTTTCACCACTAAAACGCATGAGACTTGTAGTTTTCAAAAATGTTTTCATTTTTGATGAGACGCTGAATAAAAGAAGTTTAATCGCCGCCATAGGAAAACCTGCGGTTTCCCGTAAATCCTGGACTCGGCCCGTATAGTCATAAGTACACAAAGAAAGTACCCAGGGAGTAAACTCATTTCCCCAACGATTTTTTATATTATTATTTCACCACTAAAGCCCATGAGACTTGTAGTTTTTAAAAATGTTTTCATTTTTGATAAGACGCTGAATAAAAGGAGTTTAATCGCCGGCAAGCAAAAACCCGCCATTTCCCGTAAACCCCGGACTCGGTCGGTATAGTCAAAAGTATACAAAGAAAGTACCCAGGAAGTAAACTCATTTCCCGAACGATTTTTTATATTATTTTTTCACCACTAAAACGCATGAGACTTGTAGTTTTTAAAAATGTTTTCATTTTTGTTGGGACGCTGAATAAAAGAAGTTTAATCGCCGGCAAACGAAAACCCGCCATTTCCCGTAAACCCCGGACTCGGTCCGTATAGTGAAAAGTATACAAAGGAAGTACCCAGGGAGTAAACTCATTTCCAGAACGATTTTTTAAATTATCTTTTCACCACTAAAACGCATAAGACTTGTAGTTTTCAAAAATGTTTTCATTTTTGATGAGACGCTGAATAAAAGAAGTTTAATCGCCGCCATAGGAAAACCTGCGGTTTCCCGTAAATCCCGGACTCGGCCCGTATAGTCATAAGTACACAAAGAAAGTACCCAGGGAGTAAACTCATTTCCCCAACGATTTTTTATATTATTATTTCACCACTAAAGCCCATGAGACTTGTAGTTTTTAAAAATGTTTTCATTTTTGATGAGACGCTGAATAAAAGGAGTTTAATCGCCGGCAAACAAACACCCGCCATTTCCCGTAAACCCCGGACTCGGTCCGTATAGTCAAAAGTATACAAAGAAAGTACCCAGGGAGTAAACTCATTTCCCGAACGATTTTTTATATTATTTTTTCACCACTAAAACGCATGTGACTTGTAGTTTTTAAAAATGTTTTCATTTTTGATGGGACGCTGAATAAAAGAAGTTTAATCGCCGGCAAACGAAAACACGCCATTTCCCGTAAACCCGGGACTCGGTCCGTATAGTGAAAAGTATACCAAGAAAGTACCCAGGGAGTAAACTCATTTCCAGAACGATTTTTTAAATTATCTTTTCACCACTAAAACGCATGAGACTTGTAGTTTTCAAAAATGTTTTCATTTTTGATGAGACGCTGAATAAAAGAAGTTTAATCGCCGGCATAGGAAAACCTGCGGTTTCCCGTAAATCCCGGACTCGGCCCGTATATTCATAAGTACACAAAGAAAGTACCCAGGGAGTAAACTCATTTCCCGAACGATTTTTTATATTATTATTTCACCACTAAAGCCCATGAGACTTGTAGTTTTTAAAAATGTTTTCATTTTTGATGAGACGCTGAATAAAAGGAGTTTAATCGCCGGCAAACGAAAACCCGCCACTTCCCGTAAACCCCGGATTCGGCCCGTATAGTCAAAAGTATACAAAGAAAGTACCCAGGGAGTAAACTCATTTCCCGAACGATTTTTTATATTATTTTTTCACCACTAAAACGCATGAGACTTGTAGTTTTTAAAAATGTTTTCATTTTTGATGGGACGCTGAATAAAAGAAGTTTAATCGCCGGCAAACGAAAACACGCCATTTCCCGTAAACCCGGGACTCGGTCCGTATAGTGAAAAGTATACCAAGAAAGTACCCAGGGAGTAAACTCATTTCCAGAACGATTTTTTAAATTATCTTTTCACCACTAAAACGCATGAGACTTGTAGTTTTCAAAAATGTTTTCATTTTTGATGAGACGCTGAATAAAAGAAGTTTAATCGCCGGCATAGGAAAACCTGCGGTTTCCCGTAAATCCCGGACTCGGCCCGTATATTCATAAGTACACAAAGAAAGTACCCAGGGAGTAAACTCATTTCCCGAACGATTTTTTATATTATTATTTCACCACTAAAGCCCATGAGACTTGTAGTTTTTAAAAATGTTTTCATTTTTGATGAGACGCTGAATAAAAGGAGTTTAATCGCCGGCAAACGAAAACCCGCCACTTCCCGTAAACCCCGGACTCGGTCCGTATAGTCAAAAGTATACAAAGAAAGTACCCAGGGAGTAAACTCATTTCCCAAAAGATTTTTTAAATTATTTTTTCACCACTAAAACGCATGAGACTTGTAGTTTTCAAAAATGTTTTCATTTTTGATGAGACGCTTAATGAAAGAGGTTTAATCGCCGGCAGTTTTCAAAAATGTTTTCATTTTTGATGAGACGCTGAATAAAAGAAGTTTAATCGCCAGCAAACGAAAACCTGCGATTTCCCGTAAATCCCGGACGCGGCCCGTATAGTCAAAAGTATACAAAGAAAGTAACCAGGGAGTAAACTCATTTTCTGAACGATTTTTTATATTATTTTTTCACCACTAAAACGCATGAGACTTGTAGTTTTCAAAAATGTTTTCATTTTTGTTGGGACGCTGAATAAAAGAAGTTTAATCGCCAGCAAACGAAAACCTGCAATTTCCCGTAAATCCCGGACTCGGCCCGTATAGTCAAAAGTATACAAAGAAAGTAACCAGGGAGTAAACTCATTTTCTGAACGATTTTTTATATTATTTTTTCACCACTAAAACGCATGAGACTTGTAGTTTTCAAAAATGTTTTCATTTTTGTTGGGACGCTGAATAAAAGAAGTTTAATCGCCGGCAAACGAAAACCCGCCATTTCCCGTGAACGCCGGACTCGGTCCGTATAGTGAAAAGTATACAAAGAAAGTACCCAGGGAGTAAACTCATTTCCAAAACGATTTTTTAAATTAACTTTTCACCACTAAAACGCATGAGACTTGTAGTTTTCAAAAATGTTTTCATTTTTGATGAGACGCTGAATAAAAGAAGTTTAATCGACGGCATAGGAAAACCTGCGGTTTCCCGTAAATCCCGGACTCGGCCCGTATAGTCATAAGTACACAAAGAAAGTACCCAGGGAGTAAACTCATTTCCCGAACGATTTTTTATATTATTATTTCACCACTAAAGCCCATGAGACTTGTAGTTTTTAAAAATGTTTTCATTTTTGATGGGACGCTAAATAAAAGGAGTTTAATCGCCGGCAAACGAAAACCCGCGATTTCCCGTAAATCCCGGACTCGGCCCGTATAGTCAAAAGTATACAAAGAAAGTACCCAGGGAGGAAACTCATTTCCCGAACGATTTTTTAAATTATTTTTTCACCACTAAAACGCATGAGACTTGCAGTTTCCAAAAATGTTTTCATTTTTGATGAGACGCTTAATGAAAGAGGTTTAATCGCCGGCAGTTTTCAAAAATGTTTTCATTTGTGATGAGACGCTGAATAAAAGAAGTTTAATCGCCAGCAAACGAAAACCTGCGATTTCCCGTAAATCCTGGACTCGGCCCGTATAGTCAAAAGTATACAAAGAAAGTAACCAGGGAGTAAACTCATTTTCTGAACGATTTTTTATATTATTTCTTCACCACTAAAACGCATGAGACTTGCAGTTTTCAAAAATGTTTTCATTTTTGTTGGGACGCTGAATAAAAGAAGTTTAATCGCCGGCAAACGAAAACCCGCCATTTCCCGTAAACCCCGGACTCGGTCCGTATAGTGAAAAGTATACAAAGAAAGTACCCAGGGAGTAAACTCATTTCCAGAACGATTTTTTAAATTATCTTTTCACCACTAAAACGCATGAGACTTGTAGTTTTCAAAAATGTTTTCATTTTTGATGAGACGCTGAATAAAAGAAGTTTAATCGCCGGCATAGGAAAACCTGCGGTTTCCCGTAAATCCCAGACTCGGCCCGTATAGTCATAAGTACACAAAGAAAGTACCCAGGGAGTAAACTCATTTCCCGAACGATTTTTTATATTATTATTTCACCACTAAAGCCCATGAGACTTGTAGTTTTCAAAAATGTTTTCATTTTTGATGAGACGCTGAATAAAAGAAGTTTAATTGCCGGCAAAGGAAAACCTGTGATTTCCCGTAAATCCCGGACTCGGCCCGTATAGTCATAAGTACACAAGGAAAGTACCCAGGGAGTAAACTCATTTCCCGAACGATTTTTTATATTATTTTTTCACCACTAAAACGCATGAGACTTGTATTTTTCAAAAATGTTTTCATTTTTGATGAGACGCTTAATGAAAGTGGTTTAATCGCCGGCAGTTTTCAAAAATGTTTTCATTTTTGATGAGACGCTGAATAAAAGAAGTTTAATCGCCAGCAAACGAAAACCTGCGATTTCCCGTAAATCCCGGACTCGGCCCGTATAGTCAAAAGTATACAAAGAAAGTAACCAGGGAGTAAACTCATTTTCTGAACGATTTTTTATATTATTTTTTCACCACTAAAACGCATGAGACTTGTAGTTTTCAAAAATGTTTTCATTTTTGTTGGGACGCTGAATAAAAGAAGTTTAATCGCCGGCAAACGAAAACCCGCCATTTCCCGTAAACCCCGGACTCGGTCCGTATAGTGAAAAGTATACAAAGAAAGTACCCAGGGAGTAAACTCATTTCCAGAACGATTTTTTAAATTATCTTTTCACCACTAAAACGCATGAGACATGTAGTTTTCAAAAATGTTTTCATTTTTGATGAGACGCTGAATAAAAGAAGTTTAATCACCGCCATAGGAAAACCTGCGGTTTCCCGTAAATCCCGGACTCGGCCCGTATAGTCATAAGTACACAAAGAAAGTACCCAGGGAGTAAACTCATTTCCCCAACGATTTTTTATATTATTATTTCACCACTAAAGCCCATGAGACTTGTAGTTTTTAAAAATGTTTTCATTTTTGATGAGACGCTGAATAAAAGGAGTTTAATCGCCGGCAAGCAAAAACCCGCCATTTCCCGGTAACCCCGGACTCGGTCCGTATAGTCAAAAGTATACAAAGAAAGTACCCAGGGAGTAAACTCATTTCCCGAACGATTTTTTATATTATTTTTTCACCACTAAAACGCATGAGACTTGTAGTTTTTAAAAATGTTTTCATTTTTGTTGGGACGCTGAATAAAAGAAGTTTAATCGCCGGCAAACGAAAACCCGCCATTTCCCGTAAACCCCGGACTCGGTCCGTATAGTGAAAAGTATACAAAGAAAGTACCCAGGGAGTAAACTCATTTCATGAACGATTTTTTAAATTATCTTTTCACCACTAAAACGCATGAGACTTGTAGTTTTCAAAAATGTTTTCATTTTTGATGAGACGCTGAATAAAAGAAGTTTAATCGCCGCCATAGGAAAACCTGCAGTTTCCCGTAAATCCCGGACTCGGCCCGTATAGTCATAAGTACACAAAGAAAGTACCCAGGGAGTAAACTCATTTCCCCAACGATTTTTTATATTATTATTTCACCACTAAAGCCCATGAGACTTGTAGTTTTTAAAAATGTTTTCATTTTTGATGAGACGCTGAATAAAAGGAGTTTAATCGCCGGCAAACAAAAACCCGCCATTTCCCGTAAACCCCAGACTCGGTCCGTATAGTCAAAAGTATACAAAGAAAGTACCCAGGGAGTAAACTCATTTCCCGAACGATTTTTTATATTATTTTTTCACCACTAAAACGCATGAGACTTGTAGTTTTTAAAAATATTTTCATTTTTGATGGGACGCTGAATAAAAGAAGTTTAATCGCCGGCAAACGAAAACCCGCCATTTCCCGTAAACCCGGGACTCGGTCCGTATAGTGAAAAGTATACCAAGAAAGTACCCAGGGAGTAAACTCATTTCCAGAACGATTTTTTAAATTATCTTTTCACCACTAAAACGCATGAGACTTGTAGTTTTCAAAAATGTTTTCATTTTTGATGAGACGCTGAATAAAAGAAGTTTAATCGCCGGCATAGAAAACCTGCGGTTTCCCGTAAATCCCGGACTCGGCCCGTATATTCATAAGTACACAAAGAAAGTACCCAGGGAGTAAACTCATTTCCCGAACGATTTTTTATATTATTATTTCACCACTAAAGCCCATGAGACTTGTAGTTTTTAAAAATGTTTTCATTTTTGATGAGACGCTGAATAAAAGGAGTTTAATCGCCGGCAAACGAAAACCCGCCACTTCCCGTAAACCCCGGACTCGGTCCGTATAGTCAAAAGTATACAAAGAAAGTACCCAGGGAGTAAACTCATTTCCCGAACGATTTTTTAAATTATTTTTTCACCACTAAAACGCATGAGACTTGTAGTTTTCAAAAATGTTTTCATTTTTGATGAGACGCTTAATGAAAGAGGTTTAATCGCCGGCAGTTTTCAAAAATGTTTTCATTTTTGATGAGACGCTGAATAAAAGAAGTTTAATCGCCAGCAAACGAAAACCTGCGATTTCCCGTAAATCCCGGACTCGGCCCGTATAGTCAAAAGTATACAAAGAAAGTAACCAGGGAGTAAACTCATTTTCTGAACGATTTTTTATATTATTTTTTCACCACTAAAACGCATGAGACTTGTAGTTTTCAAAAATGTTTTCATTTTTGTTGGGACGCTGAATAAAAGAAGTTTAATCGCCGGCAAACGAAAACCCGCCATTTCCCGTAAACCCCGGACTCGGTCCGTATAGTGAAAAGTATACAAAGAAAGTACCCATGGAGTAAACTCATTTCCAGAACGATTTTTTAAATTATCTTTTCACCACTAAAACGCATGAGACTTGTAGTTTTCAAAAATGTTTTCATTTTTGATGAGACGCTGAATAAAAGAAGTTTAATCGCCGCCATAGGAAAACCTGCGTTTTCCCGTAAATCCCGGACTCGGCCCGTATAGTCATAAGTACACAAAGAAAGTACCCAGGGAGTAAACTCATTTCCCCAACGATTTTTTATATTATTATTTCACCACTAAAGCCCATGAGACTTGTAGTTTTTAAAAATGTTTTCATTTTTGATGAGACGCTGAATAAAAGGAGTTTAATCGCCGGCAAACAAAAACCCGCCACTTCCCGTAAACCCCGGACTCGGTCCGTATAGTGAAAAGTATACCAAGAAAGTACCCAGGGAGTAAACTCATATCCCGAACGATTTTTTATATTATTTTTTCACCACTAAAACGCATGAGACTTGTAGTTTTTAAAAATGTTTTCATTTTTGTTGGGACGCTGAATAAAAGAAGTTTAATCGCCGGCAAACGAAAACCCGCCATTTCCCGTAAACCCCGGACTCGGTCCGTATAGTGAAAAGTATACAAAGAAAGTACCCAGGGAGTAAACTCATTTCCAGAACGATTTTTTAAATTATCTTTTCACCACTAAAACGCATGAGACTTGTAGTTTTCAAAAATGTTTTCATTTTTGATGAGACGCTGAATAAAAGAAGTTTAATCGCCGCCATAGGAAAACCTGCGGTTTCCCGTAAATCCCGGACTCGGCCCGTATAGTCATAAGTACACAAAGAAAGTACCCAGGGAGTAAACTCATTTCCCCAACGATTTTTTATATTATTATTCACCACTAAAGCCCATGAGACTTGTAGTTTTTAAAAATGTTTTCATTTTTGATGAGACGCTGAATAAAAGGAGTTTAATCGCCGACAAACAAAAACCCGCCATTTCCCGTAAACCCCGGACTCGGTCCGTATAGTCAAAAGTATACAAAGAAAGTACCCAGGGAGTAAACTCATTTCCAGAACGATTTTTTAAATTATCTTTTCACCACTAAAACGCATGAGACTTGTAGTTTTCAAAAATGTTTTCATTTTTGATGAGACGCTGAATAAAAGAAGTTTAATCGCCGCCATAGGAAAACCTGCGGTTTCCCGTAAATCCCGGACTCGGCCCGTATAGTCATAAGTACACAAAGAAAGTACCCAGGGAGTAAACTCATTTCCCCAACGATTTTTTATATTATTATTTCACCACTAAAGCCCATGAGACTTGTAGTTTTTAAAAATGTTTTCATTTTTGATGAGACGCTGAATAAAAGGAGTTTAATCGCCGGCAAACAAAAACCCGCCATTTCCCGTAAACCCCGGACTCGGTCCGTATAGTCAAAAGTGTACAAAGAAAGTACCCAGGCAGTAAACTCATTTCCCGAACGATTTTTTATATTATTTTTTCACCACTAAAACGCATGAGACTTGTAGTTTTTAAAAATGTTTTCATTTTTGATGGGACGCTGAATAAAAGAAGTTTAATCGCCGGCAAACGAAAACCCGCCATTTCCCGTAAACCCCGGACTCGGTCCGTGTAGTGAAAAGTATACCAAGAAAGTACCCAGGGAGTAAACTCATTTCCCGAACGATTTTTTATATTATTATTTCACCACTAAAGCCCATGAGACTTGTAGTTTTTAAAAATGTTTTCATTTTTGATGAGACGCTGAATAAAAGAAGTTTAATCGCTGGCAAACGAAAACCCGCCACTTCCCGTAAACCCCGGACTCGGTCCGTATAGTCTAAAGTATACAAAGAAAGTACCCAGGGAGTAAACTCATTTCCCGAACGTTTTTTTAAATTATTTTTTCACCACTAAAACGCATGAGACTTGTAGTTTTCAAAAATGTTTTCATTTTTGATGAGACGCTGAATAAAAGAAGTTTAATCGCCAGCAAACGAAAACCTGCGATTTCCCGTAAATCCCGGACTCGGCCCGTATAGTCAAAAGTATACAAAGAAAGTAACCAGGGAGTAAACTCATTTTCTGAACGATTTTTTATATTATTTTTTCACCACTAAAACGCATGAGACTTGTAGTTTTTAAAAATATTTTCATTTTTGATGGGACGCTGAATAAAAGAAGTTTAATCGCCGGCAAACGAAAACCCGCCATTTCCCGTAAACCCGGGACTCGGTCCGTATAGTGAAAAGTATACCAAGAAAGTACCCAGGGAGTAAACTCATTTCCAGAACGATTTTTTAAATTATCTTTTCACCACTAAAACGCATGAGACTTGTAGTTTTCAAAAATGTTTTCATTTTTGATGAGACGCTGAATAAAAGAAGTTTAATCGCCGGCATAGAAAACCTGCGGTTTCCCGTAAATCCCGGACTCGGCCCGTATATTCATAAGTACACAAAGAAAGTACCCAGGGAGTAAACTCATTTCCCGAACGATTTTTTATATTATTATTTCACCACTAAAGCCCATGAGACTTGTAGTTTTTAAAAATGTTTTCATTTTTGATGAGACGCTGAATAAAAGGAGTTTAATCGCCGGCAAACGAAAACCCGCCACTTCCCGTAAACCCCGGACTCGGTCCGTATAGTCAAAAGTATACAAAGAAAGTACCCAGGGAGTAAACTCATTTCCCGAACGATTTTTTAAATTATTTTTTCACCACTAAAACGCATGAGACTTGTAGTTTTCAAAAATGTTTTCATTTTTGATGAGACGCTTAATGAAAGAGGTTTAATCGCCGGCAGTTTTCAAAAATGTTTTCATTTTTGATGAGACGCTGAATAAAAGAAGTTTAATCGCCAGCAAACGAAAACCTGCGATTTCCCGTAAATCCCGGACTCGGCCCGTATAGTCAAAAGTATACAAAGAAAGTAACCAGGGAGTAAACTCATTTTCTGAACGATTTTTTATATTATTTTTTCACCACTAAAACGCATGAGACTTGTAGTTTTCAAAAATGTTTTCATTTTTGTTGGGACGCTGAATAAAAGAAGTTTAATCGCCGGCAAACGAAAACCCGCCATTTCCCGTAAACCCCGGACTCGGTCCGTATAGTGAAAAGTATACAAAGAAAGTACCCATGGAGTAAACTCATTTCCAGAACGATTTTTTAAATTATCTTTTCACCACTAAAACGCATGAGACTTGTAGTTTTCAAAAATGTTTTCATTTTTGATGAGACGCTGAATAAAAGAAGTTTAATCGCCGCCATAGGAAAACCTGCGTTTTCCCGTAAATCCCGGACTCGGCCCGTATAGTCATAAGTACACAAAGAAAGTACCCAGGGAGTAAACTCATTTCCCCAACGATTTTTTATATTATTATTTCACCACTAAAGCCCATGAGACTTGTAGTTTTTAAAAATGTTTTCATTTTTGATGAGACGCTGAATAAAAGGAGTTTAATCGCCGGCAAACAAAAACCCGCCACTTCCCGTAAACCCCGGACTCGGTCCGTATAGTGAAAAGTATACCAAGAAAGTACCCAGGGAGTAAACTCATATCCCGAACGATTTTTTATATTATTTTTTCACCACTAAAACGCATGAGACTTGTAGTTTTTAAAAATGTTTTCATTTTTGTTGGGACGCTGAATAAAAGAAGTTTAATCGCCGGCAAACGAAAACCCGCCATTTCCCGTAAACCCCGGACTCGGTCCGTATAGTGAAAAGTATACAAAGAAAGTACCCAGGGAGTAAACTCATTTCCAGAACGATTTTTTAAATTATCTTTTCACCACTAAAACGCATGAGACTTGTAGTTTTCAAAAATGTTTTCATTTTTGATGAGACGCTGAATAAAAGAAGTTTAATCGCCGCCATAGGAAAACCTGCGGTTTCCCGTAAATCCCGGACTCGGCCCGTATAGTCATAAGTACACAAAGAAAGTACCCAGGGAGTAAACTCATTTCCCCAACGATTTTTTATATTATTATTCACCACTAAAGCCCATGAGACTTGTAGTTTTTAAAAATGTTTTCATTTTTGATGAGACGCTGAATAAAAGGAGTTTAATCGCCGACAAACAAAAACCCGCCATTTCCCGTAAACCCCGGACTCGGTCCGTATAGTCAAAAGTATACAAAGAAAGTACCCAGGGAGTAAACTCATTTCCAGAACGATTTTTTAAATTATCTTTTCACCACTAAAACGCATGAGACTTGTAGTTTTCAAAAATGTTTTCATTTTTGATGAGACGCTGAATAAAAGAAGTTTAATCGCCGCCATAGGAAAACCTGCGGTTTCCCGTAAATCCCGGACTCGGCCCGTATAGTCATAAGTACACAAAGAAAGTACCCAGGGAGTAAACTCATTTCCCCAACGATTTTTTATATTATTATTTCACCACTAAAGCCCATGAGACTTGTAGTTTTTAAAAATGTTTTCATTTTTGATGAGACGCTGAATAAAAGGAGTTTAATCGCCGGCAAACAAAAACCCGCCATTTCCCGTAAACCCCGGACTCGGTCCGTATAGTCAAAAGTGTACAAAGAAAGTACCCAGGCAGTAAACTCATTTCCCGAACGATTTTTTATATTATTTTTTCACCACTAAAACGCATGAGACTTGTAGTTTTTAAAAATGTTTTCATTTTTGATGGGACGCTGAATAAAAGAAGTTTAATCGCCGGCAAACGAAAACCCGCCATTTCCCGTAAACCCCGGACTCGGTCCGTGTAGTGAAAAGTATACCAAGAAAGTACCCAGGGAGTAAACTCATTTCCCGAACGATTTTTTATATTATTATTTCACCACTAAAGCCCATGAGACTTGTAGTTTTTAAAAATGTTTTCATTTTTGATGAGACGCTGAATAAAAGAAGTTTAATCGCTGGCAAACGAAAACCCGCCACTTCCCGTAAACCCCGGACTCGGTCCGTATAGTCTAAAGTATACAAAGAAAGTACCCAGGGAGTAAACTCATTTCCCGAACGTTTTTTTAAATTATTTTTTCACCACTAAAACGCATGAGACTTGTAGTTTTCAAAAATGTTTTCATTTTTGATGAGACGCTGAATAAAAGAAGTTTAATCGCCAGCAAACGAAAACCTGCGATTTCCCGTAAATCCCGGACTCGGCCCGTATAGTCAAAAGTATACAAAGAAAGTAACCAGGGAGTAAACTCATTTTCTGAACGATTTTTTATATTATTTTTTCACCACTAAAACGCATGAGACTTGTAGTTTTCAAAAATGTTTTCATTTTTGTTGGGACGCTGAATAAAAGAAGTTTAATCGCCGGCAAACGAATACCCGCCATTTCCCGTAAACCCCGGACTCGGTCCGTATAGTGAAAAGTATACAAAGAAAGTACCCAGGGAGTAAACTCATTTCCAGAACGATTTTTTAAATTATCTTTTCACCACTAAAACGCATGAGACTTGTAGTTTTCAAAAATGTTTTCATTTTTGATGAGACGCTGAATAAAAGAAGTTTAATCGCCGCCATAAGAAAACCTGCGGTTTCCCGTAAATCCCGGACTCGGTCCGTATAGTCATAAGTACACAAAGAAAGTACCCAGGGAGTAAACTCATTTCCCCAACGATTTTTTATATTATTATTTCACCACTAAAGCCCATGAGACTTGTAGTTTTTAAAATTGTTTTCATTTTTGATGAGACGCTGAATAAAAGGAGTTTAATCGCCGGCAAACAAAAACCCGCCATTTCCCGTAAACCCCGGACTCGGTCCGTATAGTCAAAAGTATACAAAGAAGGTACCCAGGGAGTAAACTCATTTCCCGAACGATTTTTTATATTATTTTTTCACCACTAAAACGCATGAGACTTGTAGTTTTTAAAAATGTTTTCATTTTTGTTGGGACGCTGAATAAAAGAAGTTTAATCGCCGGCAAACGAAAACCCGCCATTTCCCGTAAACCCCGGACTCGGTCCGTATAGTGAAAAGTATACAAAGAAAGTACCCAGGGAGTAAACTCATTTCCAGAACGATTTTTTAAATTATCTTTTCACCACTAAAACGCATGAGACTTGTAGTTTTCAAAAATGTTTTCATTTTTGATGAGACGCTGAATAAAAGAAGTATAATCGCCGCCATAGGAAAACATGCGGTTTCCCGTAAATCCCGGACTCGGCCCGTATAGTCATAAGTACACAAAGAAAGTACCCAGGGAGTAAACTCATTTCCCCAACGATTTTTTATATTATTATTTCACCACTAAAGCCCATGAGACTTGTAGTTTTTAAAAATGTTTTCATTTTTGATGAGACGCTGAATAAAAGGAGTTTAATCGCCGGCAAACAAAAACCCGCCATTTCCCGTAAACCCCGGACTCGGTCCGTATAGTCAAAAGTATACAAAGAAAGTACCCAGGGAGTAAACTCATTTCCCGAACGATTTTTTATATTATTTTTTCACCACTAAAACGCATGAGACTTGTAGTTTTCAAAAATGTTTTCATTTTTGATGAGACGCTGAATAAAAGAAGTTTAATCGCCGGCATAGGAAAACCTGCGTTTTCCCGTAAATCCCGGACTCGGCCCGTATATTCATAAGTACACAAAGAAAGTACCCAGGGAGTAAACTCATTTCCCGAACGATTTTTTATATTATTATTTCACCACTAAAGCCCATGAGACTTGTAGTTTTAAAAATGTTTTCATTTTTGATAAGACGCTGAATAAAAGGAGTTTAATCGCCGGCAAACGAAAACCCGCCACTTCCCGTAAACCCCGGACTCGGTCCGTATAGTCAAAAGTATACAAAGAAAGTACCCAGGGAGTAAACTCATTTCCCGAACGATTTTTTAAATTATTTTTTCACCACTAAAACGCATGAGACTTGTAGTTTTCAAAAATGTTTTCATTTTTGATGAGACGCTTAATGAAAGAGGTTTAATCGCCGGCAGTTTTCAAAAATGTTTTCATTTTTGTTGGGACGCTGAATAAAAGAAGTTTAATCGCCGGCAAAACAAAAACCGCCATTTCCCGTAAACCCCGGACTCGATCCGTATAGTGAAAAGTATACAAAGAAAGTACCCAGGGAGTAAACTCATTTCCAGAACGATTTTTTAAATTATCTTTTCACCACTAAAACGCATGAGACTTGTAGTTTTCAAAAATGTTTTCATTTTTGATGAGACGCTGAATAAAAGAAGTTTAATCGCCGCCATAGGAAAACCTGCGGTTTCCCGTAAATCCCGGACTCGGCCCGTATAGTCATAAGTACACAAAGAAAGTACCCAGGGAGTAAACTCATTTCCCCAACGATTTTTTATATTATTATTTCACCACTAAAGCCCATGAGACTTGTAGTTTTTAAAAATGTTTTCATTTTTGATGAGACGCTGAATAAAAGGAGTTTAATCGCCGGCAAACAAAAACCCGCCATTTCCCGTAAACCCCGGACTCGGTCCGTATAGTCAAAAGTATACAAAGAAAGTACCCAGGGAGTAAACTCATTTCCCGAACGATTTTTTATATTATTTTTTCACCACTAAAACGCATGAGACTTGTAGTTTTTAAAAATGTTTTCATTTTTGATGGGACGCTGAATAAAAGAAGTTTAATCGCCGGCAAACGAAAACCCGCCATTTCCCGTAAACCCCGGACTCGGTCCGTATAGTGAAAAGTATACCAAGAAAGTACCCAGGGAGTAAACTCATTTCCAGAACGATTTTTTAAATTATCTTTTCACCACTAAAACGCATGAGACTTGTAGTTTTTAAAAATGTTTTCATTTTTGATGGGACGCTGAATAAAAGAAGTTTAATCGCCGGCAAACGAAAACCCGCCATTTCCCGTAAACCCCGGACTCGGTCCGTATAGTGAAAAGTATACCAAGAAAGTACCCAGGGAGTAAACTCATTTCCCGAACGATTTTTTATATTATTATTTCACCACTAAAGCCCATGAGACTTGTAGTTTTTAAAAATGTTTTCATTTTTGATGAGACGCTGAATAAAAGAAGTTTAATCGCCGGCAAACGAAAACCCGCCACTTCCCGTAAACCCCGGACTCGGTCCGTATAGTCAAAAGTATACAAAGAAAGTACCCAGGGAGTAAACTCATTTCCCGAACGATTTTTTAAATTATTTTTTCACCACTAAAACGCATGAGACTTGTAGTTTTCAAAAATGTTTTCATTTTAGATGAGACGCTTAATGAAAGAGGTTTAATCGCCGGCAGTTTTCAAAAATGTTTTCATTTTTGATGAGACGCTGAATAAAAGAAGTTTAATCGCCAGCAAACGAAAACCTGCGATTTCCCGTAAATCCCGGACTCGGCCCGTATAGTCAAAAGTATACAAAGAAAGTAACCAGGGAGTAAACTCATTTTCTGAACGATTTTTTATATTATTTTTTCACCACTAAAACGCATGAGACTTGTAGTTTTCAAAAATGTTTTCATTTTTGTTGGGACGCTGATTAAAAGAAGTTTAATCGCCGGCAAACGAATACCCGCCATTTCCCGTAAACCCCGGACTCGGTCCGTATAGTGAAAAGTATACAAAGAAAGTACCCAGGGAGTAAACTCATTTCCAGAACGATTTTTTAAATTATCTTTTCACCACTAAAACGCATGAGACTTGTAGTTTTCAAAAATGTTTTCATTTTTGATGAGACGCTGAATAAAAGAAGTTTAATCGCCGCCAAAGGAAAACCTGCGGTTTCCCGTAAATCCCGGACTCGGCCCGTATAGTCATAAGTACACAAAGAAAGTACCCAGGGAGTAAACTCATTTTCCCAACGATTTTTTATATTATTATTTCACCACTAAAGCCCATGAGACTTGTAGTTTTTAAAATTGTTTTCATTTTTGATGAGACGCTGAATAAAAGGAGTTTAATCGCCGGCAAACAAAAACCCGCCATTTCCCGTAAACCCCGGACTCGGTCCGTATAGTCAAAAGTATACAAAGAAGGTACCCAGGGAGTAAACTCATTTCCCGAACGATTTTTTATATTATTTTTTCACCACTAAAACGCATGAGACTTGTAGTTTTTAAAAATGTTTTCATTTTTGTTGAGACGCTGAATAAAAGAAGTTTAATCGCCGGCAAACGAAAACCCGCCATTTCCCGTAAACCCCGGACTCGGTCCGTATAGTGAAAAGTATACAAAGAAAGTACCCAGGGAGTAAACTCATTTCCAGAACGATTTTTTAAATTATCTTTTCACCACTAAAACGCATGAGACTTGTAGTTTTCAAAAATGTTTTCATTTTTGATGAGACGCTGAATAAAAGAAGTATAATCGCCGCCATAGGAAAACCTGCGGTTTCCCGTAAATCCCGGACTCGGCCCGTATAGTCATAAGTACACAAAGAAAGTACCCAGGGAGTAAACTCATTTCCCCAACGATTTTTTATATTATTATTTCACCACTAAAGCCCATGAGACTTGTAGTTTTTAAAAATGTTTTCATTTTTGATGAGACGCTGAATAAAAGGAGTTTAATCGCCGGCAAACAAAAACCCGCCATTTCCCGTAAACCCCGGACTCGGTCCGTATAGTCAAAAGTATACAAAGAAAGTACCCAGGGAGTAAACTCATTTCCCGAACGATTTTTTATATTATTTTTTCACCACTAAAACGCATGAGACTTGTAGTTTTCAAAAATGTTTTCATTTTTGATGAGACGCTGAATAAAAGAAGTTTAATCGCCGGCATAGGAAAACCTGCGTTTTCCCGTAAATCCCGGACTCGGCCCGTATATTCATAAGTACACAAAGAAAGTACCCAGGGAGTAAACTCATTTCCCGAACGATTTTTTATATTATTATTTCACCACTAAAGCCCATGAGACTTGTAGTTTTAAAAATGTTTTCATTTTTGATAAGACGCTGAATAAAAGGAGTTTAATCGCCGGCAAACGAAAACCCGCCACTTCCCGTAAACCCCGGACTCGGTCCGTATAGTCAAAAGTATACAAAGAAAGTACCCAGGGAGTAAACTCATTTCCCGAACGATTTTTTAAATTATTTTTTCACCACTAAAACGCATGAGACTTGTAGTTTTCAAAAATGTTTTCATTTTTGATGAGACGCTTAATGAAAGAGGTTTAATCGCCGGCAGTTTTCAAAAATGTTTTCATTTTTGATGAGACGCTGAATAAAAGAAGTTTAATCGCCAGCAAACGAAAACCTGCGATTTCCCGTAAATCCCGGACTCGGCCCGTATAGTCAAAAGCATACAAAGAAAGTAACCAGGGAGGAAACTCATTTTCTGAACGATTTTTTATATTATTTTTTCACCACTAAAACGCATGAGACTTGTAGTTTTCAAATATGTTTTCATTTTTGTTGGGACGCTGAATAAAAGAAGTTTAATCGCCGGCAAAATAAAAACCGCCATTTCCCGTAAACCCCGGACTCGATCCGTATAGTGAAAAGTATACAAAGAAAGTACCCAGGGAGTAAACTCATTTCCAGAACGATTTTTTAAATTATCTTTTCACCACTAAAACGCATGAGACTTGTAGTTTTCAAAAATGTTTTCATTTTTGATGAGACGCTGAATAAAAGAAGTTTAATCGCCGCCATAGGAAAACCTGCGGTTTCCCGTAAATCCCGGACTCGGCCCGTATAGTCATAAGTACACAAAGAAAGTACCCAGGGAGTAAACTCATTTCCCCAACGATTTTTTATATTATTATTTCACCACTAAAGCCCATGAGACTTGTAGTTTTTAAAAATGTTTTCATTTTTGATGAGACGCTGAATAAAAGGAGTTTAATCGCCGGCAAACAAAAACCCGCCATTTCCCGTAAACCCCGGACTCGGTCCGTATAGTCAAAAGTATACAAAGAAAGTACCCAGGGAGTAAACTCATTTCCCGAACGATTTTTTATATTATTTTTTCACCACTAAAACGCATGAGACTTGTAGTTTTTAAAAATGTTTTCATTTTTGATGGGACGCTGAATAAAAGAAGTTTAATCGCCGGCAAACGAAAACCCGCCATTTCCCGTAAACCCCGGACTCGGTCCGTATAGTGAAAAGTATACCAAGAAAGTACCCAGGGAGTAAACTCATTTCCAGAACGATTTTTTAAATTATCTTTTCACCACTAAAACGCATGAGACTTGTAGTTTTTAAAAATGTTTTCATTTTTGATGGGACGCTGAATAAAAGAAGTTTAATCGCCGGCAAACGAAAACCCGCCATTTCCCGTAAACCCCGGACTCGGTCCGTATAGTGAAAAGTATACCAAGAAAGTACCCAGGGAGTAAACTCATTTCCCGAACGATTTTTTATATTATTATTTCACCACTAAAGCCCATGAGACTTGTAGTTTTCAAAAATGTTTTCATTTTTGATGAGACGCTGAATAAAAGAAGTTTAATCGCCGGCAAACGAAAACCCGCCACTTCCCGTAAACCCCGGACTCGGTCCGTATAGTCAAAAGTATACAAAGAAAGTACCCAGGGAGTAAACTCATTTCCCGAACGATTTTTTAAATTATTTTTTCACCACTAAAACGCATGAGACTTGTAGTTTTCAAAAATGTTTTCATTTTTGATGAGACGCTTAATGAAAGAGGTTTAATCGCCGGCAGTTTTCAAAAATGTTTTCATTTTTGATGAGACGCTGAATAAAAGAAGTTTAATCGCCAGCAAACGAAAACCTGCGATTTCCCGTAAATCCCGGACTCGGCCCGTATAGTCAAAAGTATACAAAGAAAGTAACCAGGGAGTAAACTCATTTTCTGAACGATTTTTTATATTATTTTTTCACCACTAAAACGCATGAGACTTGTAGTTTTCAAAAAAGTTTTCATTTTTGTTGGGACGCTGAATAAAAGAAGTTTAATCGCCGGCAAACGAATACCCGCCATTTCCCGTAAACCCCGGACTCGGTCCGTATAGTGAAAAGTATACAAAGAAAGTACCCAGGGAGTAAACTCATTTCCAGAACGATTTTTTAAATTATCTTTTCACCACTAAAACGCATGAGACTTGTAGTTTTCAAAAATGTTTTCATTTTTGATGAGACGCTGAATAAAAGAAGTTTAATCGCCGCCATAGGAAAACCTGCGGTTTCCCGTAAATCCCGGACTCGGCCCGTATAGTCATAAGTACACAAAGAAAGTACCCAGGGAGTAAACTCATTTTCCCAACGATTTTTTATATTATTATTTCACCACTAAAGCCCATGAGACTTGTAGTTTTTAAAATTGTTTTCATTTTTGATGAGACGCTGAATAAAAGGAGTTTAATCGCCGGCAAACAAAAACCCGCCATTTCCCGTAAACCCCGGACTCGGTCCGTATAGTCAAAAGTATACAAAGAAAGTACCCAGGGAGTAAACTCATTTCCCGAACGATTTTTTATATTATTTTTTCACCACTAAAACGCATGAGACTTGTAGTTTTTAAAAATGTTTTCATTTTTGTTGGGACGCTGAATAAAAGAAGTTTAATCGCCGGCAAACGAAAACCCGCCATTTCCCGTAAACCCCGGACACGGTCCGTATAGTGAAAAGTATACAAAGAAAGTACCCAGGGAGTAAACTCATTTACAGAACGATTTTTTAAATTATCTTTTCACCACTAAAACGCATGAGACTTGTAGTTTTCAAAAATGTTTTCATTTTTGATGAGACGCTGAATAAAAGAAGTATAATCGCCGCCATAGGAAAACCTGCGGTTTCCCGTAAATCCCGGACTCGGCCCGTATAGTCATAAGTACACAAAGAAAGTACCCAGGGAGTAAACTCATTTCCCCAACGATTTTTTATATTATTATTTCACCACTAAAGCCCATGAGACTTGTAGTTTTTAAAAATGTTTTCATTTTTGATGAGACGCTGAATAAAAGGAGTTTAATCGCCGGCAAACAAAAACCCGCCATTTCCCGTAAACCCCGGACTCGGTCCGTATAGTCAAAAGTATACAAAGAAAGTACCCAGGGAGTAAACTCATTTCCCGAACGATTTTTTATATTATTTTTTCACCACTAAAACGCATGAGACTTGTAGTTTTCAAAAATGTTTTCATTTTTGATGAGACGCTGAATAAAAGAAGTTTAATCGCCGGCATAGGAAAACCTGCGGTTTCCTGTAAATCCCAGACTCGGCCCGTATATTCATAAGTACACAAAGAAAGTACCCAGGGAGTAACCTCATTTCCCGAACGATTTTTTATATTATTATTTCACCACTAAAGCCCATGAGACTTGTAGTTTTTAAAAATGTTTTCATTTTTGATGAGACGCTGAATAAAAGGAGTTTAATCGCCGGCAAACAAAAACCCGCCACTTCCCATACACCCCGGACTCGGTCCGTATAGTCAAAAGTATACAAAGAAAGTACCCAGGGAGTAAACTCATTTCCCGAACGATTTTTTAAATTATTTTTTCAACACTAAAACGCATGAGACTTGTAGTTTTCAAAAATGTTTTCATTTTTGATGAGACGCTTAATGAAAGAGGTTTAATCGCCGGCAGTTTTCAAAAATGTTTTCATTTTTGATGAGACGCTGAATAAAAGAAGTTTAATCGCCAGCAAACGAAAACCTGCGATTTCCCGTAAATCCCGGACTCGGCCCGTATAGTCAAAAGTATACAAAGAAAGTAACCAGGGAGTAAACTCATTTTCTGAACGATTTTTTATATTATTTTTTCACCACTAAAACGCATGAGACTTATAGTTTTCAAATATGTTTTCATTTTTGTTGGGACGCTGAATAAAAGAAGTTTAATCGCCGGCAAAATAAAAACCGCTATTTCCCGTAAACCCCGGACTCGATCCGTATAGTGAAAAGTATACAAAGAAAGTACCCAGGGAGTAAACTCATTTCCAGAACGATTTTTTAAATTATCTTTTCACCACTAAAACGCATGAGACTTGTAGTTTTCAAAAATGTTTTCATTTTTGATGAGACGCTGAATAAAAGAAGTTTAATCGCCGCCATAGGAAAACCTGCGGTTTCCCGTAAATCCCGGACTCGGCCCGTATAGTCATAAGTACACAAAGAAAGTACCCAGGGAGTAAACTCATTTCCCCAACGATTTTTTATATTATTATTTCACCACTAAAGCCCATGAGACTTGTAGTTTTTTAAAATGTTTTCATTTTTGATGAGACGCTGAATAAAAGGAGTTTAATCGCCGGCAAACAAAAACCCGCCATTTCCCGTAAACCCCGGACTCGGTCCGTATAGTCAAAAGTATACAAAGAAAGTACCCAGGGAGTAAACTCATTTCCCGAACGATTTTTTATATTATTTTTTCACCACTAAAACGCATGAGACTTGTAGTTTTTAAAAATGTTTTCATTTTTGATGGGACGCTGAATAAAAGAAGTTTAATCGCCGGCAAACGAAAACCCGCCATTTCCCGTAAACCCCGGACTCGGTCCGTATAGTGAAAAGTATACCAAGAAAGTACCCAGGGAGTAAACTCATTTCCAGAACGATTTTTCAAATTATCTTTTCACCACTAAAACGCATGAGACTTGTAGTTTTCAAAAATGTTTTCATTTTTGATGAAACGCTGAATAAAAGAAGTTTAATCGCCGGCATAGGAAAACCTGCGGTTTCCCGTAAATCCCGGACTCGGCCCGTATATTCATAAGTACACAAAGAAAGTACCCAGGAAGTAAACTCATTTCCCGAACGATTTTTTATATTATTATTTCACCACTAAAGCACATGAGACTTGTAGTTTTTAAAAATGTTTTCATTTTTGATGAGACGCTGAATAAAAGGAGTTTAATCGCCGGCAAACGAAAACCCGCCACTTCCCGTAAACCCCGGAATCGGTCCGTATAGTCAAAAGTATACAAAGAAAGTACCCAGGGAGTAAACTCATTTCCCGAACGATTTTTTAAATTATTTTTTCACCACTAAAACGCATGAGACTTGTAGTTTTCAAAAATGTTTTCATTTTTGATGAGACGCTTAATGAAAGAGGTTTAATCGCTCGCAGTTTTCAAAAATGTTTTCATTTTTGATGAGACGCTGAATAAAAGAAGTTTAATCGCCAGCAAACGAAAACCTGCGATTTCCCGTAAATCCCGGACTCGGCCCGTATAGTCAAAAGTATACAAAGAAAGTAACCAGGAAGTAAACTCATTTTCTGAACGATTTTTTATATTATTTTTTCACCACTAAAACGCATGAGACTTGTAGTTTTCAAAAATGTTTTCATTCTTGTTGGGACGCTGAATAAAAGAAGTTTAATCGCCGGCAAACGAAAAACCGCCATTTCCCGTAAACCCCGGACTCGGTCCGTATAGTGAAAAGTATACAAAGAAAGTACCCAGGGAGTAAACTCATTTCCAGAATGATTTTTTAAATTATCTTTTCACCACTAAAACGCATAAGACTTGTAGTTTTCAAAAATGTTTTCATTTTTGATGAGACGCTGAATAAAAGAAATTTAATCACCGCCATAGGAAAACCTGCGGTTTCCCGTAAATCCCGAACTCGGCCCGTATAGTCATAAGTACACAAAGAAAGTACCCAGGGAGTAAACTCATTTCCCCAACGATTTTTTATATTATTATTTCACCACTAAAGCCCATGAGACTTGTAGTTTTTAAAAATGTTTTCATTTTTGATGAGACGCTGAATAAAAGGAGTTTAATCGCCGGCAAACAAAAACCCGCCATTTCCCGTAAACCCCGGACTCGGTCCGTATAGTCAAAAGTATACAAAGAAAGTACCCAGGGAGTAAACCCATTTCCCGAACGATTTTTTAATTTATTTTTTCACCACTAAAACGCATGAGACTTGTAATTTTCAAAAATGGTTTCATTTTTGATGAGACGCCTAATGAAAGAAGTTTAATCGCCGGCAAACGAAAACCCGCGATTTCCCGTAAATCCCGGGCTTGACCCGCATAGTCGAATGTATACAAAGAAAGTACCCAGGGAGTAAACTAATTTCCCGAACGATTTTTTAATTTTTTTTTCATCACTAAAACGCATGAGACTTGTAGTTTTTAAAAATGTTTTCATTTTTGATGAGACGCTTAATGAAAGAGGTTTAATCGCCGGCAAACGAAAACCCGCGATTTCACGTAAATCCCGGACTCGGCCCGTATAGTCAAAAGTACACAAAGAAAGTAGCCAGGGAGTAAACTCATTTCCCGAACGATTTTTTAAATTATTTTTTCACCACTAAAACGCATGAGACTTGTAGTTTTCAAAAATGTTTTCATTTTTGATGAGACGCTTAATGAAGGAGGTTTAATCGCCGGCAAACGAAAACCCGCGATTTCCCGTAAATCCCGGGCTTGGCCCGCATAGTCGAATGTATACAAAGAAAGTACCCAGGGAGTAAACTCATTTCCCGAACGATTTTTTAAATTATTTTTTCACCACTAAAACGCATGAGACTTGTAGTTTTTAAAAATGTTTTCATTTTTGATGGGACGCTGAATAAAAGAAGTTTAATCGCCGGCAAACGAAAACCCGCCATTTCCCGTAAACCCCGGAATCGGTCCGTATAGTCAAAAGTATACAAAGAAAGTACCCAGGGAGTAAACTCATTTCCCGAACGATTTTTTAAATTATTTTTTCACCACTAAAACGCATGAGACTTGTAGTTTTCAAAAATGTTTTCATTTTTGATGAGACGCTTAATGAAAGAGGTTTAATCGCCGGCAGTTTTCAAAAATGTTTTCATTTTTGATGAGACGCTGAATAAAAAAAGTTTAATCGCCAGCAAACGAAAACCTGCGATTTCCCGTAAATCCCGAACTCGGCCCGTATAGTCAAAAGTATACAAAGAAAGTAACCAGGGAGTAAACTCATTTTCTAAGCGTTTTTTATATTATTTTTTCACCACTAAAACGCATGAGACTTGTAGTTTTCAAAAATGTTTTCATTTTTGTTGGGACGCTGAATAAAAGAAGTTTAATCGCCGGCAAACGAAAAACCGCCATTTCCCGTAAACCCCGGACTCGGTCCGTATAGTGAAAAGTATACAAGGAAAGTACCCAGGGAGTAAACTCATTTCCAGAACGATTTTTTAAATTATCTTTTCACCACTAAAACGCATGAGACTTGTAGTTTTCAAAAATGTTTTCATTTTTGATGAGACGCTGAATAAAAGAAGTTTAATCACCGCCATAGGAAAACCTGCGATTTCCCGTAAATCCCGGACTCGGCCCGTATAGTCATAAGTACACAAAGAAAGTACCCAGGGAGTAAACTCATTTCCCCAACGATTTTTTATATTATTATTTCACCACTAAAGCCCATGAGACTTGTAGTTTTTAAAAATGTTTTCATTTTTGATGAGACGCTGAATAAAAGGAGTTTAATCGCCGGCAAACAAAAACCCGCCATTTCCCGTAAACCCCGGACTCGGTCCGTATAGTCAAAAGTATACAAAGAAAGTACCCAGGGAGTAAACCCATTTCCCGAACGATTTTTTAAATTATTTTTTCACCACTAAAACGCATAAGACTTGTAATTTTCAAAAATGGTTTCATTTTTGATGAGACGCTTAATGAAAGAGGTTTAATTGCCGGCAAACGAAAACCCGCGATTTCCCGTAAATCCCGGGCTTGGCCCGCATAGTCGAATGTATACAAAGAAAGTACCCAGGGAGTAAACTAATTTCCCGAACGATTTTTTAATTTTTTTTTCATCACTAAAACGCATGAGACTTGTAGTTTTTAAAAATGTTTTCATTTTTGATGAGACGCTTAATGAAAGAGGTTTAATCGCCGGCAAACGAAAACCCGCGATTTCACGTAAATCCCGGACTCGGCCCGTATAGTCAAAAGTACACAAAGAAAGTACCCAGGGAGTAAACTCATTTCCCGAACGATTTTTTAAATTATTTTTTCACCACTAAAACGCATGAGACTTGTAGTTTTCAAAAATGTTTTCATTTTTGATGAGACGCTTAATGAAGGAGGTTTAATCGCCGGCAAACGAAAACCCGCGATTTCCCGTAAATCCCGGGCTTGGCCCGCATAGTCGAATGTATACAAAGAAAGTACCCAGGGAGTAAACTCATTTCCCGAACGATTTTTTAAATTATTTTTTCACCACTAAAACGCATGAGACTTGTAGTTTTCAAAAATGTTTTCATTTTTGATGAGACGCTGAATAAAAGAAGTTTAATCACCGCCATAGGAAAACCTGCGATTTCCCGTAAATCCCGGACTCGGCCCGTATAGTCATAAGTACACAAAGAAAGTACCCAGGGAGTAAACTCATTTCCCCAACGATTTTTTATATTATTATTTCACCACTAAAGCCCATGAGACTTGTAGGTTTTAAAAATGTTTTCATTTTTGATGAGACGCTGAATAAAAGGAGTTTAATCGCCGGCAAACAAAAACCCGCCATTTCCCGTAAACCCCGGACTCGGTCCGTATAGTCAAAAGTATACAAAGAAAGTACCCAGGGAGTAAACCCATTTCCCGAACGATTTTTTAAATTATTTTTTCACCACTAAAACGCATAAGACTTGTAATTTTCAAAAATGGTTTCATTTTTGATGAGACGCTTAATGAAAGAGGTTTAATTGCCGGCAAACGAAAACCCGCGATTTCCCGTAAATCCCGGGCTTGGCCCGCATAGTCGAATGTATACAAAGAAAGTACCCAGGGAGTAAACTAACTTCCCGAACGATTTTTTAATTTTTTTTTCATCACTAAAACGCATGAGACTTGTAGTTTTTAAAAATGTTTTCATTTTTGATGAGACGCTTAATGAAAGAGGTTTAATCGCCGGCAAACGAAAACCCGCGATTTCACGTAAATCCCGGACTCGGCCCGTATAGTCAAAAGTACACAAAGAAAGTACCCAGGGAGTAAACTCATTTCCCGAACGATTTTTTAAATTATTTTTTCACCACTAAAACGCATGAGACTTGTAGTTTTCAAAAATGTTTTCATTTTTGATGAGACGCTTAATGAAGGAGGTTTAATCGCCGGCAAACGAAAACCCGCGATTTCCCGTAAATCCCGGGCTTGGCCCGCATAGTCGAATGTATACAAAGAAAGTACCCAGGGAGTAAACTCATTTCCCGAACGATTTTTTAAATTATTTTTTCACCACTAAAACGCATGAGACTTGTAGTTTTTAAAAATGTTTTCATTTTTGATGGGACGCTGAATAAAAGAAGTTTAATCGCCGGCAAACGAAAACCCGCCATTTCCCGTAAACCCCGGACTCGGTCCGTATAGTGAAAAGTATACAAAGAAAGTACCCAGGGAGTAAACTCATTTCCAGAACGATTTTTTAAATTATCTTTTCACCACTAAAACACATGAGACTTGTAGTTTTCAAAAATGTTTTCATTTTTGATGAGACGCTGAATAAAAGAAGTTTAATTGCCGCCACAGGAAAACCTGCGGTTTCCCGTAAATCCCGGACTCGGCCCGTATAGTCATAAGTACACAAAGAAAGTACCCAGGGAGTAAACTCATTTCCCCAACGATTTTTTATATTATTATTTCACCACTAAAGCCCATGAGACTTGTAGTTTTTAAAAATGTTTTCATTTTTGATGAGACGCTGAATAAAAGGAGTTTAATCGCCGGCAAACAAAAACCCGCCATTTCCCGTAAACCCCGGACTCGGTCCGTATAGTCAAAAGTATACAAAGAAAGTACCCAGGGAGTAAACCCATTTCCCGAACGAGTTTTTAAATTATTTTTTCACCACTAAAACGCATGAGACTTGTAGTTTTCAAAAATGTTTCCATTTTTGATGAGACGCTTAATGAAAGAGGTTTAATCGCCGGCAAACGAAAACCCGCGATTTCCCGTAAATCCCGGGCTTGGCCCGCATAGTCGAATGTATACAAAGAAAGTACCCAGGGAGTAAACTAATTTCCCGAACGATTTTTTAATTTTTTTTTCATCACTAAAACGCATGAGACTTGTAGTTTTTGAAAATGTTTTCATTTTTGATGAGACGCTTAATGAAAGAGGTTTATTCGCCGGCAAACGAAAACCCGCGATTTCACGTAAATCCCGGACTCGGCCCGTATAGTCAAAAGTACACAAAGAAAGTACCCAGGGAGTAAACTCATTTCCCGAACGATTTTTTAAATTATTTTTTCACCACTAAAACGCATGAGACTTGTAGTTTTCAAAAATGTTTTCATTTTTGATGAGACGCTTAATGAAGGAGGTTTAATCGCCGGCAAACGAAAACCCGCGATTTCCCGTAAATCCCGGGCTTGGCCCGCATAGGCGAATGTATACAAAGAAAGTACCCAGGGAGTAAACTTATTTCCCGAACGATTTTTTAAATTATTTTTTCACCACTAAAACGCATGAGACTTGTAGTTTTTAAAAATGTTTTCATTTTTGATGGGACGCTGAATAAAAGAAGTTTAATCGCCGGCAAACGAAAACACGCCATTTCCCGTAAACCCCGGACTCGGTCCGTATAGTGAAAAGTATACAAAGAAAGTACCCAGGGAGTAAACTCATTTCCAGAACGATTTTTTAAATTATCTTTTCACCACTAAAACGCATGAGACTTGTAGTTTTCAAAAATGTTTTCATTTTTGATTAGACGCTGAATAAAAGAAGTCTAATCGCCAGCATAGGAAAACCTGCGGTTTCCCGTAAATCCCGGACTCGGCCCGTATAGTCATAAGTACACAAAGAAAGTACCCAGGGAGTAAACTCATTTCCCGAAAGATTTTTTATATTATTATTTCACCACTAAAGCCCATGAGACTTGTAGTTTTTAAAAATGTTTTCATTTTTGATGAGACGCTGTATAAAAGAAGTTTAATCGCTAGCAATCGAAAACCTGCGATTTCCCGTAAATCCCGGACTCGGCCCGTATAGTCAAAAGTATACAAAGAAAGTAACCAGGGAGTAAACTCATTTTCTGAACGATTTTTTATATTATTTTTTCACCACTAAAACGCATGAGACTTGTAGTTTTCAAAAATGTTTTCATTTTTGTTGGGACGCTGAATAAAAGAAGTTTAATCGCCGGCAAACGAAAACCCGCCATTTCCCGTAAACTCCGGACTCGGTCCGTATAGTGAAAAGTATACAAAGAAAGTACCCAGGGAGTAAACTCATTTCCAGAACGATTTTTTAAATTATCTTTTCACCACTAAAACGCATGAGACTTGTAGTTTTCAAAAATGTTTTCATTTTTGATAAGACGCTGCATAAAAGAAGTTTAATCGCCGCCATAGGAAAACCTGCGGTTTCCCGTAAATCCCGGACTCGGCCCGTATAGTCATAAGTACACAAAGAAAGTACCCCACGGCGGGCTATTTCCCGTGTGAAAATGCTTAACTCGTATTTTTCAAACGGCCTGGCTATTTTGTCAAGGATTGTTACATGGAGTTTGCGCCGCAATTCGACACTCCTTCAATTGCAACCTAGGTTTTCACAATAGCAGGTACAACAGCAGCGCGATGGAGAGATTTGTAGAAAAATAAAAATGGCTACCTGGCTAAACACACTGAAAGGTTGCTGCAAGTGTTTAAAGTTTTGATTTGGTATATAACGAGTAAAAAATGGATAAATTATTGTTATTTTATGGCTTTCGTAGCTACCGTTACTCATTATTGCATATAATAAAAAATAAAAAGAAGATGGGATGGAGGCAGCACAGCTATCTAGCTGCCAGAACACACAGGACAGTCAAACAACAAAAACTACTTTTGTGACACATTGTATCTCAATATGAAGCAAATAATAACACAACAACTCTGTTTAAATAAAACATATGAACTATGAAAACTTTTTTTTAATAAAATATAAACTATCATATAGCTAGTGTTTTATAACATCTATTCACAGAAAAAAATGATGATGATCTAGAATTTGTTTTCTTTTGCAAGAGAAAATTTGGCATTGCCATGCTCATAAAAATAAAATATATTTGTATAAAATACATATTCTTTGATGTAAATATTATAAATTTTATGCTGTAATAGTCACCATACTTTCTATATGATTACGTCGTAAACATTTATGTACCAAATGTTCTGACAAAACATTAATTCACACACATTTATATTAAAAAATTGATTTCTTTGAGCTTTCTAATTGGGAAAATTAATATTCATACTCTTGCGAGAGACACTATCTCACTGATTCACAAATATACATTGCAAATGTTATGCAAACAAAAAGTATATAGCAGAATAAGGAAATAAGGAAAATATACATCTAACACGAACTATCAACATACTGAACTTTTAAACAAAAAACGGTGTCTAAATTTCTAAATCAGAAAAAACCTTTTTCATGAAAGCACTCTCACATAGTTGGCATTTCAAGTTATTTCTAACAAGCAGCAAGCAATGTTCACAACACATATCTCTCTCTGGTATGTAATCAGATCCTCTTGAAACATAGTGCAACTTATCGTAACCGTTTTCTCTCAGATGCAACAATTGTATGTACTCGTGACGGAAAATTCTTGGCCAGCGACATTGGAAAGTGGTATTGTTAGAATACTTTACAATCATCTGGTGCTTTTGCTCCCGCCCTTCCATACTATTACATCCAATTCCGAAACCGTAGCACAGCAAAGTACTTTCAGCATGGAAAGGTATGCAGTTACATAAAGTCCATAAACTGGGTGAGACGCTTACATCATACCAACAGCTTGACTTGAAAAGTAGTTTACATTGCTTCTTTAAATCTTTTAAAAGTTCCAAATTGAAATTCTCTACACGTACTGATAGTGAAATAATTTTTCGCAAACATATGAACTGAAAATGGATTTGATGCAGCCTTATTTTCATTTGTTCACTCTTCAATTCATTTAAAATAAGTAAATTTAATTCTGGGAAATGACAAAGAAAGGCTTTACTCTCCTTTCCACGAAAACGAAAAGTGAAACTACTTTCATTCTTAGAACTGCTTTCATTAAACCACCGGATAATTTTTTTCGACAAAAAATTACATCCCATTGCTGAACGTATAAAATTAACAAATTTAATTAAAGCATGTGAGGAAGGTATATCTTTAAATGCTTTGTAGGAATTCAATGGAGCAGTTGCCAAACATAGATTGAATAACTTCATGAAGTGCTCTTTGACGACATTGTTCTTCAGATGAAGAGGTTCGCCTTTTGCTTTATCAATATAATGGCCAAACAAGGGGACTTCTTCTTGTCTACCTTTCAAAACTTTAGATATATAAGATGTCAAGTTACTACGTTTCGTTGCACTATTTCCTTTGCATTTAACTTCGATTTCTTTTTTTTTACCTTCAACCTTTTTGGCATCACTTATGCGTTTGTGATAGTTGAAGGGCATCCATTTGTCACTTTGCTTGGTTCCGTATGTATATTCAAATTTGGCTGAATTATCTTTATTTACATTTCCGAACGTTGAAAAGTAGTAGGCTGAATTTGTTAGTTCCCCAGCCAAAAAAGCCAACATCTTCATATCGTTAGGTAATTCACCCAATAAAAATTCAACTTTGTAGGCAACTTCATCAACATAAACAGTGAAAACCTGACTTTCCAAAAACTTCACGTCCGACAACAACTTGAGAACATAATTGCGTACAACAGTAGAATTTTCCTCAGTATCACCACCAAAAATTAAAAAGTTTTCGGAGCTGCTGCATATCCGATTACCAACATTAAGAAAAGAGACTAAAAATGACATACCACAAATAGGAGCTCCATCCCCACCAAGAGCAAATACAAACAGAAAAGATTCAAAATCTTTTTTTTCAAGCATATTGAATGTTTTTAGTTTGTCACTCCGTTGACGATTCACTTTTAAATAGAATTTTGCCAATCGTAACAAAAATTCATCACACGATCTATAATTTCCTGTAACTGATTTTGTTTCATCTCCAAAGGTTAGAGTTGGATGTATGTCATGTAGTGTTCCTATATCAATGTTATTGATAATGGTTGCTAAATGAGGATACTGAATATAATTAACCACTGAATTCTGTTTATTCTGGGAAATTCTATTTGCCTTTCTAATTGCCATGTATTTAGCTTTCCCCATGACATTGTGGCTGTAAAAAACATTGAGAGAACGTAGTTTATTATCTTCTGAATTGTAAACTTCTTCATTTGCTATTTTGATGGTAGTTTCCTTTATCTGTTTTACTACAGATGATTTAGCATTCAATAAACTTTTTGCAAACATTTTTGAGGGGATTTTCGAACACAATGTGTCAATCATACCAAACATAACCGGCTGAACAGATTCCTTAAACCCTCCGTGAATGGCAGAACAAGCTTCAAATGTTTCCAGACGACGTGTATCTTTTGCTGATCTATTTAAATCACTAGATGATGGGAATTTACTACGCCTCTCAGCTGTTACCTTGCTGATGCTAAATTTGACTTCAGAGTCCACTCTATTCTTACTACACTCATAGTTTAGGTGTCTAACACGTTTTCTTTTTCTAGCTAATCTATTTCTTAACTTATCAACATCCCTTTCAATCAAAGTTATCTCACTGCTCAATGCTGCTAATTGTTTTTGTTTTTCCTCAATTAGGTTACTCTGATTTGAAATTTTCAAATCCATATCGTTGATTTTTTTTCTGTTTGATGTATATTTTCCTAACTGGGAAAACTTAATGTTTTGTGCCTTTGACTTTCCTTTAGGAGGCATGGCATAGAAATACAACAAAATAAAAACATTTAACTAGGATAAAAATCCAATTCTGTCAATAACTACATACCATACCATATTGATTGACAACTTTGTACGATGCAGTTATATTTAATGTCTTTGTTGACACTTTGTAATGTAAAATACATTTTTTTTCATCGTCACATATTATATCACCGACGGCATTGCTTTTAAACTTCTTTTTGAATATTTTATTGATATCAAGGCTAGACAAGTTTGATAAATGGAATTTCAATGACCCAAGATGGTGAAAAATAATACTAATTTCTTTAATGATACCACTTTTGTCTTTCTTAACAATCAATTCTCTACCGTAAGCTGTGCGGAAGTCGCGAATGGCTTTATAAACAGCTAAAAATATTTCGGAATGGACACGTTCATTAATGACAACTTTGAAGGGATTATACAAAGTTTGTTTTGCTTGAATTTTTCGATTAAGAGATGTTAAAATTGTATCGAAGTGAAACTTTATTAAATTGATGACGAGGATATTTTTTTCGTCCAACTCTGCATATGAATCAATTAAATCTGACATCATTATACATGATCTAAAAACATAGGTAATTATAAATATATATATTATATATATATATAGAAAAGAAAAGTTATTATCTGTCATTTTAGAAAAAGAAGATGAAAAAGAGAGGATATTTTTATTTACTATCTTAAGTGGATAAATTTTGGAGAGTATTTAATGGTGAATGACCAAAATGGAATACTTGGCGGGGATTTAATTTTGCGAATGATAAATTTTATAAAATTTGGCGAGGATTTAATTTGGCGAATACAAAAAAATGTTTATTTTAACGGAATTTATTTTGGCGAATGACACAAAGAAATGAATTTTTATGTCTTGGAATGTTTTAAAAAAAATAAGAATAAACGTATATATATATAAACACAAGTTCGTTATTTATAGGGAAAAAACATTTTTCTTTTCTTAATTAAAAAAAACGGTATTCCAATTCCAGCTCCTTTTAGATCGTTTATTCCTTAAATATATAAATTAGTGGAAATAGTTTTTCTTATGTGGTCCTTCTTTTATTGCCTGTAAGAATGCGCGTACATATACAGAACTTTGTAAACATTCGCTCATCTATACACAGAACTCTAGCTAGCTACGGTTTAACGCATCTATTTTGCCTAAAAACCCTAAATTTTTCCTTGTTACTTGTGGATGAATGAAAACTTGCGAAAAAATTAATACATGAGAAAATTTAGTCAGAATAAAGCATAGCTAGCTATAGCTATACAATGGGACAACACATCCACAAAATATTTAGCTAGCTAGCTAGCTTTAAAGACAAGTTTTAATTTTTTTTATATGGATGGGTTTCTTGTATATATTGTGAAAAATTGAGAAGTCGGCTATATGAGACCTAAAATATACTTATACTCATAGGACATAGCCAGATAGACCATTAACACACCTTAGTTTACAGAATATAATAAAAAAGAAACAATTTAAAAATGGCCGCCATTTCTTAATTCCTGAGACTGCCATACGTAGCTTACTACAATTTTCCCATACTTCCGTTGCTTTTATTTACCAAAAAAACTTCAAAATTAAAAAATGTAAAACAACAGAATTGAAGATTCGTCTTACAACTTGCGTTTTAATGCCTTCAAATAGAAAAATAATACCATTTAATACTATTCTATACCCAACAAAGTTTGTTACTGGAAGGGTAAAATTGAAAGAGGCACTATTTCAAGACAGCTAAAAAGACATTCCACGATGTTCAACATAAGCATGTTTATATTCGATCGAAAGAAAATTTATTCGACTTTCAAATTCTAGCGCTCGTAAAACCATCAGACACGTTTAAAACACATACCAGATAAAAGTATGGTACCATGTACCAAAGATATAATACTTACGGTCCTCGACCGTTTTTAAAAACCTACGGGCCGAAAAACGCGGACGCTTTTGATAAGCATTTCTTGGACCGTTTTTACCCGCCGTGCCCAGGGAGTAAACTCATTTCCCCAACGATTTTTTATATTATTATTTCACCACTAAAGCCCATGAGACTTGTAGTTTTTAAAAATGTTTTCATTTTTGATGAGACGCTTAATGAAAGAGGTTTAATCGCCGGCAAACGAAAACCCGCGATTTCCCGTAAATCCCGGGCTTGGCCCGCATAGTCGAATGTATACAAAGAAAATACCCAGGGAGTAAACTAATTTCCCGAACGATTTTTTAATTTTTTTTTCATCACTAAAACGCATGAGACTTGTAGTTTTTAAAAATGTTTTCATTTTTGATGAGACGCTTAATGAAAGAGGTTTAATCGCCGGCAAACGAAAACCCGCGATTTCACGTAAACCCCGGACTCGGTCCGTATAGTGAAAAGTATACAAAGAAAGTACCCAGGGAGTAAACTCATTTCCAGAACGATTTTTTAAATTATCTTTTCACCACTAAAACGCATGAGACTTGTAGTTTTCAAAAATGTTTTCATTTTTGATGAGACGCTGAATAAAAGAAGTTTAATCGCCGCCATAGGAAAACCTGCGGTTTCCCGTAAATCCCGGACTCGGCCCGTATAGTCATAAGTACACAAAGAAAGTACCCAGGGAGTAAACTCATTTCCCCAACGATTTTTTATATTATTATTACACCACTAAAGCCCATGAGACTTGTAGTTTTTAAAAATGTTTTCATTTTTGATGAGACGCTGAATAAAAGGAGTTTAATCGCCGGCAAACAAAAAAACGCCATTTCCCGTAAACCCCGGACTCGGTCCGTATAGTCAAAAGTATACAAAGAAAGTACCCAGGGAGTAAACTCATTTCCCGAGCGATTTTTTAAATTATTTTTTCACCACTAAAACGCATGAGACTTGTAGTTTTCAAAAATGTTTTCATTTTTGATGAGACGCTTAATGAAAGAGGTTTAATCGCCGGCAAACGAAAACCCGCGATTTCCCGTAAATCCCGGGCTTGGCCCGCATAGTCGAATGTATACAAAGAAAGTACCCAGGGAGTAAACTAATTTCCCGAACGATTTTTTAATTTTTTTTTCATCACTAAAACGCATGGGACTTGTAGTTTTTAAAAATGTTTTCATTTTTGATGAGACGCTTAATGAAAGAGGTTTAATCGCCGGCAAACGAAAACCCGCGATTTCACGTAAATCCCGGACTCGGCCCGTATAGTCAAAAGTACACAAAGAAAGTATCCAGGGAGTAAACTCATTTCCCGAACGATTTTTTAAATTATTTTTTCACCACTAAAACGCATGAGACTTGTAGTTTTCAAAAATGTTTTCATTTTTGATGAGACGCTTAATGAAGGAGGTTTAATCGCCGGCAAACGAAAACCCGCGATTTCCCGTAAATCCCGGGCTTGGCCCGCATAGTCGAATGTATACAAAGAAAGTACCCAGGGAGTAAACTCATTTCCCAAACGATTTTTTAAATTATTTTTTCACCCCTAAAACGCATGAGACTTGTAGTTTTCAAAAATGTTTTCATTTTTGATGAGACGCTTAATGAAAGAGGTTTAATCGCCGGCAAGCGAAAACCCGCGATTTCCCGTAAATCCCGGGCTTGGCCCGCATAGTCGAAAGTATACAAAGAAAGTACCCAGGGAGTAAACTAATTTCCCGAACGATATTTTAATTTTTTTTTCATCACTAAAACGCCTGAGACTTGTAGTTTTAAAAAATGTTTTCATTTTTGATGAGACGCTGAATAAAAGAAGTTTAATCGCCGGCAAACAAAAACCCGCCATTTCCCGTAAACCCCGGACTCGGCCCGTATAGTCAAAAGTATACAAAGAAAGTACCCAGGGAGTAAACTCATTTCCCGAACGATTTTTTAAATTATTTTTTCACCACTAAAACGCATGAGACTTGTAGTTTTCAAAAATGTTTTCATTTTTGATGAGACGCTTAATAAAAGAAGTTTAATCGCCAGCAAACGAAAACCTGCGATTTCCCGTAAATCCCTGACTCGGCCCGTATAGTCAAAAGTATACAAAGAAAGTAACCAGGGAGTAAACTCATTTTCTGAACGATTTTTTATATTATTTTTTCACCACTAAAACGCATGAGACTTGTAGTTTTCAAAAATGTTTTCATTTTTGTTGGGACGCTGAATAAAAGAAGTTTAATCGCCGGCAAACGAAAACCCGCCATTTCCCGTAAACCCCGGACTCGGTCCGTATAGTGAAAAGTATACAAAGAAAGTACCCAGGGAGTAAACTCATTTCCCGAACGAATTTTTAAATTATTTTTTCACCACTAAAACGCATGAGACTTGTAGTTTTCAAAAATGTTTTCATTTTTGATGAGACGCTTAATAAAAGAAGTTTAATCGCCAGCAAACGAAAACCTGCGATTTCCCGTAAATCCCGGACTCGGCCCGTATAGTCAAAAGTATACAAAGAAAGTAACCAGGGAGTAAACTCATTTTCTGAACGATTTTTTATATTATTTTTTCACCACTAAAACGCATGAGACTTGTAGTTTTCAAAAATGTTTTCATTTTTGTTGGGACGCTGAATTAAAGAAGTTTAATCGCCGGCAAACGAAAACCCGCCATTTCCCGTAAACCCCGGACTCGGTCCGTATAGTGAAAAGTATACAAAGAAAGTACCCAGGGAGTAAACTCATTTCCAGAACGATTTTTTAAATTATCTTTTCACCACTAAAACGCATGAGACTTGTAGTTTTCAAAAATGTTTTCATTTTTGATGAGACGCTGAATAAAAGAAGTTTAATCGCCGCCATAGGAAAACCTGCGGTTTCCCGTAAATCCCGGACTCGGCCCGTATAGTCATAAGTACACAAAGAAAGTACCCAGGGAGTAAACTCATTTCCCCAACGATCTTTTATATTATTATTACACCACTAAAGCCCATGAGACTTGTAGTTTTTAAAAATGTTTTCATTTTTGATGAGACGCTGAATAAAAGGAGTTTAATCGCCAGCAAACAAAAAAACGCCATTTCCCGTAAACCCCGGACTCGGTCCGTATAGTCAAAAGTATACAAAGAAAGTACCCAGGGAGTAAACTCATTTCCCGAGCGATTTTTTAAATTATTTTTTCACCACTAAAACGCATGAGACTTGTAGTTTTCAAAAATGTTTTCATTTTTGATGAGACGCTTAATGAAAGAGGTTTAATCGCCGGCAAACGAAAACCCGCGATTTCCCGTAAATCCCGGGCTTGGCCCGCATAGTCGAATGTATACAAAGAAAGTACCCAGGGAGTAAACTAATTTCCCGAACGATTTTTTAATTTTTTTTTCATCACTAAAACGCATGGGACTTGTAGTTTTTAAAAATGTTTTCATTTTTGATGAGACGCTTAATGAAAGAGGTTTAATCGCCGGCAAACGAAAACCCGCGATTTCACGTAAATCCCGGACTCGGCCCGTATAGTCAAAAGTACACAAAGAAAGTATCCAGGGAGTAAACTCATTTCCCGAACGATTTTTTAAATTATTTTTTCACCACTAAAACGCATGAGACTTGTAGTTTTCAAAAATGTTTTCATTTTTGATGAGACGCTTAATGAAGGAGGTTTAATCGCCGGCAAACGAAAACCCGCGATTTCCCGTAAATCCCGGGCTTGGCCCGCATAGTCGAATGTATACAAAGAAAGTACCCAGGGAGTAAACTCATTTCCCGAACGATTTTTTAAATTATTTTTTCACCCCTAAAACGCCTGAGACTTGTAGTTTTAAAAAATGTTTTCATTTTTGATGAGACGCTGAATAAAAGAAGTTCAATCGCCGGCAAACAAAAACCCGCCATTTCCCGTAAACCCCGGACTCGGCCCGTATAGTCAAAAGTATACAAAGAAAGTACCCAGGGAGTAAACTCATTTCCCGAACGATTTTTTAAATTATTTTTTCACCACTAAAACGCATGAGACTTGTAGTTTTCAAAAATGTTTTCATTTTTGATGAGACGCTTAATAAAAGAAGTTTAATCGCCAGCAAACGAAAACCTGCGATTTCCCGTAAATCCCTGACTCGGCCCGTATAGTCAAAAGTATACAAAGAAAGTAACCAGGGAGTAAACTCATTTTCTGAACGATTTTTTATATTATTTTTTCACCACTAAAACGCATGAGACTTGTAGTTTTTAAAAATGTTTTCATTTTTGTTGGGACGCTGAATAAAAGAAGTTTAATCGCCGGCAAACGAAAACCCGCCATTTCCCGTAAACCCCGGACTCGGCCCGTATAGTCAAAAGTATACAAAGAAAGTACCCAGGGAGTAAACTCATTTCCCGAACGATTTTTTAAATTATTTTTTCACCACTAAAACGCATGAGACTTGTAGTTTTCAAAAATGTTTTCATTTTTGATGAGACGCTTAATAAAAGAAGTTTAATCGCCAGCAAACGAAAACCTGCGATTTCCCGTAAATCCCTGACTCGGCCCGTATAGTCAAAAGTATACAAAGAAAGTAACCAGGGAGTAAACTCATTTTCTGAACGATTTTTTATATTATTTTTTCACCACTAAAACGCATGAGACTTGTAGTTTTCAAAAATGTTTTCATTTTTGTTGGGACGCTGAATAAAAGAAGTTTAATCGCCGGCAAACGAAAACCCGCCATTTCCCGTAAACCCCGGACTCGGTCCGTATAGTGAAAAGTATACAAAGAAAGTACCCAGGGAGTAAACTCATTTCCCGAACGAATTTTTAAATTATTTTTTCACCACTAAAACGCATGAGACTTGTAGTTTTCAAAAATGTTTTCATTTTTGATGAGACGCTTAATAAAAGAAGTTTAATCGCCAGCAAACGAAAACCTGCGATTTCCCGTAAATCCCGGACTCGGCCCGTATAGTCAAAAGTATACAAAGAAAGTAACCAGGGAGTAAACTCATTTTCTGAACGATTTTTTATATTATTTTTTCACCACTAAAACGCATAAGACTTGTAGTTTTCAAAAATGTTTTCATTTTTGTTGGGACGCTGAATAAAAGAAGTTTAATCGCCGGCAAACGAAAACCCGCCATTTCCCGTAAACCCCGGACTCGGTCCGTATAGTGAAAAGTATACAAAGAAAGTACCCAGGGAGTAAACTCATTTCCCGAGCGATTTTTTAAATTATTTTTTCACCACTAAAACGCATGAGACTTGTAGTTTTCAAAAATGTTTTCATTTTTGATGAGACGCTTAATTAAAGAGGTTTAATCGCCGGCAAACGAAAACCCGCGATTTCCCGTAAATCCCGGGCTTGGCCCGCATAGTCGAATGTATACAAAGAAAGTACCCAGGGAGTAAACTAATTTCCCGAACGATTTTTTAATTTTTTTTTCATCACTAAAACGCATGGGACTTGTAGTTTTTAAAAATGTTTTCATTTTTGATGAGACGCTTAATGAAAGAGGTTTAATCGCCGGCAAACGAAAACCCGCGATTTCACGTAAATCCCGGACTCGGCCCGTATAGTCAAAAGTACACAAAGAAAGTATCCAGGGAGTAAACTCATTTCCCGAACGATTTTTTAAATTATTTTTTCACCACTAAAACGCATGAGACTTGTAGTTTTCAAAAATGTTTTCATTTTTGATGAGACGCTTAATGAAGGAGGTTTAATCGCCGGCAAACGAAAACCCGCGATTTCCCGTAAATCCCGGGCTTGGCCCGCATAGTCGAATGTATACAAAGAAAGTACCCAGGGAGTAAACTCATTTCCCGAACGATTTTTTAAATTATTTTTTCACCCCTAAAACGCCTGAGACTTGTAGTTTTAAAAAATGTTTTCATTTTTGATGAGACGCTGAATAAAAGAAGTTCAATCGCCGGCAAACAAAAACCCGCCATTTCCCGTAAACCCCGGACTCGGCCCGTATAGTCAAAAGTATACAAAGAAAGTACCCAGGGAGTAAACTCATTTCCCGAACGATTTTTTAAATTATTTTTTCACCACTAAAACGCATGAGACTTGTAGTTTTCAAAAATGTTTTCATTTTTGATGAGACGCTTAATAAAAGAAGTTTAATCGCCAGCAAACGAAAACCTGCGATTTCCCGTAAATCCCTGACTCGGCCCGTATAGTCAAAAGTATACAAAGAAAGTAACCAGGGAGTAAACTCATTTTCTGAACGATTTTTTATATTATTTTTTCACCACTAAAACGCATGAGACTTGTAGTTTTTAAAAATGTTTTCATTTTTGTTGGGACGCTGAATAAAAGAAGTTTAATCGCCGGCAAACGAAAACCCGCCATTTCCCGTAAACCCCGGACTCGGCCCGTATAGTCAAAAGTATACAAAGAAAGTACCCAGGGAGTAAACTCATTTCCCGAACGATTTTTTAAATTATTTTTTCACCACTAAAACGCATGAGACTTGTAGTTTTCAAAAATGTTTTCATTTTTGATGAGACGCTTAATAAAAGAAGTTTAATCGCCAGCAAACGAAAACCTGCGATTTCCCGTAAATCCCTGACTCGGCCCGTATAGTCAAAAGTATACAAAGAAAGTAACCAGGGAGTAAACTCATTTTCTGAACGATTTTTTATATTATTTTTTCACCACTAAAACGCATGAGACTTGTAGTTTTCAAAAATGTTTTCATTTTTGTTGGGACGCTGAATAAAAGAAGTTTAATCGCCGGCAAACGAAAACCCGCCATTTCCCGTAAACCCCGGACTCGGTCCGTATAGTGAAAAGTATACAAAGAAAGTACCCAGGGAGTAAACTCATTTCCCGAACGAATTTTTAAATTATTTTTTCACCACTAAAACGCATGAGACTTGTAGTTTTCAAAAATGTTTTCATTTTTGATGAGACGCTTAATAAAAGAAGTTTAATCGCCAGCAAACGAAAACCTGCGATTTCCCGTAAATCCCGGACTCGGCCCGTATAGTCAAAAGTATACAAAGAAAGTAACCAGGGAGTAAACTCATTTTCTGAACGATTTTTTATATTATTTTTTCACCACTAAAACGCATAAGACTTGTAGTTTTCAAAAATGTTTTCATTTTTGTTGGGACGCTGAATAAAAGAAGTTTAATCGCCGGCAAACGAAAACCCGCCATTTCCCGTAAACCCCGGACTCGGTCCGTATAGTGAAAAGTATACAAAGAAAGTACCCAGGGAGTAAACTCATTTCCCGAGCGATTTTTTAAATTATTTTTTCACCACTAAAACGCATGAGACTTGTAGTTTTCAAAAATGTTTTCATTTTTGATGAGACGCTTAATTAAAGAGGTTTAATCGCCGGCAAACGAAAACCCGCGATTTCCCGTAAATCCCGGGCTTGGCCCGCATAGTCGAATGTATACAAAGAAAGTACCCAGGGAGTAAACTAATTTCCCGAACGATTTTTTAATTTTTTTTTCATCACTAAAACGCATGGGACTTGTAGTTTTTAAAAATGTTTTCATTTTTGATGAGACGCTTAATGAAAGAGGTTTAATCGCCGGCAAACGAAAACCCGCGATTTCACGTAAATCCCGGACTCGGCCCGTATAGTCAAAAGTACACAAAGAAAGTATCCAGGGAGTAAACTCATTTCCCGAACGATTTTTTAAATTATTTTTTCACCACTAAAACGCATGAGACTTGTAGTTTTCAAAAATGTTTTCATTTTTGATGAGACGCTTAATGAAGGAGGTTTAATCGCCGGCAAACGAAAACCCGCGATTTCCCGTAAATCCCGGGCTTGGCCCGCATAGTCGAATGTATACAAAGAAAGTACCCAGGGAGTAAACTCATTTCCCGAACGATTTTTTAAATTATTTTTTCACCCCTAAAACGCCTGAGACTTGTAGTTTTAAAAAATGTTTTCATTTTTGATGAGACGCTGAATAAAAGAAGTTTAATCGCCGGCAAACAAAAACCCGCCATTTCCCGTAAACCCCGGACTCGGCCCGTATAGTCAAAAGTATACAAAGAAAGTACCCAGGGAGTAAACTCATTTCCCGAACGATTTTTTAAATTATTTTTTCACCACTAAAACGCATGAGACTTGTAGTTTTCAAAAATGTTTTCATTTTTGATGAAACGCTTAATAAAAGAAGTTTAATCGCCAGCAAACGAAAACCTGCGATTTCCCGTAAATCCCTGACTCGGCCCGTATAGTCAAAAGTATACAAAGAAAGTAACCAGGGAGTAAACTCATTTTCTGAACGATTTTTTATATTATTTTTTCACCACTAAAACGCATGAGACTTGTAGTTTTCAAAAATGTTTTCATTTTTGTTGGGACGCTGAATAAAAGAAGTTTAATCGCCGGCAAACGAAAACCCGCCATTTCCCGTAAACCCCGGACTCGGTCCGTTTAGTGAAAAGTATACAAAGAAAGTACCCAGGGAGTAAACTCATTTCCCGAACGAATTTTTAAATTATTTTTTCACCACTAAAACGCATGAGACTTGTAGTTTTCAAAAATGTTTTCATTTTTGATGAGACGCTTAATAAAAGAAGTTTAATCGCCAGCAAACGAAAACCTGCGATTTCCCGTAAATCCCGGACTCGGCCCGTATAGTCAAAAGTATACAAAGAAAGTAACCAGGGAGTAAACTCATTTTCTGAACGATTTTTTATATTATTTTTTCACCACTAAAACGCATGAGACTTGTAGTTTTCAAAAATGTTTTCATTTTTGTTGGGACGCTGAATAAAAGAAGTTTAATCGCCGGCAAACGAAAACCCGCCATTTCCCGTAAACCCCGGACTCGGTCCGTATAGTGAAAAGTATACAAAGAAAGTACCCAGGGAGTAAACTCATTTCCAGAACGATTTTTTAATTTATCTTTTCACCACTAAAACGCATGAGACTTGTAGTTTTCAAAAATGTTTTCATTTTTGATGAGACGCTGAATAAAAGAAGTTTAATCGCCGCCATAGGAAAACCTGCGGTTTCCCGTAAATCCCGGACTCGGCCCGTATAGTCATAAGTACACAAAGAAAGTACCCAGGGAGTAAACTCATTTCCCCAACGATTTTTTATATTATTATTACACCACTAAAGCCCATGAGACTTGTAGTTTTTAAAAATGTTTTCATTTTTGATGAGACGCTGAATAAAAGGAGTTTAATCGCCGGCAAACAAAAAAACGCCATTTCCCGTAAACCCCGGACTCGGTCCGTATAGTCAAAAGTATACAAAGAAAGTACCCAGGGAGTAAACTCATTTCCCGAGCGATTTTTTAAATTATTTTTTCACCACTAAAACGCATGAGACTTGTAGTTTTCAAAAATGTTTTCATTTTTGATGAGACGCTTAATGAAAGAGGTTTAATCGCCGGCAAACGAAAACCCGCGATTTCCCGTAAATCCCGGGCTTGGCCCGCATAGTCGAATGTATACAAAGAAAGTACCCAGGGAGTAAACTAATTTCCCGAACGATTTTTTAATTTTTTTTTCATCACTAAAACGCATGGGACTTGTAGTTTTTAAAAATGTTTTCATTTTTGATGAGACGCTTAATGAAAGAGGTTTACTCGCCGGCAAACGAAAACCCGCGAGTTCACGTAAATCCCGGACTCGGCCCGTATAGTCAAAAGTACACAAAGAAAGTATCCAGGGAGTAAACTCATTTCCCGAACGATTTTTTAAATTATTTTTTCACCACTAAAACGCATGAGACTTGTAGTTTTCAAAAATGTTTTCATTTTTGATGAGACGCTTAATGAAGGAGGTTTAATCGCCGGCAAACGAAAACCCGCGATTTCCCGTAAATCCCGGGCTTGGCCCGCATAGTCGAATGTATACAAAGAAAGTACCCAGGGAGTAAAATCATTTCCCGAACGATTTTTTAAATTATTTTTTCACCACTAAAACGCATGAGACTTGTAGTTTTCAAAAATGTTTTCATTTTTGATGAGACGCTTAATGAAAGAGGTTTAATCGCCGGCAAGCGAAAACCCGCGATTTCCCGTAAATCCCGGGCTTGGCCCGCATAGTCGAATGTATACAAAGAAAGTACCCAGGGAGTAAACTAATTTCCCGAACGATTTTTTAATTTTTTTTTCATCACTAAAACGCCTGAGACTTGTAGTTTTAAAAAATGTTTTCATTTTTGATGAGACGCTGAATAAAAGAAGTTTAATCGCCGGCAAACAAAAACCCGCCATTTCCCGTAAACCCCGGACTCGGCCCGTATAGTCAAAAGTATACAAAGAAAGTACCCAGGGAGTAAACTCATTTCCCGAACGATTTTTTAAATTATTTTTTCACCACTAAAACGCATGAGACTTGTAGTTTTCAAAAATGTTTTCATTTTTGATGAGACGCTTAATAAAAGAAGTTTAATCGCCAGCAAACGAAAACCTGCGATTTCCCGTAAATCCCTGACTCGGCCCGTATAGTCAAAAGTATACAAAGAAAGTAACCAGGGAGTAAATTCATTTTCTGAACGATTTTTTATATTATTTTTTCACCACTAAAACGCATGAGACTTGTAGTTTTCAAAAATGTTTTCATTTTTGATGAGACGCTTAATAAAAGAAGTTTAATCGCCAGCAAACGAAAACCTGCGATTTCCCGTAAATCCCTGACTCGGCCCGTATAGTCAAAAGTATACAAAGAAAGTAACCAGGGAGTAAACTCATTTTCTGAACGATTTTTTATATTATTTTTTCACCACTAAAACGCATGAGACTTGTAGTTTTCAAAAATGTTTTCATTTTTGTTGGGACGCTGAATAAAAGAAGTTTAATCGCCGGCAAACGAAAACCCGCCATTTCCCGTAAACCCCGGACTCGGTCCGTATAGTGAAAAGTATACAAAGAAAGTACCCAGGGAGTAAACTCATTTCCAGAACGATTTTTTAAATTATCTTTTCACCACTAAAACGCATGAGACTTGTAGTTTTCAAAAATGTTTTCATTTTTGATGAGACGCTGAATAAAAGAAGTTTAATCGCCGCCATAGGAAAACCTGCGGTTTCCCGTAAATCCCGGACTCGGCCCGTATAGTCATAAGTACACAAAGAAAGTACCCAGGGAGTAAACTCATTTCCCCAACGATTTTTTATATTATTATTTCACCACTAAAGCCCATGAGACTTGTAGTTTTTAAAAATGTTTTCATTTTTGATGAGACGCTGAATAAAAGGAGTTTAATCGCCGGCAAACAAAAAAACGCCATTTCCCGTAAACCCCGGACTTGGTCTGTATAGTCAAAAGTATACAAAGAAAGTACCCAGGGAGTAAACTCATTTCCCGAGCGATTTTTTAAATTATTTTTTCACCACTAAAACGCATGAGACTTGTAGTTTTCAAAAATGTTTTCATTTTTGATGAGACGCTTAATGAAAGAGGTTTAATCGCCGGCAAACGAAAACCCGCGATTTCACGTAAATCCCGGACTCGGCCCGTATAGTCAAAAGTACACAAAGAAAGTACCCAGGGAGTAAACTCATTTCCCGAACGATTTTTTATATTATTTTTTCACCACTAAAACGCATGAGACTTGTAGTTTTCAAAAATGTTTTCATTTTTGTTGGGACGCTGAATTAAAGAAGTTTAATCGCCGGCAAACGAAAACCCGCCATTTCCCGTAAACCCCGGACTCGGTCCGTATAGTGAAAAGTATACAAAGAAAGTACCCAGGGAGTAAACTCATTTCCAGAACGATTTTTTAAATTATCTTTTCACCACTAAAACGCATGAGACTTGTAGTTTTCAAAAATGTTTTCATTTTTGATGAGACGCTGAATAAAAGAAGTTTAATCGCCGCCATAGGAAAACCTGCGGTTTCCCGTAAATCCCGGACTCGGCCCGTATAGTCATAAGTACACAAAGAAAGTACCCAGGGAGTAAACTCATTTCCCCAACGATCTTTTATATTATTATTACACCACTAAAGCCCATGAGACTTGTAGTTTTTAAAAATGTTTTCATTTTTGATGAGACGCTGAATAAAAGGAGTTTAATCGCCAGCAAACAAAAAAACGCCATTTCCCGTAAACCCCGGACTCGGTCCGTATAGTCAAAAGTATACAAAGAAAGTACCCAGGGAGTAAACTCATTTCCCGAGCGATTTTTTAAATTATTTTTTCACCACTAAAACGCATGAGACTTGTAGTTTTCAAAAATGTTTTCATTTTTGATGAGACGCTTAATGAAAGAGGTTTAATCGCCGGCAAACGAAAACCCGCGATTTCCCGTAAATCCCGGGCTTGGCCCGCATAGTCGAATGTATACAAAGAAAGTACCCAGGGAGTAAACTAATTTCCCGAACGATTTTTTAATTTTTTTTTCATCACTAAAACGCATGGGACTTGTAGTTTTTAAAAATGTTTTCATTTTTGATGAGACGCTTAATGAAAGAGGTTTAATCGCCGGCAAACGAAAACCTGCGATTTCACGTAAATCCCGGACTCGGCCCGTATAGTCAAAAGTACACAAAGAAAGTATCCAGGGAGTAAACTCATTTCCCGAACGATTTTTTAAATTATTTTTTCACCACTAAAACGCATGAGACTTGTAGTTTTCAAAAATGTTTTCATTTTTGATGAGACGCTTAATGAAGGAGGTTTAATCGCCGGCAAACGAAAACCCGCGATTTCCCGTAAATCCCGGGCTTGGCCCGCATAGTCGAATGTATACAAAGAAAGTACCCAGGGAGTAAACTCATTTCCCGAACGATTTTTTAAATTATTTTTTCACCCCTAAAACGCCTGAGACTTGTAGTTTTAAAAAATGTTTTCATTTTTGATGAGACGCTGAATAAAAGAAGTTCAATCGCCGGCAAACAAAAACCCGCCATTTCCCGTAAACCCCGGACTCGGCCCGTATAGTCAAAAGTATACAAAGAAAGTACCCAGGAAGTAAACTCATTTCCCGAACGATTTTTTATATTATTTTTTCACCACTAAAACGCATGAGACTTGTAGTTTTTAAAAATGTTTTCATTTTTGTTGGGACGCTGAATAAAAGAAGTTTAATCGCCGGCAAACGAAAACCCGCCATTTCCCGTAAACCCCGGACTCGGCCCGTATAGTCAAAAGTATACAAAGAAAGTACCCAGGGAGTAAACTCATTTCCCGAACGATTTTTTAAATTATTTTTTCACCACTAAAACGCATGAGACTTGTAGTTTTCAAAAATGTTTTCATTTTTGATGAGACGCTTAATAAAAGAAGTTTAATCGCCAGCAAACGAAAACCTGCGATTTCCCGTAAATCCCTGACTCGGCCCGTATAGTCAAAAGTATACAAAGAAAGTAACCAGGGAGTAAACTCATTTTCTGAACGATTTTTTATATTATTTTTTCACCACTAAAACGCATGAGACTTGTAGTTTTCAAAAATGTTTTCATTTTTGTTGGGACGCTGAATAAAAGAAGTTTAATCGCCGGCAAACGAAAACCCGCCATTTCCCGTAAACCCCGGACTCGGTCCGTATAGTGAAAAGTATACAAAGAAAGTACCCAGGGAGTAAACTCATTTCCCGAACGAATTTTTAAATTATTTTTTCACCACTAAAACGCATGAGACTTGTAGTTTTCAAAAATGTTTTCATTTTTGATGAGACGCTTAATAAAAGAAGTTTAATCGCCAGCAAACGAAAACCTGCGATTTCCCGTAAATCCCGGACTCGGCCCGTATAGTCAAAAGTATACAAAGAAAGTAACCAGGGAGTAAACTCATTTTCTGAACGATTTTTTATATTATTTTTTCACCACTAAAACGCATGAGACTTGTAGTTTTCAAAAATGTTTTCATTTTTGTTGGGACGCTGAATAAAAGAAGTTTAATCGCCGGCAAACGAAAACCCGCCATTTCCCGTAAACCCCGGACTCGGTCCGTATAGTGAAAAGTATACAAAGAAAGTACCCAGGGAGTAAACTCATTTCCAGAACGATTTTTTAAATTATCTTTTCACCACTAAAACGCATGAGACTTGTAGTTTTCAAAAATGTTTTCATTTTTGATGAGACGCTGAATAAAAGAAGTTTAATCGCCGCCATAGGAAAACCTGCGGTTTCCCGTAAATCCCGGACTCGGCCCGTATAGTCATAAGTACACAAAGAAAGTACCCAGGGAGTAAACTCATTTCCCCAACGATTTTTTATATTATTATTACACCACTAAAGCCCATGAGACTTGTAGTTTTTAAAAATGTTTTCATTTTTGATGAGACGCTGAATAAAAGGAGTTTAATCGCCGGCAAACAAAAAAACGCCATTTCCCGTAAACCCCGGACTCGGTCCGTATAGTCAAAAGTATACAAAGAAAGTACCCAGGGAGTAAACTCATTTCCCGAGCGATTTTTTAAATTATTTTTTCACCACTAAAACGCATGAGACTTGTAGTTTTCAAAAATGTTTTCATTTTTGATGAGACGCTTAATGAAAGAGGTTTAATCGCCGGCAAACGAAAACCCGCGATTTCCCGTAAATCCCGGGCTTGGCCCGCATAGTCGAATGTATACAAAGAAAGTACCCAGGGAGTAAACTAATTTCCCGAACGATTTTTTAATTTTTTTTTCATCACTAAAACGCATGGGACTTGTAGTTTTTAAAAATGTTTTCATTTTTGATGAGACGCTTAATGAAAGAGGTTTAATCGCCGGCAAACGAAAACCCGCGATTTCCCGTAAATCCCGGGCTTGGCCCGCATAGTCGAATGTATACAAAGAAAGTACCCAGGGAGTAAACTCATTTCCCGAACGATTTTTTAAATTATTTTTTCACCCCTAAAACGCCTGAGACTTGTAGTTTTAAAAAATGTTTTCATTTTTGATGAGACGCTGAATAAAAGAAGTTTAATCGCTGGCAAACAAAAACCCGCCATTTCCCGTAAACCCCGGACTCGGCCCGTATAGTCAAAAGTATACAAAGAAAGTACCCAGGGAGTAAACTCATTTCCCGAACGATTTTTTAAATTATTTTTTCACCACTAAAACGCATGAGACTTGTAGTTTTCAAAAATGTTTTCATTTTTGATGAGACGCTTAATAAAAGAAGTTTAATCGCCAGCAAACGAAAACCTGCGATTTCCCGTAAATCCCTGACTCGGCCCGTATAGTCAAAAGTATACAAAGAAAGTAACCAGGGAGTAAACTCATTTTCTGAACGATTTTTTATATTATTTTTTCACCACTAAAACGCATGAGACTTGTAGTTTTCAAAAATGTTTTCATTTTTGTTGGGACGCTGAATAAAAGAAGTTTAATCGCCGGCAAACGAAAACCCGCCATTTCCCGTAAACCCCGGACTCGGTCCGTTTAGTGAAAAGTATACAAAGAAAGTACCCAGGGAGTAAACTCATTTCCCGAACGAATTTTTAAATTATTTTTTCACCACTAAAACGCATGAGACTTGTAGTTTTCAAAAATGTTTTCATTTTTGATGAGACGCTTAATAAAAGAAGTTTAATCGCCAGCAAACGAAAACCTGCGATTTCCCGTAAATCCCGGACTCGGCCCGTATAGTCAAAAGTATACAAAGAAAGTAACCAGGGAGTAAACTCATTTTCTGAACGATTTTTTATATTATTTTTTCACCACTAAAACGCATGAGACTTGTAGTTTTCAAAAATGTTTTCATTTTTGTTGGGACGCTGAATAAAAGAAGTTTAATCGCCGGCAAACGAAAACCCGCCATTTCCCGTAAACCCCGGACTCGGTCCGTATAGTGAAAAGTATACAAAGAAAGTACCCAGGGAGTAAACTCATTTCCAGAACGATTTTTTAATTTATCTTTTCACCACTAAAACGCATGAGACTTGTAGTTTTCAAAAATGTTTTCATTTTTGATGAGACGCTGAATAAAAGAAGTTTAATCGCCGCCATAGGAAAACCTGCGGTTTCCCGTAAATCCCGGACTCGGCCCGTATAGTCATAAGTACACAAAGAAAGTACCCAGGGAGTAAACTCATTTCCCCAACGATTTTTTATATTATTATTACACCACTAAAGCCCATGAGACTTGTAGTTTTTAAAAATGTTTTCATTTTTGATGAGACGCTGAATAAAAGGAGTTTAATCGCCGGCAAACAAAAAAACGCCATTTCCCGTAAACCCCGGACTCGGTCCGTATAGTCAAAAGTATACAAAGAAAGTACCCAGGGAGTAAACTCATTTCCCGAGCGATTTTTTAAATTATTTTTTCACCACTAAAACGCATGAGACTTGTAGTTTTCAAAAATGTTTTCATTTTTGATGAGACGCTTAATGAAAGAGGTTTAATCGCCGGCAAACGAAAACCCGCGATTTCCCGTAAATCCCGGGCTTGGCCCGCATAGTCGAATGTATACAAAGAAAGTACCCAGGGAGTAAACTAATTTCCCGAACGATTTTTTAATTTTTTTTTCATCACTAAAACGCATGGGACTTGTAGTTTTTAAAAATGTTTTCATTTTTGATGAGACGCTTAATGAAAGAGGTTTACTCGCCGGCAAACGAAAACCCGCGATTTCACGTAAATCCCGGACTCGGCCCGTATAGTCAAAAGTACACAAAGAAAGTATCCAGGGAGTAAACTCATTTCCCGAACGATTTTTTAAATTATTTTTTCACCACTAAAACGCATGAGACTTGTAGTTTTCAAAAATGTTTTCATTTTTGATGAGACGCTTAATGAAGGAGGTTTAATCGCCGGCAAACGAAAACCCGCGATTTTCCGTAAATCCCGGGCTTGGCCCGCATAGTCGAATGTATACAAAGAAAGTACCCAGGGAGTAAACTCATTTCCCGAACGATTTTTTAAATTATTTTTTCACCACTAAAACGCATGAGACTTGTAGTTTTCAAAAATGTTTTCATTTTTGATGAGACGCTTAATGAAAGAGGTTTAATCGCCGGCAAGCGAAAACCCGCGATTTCCCGTAAATCCCGGGCTTGGCCCGCATAGTCGAATGTATACAAAGAAAGTACCCAGGGAGTAAACTAATTTCCCGAACGATTTTTTAATTTTTTTTTCATCACTAAAACGCCTGAGACTTGTAGTTTTAAAAAATGTTTTCATTTTTGATGAGACGCTGAATAAAAGAAGTTTAATCGCCGGCAAACAAAAACCCGCCATTTCCCGTAAACCCCGGACTCGGCCCGTATAGTCAAAAGTATACAAACAAAGTACCCAGGGAGTAAACTCATTTCCCGAACGATTTTTTAAATTATTTTTTCACCACTAAAACGCATGAGACTTGTAGTTTTCAAAAATGTTTTCATTTTTGATGAGACGCTTAATAAAAGAAGTTTAATCGCCAGCAAACGAAAACCTGCGATTTCCCGTAAATCCCTGACTCGGCCCGTATAGTCAAAAGTATACAAAGAAAGTAACCAGGGAGTAAATTCATTTTCTGAACGATTTTTTATATTATTTTTTCACCACTAAAACGCATGAGACTTGTAGTTTTCAAAAATGTTTTCATTTTTGATGAGACGCTTAATAAAAGAAGTTTAATCGCCAGCAAACGAAAACCTGCGATTTCCCGTAAATCCCTGACTCGGCCCGTATAGTCAAAAGTATACAAAGAAAGTAACCAGGGAGTAAACTCATTTTCTGAACGATTTTTTATATTATTTTTTCACCACTAAAACGCATGAGACTTGTAGTTTTCAAAAATGTTTTCATTTTTGTTGGGACGCTGAATAAAAGAAGTTTAATCGCCGGCAAACGAAAACCCGCCATTTCCCGTAAACCCCGGACTCGGTCCGTATAGTGAAAAGTATACAAAGAAAGTACCCAGGGAGTAAACTCATTTCCAGAACGATTTTTTAAATTATCTTTTCACCACTAAAACGCATGAGACTTGTAGTTTTCAAAAATGTTTTCATTTTTGATGAGACGCTGAATAAAAGAAGTTTAATTGCCGCCATAGGAAAACCTGCGGTTTCCCGTAAATCCCGGACTCGGCCCGTATAGTCATAAGTACACAAAGAAAGTACCCAGGGAGTAAACTCATTTCCCCAACGATTTTTTATATTATTATTTCACCACTAAAGCCCATGAGACTTGTAGTTTTTAAAAATGTTTTCATTTTTGATGAGACGCTGAATAAAAGGAGTTTAATCGCCGGCAAACAAAAAAACGCCATTTCCCGTAAACCCCGGACTTGGTCTGTATAGTCAAAAGTATACAAAGAAAGTACCCAGGGAGTAAACTCATTTCCCGAGCGATTTTTTAAATTATTTTTTCACCACTAAAACGCATGAGACTTGTAGTTTTCAAAAATGTTTTCATTTTTGATGAGACGCTTAATGAAAGAGGTTTAATCGCCGGCAAACGAAAACCCGCGATTTCCCGTAAATCCCGGGCTTGGCCCGCATAGTCGAATGTATACAAAGAAAGTACCCAGGGAGTAAACTAATTTCCCGAACGATTTTTTAATTTTTTTTTCATCACTAAAACGCATGAGACTTGTAGTTTTTAAAAATGTTTTCATTTTTGATGGGACGCTTAATGAAAGAGGTTTAATCGCCGGCAAACGAAAATCCGCGATTTCACGTAAATCCCGGACTCGGCCCGTATAGTCAAAAGTACACAAAGAAAGTACCCAGGGAGTAAACTCATTTCCCGAACGATTTTTTAAATTATTTTTTCACCACTAAAACGCATAAGACTTGTAGTTTTTAAAAGTGTTTTCATTTTTGATGAGACGCTTAATGAAAGAGGTTTAATCGCCGGCAAGCGAAAACCCGCGATTTCCCGTAAATCCTGGGCTTGGCCCGCATAGTCGAATGTATACAAAGAAAGTACCCAGGGAGTAAACTAATTTCCCGAACGATTTTTTAATTTTTTTTTCATCACTAAAGCGCCTGAGACTTGTAGTTTTTAAAAATGTTTTCATTTTTGATGAGACGCTGAATAAAAGAAGTTTAATCGCCGGCAAACGAAAACCCGCCATTTCCCGTAAACCCCGGACTCGGCCCGTATAGTCAAAAGTATACAAAGAAAGTACCCAGGAAGTAAACTCATTTCCCGAACGATTTTTTATATCATTTTTTCACCACTAAAACGCATGAGACTTGTAGTTTTCAAAAATGTTTTCATTTTTGATGGGACGCTGAATAAAAGAAGTTTAATCGCCGGCAAACGAAAACCCGCGATTTCCCGTAAATCCCGGACTCAACCCGTATAGTGAAAAATATACAAAGAAAGTACCCAGGGAGTACACTCATTTCCCGAACGATTTTTTAAATTATTTTTCCACCACTATAACGCATGAGACTTGTAGGTTTCAAAAAAGTTTTCATTTTTGATGAGACGCTTAATGAAAGAGGTTTAATCGCCGGCAAACGAAAACCCGCCATTTCCCGTAAATCCCGGGCTTGGCCCGCATAGTCGAATGTATACAAAGAAAGTACCCAAGGGAGTGAACTAATTTCCCGAACGACTTTTCAAATTTTTTTTTCACCACTAAAACGCACGAGACTTGTAGTTTTTAAAAATGTTTTCATTTTTGATGAGACGCTGAATAAAAGAAGTTTAATCGCCGGCAAACGAAAACCCGCGACTTCCCGTAAATCCCGGACTCGGCCCGTATAGTCAAAAGTATACTAAGAAAGTACCCAGGGAGTAAACTCATTTCCCGAACGATTTTTTAAATTATTTTTTCACCACTAAAACGCATGAGACTTGTAGTTTTCAGAAATGTTTTCATTTTTGATGAGACGCTTAATGAAAGTGGTTTAATCGCCGGTAAACGAAAACCCGCGATTTCCCGTAAATCCCGGGTTTGGCCCGTATAGTCGAATGTATACAAAGAAAGTTCCCTGTGAGTAAACTCATTTCCAAAACGATTTTTTAAAGTATCTTTTCATCACTAAAACGCATGAGACTTTTAGTTTTCAAAAATGTTTTCATTTTTGATGAGACGCTGAATAAAAGAAGTTTAATCGCCGGCAAACGAAAACCTGCGATTTCCCGTAAATCCCGGACTCGGCCCGTATAGTCAAAAGTATACAAAGAAAGTACCCAGGGAGAAAACTCATTTCCCGAACGATTTTTAATGTTATTATTTCACCACTAAAGCCCATGAGACTTGTAGTTTTTAAAAATGTTTTCATTTTTGATGAGACGGTGAATAAAAGGAGTTTAATCGCCGGCAAACGAAAACCCGCCATTTCCCGTAAACCCCGGACTCGGTCCGTATAGTCAAAAGTATACAAAGAAAGTACCCAGGGAGTAAACTCATTTCCAGAACGATTTTTTAAATTATCTTTTCACTACTAAAACGCATGAGACTTGTAGTTTTCAAAAATGTTTTCATTTTTGATGAGACGCTGAATAAAAGAAGTTTAATCGCCGGCAAACGAAAACCCGCCATTTCCCGTAAACCCCAGACTCGGTCCGTATAGTCAAAAGTATACAAAGAAAGTACCCAGGGAGTAAACTCATTTCCCAAACGATTTTTTTAATTTATTTTTTCACCACTAAAACGCATGAGACTTGTAGTTTTCAAAAATGTTTTCATTTTTGATGAGACGCTGAATAAAAGACGTTTCATCGCCGGCAAACGAAAACCTGCGATTTCCCGTAAATCCCGGACTCGGCCCGTATAGTCAAAAGTATACAAAGAAAGTACCCAGGGAGTAAACTCATTTCCCGAAGGATTTTTTAAATTATTTTTTCACCACTAAAACGCATGAGACATGTAGTTTCAAAAATGTTTTCAATTTTGATGAGACGCTTAATGAAAGAGGTTTAATCGCCGGCAGTTTTCAAAAATGTTTTCATTTTTGATGAGACGCTGAATAAAAGAAGTTCAATCGCCGGCAAACGAAAACCTGCGATTTCCCGAAATCCCGGACTCGGCCCGTATAGTCAAAAGTATACAAAGAAAGTAACCAGGGAGTAAACTTATTTCCCGAACGATTTTTTATATTATTTTTTCACCACTAAAACGCATGAGACTTGTAGTTTTCAAAAATGGTTTCATTTTTGATGAGACGCTTAATAAAAGAGGTTTAATCGCCGGCAAACGAAAACCTGCGATTTCCCGTAAATCCCGGGCTTGGCCCGTATAGTCTAATGTATACAAAGAAAGTACCCAGGGAGTAAACTGATTTCCCGAACGATTTTTTAAATGATTTTTTCACCACTAAAACGCATGAGACTTGTAGTTTTCAAAAGTGTTTTCATTTTTGATGAGACGCTGAGTAAAAGAAGTTTTGTCGCCGGCAAACGAAAACCTGCGATTTCCCGTAAATCCCAGGCTTGGCCCGTATAGTCGAATGTATACAAAGAAAGTACCCAGGGAGTAAACTCATTTCCCGAACGAATTTTTAAATTATTTTTTCACCACTAAAACGCATGAGACTTGTATTTTTCAAAAGTGTTTTCATTTTTGATGAGACGCTGAATTAAAGAAGTTTAATTGCCGGCAAACGAAAACCCGCGATTTCCCGTAAATCCCGGGCTTGGACAGTACAGTAGAATGTATATAAAGAAAGTACCCAGGGAGTAAACTGATTTCCCGAACGATTATTCAAATTATTTTTGCACCACTAAAACGAATGAGACTTGTAGTTTTCAAAAATGATTTCATTTTTGATGAGACGCTGAATAAAAGAAGTTTAATCGCCGGCAAACGAAAACCTGCGATTTCCCGTAAATCTTGGACTCGGCCCGTATAGTCAAAAGTGTACAAACAAAGTACCCAGGGAGTAAACTCATTTCCCGAACGATTTTTTGTATTATTATTTAACCCCTAAAGCCCATGAGACTTGTAGTTTTTAAAAATGTTTTCATTTTTGATGAGACGCTGAATAAAAGGAGTTTAATCGCCGGCAAAAGAAAACCCGCCATTTCCCGTAAACCCCGGACTCGGTCCGTATAGTCAAAAGTATACAAAGAAAGTACCCAGGGAGTAAACTCATTTCCCGAACGATTTTTTAAATTATTTTTTCACCACTAAAACGCATGAGACTTGTAGGTTTGAAAAATGTTTTCATTTTTGATCCGACGCTTAATAAAAGAAGTTTAATCGCCGGCAAACGAAAACTCGCGATTTCCCGTAAATCCCGGGCTTGGCCGGTATAGTCAAAAGTATACAAAGAAAGTAACCAGGGACTAAACTCATTTCCCGAACGATTTTTTAAATTATTTTTTCACCACTAAAACGCATGAGACTTGTAGTTTTCAAAAATGTTTTCATTTTTGATGAGACGCTGAATAAAAGAAGTTTAATCGCCGGCAAACGAAAACCTGCGACTTCCCGTAAATCCCGGACTCGGCCCGTATAGTCAAAAGTATACGAAGAAAGTACCCAGGGAGTAAACTCATTTCCCGAACGATTTTTTAAATTATTTTTTCACCACTAAAACGCATGAGACTTGTAGGTTTCAAAAATGTTTTCATTTTTGATCCGACGCTGAATAAAAAAAGTTTAATCGCCGGCAAACGAAAACTCGCGATTTCCCGTAAATCTCGGGCTTGGCCGGTATAGTCAAAAGTATACAAAGAAAGTACCCAGGGAGTAAACTGATTTCCCGAACGATTTTTTAAATTACTTTTTTACCACTATAACGCATGAGACTTGTAGTTTTCAAAAGTGTTTTCATTTTTGATGAGACGCTTAATAAAAGAAGTTTTATCGCCGGCAAACGAAAACCAGCGATTTCCTGTAAATCCCGGGCTTGGCCCGTATAGTTGAATGTATATAAAGAAAGTACCCAGGGAGTAAACTCATTTCCCGAACGATTTTTTAAATTATTTTTTCACCACTAAAACGCATGAGACTTGTAGTTTTCAGAAATGTTTTCATTTTTGATGAGACGCTTAATAAAAGTGGTTTAATCGCCGGCAAACGAAAACCCGCGATTTCCCGTAAATCCCGGGCTTGGCCCGTATAGTCGAATGTTTACAAAGAAAGTACCCAGGGAGTAAACTCATTTCCCGAACGATTTTTCAAATTATTTTTGCACCACTAGAACGAATGAGACTTGTAGTTTTCAAAAATGATTTCATTTTTGATGAGACGCTGAATAAAAGAAGTTTAATCGCCGGCAAACGAAAAGCTGCGATTCCCGTAAATCTTGGACTCGGCCCGTATAGTCAAAAGTATACAAACAAAGTACCCAGGGAGTAAACTCATTTCCCGAACGATTTTTTGTATTATTATTTCACCCCTAAAGCCCATGAGACTTGTAGTTTTTAAAAATGTTTTCATTTTTGATGAGACGCTGAATAAAAGGAGTTTAATCGCCGGCAAACGAAAACCCGCCATTTCCCGTAAACCCCGGACTCGGTCCGTATAGTCAAAAGTATACAAAGAAAGTAACCAGGGAGTAAACTCATTTCCCGAACGATTTTTTAAATTAATTTTTCACCACTAAAACGCATGAGACTTGTAGTTTTTAAAAATGTTTTCATTTTTGATGAGACGCTGAATAAAAGAAGTTTAATCGCCGGCAAACGAAAACCCGCGACTTCCCGTAAATCCCGGACTCAGCCCGTATAGTCAAAAGTATACGAAGAAAGTACCCAGGGAGTAAACTCATTTCCCGAACGATTTTTTAAATTATTTTTTCACCAATAAAACGCATGAGACTTGTAGGTTTCAAAAATGTTTTCATTTTTGATCCGACGCTGAATAAAAGAAGTTTAATCGCCGGCAAACGAAAACTCGCGATTTCCCGTAAATCCCGGGCTTGGCCGGTATAGTCAAAAGTATACAAAGAATGTAACCAGGGAGTAAACTCAATTCCCGAACGATTTTTTAAATTATTTTTTCACCACTAAAACGCATGAGACTTGTAGTTTTCAAAAATGTTTTCATTTTTGATGAGACGCTGAATAAAAGAAGTTTTATCGCCGGCAAACGAAAACCAGCGATTTCCTGTAAATCCCGGGCTTGGCCCGTATAGTTGAATGTATATAAAGAAAGTACCCAGGGAGTAAACTCATTTCCCGAACGATTTTTTAAATTATTTTTTCACCACTAAAACGCATGACACTTGTAGTTTTCAGAAATGTTTTCATTTTTGATGAGACGCTTAATAAAAGTGGTTTAATCGCCGGCAAACGAAAACCCGCGATTTCCCGTAAATCCCGGGCTTGGCCCGTATAGTCGAATGTTTACAAAGAAAGTACCCAGGGAGTAAACTCATTTCCCGAACGAATTTTTAAATTATTTTTTCACCACTAAAACGCATGAGACTAGTATTTTTCAAAAGTGTTTTCATTTTTGATGAGCCGCTGAATTAAAGAAGTTTAATTGCCGGGAAACGAAAACCCGCGATTTCCCGTAAATCCCGGGCTTGGACAGTACATTAGAATGTATATAAAGAAAGTACCCTGGGAGTAAACTGATTTTCCGAACGACTTTTCAAATTATTTTTGCACCACTAGAACGAATGAGACTTGTAGTTTTCAAAAATGATTTCATTTTTGATGAGACGCTGAATAAAAGAAGTTTAATCGCCGGCAAACGAAAACCTGCGATTTCCCGAAAATCTTGGACTCGGCCCGTATAGTCAAAAGTATACAAACAAAGTACCCAGGGAGTAAACTCATTTCCCGAACGATTTTTTGTATTATTATTTCACCCCTAAAGCCCATGAGACTTGTAGTTTTTAAAAATGTTTTCATTTTTGATGAGACGCTGAATAAAAGGAGTTTAATCGCCGGCAAACGAAAACCCGCCACCTCCCGTAAACCCCGGACTCGGTCCGTATAGTCAAAAGTATACAAAGAAAGTAACCAGGGAGTAAACTCATTTCCCGAACGATTTTTTAAATTAATTTTTCACCACTAAAACGCATGAGACTTGTAGTTTTTAAAAATGTTTTCATTTTTGATGAGACGCTGAATAAAAGAAGTTTAATCGCCGGCAAACGAAAACCCGCGACTTCCCGTAAATCCCGGACTCGGCCCGCATAGTCAAAAGTATACGAAGAAAGTACCCAGGGAGTAAACTCATTTCCCGAACGATTTTTTAAATTATTTTTTCACCACTAAAACGCATGAGACTTGTAGGTTTGAAAAATGTTTTCATTTTTGATCCGACGCTTAATAAAAGAAGTTTAATCGCCGGCAAACGAAAACTCGCGATTTCCCGTAAATCCCGGGCTTGGCCGGTATAGTCAAAAGTATACAAAGAAAGTAACCAGGGAGTAAACTCATTTCCCGAACGATTTTTTAAATTATTTTTTCACCACTAAAACGCATGAGACTTGTAGTTTTCAAAAATGTTTTCATTTTTGATGAGACGCTGAATAAAAGAAGTTTAATCGCCGGCAAACGAAAACCCGCGACTTCCCGTAAATCCCGGACTCGGCCCGTATAGTCAAAAGTATACGAAGAAAGTACCCAGGGAGTAAACTCATTTCCCGAACGATTTTTTAAATTATTTTTTCACCACTAAAACGCATGAGACTTGTAGGTTTCAAAAATGTTTTCATTTTTGATCCGACGCTGAATAAAAGAAGTTTAATCGCCGGCAAACGAAAACTCGCGATTTCTCGTAAATCCCGGGCTTGGCCGGTATAGTCAAAAGTATACAAAGAAAGTACCCAGGGAGTAAACTGATTTCCCGAACGATTTTTTAAATTATTTTTTTACCACTATAACGCATGAGACTTGTAGTTTTCCAAAGTGTTTTCATTTTTGATGAGACGCTGAATTAAAGAAGTTTAATTGCCGGCAAACGAAAACCCGCGATTTCCCGTAAATCCCGGGCTTGGACAGTACAGTAGAATGTATATAGAGAAAGTACCCAGGGAGTAAACTGATTTCCCGAACGATTATTCAAAGTATTTTTGCACCACTAGAACGAATGAGACTTGTAGTTTTCAAAAATGATTTCATTTTTGATTAGACGCTGAATAAAAGAAGTTTAATCGCCGGCAAACGAAAACCTGCGATTTCCCGTAAATCTTGGACTCGGCCCGTATAGTCAAAAGTGTACAAACAAAGTACCCAGGGAGTAAACTCATTTCCCGAACGATTTTTTAAATTATTTTTTCACCACTAAAACGCATGAGACTTGTAGGTTTGAAAAATGTTTTCATTTTTGATGAGACGCTTAATAAAAGAAGTTTAATCGCCGGCAAACGAAAACTCGCGATTTCCCGTAAATCCCGGGCTTGGCCGGTATAGTCAAAAGTATACAAAGAAAGTAACCAGGGAGTAAACTCATTTCCCGAACGATTTTTTAAATTATTTTTTCACCACTAAAACGCATGAGACTTGTAGTTTTCAAAAATGTTTTCATTTTTGATGAGACGCTGAATAAAAGAAGTTTAATCGCCGGCAAACGAAAACCCGCGACTTCCCGTAAATCCCGGACTCGGCCCGTATAGTCAAAAGTATACGAAGAAAGTACCCAGGGAGTAAACTCATTTCCCGAACGATTTTTTAAATTATTTTTTCACCACTAAAACGCATGAGACTTGTAGGTTTCAAAAATGTTTTCATTTTTGATCCGACGCTGAATAAAAGAAGTTTAATCGCCGGCAAACGAAAACCCGCGATTTCCTGTAAATCCCGGGCTTGGCCCGTATAGTTGAATGTATATGAAGAAAGTACCCAGGGAGTAAACTCATTTCCCGAACGATTTTTTAAATTATTTTTTCACCACTAAAACGCATGAGACTTGTAGTTTTCAGAAATGTTTTCATTTTTGATGAGACGCCTAATAAAAGTGGTTTAATCGCCGGCAAACGAAAACCCGCGATTTCCCGTAAATCCCGGGCTTGGCCCGTATAGTCGAATGTTTACAAAGAAAGTACCCAGGGAGTAAACTCATTTCCCGAACGAATTTTTAAATTATTTTTTCACCACTAAAACGCATGAGACTAGTATTTTTCAAAAGTGTTTTCATTTTTGATGAGACGCTGAATTAAAGAAGTTTAATTGCCGGCAAACGAAAACCCGCGATTTCCCGTAAATCCCGGGCTTGGACAGTACAGTAGAATGTATATAAAGAAAGTACCCAGGGAGTAAACTGATTTCCCGAACGATTTTTCAAATTATTTTTGCACCACTAGAACGAATGAGACTTGTAGTTTTCAAAAATGATTTCATTTTTGATGAGACGCTGAATAAAAGAAGTTTAATCGCCGGCAAACGAAAACCTGCGATTTCCCGTAAATCTTGGACTCGGCCCGTATAGTCAAAAGTATACAAACAAAGTACCCAGGGAGTAAACTCATTTCCCGAACGATTTTTTGTATTATTATTTCACCCCTAAAGCCCATGAGACTTGTAAGTTTTAAAAATGTTTTCATTTTTGATGAGACGCTGAATAAAAGGAGTTTAATCGCCGGCAAACGAAAACCCGCCATTTCCCGTAAACCCCGGACTCGGTCCGTATAGTTAAAAATATACAAAGAAAGTAACCAGGGAGTAAACTCATTTCCCGAACGATTTTTTAAATTAATTTTTCACCACTAAAACGCATGAGACTTGTAGTTTTTAAAAATGTTTTCATTTTTGATGAGACGCTGAATAAAAGAAGTTTAATCGCCGGCAAACGAAAACCCGCGACTTCCCGTAAATCCCGGAATCGGCCCGTATAGTCAAAAGTATACGAAGAAAGTACCCAGGGAGTAAACTCATTTCCCGAACGATTTTTTAAATTATTTTTTCACCACTAAAACGCATGAAGACTTGTAGGTTTCAAAAATGTTTTCATTTTTGATCCGCCGCTGAATAAAAGAAGTTTAATCGCCGGCAAACGAAAACTCGCGATTTCCCGTAAATCCCGGGCTTGGCCGGTATAGTCAAAAGTATACAAAGAATGTAACCAGGGAGTAAACTCAATTCCCGAACGATTTTTTAAATTATTTTTTCACCACTAAAACGCACGAGACTTGTAGTTTTCAAAAATGTTTTCATTTTTGATGAGACGCTGTATAAAAGAAGTTTAATCGCCGGCAAACGAAAACCCGCAACTTCCCGTAAATCCCGGACTCGGCCCTTATAGTCAAAAGTATACGAAGAAAGTACCCAGGGAGTAAACTCATTTCCCGAACGATTTTTTAAATTATTTTTTCACCACTAAAACGCATGAGACTTGTAGATTTCAAAAATGTTTTCATTATTGATCCGACGCTGAATAAAAGAAGTTTAATCGCCGGCAAACGAAAACTCGCGTTTTCCCGTAAATCCCGGGCTTGGCCGGTATAGTCAAAGGTATACAAAGAAAGTACCCAGGGAGTAAACTGATTTCCAGAACGATTTTTTAAATTATTTTTTACCACTATAACGCATGAGACTTGTAGTTTTCAAAAGTGTTTTCATTTTTGATGAGACGCTTAATAAAAGAAGTTTTATCGCCGGCAAACGAACACCCGCGATTTCCCGTAAATCCCGGGCTTGGCCCGTATAGTTGAATGTATATAAAGAAAGTACCCAGGGAGTAAACTCATTTTCCGAACGATTTTTTATATTATAATTTCATCCCTAAAGCCCATGAGACTTGTAGTTTTTAAAAATGTTTTCATTTTTGATGAAACGCTGAATAAAAGGAGTTTAATCGCCGGCAAACGAAAACCCGCCATTTCCCGTAAACCCCGGACTCGGTCCGTATAGTCAAAAGTATACAAAGAAAGTAACCAGGGAGTAAACTAATTTCCCGAACGATTTTTTAAATTATTTTTTCACCACTAAAACGCATGAGACTTGTGGTTTTCAGAAATGTTTTCATTTTTGATGAGACGCTTAATAAAAGTGATTTAATCGCCGGCAAACGAAAACCCGCGATTTCCTGTAAATCCCGGGCTTGGCCGGTATAGTCAAAAGTATACAAAGATAGTAACCAGGGAGTAAACTCATTTCCCGAACGATTTTTTAAATTATTTTTTCACCACTAAAACGCATGAGACTTGTAGTTTTCAAAAATGGTTTCATTTTTGATGAGACGCTGAATAAAAGAAGTTTAATCGCCGGCAAACGAAAACCCGCGACTTCCCGTAAATCCCGGACTCGGTCCGTATAGTCAAAAGTATACGAAGAAAGTACCCAGGGAGTAAACTCATTTCCCGAACGATTTTTTAAATTATTTTTTCACCACTAAAACGCATGAGACTTGTAGTTTTCAAAAATGTTTTCATTTTTGATCCGACGCTGAATAAAAGAAGTTTAATCGCCGGCAAACGAAAATTCGCGATTTCCCGTAAATCCCGGGCTTGGCCGGTATAGTCAAAAGTATACAAAGAAAGTACCCAGGGAGTAAACTGATTTCCCGAACGATTTTTAAAATTATTTTTTTACCACTATAACGCATGAGACTTGTAGTTTTCAAAAGTGTTTTCATTTTTGATGAGACGCTTAATAAAAGAAGTTTTATCGCCGGCAAACGAAAACCCGCGATTTCCCGTAAATCCCGGGCTTGGCCCGTATAGTTGAATGTATATAAAGAAAGTACCCAGGGAGTAAACTCATTTCCCGAACGATTTTTTATATTATTATTTCATCCCTAAAGCCCATGAGACTTGTAGTTTTTAAAAATGTTTTCATTTTTGATGAGACGCTGAATAAAAGGAGTTTAATCGCCGGCAAACGAAAACCCGCCATTTCCCCTAAACCCCGGACTCGGTCCGTATAGTCAAAAGTATACAAAGAAAGTAACCAGGGAGTAAACTAATTTCCCGAACGATTTTTTAAATTATTTTTTCACCACTAAAACGCATGAGACTTGTAGTTTTCAGAAATGTTTTCATTTTTGATAAGACGCTTAATAAAAGTGGTTTAATCGCCGGCAAACGAAAACCCGCGATTTCCAGTAAATCCCGGGCTTGGCCCGTATAGTCGAATGTTTACAAAGAAAGTACCCAGGGAGTAAACTCATTTCCCGAACGATTTTTTAAATTATTTTTTCACCACTAAAACGCATGAGACTTGTAGTTTTCAAAAGTGTTTTCATTTTTGATGAGACGCTGAATTAAAGAAATGTAATTGCCGGCAAACGAAAACCCGCGATTTCCCGTAAATCCCATGCTTGGCCCATACAGTAAAATGTATATAAAGAAAGTAACCAGGGAGTAAACTCATTTCCCGAACGATTTTTTAAATTATTTTTTCACCACTAAAACGCATGAGACTTGTAGGTTTGAAAAATGTTTTCATTTTTGATCCGACGCTTAATAAAAGAAGTTTAATCGCCGGCAAACGAAAACTCGCGATTTCCCGTAAATCCCGGGCTTGGCCGGTATAGTCAAAAGTATACAAAGAAAGTAACCAGGGAGTAAACTCATTTCCCGAACGATTTTTTAAATTATTTTTTCACCACTAAAACGCATGAGACTTGTAGTTTTCAAAAATGTTTTCACTTTTGATGAGACGCTGAATAAAAGAAGTTTAATCGCCGGCAAACGAAAACCCGCGACTTCCCGTAAATCCCGGACTCGGCCCGTATAGTCAAAAGTATACGAAGAAAGTACCCAGGGAGTAAACTCATTTCCCGAACGATTTTTTAAATTATTTTTTCACCACTAAAACGCATGAGACTTGTAGGTTTCAAAAATGTTTTCATTTTTGATCCGACCCTGAATAAAAGAAGTTTAATCGCCGGCAAACGAAAACCCGCGATTTCCTGTAAATCCCGGGCTTGGCCCGTATAGTTGAATGTATATGAAGAAAGTACCCAGGGAGTAAACTCATTTCCCGAACGATTTTTTAAATTATTTTTTTACCACTAAAACGCATGAGACTTGTAGTTTTCAGAAATGTTTTCATTTTTGATAAGACGCTTAATAAAAGTGGTTTAATCGCCGGCAAACGAAAACCCGCGATTTCCAGTAAATCCCGGGCTTGGCCCGTATAGTCGAATGTTTACAAAGAAAGTACCCAGGGAGTAAACTCATTTCCCGAACGATTTTTTAAATTATTTTTTCACCACTAAAACGCATGAGACTTGTAGTTTTCAAAAGTGTTTTCATTTTTGATGAGACGCTGAATTAAAGAAATGTAATTGCCGGCAAACGAAAACCCGCGATTTCCCGTAAATCCCATGCTTGGCCCATACAGTAAAATGTATATAAAGAAAGTAACCAGGGAGTAAACTCATTTCCCGAACGATTTTTTAAATTATTTTTTCACCACTAAAACGCATGAGACTTGTAGGTTTGAAAAATGTTTTCATTTTTGATCCGACGCTTAATAAAAGAAGTTTAATCGCCGGCAAACGAAAACTCGCGATTTCCCGTAAATCCCGGGCTTGGCCGGTATAGTCAAAAGTATACAAAGAAAGTAACCAGGGAGTAAACTCATTTCCCGAACGATTTTTTAAATTATTTTTTCACCACTAAAACGCATGAGACTTGTAGTTTTCAAAAATGTTTTCACTTTTGATGAGACGCTGAATAAAAGAAGTTTAATCGCCGGCAAACGAAAACCCGCGACTTCCCGTAAATCCCGGACTCGGCCCGTATAGTTAAAAGTATACGAAGAAAGTACCCAGGGAGTAAACTCATTTCCCGAACGATTTTTTAAATTATTTTTTCACCACTAAAACGCATGAGACTTGTAGGTTTCAAAAATGTTTTCATTTTTGATCCGACGCTGAATAAAAGAAGTTTAATCGCCGGCAAACGAAAACCCGCGATTTCCTGTAAATCCCGGGCTTGGCCCGTATAGTTGAATGTATATGAAGAAAGTAACCAGGGAGTAAACTCATTTCCCGAACGATTTTTTAAATTATTTTTTCACCACTAAAACGCATGAGACTTGTAGTTTTCAGAAATGTTTTCATTTTTGATGAGACGCTTAATAAAAGTGGTTTAATCGCCGGCAAACGAAAACCCGCGATTTCCCGTAAATCCCGGGCTTGGCCCGTATAGTCGAATGTTTACAAAGAAAGTACCCAGGGAGTAAACTCATTTCCCGAACGAATTTTTAAATTATTTTTTCACCACTAAAACGCATGAGACTAGTATTTTTCAAAAGTGTTTTCATTTTTGATGAGACGCTGAATTAAAGAAGTTTAATTGCCGGCAAACGAAAACCCGCGATTTCCCGTAAATCCCGGGCTTGGACAGTACAGTAGAATGTATATAAAGAAAGTACCCAGGGAGTAAACTGATTTCCCGAACGATTTTTCAAATTATTTTTGCACCACTAGAACGAATGAGACTTGTAGTTTTCAAAAATGATTTCATTTTTGATGAGACGCTGAATAAAAGAAGTTTAATCGCCGGCAAACGAAAACCTGCGATTTCCCGTAAATCTTGGACTCGGCCCGTATAGTCAAAAGTATACAAACAAAGTACCCAGGGAGTAAACTCATTTCCCGAACGATTTTTTGTATTATTATTTCACCCCTAAAGCCCATGAGACTTGTAAGTTTTAAAAATGTTTTCATTTTTGATGTGACGCTGAATAAAAGGAGTTTAATCGCCGGCAAACGAAAACCCGCCATTTCCCGTAAACCCCGGACTCGGTCCGTATAGTTAAAAGTATACAAAGAAAGTAACCAGGGAGTAAACTCATTTCCCGAACGATTTTTTAAATTAATTTTTCACCACTAAAACGCATGAGACTTGTAGTTTTTAAAAATGTTTTCATTTTTGATGAGACGCTGAATAAAAGAAGTTTAATCGCCGGCAAACGAAAACCCGCGACTTCCCGTAAATCCCGGAATCGGCCCGTATAGTCAAAAGTATACGAAGAAAGTACCCAGGGAGTAAACTCATTTCCCGAACGATTTTTTAAATTATTTTTTCACCACTAAAACGCATGAAGACTTGTAGGTTTCAAAAATGTTTTCATTTTTGATCCGCCGCTGAATAAAAGAAGTTTAATCGCCGGCAAACGAAAACTCGCGATTTCCCGTAAATCCCGGGCTTGGCCGGTATAGTCAAAAGTATACAAAGAATGTAACCAGGGAGTAAACTCAATTCCCAAACGATTTTTTAAATTATTTTTTCACCACTAAAACGCACGAGACTTGTAGTTTTCAAAAATGTTTTCATTTTTGATGAGACGCTGTATAAAAGAAGTTTAATCGCCGGCAAACGAAAACCCGCAACTTCCCGTAAATCCCGGACTCGGCCCTTATAGTCAAAAGTATACGAAGAAAGTACCCAGGGAGTAAACTCATTTCCCGAACGATTTTTTAAATTATTTTTTCACCACTAAAACGCATGAGACTTGTAGTTTTCAAAAATGTTTTCATTTTTGATCCGACGCTGAATAAAAGAAGTTTAATCGCCGGCAAACGAAAACTCGCGATTTCCCGTAAATCCCGGGCTTGGCCGGTATAGTCAAAAGTATACAAAGAAAGTACCCAGGGAGTAAACTGATTTCCCGAACGATTTTTAAAATTATTTTTTTACCACTATAACGCATGAGACTTGTAGTTTTCAAAAGTGTTTTCATTTTTGATGAGACGCTTAATAAAAGAAGTTTTATCGCCGGCAAACGAAAACCCGCGATTTCCCGTAAATCCCGGGCTTGGCCCGTATAGTTGAATGTATATAAAGAAAGTACCCAGGGAGTAAACTCATTTCCCGAACAATTTTTTATATTATTATTTCATCCCTAAAGCCCATGAGACTTGTAGTTTTTAAAAATGTTTTCATTTTTGATGAGACGCTGAATAAAAGGAGTTTAATCGCCGGCAAACGAAAACCCGCCATTTCCCCTAAACCCCGGACTCGGTCCGTATAGTCAAAAGTATACAAAGAAAGTAACCAGGGAGTAAACTAATTTCCCGAACGATTTTTTAAATTATTTTTTCACCACTAAAACGCATGAGACTTGTAGTTTTCAGAAATGTTTTCATTTTTGATAAGACGCTTAATAAAAGTGGTTTAATCGCCGGCAAACGAAAACCCGCGATTTCCAGTAAATCCTGGGCTTGGCCCGTATAGTCGAATGTTTACAAAGAAAGTACCCAGGGAGTAAACTCATTTCCCGAACGATTTTTTAAATTATTTTTTCACCACTAAAACGCATGAGACTTGTAGTTTTCAAAAGTGTTTTCATTTTTGATGAGACGCTGAATTAAAGAAATGTAATTGCCGGCAAACGAAAACCCGCGATTTCCCGTAAATCCCATGCTTGGCCCATACAGTAGAATGTATATAAAGAAAGTAACCAGGGAGTAAACTCATTTCCCGAACGATTTTTTAAATTATTTTTTCACCACTAAAACGCATGAGACTTGTAGGTTTGAAAAATGTTTTCATTTTTGATCCGACGCTTAATAAAAGAAGTTTAATCGCCGGCAAACGAAAACTCGCGATTTCCCGTAAATCCCGGGCTTGGCCGGTATAGTCAAAAGTATACAAAGAAAGTAACCAGGGAGTAAACTCATTTCCCGAACGATTTTTTAAATTATTTTTTCACCACTAAAACGCATGAGACTTGTAGTTTTCAAAAATGTTTTCACTTTTGATGAGACGCTGAATAAAAGAAGTTTAATCGCCGGCAAACGAAAACCCGCGACTTCCCGTAAATCCCGGACTCGGCCCGTATAGTCAAAAGTATACGAAGAAAGTACCCAGGGAGTAAACTCATTTCCCGAACGATTTTTTATTTTTTTTTTTCACCACTAAAACGCATGAGACTTGTAGGTTTCAAAAATGTTTTCATTTTTGATCCGACGCTAAATAAAAGAAGTTTAATAGCCGGCAAACGAAAACCCGCGATTTCCTGTAAATCCCGGGCTTGGCCCGTATAGTTGAATGTATATGAAGAAAGTACCCAGGGAGTAAACTAATTTCCCGAACGATTTTTTAAATTATTTTTTCACCACTAAAACGCATGAGACTTGTAGTTTTCAGAAATGTTTTCATTTTTGATGAGACGCTTAATAAAAGTGGTTTAATCGCCGGCAAACGAAAAACCGCGATTTCCCGTAAATCCCGGGCTTGGACCGTATAGTCGAATGTTTACAAAGAAAGTACCCAGGGAGTAAACTCATTTCCCGAACGATTTTTTAAATTATTTTTTCACCACTAAAACGCATGAGACTTGTAGTTTTCAAAAATGTTTTCACTTTTGATGAGACGCTGAATAAAAGAAGTTTAATCGCCGGCAAACGAAAACCCGCGACTTCCCGTAAATCCCGGACTCGGCCCGTATAGTCAAAAGTATACGAAGAAAGTACCCAGGGAGTAAACTCATTTCCCGAACGATTTTTTATTTTTTTTTTTACCACTAAAACGCATGAGACTTGTAGGTTTCAAAAATGTTTTCATTTTTGATCCGACGCTAAATAAAAGAAGTTTAATAGCCGGCAAACGAAAACCCGCGATTTCCTGTAAATCCCGGGCTTGGCCCGTATAGTTGAATGTATATGAAGAAAGTACCCAGGGAGTAAACTAATTTCCCGAACGATTTTTTAAATTATTTTTTCACCACTAAAACGCATGAGACTTGTAGTTTTCAGAAATGTTTTCATTTTTGATGAGACGCTTAATAAAAGTGGTTTAATCGCCGGCAAACGAAAAACCGCGATTTCCCGTAAATCCCGGGCTTGGACCGTATAGTCGAATGTTTACAAAGAAAGTACCCAGGGAGTAAACTCATTTCCCGAACGATTTTTTAAATTATTTTTTCACCACTAAAACGCATGAGACTTGTAGTTTTCAAAAATGTTTTCACTTTTGATGAGACGCTGAATAAAAGAAGTTTAATCGCCGGCAAACGAAAACCCGCGACTTCCCGTAAATCCCGGACTCGGCCCGTATAGTCAAAAGTATACGAAGAAAGTACCCAGGGAGTAAACTCATTTCCCGAACGATTTTTTATTTTTTTTTTTACCACTAAAACGCATGAGACTTGTAGGTTTCAAAAATGTTTTCATTTTTGATCCGACGCTAAATAAAAGAAGTTTAATAGCCGGCAAACGAAAACCCGCGATTTCCTGTAAATCCCGGGCTTGGCCCGTATAGTTGAATGTATATGAAGAAAGTACCCAGGGAGTAAACTCATTTCCCGAACGATTTTTTAAATTATTTTTTCACCACTAAAACGCATGAGACTTGTAGTTTTCAGAAATGTTTTCATTTTTGATGAGACGCTTAATAAAAGTGGTTTAATCGCCGGCAAACGAAAACCCGCGATTTCCCGTAAATCCCGGGCTTGGACCGTATAGTCGAATGTTTACAAAGAAAGTACCCAGGGAGTAAACTCATTTCCCGAACGAATTTTTAAATTATTTTTTCACCACTAAAACGCATGAGACTAGTATTTTTCAAAAGTGTTTTCATTTTTGATGAGACGCTGAATTAAAGAAGTTTAATTGCCGGCAAACGAAAACCCGCGATTTCCCGTAAATCCCGGGCTTGGACAGTACAGTAGAATGTATATAAAGAAAGTACCCAGGGAGTAAACTGATTTCCCGAACGATTTTTCAAATTATTTTTGCACCACTAGAACGAATGAGACTTGTAGTTTTCAAAAATGATTTCATTTTTGATGAGACGCTGAATAAAAGAAGTTTAATCGCCGGCAAACGAAAACCTGCGATTTCCCGTAAATCTTGGACTCGGCCCGTATAGTCAAAAGTATACAAACAAAGTACCCAGGGAGTAAACTCATTTCCCGAACGATTTTTTGTATTATTATTTCACCCCTAAAGCCCATGAGACTTGTAAGTTTTAAAAATGTTTTCATTTTTGATGAGACGCTGAATAAAAGGAGTTTAATCGCCGGCAAACGAAAACCCGCCATTTCCCCTAAACCCCGGACTCGGTCCGTATAGTCAAAAGTATACAAAGAAAGTAACCAGGGAGTAAACTAATTTCCCGAACGATTTTTTAAATTATTTTTTCACCACTAAAACGCATGAGACTTGTAGTTTTCAGAAATGTTTTCATTTTTGATAAGACGCTTAATAAAAGTGGTTTAATCGCCGGCAAACGAAAACCCGCGATTTCCAGTAAATCCTGGGCTTGGCCCGTATAGTCGAATGTTTACAAAGAAAGTACCCAGGGAGTAAACTCATTTCCCGAACGATTTTTTAAATTATTTTTTCACCACTAAAACGCATGAGACTTGTAGTTTTCAAAAGTGTTTTCATTTTTGATGAGACGCTGAATTAAAGAAATGTAATTGCCGGCAAACGAAAACCCGCGATTTCCCGTAAATCCCATGCTTGGCCCATACAGTAGAATGTATATAAAGAAAGTAACCAGGGAGTAAACTCATTTCCCGAACGATTTTTTAAATTATTTTTTCACCACTAAAACGCATGAGACTTGTAGGTTTGAAAAATGTTTTCATTTTTGATCCGACGCTTAATAAAAGAAGTTTAATCGCCGGCAAACGAAAACTCGCGATTTCCCGTAAATCCCGGGCTTGGCCGGTATAGTCAAAAGTATACAAAGAAAGTAACCAGGGAGTAAACTCATTTCCCGAACGATTTTTTAAATTATTTTTTCACCACTAAAACGCATGAGACTTGTAGTTTTCAAAAATGTTTTCACTTTTGATGAGACGCTGAATAAAAGAAGTTTAATCGCCGGCAAACGAAAACCCGCGACTTCCCGTAAATCCCGGACTCGGCCCGTATAGTCAAAAGTATACGAAGAAAGTACCCAGGGAGTAAACTCATTTCCCGAACGATTTTTTATTTTTTTTTTTCACCACTAAAACGCATGAGACTTGTAGGTTTCAAAAATGTTTTCATTTTTGATCCGACGCTAAATAAAAGAAGTTTAATAGCCGGCAAACGAAAACCCGCGATTTCCTGTAAATCCCGGGCTTGGCCCGTATAGTTGAATGTATATGAAGAAAGTACCCAGGGAGTAAACACATTTCCCGAACGATTTTTTAAATTATTTTTTCACCACTAAAACGCATGAGACTTGTAGTTTTCAGAAATGTTTTCATTTTTGATGAGACGCTTAATAAAAGTGGTTTAATCGCCGGCAAACGAAAACCCGCGATTTCCCGTAAATCCCGGGCTTGGACCGTATAGTCGAATGTTTACAAAGAAAGTACCCAGGGAGTAAACTCATTTCCCGAACGATTTTTTAAATTATTTTTTCACCACTAAAACGCATGAGACTTGTAGTTTTCAAAAATGTTTTCACTTTTGATGAGACGCTGAATAAAAGAAGTTTAATCGCCGGCAAACGAAAACCCGCGACTTCCCGTAAATCCCGGACTCGGCCCGTATAGTCAAAAGTATACGAAGAAAGTACCCAGGGAGTAAACTCATTTCCCGAACGATTTTTTATTTTTTTTTTTCACCACTAAAACGCATGAGACTTGTAGGTTTCAAAAATGTTTTCATTTTTGATCCGACGCTAAATAAAAGAAGTTTAATAGCCGGCAAACGAAAACCCGCGATTTCCTGTAAATCCCGGGCTTGGCCCGTATAGTTGAATGTATATGAAGAAAGTACCCAGGGAGTAAACTCATTTCCCGAACGATTTTTTAAATTATTTTTTCACCACTAAAACGCATGAGACTTGTAGTTTTCAGAAATGTTTTCATTTTTGATGAGACGCTTAATAAAAGTGGTTTAATCGCCGGCAAACGAAAACCCGCGATTTCCCGTAAATCCCGGGCTTGGACCGTATAGTCGAATGTTTACAAAGAAAGTACCCAGGGAGTAAACTCATTTCCCGAACGAATTTTTAAATTATTTTTTCACCACTAAAACGCATGAGACTAGTATTTTTCAAAAGTGTTTTCATTTTTGATGAGACGCTGAATTAAAGAAGTTTAATTGCCGGCAAACGAAAACCCGCGATTTCCCGTAAATCCCGGGCTTGGACAGTACAGTAGAATGTATATAAAGAAAGTACCCAGGGAGTAAACTGATTTCCCGAACGATTTTTCAAATTATTTTTGCACCACTAGAACGAATGAGACTTGTAGTTTTCAAAAATGATTTCATTTTTGATGAGACGCTGAATAAAAGAAGTTTAATCGCCGGCAAACGAAAACCTGCGATTTCCCGTAAATCTTGGACTCGGCCCGTATAGTCAAAAGTATACAAACAAAGTACCCAGGGAGTAAACTCATTTCCCGAACGATTTTTTGTATTATTATTTCACCCCTAAAGCCCATGAGACTTGTAAGTTTTAAAAATGTTTTCATTTTTGATGAGACGCTGAATAAAAGGAGTTTAATCGCCGGCAAACGAAAACCCGCCATTTCCCGTAAACCCCGGACTCGGTCCGTATAGTTAAAAGTATACAAAGAAAGTAACCAGGGAGTAAACTCATTTCCCGAACGATTTTTTAAATTAATTTTTCACCACTAAAACGCATGAGACTTGTAGTTTTTAAAAATGTTTTCATTTTTGATGAGACGCTGAATAAAAGAAGTTTAATCGCCGGCAAACGAAAACCCGCGACTTCCCGTAAATCCCGGAATCGGCCCGTATAGTCAAACGTATACGAAGAAAGTACCCAGGGAGTAAACTCATTTCCCGAACGATTTTTTAAATTATTTTTTCACCACTAAAACGCATGAAGACTTGTAGGTTTCAAAAATGTTTTCATTTTTGATCCGCCGCTGAATAAAAGAAGTTTAATCGCCGGCAAACGAAAACTCGCGATTTCCCGTAAATCCCGGGCTTGGCCGGTATAGTCAAAAGTATACAAAGAATGTAACCAGGGAGTAAACTCAATTCCCGAACGATTTTTTAAATTACTTTTTCACCACTAAAACGCACGAGACTTGTAGTTTTCAAAAATGTTTTCATTTTTGATGAGACGCTGTATAAAAGAAGTTTAATCGCCGGCAAACGAAAACCCGCAACTTCCCGTAAATCCCGGACTCGGCCCTTATAGTCAAAAGTATACGAAGAAAGTACCCAGGGAGTAAACTCATTTCCCGAACGATTTTTTAAATTATTTTTTCACCACTAAAACGCATGAGACTTGTAGATTTCAAAAATGTTTTCATTATTGATCCGACGCTGAATAAAAGAAGTTTAATCGCCGGCAAACGAAAACTCGCGTTTTCACGTAAATCCCGGGCTTGGCCGGTATAGTCAAAGGTATACAAAGAAAGTACCCAGGGAGTAAACTGATTTCCAGAACGATTTTTTAAATTATTTTTTACCACTATAACGCATGAGACTTGTAGTTTTCAAAAGTGTTTTCATTTTTGATGAGACGCTTAATAAAAGAAGTTTTATCGCCGGCAAACGAAAACCCGCGATTTCCCGTAAATCCCGGGCTTGGCCCGTATAGTTGAATGTATATAAAGAAAGTACCCAGGGAGTAAACTCATTTTCCGAACGATTTTTTATATTATTATTTCATCCCTAAAGCCCATGAGACTTGTAGTTTTTAAAAATGTTTTCATTTTTGATGAGACGCTGAATAAAAGGAGTTTAATCGCCGGCAAACGAAAACCCGCCATTTCCCGTAAACCCCGGACTCGGTCCGTATAGTCAAAAGTATACAAAGAAAGTAACCAGGGAGTAAACTAATTTCCCGAACGATTTTTTAAATTATTTTTTCACCACTAAAACGCATGAGACTTGTAGTTTTCAGAAATGTTTTCATTTTTGATGAGACGCTTAATAAAAGTGATTTAATAGCCGGCAAACGAAAACCCGCGATTTCCCGTAAATCCCGGGCTTGGCCGGTATAGTTAAAAGTATACAAAGATAGTAACCAGGGAGTAAACTCATTTCCCGAACGATTTTTTAAATTATTTTTTCACCACTAAAACGCATGAGACTTGTAGTTTTCAAAAATGGTTTCATTTTTGATGAGACGCTGAATAAAAGAAGTTTAATCGCCGGCAAACGAAAACCCGCGACTTCCCGTAAATCCCGGACTCGGTCCGTATAGTCAAAAGTATACGAAGAAAGTACCCAGGGAGTAAACTCATTTCCCGAACGATTTTTTAAATTATTTTTTCACCACTAAAACGCATGAGACTTGTAGTTTTCAAAAATGTTTTCATTTTTGATCCGACGCTGAATAAAAGAAGTTTAATCGCCGGCAAACGAAAACTCGCGATTTCCCGTAAATCCCGGGCTTGGCCGGTATAGTCAAAAGTATACAAAGAAAGTACCCAGGGAGTAAACTGATTTCCCGAACGATTTTTAAAATTATTTTTTTACCACTATAACGCATGAGACTTGTAGTTTTCAAAAGTGTTTTCATTTTTGATGAGACGCTTAATAAAAGAAGTTTTATCGCCGGCAAACGAAAACCCGCGATTTCCCGTAAATCCCGGGCTTGGCCCGTATAGTTGAATGTATATAAAGAAAGTACCCAGGGAGTAAACTCATTTCCCGAACGATTTTTTATATTATTATTTCATCCCTAAAGCCCATGAGACTTGTAGTTTTTAAAAATGTTTTCATTTTTGAAGAGACGCTGAATAAAAGGAGTTTAATCGCCGGCAAACGAAAACCCGCCATTTCCCCTAAACCCCGGACTCGGTCCGTATAGTCAAAAGTATACAAAGAAAGTAACCAGGGAGTAAACTAATTTCCCGAACGATTTTTTAAATTATTTTTTCACCACTAAAACGCATGAGACTTGTAGTTTTCAGAAATGTTTTCATTTTTGATAAGACGCTTAATAAAAGTGGTTTAATCGCCGGCAAACGAAAACCCGCGATTTCCAGTAAATCCCGGGCTTGGCCCGTATAGTCGAATGTTTACAAAGAAAGTACCCAGGGAGTAAACTAATTTCCCGAACGATTTTTTAAATTATTTTTTCACCACTAAAACGCATGAGACTTGTAGTTTTCAAAAGTGTTTTCATTTTTGATGAGACGCTGAATTAAAGAAATGTAATTGCCGGCAAACGAAAACCCGCGATTTCCCGTAAATCCCATGCTTGGCCCATACAGTAGAATGTATATAAAGAAAGTAACCAGGGAGTAAACTAATTTCCCGAACGATTTTTCAAATTATTTTTGCACCACTAGAACGAATGAGACTTGTAGTTTTCAAAAATGATTTCATTTTTGATGAGACGCTGAATAAAAGAAGTTTAATCGCCGGCAAACGAAAACCTGCGATTTCCCGTAAATCTTGGACTCGGCCCGTATAGTCAAAAGTATACAAACAAAGTACCCAGGGAGTAAACTCATTTCCCGAACGATTTTCTATATTATTATTTCACCCCTAAAGCCCATGAGACTTGTAGTTTTTAAAAATGTTTTCATTTTTAATGAGACGCTGAATAAAAGGAGGTAAATCGCCGGCAAACGAAAACCCGCCATTTCCCGTAAACCCCGGACTCGGTCCGTATAGTCAAAAGTATACAGAGAAAGTAACCAGGGAGTAAACTCATTTCCCGAACGATTTTTTAAATTATTTTTTCACCACTAAAACGCATGAGACTTGTAGTTTTCAAAAATGTTTTTATTTTTGATAAGACGCTGAATAAAAGAAGTTTAATCGCCGGCAAACGAAAACCAGCGACTTCCCGTAAATCCCGGACTCGGCCCGTATAGTCAAAAGTATACGAAGAAAGTACCCAGGGAGTAAACTCATTTCCCGAACGATTTTTTTAATTATTTTTTCACCACTAAAACGCATGAGACTTGTAGGTTTCAAAAATGTTTTCATTTTTGATCCGACGCTGAATAAAAGAAGTTTAATCGCCGGCAAACGAAAACTCGCGATTTCCCGTAAATCCCGGGCATGGCCGGTATAGTCAAAAGTATACAAAGAAAGTACCCAGGGAGTAAACTGATTTCCCGAACGATTTTTTAAATTATTTTTTCACCACTAAAACGCATGAGACTTGTAGTTTTTAAAAATGTTTTCATTTTTGATGAGACGCTGAATTAAAGAAGTTTAATTGCCGGCAAACGAAAACCCGCGATTTCCCGTAAATCCCGGGCTTGGACAGTACAGTAGAATGTATATAAAGAAAGTACCCAGGGAGTAAACTGATTTCCCGAACGATTTTTCAAATTATTTTTGCACCACTAGAACGAATGAGACTTGTAGTTTTCAAAAATGATTTCATTTTTGATGAGACGCTGAATAAAAGAAGTTTAATCGCCGGCAAACGAAAACCTGCGATTTCCCGTAAATCTTGGACTCGGCCCGTATAGTCAAAAGTATACAAACAAAGTACCCAGGGAGTAAACTCATTTCCCGAACGATTTTTTGTATTATTATTTCACCCCTAAAGCCCATGAGACTTGTAAGTTTTAAAAATGTTTTCATTTTTGATGAGACGCTGAATAAAAGGAGTTTAATCGCCGGCAAACGAAAACACGCCATTTCCCGTAAACCCCGGACTCGGTCCGTATAGTTAAAAGTATACAAAGAAAGTAACCAGGGAGTAAACTCATTTCCCGAACGATTTTTTAAATTAATTTTTCACCACTAAAACGCATGAGACTTGTAGTTTTTAAAAATGTTTTCATTTTTGATGAGACGCTGTATAAAAGAAGTTTAATCGCCGGCAAACGAAAACCCGCGACTTCCCGTAAATCCCGGACTCGGCCCGTACAGTCAAAAGTATACGAAGAAAGTACCCAGGGAGTAAACTCATTTCCCGAACGATTTTTTAAATTATTTTTTCACCACTAAAACGCATGAAGACTTGTAGGTTTCAAAAATGTTTTCATTTTTGATCCGCCGCTGAATAAAAGAAGTTTAATCGCCGGCAAACGAAAACTCGCGATTTCCCGTAAATCCCTGGCTTGGCCGGTATAGTCAAAAGTATACAAAGAATGTAACCAGGGAGTAAACCCAATTCCCGAACGATTTTTTAAATTATTTTTTCACCACTAAAACGCACGAGACTTGTAGTTTTTAAAAATGTTTTCATTTTTGAAGAGACGCTGAATAAAAGGAGTTTAATCGCCGGCAAACGAAAACCCGCCATTTCCCCTAAATCCCGGACTCGGCCCGTACAGTCAAAAGTATACGAAGAAAGTACCCAGGGAGTAAACTCATTTCCCGAACGATTTTTTAAATTATTTTTTCACCACTAAAACGCATGAAGACTTGTAGGTTTCAAAAGTGTTTTCATTTTTGATGAGACGCTTAATAAAAGAAGTTTTATCGCCGGCAAACGAAAACCCGCGATTTCCCGTAAATCCCGGGCTTGGCCCGTATAGTTGAATGTATATAAAGAAAGTACCCAGGGAGTAAACTCATTTCCCGAACGATTTTTTATATTATTATTTCATCCCTAAAGCCCATGAGACTTGTAGTTTTTAAAAATGTTTTCATTTTTGAAGAGACGCTGAATAAAAGGAGTTTAATCGCCGGCAAACGAAAACCCGCCATTTCCCCTAAACCCCGGACTCGGTCCGTATAGTCAAAAGTATACAAAGAAAGTAACCAGGGAGTAAACTAATTTCCCGAACGATTTTTTAAATTATTTTTTCACCACTAAAACGCATGAGACTTGTAGTTTTCAGAAATGTTTTCATTTTTGATAAGACGCTTAATAAAAGTGGTTTAATCGCCGGCAAACGAAAACCCGCGATTTCCAGTAAATCCCGGGCTTGGCCCGTATAGTCGAATGTTTACAAAGAAAGTACCCAGGGAGTAAACTAATTTCCCGAACGATTTTTTAAATTATTTTTTCACCACTAAAACGCATGAGACTTGTAGTTTTCAAAAGTGTTTTCATTTTTGATGAGACGCTGAATTAAAGAAATGTAATTGCCGGCAAACGAAAACCCGCGATTTCCCGTAAATCCCATGCTTGGCCCATACAGTAGAATGTATATAAAGAAAGTAACCAGGGAGTAAACTAATTTCCCGAACGATTTTTCAAATTATTTTTGCACCACTAGAACGAATGAGACTTGTAGTTTTCAAAAATGATTTCATTTTTGATGAGACGCTGAATAAAAGAAGTTTAATCGCCGGCAAACGAAAACCTGCGATTTCCCGTAAATCTTGGACTCGGCCCGTATAGTCAAAAGTATACAAACAAAGTACCCAGGGAGTAAACTCATTTCCCGAACGATTTTCTATATTATTATTTCACCCCTAAAGCCCATGAGACTTGTAGTTTTTAAAAATGTTTTCATTTTTAATGAGACGCTGAATAAAAGGAGGTAAATCGCCGGCAAACGAAAACCCGCCATTTCCCGTAAACCCCGGACTCGGTCCGTATAGTCAAAAGTATACAGAGAAAGTAACCAGGGAGTAAACTCATTTCCCGAACGATTTTTTAAATTATTTTTTCACCACTAAAACGCATGAGACTTGTAGTTTTCAAAAATGTTTTTATTTTTGATAAGACGCTGAATAAAAGAAGTTTAATCGCCGGCAAACGAAAACCAGCGACTTCCCGTAAATCCCGGACTCGGCCCGTATAGTCAAAAGTATACGAAATAAGTACCCAGGGAGTAAACTCATTTCCCGAACGATTTTTTTAAATATTTTTTCACCACTAAAACGCATGAGACTTGTAGGTTTCAAAAATGTTTTCATTTTTGATCCGACGCTGAATAAAAGAAGTTTAATCGCCGGCAAACGAAAACTCGCGATTTCCCGTAAATCCCGGGCTTGGCCGGTATAGTCAAAAGTATACAAAGAAAGTACCCAGGGAGTAAACTGATTTCCCGAACGATTTTTTAAATTATTTTTTCACCACTAAAACGCATGAGACTTGTAGTTTTTAAAAATGTTTTCATTTTTGATGAGACGCTGAATTAAAGAAGTTTAATTGCCGGCAAACGAAAACCCGCGATTTCCCGTAAATCCCGGGCTTGGACAGTACAGTAGAATGTATATAAAGAAAGTACCCAGGGAGTAAACTGATTTCCCGAACGATTTTTTAAATTATTTTTGCACCACTAGAACGAATGAGACTTGTAGTTTTCAAAAATGATTTCATTTTTGATGAGACGCTGAATAAAAGAAGTTTAATCGCCGGCAAACGAAAACCTGCGATTTCCCGTAAATCTTGGACTCGGCCCGTATAGTCAAAAGTATACAAACAAAGTACCCAGGGAGTAAACTCATTTCCCGAACGATTTTTTGTATTATTATTTCACCCCTAAAGCCCATGAGACTTGTAAGTTTTAAAAATGTTTTCATTTTTGATGAGACGCTGAATAAAAGGAGTTTAATCGCCGGCAAACGAAAACACGCCATTTCCCGTAAACCCCGGACTCGGTCCGTATAGTTAAAAGTATACAAAGAAAGTAACCAGGGAGTAAACTCATTTCCCGAACGATTTTTTAAATTAATTTTTCACCACTAAAACGCATGAGACTTGTAGTTTTTAAAAATGTTTTCATTTTTGATGAGACGCTGTATAAAAGAAGTTTAATCGCCGGCAAACGAAAACCCGCGACTTCCCGTAAATCCCGGACTCGGCCCGTACAGTCAAAAGTATACGAAGAAAGTACCCAGGGAGTAAACTCATTTCCCGAACGATTTTTTAAATTATTTTTTCACCACTAAAACGCATGAAGACTTGTAGGTTTCAAAAATGTTTTCATTTTTGATCCGCCGCTAAATAAAAGAAGTTTAATCGCCGGCAAACGAAAACTCGCGATTTCCCGTAAATCCCTGGCTTGGCCGGTATAGTCAAAAGTATACAAAGAATGTAACCAGGGAGTAAACCCAATTCCCGAACGATTTTTTAAATTATTTTTTCACCACTAAAACGCACGAGACTTGTAGTTTTCAAAAATGTTTTCATTTTTGATGAGACGCTGTATAAAAGAAGTTTAATCGCCGGCAAACGAAAACCCGCAACTTCCCGTAAATCCCGGACTCGGCCCTTATAGTCAAAAGTATACGAAGAAAGTACCCAGGGAGTAAACTGATTTCCCGAACGATTTTTTAAATTATTTTTGCACCACTAGAACGAATGAGACTTGTAGTTTTCAAAAATGATTTCATTTTTGATGAGACGCTGAATAAAAGAAGTTTAATCGCCGGCAAACGAAAACCTGCGATTTCCCGTAAATCTTGGACTCGGCCCGTATAGTCAAAAGTATACAAACAAAGTACCCAGGGAGTAAACTCCTTTCCCGAACGATTTTTTGTATTATTATTTCACCCCTAAAGCCCATGAGACTTGTAAGTTTTAAAAATGTTTTCATTTTTGATGAGACGCTGAATAAAAGGAGTTTAATCGCCGGCAAACGAAAACACGCCATTTCCCGTAAACCCCGGACTCGGTCCGTATAGTTAAAAGTATACAAAGAAAGTAACCAGGGAGTAAACTCATTTCCCGAACGATTTTTTAAATTAATTTTTCACCACTAAAACGCATGAGACTTGTAGTTTTTAAAAATGTTTTCATTTTTGATGAGACGCTGTATAAAAGAAGTTTAATCGCCGGCAAACGAAAACCCGCGACTTCCCGTAAATCCCGGACTCGGCCCGTACAGTCAAAAGTATACGAAGAAAGTACCCAGGGAGTAAACTCATTTCCCGAACGATTTTTTAAATTATTTTTTCACCACTAAAACGCATGAAGACTTGTAGGTTTCAAAAATGTTTTCATTTTTGATCCGCCGCTGAATAAAAGAAGTTTAATCGCCGGCAAACGAAAACTCGCGATTTCCCGTAAATCCCTGGCTTGGCCGGTATAGTCAAAAGTATACAAAGAATGTAACCAGGGAGTAAACCCAATTCCCGAACGATTTTTTAAATTATTTTTTCACCACTAAAACGCACGAGACTTGTAGTTTTCAAAAATGTTTTCATTTTTGATGAGACGCTGTATAAAAGAAGTTTAATCGCCGGCAAACGAAAACCCGCAACTTCCCGTAAATCCCGGACTCGGCCCTTATAGTCAAAAGTATACGAAGAAAGTACCCAGGGAGTAAACTCATTTCCCGAACGATTTTTTAAATTATTTTTTCACCACTAAAACGCATGAGACTTGTAGTTTTCAAAAGTGTTTTCATTTTTGATGAGACGCTGAATTAAAGAAATGTAATTGCCGGCAAACGAAAACCCGCGATTTCCCGTAAATCCCATGCTTGGCCCATACAGTAGAATGTATATAAAGAAAGTAACCAGGGAGTAAACTAATTTCCCGAACGATTTTTCAAATTATTTTTGCACCACTAGAACGAATGAGACTTGTAGTTTTCAAAAATGATTTCATTTTTGATGAGACGCTGAATAAAAGAAGTTTAATCGCCGGCAAACGAAAACCTGCGATTTCCCGTAAATCTTGGACTCGGCCCGTATAGTCAAAAGTATACAATCAAAGTACCCAGGGAGTAAACTCATTTCCCGAACGATTTTTTATATTATTATTTCAACCCTAAAGCCCATGAGACTTGTAGTTTTTAAAAATGTTTTCATTTTTAATGAGACGCTGAATAAAAGGAGTTAAATCGCCGGCAAACGAAAACCCGCCATTTCCCGTAAACCCCGGACTCGGTCCGTATAGTCAAAAGTATACAGAGAAAGTAACCAGGGAGTAAACTCATTTCCCGAACGATTTTTTAAATTATTTTTTCACCACTAAAACGCATGAGACTTGTAGTTTTCAAAAATGTTTTCATTTTTGATAAGACGCTGAATAAAAGAAGTTTAATCGCCGGCAAACGAAAACCAGCGACTTCCCGTAAATCCTGGACTCGGCCCGTATAGTCAAAAGTATACGAAGAAAGTACCCAGGGAGTAAACTCATTTCCCGAACGATTTTTTAAATTATTTTTTCACCACTAAAACGCATGAGACTTGCAGGTTTCAAAAATGTTTTCATTTTTGATCCGACGCTGAATAAAAGAAGTTTAATCGCCGGCAAACGAAAACTCGCGATTTCCCGTAAATCCCGGGCTTGGCCGGTATAGTCAAAAGTATACAAAGAAAGTACCCAGGGAGTAAACTGATTTCCCGAACGATTTTTTAAATTATTTTTTCACCACTAAAACGCATGAGACTTGTAGTTTTTAAAAATGTTTTCATTTTTGATGAGACGCTGAATTAAAGAAGTTTAATTGCCGGCAAACGAAAACCCGCGATTTCCCGTAAATCCCGGGCTTGGACAGTACAGTAGAATGTATATAAAGAAAGTACCCAGGGAGTAAACTGATTTCCCGAACGATTTTTCAAATTATTTTTGCACCACTAGAACGAATGAGACTTGTAGTTTTCAAAAATGATTTCATTTTTGATGAGACGCTGAATAAAAGAAGTTTAATCGCCGGCAAACGAAAACCTGCGATTTCCCGTAAATCTTGGACTCGGCCCGTATAGTCAAAAGTATACAAACAAAGTACCCAGGGAGTAAACTCATTTCCCGAACGATTTTTTGTATTATTATTTCACCCCTAAAGCCCATGAGACTTGTAAGTTTTAAAAATGTTTTCATTTTTGATGAGACGCTGAATAAAAGGAGTTTAATCGCCGGCAAACGAAAACCCGCCATTTCCCGTAAACCCCGGACTCGGTCCGTATAGTTAAAAGTATACAAAGAAAGTAACCAGGGAGTAAACTCATTTCCCGAACGATTTTTTAAATTAATTTTTCACCACTAAAACGCATGAGACTTGTAGTTTTTAAAAATGTTTTCATTTTTGATGAGACGCTGAATAAAAGAAGTTTAATCGCCGGCAAACGAAAACCCGCGACTTCCCGTAAATCCCGGACTCGGCCCGTACAGTCAAAAGTATACGAAGAAAGTACCCAGGGAGTAAACTCATTTCCCGAACGATTTTTTAAATTATTTTTTCACCACTAAAACGCATGAAGACTTGTAGGTTTCAAAAATGTTTTCATTTTTGATCCGCCGGTGAATAAAAGAAGTTTAATCGCCGGCAAACGAAAACTTGCGATTTCCCGTAAATCCCGGGCTTGGCCGGTATAGTCAAAAGTATACAAAGAATGTAACCAGGGAGTAAACCCAATTCCCGAACGATTTTTTAAATTATTTTTTCACCACTAAAACGCACGAGACTTGTAGTTTTCAAAAATGTTTTCATTTTTGATGAGACGCTGTATAAAAGAAGTTTAATCGCCGGCAAACGAAAACCCGCAACTTCCCGTAATTCCCGGACTCGGCCCTTATAGTCAAAAGTATACGAAGAAAGTACCCAGGGAGTAAACTCATTTCCCGAACGATTTTTTAAATTATTTTTTCACCACTAAAACGCATGAGACTTGTGGATTTCAAAAATGTTTTCATTTTTGATCCGACGCTGAATAAAAGAAGTTTAATCGCCGGCAAACGAAAACTCGCGATTTCCCGTAAATCCCGGGCTTGGCCGGTATAGTCAAAGGTATACAAAGAAAGTACCCAGGGAGTAAACTCATTTCCAAAACGATTTTTTAAAGTATCTTTTCACCACTAAAACGCATGAGACTTGTAGTTTTCAAAAGTGTTTTCATTTTTGATGAGACGCTGAATAAAAGAAGTTTTATCGCCGGCAAACAAAAACCCGCGATTTCCCGTAAATCCCGGGCTTGGCCCGTATAGTTGAATGTATATAAAGAAAGTACCCAGGGAGTAAACTCATTTCCAAAACGATTTTTTAAAGTATCTTTTCACCACTAAAACGCATGAGACTTGTAGTTTTTAAAAATGTTTTCATTTTTAATGAGACGCTTAATGAAAGAGGTTTAATCGCCGGCAAACGAAAACCCGCCATTTCCCGTAAATCCCGGGATTGGCCCGTATGGTCGAATGTATACAAAGAAAGTACCCTGTGAGTAAACTCATTTCCAGAACGATTTTTTAAATTATCTTTTCACCACTAAAACGCATGAGACTTGTAGTTTTCAAAAGTGTTTTCATTTTTGATGAGACGCTGAATAAAAGAAGTTTTATCGCCGGCAAACGAAAACCCGCGATTTCCCGTAAATCCCGGGCTTGGCCCGTATAGTTGAATGTATATAAAGAAAGTACCCAGGGAGTAAACTCATATCCCAAACGATTTTTTATATTATTATTTCATCCCTAAAGCCCATGAGACTTGTAGTTTTTAAAAATGTTTTCATTTTTGATGAGACGCTGAATAAAAGGAGTTTAATCGCCGGCAAACGAAAATCCGCCATTTCCCGTAAACCCCGGACTCGGTCCGTATAGTCAAAAGTATACAAAGAAAGTACCCAGGGAGTAAACTGATTTTCCGAACGATTTTTCAAATTATTTTTGCACCACTAGAACGAATGAGACTTGTAGTTTTTAAAAATGATTTCATTTTTGATGAGACGCTGAATAACAGAAGTTTTATCGCCGGCAAACGAAAACCCGCTATTTCTCTTAAATCCCGGGCCTGGCCCGTATAGTTGAATGTATATAAAGAAAGTACCCAGGGAGTAAACTCATTTCCCGAACGATTTTTTATATTATTTTTTCATCCCTAAAGCCCATGAGACTTGAAGTTTTTAAAAATGTTTTCATTTTTGATGAGACGCTGAATAAAAGGAGTTTAATCGCCGGCAAACGAAAACCCGCCATTTCCCGTAAACCCCGGACTCGGTCCGTATAGTCAAGAGTATACAAAGAAAGTAACCAGGGAGTAAACTCATTTTCCGAACGATTTTTTAAATTATTTTTTCACCACTAAAACGCATGAGACTTGTAGTTTTCAAAAATGTTTTCATTTTTGATGAGACGCTGAATAAAAGGAGTTTAATCGCCGGCAAACGAAAACCAGCGACTTCCCGTAAATCCCGGACTCGGCCCGTATAGTCAAAGGTATACGAAGAAAGTACCCAGGGAGTAAACTCATTTCCTGAACGATTTTTTAAATTATTTTTTCACCACTAAAACGCATGAGACTTGTAGGTTTCAAAAATGTTTTCATTTTTGATCCCACGCTGAATAACAGAAGTTTAATCGCCGGCAAACGAAAACTCGCGATTTCCCGTAAATCCCGGGCTTGGTCGGTATAGTCAAAAGTATACAAAGAAAGTACCCAGGGAGTAAACTGATTTCCCGAACGATTTTTTAAATTATTTTTTCACCACTAAAACGCATGAGACTTGTAGTTTTCAAAAGTGTTTTCATTTTTGATGAGACGCTGAATAAAAGAAGTTTTATCGCCGGCAAACGAAAACCCGCGATTTCCCGTAAACCCCGGACTCGGTCCGTATAGTCAAAAGTATACAAAGAAAGTACCCAGGGAGTAAACTGATTTTCCGAACGATTTTTCAAATTATTTTTGCACCACTAGAACGAATGAGACTTGTAGTTTTTAAAAATGATTTCATTTTTGATGAGACGCTGAATAACAGAAGTTTAATCGCCGGCAAACGAAAACTCGCGATTTCCCTTAAATCCCGGGCTTGGCCGGTATAGTCAAAAGTATACAAAGAAAGTACCCAGGGAGTAAACTGATTTCCCGAACGATTTTTTAAATTATTTTTCCACCACTAAAACGCATGAGACTTGTAGTTTTCAAAAGTGTTTTCGTTTTTGATGAGACGCTGAATAAAAGAAGTTTTATCGCCGGCAAACGAAAACCCGCTATTTCTCTTAAATCCCGGGCCTGGCCCGTATAGTTGAATGTATATAAAGAAAGTACCCAGGGAGTAAACTCATTTCCCGAACGATTTTTTATATTATTTTTTCATCCCTAAAGCCCATGAGACTTGAAGTTTTTAAAAATGTTTTCATTTTTGATGAGACGCTGAATAAAAGGAGTTTAATCGCCGGCAAACGAAAACCCGCCATTTCCCGTAAACCCCGGACTCGGTCCGTATAGTCAAGAGTATACAAAGAAAGTAACCAGGGAGTAAACTCATTTTCCGAACGATTTTTTAAATTATTTTTTCACCACTAAAACGCATGAGACTTGTAGTTTTCAAAAATGTTTTCATTTTTGATGAGACGCTGAATAAAAGGAGTTTAATCGCCGGCAAACGAAAACCAGCGACTTCCCGTAAATCCCGGACTCGGCCCGTATAGTCAAAGGTATACGAAGAAAGTACCCAGGGAGTAAACTCATTTCCTGAACGATTTTTTAAATTATTTTTTCACCACTAAAACGCATGAGACTTGTAGGTTTCAAAAATGTTTTCATTTTTGATCCCACGCTGAATAACAGAAGTTTAATCGCCGGCAAACGAAAACTCGCGATTTCCCGTAAATCCCGGGCTTGGTCGGTATAGTCAAAAGTATACAAAGAAAGTACCCAGGGAGTGAACTGATTTCCCGAACGATTTTTTAAATTATTTTTTCACCACTAAAACGCATGAGACTTGTAGTTTTCAAAAGTGTTTTCATTTTTGATGAGACGCTGAATAAAAGAAGTTTTATCGCCGGCAAACGAAAACCCGCGATTTCCCTTAAATCCCGGGCTTGGCCCGTATAGTTGAATGTATATAAAGAAAGTACCCAGGGAGTAAACTCATTTCCCGAACGATTTTTTATATTATTATTTCATCCCTAAAGCCCATGAGACTTGAAGTTTTTAAAAATGTTTTCATTTTTGATGAGACGCTGAATAAAAGGAGTTTAATCGCCGGCAAACGAAAACCCGCCATTTCCCGTAAACCCCGGACTCGGTCCGTATAGTCAAAAGTATACAAAGAAAGTAACCAGGGAGTAAACTCATTTCCCGAACGATTTTTTGAATTATTTTTTCACCACTAAAACGCATGAGACTTGTAGTTTTCAAAAATGTTTTCATTTTTGATGAGACGCTGAATAAAAGAAGTTTAATCGACGGTAAACGAAAACCAGCGACGTCCCGCAAATCCCGGACTCGGCCCGTATAGTCAAAAGTATACGAAGAAAATACCCAGGGAGTAAACTCATTTCCCGAACGATTTTTTAAATTATTTTTTCACCACTAAAACGCATGAGACTTGTAGTTTTCAAAAATGTTTTCATTTTTGATGAGACGCTGAATAAAAGAAGTTTAATCGACGGCAAACGAAAACCAGCGACTTCCCGTAAATCCCGGACACGGCCCGTATAGTCAAAAGTATACGAAGAAAGTACCCAGGGAGTAAACTCATTTCCCGAACGATTTTTTAAATTATTTTTTCACCACTAAAACGCATGAGACTTGTAGTTTTCAAAAGTGTTTTCATTTTTGATGAGACGCTGAATAAAAGAAGTTTTATCGCCGGCAAACGAAAACCCGCGATTTCCCGTAAATCCCGGGCTTGGCCCGTATAGTTGAATTAATATAAAGAAAGTACCCAGGGGGTAAACTCATTTCCAAAACGATTTCTTAAAGTATCTTTTCACCACTAAAACGCATGAGACTTGTAGTTTTTAAAAATGTTTTCATTTTTAATGAGACGCTTAATGAAAGAGGTTTAATCGCCGGCAAACGAAAACCCGCCATTTCCCGTAAACCCCGGACTCGGTCCGTATAGTCAAAAGTATACAAAGAAAGTAACCAGGGAGTAAACTCATTTCCCAAACGATTTTTTAAATTATTTTTTCACCACTAAAACGCATGAGACTTGTAGTTTTCAAAAATGTTTTCATTTTTGATGAGACGCTGAATAAAAGAAGTTTAATCGACGGCAAACGAAAACCAGCGACGTCCCGTAAATCCCGGACTCGGCCTGTATAGTCAAAAGTATACGAAGAAAATACCCAGGGAGTAAACTCATTTCCCGAACGATTTTTTAAATTATTTTTTCACCACTAAAACGCATGAGACTTGTAGTTTTCAAAAATGTTTTCATTTTTGATGAGACGCTGAATAAAAGAAGTTTAATCGACGGCAAACGAAAACCAGCGACTTCCCGTAAATCCCGGACTCGGCCCGTATAGTCAAAAGTATACGAAGAAAGTACCCAGGGAGTAAACTCATTTCCCGAACGATTTTTTAAATTATTTTTTCACCACTAAAACGCATGAGACTTGTAGTTTTCAAAAGTGTTTTCATTTTTGATGAGACGCTGAATAAAAGAAGTTTTATCGCCGGCAAACGAAAACCCGCGATTTCCCGTAAATCCCGGGCTTGGCCCGTATAGTTGAATGTATATAAAGAAAGTACCCAGGGAGTAAACTCATTTCCAAAACGATTTTTTAAAGTATCTTTTCACCACTAAAACGCATGAGACTTGTAGTTTTCAAAAGTGTTTTCATTTTTGATGAGACGCTGAATAAAAGAAGTTTTATCGCCGGCAAACGAAAACCCGCGATTTCCCGTAAATCCCGGGCTTGGCCCGTATAGTTGAATGTATATAAAGAAAGTACCCAGGGAGTAAACTCATTTCCAAAACGATTTTTTAAAGTATCTTTTCACCACTAAAACGCATGAGACTTGTAGTTTTTAAAAATGTTTTCATTTTTAATGAGACGCTTAATGAAAGAGGTTTAATCGCCGGCAAACGAAAACCCGCCATTTCCCGTAAATCCCGGGATTGGCCCGTATAGTCGAATGTATACAAAGAAAGTACCCTGTGAGTAAACTCATTTCCAGAACGATTTTTTAAATTATCTTTTCACCACTAAAACGCATGAGACTTGTAGTTTTCAAAAATGTATTCATTTTTGATGAGACGCTGAATAAAAGAAGTTTAGTCGCCGGCAAACAAAAACCTGCGATTTCCCGTAAATCCCGGACTCGGCCCGTATAGTCAAAAGTATACAAACAAAGTACCCAGGGAGTAAACTCATTTCCAGAAGGATTTTTTATATTATTATTTCATCCCTAAAGCCCATGAGACTTGTAGTTTTCAAAAATGTTTTCATTTTTGATGAGACGCTGAATAAAAGAAGTTTAATCGACGGCAAACGAAAACCAGCGACGTCCCGTAAATCCCGGACTCGGCCCGTATAGTCAAAAGTATACGAAGAAAATACCCAGGGAGTAAACTCATTTCCCGAACGATTTTTTAAATTATTTTTTCACCACTAAAACGCATGAGACTTGTAGTTTTCAAAAATGTTTTCATTTTTGATGAGACGCTGAATAAAAGAAGTTTAATCGACGGCAAACGAAAACCAGCGACTTCCCGTAAATCCCGGACTCGGCCCGTATAGTCAAAAGTATACGAAGAAAGTACCCAGGGAGTAAACTCATTTCCCGAACGATTTTTTAAATTATTTTTTCACCACTAAAACGCATGAGACTTGTAGTTTTCAAAAGTGTTTTCATTTTTGATGAGACGCTGAATAAAAGAAGTTTTATCGCCGGCAAACGAAAACCCGCGATTTCCCGTAAATCCCGGGCTTGGCCCGTATAGTCGAATGTATATAAAGAAAGCACCCAGGGGGTAAACTCATTTCCAAAACGATTTCTTAAAGTATCTTTTCACCACTAAAACGCATGAGACTTGTAGTTTTTAAAAATGTTTTCATTTTTAATGAGACGCTTAATGAAAGAGGTTTAATCGCCGGCAAACGAAAACCCGCCATTTCCCGTAAACCCCGGACTCGGTCCGTATAGTCAAAAGTATACAAAGAAAGTAACCAGGGAGTAAACTCATTTCCCGAACGATTTTTTAAATTATTTTTTCACCACTAAAACGCATGAGACTTGTAGTTTTCAAAAATGTTTTCATTTTTGATGAGACGCTGAATAAAAGAAGTTTAATCGACGGCAAACGAAAACCAGCGACGTCCCGTAAATCCCGGACTCGGCCCGTATAGTCAAAAGTATACGAAGAAAATACCCAGGGAGTAAACTCATTTCCCGAACGATTTTTTAAATTATTTTTTCACCACTAAAACGCATGAGACTTGTAGTTTTCAAAAATGTTTTCATTTTTGATGAGACGCTGAATAAAAGAAGTTTAATCGACGGCAAACGAAAACCAGCGACTTCCCGTAAATCCCGGACTCGGCCCGTATAGTCAAAAGTATACGAAGAAAGTACCCAGGGAGTAAACTCATTTCCCGAACGATTTTTTAAATTATTTTTTCACCACTAAAACGCATGAGACTTGTAGTTTTCAAAAGTGTTTTCATTTTTGATGAGACGCTGAATAAAAGAAGTTTTATCGCCGGCAAACGAAAACCCGCGATTTCCCGTAAATCCCGGGCTTGGCCCGTATAGTTGAATGTATATAAAGAAAGTACCCAGGGAGTAAACTCATTTCCAAAACGATTTTTTAAAGTATCTTTTCACCACTAAAACGCATGAGACTTGTAGTTTTTAAAAATGTTTTCATTTTTAATGAGACGCTTAATGAAAGAGGTTTAATCGCCGGCAAACGAAAACCCGCCATTTCCCGTAAATCCCGGGATTGGCCCGTATAGTCGAATGTATACAAAGAAAGTACCCTGTGAGTAAACTCATTTCCAGAACGATTTTTTAAATTATCTTTTCACCACTAAAACGCATGAGACTTGTAGTTTTCAAAAATGTATTCATTTTTGATGAGACGCTGAATAAAAGAAGTTTGGTCGCCAGCAAACAAAAACCTGCGATTTCCCGTAAATCCCGGACTCGGCCCGTATAGTCAAAAGTATACAAACAAAGTACCCAGGGAGTAAACTCATTTCCAGAAGGATTTTTTATATTATTATTTCATCCCTAAAGCCCATGAGACTTGTAGTTTTCAAAAATGTTTTCATTTTTGATGAGACGCTGAATAAAAGAAGTTTAATCGACGGCAAACGAAAACCAGCGACGTCCCGTAAATCCCGGACTCGGCCCGTATAGTCAAAAGTATACGAAGAAAATACCCAGGGAGTAAACTCATTTCCCGAACGATTTTTTAAATTATTTTTTCACCACTAAAACGCATGAGACTTGTAGTTTTCAAAAATGTTTTCATTTTTGATGAGACGCTGAATAAAAGAAGTTTAATCGACGGCAAACGAAAACCAGCGACTTCCCGTAAATCCCGGACTCGGCCCGTATAGTCAAAAGTATACGAAGAAAGTACCCAGGGAGTAAACTCATTTCCCGAACGATTTTTTAAATTATTTTTTCACCACTAAAACGCATGAGACTTGTAGTTTTCAAAAGTGTTTTCATTTTTGATGAGACGCTGAATAAAAGAAGTTTTATCGCCGGCAAACGAAAACCCGCGATTTCCCGTAAATCCCGGGCTTGGCCCGTATAGTTGAATGTATATAAAGAAAGTACCCAGGGAGTAAACTCATTTCCAAAACGATTTTTTAAAGTATCTTTTCACCACTAAAACGCATGAGACTTGTAGTTTTTAAAAATGTTTTCATTTTTAATGAGACGCTTAATGAAAGAGGTTTAATCGCCGGCAAACGAAAACCCGCCATTTCCCGTAAATCCCGGGATTGGCCCGTATAGTCGAATGTATACAAAGAAAGTACCCTGTGAGTAAACTCATTTCCAGAAGGATTTTTTATATTATTATTTCATCCCTAAAGCCCATGAGACTTGTAGTTTTCAAAAATGTTTTCATTTTTGATGAGACGCTGAATAAAAAAAGTTTAATCGCCGGCAAATGAAAACCCGCGACTTCCCGTAAATCCCGGACTCGGCCCGTATAGTCAAAAGTATACAAAGAAGGTACGCAGGGAGTAAACTCATTTCCCGAACGATTTTTTAAATTATTTTTTCACCACTTAAACGCATGAGACTTGTATTTTTCAAAAGTGTTTTCATTTTTGATGAGACGCTGAATTAAAGAAGTTTAATTGCCGGCAAACAAAAACCCGCGATTTCCCGTAAATCCCGGGCTTCGCCCGTATAGTTGAATGTATATAAAGAAAGTACCCAGGGAGTAAACTGATTTCCCGAACGATTTTTCAAATTATTTTTGCACCACTAGAACGAATGAGACTTGTAGTTTTCAAAAATGATTTCATTTTTGATGAGACGCTGAATAAAAGAAGTTTAATCGCCGTCAAACGAAAACCTGCGATTTCCCGTAAATCTTGGACTCGGCCCGTATAGTCAAAAGTATACAAACAAAGTACCCAGGGAGTAAACTCATTTCCCGATTGATTTTTTATATTATTATTTCACCCCTAAAGCCCATGAGACTTGTAGTTTTTAAAAATGTTTTCATTTTTGATGAGACGCTGAATAAAAGGAGTGTAATCGCCGGCAAACGAAAACCCGCCATTTCCCGTAAATCCCGGACTCGGCCCGTATAGTCAAAAGTATACAAAGAAAGTACCCAGGGAGTAACTCATTTCCCGAACGATTTTTTAAATTATTTTTTCACCACTAAAACGCATGAGACTTGTAGTTTTTAAAAATGTTTTCATTTTTGATGGGACGCTGAATAAAAGAAGTTTAATCGCCGGCAAACGAAAACCCGCGACTACCCGTAAATCCCGGACTCGGCCCGTATAGTGAAAAGTATACAAAGAAAGTACCCAGGCAATAAACTCATTTCCCGAACGATTTTTTAAATTATTTTTTCACCACTAAAACGCATGAGACTTGTAGTTTTCAAAAATCTTTTCATTTTTGATGAGACGCTTAATAAAAGTGGTTTAATCGCCGGCAAACGAAAACCCGCGATTTCCCGTAAATCCCGGGCTTGGCCCGTATAGTCGAATGTTTACAAAGAAAGTACCCAGGGAGTAAACTCATTTCCCGAACGATTTTTTAAATTATTTTTTCACCACTTAAACGCATGAGATTTGTATTTTTCAAAAGTGTTTTCATTTTTGATGAGACGCTGAATTAAAGAAGTTTAATTGCCGGCAAACAAAAACCCGCGATTTCCCGTAAATCCCGGGCTTCGCCCGTATAGTTGAATGTATATAAAGAAAGTACCCAGGGAGTAAACTGACTTCCCGAACGATTTTTCAAATTATTTTTGCACCACTAGAACGAATGAGACTTGTAGTTTTTAAAAATGATTTCATTTTTGATGAGACGCTGAATAAAAGAAGTTTAATCGCCGTCAAACGAAAACCTGCGATTTCCCGTAAATCTTGGACTCGGCCCGTATAGTCAAAAGTATACAAACAAAGTACCCAGGGAGTAAACTCATTTCCCGATCGATTTTTCATATTTTTATTTCACCCCTAAAGCCCATGAGACTTGTAGTTTTTAAAAATGTTTTCATTTTTGATGAGACGCTGAATAAAAGGAGTGTAATCGCCGGCAAACGAAAACCCGCCATTTCCCGTAAACCCCGGACTCGGTCCGTATAGTCAAAAGTATACAAAGAAAGTAACCAGGGAGTAAACTCATTTCCCGAACGATTTTTTGAATTATTTTTTCACCACTAAAACGCATGAGACTTGTAGTTTTCAAAAATGTTTTCATTTTTGATGAGACGCTGAATAAAAGAAGTTTAATCGCCGGCAAACGAAAACCCGCGACTTCCCGTAAATCCCGGACTCGGCCCGTATAGTCAAAAGTATACAAAGAAAGTACCCAGGGAGTAAACTCATTTCCCGAACGATTTTTTAAATTATTTTTTCACCACTAAAACGCATGAGACTTGTAGTTTTTAAAAATGTTTTCATTTTTGATGGGACGCTGAATAAAAGAAGTTTAATCGCCGGCAAACGAAAACCCGCGATTTCCCGTAAATCCCGGACTCGGACCGTATAGTGAAAAGTATACAAAGAAAGTACCCAGGCAATAAACTCATTTCCCGAACGATTTTTTAAATTATTTTTTCACCACTAAAACGCATGAGACTTGTAGTTTTCAAAAATCTTTTCATTTTTGATGAGACGCCTAATGAAAGAGGTTTAATCGCCGGCAAACGAAAACCCGCGACTTCCCGTAAATCCTGGACTCGGCCCGTATAGTCGAATGTATACAATTAAAGTACCCTGTGAGTAAACTCATTTCCAAAACGATTTTTTAAAGTATCGTTTCACCACTAAAACGCATAAGACTTGTAGTTTTCAAAAATGTTTTCATTTTTGATGAGACGCTGAATAAAAGAAGTTTAATCGCCGGCAAACGAAAACCCGCCATTTCCCGTAAACCCCGGACTCGGCCCGTATAGTCAAAAGTATACAAAGAAAGTACCCAGGCAATAAACTCATTTCCCGAACGATTTTTTAAATTATTTTTTCACCACTAAAACGCATGAGACTTGTAGTTTTCAAAAATCTTTTCATTTTTGATGAGACGCTTAATGAAAAAGGTTTAATCGCCGGCAAACGAAAACCCGCGACTTCCCGTAAATCCCGGACTCGGCCCGTATAGTCGAATGTATACAATTAAAGTCCCCTGTGAGTAAACTCATTTCCAAAACGATTTTTTAAAGTATCGTTTCACCACTAAAACGCATAAGACTTGTAGTTTTTAAAAATGTTTTCATTTTTGATGAGACGCTGAATAAAAGAAGTTTAATCGCCGGCAAACGAAAACCCGCCATTTCCCGTAAACCCCGGACTCGGCCCGTATAGTCAAAAGTATACAAAGAAAGTACCCAGGCAATAAACTCATTTCCCGAACGATTTTTTAAATTATTTTTTCACCACTAAAACGCATGAGACTTGTAGTTTTCAAAAATCTTTTCATTTTTGATGAGACGCTTAATGAAAGAGGTTTAATCGCCGGCAAACGAAAACCCGCGACTTCCCGTAAATCCCGGACTCGGCCCGTATAGTCGAATGTATACAATTAAAGTACCCTGTGAGTAAACTCATTTCCAAAACGATTTTTTAAAGTATCGTTTCACCACTAAAACGCATAAGACTTGTAGTTTTCAAAAATGTTTTCATTTTTGATGAGACGCTGAATAAAAAAAGTTTAATCGCCGGCAAACGAAAACCCGCCATTTCCCGTAAACCCCGGACTCGGCCCGTATAGTCAAAAGTATACAAAGAAAGTACCCAGGGAGTAAACTCATTTCCCGAACGATTATTTATATTATTTTTTCACCACTAAAACGCATGAGACTTGTAGTTTTCAAAAATGTTTTTATTTTTGATGGGACGCTGAATAAAAGAAGTTTAATCGCCGGCAAAGGAAAACCCGCGATTTCCCGTAAATCCCGGACTTGGCCCGTATAGTCAAAAGTATACAAAGAAAGTACCCAGGGAGTAAACTCATTTCCCAAACGATTTTTTAAAGTATCTTTTCACCACTAAAACGCATGAGACTTGTATTTTTCAAAAGTGTTTTCATTTTTGATGAGACGCTGAATTAAAGAAGTTTAATTGCCGGCAAACAAAAACCCGCGATTTCCCGTAAATCCCGGGCTTCGCCCGTATAGTTGAATGTATATAAAGAAAGTACCCAGGGAGTAAACTGATTTCCCGAACGATTTTTCAAATTATTTTTGCACCACTAGAACGAATGAGACTTGTAGTTTTCAAAAATGATTTCATTTTTGATGAGACGCTGAATAAAAGAAGTTTAATCGCCGTCAAACAAAAACCTGCGATTTCCCGTAAATCTTGGACTCGGCCCGTATAGTCAAAAGTATACAAACAAAGTACCCAGGGAGTAAACTCATTTCCCGATTGATTTTTTATATTATTATTTCACCCCTAAAGCCCATGAGACTTGTAGTTTTTAAAAATGTTTTCATTTTTGATGAGACGCTGAATAAAAGGAGTGTAATCGCCGGCAAACGAAAACCCGCCATTTCCCGTAAACCCCGGACTCGGCCCGTATAGTCAAAAGTATACAAAGAAAGTACCCAGGGAGTAAACTCATTTCCCGAACGATTTTTTAAATTATTTTTTCACCACTAAAACGCATGAGACTTGTAGTTTTTAAAAATGTTTTCATTTTTGATGGGACGCTGAATAAAAGAAGTTTAATCGCCGGCAAACGAAAACCCGCGACTACCCGTAAATCCCGGACTCGGCCCGTATAGTGAAAAGTATACAAAGAAAGTACCCAGGCAATAAACTCATTTCCCGAACGATTTTTTAAATTATTTTTTCACCACTAAAACGCATGAGACTTGTAGTTTTCAAAAATCTTTTCATTTTTGATGAGACGCCTAATAAAAGTGGTTTAATCGCCGGCAAACGAAAACCCGCGATTTCCCGTAAATCCCGGGCTTGGCCCGTATAGTCGAATGTTTACAAAGAAAGTACCCAGGGAGTAAACTCATTTCCCGAACGATTTTTTAAATTATTTTTTCACCACTTAAACGCATGAGATTTGTATTTTTCAAAAGTGTTTTCATTTTTGATGAGACGCTGAATTAAAGAAGTTTAATTGCCGGCAAACAAAAACCCGCGATTTCCCGTAAATCCCGGGCTTCGCCCGTATAGTTGAATGTATATAAAGAAAGTACCCAGGGAGTAAACTAACTTCCCGAACGATTTTTCAAATTATTTTTGCACCACTAGAACGAATGAGACTTGTAGTTTTCAAAAATGATTTCATTTTTGATGAGACGCTGAATAAAAGAAGTTTAATCGCCGTCAAACGAAAACCTGCGATTTCCCGTAAATCTTGGACTCGGCCCGTATAGTCAAAAGTATACAAACAAAGTACCCAGGGAGTAAACTCATTTCCCGATCGATTTTTTATATTATTATTTCACCCCTAAAGCCCATGAGACTTGTAGTTTTTAAAAATGTTTTCATTTTTGATGAGACGCTGAATAAAAGGAGTGTAATCGCCGGCAAACGAAAACCCGCCATTTCCCGTAAATCCCGGATTCGGCCCGTATAGTCAAAAGTATACAAAGAAAGTACCCAGGGAGTAAACTCATTTCCCGAACGATTTTTTAAATTATTTTTTCACCACTAAAACGCATGAGACTTGTAGTTTTTAAAAATGTTTTCATTTTTGATGGGACGCTGAATAAAAGAAGTTTAATCGCCGGCAAACGAAAACCCGCGATTTCCCGTAAATCCCGGACTCGGACCGTATAGTGAAAAGTATACAAAGAAAGTACCCAGGCAATAAACTCATTTCCCGAACGATTTTTTAAATTATTTTTTCACCACTAAAACGCATGAGACTTGTAGTTTTCAAAAATCTTTTCATTTTTGATGAGACGCTTAATGAAAGAGGTTTAATCGCCGGCAAACGAAAACCCGCGACTTCCCGTAAATCCCGGACTCGGCCCGTATAGTCGAATGTATACAATTAAAGTACCCTGTGAGTAAACTCATTTCCAAAACGATTTTTTAAAGTATCGTTTCACCACTAAAACGCATAAGACTTGTAGTTTTCAAAAATGTTTTCATTTTTGATGAGACGCTGAATAAAAGAAGTTTAATCGCCGGCAAACGAAAACCCGCCATTTCCCGTAAACCCCGGACTCGGCCCGTATAGTCAAAAGTATACAAAGAAAGTACCCAGGCAATAAACTCATTTCCCGAACGATTTTTTAAATTATTTTTTCACCACTAAAACGCATGAGACTTGTAGTTTTCAAAAATCTTTTCATTTTTGATGAGACGCTTAATGAAAAAGGTTTAATCGCCGGCAAACGAAAACCCGCGACTTCCCGTAAATCCCGGACTCGGCCCGTATAGTCGAATGTATACAATTAAAGTACCCTGTGAGTAAACTCATTTCCAAAACGATTTTTTAAAGTATCGTTTCACCACTAAAACGCATAAGACTTGTAGTTTTTAAAAATGTTTTCATTTTTGATGAGACGCTGAATAAAAGAAGTTTAATCGCCGGCAAACGAAAACCCGCCATTTCCCGTAAACCCCGGACTCGGTCCGTATAGTCAAAAGTATACAAAGAAAGTAACCAGGGAGTAAACTCATTTCCCGAACGATTTTTTAAATTATTTTTTCACCACTAAAACGCATGAGACTTGTAGTTTTCAAAAGTGTTTTCATTTTTGATGAGACGCTGAATAAAAGAAGTTTAATCGTCGGCAAACAAAAACCTGCGATTTCCCGTAAATCCCGGACTCGGCCCGTATAGTCAAAAGTATACAAACAAAGTACGCAGGGAGTAAACTCATTTCCCGAACGATTTTTTATATTATCATTTCATCCCTAAAGCCCACGAGACTTGTAGTTTTTAAAAATGTTTTCATTTTTGATGAGACGCTGAATAAAAGGAGTTTAATCGCCGGCAAACGAAAACCCGCCATTTCCCATAAATCCCGGGATTGGCCCGTATGGTCGAATGTATACAAAGAAAGTACCCTGTGAGTAAACTCATTTCCAGAACGATTTTTTAAATTATCTTTTCACCACTAAAACGCATGATACTTGTTGTTCTCAAAAATGTTTTCATTTTTGATGAGACGCTGAATAAAAGGAGTTTAATCGCCGGCAAACAAAAACCCGCCATTTCCCGTAAACCCCGGACTCGGTCCGTATAGTCAAAAGTATACAAAGAAAGTAACCAGGGAGTAAACTCATTTCCCGAACGATTTTTTAAATTATTTTTTCACCACTAAAACGCATGAGACTTGTATTTTTCAAAATTGTTTTCATTTTTGATGAGACGCTGAATTAAAGAAGTTTAATCGCCGGCAAACGAAAACCCGCGATTTCCCGTAAATCCCGGGCTTGGCCCGTATAGTTGAATGTATATAAAGAAAGTACCCAGGGAGTAAACTCATTTCCAAAACGATTTTTTAAAGTATCTTTTCACCACTAAAACGCATGAGACTTGTAGTTTTCAAAAATGTATTCATTTTTGATGAGACGCTGAATAAAAGAAGTTTAATCGTCGGCAAACAAAAACCTGCGATTTCCCGTAAATCCCGGACTCGGCCCGTATAGTCAAAAGTATACAAACAAAGTACGCAGGGAGTAAACTCATTTTCCGAACGATTTTTTATATTATTATTTCATCCCTAAAGCCCATGAGACTTGTAGTTTTTAAAAATGTTTTCATTTTTGATGAGACGCTGAATAAAAGGAGTTTAATCGCCGGCAAACGAAAACCCGCCATTTCCCGTAAACCCCGGACTCGGTCCGTATAGTCAAAAGTATACAAAGAAAGTAACCAGGGAGTAAACTCATTTCCCGAACGATTTTTTAAATTATTTTTTCACCACTAAAACGCATGAGACTTGTATTTTTTAAAAGTGTTTTCATTTTTGATGAGACGCTGAATTAAAGAAGTTTAATCGCCGGCAAACGAAAACCTGCGATTTCCCGTAAATCTTGGACTCGGCCCGTATAGTCAAAAGTAGACAAAGAAAGTACCCAGGGAGTAAACTGATTTCCCGAACGATTTTTTAAATTATTTTTTCACCACTAAAACGCATGAGACTTGTAGTTTTCAAAAGTGTTTTCATTTTTGATGAGACGCTGAATAAAAGAAGTTTTATCGCAGGCAAACGAAAACCCGCGATTTCCCGTAAATCCCGGGCTTGGCCCGTATAGTTGAATGTATATAAAGAAAGTACCCAGAGAGTAAACGCATTTCCAAAACGATTTTTTAAAGTATCTATTCACCACTAAAACGTATGAGACTTGTAGTTTTTAAAAATGTTTTCATTTTTAATGAGACGCTTAATGAAAAAGGTTTAATCGCCGGCAAACGAAAACCCGCCATTTTCCGTAAATCCCGGGATTGGCCCGTATGGTCGAATGTATACAAAGAAAGTACCCTGTGAGTAAACTCATTTCCAGAACGATTTTTTAAATTATCTTTTCACCACTAAAACGCATGAGACTTGTAGTTTTCAAAAATGTTTTCATTTTTGATGAGACGCTGAATAAAAGGAGTTTAATCGCCGGCAAACGAAAACCCGCCATTTCCCGTAAACCCCGGACTCGGTCCGTATAGTCAAAAGTATACAAAGAAAGTAACCAGGGAGTAAACTCATTTCCCGAACGATTTTTTAAATTATTTTTTCACCACTAAAACGCATGAGACTTGTATTTTTCAAAAGTGTTTTCATTTTTGATGAGACGCTGAATTAAAGAAGTTTAATCGCCGGCAAACGAAAACCTGCGATTTCCCGTAAATCTTGGACTCGGCCCGTATAGTCAAAAGTATACAAAGAAATTACCCAGGGAGTAAACTGATTTCCCGAACGATTTTTTAAATTATTTTTTCACCACTAAAACGCATGAGACTTGTAGTTTTCAAAAGTGTTTTCATTTTTGATGAGACGCTGAATAAAAGAAGCTTAATCGTCGGCAAACAAAAACCTGCAATTTCCCGTAAATCCCGGACTCGGCCCGTATAGTCAAAAGTATACAAACAAAGTACCCAGGGAGTAAACTCATTTCCCGAACGATTATTTAAATTATTTTTTCACCACTAAAACGCATGAGACTTGTAGTTTTCAAAAATCTTTTCATTTTTGATGAGACGCATAATGAAAGAGGTTTAATCGCCGGCAAACGAAAACCGGCGACTTCCCGTAAATCCCGGACTACGCCCGTATAGTCGAATGTATACAATTAAAGTACCCTGTGAGTAAACTCATTTCCAAAACGATTTTTTAAAGTATCGTTTCACCACTAAAACGCATAAGACTTGTAGTTTTCAAAAATGTTTTCATTTTTGATGAGACGCTGAATAAAAGAAGTTTAATCGCCGGCAAACGAAAACCCGTCATTTCCCGTAAACCCCGGACTCGGCCCGTATAGTCAAAAGTATACAAAGAAAGTACCCTGGCAATAAACTCATTTCCCGAACGATTTTTTAAATTATTTTTTCACCACTAAAACGCATGAGACTTGTAGTTTTCAAAAATCTTTTCATTTTTGATGAGACGCTTAATGAAAAAGGTTTAATCGCCGGCAAACGAAAACCCGCGACTTCCCGTAAATCCCGGACTCGGCCCGTATAGTCGAATGTATGCAATTAAAGTACCCTGTGAGTAAACTCATTTCCAAAACGATCTTTTAAAGTATCGTTTCACCACTAAAACGCATAAGACTTGTAGTTTTCAAAAATGTTTTCATTTTTGATGAGACGCTGAATAAAAGAAGTTTAATCGCCGGCAAACGAAAACCCGCCATTTCCCGTAAACCCCGGACTCGGCCCGTATAGTCAAAAGTATACAAAGAAAGTACCCAGGCAATAAACTCATTTCCCGAACGATTTTTTAAATTATTTTTTCACCACTAAAACGCATGAGACTTGTAGTTTTTAAAAATCTTTTCATTTTTGATGAGACGCTTAATGAAAGAGGTTTAATCGCCGGCAAACGAAAAGCCGCGACTTCCCGTAAATCCCGGACTCGGCCCGTATAGTCGAATGTATGCAATTAAAGTACCCTGTGAGTAAACTCATTTCCAAAACGATTTTTTAAAGTATCGTTTCACCACTAAAACGCATGAGACTTGTAGTTTTCAAAAATGTTTTTATTTTTGATGGGACGCTGAATAAAAGAAGTTTAATCGCCGGCAAACGAAAACCCGCGATTTCCCGTAAATCCCGGACTTGGCCCGTATAGTCAAAAGTATAGAAAGAAAGTACCCAGGGAGTAAACTCATTTCCCAAACGATTTTTTAAAGTATCTTTTCACCACTAAAACGCATGAGACTTGTAGTTTTTAAAAATGTTTTCATTTTTAATGAGACGCTTAATGAAAGAGGTTTAATCGCCAGCAAACGAAAACCCGCCATTTCCCGTAAATCCCGGGATTGGCCCGTATGGTCGAATGTATACAAAGAAAGTACCCTGTGAGTAAACTCATTTCCAGAACGATTTTTTAAATTATCTTTTCACCACTAAAACGCATGAGACTTGTAGTTTTTAAAAATGTTTTCATTTTTGATGAGACGCTGAATAAAAGGAGTTTAATCGCCGGCAAACGAAAACCCGCCATTTCCCGTAAACCCCGGACTCGGTCCGTATAGTCAAAAGTATACAAAGAAAGTAACCAGGGAGTAAACTCATTTCCCGAACGATTTTTTAAATTATTTTTTCACCACTAAAACGCATGAGACTTGTAGTTTTCAAAAGTGTTTTCATTTTTGATGAGACGCTGAATAAAAGAAGTTTAATCGTCGGCAAACAAAAACCTTAGATTTCCCGTAAATCCCGGACTCGGCCCGTATAGTCAAAAGTATACAAACAAAGTACGCAGGGAGTAAACTCATTTCCCGAACGATTTTTTATATTATTATTTCATCCCTAAAGCCCACGAGACTTGTAGTTTTTAAAAATGTTTTCATTTTTGATGAGACGCTGAATAAAAGGAGTTTAATCGCCGGCAAACGAAAACCCGCCATTTCCCGTAAATCCCGGGATTGGCCCGTATGGTCGAATGTATACAAAGAAAGTACCCTGTGAGTAAACTCATTTCCAGAACGATTTTTTAAATTATCTCTTCACCACTAAAACGCATGAGACTTGTAGTTCTCAAAAATGTTTTCATTTTTGATGAGACGCTGAATAAAAGGAGTTTAATCGCCGGCAAACAAAAACCCGCCATTTCCCGTAAACCCCGGACTCGGTCCGTATAGTCAAAAGCATACAAAGAAAGTAACCAGGGAGTAAACTCATTTCCCGAACGATTTTTTAAATTATTTTTTCACCACTAAAACGCATGAGACTTGTATTTTTCAAAATTGTTTTCATTTTTGATGAGACGCTGAATTAAAGAAGTTTAATCGCCGGCAAACGAAAACCCGCGATTTCCCGTAAATCCCGGGCTTGGCCCGTATAGTTGAATGTATATAAAGAAAGTACCCAGGGAGTAAACTCATTTCCAAAACGATTTTTTAAAGTATCTTTTCACCACTAAAACGCATGAGACTTGTAGTTTTCAAAAATGTATTCATTTTTGATGAGACGCTGAATAAAAGAAGTTTAATCGTCGGCAAACAAAAACCTGCGATTTCCCGTAAATCCCGGACTCGGCCCGTATAGTCAAAAGTATACAAACAAAGTACGCAGGGAGTAAACTCATTTCCCGAACGATTTTTTATATTATTATTTCATCCCTAAGCCCATGAGACTTGTAGTTTTTAAAAATGTTTTCATTTTTGATGAGACACTGAATAAAAGGAGTTTAATCGCCGGCAAACGAAAACCCGCCATTTCCCGTAAACCCCGGACTCGGTCCGTATAGTCAAAAGTATACAAAGAAAGTAACCAGGGAGTAAACTCATTTCCCGAACGATTTTTTAAATTATTTTTTCACCACTAAAACGCATGAGACTTGTATTTTTCAAAAGTGTTTTCATTTTTGATGAGACGCTGAATTAAAGAAGTTTAATCGCCGGCAAACGAAAACCTGCGATTTCCCGTAAATCTTGGACTCGACCCGTATAGTCAAAAGTATACAAAGAAAGTACCCAGGGAGTAAACTGATTTCCCGAACGATTTTTTAAATTATTTTTTCACCACTAAAACGCATGAGACTTGTAGTTTTCAAAAGTGTTTTCATTTTTGATGAGACGCTGAATAAAAGAAGTTTTATCGCAGGCAAACGAAAACCTGCGATTTCCCGTAAATCCCGGGCTTGGCCCGTATAGTTGAATGTATATAAAGAAAGTAACCAGGGAGTAAACGCATTTCAAAAACGATTTTTTAAAGTATCTATTCACCACTAAAACGTATGAGACTTGTAGTTTTTAAAAATGTTTTCATTTTTAATGAGACGCCTAATGAAAAAGGTTTAATCGCCGGCAAACGAAAACCCGCCATTTTCCGTAAATCCCGGGATTGGCCCGTATGGTCGAATGTATACAAAGAAAGTAACCTGTGAGTAAACTCATTTCCAGAACGATTTTTTAAATTATCTTTTCACCACTAAAACGCATGAGACTTGTAGTTTTCAAAAATCTTTTCATTTTTGATGAGACGCTTAATGAAAGAGGTTTAATCGCCGGCAAACGAAAACCCGCGACTTCCCGTAAATCCCGGACTACGCCCGTATAGTCGAATGTATACAATTAAAGTACCCTGTGAGTAAACTCATTTCCAAAACGATTTTTTAAAGTATCGTTTCACCACTAAAACGCATAAGACTTGTAGTTTTCAAAAATGTTTTCATTTTTGATGAGACGCTGAATAAAAGAAGTTTAATCGCCGGCAAACGAAAACCCGCCATTTCCCGTAAACCCCGGACTCGGCCCGTATAGTCAAAAGTATACAAAGAAAGTACCCAGGCAATAAACTCATTTCCGGAACGATTTTTTAAATTATTTTTTCACCACTAAAACGCATGAGACTTGTAGTTTTCAAAAATCTTTTCATTTTTGATGAGACGCTTCATGAAAAAGGTTTAATCGCCGGCAAACGAAAACCCGCTACTTCCCGTAAATCCCGGACTCGGCCCGTATAGTCGAATGTATACAATTAAAGTACCCTGTGAGTAAACTCATTTCCAAAACGATTTTTTAAAGTATCGTTTCACCACTAAAACGCATAAGACTTGTAGTTTTCAAAAATGTTTTCATTTTTGATGAGACGCTGAATAAAAGAAGTTTAATCGCCGGCAAACGAAAACCCGCCATTTCCCGTAAACCCCGGACTCGGCCCGTATAGTCAAAAGTATACAAAGAAAGTACCCAGGGAGTAAACTCATTTCCCGAACGATTATTTATATTATTTTTTCACCACTAAAACGCATGAGACTTGTAGTTTTCAAAAATGTTTTTATTTTTGATGGGACGCTGAATAAAAGAAGTTTAATCGCCGGCAAACGAAAACCCGCGATTTCCCGTAATTCCCGGACTTGGCCCGTATAGTCAAAAGTATACAAAGAAAGTACCCAGGGAGTAAACTCATTTCCCAAACGATTTTTTAAAGTATCTTTTCACCACTAAAACGCATGAGACTTGTAGTTTTTAAAAATGTTTTCATTTTTAATGAGACGCTTAATGAAAGAGGTTTAATCGCCAGCAAATGAAAACCCGCCATTTCCCGTAAATCCCGGGATTGGCCCGTATGGTCGAATGTATACAAAGAAAGTACCCTGTGAGTAAACTCATTTCCAGAACGATTTTTTAAATTATCTTTTCACCACTAAAACGCATGAGACTTGTAGTTTTCAAAAATGTTTTCATTTTTGATGAGACGCTGAATAAAAGGAGTTTAATCGCCGGCAAACGAAAACCCGCCATTTCCCGTAAACCCCGGACTCGGTCCGTATAGTCAAAAGTATACAAAGAAAGTAACCAGGGAGTAAACTCATTTCCCGAACGATTTTTTAAATTATTTTTTCACCACTAAAACGCATGAGACTTGTAGTTTTCACAAGTGTTTTCATTTTTGATGAGACGCTGAATAAAAGAAGTTTAATCGTCGGCAAACAAAAACCTGCGATTTCCCGTAAATCCCGGACTCGGCCCGTATAGTCAAAAGTATACAAACAAAGTACGCAGGGAGTAAACTCATTTCCCGAACGATTTTTTATATTATTATTTCATCCCTAAAGCCCACGAGACTTGTAGTTTTTAAAAATGTTTTCATTTTTGATGAGACGCTGAATAAAAGGAGTTTAATCGCCGGCAAACGAAAACCCGCCATTTCCCGTAAATCCCGGGATTGGCCCGTATGGTCGAATGTATACAAAGAAAGTACCCTGTGAGTAAACTCATTTCCAGAACGATTTTTTAAATTATCTTTTCACCACTAAAACGCATGAGACTTGTAGTTCTCAAAAATGTTTTCATTTTTGATGAGACGCTGAATAAAAGGAGTTTAATCGCCGGCAAACGAAAACCCGCGATTTCCCGTAAATCCCGGGCTTGGCCCGTATAGTCAAAAGTATACAAAGAAAGTAACCAGGGAGTAAACTCATTTCCCGAACGATTTTTTAAATTATTTTTTCACCACTAAAACGCATGAGACTTGTATTTTTCAAAATTGTTTTCATTTTTGATGAGACGCTGAATTAAAGAAGTTTAATCGCCGGCAAACGAAAACCCGCGATTTCCCGTAAATCCCGGGCTTGGCCCGTATAGTTGAATGTATATAAAGAAAGTACCCAGGGAGTAAACTCATTTCCAAAACGATTTTTTAAAGTATCTTTTCACCACTAAAACGCATGAGACTTGTAGTTTTTAAAAATGTTTTCATTTTTAATGAGACGCTGAATTAAAGAAGTTTAATCGCCGGCAAACGAAAACCCGCGATTTCCCGTAAACCCCGGACTCGGTCCGTATAGTCAAAAGTATACAAAGAAAGTAACCAGGGAGTAAACTCATTTCCCGAACGATTTTTTAAATTATTTTTTCACCACTAAAACGCATGAGACTTGTATTTTTCAAAAGTGTTTTCATTTTTGATGAGACGCTTAATGAAAGTGGTTTAATCGCCGGCAAACGAAAACCCGTGATTTCCCGTAAATCCCGGGCTTGGCCCGTATAGTCGAATGTATACAAAGAAAGTACCCTGTGAGTAAACTCATTTCCCGAACGATTTTTAAATTATTTTTCCACCACTAAAACGCATGAGACTTGTAGTTTTTAAAAATGTTTTCATTTTTAATGAGACGCTGAATTAAAGAAGTTTAATCGCCGGCAAACGAAAACCCGCGATTTCCCGTAAACCCCGGACTCGGTCCGTATAGTCAAAAGTATACAAAGAAAGTAACCAGGGAGTAAACTCATTTCCCGAACGATTTTTTAAATTATTTTTTCACCACTAAAACGCATGAGACTTGTATTTTTCAAAAGTGTTTTCATTTTTGATGAGACGCTGAATTAAAGAAGTTTAATCGCCGGCAAACGAAAACCTGCGATTTCCCGTAAATCTTGGACTCGACCCGTATAGTCAAAAGTATACAAAGAAAGTACCCAGGGAGTAAACTGATTTCCCGAACGATTTTTTAAATTATTTTTTCACCACTAAAACGCATGAGACTTGTAGTTTTCAAAAGTGTTTTCATTTTTGATGAGACGCTGAATAAAAGAAGTTTTATCGCAGGCAAACGAAAACCTGCGATTTCCCGTAAATCCCGGGCTTGGCCCGTATAGTTGAATGTATATAAAGAAAGTAACCAGGGAGTAAACGCATTTCAAAAACGATTTTTTAAAGTATCTATTCACCACTAAAACGTATGAGACTTGTAGTTTTTAAAAATGTTTTCATTTTTAATGAGACGCCTAATGAAAAAGGTTTAATCGCCGGCAAACGAAAACCCGCCATTTTCCGTAAATCCCGGGATTGGCCCGTATGGTCGAATGTATACAAAGAAAGTAACCTGTGAGTAAACTCATTTCCAGAACGATTTTTTAAATTATCTTTTCACCACTAAAACGCATGAGACTTGTAGTTTTCAAAAATCTTTTCATTTTTGATGAGACGCTTAATGAAAGAGGTTTAATCGCCGGCAAACGAAAACCCGCGACTTCCCGTAAATCCCGGACTACGCCCGTATAGTCGAATGTATACAATTAAAGTACCCTGTGAGTAAACTCATTTCCAAAACGATTTTTTAAAGTATCGTTTCACCACTAAAACGCATAAGACTTGTAGTTTTCAAAAATGTTTTCATTTTTGATGAGACGCTGAATAAAAGAAGTTTAATCGCCGGCAAACGAAAACCCGCCATTTCCCGTAAACCCCGGACTCGGCCCGTATAGTCAAAAGTATACAAAGAAAGTACCCAGGCAATAAACTCATTTCCGGAACGATTTTTTAAATTATTTTTTCACCACTAAAACGCATGAGACTTGTAGTTTTCAAAAATCTTTTCATTTTTGATGAGACGCTTCATGAAAAAGGTTTAATCGCCGGCAAACGAAAACCCGCTACTTCCCGTAAATCCCGGACTCGGCCCGTATAGTCGAATGTATACAATTAAAGTACCCTGTGAGTAAACTCATTTCCAAAACGATTTTTTAAAGTATCGTTTCACCACTAAAACGCATAAGACTTGTAGTTTTCAAAAATGTTTTCATTTTTGATGAGACGCTGAATAAAAGAAGTTTAATCGCCGGCAAACGAAAACCCGCCATTTCCCGTAAACCCCGGACTCGGCCCGTATAGTCAAAAGTATACAAAGAAAGTACCCAGGGAGTAAACTCATTTCCCGAACGATTATTTATATTATTTTTTCACCACTAAAACGCATGAGACTTGTAGTTTTCAAAAATGTTTTTATTTTTGATGGGACGCTGAATAAAAGAAGTTTAATCGCCGGCAAACGAAAACCCGCGATTTCCCGTAATTCCCGGACTTGGCCCGTATAGTCAAAAGTATACAAAGAAAGTACCCAGGGAGTAAACTCATTTCCCAAACGATTTTTTAAAGTATCTTTTCACCACTAAAACGCATGAGACTTGTAGTTTTTAAAAATGTTTTCATTTTTAATGAGACGCTTAATGAAAGAGGTTTAATCGCCAGCAAATGAAAACCCGCCATTTCCCGTAAATCCCGGGATTGGCCCGTATGGTCGAATGTATACAAAGAAAGTACCCTGTGAGTAAACTCATTTCCAGAACGATTTTTTAAATTATCTTTTCACCACTAAAACGCATGAGACTTGTAGTTTTCAAAAATGTTTTCATTTTTGATGAGACGCTGAATAAAAGGAGTTTAATCGCCGGCAAACGAAAACCCGCCATTTCCCGTAAACCCCGGACTCGGTCCGTATAGTCAAAAGTATACAAAGAAAGTAACCAGGGAGTAAACTCATTTCCCGAACGATTTTTTAAATTATTTTTTCACCACTAAAACGCATGAGACTTGTAGTTTTCACAAGTGTTTTCATTTTTGATGAGACGCTGAATAAAAGAAGTTTAATCGTCGGCAAACAAAAACCTGCGATTTCCCGTAAATCCCGGACTCGGCCCGTATAGTCAAAAGTATACAAACAAAGTACGCAGGGAGTAAACTCATTTCCCGAACGATTTTTTATATTATTATTTCATCCCTAAAGCCCACGAGACTTGTAGTTTTTAAAAATGTTTTCATTTTTGATGAGACGCTGAATAAAAGGAGTTTAATCGCCGGCAAACGAAAACCCGCCATTTCCCGTAAATCCCGGGATTGGCCCGTATGGTCGAATGTATACAAAGAAAGTACCCTGTGAGTAAACTCATTTCCAGAACGATTTTTTAAATTATCTTTTCACCACTAAAACGCATGAGACTTGTAGTTCTCAAAAATGTTTTCATTTTTGATGAGACGCTGAATAAAAGGAGTTTAATCGCCGGCAAACGAAAACCCGCGATTTCCCGTAAATCCCGGGCTTGGCCCGTATAGTCAAAAGTATACAAAGAAAGTAACCAGGGAGTAAACTCATTTCCCGAACGATTTTTTAAATTATTTTTTCACCACTAAAACGCATGAGACTTGTATTTTTCAAAATTGTTTTCATTTTTGATGAGACGCTGAATTAAAGAAGTTTAATCGCCGGCAAACGAAAACCCGCGATTTCCCGTAAATCCCGGGCTTGGCCCGTATAGTTGAATGTATATAAAGAAAGTACCCAGGGAGTAAACTCATTTCCAAAACGATTTTTTAAAGTATCTTTTCACCACTAAAACGCATGAGACTTGTAGTTTTCAAAAATGTATTCATTTTTGATGAGACGCTGAATAAAAGAAGTTTAATCGTCGGCAAACAAAAACCTGCGATTTCCCGTAAATCCCGGACTCGGCCCGTATAGTCAAAAGTATACAAACAAAGTACGCAGGGAGTAAACTCATTTCCCGAACGATTTTTTATATTATTATTTCATCCCTAAGCCCATGAGACTTGTAGTTTTTAAAAATGTTTTCATTTTTGATGAGACGCTGAATAAAAGGAGTTTAATCGCCGGCAAACGAAAACCCGCCATTTCCCGTAAACCCCGGACTCGGTCCGTATAGTCAAAAGTATACAAAGAAAGTAACCAGGGAGTAAACTCATTTCCCGAACGATTTTTTAAATTATTTTTTCACAACTAAAACGCATCAGACTTGTATATTTCAAAAGTGTTTTCATTTTTAATGAGACGCTGAATTAAAGAAGTTTAATTGCCGGCAAACGAAAACCTGCGATTTCCCGTAAATCTTGGACTCGGCCCGTATAGTCAAAAGTATACAAAGAAAGTACCCAGGGAGTAAACTGATTTCCCGAACGATTTTTTAAATTATTTTTTCACCACTAAAACGCATGAGACTTGTAGTTTTCAAAAGTGTTTTCATTTTTGATGAGACGCTGAATAAAAGAAGTTTTATAGCAGGCAAACGAAAACCCGCGATTTCCCGTAAATCCCGGGCTTGGCCCGTATAGTTGAATGTATATAAAGAAAGTACCCAGGGAGTAAACGCATTTCCAAAACGATTTTTTAAAGTATCTATTCACCACTAAAACGTATGAGACTTGTAGTTTTTAAAAATGTTTTCATTTTTAATGAGACGCTTAATGAAAAAGGTTTAATCGCCGGCAAACGAAAACCCGCCATTTTCCGTAAATCCCGGGATTGGCCCGTATGGTCGAATGTATACAAAGAAAGTACCCTGTGAGTAAACTCATTTCCAGAACGATTTTTTAAATTATCTTTTCACCACTAAAACGCATGAGACTTGTAGTTTTCAAAAATGTTTTCATTTTTGATGAGACGCTGAATAAAAGGAGTTTAATCGCCGGCAAACGAAAACCCGCCATTTCCCGTAAACCCCGGACTCGGTCCGTATAGTCAAAAGTATACAAAGAAAGTAACCAGGGAGTAAACTCATTTCCCGAACGATTTTTTGAATTATTTTTTCACCACTAAAACGCATGAGACTTGTAGTTTTCAAAAGTGTTTTCATTTTTGATGAGACGCTGAATAAAAGAAGTTTAATCGTCGGCAAACAAAAACCTGCGATTTCCCGTAAATCCCGGACTCGGCCCGTATAGTCAAAAGTATACAAACAAAGTACGCAGGGAGTAAACTCATTTCCCGAACGATTTTTTATATTATTATTTCATCCCTAAAGCCCACGAGACTTGTAAATTTTAAAAATGTTTTCATTTTTGATGAGACGCTGAATAAAAGGAGTTTAATCGCCGGCAAACGAAAACCCGCCATTTCCCGTAAACCCCGGACTCGGTCCGTATAGTCAAAAGTATACAAAGAAAGTAACCAGGGAGTAAACTCATTTCCCGAACGATTTTTTAAATTATTTTTTCACCACTAAAACGCATGAGACTTGTATTTTTCAAAAGTGTTTTCATTTTTGATGAGACGCTGAATTAAAGAAGTTTAATCGCCGGCAAACGAAAACCTGCGATTTCCCGTAAATCTTGGACTCGGCCCGTATAGTCAAAAGTATACAAAGAAAGTACCCAGGGAGTAAACTGATTTCCCGAACGATTTTTTAAATTATTTTTTCACCACTAAAACGCATGAGACTTGTAGTTTTCAAAAGTGTTTTCATTTTTGATGAGACGCTGAATAAAAGAAGTTTAATCGCCGGCAAACGAAAACCCGCCATTTCCCGTAAACCCCGGACTCGGTCCGTATAGTCAAAAGTATACAAAGAAAGTAACCAGGGAGTAATATCATTTCCCGAACGATTTTTTAAATTATTTTTTCACCACTAAAACGCATGAGACTTGTATTTTTCAAAAGTGTTTTCATTTTTGATGAGACGCTGAATTAAAGAAGTTTAATCGCCGGCAAACGAAAACCTGCGATTTCCCGTAAATCTTGGACTCGGCCCGTATAGTCAAAAGTATACAAAGAAATTACCCAGGGAGTAAACTGATTTCCCGAACGATTTTTCAAATTATTTTTTCACCACTAAAACGCATGAGACATGTAGTTTTCAAAAGTGTTTTCATTTTTGATGAGACGCTGAATAAAAGAAGTTTAATCGTCGGCAAACAAAAACCTGCAATTTCCCGTAAATCCCGGACTCGGCCCGTATAGTCAAAAGTATACAAACAAAGTACGCAGGGAGTAAACTCATTTCCCGAACGATTTTTTATATTATTATTTCATCCCTAAAGCCCACGAGACTTGTAGTTTTTAAAAATGTTTTCATTTTTGATGAGACGCTGAATAAAAGGCGTTTAATCGCCGGCAAACGAAAACCCGCCATTTCCCGTAAATCCCGGGATTGGCCCGTATGGTCGAATGTATACAAAGAAAGTACCCTGTGAGTAAACTCATTTCCAGAACGATTTTTTAAATTATCTTTTTACCACTAAAACGCATGAGACTTGTAGTTCTCAAAAATGTTTTCATTTTTGATGAGACGCTGAATAAAAGGAGTTTAATCGCCGGCAAACAAAAACCCGCAATTTCCCGTAAACCCCGGACTCGGTCCGTATAGTCAAAAGTATACAAAGAAAGTAACCAGGGAGTAAACTCATTTCCCGAACGATTTTTTAAATTATTTTTTCACCACTAAAACGCATGAGACTTGTATTTTTCAAAAGTGTTTTCATTTTTGATGAGACGCTGAATTAAAGAAGTTTAATCGCCGGCAAACGAAAACCCGCGATTTCCCGTAAATCCCGGGCTTGGCCCGTATAGTTGAATGTATATAAAGAAAGTACCCAGGGAGTAAACTCATTTCCAAAACGATTTTTTAAAGTATCTTTTCACCACTAAAACGCATGAGACTTGTAGTTTTCAAAGATGTATTCATTTTTGATGAGACGCTGAATAAAAGAAGTTTAATCGTCGGCAAACAAAAACCTGCGATTTCCCGTAAATCCCGGACTCGGCCCGTATAGTCAAAAGTATACAAACAAAGTACGCAGGGAGTAAACTCATTTCCCGAACGATTTTTTATATTATTATTTCATCCCTAAAGCCCATGAGACTTGTAGTTTTTAAAAATGTTTTCATTTTTGATGAGACGCTGAATAAAAGGAGTTTAATCGCCGTCAAACGAAAACCCGCCATTTCCCGTAAACCCCGGACTCGGTCCGTATAGTCAAAAGTATACAAAGAAAGTAACCAGGGAGTAAACTCATTTCCCGAACGATTTTTTAAATTATTTTTTCACCACTAAAACGCATGAGACTTGTAGTTTTCAAAAGTGTTTTCATTTTTGATGAGACGCTGAATAAAAGGAGTTTAATCGCCGGCAAACGAAAACCCGCCATTTCCCGTAAACCCCGGACTCGGTCCGTATAGTCAAAAGTATACAAAGAAAGTACCCAGGGAGTAAACTCATTTCCAAAACGATTTTTTAAAGTATCTTTTCACCACTAAAACGCATGAGACTTGTAGTTTTCAAAAATGTATTCATTTTTGATGAGACGCTGAATAAAAGAAGTTTAATCGTCGGCAAACAAAAACCTGCGATTTCCCGTAAATCCCGGACTCGGTCCGTATAGTCAAAAGTATACAAACAAAGTACGCAGGGAGTAAACTCATTTCCCGAACGATTTTTTATATTATTATTTCATCCCTAAAGCCCATGAGACTTGTAGTTTTTAAAAATGTTTTCATTTTTGATGAGACGCTGAATAAAAGAAGTTTTATCGCCGGCAAACGAAAACCTGCGATTTCCCGTAAATCCCGGGCTTGGCCCGTATAGTTGAATGTATATAAAGAAAGTACCCAGGGAGTAAACGCATTTCCAAAACGATTTTTTAAATTATCTATTCACCACTAAAACGTATGAGAGTTGTAGTTTTCAAAAATGTATTCATTTTTGATGAGACGCTGAATAAAAGAAGTTTAATCGCCGGCAAACAAAAACCTGCGATTTCCCGTAAATCCTGGACTCGGCCCGTATAGTCAAAAGTATACAAAGAAAGTACCCCGGGAGTAAACTTATTTCCCGAACGATTTTTTATATTATTATTTCATCCCTAAAGCCCATGAGACTTGTAGTTTTTAAAAATGTTTTCATTTTTGATGAAACGCTGAATAAAAGGAGTTTAATCGCCGGCAAACGAAAACCCGCCATTTCCCGTAAACCCCGGACTCGGTCCGTATAGTCAAAAGTATACAAAGAAAGTAACCAGGGAGTAAACTCATTTCCCGAACGATTTTTTAAATTATTTTTTCACCACTAAAACGCATGAGACTTGTAGTTTTCAGAAATGTGTTCATTTTTGATGAAACGCTTAATAAAAGTGGTTTAATCGCCGGCAAACAAAAACCTGCGATTTCCCGTAAATCCCGGACTCGGCCCGTATAGTCAAAAGTATACAAACAAAGTATCCAGGGAGTAAACTCATTTCCCGAACGATTTTTTATATTATTATTTCATCCCTAAAGCCCATGAGACTTGTAGTTTTTAAAAATGTTTTCATTTTTGATGAGACGCTGAATAAAAGGAGTTTAATCGCCGGCAAACGAAAACCCGCCATTTCCCGTAAACCCCGGACTCGGTCCGTATAGTCAAAAGTATACAAAGAAAGTAACCAGGGAGTAAACTCATTTCCCGAACGATTTTTTAAATTATTTTTTCACCACTAAAACGCATGAGACTTGTAGTTTTCAAAAATGTTTTCATTTTTGATGAGACGCTGAATAAAAGAAGTTTAATCGCCGGCAAACAAAAACCTGCGATTTCCCGTAAATCCCGGACTCGGCCCGTATAGTCAAAAGTATACAAACAAAGTATCCAGGGAGTAAACTCATTTCCCGAACGATTTTTTATATTATTATTTCATCCCTAAAGCCCATGAGACTTGTAGTTTTTAAAAATGTTTTCATTTTTGATGAGACGCTGAATAAAAGGAGTTTAATCGCCGGCAAACGAAAACCCGCCATTTCCCGTAAACCCCGGACTCGGTCCGTATAGTCAAAAGTATACAAAGAAAGTACCCTGTGAGTAAACTCATTTCCAGAACGTTTTTTTAAATTATCTTTTCACCACTAAAACGCATGAGAGTTGTAGTTTTCAAAAATGTATTCATTTTTGATGAGACGCTGAATAAAAGAAGTTTAATCGCCGGCAAACAAAAACCTGCGATTTCCCGTAAATGCCGGACTCGGCCCGTATAGTCAAAAGTATACAAAGAAAGTACCCCGGGAGTAAACTTATTTCCCGAACGATTTTTTATATTATTATTTCATCCCTAAAGCCCATGAGACTTGTAGTTTTTAAAAATGTTTTCATTTTTGATGAGACGCTGAATAAAAGGAGTTTAATCGCCGGCAAACGAAAACCCGCCATTTCCCGTAAACCCCGGACTCGGTCCGTATAGTCAAAAGTATACAAAGAAAGTAACCAGGGAGTAAACTCATTTCCCGAACGATTTTTTAAATTATTTTTTCACCACTAAAACGCATGAGACTTGTAGTTTTCAAAAATGTTTTCATTTTTGATGGGACGCTGAATAAAAGAAGTTTAATCGCCGGCAAACGAAAACCCGCGATTTCCCGTAAACCCCGGACTCGGTCCGTATAGTCAAAAGTATACAAAGAAAGAACCCAGGGAGTAAACTCATTTCCCGAACGATTTTTTAAATTATTTTTTCACCACTAGAACGCATGAGACTTGTATTTTTCAAAAGTGTTTTCATTTTTGATGAGACGCTGAATTAAAGAAGTTTAATTGCCAGCAAACAAAAACCCGCAATTTCCCGTAAATCCCGGGCTTCGCCCGTATAGTTGAATGTAAATAAAGAAAGTACCCAGGGAGTAAACTGATTTCCCGAACGATTTTTCAAATTATTTTTGCACCACTAGAACGAATGAGACTTGTAGTTTTCAAAAATGATTTCATTTTTGATGAGACGCTGAATAAAAGAGTTTAATCGCCGGCAAACGAAAACCTGCGATTTCCCGAAAATCTTGGACTCGGCCCGTATAGTCAAAAGTATACAAACAAAGTACCCAGGGAGTAAACTCATTTCCCGATCGATTTTTTATATTATTATTTCACCCCTAAAGCCCATGAGACTTGTAGTTTTTTAAAATGTTTTCATTTTTGATGAGACGCTGAATAAAAGAAGTTTAATCGCCGGCAAACGAAAACCCGTCATTTCCCGTAAACCCCGGACTCGGTCCGTATAGTCAAAAGTATACAAAGAAAGTAACCAGGGAGTAAAGTCATTTCCCGAACGATTTTTTGAATTATTTTTTCACCACTAAAACGCATGAGACTTGTAGTTTTCAAAAATGTTTTCATTTTTGATGAGACGCTGAATAAAAGAAGTTTAATCGCCGGCAAACGAAAACCCGCGACTTCCCGTAAATCACGGACTCGGCCCGTATAGTTAAAAGTATACAAAGAAAGTACCCAGGGAGTAAACTCATTTCCCGAACGATTTTTTAAATTATTTTTTCACCACTAAAACGCATGAGACTTGTAGTTTTCAAAAATGTTTTCATTTTTGATGGAACGCTGAATAAAAGAAGTTTAATCGCCGGCAAACGAAAACCCGCGATTTCCCGTAAATCCCGGACTCGGCCCGTATAGTAAAAAGTATACAAAGAAAGTACCCAGGCAATAAACTCATTTCCCGAACGATTTTTTAAAATATTTTTTCACCACTAAAACGCATGAGACTTGTAGTTTTCAAAAATGTTTTCATTTTTGATGAGTCGCTTAATGAAAGAGCTTTAATCGCCATCAAACGAAAACCCGCGATTTCCCGTAAATCCCGGGCTTGGCCCGCATAGTCGAATGTATACAAAGAAAGTACCCAGGGAGTAAACTAATTTCCCGAACGATTTTTTAAATTTTTTTTTCACCACTAAAACGCATGAGACTTGTAGTTTTTAAAAATGTTTTCATTTTTGATGAGACGCTGAATAAAAGAAGTTTAATCGCCGGCAAACGAAAACCCGCGACTTCCCGTAAATCCCGGACTCGGTCCGTATAGTCGAATGTATACAAAGAAAGTAACCTGTGAGTAAACTCATTTCCAAAACGATTTTTTAAAGTATCTTTTCACCACTAAAACGCATGAGACTTGTAGTTTTCAAAAATGTTTTCATTTTTGATGAGACGCTGAATAAAAGAAGTTTAATCGCCGGCAAACGAAAACCCGCCATTTCCCGTAAACCCCGGACTCGGCCCGTATAGTCAAAAGTATACAAAGAAAGTACCCAGGGAGTAAACTCATTTCCCGAACGATTTTTTAAATTATTTTTTCACCACTAGAACGCATGAGACTTGTATTTTTCAAAAGTGTTTTCATTTTTGATGAGACGCTGAATTAAAGAAGTTTAATTGCCAGCAAACAAAAACCCGCAATTTCCCGTAAATCCCCGGCTTCGCCCGTATAGTTGAATGTAAATAAAGAAAGTACCCAGGGAGTAAACTGATTTCCCAAACGATTTTTCAAATTATTTTTGCACCACTAGAACGAATGAGACTTGTAGTTTTCCAAAATGATTTCATTTTTGATGAGACGCTGAATAAAAGAAGTTTAATCGCCGGCAAACGAAAACCTGCGATTTCCCGAAAATCTTGGACTCGGCCCGTATAGTCAAAAGTATACAAACAAAGTACCCAGGGAGTAAACTCATTTCCCGATCGATTTTTTATATTATTATTTCACCCCTAAAGCCCATGAGACTTGTAGTTTTTAAAAATGTTTTCATTTTTGATGAGACGCTGAATAAAAGAAGTTTAATCACCGGCAAACGAAAACCCGCCATTTCCCGTAAACCCCGGACTCGGTCCGTATAGTCAAAAGTATACAAAGAAAGTAACCAGGGAGTAAACTCATTTCCCGAACGATTTTTTGAATTATTTTTTCACCACTAAAACGCATGAGACTTGTAGTTTTCAAAAATGTTTTCATTTTTGATGAGACGCTGAATAAAAGAAGTTTAATCGCCGGCAAACGAAAACCCGCGACTTTCCGTAAATCCCGGACTCGGCCCGTATAGCCAAAAGTATACAAAGAAAGTACCCAGGGAGTAAACTCATTTCCCGAACGATTTTTTAAATTATTTTTTCACCACTAAAACGCATGAGACTTGTAGTTTTCAAAAATGTTTTCATTTTTGATGAGACGCTGAATAAAAGAAGTTTAATCGCCGGCAAACAAAAACCTGCGATTTCCCGTAAATCCCGGACTCGGCCCGTATAGTCAAAAGTATACAAACAAAGTACCCAGGGAGTAAACTCATTTCCCGAACGATTTTTTATATTATTATTTCATCCCTAAAGCCCATGAGACTTGTAGTTTTTAAAAATGTTTTCATTTTTGATGAGACGCTGAATAAAAGGAGTTTAATCGCCGGCAAACGAAAACCCGCCATTTCCCGTAAACCCCGGACTCGGTCCATATAGTCAAAAGTATACAAAGAAAGTAACCAGGGATTAAACTCATTTCCCGAACGATTTTTAAATTATTTTTTCACCACTAAAACGCATGAGACTTGTAGTTTTCAAAAATGTTTTCATTTTTGATGAGACGCTGAATAAAAAAAGTCTAATCGCCGATAAATGAAAACCCGCGACTTCCCGTAAATCCCGGACTCGGCCCGTATAGTCAAAAGTATACAAAGAAGGTACCTAGGGAGTAAACTCATTTCCCAAACGATTTTTCAAATTATTTTTGCACCACTAGAACGAATGAGACTTGTAGTTTTCCAAAATGATTTCATTTTTGATGAGACGCTGAATAAAAGAAGTTTAATCGCCGGCAAACGAAAACCTGCGATTTCCCGAAAATCTTGGACTCGGCCCGTATAGTCAAAAGTATACAAACAAAGTACCCAGGGAGTAAACTCATTTCCCGATCGATTTTTTATATTATTATTTCACCCCTAAAGCCCATGAGACTTGTAGTTTTTAAAAATGTTTTCATTTTTGATGAGACGCTGAATAAAAGAAGTTTAATCACCGGCAAACGAAAACCCGCCATTTCCCGTAAACCCCGGACTCGGTCCGTATAGTCAAAAGTATACAAAGAAAGTAACCAGTGAGTAAACTCATTTCCCAAACGATTTTTTGAATTATTTTTTCACCACTAAAACGCATGAGACTTGTAGTTTTCAAAAATGTTTTCATTTTTGATGAGACGCTGAATAAAAGAAGTTTAATCGCCGGCAAACGAAAACCCGCGACTTTCCGTAAATCCCGGACTTGGCCCGTATAGTCAAAAGTATACAAAGAAAGTACCCAGGGAGTAAACTCATTTCCCGAACGATTTTTTAAATTATTTTTTCACCACTAAAACGCATGAGACTTGTAGTTTTCAAAAATGTTTTCATTTTTGATGAGACGCTGAATAAAAGAAGTTTAATCGCCGGCAAACAAAAACCTGCGATTTCCCGTAAATCCCGGACTCGGCCCGTATAGTCAAAAGTATACAAACAAAGTACCCAGGGAGTAAACTCATTTCCCGAACGATTTTTTATATTATTATTTCATCCCTAAAGCCCATGAGACTTGTAGTTTTTAAAAATGTTTTCATTTTTGATGAGACGCTGAATAAAAGGAGTTTAATCGCCGGCAAACGAAAACCCGCCATTTCCCGTAAACCCCGGACTCGGTCCGTATAGTCAAAAGTATACAAAGAAAGTACCCAGGCAATAAACTCATTTCCCGAACGATTTTTTAAAATATTTTTTCACCACTAAAACGCATGAGACTTGTAGTTTTCAAAAATGTTTTCATTTTTGATGAGTCGCTTAATGAAAGAGCTTTAATCGCCGGCAAACGAAAACCCGCGATTTCCCGTAAATCCCGGGCTTGGCCCGCATAGTCGAATGTATACAAAGAAAGTACCCAGGGAGTAAACTAATTTCCCGAACGATTTTTTAAATTTTTTTTTCACCACTAAAACGCATGAGACTTGTAGTTTTTAAAAATGTTTTCATTTTTGATGAGACGCTGAATAAAAGAAGTTTAATCGCCGGCAAACGAAAACCCGCGACTTCCCGTAAATCCCGGACTCGGTCCGTATAGTCGAATGTATACAAAGAAAGTAACCTGTGAGTAAACTCATTTCCAAAACGATTTTTTAAAGTATCTTTTCACCACTAAAACGCATGAGACTTGTAGTTTTCAAAAATGTTTTCATTTTTGATGAGACGCTGAATAAAAGAAGTTTAATCGCCGGCAAACGAAAACCCGCCATTTCCCGTAAACCCCGGACTCGGCCCGTATAGTCAAAAGTATACAAAGAAAGTACCCAGGGAGTAAACTCATTTCCCGAACGATTTTTTAAATTATTTTTTCACCACTAGAACGCATGAGACTTGTATTTTTCAAAAGTGTTTTCATTTTTGATGAGACGCTGAATTAAAGAAGTTTAATTGCCAGCAAACAAAAACCCGCAATTTCCCGTAAATCCCGGGCTTCGCCCGTATAGTTGAATGTAAATAAAGAAAGTACCCAGGGAGTAAACTGATTTCCCAAACGATTTTTCAAATTATTTTTGCACCACTAGAACGAATGAGACTTGTAGTTTTCCAAAATGATTTCATTTTTGATGAGACGCTGAATAAAAGAAGTTTAATCGCCGGCAAACGAAAACCTGCGATTTCCCGAAAATCTTGGACTCGGCCCGTATAGTCAAAAGTATACAAACAAAGTACCCAGGGAGTAAACTCATTTCCCGATCGATTTTTTATATTATTATTTCACCCCTAAAGCCCATGAGACTTGTAGTTTTTAAAAATGTTTTCATTTTTGATGAGACGCTGAATAAAAGAAGTTTAATCACCGGCAAACGAAAACCCGCCATTTCCCGTAAACCCCGGACTCGGTCCGTATAGTCAAAAGTATACAAAGAAAGTAACCAGGGAGTAAACTCATTTCCCGAACGATTTTTTGAATTATTTTTTCACCACTAAAACGCATGAGACTTGTAGTTTTCAAAAATGTTTTCATTTTTGATGAGACGCTGAATAAAAGAAGTTTAATCGCCGGCAAACGAAAACCCGCGACTTTCCGTAAATCCCGGACTCGGCCCGTATAGCCAAAAGTATACAAAGAAAGTACCCAGGGAGTAAACTCATTTCCCGAACGATTTTTTAAATTATTTTTTCACCACTAAAACGCATGAGACTTGTAGTTTTCAAAAATGTTTTCATTTTTGATGAGACGCTGAATAAAAGATGTTTAATCGCCGGCAAACAAAAACCTGCGATTTCCCGTAAATCCCGGACTCGGCCCGTATAGTCAAAAGTATACAAACAAAGTACCCAGGGAGTAAACTCATTTCCCGAACGATTTTTTATATTATTATTTCATCCCTAAAGCCCATGAGACTTGTAGTTTTTAAAAATGTTTTCATTTTTGATGAGACGCTGAATAAAAGGAGTTTAATCGCCGGCAAACGAAAACCCGCCATTTCCCGTAAACCCCGGACTCGGTCCGTATAGTCAAAAGTATACAAAGAAAGTAACCAGGGAGTAAACTCATTTCCCGAACGATTTTTTAAATTATTTTTTCACCACTAAAACGCATGAGACTTGTAGTTTTCAAAAATGTTTTCATTTTTGATGAGACGCTGAATAAAAAAAGTCTAATCGCCGATAAATGAAAACCCGCGACTTCCCGTAAATCCCGGACTCGGCCCGTATAGTCAAAAGTATACAAAGAAGGTACCTAGGGAGTAAACTCATTTCCCAAACGATTTTTCAAATTATTTTTGCACCACTAGAACGAATGAGACTTGTAGTTTTCCAAAATGATTTCATTTTTGATGAGACGCTGAATAAAAGAAGTTTAATCGCCGGCAAACGAAAACCTGCGATTTCCCGAAAATCTTGGACTCGGCCCGTATAGTCAAAAGTATACAAACAAAGTACCCAGGGAGTAAACTCATTTCCCGATCGATTTTTTATATTATTATTTCACCCCTAAAGCCCATGAGACTTGTAGTTTTTAAAAATGTTTTCATTTTTGATGAGACGCTGAATATAAGAAGTTTAATCACCGGCAAACGAAAACCCGCCATTTCCCGTAAACCCCGGACTCGGTCCGTATAGTCAAAAGTATACAAAGAAAGTAACCAGTGAGTAAACTCATTTCCCGAACGATTTTTTGAATTATTTTTTCACCACTAAAACGCATGAGACTTGTAGTTTTCAAAAATGTTTTCATTTTTGATGAGACGCTGAATAAAAGAAGTTTAATCGCCGGCAAACGAAAACCCGCGACTTTCCGTAAATCCCGGACTCGGCCCGTATAGTCAAAAGTATACAAAGAAAGTACCCAGGGAGTAAACTCATTTCCCGAACGATTTTTTAAATTATTTTTTCACCACTAAAACGCATGAGACTTGTAGTTTTCAAAAATGTTTTCATTTTTGATGAGACGCTGAATAAAAGAAGTTTAATCGCCGGCAAACAAAAACCTGCGATTTCCCGTAAATCCCGGACTCGGCCCGTATAGTCAAAAGTATACAAACAAAGTACCCAGGGAGTAAACTCATTTCCCGAACGATTTTTTATATTATTATTTCATCCCTAAAGCCCATGAGACTTGTAGTTTTTAAAAATGTTTTCATTTTTGATGAGACGCTGAATAAAAGGAGTTTAATCGCCGGCAAACGAAAACCCGCCATTTCCCGTAAACCCCGGACTCGGTCCGTATAGTCAAAAGTATACAAAGAAAGTAACCAGGGAGTAAACTCATTTCCCGAACGATTTTTTAAATTATTTTTTCACCACTAAAACGCATGAGACTTGTAGTTTTCAAAAATGTTTTCATTTTTGATGAGACGCTGAATAAAAAAAGTCTAATCGCCGATAAATGAAAACCCGCGACTTCCCGTAAATCCCGGACTCGGCCCGTATAGTCAAAAGTATACAAAGAAGGTACCTAGGGAGTAAACTCATTTCCCGAACGATTTTTTAAATTATTTTTTCACCACTAAAACGCATGAGACTTGTAGTTTTCAGAAATGTTTTCATTTTTGATGAGACGCTTAATAAAAGTGGTTTAATCGCCGGCAAACGAAAACCCGCGATTTCCCGTAAATCCCGGGCTTGGCCCGTATAGTCGAATGTTTACAAAGAAAGTACCCAGGGAGTAAACTCATTTCCCAAACGATTTTTTAAATTATTTTTTCACCACTAAAACGCATGAGACTTGTAGTTTTCAAAAATGTTTTCATTTTTGATGAGACGCTGAATAAAAAAAGTCTAATCGCCGATAAATGAAAACCCGCGACTTCCCGTAAATCCCGGACTCGGCCCGTATAGTCAAAAGTATACAAAGAAGGTACCTAGGGAGTAAACTCATTTCCCAAACGATTTTTCAAATTATTTTTGCACCACTAGAACGAATGAGACTTGTAGTTTTCCAAAATGATTTCATTTTTGATGAGACGCTGAATAAAAGAAGTTTAATCGCCGGCAAACGAAAACCTGCGATTTCCCGAAAATCTTGGACTCGGCCCGTATAGTCAAAAGTATACAAACAAAGTACCCAGGGAGTAAACTCATTTCCCGATCGATTTTTTATATTATTATTTCACCCCTAAAGCCCATGAGACTTGTAGTTTTTAAAAATGTTTTCATTTTTGATGAGACGCTGAATAAAAGAAGTTTAATCACCGGCAAACGAAAACCCGCCATTTCCCGTAAACCCCGGACTCGGTCCGTATAGTCAAAAGTATACAAAGAAAGTAACCAGTGAGTAAACTCATTTCCCGAACGATTTTTTGAATTATTTTTTCACCACTAAAACGCATGAGACTTGTAGTTTTCAAAAATGTTTTCATTTTTGATGAGACGCTGAATAAAAGAAGTTTAATCGCCGGCAAACGAAAACCCGCGACTTTCCGTAAATCCCGGACTCGGCCCGTATAGTCAAAAGTATACAAAGAAAGTACCCAGGGAGTAAACTCATTTCCCGAACGATTTTTTAAATTATTTTTTCACCACTAAAACGCATGAGACTTGTAGTTTTCAAAAATGTTTTCATTTTTGATGAGACGCTGAATAAAAGAAGTTTAATCGCCGGCAAACAAAAACCTGCGATTTCCCGTAAATCCCGGACTCGGCCCGTATAGTCAAAAGTATACAAACAAAGTACCCAGGGAGTAAACTCATTTCCCGAACGATTTTTTATATTATTATTTCATCCCTAAAGCCCATGAGACTTGTAGTTTTTAAAAATGTTTTCATTTTTGATGAGACGCTGAATAAAAGGAGTTTAATCGCCGGCAAACGAAAACCCGCCATTTCCCGTAAACCCCGGACTCGGTCCGTATAGTCAAAAGTATACAAAGAAAGTAACCAGGGAGTAAACTCATTTCCCGAACGATTTTTTAAATTATTTTTTCACCACTAAAACGCATGAGACTTGTAGTTTTCAAAAATGTTTTCATTTTTGATGAGACGCTGAATAAAAAAAGTCTAATCGCCGATAAATGAAAACCCGCGACTTCCCGTAAATCCCGGACTCGGCCCGTATAGTCAAAAGTATACAAAGAAGGTACCTAGGGAGTAAACTCATTTCCCGAACGATTTTTTAAATTATTTTTTCACCACTAAAACGCATGAGACTTGTAGTTTTCAGAAATGTTTTCATTTTTGATGAGACGCTTAATAAAAGTGGTTTAATCGCCGGCAAACGAAAACCCGCGATTTCCCGTAAATCCCGGGCTTGGCCCGTATAGTCGAATGTTTACAAAGAAAGTACCCAGGGAGTAAACTCATTTCCCGAACGATTTTTTAAATTATTTTTTCACCACTAGAACGCATGAGACTTGTATTTTTCAAAAGTGTTTTCATTTTTGATGAGACGCTGAATTAAAGAAGTTTAATTGCCAGCAAACAAAAACCCGCAATTTCCCGTAAATCCCGGGCTTCGCCCGTATAGTTGAATGTAAATAAAGAAAGTACCCAGGGAGTAAACTGATTTCCCGAACGATTTTTCAAATTATTTTTGCACCACTAGAACGAATGAGACTTGTAGTTTTCAAAAATGATTTCATTTTTGATGAGACGCTGAATAAAAGAGTTTAATCGCCGGCAAACGAAAACCTGCGATTTCCCGAAAATCTTGGACTCGGCCCGTATAGTCAAAAGTATACAAACAAAGTACCCAGGGAGTAAACTCATTTCCCGATCGATTTTTTATATTATTATTTCACCCCTAAAGCCCATGAGACTTGTAGTTTTTAAAAATGTTTTCATTTTTGATGAGACGCTGAATAAAAGAAGTTTAATCGCCGGCAAACGAAAACCCGCCATTTCCCGTAAACCCCGGACTCGGTCCGTATAGTCAAAAGTATACAAAGAAAGTAACCAGGGAGTAAACTCATTTCCCGAACGATTTTTTGAATTATTTTTTCACCACTAAAACGCATGAGACTTGTAGTTTTCAAAAATGTTTTCATTTTTGATGAGACGCTGAATAAAAGAAGTTTAATCGCCGGCAAACGAAAACCCGCGACTTCCCGTAAATCACGGACTCGGCCCGTATAGTTAAAAGTATACAAAGAAAGTACCCAGGGAGTAAACTCATTTCCCGAACGATTTTTTAAATTATTTTTTCACCACTAAAACGCATGAGACTTGTAGTTTTCAAAAATGTTTTCATTTTTGATGGAACGCTGAATAAAAGAAGTTTAATCGCCGGCAAACGAAAACCCGCGATTTCCCGTAAATCCCGGACTCGGCCCGTATAGTAAAAAGTATACAAAGAAAGTACCTAGGCAATAAACTCATTTCCCGAACGATTTTTTAAAATATTTTTTCACCACTAAAACGCATGAGACTTGTAGTTTTCAAAAATGTTTTCATTTTTGATGAGTCGCTTAATGAAAGAGCTTTAATCGCCGGCAAACGAAAACCCGCGATTTCCCGTAAATCCCGGGCTTGGCCCGCATAGTCGAATGTATACAAAGAAAGTACCCAGGGAGTAAACTAATTTCCCGAACGATTTTTTAAATTTTTTTTTCACCACTAAAACGCATGAGACTTTTAGTTTTTAAAAATGTTTTCATTTTTGATGAGACGCTGAATAAAAGAAGTTTAATCGCCGGCAAACGAAAACCCGCGACTTCCCGTAAATCCCGGACTCGGTCCGTATAGTCGAATGTATACAAAGAAAGTAACCTGTGAGTAAACTCATTTCCAAAACGATTTTTTAAAGTATCTTTTCACCACTAAAACGCATGAGACTTGTAGTTTTCAAAAATGTTTTCATTTTTGATGAGACGCTGAATAAAAGAAGTTTAATCGCCGGCAAACGAAAACCCGCCATTTCCCGTAAACCCCGGACTCGGCCCGTATAGTCAAAAGTATACAAAGAAAGTACCCAGGGAGTAAACTGATTTCCCGAACGATTTTTTAAATTATTTTTTCACCACTAGAACGCATGAGACTTGTATTTTTCAAAAGTGTTTTCATTTTTGATGAGACGCTGAATTAAAGAAGTTTAATTGCCAGCAAACAAAAACCCGCAATTTCCCGTAAATCCCGGGCTTCGCCCGTATAGTTGAATGTAAATAAAGAAAGTACCCAGGGAGTAAACTGATTTCCCAAACGATTTTTCAAATTATTTTTGCAGCACTAGAACGAATGAGACTTGTAGTTTTCCAAAATGATTTCATTTTTGATGAGACGCTGAATAAAAGAAGTTTAATCGCTGGCAAACGAAAACCTGCGATTTCCCGAAAATCTTGGACTCGGCCCGTATAGTCAAAAGTATACAAACAAAGTACCCAGGGAGTAAACTCATTTCCCGATCGATTTTTTATATTATTATTTCACCCCTAAAGCCCATGAGACTTGTAGTTTTTAAAAATGTTTTCATTTTTGATGAGACGCTGAATAAAAGAAGTTTAATCACCGGCAAACGAAAACCCGCCATTTCCCGTAAACCCCGGACTCGGTCCGTATAGTCAAAAGTATACAAAGAAAGTAACCAGGGAGTAAACTCATTTCCCGAACGATTTTTTGAATTATTTTTTCACCACTAAAACGCATGAGACTTGTAGTTTTCAAAAATGTTTTCATTTTTGATGAGACGCTGAATAAAAGAAGTTTAATCGCCGGCAAACGAAAACCCGCGACTTTCCGTAAATCCCGGACTCGGCCCGTATAGTCAAAAGTATACAAAGAAAGTACCCAGGGAGTAAACTCATTTCCCGAACGATTTTTTAAATTATTTTTTCACCACTAAAACGCATGAGACTTGTAGTTTTCAAAAATGTTTTCATTTTTGATGGGACGCTGAATAAAAGAAGTTTAATCGCCGGCAAACGAAAACCCGCGATTTCCCGTAAATCCCGGACTCGGCCCGTATAGTAAAAAGTATACAAAGAAAGTACCCAGGCAATAAACTCATTTCCCGAACGATTTTTTAAAATATTTTTTCACCATTAAAACGCATGAGACTTGTAATTTTCAAAAATGTTTTCATTTTTGATGAGTCGCTTAATGAAAGAGCTTTAATCGCCGGCAAACGAAAACCCGCGATTTCCCGTAAATCCCGGGCTTGGCCCGCATAGTCGAATGTATACAAAGAAAGTACCCAGGGAGTAAACTAATTTCCCGAACGATTTTTTAAATTTTTTTTTCACCACTAAAACGCATGAGACTTGTAGTTTTTAAAAATGTTTTCATTTTTGATGAGACGCTGAATAAAAGAAGTTTAATCGCCGGCAAACGAAAACCCGCGACTTCCCGTAAATCCCGGACTCGGCCCGTATAGTCGAATGTATACAAAAAAAGTACCCAGGGAGTAAACTCATTTCCCGAACGATTTTTTAAATTTTTTTTTCACCACTAAAACGCATGAGACTTGTAGTTTTCAAAAATGTTTTCATTTTTGATGACACGCTTAAAGAAAGAGGTTTAATCGCCGGCAAACGAAAACCCGCCATTTCCCGTAAATCCCGGGCTTGGCCCGTAGAGTCGAATGTATACAAAAAAAGTACCCTGTGAGTAAACTAATTTCCAGAACGATTTTGTAAATTATTTTTTCAGCACTAAAACGCATAAGACTTGTAGGTTTCAAAAATGTTTTCATTTTTGATCCGACGCTGAATAAAAGAAGTTTAACCGCCGGCAAACGAAAACTCGCGATTTCCCGTAAATCCCAGGCTTGGCCGGTATAGTCAAAAGTATACAAAGAAAGTACCCAGGGAGTAAACTGATTTCCCGAACGATTTTTTAAATGACTTTTTCACCACTAAAACGCATGAGACTTGTAGTTTTCAAAAGTGTTTTCATTTTTGATGAGACGCTGAATAAAAGAAGTTTTATCGCCGGCAAACGAAAACCCGCGATTTCCCGTAAATCCCGGGCTTGGCCCGTATAGTTGAATGTATATAAAGAAAGTACCCAGGGAGTAAACTCATTTCCCGAACGATTTTTTATATTATTATTTCATCCCTAAAGCCCATGAGACTTGTAGTTTTCAAAAATGTTTTCATTTTTGATGAGACGCTGAATAAAAGGAGTTTAATCGCCGGCAAACGAAAACCCGCCATTTCCCGTAAACCCCGGACTCGGTCCGTATAGTCAAAAGTATACAAAGATAGTAACCAGGGAGTAAACTCATTTCCCGAACGATTTTTTAAATTATTTTTTTACCACTAAAACGCATGAGACTTGTAGTTTTCAAAAATGTTTTCATTTTTGATGAGACGCTGAATAAAAGAAGTTTAATCGCCGGCAAATGAAAACCCGAGACTTCCCGTAAATCCCGGACTCGGCCCGTGTAGTCAAAAGTATACAAAGAAAGTACGCAGGGAGTAAATTCATTTCCCGAACGATTTTTTAAATCATTTTTTCACCACTAAAACGCATGAGACTTGTAGTTTTCAGAAATGTTTTCATTTTTGATGAGACGCTTAATAAAAGTGGTTTAATCGCCGGCAAACGCAAACCCGCGATTTCCCGTAAATCCCGGGCTTGGCCCGTATAGTCGAATGTTTACAAAGAAAGTACCCAGGGAGTAAACACATTTCCCGAACGAATTTTTAAATTATTTTTTCACCACTAAAACGCATGGGACTTGTATTTTTTAAAAGTGTTTTCATTTTTGATGAGACGCTGAATTAAAGAAGTTTAATTGCCGGCAAACGAAAACCCGCGATTTCCCGTAAATCCCGGGCTTGGCCCGTACAGTAGAATGTATATAAAGAAAGTACCCAGGGAGTAAACTGATTTCCCGAACGATTTTTCAAATTATTTTTGCACCACTAGAACGAATGAGACTTGCAGTTTTCAAAAATGATTTCATTTTTGATGAGACGCTGAATAAAAGGAGTTTAATCGCCGGCAAACGAAAACCCGCCATTTCCCGTAAACCCCGGACTCGGCCCGTATAGTCAAAAGTATACAAAGAAAGTACCCAGGGAGTAAACTCATTTCCCGAACGATTTTTTAAATTATTTTTTCACCACTAGAACGCATGAGACTTGTATTTTTCAAAAGTGTTTTCATTTTTGATGAGACGCTGAATTAAAGAAGTTTAATTGCCAGCAAACAAAAACCCGCAATTTCCCGTAAACCCCGGACTCGGTCCGTATAGTCAAAAGTATACAAAGATAGTAACCAGGGAGTAAACTCATTTCCCGAACGATTTTTTAAATTATTTTTTTACCACTAAAACGCATGAGACTTGTAGTTTTCAAAAATGTTTTCATTTTTGATGAGACGCTGAATAAAAGAAGTTTAATCGCCGGCAAATGAAAACCCGAGACTTCCCGTAAATCCCGGACTCGGCCCGTGTAGTCAAAAGTATACAAAGAAAGTACGCAGGGAGTAAATTCATTTCCCGAACGATTTTTTAAATCATTTTTTCACCACTAAAACGCATGAGACTTGTAGTTTTCAGAAATGTTTTCATTTTTGATGAGACGCTTAATAAAAGTGGTTTAATCGCCGGCAAACGCAAACCCGCGATTTCCCGTAAATCCCGGGCTTGGCCCGTATAGTCGAATGTTTACAAAGAAAGTACCCAGGGAGTAAACACATTTCCCGAACGAATTTTTAAATTATTTTTTCACCACTAAAACGCATGGGACTTGTATTTTTTAAAAGTGTTTTCATTTTTGATGAGACGCTGAATTAAAGAAGTTTAATTGCCGGCAAACGAAAACCCGCGATTTCCCGTAAATCCCGGGCTTGGCCCGTACAGTAGAATGTATATAAAGAAAGTACCCAGGGAGTAAACTGATTTCCCGAACGATTTTTCAAATTATTTTTGCACCACTAGAACGAATGAGACTTGCAGTTTTCAAAAATGATTTCATTTTTGATGAGACGCTGAATAAAAGGAGTTTAATCGCCGGCAAACGAAAACCCGCCATTTCCCGTAAACCCCGGACTCGGCCCGTATAGTCAAAAGTATACAAAGAAAGTACCCAGGGAGTAAACTCATTTCCCGAACGATTTTTTAAATTATTTTTTCACCACTAGAACGCATGAGACTTGTATTTTTCAAAAGTGTTTTCATTTTTGATGAGACGCTGAATTAAAGAAGTTTAATTGCCAGCAAACAAAAACCCGCAATTTCCCGTAAATCCCGGGCTTCGCCCGTATAGTTGAATGTAAATAAAGAAAGTACCCAGGGAGTAAACTGATTTCCCAAACGATTTTTCAAATTATTTTTGCAGCACTAGAACGAATGAGACTTGTAGTTTTCCAAAATGATTTCATTTTTGATGAGACGCTGAATAAAAGAAGTTTAATCGCTGGCAAACGAAAACCTGCGATTTCCCGAAAATCTTGGACTCGGCCCGTATAGTCAAAAGTATACAAACAAAGTACCCAGGGAGTAAACTCATTTCCCGATCGATTTTTTATATTATTATTTCACCCCTAAAGTCCATGAGACTTGTAGTTTTTAAAAATGTTTTCATTTTTGATGAGACGCTGAATAAAAGAAGTTTAATCACCGGCAAACGAAAACCCGCCATTTCCCGTAAACCCCGGACTCGGTCCGTATAGTCAAAAGTATACAAAGAAAGTAACCAGGGAGTAAACTCATTTCCCGAACGATTTTTTGAATTATTTTTTCACCACTAAAACGCATGAGACTTGTAGTTTTCAAAAATGTTTTCATTTTTGATGAGACGCTGAATAAAAGAAGTTTAATCGCCGGCAAACGAAAACCCGCGACTTTCCGTAAATCCCGGACTCGGCCCGTATAGTCAAAAGTATACAAAGAAAGTACCCAGGGAGTAAACTCATTTCCCGAACGATTTTTTAAATTATTTTTTCACCACTAAAACGCATGAGACTTGTAGTTTTCAAAAATGTTTTCATTTTTGATGGGACGCTGAATAAAAGAAGTTTAATCGCCGGCAAACGAAAACCCGCGATTTCCCGTAAATCCCGGACTCGGCCCGTATAGTAAAAAGTATACAAAGAAAGTACCCAGGCAATAAACTCATTTCCCGAACGATTTTTTAAAATATTTTTTCACCATTAAAACGCATGAGACTTGTAATTTTCAAAAATGTTTTCATTTTTGATGAGTCGCTTAATGAAAGAGCTTTAATCGCCGGCAAACGAAAACCCGCGATTTCCCGTAAATCCCGGGCTTGGCCCGCATAGTCGAATGTATACAAAGAAAGTACCCAGGGAGTAAACTAATTTCCCGAACGATTTTTTAAATTTTTTTTTCACCACTAAAACGCATGAGACTTGTAGTTTTTAAAAATGTTTTCATTTTTGATGAGACGCTGAATAAAAGAAGTTTAATCGCCGGCAAACGAAAACTCGCGACTTCCCGTAAATCCCGGACTCGGCCCGTATAGTCGAATGTATACAAAAAAAGTACCCAGGGAGTAAACTCATTTCCCGAACGATTTTTTAAATTTTTTTTTCACCACTAAAACGCATGAGACTTGTAGTTTTCAAAAATGTTTTCATTTTTGATGACACGCTTAAAGAAAGAGGTTTAATCGCCGGCAAACGAAAACCCGCCATTTCCCGTAAATCCCGGGCTTGGCCCGTAGAGTCGAATGTATACAAAAAAAGTACCCTGTGAGTAAACTAATTTCCAGAACGATTTTGTAAATTATTTTTTCAGCACTAAAACGCATAAGACTTGTAGGTTTCAAAAATGTTTTCATTTTTGATCCGACGCTGAATAAAAGAAGTTTAACCGCCGGCAAACGAAAACTCGCGATTTCCCGTAAATCCCAGGCTTGGCCGGTATAGTCAAAAGTATACAAAGAAAGTACCCAGGGAGTAAACTGATTTCCCGAACGATTTTTTAAATGACTTTTTCACCACTAAAACGCATGAGACTTGTAGTTTTCAAAAGTGTTTTCATTTTTGATGAGACGCTGAATAAAAGAAGTTTTATCGCCGGCAAACGAAAACCCGCGATTTCCCGTAAATCCCGGGCTTGGCCCGTATAGTTGAATGTATATAAAGAAAGTACCCAGGGAGTAAACTCATTTCCCGAACGATTTTTTATATTATTATTTCATCCCTAAAGCCCATGAGACTTGTAGTTTTCAAAAATGTTTTCATTTTTGATGAGACGCTGAATAAAAGGAGTTTAATCGCCGGCAAACGAAAACCCGCCATTTCCCGTAAACCCCGGACTCGGTCCGTATAGTCAAAAGTATACAAAGATAGTAACCAGGGAGTAAACTCATTTCCCGAACGATTTTTTAAATTATTTTTTTACCACTAAAACGCATGAGACTTGTAGTTTTCAAAAATGTTTTCATTTTTGATGAGACGCTGAATAAAAGAAGTTTAATCGCCGGCAAATGAAAACCCGAGACTTCCCGTAAATCCCGGACTCGGCCCGTGTAGTCAAAAGTATACAAAGAAAGTACGCAGGGATTAAATTCATTTCCCGAACGATTTTTTAAATCATTTTTTCACCACTAAAACGCATGAGACTTGTAGTTTTCAGAAATGTTTTCATTTTTGATGAGACGCTTAATAAAAGTGGTTTAATCGCCGGCAAACGCAAACCCGCGATTTCCCGTAAATCCCGGGCTTGGCCCGTATAGTCGAATGTTTACAAAGAAAGTACCCAGGGAGTAAACACATTTCCCGAACGAATTTTTAAATTATTTTTTCACCACTAAAACGCATGGGACTTGTATTTTTTAAAAGTGTTTTCATTTTTGATGAGACGCTGAATTAAAGAAGTTTAATTGCCGGCAAACGAAAACCCGCGATTTCCCGTAAATCCCGGGCTTGGCCCGTACAGTAGAATGTATATAAAGAAAGTACCCAGGGAGTAAACTGATTTCCCGAACGATTTTTCAAATTATTTTTGCACCACTAGAACGAATGAGACTTGCAGTTTTCAAAAATGATTTCATTTTTGATGAGACGCTGAATAAAAGGAGTTTAATCGCCGGCAAACGAAAACCCGCCATTTCCCGTAAACCCCGGACTCGGTCCGTATAGTCAAAAGTATACAAAGAAAGTAACCAGGGAGTAAACTCATTTCCCGAACGATTTTTTAAATTATTTTTTCACCACTAAAACGCATGAGACTTGTAATTTTTAAAAATGTTTTCATTTTTGATAAGACGCTGAATAAAAAAAGTCTAATCGCCGGCAAATGAAAAGCCGCGACTTCCCGTAAATCCCGGACTCGGCCCGTATAGTCAAAAGTATACAAAGAAGGTACCCAGGGAGTAAACTCATTTCTCGAACGATTTTTTAAATTATTTTTTCACCACTAAAACGCATGAGACTTGTAGTTTTCAGAAATGTTTTCATTTTTGATGAGAGGCTTAATAAAAGTGGTTTAATCGCCGGCAAACAAAAACCCGCGATTTCCCGTAAATCCCGGGCTTCGCCCGTATAGTTGAATGTATATAAAGAAAGTACCCAGGGAGTAAACTGATTTTCCGAACGATTTTTAAAATTATTTTTGCACCACTAGAACGAATTAGACTTGTAGTTTTCAAAAATGATTTCATTTTTGATGAGACGCTGAGTAAAAGAAGTTTAATCGCCGGCAAACGAAAACCTGCGATTTCCCGTAAATCTTGGACTCGGCCCGTATAGTCAAAAGTATACAAACAAAGTACCCAGGGAGTAAACTCATTTCTCGATCGATTTTTTATATTATTATTTCACCCCTAAAGCCCATGAGACTTGTAGTTTTTAAAAATGTTTTCATTTTTGATGAGACGCTGAATAAAAGGAGTTTAATCGCCGGCAAACGAAAACCCGCCATTTCCCGTAAACCCCGGACTCGGTCTGTATAGTCAAAAGTATACAAAGAAAGTAACCAGGGAGTAAACTCATTTCCCGAACGATTTTTCGAATTATTGTTTCACCACTAAAACGCATGAGACTTGTAGTTTTCAAAAATGTTTTCATTTTTGATGAGACGCTGAATAAAAGAAGTTTAATCGCCGGCAAACGAAAACCCGCGACTTCCCGTAAATCCCGGACTCGGCCCGTATAGTCAAAAGTATACAAAGAAAGTACCCAGGGAGTAAACTCATTTCCCGAACGATTTTTTAAATTATTTTTTCACCACAAAAACGCATGAGACTTGTAGTTTTCAAAAATGTTTTCATTTTTGATGGGACGCTGAATAAAAGAAGTTTAATCGCCGGCAAACGAAAACCCGCGATTTCCCGTAAATCCCAGACTCGGCCCGTATAGTATAAAGTATACAAAGAAAGTACCCAGGCAATAAACTCATTTCTCGAACGATTTTTTAAATTATTTTTTCACCACTAAAACGCATGAGACTTGTAGTTTTCAAAAATGTTTTCATTTTTGATGAGACGCTTAATGAAAGAGGTTTAATCGCCGGCAAACGAAAACCCGCAATTTCCCGTAAATCCCGGGCTTGGCCTGCATAGTCGAATGTGTACAAAGAAAGTACCCAGGGAGTAAACTAATTTCCCGAACGATTTTTTAAATTTTTTTTTCACCACTAAAACGCATGAGACTTGTAGTTTTTAAAAATGTTTTCATTTTTGATGAGACGCTGAATAAAAGAAGTTTAATCGCCGGCAAACGAAAACCCGCCACTTCCCGTAAATCCCGGACTCGGCCCGTATAGTCAAAAGTATACAAAGAAAGTACCCAGGGAGTAAACTCATTTCCCGAACGATTTTTTAAATTATTTTTTCACCACTAAAACGCATGAGACTTGTAGTTTTCAAAAATGTTTTCATTTTTGATGGGACGCTGAATAAAAGAAGTTTAATTGCCGGCAAACGAAAACCCGCGATTTCCCGTAAATCCCGGACTCGGCCCGTATAGTAAAAAGTATACAAAGAAAGTACCCAGGCAATAAACTCATTTCCCGAACGATTTTTTAAATTATTTTTTCACCACTAAAACGCATGAGACTTGTAGTTTTCAAAAATGTTTTCATTTTTGATGAGACGCTTAATGAAAGAGGTTTAATCGCCGGCAAACTAAAACCCGCGATTTCCCGTAAATCCCGGGCTTGGCCCGCATAGTCGAATGTATACAAAGAAAGTACCCAGGGAGTAAACTAATTTCCCGAACGATTTTTTAAATTTTTTTTTCACCACTAAAACGCATGAGACTTGTAGTTTTTAAAAATGTTTTCATTTTTGATGAGACTCTGAATAAAAGAAGTTTAATCGCCGGCAAACGAAAACCCGCGATTTCCCGTAAATCCCGGACTTGGCCCGTATAGTCAAAAGTATACAAAGAAAGTACCCAGGGAGTAAACTCATTTCTCAAACGATTTTTTAAATTATTTTTTCATCACTAAAAGGCATGAGACTTGTAGTTTTCAAAAATGGTTTCATTTTTGATGAGACGCTTAATAAAAGAGGTTTAATCGCCGGCAAACGAAAACCCGCGATTTCCCGTAAATCCCGGGCTTGGCCCGTATAGTCGAATGTATACAAAGAAAGTACCCAGGGAGTAAACTCCTTTCCCGAACGATTTTTTAAATTTTTTTTTCACCACTAAAACGCATGAGACTTGTAGTTTTCAAAAATGTTTTCATTTTTGATGGGACGCTGAATAAAAGAAGTTTAATCGCCGGCAAACGAAAACCCGCGATTTCCCGTAAATCCCGGACTCGGCCCGTATAGTAAAAAGTATACAAAGAAAGTACCCAGGCAATAAACTCATTTCCCGAACGATTTTTTAAATTATTTTTTCACCACTAAAACGCATGAGACTTGTAGTTTTCAAAAATGTTTTCATTTTTGATGAGACGCTTAATGAAAGAGGTTTAATCGCCGGCAAACGAAAACCCGCGATTTCCCGTAAATCCCGGGCTTGGCCCGCATAGTCGAATGTATACAAAGAAAGTACCCAGGGAGTAAACTAATTTCCCGAACGATTTCTTAAATTTTTTTTTCACCACTTAAACGCATGAGACTTGTAGTTTTTAAAAATGTTTTCATTTTTGATGAGACGCTGAATAAAAGAAGTTTAATCGCCGGCAAACGAAAACCCGCGACTTCCCGTAAATCCCGGACTCGGCCCGTATAGTCGAATGTATACAAAGAAAGTACCCAGGGAGTAAACTCATTTCCCAAACGATTTTTTATATTATTTTTTCACCACTAAAACGCATGAGACTTGTAGTTTTCAAAAATGTTTTCATTTTTGATGGGACGCTGAATGAAAGAAGTTTAACCGCCGGCAAACGAAAACTCGCGATTTCCCGTAAATCCCGGGCTTGGCCGGTATAGTCAAAAGTATACAAAGAAAGTACCCAGGGAGTAAACTGATTTTCCGAACGATTTTTTAAATGATTTTTTCACCACTAAAACGCATGAGACTTGTAGTTTTTAAAAGTGTTTTCATTTTTGATGAGACGCTGAATAAAAGAGGTTTTATCGCCGGCAAACGAAAACCCGCGATTTCCCGTAAATCCTGGGCTTGGCCCGTATAGTTGAATGTATATAAAGAAAGTATCCAGGGAGTAAACTTATTTCCAAAACGATTTTTTAAAGTATCTTTTCACCACTAAAACGCATGAGACTTGTAGTTTTTAAAAATGTTTTCATTTTTAATGAAACGCTTAATGGAAGAGGTTTAATCGCCGGCAAACGAAAACCCGCCATTTCCCGTAAATCCCGGGATTGGCCCGTATGGTCGAATGTTTACAAAGAAAGTACCCTGTGAGTAAACTCATTTCCAGAACGATTTTTTAAATTATTTTTTCACCACTAAAACGCATGAGACTTGTAGTTTTCAAAAATGTTTTTATTTTTGATGAGACGCTGAATAAAAGAAGTTTAATCGCTGGCAAACAAAAACCTGCAATTTCTCGTAAATCCCGGACTCGGCCCGTATAGTCAAAAGTGTACAAACAAAGTACCCAGGGAGTAAACTCATTTCCCGAACGATTTTTTATATTATTATTTCATCCCTAAAGCCCATGAGACTTGTAGTTTTTAAAAATGTTTTCATTTTTGATGAGACGCTGAATAAAAGGAGTTTAATCGCCGGCAAATGAAGACCCGCGACTTCCCGTAAATCCCGGACTCGGCCAGTATAGTCAAAAGTATACAAAGAAAGTACCCAGGGAGTAAACTCATTTCCCGAACGATTTTTTAAATTATTTTTTCACCACTAAAACGCATGAGACTTGTAGTTTTCAGAAATGTTTTCATTTTTGATGAGACGCTTAATAAAAGTGGTTTAATCGCCGGCAAACGAAAACCCGCGATTTCTCGTAAATCCCGGGCTTGACCCGTATAGTCGAATGTTTACAAAGAAAGTACCCAGGGAGTAAACTCATTTCCCGAACGAATTTTTAAATTATTTTTTCACCACTAAAACGCATGAGACTTGTATTTTTTAAAAGTGTTTTCATTTTTGATGAGACGCTGAATTAAAGAAGTTTAATTGCCGGCAAACGAAAACCCGCAATTTCCCGTAAATCCCGGGCTTGGCCTGTACAGTAGAATGTATATAAAGAAAGTACCCAGGGAGTAAACTGATTTCCTGAACAATTTTTCAAATTATTTTTGCACCACTAGAACGAATGAGACTTGTAGTTTTCAAAAATGATTTCATTTTTGATGAGACGCTGAACAAAAGAAGTTTAATCGCCGGCAAACGAAAACCTGCGATTTCCCGTAAATCTTGGACTCGGCCCGTATAGTCAAAAGTATACAAACAAAGTACCCAGGGAGTAAACTCATTTCCCGAACGATTTTTTATATTATTATTTCACCCCTAAAGCCCATGAGACTTGTGGTTTTGAAAAATGGTTTCATTTTTGATGAGACGCTGAATAAAAGGAGTTTAATCGCCGGCAAACGAAAACCCGCGATTTCCCGTTAATCCCGGGCTTGGCCCGTACAGTAGAATGTATATAAAGAAAGTACCCAGGGAGTAAACTGATTTCCAGAACGATTTTTCAAATTATTTTTGCACCACTAGAACGAATGAGACTTGTAGTTTTCAAAAATGATTTCATTTTTGATGAGACGCTGAATAAAAGAAGTTTAATCGCCGGCAAACGAAAACCTGCGATTTCTCGTAAATCTTGGACTCGGCCCGTATAGTCAAAAGTATACAAACAAAGTACCCAGGGAGTAAACTCATTTCCCGAACGATTTTTTAAATTATTTTTTCACCACTAAATCGCATGAGACTTGTAGTTTTCAAAAATGTTTTCATTTTTGATGAGACGCTTAATGAAAGAGGTTTAATCGCCGGCAAACGAAAACCCGCGACTTCCCGTAAATCCCGGACCCGGCCCGTATAGTCGAATGTATACAAAGAAAGTACCCTGTGAGTAAACTCATTTCCAAAACGATTTTTTAAAGTATCTTTTCACCGCTAAAACGCATGAGACTTGAAATTTTCAAAAATGTTTTCATTTTTGATGAGACGCTGAATAAAGGAAGTTTAATCGCCGGCAAACGAAAACCCGCCATTTCCCGTAAACCCCGGACTCGGCCCGTATAGTCAAAAGTATACAAAGAAAGTACCCAGGGAGTAAACTCATTTCCAAAACGATTTTTTATATTACTTTTTCACCACTAAAACGCATGAGACTTGTAGTTTTCAAAAATGTTTTCATTTTTGATGGGACGCTGAATAAAAGAAGTTTAATCGCCGGCAAACGAAAAACCGCGATTTCCCGTAAATCCCGGACTTGGCCCGTATAGTCAAAAGTATACAAAGAAAGTACCCAGGGAGTAAACTCATTTCTCAAACGATTTTTTAAATTATTTTTTCATCACTAAAAGGCATGAGACTTGTAGTTTTTAAAAATGGTTTCATTTTTGATGAGACGCTTAATAAAAGAGGTTTAATCGCCGGCAAACGAAAACCCGCGATTTCCCGTAAATCCCGGGCTTGGCCCGTATAGTCGAATGTATACAAAGAAAGTACCCAGGGAGTAAACTCCTTTCCCGAACGATTTTTTAAATTTTTTTTTCACCACTAAAACGCATGAGACTTGTAGTTTTCAAAAATGTTTTCATTTTTGATGACACGCTTAAGGAAACAGGTTTAATCGCCGGCAAACGAAAACCCGCCATTTCCCGTAAATCCCGGGCTTGGCCCGTAGAGTCGAATGAATACAAAGAAAGTACCCTGTGAGTAAACTCATTTCCAGAACGATTTTGTAAATTATTTTTTCACCACTAAAACGCATAAGACTTGTAGGTTTTAAAAATGTTTTCATTTTTGATCCGACGCTGAATAAAAGAAGTTTAACCGCCGGCAAACGAAAACTCGCGATTTCCCGTAAATCCCGGGCTTGGCCGGTATAGTCAAAAGTATACAAAGAAAGTACCCAGGGAGTAAACTGATTTCCCGAACGATTTTTTAAATGATTTTTTCACCACTAAAACGCATGAGACTTGTAGTTTTCAAAAGTGTTTTCCTTTTTGATGAGACGCTGAATAAAAGAAGTTTTATCGCCGGCAAACGAAAACCCGCGATTTCCCGTAAATCCTGGGCTTGGCCCGTATAGTTGAATGTATATAAAGAAAGTACCCAAGGAGTAAACTCATTTCCAAAACGATTTTTTAAAGTATCTTTTCACCACTAAAACGCATGAGACTTGTAGTTTTTAAAAATGTTTTCATTTTTAATGAAACGCTTAATGAAAGAGGTTTAATCGCCGGCAAACGAAAACCCGCCATTTCCCGTAAATCCCGGGATTGGCCCGTATGGTCGAATGTATACAAAGAAAGTACCCTGTGAGTAAACTCATTTCCAGAACGATTTTTTAAATTATCTTTTCACCACTAAAACGCATGAGACTTGTAGTTTTTAAAAATGGTTTCATTTTTGATGAGACGCTTAATAAAAGAGGTTTAATCGCCGGCAAACGAAAACCCGCGATTTCCCGTAAATCCCGGGCTTGGCCCGTATAGTCGAATGTATACAAAGAAAGTACCCAGGGAGTAAACTCCTTTCCCGAACGATTTTTTAAATTTTTTTTTCACCACTAAAACGCATGAGACTTGTAGTTTTCAAAAATGTTTTCATTTTTGATGACACGCTTAAGGAAACAGGTTTAATCGCCGGCAAACGAAAACCCGCCATTTCCCGTAAATCCCGGGCTTGGCCCGTAGAGTCGAATGTATACAAAGAAAGTACCCTGTGAGTAAACTCATTTCCAGAACGATTTTGTAAATTATTTTTTCACCACTAAAACGCATAAGACTTGTAGGTTTCAAAAATGTTTTCATTTTTGATCCGACGCTGAATAAAAGAAGTTTAACCGCCGGCAAACGAAAACTCGCGATTTCCCGTAAATCCCGGGCTTGGCCGGTATAGTCAAAAGTATACAAAGAAAGTACCCAGGGAGTAAACTGATTTCCCGAACGATTTTTTAAATGATTTTTTCACCACTAAAACGCATGAGACTTGTAGTTTTCAAAAGTGTTTTCCTTTTTGATGAGACGCTGAATAAAAGAAGTTTTATTGCCGGCAAACGAAAACCCGCGATTTCCCGTAAATCCTGGGCTTGGCCCGTATAGTTGAATGTATATAAAGAAAGTACCCAGGGAGTAAACTCATTTCCAAAACGATTTTTTAAAGTATCTTTTCACCACTAAAACGCATGAGACTTGTAGTTTTTAAAAATGTTTTCATTTTTGATGACACGCTTAAGGAAACAGGTTTAATCGCCGGCAAACGAAAACCCGCCATTTCCCGTAAATCCCGGGCTTGGCCCGTAGAGTCGAATGTATACAAAGAAAGTACCCTGTGAGTAAACTCATTTCCAGAACGATTTTGTAAATTATTTTTTCACCACTAAAACGCATAAGACTTGTAGGTTTCAAAAATGTTTTCATTTTTGATCCGACGCTGAATAAAAGAAGTTTAACCGCCGGCAAACGAAAACTCGCGATTTCCCGTAAATCCCGGGCTTGGCCGGTATAGTCAAAAGTATACAAAGAAAGTACCCAGGGAGTAAACTGATTTCCCGAACGATTTTTTAAATGATTTTTTCACCACTAAAACGCATGAGACTTGTAGTTTTCAAAAGTGTTTTCCTTTTTGATGAGACGCTGAATAAAAGAAGTTTTATCGCCGGCAAACGAAAACCCGCGATTTCCCGTAAATCCTGGGCTTGGCCCGTATAGTTGAATGTATACAAAGAAAGTACCCAGGGAGTAAACTCATTTCCAAAACGATTTTTTAAAGTATCTTTTCACCACTAAAACGCATGAGACTTGTAGTTTTTAAAAATGTTTTCATTTTTAATGAAACGCTTAATGAAAGAGGTTTAATCGCCGGCAAACGAAAACCCGCCATTTCCCGTAAATGCCGGGATTGGCCCGTATGGTCGAATGTATACAAAGAAAGTACCCTGTGAGTAAACTCATTTCCCGAACGATTTTTTAAATTATCTTTTCACCACTAAAACGCATGAGACTTGTAGTTTTCAAAAATGTTTTCATTTTTGATGAGACGCTGAATAAAAGAAGTTTAATCGCCGGCAAACAAAAACCTGCGTTTTCCCGTAAATCCCGGCATCGGCCCGTATAGTCAAAAGTATACAAACAAAGTACCCAGGGAGTAAATTCATTTCCGAACGATTTTTTATATTATTATTTCATCCCTAAAGCCCATGAGACTTGTAGTTTTTAAAAATGTTTTCATTTTTGATGAGACGCTGAATAAAAGGAGTTTAATCGCCGGCAAACGAAAACCCGCCATTTCCCGTAAACCCCGGACTCGGTCCATATAGTCAAAAGTATACAAAGAAAGTAACCAGGGAGTAAACTCATTTCCCGAACGATTTTTTAAATTATCTTTTCACCACTAAAACGCATGAGACTTGTAGTTTTCAAAAATGTTTTCATTTTTAATGAGACGCTGAATAAAAGAAGTTTAATCGCCGGCAAATGAAAACCCGCGACTTCCCGTAAATCCCGGACTCGGCCAGTATAGTCAAAAGTATACAAAGAAAGTACCCAGGGAGTAAACTCATTTCCCGAACGATTTTTTAAATTATTTTTTCACCACTAAAACGCATGAGACTTGTAGTTTTTAAAAATGTTTTCATTTTTGATGAGACGCTGAATAAAAGGAGTTTAATCGCCGGCAAACGAAAACCCGCCATTTCCCGTAAACCCCGGACTCGGTCCATATAGTCAAAAGTATACAAAGAAAGTAACCAGGGAGTAAACTCATTTCCCGAACGATTTTTTAAATTATCTTTTCACCACTAAAACGCATGAGACTTGTAGTTTTCAAAAATGTTTTCATTTTTAATGAGACGCTGAATAAAAGAAGTTTAATCGCCGGCAAATGAAAACCCGCGACTTCCCGTAAATCCCGGACTCGGCCAGTATAGTCAAAAGTATACAAAGAAAGTACCCAGGGAGTAAACTCATTTCCCGAACGATTTTTTAAATTATTTTTTCACCACTAAAACGCATGAGACTTGTAGTTTTCAGAAATGTTTTCATTTTTGATGAGACGCTTAATAAAAGTGGCTTAATCGCCGGCAAACGAAAACCCGCGATTTCCCGTAAATCCCGGGCTTGACCCGTATAGTCGAATGTTTACAAAGAAAGTACCCAGGGAGTAAACTCATTTCCAGAACGATTTTTTAAATTATCTTTTCACCACTAAAACGCATGAGACTTGTAGTTTTCAAAAATGTTTTCATTTTTGATGAGACGCTGAATAAAAGAAGTTTAATCGCCGGCAAACAAAAACCTGCAATTTCTCGTAAATCCCGGACTCGGCCCGTATAGTCAAAAGTATACAAACAAAGTACCCAGGGAGTAAACTCATTTCCCGAACGATTTTTTATATTATTATTTCATCCCTAAAGCCCATGAGACTTGTAGTTTTTAAAAATGTTTTCATTTTTGATGAGACGCTGAATAAAAGGAGTTTAATCGCCGGCAAACGAAAACCCGCCATTTCCCGTAAACCCCGGACTCGGTCCATATAGTCAAAAGTATACAAAGAAAGTAACCAGGGAGTAAACTCATTTCCCGAACGATTTTTTAAATTATTTTTTCACCACTAAAACGCATGAGACTTGTAGTTTTCAAAAATGTTTTCATTTTTGATGAGACGCTTAATAAAAGTGGTTTAATCGCCGGCAAACGAAAACCCGCGATTTCCCGTAAATCCCGGGCTTGACCCGTATAGTCGAATGTTTACAAAGAAAGTACCCAGGGAGTAAACTCATTTCCCGAACGATTTTTTAAATTATTTTTTCACCACTAAAACGCATGAGACTTGTATTTTTCAAAAGTGTTTTCATTTTTGATGAGACGCTGAATTAAAGAAGTTTAATTGCCGGCAAACGAAAACCCGCGATTTCCCGTAAATCCCGGGCTTGGCCCGTACAGTAGAATGTATATAAAGAAAGTACCCAGGGATTAAACTGATTTCCAGAACGGTTTTTCAAATTATTTTTGCACCACTAGAACGAATGAGACTTGTAGTTTTCAAAAATGATTTCATTTTTGATGAGACGCTGAATAAAAGAAGTTTAATCGCCGGCAAACGAAAACCTGCGATTTCCCGTAAATCTTGGACTCGGCCCGTATAGTCAAAAGTATACAAACAAAGTACCCAGGGAGTAAACTCATTTCCCGAACGATTTTTTATATTATTATTTCACCCCTAAAGCCCATGAGACTTGTAGTTTTTAAAAATGTTTTCATTTTTGATGAGACGCTGAATAAAAGGAGTTTAATCGCCGGCAAACGAAAACCCGCCATTTCCCGTAAACCCTGGACACGGTCCTTGTAGTCAAAAGTATACAAAGAAAGTAACCAGGGAGTAAACTCATTTCCCGAACGATTTTTTATATTATTATTTCATCCCTAAAGCCCATGAGACTTGTAGTTTTTAAAAATGTTTTCATTTTTGATGAGACGCTGAATAAAAGGAGTTTAATCGCCGGCAAACGAAAACCCGCCATTTCCCGTAAACCCCGGACTCGGTCCATATAGTCAAAAGTATACAAAGAAAGTAACCAGGGAGTAAACTCATTTCCCGAACGATTTTTTAAATTATTTTTTCACCACTAAAACGCATGAGACTTGTAGTTTTCAAAAATGTTTTCATTTTTGATGAGACGCTTAATAAAAGTGGTTTAATCGCCGGCAAACGAAAACCCGCGATTTCCCGTAAATCTCGGGCTTGACCCGTATAGTCGAATGTTTACAAAGAAAGTACCCAGGGAGTAAACTCATTTCCCGAACGATTTTTTAAATTATTTTTTCACCACTAAAACGCATGAGACTTGTATTTTTCAAAAGTGTTTTCATTTTTGATGAGACGCTGAATTAAAGAAGTTTAATTGCCGGCAAACGAAAACCCGCGATTTCCCGTAAATCCCGGGCTTGGCCCGTACAGTAGAATGTATATAAAGAAAGTACCCAGGGATTAAACTGATTTCCAGAACGGTTTTTCAAATTATTTTTGCACCACTAGAACGAATGAGACTTGTAGTTTTCAAAAATGATTTCATTTTTGATGAGACGCTGAATAAAAGAAGTTTAATCGCCGGCAAACGAAAACCTGCGATTTCCCGTAAATCTTGGACTCGGCCCGTATAGTCAAAAGTATACAAACAAAGTACCCAGGGAGTAAACTCATTTCCCGAACGATTTTTTATATTATTATTTCACCCCTAAAGCCCATGAGACTTGTAGTTTTTAAAAATGTTTTTATTTTTGATGAGACGCTGAATAAAAGGAGTTTAATCGCCGGCAAACGAAAACCCGCCATTTCCCGTAAACCCTGGACTCGGTCCGTATAGTCAAAAGTATACAAAGAAAGTAACCAGGGAGTAAACTCATTTCCCGAACGATTTTTTAAATTATTTTTTCAAAACTAAAACGCATAAGACTTGTAGTTTTCAAAAATGTTTTCATTTTTGATGAGACGCTGAATAAAAGAAGTTTAATCGCCGGCAAATGAAAACCCGCGACTTCCTGTAAATCCAGGACTCGGCCCGTATAGTCAAAAGTACACGAAGAAAGTACCCTGTGAGTAAACTCATTTCCAGAACGATTTTTTAAATTATCTTTTCACCACTAAAACGCATGAGACTTGTAGTTTTCAAAAATGTTTTCATTTTTAATGAGACGCTGAATAAAAGAAGTTTAATCGCCGGCAAACAAAAACCTGCGATTTCCCGTAAATCCCGGACTCGGCCCGTATAGTCAAAAGTATACAAAGAAAGTACCCAGGGAGTAAACTCATTTCCCGAACGATTTTTTATATTATTATTTCATCCCTAAAGCCCATGAGAATTGTAGTTTTTAAAAATGTTTTCATTTTTGATGAGACGCTGAATAAAAGGAGTTTAATCGCCGGCAAACGAAAACCCGCCATTTCCCGTAAACTCCGGACTCGGTCCATATAGTCAAAAGTATACAAAGAAAGTAACCAGGGAGTAAACTCATTTCCCGAACGATTTTTTAAATTATTTTTTCACCACTAAAACGCATGAGACTTGTAGTTTTCAAAAATGTTTTCATTTTTAATGAGACGCTGAATAAAAGAAGTTTAATCGCCGGCAAATGAAAACCCGAGACTTCCCGTAAATCCCGGACTCGGCCAGTATAGTCAAAAGTATACAAAGAAAGTACCCAGGGAGTAAACTCATTTCCCGAACGATTTTTTAAATTATTTTTTCACCACTAAAACGCATGAGACTTGTAGTTTTCAGAAATGTTTTCATTTTTGATGAGACGCTTAATAAAAGTGGTTTAATCGCCGGCAAACGAAAACCCGCGATTTCCCGTAAATCCCGGGCTTGACCCGTATAGTCGAATGTTTACAAAGAAAGTACCCAGGGAGTAAACTCATTTCCCGAACGATTTTTTAAATTATTTTTTCACCACTAAAACGCATGAGACTTGTATTTTTCAAAAATGTTTTCATTTTTGATGAGACGCTGAATAAAAGGAGTTTAATCGCCGGCAAACGAAAACCCGCCATTTCCCGTAAACCCTGGACTCGGTCCGTATAGTCAAAAGTACACGAAGAAAGTACCCTGTGAGTAAACTCATTTCCAGAACGATTTTTTAAATTATCTTTTCACCACTAAAACGCATGAGACTTGTAGTTTTCAAAAATGTTTTCATTTTTGATGAGACGCTGAATAAAAGAAGTTTAATCGCCGGCAAACAAAAACCTGCGATTTCCCGTAAATCCCGGACTCAGCCCGTATAGTCAAAAGTATACAAACAAAGTACCCAGGGAGTAAACTCATTTGCCGAACGATTTTTTATATTATTATTTCATCCCTAAAGCCCATGAGACTTGTAGTTTTAAAAAATGTTTTCATTTTTGATGAGACGCTGAATAAAAGGAGTTTAATCGCCGGCAAACGAAAACCCGCCATTTCCCGTAAACCCCGGACTCGGTCCATATAGTCAAAAGTATACAAAGAAAGTAACCAGGGAGTAAACTCATTTCCCGAACGATTTTTTAAATTATTTTTTCAAAACTAAAACGCATAAGACTTGTAGTTTTCAAAAATGTTTTCATTTTTGATGAGACGCTGAATAAAAGAAGTTTAATCGCCGGCAAATGAAAACCCGCGACTTCCTGTAAATCCAGGACTCGGCCCGTATAGTCAAAAGTATACGAAGAAAGTACCCTGTGAGTAAATTCATTTCCAGAACGATTTTTTAAATTATCTTTTCACCACTAAAACGCATGAGACTTGTAGTTTTCAAAAATGTTTTCATTTTTGATGAGACGCTGAATAAAAGAAGTTTAATCGCCGGCAAACAAAAACCTGCGATTTCCCGTAAATCCCGGACTCGGCCCGTATAGTCAAAAGTATACAAACAAAGTACCCAGGGAGTAAACTCATTTCCCGAACGATTTTTTATATTATTATTTCATCCCTAAAGCCCATGAGACTTGTAGTTTTTAAAAATGTTTTCATTTTTGATGAGACGCTGAATAAAAGGAGTTTAATCGCCGGCAAACGAAAACCCGCCATTTCCCGTAAACCCCGGACTCGGTCCATATAGTCAAAAGTATACAAAGAAAGTAACCAGGGAGTAAACTCATTTCCCGAATGATTTTTTAAATTATTTTCTCACCACTAAAACGCATGAGACTTGTAGTTTTCAAAAATGTTTTCATTTTTAATGAGACGCTGGATAAAAGAAGTTTAATCGCCGGCAAATGAAAACCCGCGACTTCCCGTAAATCCCGGACTCGGCCAGTATAGTCAAAAGTATACAAAGAAAGTACCCAGGGAGTAAACTCATTTCCCGAACGATTTTTTAAATTATTTTTTCACCACTAAAACGCATGAGACTTGTAGTTTTCAGAAATGTTTTCATTTTTGATGAGACGCTTAATAAAAGTGGTTTAATCGCCGGCAAACGAAAACCCGCGATTTCCCGTAAATCCCGGGCTTGACCCGTATAGTCGAATGTTTACAAAGAAAGTACCCAGGGAGTAAACTCATTTCCAGAACGATTTTTTAAATTATCTTTTCACCACTAAAACGCATGAGACTTGTAGTTTTCAAAAATGTTTTCATTTTTGATGAGACGCTGAATAAAAGAAGTTTAATCGCCGGCAAACAAAAACCTGCAATTTCTCGTAAATTTCGGACTCGGCCCGTATAGTCAAAAATTTACAAACAAAGTACCCAGGGAGTAAACTCATTTCCCGAACGATTTTTTATATTATTATTTCATCCCTAAAGCCCATGAGACTTGTAGTTTTTAAAAATGTTTTCATTTTTGATGAGACGCTGAATAAAAGGAGTTTAATCGCCGGCAAACGAAAACCCGCCATTTCCCGTAAACCCCGGACTCGGTCCATATAGTCAAAAGTATACAAAGAAAGTAACCAGGGAGTAAACTCATTTCCCGAACGATTTTTTAAATTATTTTTTCACCACTAAAACGCATGAGACTTGTAGTTTTCAAAAATGTTTTCATTTTTGATGAGACGCTTAATAAAAGTGGTTTAATCGCCGGCAAACGAAAACCCGCCATTTCCCGTAAACCCTGGACTCGGTCCGTATAGTCAAAAGTATACAAAGAAAGTAACCAGGGAGTAAACTCATTTCCCGAACGATTTTTTAAATTATTTTTTCAAAACTAAAACGCATAAGACTTGTAGTTTTCAAAAATGTTTTCATTTTTGATGAGACGCTTAATAAAAGTGGTTTAATCGCCGGCAAACGAAAACCCGCGATTTCCCGTAAATCCCGGGCTTGACCCGTATAGTCGAATGTTTACAAAGAAAGTACCCAGGGAGTAAACTCATTTCCAGAACGATTTTTTAAATTATCTTTTCACCACTAAAACGCATGAGACTTGTAGTTTTCAAAAATGTTTTCAATTTTGATGAGACGCTGAATAAAAGAAGTTTAATCGCCGGCAAACAAAAACCTGCAATTTCTCGTAAATCCCGGACTCGGCCCGTATAGTCAAAAGTTTACAAACAAAGTACCCAGGGAGTAAACTCATTTCCCGAACGATTTTTTATATTATTATTTCATCCCTAAAGCCCATGAGACTTGTAGTTTTTAAAAATGTTTTCATTTTTGATGAGACGCTGAATAAAAGGAGTTTAATCGCCGGCAAACGAAAACCTGCGATTTCCCGTAAATCTTGGACTCGGCCCGTATAGTCAAAAGTATACAAACAAAGTACCCAGGGAGTAAACTCATTTCCCGAACGATTTTTTATATTATTATTTCACCCCTAAAGCCCATGAGACTTGTAGTTTTTAAAAATGTTTTCATTTTTGATGAGACGCTGAATAAAAGGAGTTTAATCGCCGGCAAACGAAAACCCGCCATTTCCCGTAAACCCTGGACTCGGTCCGTATAGTCAAAAGTATACAAAGAAAGTAACCAGGGAGTAAACTCATTTCCCGAACGATTTTTTAAATTATTTTTTCAAAACTAAAACGCATAAGACTTGTAGTTTTTAAAAATGTTTTCATTTTTGATGAGACGCTGAATAAAAGAAGTTTAATCGCCGGCAAATAAAAACCCGCGACTTCCTGTAAATCCAGGACTCGGCCCGTATAGTCAAAAGTATACGAAGAAAGTACCCAGGGAGTAAACTCATTTCCCGAACGATTTTTTAAATTATTTTTTCACCACTAAAACGCATGAGACTTGTAGGTCTCAAAAATGTTTTCATTTTTGATCCGACGCTTAATAAAAGTGGTTTAATCGCCGGCAAACGAAAACCCGCGATTTCCCGTAAATCCCGGGCTTGACCCGTATAGTCGAATGTTTACAAAGAAAGTACCCAGGGAGTAAACTCATTTCCAGAACGATTTTTTAAATTATCTTTTCACCACTAAAACGCATGAGACTTGTAGTTTTCAAAAATGTTTTCATTTTTGATGAGACGCTGAATAAAAGAAGTTTAATCGCCGGCAAACAAAAACCTGCAATTTCTCGTAAATTTCGGACTCGGCCCGTATAGTCAAAAATTTACAAACAAAGTACCCAGGGAGTAAACTCATTTCCCGAACGATTTTTTATATTATTATTTCATCCCTAAAGCCCATGAGACTTGTAGTTTTTAAAAATGTTTTCATTTTTGATGAGACGCTGAATAAAAGGAGTTTAATCGCCGGCAAACGAAAACCCGCCATTTCCCGTAAACCCCGGACTCGGTCCATATAGTCAAAAGTATACAAAGAAAGTAACCAGGGAGTAAACTCATTTCCCGAACGATTTTTTAAATTATTTTTTCACCACTAAAACGCATGAGACTTGTAGTTTTCAAAAATGTTTTCATTTTTGATGAGACGCTTAATAAAAGTGGTTTAATCGCCGGCAAACGAAAACCCGCCATTTCCCGTAAACCCTGGACTCGGTCCGTATAGTCAAAAGTATACAAAGAAAGTAACCAGGGAGTAAACTCATTTCCCGAACGATTTTTTAAATTATTTTTTCAAAACTAAAACGCATAAGACTTGTAGTTTTCAAAAATGTTTTCATTTTTGATGAGACGCTTAATAAAAGTGGTTTAATCGCCGGCAAACGAAAACCCGCGATTTCCCGTAAATCCCGGGCTTGACCCGTATAGTCGAATGTTTACAAAGAAAGTACCCAGGGAGTAAACTCATTTCCAGAACGATTTTTTAAATTATCTTTTCACCACTAAAACGCATGAGACTTGTAGTTTTCAAAAATGTTTTCAATTTTGATGAGACGCTGAATAAAAGAAGTTTAATCGCCGGCAAACAAAAACCTGCAATTTCTCGTAAATCCCGGACTCGGCCCGTATAGTCAAAAGTTTACAAACAAAGTACCCAGGGAGTAAACTCATTTCCCGAACGATTTTTTATATTATTATTTCATCCCTAAAGCCCATGAGACTTGTAGTTTTTAAAAATGTTTTCATTTTTGATGAGACGCTGAATAAAAGGAGTTTAATCGCCGGCAAACGAAAACCTGCGATTTCCCGTAAATCTTGGACTCGGCCCGTATAGTCAAAAGTATACAAACAAAGTACCCAGGGAGTAAACTCATTTCCCGAACGATTTTTTATATTATTATTTCACCCCTAAAGCCCATGAGACTTGTAGTTTTTAAAAATGTTTTCATTTTTGATGAGACGCTGAATAAAAGGAGTTTAATCGCCGGCAAACGAAAACCCGCCATTTCCCGTAAACCCTGGACTCGGTCCGTATAGTCAAAAGTATACAAAGAAAGTAACCAGGGAGTAAACTCATTTCCCGAACGATTTTTTAAATTATTTTTTCAAAACTAAAACGCATAAGACTTGTAGTTTTTAAAAATGTTTTCATTTTTGATGAGACGCTGAATAAAAGAAGTTTAATCGCCGGCAAATAAAAACCCGCGACTTCCTGTAAATCCAGGACTCGGCCCGTATAGTCAAAAGTATACGAAGAAAGTACCCAGGGAGTAAACTCATTTCCCGAACGATTTTTTAAATTATTTTTTCACCACTAAAACGCATGAGACTTGTAGGTCTCAAAAATGTTTTCATTTTTGATCCGACGCTTAATAAAAGAAGTTTTATCGCCGGCAAAAGAAAACCCGCGATTTCCCGTAAATCCCGGGCTGGGCCCGCATAGTCGAATGTATACAAAGAAAGTACCCAGGGAGTAAACTAATTTTCCGAACGATTTTTTAAATTTTTTTTTCACCACTAAAACGCATGAGACTTGTAGTTTTTAAAAATGTTTTCATTTTTGATGATACGCAGAATAAAAGAAGTTTAATCGCCGGCAAACGAAAACCCGCGACTTCCCGTAAATCCCGGACTCGGCCCGTATAGTCGAATGTATACAAAGAAAGTACCCTGTGAGTAAACTCATTTCCAAAACGATTTTTTAAAGTATCTTTTCACCACTAAAACGCATGAGACTTGAAGTTTTCAAAAATGTTTTCATTTTTGATGAGACGCTGAATAAAAGAAGTTTAATCGCCGGCAAACGAAAACCCGCCATTTCCCGTAAACCCCGGACTCGGCCCGTATAGTCAAAAGTATACAAAGAAAGTACCCAGGGAGTAAACTCATTTCCCGAACGATTTTTTATATTATTTTTTCACCACTAAAACGCATGAGACTTGTAGTTTTCAAAAATGTTTTCATTTTTGATGGGACGCTGAATAAAAGAAGTTTAATCGCCGGCAAACGAAAACCCGCGATTTCCCGTAAATCCCGGACTTGGCCCGTATAGTCAAAAGTATACAAAGAAAGTACCCAGGGAGTAAACTCATTTCTCAAACGATTTTTTAAATTATTTTTTCATCACTAAAAGGCATGAGACTTGTAGTTTTTAAAAATGGTTTCATTTTTGATGAGACGCTTAATAAAAGAGGTTTAATCGCCGGCAAACGAAAACCCGCGATTTCCCGTAAATCCCGGGCTTGACCCGTATAGTCGAATGTATACAAAGAAAGTACCCAGGGAGTAAACTCCTTTCCCGAACGATTTTTTAAATTTTTTTTTCACCACTAAAACGCATGAGACTTGTAGTTTTCAAAAGTGTTTTCCTTTTTGATGAGACGCTGAATAAAAGAAGTTTTATTGCCGGCAAACGAAAACCCGCGATTTCCCGTTAATCCTGGGCTTGGCCCGTATAGTTGAATGTATATAAAGAAAGTACCCAGGGAGTAAACTCATTTCCAAAACGATTTTTTAAAGTATCTTTTCACCACTAAAACGCATGAGACTTGTAGTTTTTAAAAATGTTTTCATTTTTAATGAAACGCTTAATGAAAGAGGTTTAATCGCCGTCAAACGAAAACCCGCCATTTCCCGTAAATCCCGGGATTAGCCCGTATGGTCGAATGTATACAAAGAAAGTACCCTGTGAGTAAACTCATTTCCAGAACGATTTTTTAAATTATCTTTTCACCACTAAAACGCATGAGACTTGTAGTTTTCAAAAATGTTTTCAATTTTGATGAGACGCTGAATAAAAGAAGTTTAATCGCCGGCAAACAAAAACCTGCAATTTCTCGTAAATCCCGGACTCGGCCCGTATAGTCAAAAGTTTACAAACAAAGTACCCAGGGAGTAAACTCATTTCCCGAACGATTTTTTATATTATTATTTCATCCCTAAAGCCCATGAGACTTGTAGTTTTTAAAAATGTTTTCATTTTTGATGAGACGCTGAATAAAAGGAGTTTAATCGCCGGCAAACGAAAACCTGCGATTTCCCGTAAATCTTGGACTCGGCCCGTATAGTCAAAAGTATACAAACAAAGTACCCAGGGAGTAAACTCATTTCCCGAACGATTTTTTATATTATTATTTCACCCCTAAAGCCCATGAGACTTGTAGTTTTTAAAAATGTTTTCATTTTTGATGAGACGCTGAATAAAAGGAGTTTAATCGCCGGCAAACGAAAACCCGCCATTTCCCGTAAACCCTGGACTCGGTCCGTATAGTCAAAAGTATACAAAGAAAGTAACCAGGGAGTAAACTCATTTCCCGAACGATTTTTTAAATTATTTTTTCAAAACTAAAACGCATAAGACTTGTAGTTTTTAAAAATGTTTTCATTTTTGATGAGACGCTGAATAAAAGAAGTTTAATCGCCGGCAAATAAAAACCCGCGACTTCCTGTAAATCCAGGACTCGGCCCGTATAGTCAAAAGTATACGAAGAAAGTACCCAGGGAGTAAAATCATTTCCCGAACGATTTTTTAAATTATTTTTTCACCACTAAAACGCATGAGACTTGTAGGTCTCAAAAATGTTTTCATTTTTGATCCGACGCTTAATAAAAGAAGTTTTATCGCCGGCAAAAGAAAACCCGCGATTTCCCGTAAATCCCGGGCTGGGCCCGCATAGTCGAATGTATACAAAGAAAGTACCCAGGGAGTAAACTAATTTTCCGAACGATTTTTTAAATTTTTTTTTCACCACTAAAACGCATGAGACTTGTAGTTTTTAAAAATGTTTTCATTTTTGATGATACGCAGAATAAAAGAAGTTTAATCGCCGGCAAACGAAAACCCGCGACTTCCCGTAAATCCCGGACTCGGCCCGTATAGTCGAATGTATACAAAGAAAGTACCCTGTGAGTAAACTCATTTCCAAAACGATTTTTTAAAGTATCTTTTCACCACTAAAACGCATGAGACTTGAAGTTTTCAAAAATGTTTTCATTTTTGATGAGACGCTGAATAAAAGAAGTTTAATCGCCGGCAAACGAAAACCCGCCATTTCCCGTAAACCCCGGACTCGGCCCGTATAGTCAAAAGTATACAAAGAAAGTACCCAGGGAGTAAACTCATTTCCCGAACGATTTTTTATATTATTTTTTCACCACTAAAACGCATGAGACTTGTAGTTTTCAAAAATGTTTTCATTTTTGATGGGACGCTGAATAAAAGAAGTTTAATCGCCGGCAAACGAAAACCCGCGATTTCCCGTAAATCCCGGACTTGGCCCGTATAGTCAAAAGTATACAAAGAAAGTACCCAGGGAGTAAACTCATTTCTCAAACGATTTTTTAAATTATTTTTTCATCACTAAAAGGCATGAGACTTGTAGTTTTTAAAAATGGTTTCATTTTTGATGAGACGCTTAATAAAAGAGGTTTAATCGCCGGCAAACGAAAACCCGCGATTTCCCGTAAATCCCGGGCTTGACCCGTATAGTCGAATGTATACAAAGAAAGTACCCAGGGAGTAAACTCCTTTCCCGAACGATTTTTTAAATTTTTTTTTCACCACTAAAACGCATGAGACTTGTAGTTTTCAAAAGTGTTTTCCTTTTTGATGAGACGCTGAATAAAAGAAGTTTTATTGCCGGCAAACGAAAACCCGCGATTTCCCGTTAATCCTGGGCTTGGCCCGTATAGTTGAATGTATATAAAGAAAGTACCCAGGGAGTAAACTCATTTCCAAAACGATTTTTTAAAGTATCTTTTCACCACTAAAACGCATGAGACTTGTAGTTTTTAAAAATGTTTTCATTTTTAATGAAACGCTTAATGAAAGAGGTTTAATCGCCGTCAAACGAAAACCCGCCATTTCCCGTAAATCCCGGGATTAGCCCGTATGGTCGAATGTATACAAAGAAAGTACCCTGTGAGTAAACTCATTTCCAGAACGATTTTTTAAATTATCTTTTCACCACTAAAACGCATGAGACTTGTAGTTTTCAAAAATGTTTTCATTTTTGATGAGACGCTGAATAAAAGAAGTTTAATCCCCGGCAAACAAAAACCTGCGATTTCCCGTAAATCCCGCACTCGGCCCGTATAGTCAAAAGTATACAAACAAAGTACCCAGGAAGTAAACTCATTTCCCGAACGATTTTTTATATTATTATTTCATCCCTAAAGCCCATGAGACTTGTAGTTTTTAAAAATGTTTTCATTTTTGATGAGACGCTGAATAAAAGGAGTTTAATCGCCGGCAAACGAAAACCCGCCATTTCCCGTAAACCCCGGACTCGGTCCATATAGTCAAAAGTATACAAAGAAAGTAACCAGGGAGTAAACTCATTTCCCGAACGATTTTTTAAATTTTTTTTTCACCACTAAAAGGCATGAGACTTGTAGTTTTTAAAACTGGTTTCATTTTTGATGAGACGCTGAATAAAAGAAGTTTAATCGCCGGCAAACGAAAACCCGCCATTTCCCGTAAACCCCGGACTCGGCCCGTATAGTCAAAAGTATACAAAGAAAGTACCCAGGGAGTAAACTCATTTCCCGAACGATTTTTTATATTATTTTTTCACCACTAAAACGCATGAGACTTGTAGTTTTCAAAAATGTTTTCATTTTTGATGGGACGCTGAATAAAAGAAGTTTAATCGCCGGCAAACGAAAACCCGCGATTTCCCGTAAATCCCGGACTTGGCCCGTATAGTCAAAAGTATACAAAGAAAGTACCCAGGGAGTAAACTCATTTCTCAAACGATTTTTTAAATTATTTTTTCATCACTAAAAGGCATGAGACTTGTAGTTTTTAAAAATGGTTTCATTTTTGATGAGACGCTTAATAAAAGAGGTTTAATCGCCGGCAAACGAAAACCCGCGATTTCCCGTAAATCCCGGGCTTGACCCGTATAGTCGAATGTATACAAAGAAAGTACCCAGGGAGTAAACTCCTTTCCCGAACGATTTTTTAAATTTTTTTTTCACCACTAAAACGCATGAGACTTGTAGTTTTCAAAAGTGTTTTCCTTTTTGATGAGACGCTGAATAAAAGAAGTTTTATCGCCGGCAAACGAAAACCCGCGATTTCCCGTTAATCCTGGGCTTGGCGCGTATAGTTGAATGTATATAAAGAAAGTACCCAGGGAGTAAACTCATTTCCAAAACGATTTTTTAAAGTATCTTTTCACAACTAAAACGCATGAGACTTGTAGTTTTTAAAAATGTTTTCATTTTTAATGAAACGCTTAATGAAAGAGGTTTAATCGCCGTCAAACGAAAACCCGCCATTTCCCGTAAATCCCGGGATTAGCCCGTATGGTCGAATGTATACAAAGAAAGTACCCTGTGAGTAAACTCATTTCCAGAACGATTTTTTAAATTATCTTTTCACCACTAAAACGCATGAGACTTGTAGTTTTCAAAAATGTTTTCATTTTTGATGAGACGCTGAATAAAAGAAGTTTAATCCCCGGCAAACAAAAACCTGCAATTTCCCGTAAATCCCGCACTCGGCCCGTATAGTCAAAAGTATACAAAGAAAGTACCCAGGGAGTAAACTCATTTCCCGAACGATTTTTTAAATTATTTTTTCACCACTAAAACGCATGAGACTTGTAGTTTTCAAAAGTGTTTTCATTTTTGATGAGACGCTGAATAAAAGAAGTTTAATCGCCGGCAAACGAAAACCCGCCATTTCCCGTAAACCCCGGACTCGGTCCGTATAGTCAAAAGTATACAAAGAAAGTACCCAGGGAGTAAACTCATTTCCCGAACGATTTTTTATATTATTTTTTCACCACTAAAACGCATGAGACTTGTAGTTTTCAAAAATGTTTTCATTTTTGATGGGACGCTGAATAAAAGAAGTTTAATCGCCGGCAAACGAAAACCCGCGATTTCCCGTAAATCCCGGACTTGGCCCGTATAGTCAAAAGTATACAAAGAAAGTACCCAGGGAGTAAACTCATTTCTCAAACGATTTTTTAAATTATTTTTTCATCACTAAAAGGCATGAGACTTGTAGTTTTTAAAAATGGTTTCATTTTTGATGAGACGCTTAATAAAAGAGGTTTAATCGCCGGCAAACGAAAACCCGCGATTTCCCGTAAATCCCGGGCTTGACCCGTATAGTCGAATGTATACAAAGAAAGTACCCAGGGAGTAAACTCCTTTCCCGAACGATTTTTTAAATTTTTTTTTCACCACTAAAACGCATGAGACTTGTAGTTTTCAAAAGTGTTTTCCTTTTTGATGAGACGCTGAATAAAAGAAGTTTTATTGCCGGCAAACGAAAACCCGCGATTTCCCGTTAATCCTGGGCTTGGCCCGTATAGTTGAATGTATATAAAGAAAGTACCCAGGGAGTAAACTCATTTCCAAAACGATTTTTTAAAGTATCTTTTCACCACTAAAACGCATGAGACTTGTAGTTTTTAAAAATGTTTTCATTTTTAATGAAACGCTTAATGAAAGAGGTTTAATCGCCGTCAAACGAAAACCCGCCATTTCCCGTAAATCCCGGGATTAGCCCGTATAGTCGAATGTATACAAAGAAAGTAACCAGGGAGTAAACTCATTTCCCGAACGATTTTTTAAATTTTTTTTTCACCACTAAAAGGCATGAGACTTGTAGTTTTTAAAACTGGTTTCATTTTTGATGAGACGCTGAATAAAAGAAGTTTAATCGCCGGCAAACGAAAACCCGCCATTTCCCGTAAACCCCGGACTCGGCCCGTATAGTCAAAAGTATACAAAGAAAGTACCCAGGGAGTAAACTCATTTCCCGAACGATTTTTTATATTATTTTTTCACCACTAAAACGCATGAGACTTGTAGTTTTCAAAAATGTTTTCATTTTTGATGGGACGCTGAATAAAAGAAGTTTAATCGCCGGCAAACGAAAACCCGCGATTTCCCGTAAATCCCGGACTTGGCCCGTATAGTCAAAAGTATACAAAGAAAGTACCCAGGGAGTAAACTCATTTCTCAAACGATTTTTTAAATTATTTTTTCATCACTAAAAGGCATGAGACTTGTAGTTTTTAAAAATGGTTTCATTTTTGATGAGACGCTTAATAAAAGAGGTTTAATCGCCGGCAAACGAAAACCCGCGATTTCCCGTAAATCCCGGGCTTGACCCGTATAGTCGAATGTATACAAAGAAAGTACCCAGGGAGTAAACTCCTTTCCCGAACGATTTTTTAAATTTTTTTTTCACCACTAAAACGCATGAGACTTGTAGTTTTCAAAAGTGTTTTCCTTTTTGATGAGACGCTGAATAAAAGAAGTTTTATCGCCGGCAAACGAAAACCCGCGATTTCCCGTTAATCCTGGGCTTGGCGCGTATAGTTGAATGTATATAAAGAAAGTACCCAGGGAGTAAACTCATTTCCAAAACGATTTTTTAAAGTATCTTTTCACAACTAAAACGCATGAGACTTGTAGTTTTTAAAAATGTTTTCATTTTTAATGAAACGCTTAATGAAAGAGGTTTAATCGCCGTCAAACGAAAACCCGCCATTTCCCGTAAATCCCGGGATTAGCCCGTATGGTCGAATGTATACAAAGAAAGTACCCTGTGAGTAAACTCATTTCCAGAACGATTTTTTAAATTATCTTTTCACCACTAAAACGCATGAGACTTGTAGTTTTCAAAAATGTTTTCATTTTTGATGAGACGCTGAATAAAAGAAGTTTAATCCCCGGCAAACAAAAACCTGCAATTTCCCGTAAATCCCGCACTCGGCCCGTATAGTCAAAAGTATACAAAGAAAGTACCCAGGGAGTAAACTCATTTCCCGAACGATTTTTTAAATTATTTTTTCACCACTAAAACGCATGAGACTTGTAGTTTTCAGAAATGTTTTCAATTTTGATAAGACGCTCAATAAAAGTGGTTTAATCGCCGGCAAACGAAAACCCGCGATTTCCCGTAAATCCCGGGCTTGACCCGTATAGTCGAATGTTTACAAAGAAAGTACCCAGGGAGTAAACTCATTTCCCGAACGAATTTTTAAATTATTTTTTCACCACTAAAACGCATGAGACTTGTATTTTTCAAAAGTGTTTTCATTTTTGATGAGACGCTGAATTAAAGAAGTTTAATTGCCGGCAAACGAAAACCCGCGATTTCCCGTAAATCCCGGGCTTGGCCCGTACAGTAGAATGTATATAAAGAAAGTACCCAGGGAGTAAACTGATTTCCAGAACGATTTTTCAAATTATTTTTGCACCACTAGAACGAATGAGACTTGTAGTTTTCAAAAATGATTTCATTTTTGATGAGACGCTGAATAAAAGAAGTTTAATCGCCGGCAAACGAAAACCTGCGATTTCCCGTAAATCTTGGACTCGGCCCGTATAGTCAAAAGTATACAAACAAAGTACCCAGGGAGTAAACTCATTTCCCGAACGATTTTTTATATTATTATTTCACCCCTAAAGCCCATGAGACTTGTAGTTTTTAAAAATGTTTTCATTTTTGATGAGACGCTGAATAAAAGGAGTTTAATCGCTGGCAAACGAAAACCCGCCATTTCCCGTAAACCCCGGACTCGGTCCGTATAGTCAAAAGTATACAAAGAAAGTAACCAGGGAGTAAACTCATTTCCCGAACGATTTTTTAAATTATTATTTCACCACTAAAACGCATGAAACTTGTAGGTCTCAAAAATGTTTTCATTTTTGATCCGACGCTTAATAAAAGAAGTTTTATCGCCGGCAAACGAAAACCCGCGATTTCCCGTAAATCCCGGGCTTGGCCCGTACAGTAGAATGTATATAAAGAAAGCACCCAGGGAGTAAACTGATTTCCAGAACGATTTTTCAAATTATTTTTGCACCACTAGAACGAATGAGACTTGTAGTTTTCAAAAATGATTTCATTTTTGATGAGACGCTGAATAAAAGAAGTTTAATCGCCGGCAAACAAAAACCTGCGATTTCCCGTAAATCCCGGACTCGGCCCGTATAGTCAAAAGTATACAAACAAAGTACCCAGGGAGTAAACTCATTTCCCGAACGATTTTTTATATTATTATTTCATCCCTAAAGCCCATGAGACTTGTAGTTTTTAAAAATGTTTTCATTTTTGATGAGACGCTGAATAAAAGGAGTTTAATCGCCGGCAAACGAAAACCCGCCATTTCCCGTAAACCCCGGACTCGGTCCATATAGTCAAAAGTATACAAAGAAAGTAACCAGGGAGTAAACTCATTTCCCGAACGATTTTTTAAATTATTTTTTCACCACTAAAACGCATGAGACTTGTAGTTTCAAAAATATTTTCATTTTTGATGAGACGCTGAATAAAAGAAGTTTAATCGCCGGCAAATGAAAACCCGCGACTTCCCGTAAATCCCGGACTCGGCCAGTATAGTCAAAAGTATACAAGGAAAGTACCCAGTGAGTAAACTCATTTCCCGAACGATTTTTTAAATTATTTTTTCACCACTAAAACGCATGAGACTTGTAGTTTTTAGAAATGTTTTCATTTTTGATGAGACGCTTAATAAAAGTGGTTTAATCGCCGGCAAACGAAAACCCGCGATTTCCCGTAAATCCCGGGCTTGACCCGTACAGTAGAATGTATATAAAGAAAGTACCCAGGGAGTAAACTGATTTCCAGAACGATTTTTCAAATTATTTTTGCACCACTAGAACGAATGAGGCTTGTAGTTTTCAGAAATGATTTCATTTTTGATGAGACGCTGAATAAAAGAAGTTTAATCGCCGGCAAACGAAAACCTGCGATTTCCCGTAAATCTTGGACTCGGCCCGTATAGTCAAAAGTATACAAACAAAGTACCCAGGGAGTAAACTCATTTCCCGAACGATTTTTTATATTATTATTTCACCCCTAAAGACCATGAGACTTGTAGTTTTTAAAAATGTTTTCATTTTTGATGAGACGCTGAATAAAAGGAGTTTAATCGCCGGCAAACGAAAACCCGCTATTTCCCGTAATCCTCGGACTCGGTCCGTATAGTCAAAAGTATACAAGGAAAGTACCCAGGGAGTAAACTCATTTCCCGAACGATTTTTTAAATTATTTTTTCACCACTAAAACGCATGAGACTTGTAGTTTTCAGAAATGTTTTCATTTTTGATGAGACGCTTAATAAAAGTGGTTTAATCGCCGGCAAACGAAAACCCGCGATTTCCCGTAAATCCCGGGCTTGACCCGTATAGTCGAATGTTTACAAAGAAAGTACCCAGGGAGTAAACTCATTTCCCGAACGAATTTTTAAATTATTTTTTCACCACTAAAACGCATGAGACTTGTATTTTTCAAAAGTGTTTTCATTTTTGATGAGACGCTGAATTAAAGAAGTTTAATTGCCAGCAAACGAAAACCCGCGATTTCCCGTAAATCCCGGGCTTGGCCCGTACAGTAGAATGTATATAAAGAAAGTACACAGGGAGTAAACTGATTTCCAGAACGATTTTTCAAATTATTTTTGCACCACTAGAACGAATGAGACTTGTAGTTTTCAAAAATGATTTCATTTTTGATGAGACGCTGAATAAAAGAAGTTTAATCGCCGGCAAACGAAAACCTGCGATTTCCCGTAAATCTTGGACTCGGCCCGTATAGTCAAAAGTATACAAACAAAGTACCCAGGGAGTAAACTCATTTCCCGAACGATTTTTTATATTATTATTTCACCCCTAAACCCATGAGACTTGTAGTTTTTAAAAATGTTTTCATTTTTGATGAGACGCTGAATAAAAGGAGTTTAATCGGCGGCAAACGAAAACCCGCCATTTCCCGTAAACCCCGGACTCGGTCCGTATAGTCAAAAGTATACAAAGAAAGTAACCAGGGAGTAAACTCATTTCCCGAACGATTTTTTAAATTATTTTTTCAAAACTAAAACGCATAAGACTTGTAGTTTTCAAAAATGTTTTCATTTTTGATGAGACGCTGAATAAAAGAAGTTTAATCGCCGGCAAACGAAAACCTGCGATTTCCCGTAAATCTTGGACTCGGCCCGTATAGTCAAAAGTATACAAACAAAGTACCCAGGGAGTAAACTCATTTCCCGAACGAATTTTTAAATTATTTTTTCACCACTAAAACGCATGAGACTTGTAGTTTTCAAAAATGATTTCATTTTTGATGAGACGCTGAATTAAAGAAGTTTAATTGCCAGCAAACGAAAACCCGCGATTTCCCGTAAATCCCGGGCTTGGCCCGTACAGTAGAATGTATATAAAGAAAGTACACAGGGAGTAAACTGATTTCCAGAACGATTTTTCAAATTATTTTTGCACCACTAGAACGAATGAGACTTGTAGTTTTCAAAAATGATTTCATTTTTGATGAGACGCTGAATAAAAGAAGTTTAATCGCCGGCAAACGAAAACCTGCGATTTCCCGTAAATCTCGGACTCGGCCCGTATAGTCAAAAGTATACAAACAAAGTACCCAGGGAGTAAACTCATTTCCCGAACGATTTTTTATATTATTATTTCACCCCTAAAGCCCATGAGACTTGTAGTTTTTAAAAATGTTTTCATTTTTGATGAGACGCTGAATAAAAGGAGTTTAATCGCCGGCAAACGAAAACCAGCCATTTCCCGTAAACCCCGGACTCGGTCCGTATAGTCAAAAGTATACAAAGAAAGTAACCAGGGAGTAAACTCATTTCCCGAACGAATTTTTAAATTATTTTTTCACCACTAAAACGCATGAGACTTGTATTTTTCAAAAGTGTTTTCATTTTTGATGAGACGCTGAATTAAAGAAGTTTAATTGCCAGCAAACGAAAACCCGCGATTTCTCGTAAATCCCGGGCTTGGCCCGTACAGTAGAATGTATATAAAGAAAGTACCCAGGGAGTAAACTGATTTCCAGAACGATTTTTCAAATTATTTTTGCACCACTAGAACGAATGAGACTTGTAGTTTTCAAAAATGATTTCATTTTTGATGAGACGCTGAATAAAAGAAGTTTAATCGCCAGCAAACAAAAACCTGCGATTTCCCGTAAATCTTGGACTCGGCCCGTATAGTCAAAAGTATACAAACAAAGTACCCAGGGAGTAAACTCATTTCCCGAACGATTTTTTATATTATTATTTCACCCCTAAAGCCCATGAGACTTGTAGTTTTTAAAAATGTTTTCATTTTTGATGAGACGCTGAATAAAAGGAGTTTAATCGCCGGCAAACGAAAACCCGCCATTTCCCGTAAACCCCGGACTCGGTCCGTATAGTCAAAAGTATACAAAGAAAGTAACCAGGGAGTAAACTCATTTCCCGAACGATTTTTTAAATTATTTTTTCAAAACTAAAACGCATAAGACTTGTAGTTTTCAAAAATGTTTTCATTTTTGATGAGACGCTGAATAAAAGAAGTTTAATCGCCGGCAAATGAAAACCCGCGACTTCCTGTAAATCCAGGACTCGGCCCGTATAGTCAAAAGTATACGAAGAAAGTACCCAGGGAGTAAACTCATTTTCCGAACGATTTTTTAAATTATTTTTTCACCACTAAAACGCATGAGACTTGTAGGTCTCAAAAATGTTTTCATTTTTGATCCGACGCTTAATAAAAGAAGTTTTATCGCCGGCAAACGAAAACCCGCGATTTCTCGTAAAACCCGGGCTTGGACCGTACAGTAGAATGTATATAAAGAAAGTACCCAGGGAGTAAACTGATTTCCAGAACGATTTTTCAAATTATTTTTGCACCACTAGAACGAATGAGACTTGTAGTTTTCAAAAGTGTTTTCATTTTTGATGAGACGCTGAATAAAAGAAGTTTAATCGCCGGCAAACGAAAACCCGCGACTTCCCGTAAATCCCGGACTCGGCCCGTATAGTCAAAAGTATACGAAGAAAGTACCCAGGGAGTAAACTCATTTCCCGAACGATTTTTTATATTATTATTTCACCCCTAAACCCATGAGACTTGTAGTTTTTAAAAATGTTTTCATTTTTGATGAGACGCTGAATAAAAGGAGTTTAATCGGCGGCAAACGAAAACCCGCCATTTCCCGTAAACCCCGGACTCGGTCCGTATAGTCAAAAGTATACAAAGAAAGTAACCAGGGAGTAAACTCATTTCCCGAACGATTTTTTAAATTATTTTTTCAAAACTAAAACGCATAAGACTTGTAGTTTTCAAAAATGTTTTCATTTTTGATGAGACGCTGAATAAAAGAAGTTTAATCGCCGGCAAACGAAAACCTGCGATTTCCCGTAAATCTTGGACTCGGCCCGTATAGTCAAAAGTATACAAACAAAGTACCCAGGGAGTAAACTCATTTCCCGAACGAATTTTTAAATTATTTTTTCACCACTAAAACGCATGAGACTTGTAGTTTTCAAAAATGATTTCATTTTTGATGAGACGCTGAATTAAAGAAGTTTAATTGCCAGCAAACGAAAACCCGCGATTTCCCGTAAATCCCGGGCTTGGCCCGTACAGTAGAATGTATATAAAGAAAGTACACAGGGAGTAAACTGATTTCCAGAACGATTTTTCAAATTATTTTTGCACCACTAGAACGAATGAGACTTGTAGTTTTCAAAAATGATTTCATTTTTGATGAGACGCTGAATAAAAGAAGTTTAATCGCCGGCAAACGAAAACCTGCGATTTCCCGTAAATCTCGGACTCGGCCCGTATAGTCAAAAGTATACAAACAAAGTACCCAGGGAGTAAACTCATTTCCCGAACGATTTTTTATATTATTATTTCACCCCTAAAGCCCATGAGACTTGTAGTTTTTAAAAATGTTTTCATTTTTGATGAGACGCTGAATAAAAGGAGTTTAATCGCCGGCAAACGAAAACCAGCCATTTCCCGTAAACCCCGGACTCGGTCCGTATAGTCAAAAGTATACAAAGAAAGTAACCAGGGAGTAAACTCATTTCCCGAACGAATTTTTAAATTATTTTTTCACCACTAAAACGCATGAGACTTGTATTTTTCAAAAGTGTTTTCATTTTTGATGAGACGCTGAATTAAAGAAGTTTAATTGCCAGCAAACGAAAACCCGCGATTTCTCGTAAATCCCGGGCTTGGCCCGTACAGTAGAATGTATATAAAGAAAGTACCCAGGGAGTAAACTGATTTCCAGAACGATTTTTCAAATTATTTTTGCACCACTAGAACGAATGAGACTTGTAGTTTTCAAAAATGATTTCATTTTTGATGAGACGCTGAATAAAAGAAGTTTAATCGCCAGCAAACAAAAACCTGCGATTTCCCGTAAATCTTGGACTCGGCCCGTATAGTCAAAAGTATACAAACAAAGTACCCAGGGAGTAAACTCATTTCCCGAACGATTTTTTATATTATTATTTCACCCCTAAAGCCCATGAGACTTGTAGTTTTTAAAAATGTTTTCATTTTTGATGAGACGCTGAATAAAAGGAGTTTAATCGCCGGCAAACGAAAACCCGCCATTTCCCGTAAACCCCGGACTCGGTCCGTATAGTCAAAAGTATACAAAGAAAGTAACCAGGGAGTAAACTCATTTCCCGAACGATTTTTTAAATTATTTTTTCAAAACTAAAACGCATAAGACTTGTAGTTTTCAAAAATGTTTTCATTTTTGATGAGACGCTGAATAAAAGAAGTTTAATCGCCGGCAAATGAAAACCCGCGACTTCCTGTAAATCCAGGACTCGGCCCGTATAGTCAAAAGTATACGAAGAAAGTACCCAGGGAGTAAACTCATTTTCCGAACGATTTTTTAAATTATTTTTTCACCACTAAAACGCATGAGACTTGTAGGTCTCAAAAATGTTTTCATTTTTGATCCGACGCTTAATAAAAGAAGTTTTATCGCCGGCAAACGAAAACCCGCGATTTCTCGTAAAACCCGGGCTTGGACCGTACAGTAGAATGTATATAAAGAAAGTACCCAGGGAGTAAACTGATTTCCAGAACGATTTTTCAAATTATTTTTGCACCACTAGAACGAATGAGACTTGTAGTTTTCAAAAGTGTTTTCATTTTTGATGAGACGCTGAATAAAAGAAGTTTAATCGCCGGCAAACGAAAACCCGCGACTTCCCGTAAATCCCGGACTCGGCCCGTATAGTCAAAAGTATACGAAGAAAGTACCCAGGGAGTAAACTCATTTCCCGAACGATTTTTTAAATTATTTTTTCACCACTAAAACGCATGAGACTTGTAGGTTTCAAAAATGTTTTCATTTTTGATCCGACGCTTAATAAAAGAAGTTTTATCGCCGGCAAACGAAAACCCGCGATTTCCCGTAAATCCCGGGCTTGGCCCGTATAGTTGAATGTATATAAAGAAAGTACCCAGGGAGTAAACTCATTTCCCGAACGATTTTTTACATTATTATTTCATCCCTAAAGCCCATGAGACTTGTAGTTTTTAAAAATGTTTTCATTTTTGATGAGAAGCTGAATAAAAGGAGTTTAATCGCCGGCAAACGAAAACCCGCCATTTCCCGTAAACCCCGGACTCGGCCCGTATAGTCGAATGTTTACAAAGAAAGTACCTAGGGAGTAAACTCATTTCCCGAACGATTTTTGAAATTATTTTTTTACCACTAAAAGGCATGAGACTTGTATTTTTCAAAAGTGTTTTCATTTTTGATGAGACGCTGAATTAAAGAAGTATAATTGCCGGCAAACGAAAACCCGCGATTTCCCGTAAATTCCGGGCTTGGCCCGTACAGTAGAATGTATATAAAGAAAGTACCCAGGGAGTAAACTGATTTCCCGAACGATTTTTCAAATTATTTTTGCACCACTAGAACGAATGAGACTTGTAGTTTTCAAAAATGATTTCATTTTTGATGAGACGCTGAATAAAAGAAGTTTAATCGCCGGCAAACGAAAACCTGCGATTTCCCGTAAATCTTGGACTCGGCCCGTATAGTCAAATGTATACAAACAAAGTACCCAGGGAGTAAACTCATTTCCCGAACGATTTTTTATATTATTATTTCACCCCAAAAGCCCATGAGACTTGTAGTTTTTAAAAATGTTTTCATTTTTGATGAGACGCTGAATAAAAGGAATTTAATCGCCGGCAAACGAAAACCCGTTATTTCCCGTAAACCCCGGACTCGGTCCGTATAATCAAAAGTATACAAAGAAAGTAACCAGGGAGTAAACTCATTTCCCGAAAGATTTTTTAAATTATTTTTTCACCACTAAAACGCATGAGACTTGTAGTTTTCAAAAATGTTTTCATTTTTGATGAGACGCTGAATAAAAGAAGTTTAATCGCCGGCAAACAAAAACCAGCGACTTCCCGTAAATCCCGGACTCGGCCCGTATAGTCAAAAGTATACGAAGAAAGTATCCAGGGAGTAAACTCATTTCCCGAACGATTTTTTAAATTATTTTTTCACAACTAAAACGCATGAGACTTGTAGGTTTCAAAAATGTTTTCATTTTTGATCCGACGCTGATAACAGAAGTTTAATCGCCGGCAAACGAAAACTCGCGATTTCCCGTAAATCCCGGGCTTGGCCGGTATAGTCAAAAGTATACAAAGAAAGTACCCAGGGAGTAAACTGATTTCCCGAACGATTTTTTAAATGATTTTTTCACCACTAAAACGCATGAGACTTTTAGTTTTCAAAAATGTTTTCATTTTTGATGAGACGCTGAATAAAAGAAGTTTTATCGCCGGCAAACGAAAACCCGCGATTTCCCGTAAATCCCGGGCTTGGCCCGTATAGTTGAATGTATATAAAGAAAGTACCCAGGGAGTAAACTCATTTCCAAAACGATTTTTTAAAGTATCTTTTCACCACTAAAACGCATGAGACTTGTAGTTTTTAAAAATGTTTTCATTTTCAATGAGACGCTTAATGAAAGAGGTTTAATCGCCGGCAAACGAAAACCCGCCATTTCCCGTAAATCCCGGAATTGGCCCGTATATTCGAATATATACAAAGAAAGTACCCTGTGAGTAAACTCATTTCCAGAACGATTTTTTATATTATTATTTCATCCCTAAAGCCCATGAGACTTGTAGTTTATAAAAATGTTTTCATTTTTGATGAGACGCTGAATAAAAGGAGTTTAATCGACGGCAAACGAAAACCCGCCATTTCCCGTAAACCCCGGACTCGGTCCGTATAGTCAAATGTATACAAACAAAGTACCCAGGGAGTAAACTCATTTCCCGAACGATTTTTTATATTATTATTTCATCCCTAACGCCCATGAGACTTGTAGTTTATAAAAATGTTTTCATTTTTGATGAGACGCTGAATAAAAGGAGTTTAATCGCCGGCAAACGAAAACCCGCCATTTCCCGTAAACCCCGGACTCGGTCCGTATAGTCAAAAGTATACAAAGAAAGTAACCAGGGAGTAAACTCATTTCCCGAACGATTTTTTAATTTATTTTTTCACCACTAAAACGCATGAGACTTGTAGTTTTCAAAAATGTTTTCATTTTTGATGAGACGCTGAATAAAAAAAGTTTAATCGCCGGCAAATGAAAACCCGCGACTTTCCGTAAATCCCGGACTCGGCCCGTATAGTCAAAAGTACACAAAGAAGGTACCCAGGGAGTAAACTCATTTCCCGAACGATTTATATTATTATTTTTTCACCACTAAAACGCATGAGACTTGTAGTTTTCAGAAATGTTTTCATTTTTGATGAGACACTTAATAAAAGTGGTTTAATCGCCGGCAAACGAAAACCCGCGATTTCCCGTAAATCCCGGGCTTGGCCCGTATAGTCGAATGTTTACAAAGAAAGTACCCAGGGAGTAAACTCATTTCCCGAACGATTTTTTAAATTATTTTTTCACCACTAAAACGCATGAGACTTGTATTTTTCAAAAGTGTTTTCATTTTTGATGAGACGCTGAATTAAAGAAGTTTAATTGCCGGCAAACAAAAACCCGCGATTTCCCGTAAATCCCGGGCTTCGCCCGTATAGTTGAATGTATATAAAGAAAGTACCCAGGGAGTAAACTGATTTTCCGAACGATTTTTCAAATTATTTTTGCACCACTAGAACGAATGAGACTTGTAGTTTTCAAAAATGATTTCATTTTTGATGAGACGCTGAATAAAAGAAGTTTAATCGCCGGCAAACGAAAACCTGCGATCTCCCGTAAATCTTGGACTCGGCCCGTATAGTCAAAAGTATACAAACAAAGTACCCAGGGAGTAAGCTCATTTCCCGATCGATTTTTTATATTATTATTTCACCCCTAAAGCCCATGAGACTTGTAGTTTTTAAAAATGTTTTCATTTTTGATGAGACGCTGAATAAAAGGAGTTTAATCGCCGGCAAACGAAAACCCGCCATTTCCCGTAAACCCCGGACTCGGCCCGTATAGTCAAAAGTATACAAAGAAAGTAACCAGGGAGTAAACTCATTTCCCGAACGATTTTTTGAATTATTTTTTCACCACTAAAACGCATGAGACTTGTAGTTTTCAAAAATGTTTTCATTTTTGATGAGACGCTGAATAAAAGAAGTTTAATCGCCGGCAAACAAAAACCCGCGACTTCCCGTAAATCCCGGACTCGGCCCGTATAGTCAAAAGTATACAAAGAAAGTACCCAGGGAGTAAACTCATTTCCCGAACGATTTTTTAAATTATTTTTTCACCACTAAAACGCATGGGACTTGTAGTTTTCAGAAATGTTTTCATTTTTGATGAGACGCTTAATAAAAGTGGTTTAATCGCCGGCAAACGAAAACCCGCGATTTCCCGTAAATCCCGGGCTTGGCCCGTATAGTCAAAAGTATACAAAGAAAGTAACCAGGGAGTAAACTCATTTCCCGAACGATTTTTTAAATTATTTTTTCACCACTAAAACGCATGAGACTTGTAATTTCAAAAATGTTTTCATTTTTGATGAGACGCTGAATAAAAAAAGTTTAATCGCTGGCAAATGAAAACCCGCGACTTCCGTAAATCCCGGACTCGGCCCGCATAGTCAAAAGTATACAAAGAAGGTACCCAGGGAGTAAACTCATTTCCCGAACGATTTTTTAAATTATTTTTTCACCACTAAAACGCATGAGACTTGTAGTTTTCAGAAATGTTTTCATTTTTGATGAGACACTTAATAAAAGTGGTTTAATCGCCGGCAAACAAAAACCCGCGATTTCCCGTAAATCCCGGGCTTGGCCCGTATAGTCGAATGTTTACAAAGAAAGTACCCAGGGAGTAAACTCATTTCCCGAACGATTTTTCAAATTATTTTTGCACCACTAGAACGAATGAGACTTGTAGTTTTCAAAAATGATTTCATTTTTGATGAGACGCTGAATAAAAGAAGTTTAATCGCCGGCAAACGAAAACCTGCGATTTCCCGTAAATCTTGGACTCGGCCCGTATAGTCAAAAGTATACAAACAAAGTACCCAGGGAGTAAACTCATTTCCTGATCGATTTTTTATATTATTATTTCACCCCTAAAGCCCATGAGACTTGTAGTTTTTAAAAATGTTTTCTTTTTTGATGAGACGCTGAATAAAAGGAGTTTAATCGCCGGCAAACGAAAACCCGCCATTTCCCGTAAACCCCGGACTCGGTCCCTATAGTCAAAAGTATACAAAGAAAGTAACCAGGGAGTAAACTCATTTCCCGAACGATTTTTTGAATTATTTTTTCACCACTAAAACGCATGAGACTTGTAGTTTTCAAAAATGTTTTCATTTTTGATGAGACGCTGAATAAAAGAAGTTTAATCGCCGGCAAAGGAAAACCCGCGACTTCCCGTAAATCCCGGACTCGGCCCGTATAGTCAAAAGTATACAAAGAAAGTACCCAGGGAGTAAACTCATTTCCCGAACGATTTTTTAAATTATTTTTTCACCACTAAAACGCATGGGACTTGTAGTTTTCAGAAATGTTTTCATTTTTGATGAGACGCTTAATAAAAGTGGTTTAATCGCCGGCAAACGAAAATCCGCGATTTCCGTAAATCCCGGGCTTGGCCCGTATAGTCGAATGTATACAAACAAAGTACCCAGGGAGTAAACTCATTTCCCGAACGATTTTTTGAATTATTTTTTCACCACTAAAACGCATGAGACTTGTAGTTTTCAAAAATGTTTTCATTTTTGATGAGACGCTGAATAAAAGAAGTTTAATCGCCGGCAAAGGAAAACCCGCGACTTCCCGTAAATCCCGGACTCGGCCCGTATAGTCAAAAGTATACAAAGAAAGTACCCAGGGAGTAAACTCATTTCCCGAACGATTTTTTAAATTATTTTTTCACCACTAAAACGCATGGGACTTGTAGTTTTCAGAAATGTTTTCATTTTTGATGAGACGCTTAATAAAAGTGGTTTAATCGCCGGCAAACGTAAACCCGCGATTTCCCGTAAATCCCGGGCTTGGCCCGTATAGTCGAATGTATACAAAGAAAGTACCCAGGGAGTAAACTCATTTCCCGAACGATTTTTTAAATTATTTTTTCACCACTAAAACGCATGAGACTTGTAGGTTTCAAAAATGTTTTCATTTTTGATCCGACGCTGAATAAAAGAAGTTTAATCGCCGGCAAACGAAAACTCGCGATTTCCCGTAAATCCCGGGCTTGGCCGGTATAGTCAAAAGTATACAAAGAAAGTACCCAGGGAGTAAACTGATTTCCCGAACGATTTTTTAAATTATTTTTTCACCACTAAAACGCATGAGACTTGTAGTTTTCAAAAGTGTTTTCATTTTTGATGAGACGCTGAATAAAAGAAGTTTTATCGCCGGCAAACGAAAACCCGCGATTTCCCGTAAATCCCGGGCTTCGCCCGTATAGTTGAATACATATAAAGAAAGTACCCAGGGAGTAAACTGATTTTCCGAACGATTTTTCAAATTATTTTTGCACCACTAGAACGAATGAGACTTGTAGTTTTCAAAAATGTTTTCATTTTTGATGAGACGCTGAATAAAAGAAGTTTAATCGCCGGCAGAGGAAAACCCGCGACTTCCCGTAAATCCCGGACTCGGCCCGTATAGTCAAAAGTATACAAAGAAAGTACCCAGGGAGTAAACTCATTTCCCGAACGATTTTTTAAATTATTTTTTCACCACTAAAACGCATGGGACTTGTAGTTTTCAGAAATGTTTTTATTTTTGATGAGACGCTGAATAAAAGAAGTTTAATCGCCGGCAAAGGAAAACCCGCGACTTCCCGTAAATCCCGGACTCGGCCCGTATAGTCAAAAGTATACAAAGAAAGTACCCAGGGAGTAAACTCATTTCCCGAACGATTTTTTAAATTATTTTTTCACCACTAAAACGCATGGGACTTGTAGTTTTCAGAAATGTTTTCATTTTTGATGAGACCCTTAATAAAAGTGGTTTAGTCGCCGGCAAACGAAAACCCGCGATTTCCCGTAAATCCCGGGCTTGGCCCGTATAGTCAAAAGTATACAAAGAAAGTAACCAGGGAGTAAACTCATTTCCCGAACGATTTTTTAAATTATTTTTTCACCACTAAAACGCATGAGACTTGTAGTTTTCAAAAATGTTTTCATTTTTGATGAGACGCCTGATAAAAAAAGTTTAATCGCCGGCAAACGAAAACCCGCGACTTCCCGTAAATCCCGGACTCGGCCCGTATAGTCAAAAGTATACAAAGAAAGTACCCAGGGAGTAAACTCATTTCCCGAACGATTTTTTAAATTATTTTTTCACCACTAAAACGCATGGGACTTGTAGTTTTCAGAAATGTTTTCATTTTTGATGAGACACTTAATAAAAGTGGTTTAATCGCCGGCAAACGAAAACCCGCGATTTCCCGTAAATCCCGGGCTTGGCCCGTATAGTCGAATGTTTACAAAGAAAGTACCCAGGGAGTAAACTCATTTCCCGAACGATTTTTTAAATTATTTTTTCACCACTAAAACGCATGAGACTTGTATTTTTCAAAAGTGTTTTCATTTTTGATGAGACGCTGAATTAAAGAAGTTTAATTGCCGGCAAACAAAAACCCGCGATTTCTCGTAAATCCCGGGCTTCGCCCGTATAGTTGAATGTATGTAAAGAAAGTACCCAGGGAGTAAACTGATTTCCCGAACGATTTTTCAAATTATTTTTGCACCACTAGAATGAATGAGACTTGTAGTTTTCAAAAATGATTTCATTTTTGATGAGACGCTGAATAAAAGAAGTTTAATCGCCGGCAAACGAAAACCTGCGATTTCCCGTAAATCTTGGACTCGGCCCGTATAGTCAAAAGTATACAAACAAAGTACCCAGGGAGTAAACTCATTTCCTGATCGATTTTTTATATTATTATTTCACCCCTAAAGCCCATGAGACTTGTAGTTTTTAAAAATGTTTTCATTTTTGATGAGACGCTGAATAAAAGGAGTTTAATCGCCGGCAAACGAAAACCCGCCATTTCCCGTAAACCCCGGACTCGGTCCGTATAGTCAAAAGTATACAAAGAAAGTAACCAGGGAGTAAACTCATTTCCCGAACGATTTTTTGAATTATTTTTTCACCACTAAAACGCATGAGACTTGTAGTTTTCAAAAATGTTTTCATTTTTGATGAGACGCTGAATAAAAGAAGTTTAATCGCCGGCAAAGGAAAACCCGCGACTTCCCGTAAATCCCGGACTCGGCCAGTATAGTCAAAAGTATACAAAGAAAGTACCCAGGGAGTAAACTCATTTCCCGAACGATTTTTTAAATTATTTTTTCACCACTAAAACGCATGGGACTTGTAGTTTTTAGAAATGTTTTCATTTTTGATGAGACGCTTAATAAAAGTGGTTTAATCGCCGGCAAACGTAAACACGCGATTTCCCGTAAATCCCGGGCTTGGCCCGTATAGTCGAATGTATAAAAAGAAAGTACCCAGGGAGTAAACTCATTTCCCGAACGATTTTTTAAATTATTTTTTCACCACTAAAACGCATGAGACTTGTAGGTTTCAAAAATGTTTTCATTTTTGATCCGACGCTGAATAAAAGAAGTTTAATCGCCGGCAAACGAAAACTCGCGATTTCCCGTAAATCCCGGGCTTGGCCGGTATAGTCAAAAGTATACAAAGAAAGTACCCAGGGAGTAAACTGATTTCCCGAACGATTTTTTAAATTATTTTTTCACCACTAAAACGCATGAGACTTGTAGTTTTCAAAAGTGTTTTCATTTTTGATGAGACGCTGAATAAAAGAAGTTTTATCGCCGGCAAACGAAAACCCGCGATTTCCTCTAAATCCCGGGCTTGGCCCGTATAGTTGAATGTATATAAAGAAAGTACCCAGGGAGTAAACTCATTTCCAAAACGATTTTTTAAAGTATCTTTTCACCACTAAAACGCATGAGACTTGTAGTTTTTAAAAATGTTTTCATTTTTGATGAGACGCTGAATAAAAGGAGTTTAATCGCCGGCAAACGAAAACCCGCCATTTCCCGTAAACCCCGGACTCGGTCCGTATAGTCAAAAGTATACAAACAAAATACCCAGGGAGTAAACTCATTTCCCGAACGATTTTTTATATTATTATTTCATCCCTAAAGCCCATGAGACTTGTAGTTTATAAAAATGTTTTCATTTTTGATGAGACGCTGAATAAAAGGAGTTTAATCGCCGGCAAACGAAAACCCGCCATTTCCCGTAAACCCCGGACTCGGTCCGTATAGTCAAAAGTATACAAAGAAAGTAACCAGGGAGTAAACTCATTTCCCGAACGATTTTTTAAATTATTTTTTCACCACTAAAACGCATGAGACTTGTAGTTTTCAAAAATGTTTTCATTTTTGATGAGACGCTGAATAAAAAAAGTTTAATCGCCGGCAAATGAAAACCCGCGACTTCCCGTAAATCCCGGACTCGGCCCGTATAGTCAAAAGTATACAAAGAAGGTACCCAGGGAGTAAACTCATTTCCCGAACGATTTTTTAAATTATTTTTTCACCACTAAAACGCATGAGACTTGTAGTTTTCAGAAATGTTTTCATTTTTGATGAGACACTTAATAAAAGTGGTTTAATCGCCGGCAAACGAAAACCCGCGATTTCCCGTAAATGCCGGGCTGGGCCGTATAGTCGAATGTTTACAAAGAAAGTACCCAGGGAGTAAACTCATTTCCCGAACGATTTTTTTTTCAAAAGTGTTTTCAATTTTGATGAGACGCTGAATTAAAGAAGTTTAATTGCCGGCAAACAAAAACCCGCGATTTCCCGTAAATCCCGAGCTTCGCCCGTATAGTTGAATGTATATAAAGAAAGTACCCAGGGAGTAAACTGATTTCCCGAACGATTTTTCAAATTATTTTTGCACCACTAGAACGAATGAGACTTGTAGTTTTCAAAAATGATTTCATTTTTGATGAGACGCTGAATAAAAGAAGTTTAATCGCCGGCAAACGAAAACCTGCGATTTCCCGTAAATCTTGGACTCGGCCCGTATAGTCAAAAGTATACAAACAAAGTACCCAGGGAGTAAACTCATTTCCCGATCGATTTTTTATATTATTGTTTCACCCCTAAAGCCCATGAGACTTGTAGTTTTCAGAAATGTTTTCATTTTTGATGAGACGCTGAATAAAAGGAGTTTAATCGCCGGCAAAAGAAAACCCGCCATTTCCCGTAAACCCCGGACTCGGTCCGTATAGTCAAAAGTATACAAAGAAAGTAACCAGGGAGTAAACTCATTTCCCGAACGATTTTTTAAATTATTTTTTCACCACTAAAACGCATGAGACTTGTAGTTTTCAAAAATGTTTCATTTTTGATGAGACGCTGAATAAAAGAAGTTTAATCGCCGGCAAAGGAAAACCCGCGAGTTCCCGTAAATCCCGGACTCGGCCCGTATAGTCAAAAGTATACAAAGAAAGTACCCAGGCAGTAAACTCATTTCCCGAACGACTTTTTAAATTATTTTTTCACCACTAAAACGCATGGGACTTGTAGTTTTCAGAAATGTTTTCATTTTTGATGAGACGCTTAATAAAAGTGGTTTAATCGCCGGCAAACGTAAACCCGCGATTTCCCGTAAATCCCGGGCTTGGCCCGTATAGTCGAATGTATACAAAGAAAGTACCCAGGGAGTAAACTTATTTCCCGAACGATTTTTTAAATTATTTTTTCACCACTAAAACGCATGAGACTTGTAGGTTTCAAAAATGTTTTCATTTTTGATTCGACGCTGAATAAAAGAAGTTTAATCGCCGGCAAACGAAAACTCGCGATTTCCCGTAAATCCCGGGCTTGGCCGGTATAGTCAAAAGTATACAAAGAAAGTACCCAGGGAGTAAACTGATTTCCCGAACGATTTCTTAAATTATTTTTTCACCACTAAAACGCATGAGACTTGTAGTTTTCAAAAGTGTTTTCATTTTTGATGAGACGCTGAATAAAAGAAGTTTTATCGCCGGCAAACGAAAACCCGCGATTTCCCGTAAATCCCGGGCTTGGCTTGTATAGTTGAATGTATATAAAGAAAGTACCCAGGGAGTAAACTCATTTCCAAAACGATTTTTTAAAGTATCTTTTCACCACTAAAACGCATGAGACTTGTAGTTTTTAAAAATGTTTTCAATTTTGATGAGACGCTGAATTAAAGAAGTTTAATTGCCGGCAAACAAAAACCCGCGATTTCCCGTAAATCCCGAGCTTCGCCCGTATAGTTGAATGTATATAAAGAAAGTACCCAGGGAGTAAACTGATTTCCCGAACGATTTTTCAAATTATTTTTGCACCACTAGAACGAATGAGACTTGTAGTTTTCAAAAATGATTTCATTTTTGATGAGACGCTGAATAAAAGAAGTTTAATCGCCGGCAAACGAAAACCTGCGATTTCCCGTAAATTTTGGACTCGGCCCGTATAGTCAAAAGTATACAAACAAAGTACCCAGGGAGTAAACTCATTTCCCGATCGATTTTTTATATTATTGTTTCACCCTAAAGCCCATGAGACTTGTAGTTTTCAGAAATGTTTTCATTTTTGATGAGACGCTGAATAAAAGGAGTTTAATCGCCGGCAAACGAAAACCGCCATTTCCCGTAAACCCCGGACTCGGTCCGTATAGTCAAAAGTATACAAAGAAAGTAACCAGGGAGTAAACTCATTTCCCGAACGATTTTTTGAATTATTTTTTCACCACTAAAACGCATGAGACTTGTAGTTTTCAAAAATGTTTTCATTTTTGATGAGACGCTGAATAAAAGAAGTTTAATCGCCGGCAAAGGAAAACCCGCGACTTCCCGTAAATCCCGGACTCGGCCCGTATAGTCAAAAGTATACAAAGAAAGTACCCAGGGAGTAAACTCATTTCCCGAACGATTTTTTAAATTATTTTTTCACCACTAAAACGCATGGGACTTGTAGTTTTCAGAAATGATTTCATTTTTGATGAGACGCTGAATAAAAGAAGTTTAATCGCCGGCAAACGAAAACCTGCGATTTCCCGTAAATCTTGGACTCGGCCCGTATAGTCAAAAGTATACAAACAAAGTACCCAGGGAGTAAACTCATTTCCCGATCGATTTTTTATATTATTGTTTCACCCCTAAAGCCCATGAGACTTGTAGTTTTCAGAAATGTTTTCATTTTTGATGAGACGCTGAATAAAAGGAGTTTAATCGCCGGCAAAAGAAAACCCGCCATTTCCCGTAAACCCCGGACTCGGTCCGTATAGTCAAAAGTATACAAAGAAAGTAACCAGGGAGTAAACTCATTTCCCGAACGATTTTTTAAATTATTTTTTCACCACTAAAACGCATGAGACTTGTAGTTTTCAAAAATGTTTCATTTTTGATGAGACGCTGAATAAAAGAAGTTTAATCGCCGGCAAAGGAAAACCCGCGAGTTCCCGTAAATCCCGGACTCGGCCCGTATAGTCAAAAGTATACAAAGAAAGTAACCAGGCAGTAAACTCATTTCCCGAACGACTTTTTAAATTATTTTTTCACCACTAAAACGCATGGGACTTGTAGTTTTCAGAAATGTTTTCATTTTTGATGAGACGCTTAATAAAAGTGGTTTAATCGCCGGCAAACGTAAACCCGCGATTTCCCGTAAATCCCGGGCTTGGCCCGTATAGTCGAATGTATACAAAGAAAGTACCCAGGGAGTAAACTTATTTCCCGAACGATTTTTTAAATTATTTTTTCACCACTAAAACGCATGAGACTTGTAGGTTTCAAAAATGTTTTCATTTTTGATTCGACGCTGAATAAAAGAAGTTTAATCGCCGGCAAACGAAAACTCGCGATTTCCCGTAAATCCCGGGCTTGGCCGGTATAGTCAAAAGTATACAAAGAAAGTACCCAGGGAGTAAACTGATTTCCCGAACGATTTCTTAAATTATTTTTTCACCACTAAAACGCATGAGACTTGTAGTTTTCAAAAGTGTTTTCATTTTTGATGAGACGCTGAATAAAAGAAGTTTTATCGCCGGCAAACGAAAACCCGCGATTTCCCGTAAATCCCGGGCTTGGCCTGTATAGTTGAATGTATATAAAGAAAGTACCCAGGGAGTAAACTCATTTCCAAAACGATTTTTTAAAGTATCTTTTCACCACTAAAACGCATGAGACTTGTAGTTTTTAAAAATGTTTTCAATTTTGATGAGACGCTGAATTAAAGAAGTTTAATTGCCGGCAAACAAAAACCCGCGATTTCCCGTAAATCCCGAGCTTCGCCCGTATAGTTGAATGTATATAAAGAAAGTACCCAGGGAGTAAACTGATTTCCCGAACGATTTTTCAAATTATTTTTGCACCACTAGAACGAATGAGACTTGTAGTTTTCAAAAATGATTTCATTTTTGATGAGACGCTGAATAAAAGAAGTTTAATCGCCGGCAAACGAAAACCTGCGATTTCCCGTAAATTTTGGACTCGGCCCGTATAGTCAAAAGTATACAAACAAAGTACCCAGGGAGTAAACTCATTTCCCGATCGATTTTTTATATTATTGTTTCACCCTAAAGCCCATGAGACTTGTAGTTTTCAGAAATGTTTTCATTTTTGATGAGACGCTGAATAAAAGGAGTTTAATCGCCGGCAAACGAAAACCGCCATTTCCCGTAAACCCCGGACTCGGTCCGTATAGTCAAAAGTATACAAAGAAAGTAACCAGGGAGTAAACTCATTTCCCGAACGATTTTTTGAATTATTTTTTCACCACTAAAACGCATGAGACTTGTAGTTTTCAAAAATGTTTTCATTTTTGATGAGACGCTGAATAAAAGAAGTTTAATCGCCGGCAAAGGAAAACCCGCGACTTCCCGTAAATCCCGGACTCGGCCCGTATAGTCAAAAGTATACAAAGAAAGTACCCAGGGAGTAAACTCATTTCCCGAACGATTTTTTAAATTATTTTTTCACCACTAAAACGCATGGGACTTGTAGTTTTCAGAAATGTTTTCATTTTTGATGAGACGCTTAATAAAAGTGGTTTAATCGCCGGCAAACGTAAACCCGCGATTTCCCGTAAATCCCGGGCTTGGCCCGTATAGTCGAATGTATACAAAGAAAGTACCCAGGGAGTAAACTTATTTCCCGAACGATTTTTTAAATTATTTTTTCACCACTAAAACGCATGAGACTTGTAGGTTTCAAAAATGTTTTCATTTTTGATTCGACGCTGAATAAAAGAAGTTTAATCGCCGGCAAACGAAAACTCGCGATTTCCCGTAAATCCCGGGCTTGGCCGGTATAGTCAAAAGTATACAAAGAAAGTACCCAGGGAGTAAACTGATTTCCCGAACGATTTCTTAAATTATTTTTTCACCACTAAAACGCATGAGACTTGTAGTTTTCAAAAGTGTTTTCATTTTTGATGAGACGCTGAATAAAAGAAGTTTTATCGCCGGCAAACGAAAACCCGCGATTTCCCGTAAATCCCGGGCTTGGCCTGTATAGTTGAATGTATATAAAGAAAGTACCCAGGGAGTAAACTCATTTCCAAAACGATTTTTTAAAGTATCTTTTCACCACTAAAACGCATGAGACTTGTAGTTTTTAAAAATGTTTTCAATTTTGATGAGACGCTGAATTAAAGAAGTTTAATTGCCGGCAAACAAAAACCCGCGATTTCCCGTAAATCCCGAGCTTCGCCCGTATAGTTGAATGTATATAAAGAAAGTACCCAGGGAGTAAACTGATTTCCCGAACGATTTTTCAAATTATTTTTGCACCACTAGAACGAATGAGACTTGTAGTTTTCAAAAATGATTTCATTTTTGATGAGACGCTGAATAAAAGAAGTTTAATCGCCGGCAAACGAAAACCTGCGATTTCCCGTAAATTTTGGACTCGGCCCGTATAGTCAAAAGTATACAAACAAAGTACCCAGGGAGTAAACTCATTTCCCGATCGATTTTTTATATTATTGTTTCACCCTAAAGCCCATGAGACTTGTAGTTTTCAGAAATGTTTTCATTTTTGATGAGACGCTGAATAAAAGGAGTTTAATCGCCGGCAAACGAAAACCGCCATTTCCCGTAAACCCCGGACTCGGTCCGTATAGTCAAAAGTATACAAAGAAAGTAACCAGGGAGTAAACTCATTTCCCGAACGATTTTTTGAATTATTTTTTCACCACTAAAACGCATGAGACTTGTAGTTTTCAAAAATGTTTTCATTTTTGATGAGACGCTGAATAAAAGAAGTTTAATCGCCGGCAAAGGAAAACCCGCGACTTCCCGTAAATCCCGGACTCGGCCCGTATAGTCAAAAGTATACAAAGAAAGTACCCAGGGAGTAAACTCATTTCCCGAACGATTTTTTAAATTATTTTTTCACCACTAAAACGCATGGGACTTGTAGTTTTCAGAAATGTTTTCATTTTTGATGAGACGCTTAATAAAAGTGGTTTAATCGCCGGCAAACGTAAACCCGCGATTTCCCGTAAATCCCGGGCTTGGCCCGTATAGTCGAATGTATACAAAGAAAGTACCCAGGGAGTAAACTTATTTCCCGAACGATTTTTTAAATTATTTTTTCACCACTAAAACGCATGAGACTTGTAGGTTTCAAAAATGTTTTCATTTTTGATTCGACGCTGAATAAAAGAAGTTTAATCGCCGGCAAACGAAAACTCGCGATTTCCCGTAAATCCCGGGCTTGGCCGGTATAGTCAAAAGTATACAAAGAAAGTACCCAGGGAGTAAACTGATTTCCCGAACGATTTTTTAAATTATTTTTTCACCACTAAAACGCATGAGACTTGTAGTTTTCAAAAGTGTTTTCATTTTTGATGAGACGCTGAATAAAAGAAGTTTTATCGCCGGCAAACGAAAACCCGCGATTTTCCGTAAATCCCGGGCTTGGCCCGTATAGTTGAATGTATATAAAGAAAGTACCCAGGGAGTAAACTCATTTCCAAAACGATTTTTTAAAGTATCTTTTCACCACTAAAACGCATGAGACTTGTAGTTTTTAAAAATGTTTTCATTTTTGATGAGACGCTGAATAAAAGGAGTTTAATCGCCGGCAAACGAAAACCCGCCATTTCCCGTAAACCCCGGACTCGGTCCGTATAGTCAAAAGTATACAAACAAAGTACCCAGGGAGTAAACTCATTTCCCGAACGATTTTTTATATTATTATTTCATCCCTAAAGCCCATGAGACTTGTAGTTTATAAAAATGTTTTCATTTTTGATGAGACGCTGAATAAAAGGAGTTTAATCGCCGGCAAACGAAAACCCGCCATTTCCCGTAAACCCCGGACTCGGTCCGTATAGTCAAAAGTATACAAAGAAAGTAACCAGGGAGTAAACTCATTTCCCGAACGATTTTTTAAATTATTTTTTCACCACTAAAACGCATGAGACTTGTAGTTTTCAAAAATGTTTTCATTTTTGATGGGACGCTGAATAAAAAAAGTTTAATCGCCGGCAAATGAAAACCCGCGACTTCCCGTAAATTCCGGACTCGGCACGTATAGTCAAAAGTATACAAAGAAGGTACCCAGGGAGTAAACTCATTTCCCGAACGATTTTTTAAATTATTTTTTCACCACTAAAACGCATGAGACTTGTAGTTTTCAGAAATGTTTTCATTTTTGATGAGACACTTAATAAAAGTGGTTTAATCGCCGGCAAACGAAAACCCGCGATTTCCCGTAAATCCCGGGCTGGGCCGTATAGTCGAATGTTTACAAAGAAAGTACCCAGGGAGTAAACTCATTTCCCGAACGATTTTTTAAATTATTTTTTCACCGCTAAAACGCATGAGACTTGTATTTTTCAAAAGTGTTTTCAATTTTGATGAGACGCTGAATTAAAGAAGTTTAATTGCCGGCAAACAAAAACCCGCGATTTCCCGTAAATCCCGAGCTTCGCCCGTATAGTTGAATGTATATAAAGAAAGTACCCAGGGAGTAAACTGATTTCCCGAACGATTTTTCAAATTATTTTTGCACCACTAGAACGAATGAGACTTGTAGTTTTCAAAAATGATTTCATTTTTGATGAGACGCTGAATAAAAGAAGTTTAATCGCCGGCAAACGAAAACCTGCGATTTCCCGTAAATCTTGGACTCGGCCCGTATAGTCAAAAGTATACAAACAAAGTACCCAGGGAGTAAACTCATTTCCCGATCGATTTTTTATATTATTGTTTCACCCCTAAAGCCCATGAGACTTGTAGTTTTCAGAAATGTTTTCATTTTTGATGAGACACTTAATAGAAGTGGTTTAATCGCCGGCAAACGAAAACCCGCGATTTCCCGTAAATCCCGGGCTTGGCCCGTATAGTCGAATGTTTACAAAGAAAGTACCCAGGGACTAAACTCATTTCCCGAACGATTTTTTAAATTATTTTTTCACCACTAAAACGCATGAGACTTGTAGTTTTCAGAAATGTTTTTATTTTTGATGAGACACTTAATAAAAGTGTTTTAATCGCCGGCAAACGAAAACCCGCGATTTCCCGTAAATCCCGGGCTTGGCCCGTATAGTCGAATGTTTACAAAAAAAGTACCCAGGGAGTAAACTCATTTCCCGAACGATTTTTTAAATTATTTTTTCACCACTAAAACGCATGAGACTTGTAGGTTTCAAAAATGTTTTCATTTTTGATCCGACGCTGAATAAAAGAAGTTTAATCGCCGGCAAACGAAAACTCGCGATTTCCCGTAAATCCCGGGCTTGGCCGGTATAGTCAAAAGTATACAAAGAAAGTACCCAGGGAGTAAACTCATTTCCCGAACGATTTTTTATATTATTATTTCATCCCTTAAGCCCATGAGACTTGTAGTTTATAAAAATGTTTTCATTTTTGATGAGACGCTGAATAAAAGGAGTTTAATCGCCGGCAAACGAAAACCCGCCATTTCCCGTAAACCCTGGACTCGGTCCGTATAGTCAAAAGTATACAAACAAAGTACCCAGGGAGTAAACTCATTTCCCGAACGATTTTTTATATTATTATTTCATCCCTAAAGCCCATGAGACTTGTAGTTTATAAAAATGTTTTCATTTTTGATGAGACGCTGAATAAAAGAAGTTTAATCGCCGGCAAACGAAAACTCGCGATTTCTCGTAAATCCCGGGCTTGGCCGGTATAGTCAAAAGTATACAAAGAAAGTACCCAGGGAGTAAACTCATTTTCCGAACGATTTTTTATATTATTATTTCATCCCTTAAGCCCATGAGACTTGTAGTTTATAAAAATGTTTTCATTTTTGAATAGACGCTGAATAAAAGGAGTTTAATCGCCGGCAAACGAAAACCCGCCATTTCCCGTAAACCCCGGACTCGGTGCGTATAGTCAAAAGTATACAAAGAAAGTAACCAGGGAGTAAACTCATTTTCCGAACGATTTTTTAAATTATTTTTTCACCACTAAAACGCATGAGACTTGTAGTTTTCAAAAATGTTTTCATTTTTGATGAGACGCTGAATAAAAAAAGTTTAATCGCCGGCAAATGAAAACGCGCGACTTCCCGTAAATCCCGGACTCGGCCCGTATAGTCAAAAGTATACAAAGAAGGTACCCAGTGAGTAAACTCATTTCCCGAACGATTTTTTAAATTATTTTTTCACCACTAAAACGCATGAGACTTGTAGTTTTCAGAAATGTTTTCATTTTTGATGAGACACTTAATAAAAGTGGTTTAATCGCCGGCAAACGAAAACCCGCGATTTCCCGTAAATCCCGGGCTTGGCCCGTATAGTCTAATGTTTACAAAGAAAGTGCCCAGGGAGTAAACTCATTTCCCGAACGATTTTTTAAATTATTTTTTCACCGCTAAAACGCATGAGACTTGTATTTTTCAAAAGTGTTTTCATTTTTGATGAGACGCTGAATTAAAGAAGTTTAATTGCCGGCAAACAAAAACCCGCGATTTCCCGTAAATCCCGGGCTTCGCCCGTATAGTTGAATGTATATAAAGAAAGTACCCAGGGAGTAAACTGATTTCCCGAACGTTTTTTCAAATTATTTTTGCACCACTAGAACGAATGAGACTTGTAGTTTTCAAAAATGATTTCATTTTTGATGAGACGCTGAATAAAAGAAGTTTAATCGCCGGCAAACGAAAACCTGCGATTTCCCGTAAATCTTGGACTCGGCCCGTATAGTCAAAAGTATACAAACAAAGTACCCAGGGAGTAAACTCATTTCCCGATCGATTTTTTATATTATTATTTCACCCCTAAAGCCCATGAGACTTGTATTTTTCAAAAGTGTTTTCATTTTTGATGAGACGCTGAATTAAAGAAGTTTAATTGCCGGCAAACAAAAACCCGCGATTTCCCGTAAATCCCGGGCTTCGCCCGTATAGTTGAATGTATATAAAGAAAGTACCCAGGGAGTAAACTGATTTCCCGAACGATTTTTCAAATTATTTTTGCACCACTAAAGCCCATGAGACTTGTAGTTTTTAAAAATGTTTTCATTTTTGATGAGACGCTGAATAAAAGGAGTTTAATCGCCGGCAAACGAAAACCCGCCATTTCCCGTTAACCCCGGACTCGGTCCGTATAGTCAAAAGTATACAAAGAAAGTATCCAGGGAGTAAACTCATTTCCCGAACGATTTTTTGAATTATTTTTTCACCACTAAAACGCATGAGACTTGTAGTTTTCAAAAATGTTTTCATTTTTGATGAGACGCTGAATAAAAGAAGTTTAATCGCCGGCAAAGGAAAACCCGCGATTTCCCGTAAATCCCGGGCTTGGCCGGTATAGTCAAAAGTATACAAAGAAAGTACCCAGGGAGTAAACTGATTTCCCGAACGATTTTTTAAATTATTTTTTCACCACTAAAACGCATGAGACTTGTAGTTTTTAAAAGTGTTTTCATTTTTGATGAGACGCTGAATAAAAGAAATTTTATCGCCGGCAAACGAAAACCCGCGATTTCCCGTAAATTCCGGGCTTGGCCCGTATAGTTGAATGTATATAAAGAAAGTACCCAGGGAGTAAACTCATTTCCAAAACGATTTTTTAAAGTATCTTTTCACCACTAAAACGCATGAGACTTGTAGTTTTTAAAAATGTTTTCATTTTTAATGAGACGCTTAATGAAAGAGGTTTAATCGCCGGCAAACGAAAACCCGCTATTTCCCGTAAATCCCGGAATTGGCCCGTATGTTCGAATGTATACAAAGAAAGTACCCTGTGAGTAAACTCATTTCCAGAACGATTTTTTAAATTATCTTTTCACAACTAAAACGCATGAGACTTGTAGTTTTCAAAAATGTATTCATTTTTGATGAGACGCTGAATAAAAGAAGTTTAATCGCCGGCAAACAAAAACCTGCGATTTCCCGTAAATCCCGGACTCGGCCCGCATAGTCAAAAGTATACAAACAAAGTACCCAGGGAGTAAACTCATTTCCCGAACGATTTTTTATATTATTATTTCATCCCTAAAGCCCATGAGACTTGTAGTTTATAAAAATGTTTTCATTTTTGATGAGACGCTGAATAAAAGGAGTTTAATCGCCGGCAAACGAAAACCCGCCATTTCCCGTAAACCCCGGACTCGGTCCGTATAGTCAAAAGTATACAAACAAAGTACCCAGGGAGTAAACTCATTTCCCGAACGATTTTTTATATTATTATTTCATCCCTAAAGCCCATGAGACTTGTAGTTTATAAAAATGTTTTCATTTTTGATGAGACGCTGAATAAAAGGAGTTTAATCGCCGGCAAACGAAAACCCGCCATTTCCCGTAAACCCCGGACTCGGTCCGTATAGTCAAAAGTATACAAAGAAAGTAACCAGGGAGTAAACTCATTTCCCGAACGATTTTTTAAATTATTTTTTCACCACTAAAACGCATGAGACTTGTAGTTTTCAAAAATGTTTTCATTTTTGATGAGACGCTGAATAAAAAAAGTTTAATCGCCAGCAAATGAAAACCCGCGACTTCCCGTAAATCCCGGACTCGGCCCGTATAGTCAAAAGTATACAAAGAAGGTACCCAGGGAGTAAACTCATTTCCCGAACGATTTTTTAAATTATTTTTTCACCACTAAAACGCATGAGACTTGTAGTTTTCAGAAATGTTTTCATTTTTGATGAGACACTTAATAAAAGTGGTTTAATCGCCGGCAAACGAAAACCCGCGATTTCCCGTAAATCCCGGGCTTGGCCCGTATAGTCGAATGTTTACAAAGAAAGTACCCAGGGAGTAAACTCATTTCCCGAACGATTTTTTAAATTATTTTTTCACCGCTAAAACGCATGAGACTTGTATTTTTCAAAAGTGTTTTCATTTTTGATGAGACGCTGAATTAAAGAAGTTTAAATGCCGGCAAACAAAAACCCGCGATTTCCCGTAAATCCCGGGCTTTGCCCGTATAGTTGAATGTATATAAAGAAAGTACCCAGGGAGTAAACTGATTTTCCGAACGATTTTTCAAATTATTTTTGCACCACTAGAACGAATGAGACTTGTAGTTTTCAAAAATGATTTCATTTTTGATGAGACGCTGAATAAAAGAAGTTTAATCGCCGGGAAACGAAAACCTGCGATTTCCCGTAAATCTTGGACTCGGCCCGTATAGTCAAAAGTATACAAACAAAGTACCCAGGGAGTAAACTCATTTCCCGATCGATTTTTTATATTATTATTTCACCCCTAAAGCCCATGAGACTTGTAGTTTTTAAAAATGTTTTCATTTTTGATGAGACGCTGAATAAAAGGAGTTTAATCGCCGGCAAACGAAAACCCGCCATTTCCCGTAAACCCCGGACTCGGTCCGTATAGTCAAAAGTATACAAAGAAAGTAACCAGGGAGTAAACTCATTTCCCGAACGATTTTTTGAATTATTTTTTCACCACTAAAACGCATGAGACTTGTAGTTTTCAAAAATGTTTTCATTTTTGATGAGACGCTGAATGAAAGAAGTTTAATCGCCGGCAAAGGAAAACCCGCGACTTCCTGTAAATCCCGGACTCGGCCCGTATAGTCAAAAGTATACAAAGAAAGTACCCAGGGAGTAAACTCATTTCCCGAACGATTTTTTAAATTATTTTTTCACCACTAAAACGCATGAGACTTGTTGTTTTCAGAAATGTTTTCATTTTTGATGAGACGTTTTATAAAAGTGGTTTAATCGCCGGCAAACGAAAACCCGCGATTTCCCGTAAATCCCGGGCTTGGCCCGTATAGTCGAATGTATACAAAGAAAGTACCCTCTGAGTATACTCATTTCCAGAACGATTTTTTAGATTATTTTTTCACCACTAAAACGCATAAGACTTGTAGTTTTCAAAAATGTTTTCATTTTTGATGAGACGCTGAATAAAAGAAGTTTAATCGCCGGCAAACGAAAACCCGCGATTTCCCGTAAATCCCGGGCTTGTCCCGTATAGTCGAATGTATACAAAGAAAGTACCCTGTGAGTAAAGTCATTTCCAGAACGATTTTTTAAATTATTTTTCCACCACTAAAACGCATGAGACTTGTAGTTTTCAGAAATGTTTTCATTTTTGATGAGACGCTAAATTAAAGTGGTTTAATCGCCGGCAAACGAAAACGCGTGATTTCCCGTAAATCCCGGGTTTGGTCCGTATAGTCAAAAGTATACAAAGAAAGTAACCAGGGAGTAAACTTATTTCCAAAACGATATATTAAATTTTCTTTTCACCACTAAAACGCATGAGAATTGTAGTTTTCAAAAATGTTTTCATTTTTGATGAGACGCTGATTAAAAGAAGTTTAATCGCCAGCAAACGAAAACCCGCCATTTCCCGTAAACCCGGGACTCGGCCCGTATAGTCAAAAGTATACAAAGAAAGTACCCAGGGAGTAAACTTATTTCCCGAACGATTTTTTATGTTATTTTTTCACCACTAAAACGCATGAGACTTGTAGTTTTCAAAAATGTTTTCATTTTTGATGAGACGCTGAATAAAAGGTGTTTAATCGCCGGCAAACGAAAACCCGCCATTTCCCGTAAACCCCGGACTCGGTCCGTATAGTCAAAAGTATACAAAGAAAGTAACCAGGTAGTAAACTCATTTTCCGAACGATTTTTTAAATTATTTTTTCACCACTAAAACGCATGAGACTTGTAGTTTTCAGAAATGTTTTCATTTTTGATGAGACGCTTAATAAAAGTGGTTTAATCGCCGGCAAACGAAAACCCGCGATTTCCCGTAAATCCCGGGCTTGGTCCGTATAGTCGAATGTTTACAAAGAAAGTACCCAGGGAGTAAACTCATTTCCCGAACGATTTTTTAAATTATTTTTTCACCACTACAATTCATGAGACTTGTATTTTTCAAAAGTGTTTTCATTTTTGATGAGACGCTGAATAAAAGGAGTTTAATCGCCGGCAAACGAAAACCCGCCATTTCCCGTAAACCCCGGACTCGGTCCGTATAGTCAAAAGTATACAAAGAGAGTAACCAGGGAGTAAACTCATTTCCCGAACGATTTGTTAAATTATTTTTTCACCACTAAAACGCATGAGACTTGTAGTTTTCAGAAATGTTTTCATTTTTGATGAGACGCTTAATAAAAGTGGTTTAATCGCCGGCAAACGAAAACCCGCGATTTTCCGTAAATCCCGGGCTTGGCCCGTATAGTTGAATGTTTACAAAGAAAGTACCCAGGGAGTAAACTCATTTCCCGAACGATTTTTTAAATTATTTTTTCACCACCAAAACGCATGAGACTTGTATTTTTCAAAAGTGTTTTCATTTTTGATGAGACGCTGAATTAAAGAAGTTTAATTGCCGGCAAACGAAAACCCGCGATTTCCCGTAAATCCCGGGCTTGGCCCGTATAGTCAAAAGTATACGAAGAAAGTACCCAGGGAGTAAATTCATTTCCCGAACGATTTTTTAAATTATTTTTTCACCACTAAAACGCATGAGACTTGTAGGTTTCAAAAATGTTTTCATTTTTGATCCGACGCTGAATAAAAGAAGTTTAATCGCCGGAAAACGAAAACTCGCGATTTCCCGTAAATCCCGGACTTGGCCGGTATAGTCAAAAGTATACAAAGAAAGTACCCAGGGAGTAAACCGATTTCCCGAACGATTTTTTAAATTATTTTTTCACCACTAAAACGCATGAGACTTGTAGTTTTTAAAAATGTTTTCATTTTTAATGAGACGCTTAATGAAAGAGGTTTAATCGCCGGCATAGGAAAACCTGCGGTTTCCCGTAAATCCCGGACTTGGCCCGTATAGTCAAAAGTATACAAAGAAAGTACCCAGGGAGTAAACTCATTTCCCAAACGATTTTTTAAAGTATCTTTTCACCACTAAAACGCATGAGACTTGTAGTTTTTAAAAATGTATTCATTTTTAATGAGACGCTTAATAAAAGAGGTTTAATCGCCGGCAAACGAAAACCCGCCATTTCCCGTAAATCCCGGGATTGGCCCGTATGGTCGAATGTATACAAAGAAAGTACCCTGTGAGTAAACTCATTTCCAGAACGATTTTTTAAATTATCTTTTCACCACTAAAACGCATGAGACTTGTAGTTTTCAAAAATGTTTTCATTTTTGATGAGACGCTGAATAAAAGAAGTTTAATCGCCGGCAAACAAAAACCTGCGATTTCCCGTAAATCCCGGACTCGGCCCATATAGTCAAAAGTATACAAACAAAGTACCCAGGGATTAAACTCATTTCCCGAACGATTTTTTATGTTATTATTTCATCCCTAAGGCCCATGAGACTTGTAGTTTTTAAAAATGTTTTCATTTTTGATGAGACGCTGAATAAAAGTAGTTTAATCGCCGGCAAACGAAAACCCGCCATTTCCCGTAAACCCCGGACACGGTCCGTATAGTCGAAAGTATACAAAGAAAGTAGCCAGGGAGTAAACTCATTTCCCGAACGATTTTTTAAATTATTTTTTCGCCACTAAAACGCATAAGACTTGTAGTTTTCAAAAATGTTTTCATTTTTGATGAGACGCTGAATAAAAGAAGTTTAATCGCCGGCAAATGAAAACCTGCGACTTCCCGTAAATCCCGGACTCGGCCCGTATAGTCAAAAGTATACAAAGAAAGTACCCAGGGAGTAAACTGATTTCCCGAACGATTTTTTAAATTATTTTTTCACCACTAAAACGCATGAGACTTGTAGTTTTTAAAAATGTTTTCATTTTTGATGAGACGCTTAATAAAAGTGGTTTAATCGCCGGCAAACGAAAACCCGCGATTTCCCGTAAACCCCGGACTCGGTCCGTATAGTCAAAAGTATACAAAGAAAGTAGCCAGGGAGTAAACTCATTTCCCGAACGATTTTTTAAATTATTTTTTCACCACTAAAACGCATGAGACTTGTATTTTTTAAAAGTGTTTTCAATTTTGATGAGACGCTGAATTAAAAAAGTTCAATTGCCGGCAAACGAAAACCCGCGATTTCCCGTAAATCCCGGGCTTGGCCCGTACAGTAGAATGTATATAAAGAAAGTACCCAGGGAGTAAACTGATTTCCCGAACGATTTTTCAAATTATTTTTGCACCACTAGAACGAATGAGACTTGTAGTTTTTAAAAATATTTTCATTTTTAATGAGACGCTTAATGAAAGAGGTTTAATCGCCGGCAAACGAAAACCCGCCATTTCCCGTAAATCCCGGGATTGGCCCGTATGGTCGAATGTATACAAAGAAAGTACCCTGTGAGTAAACTCATTTCCAGAACAATTTTTTAAATTATCTTTTCACCACTAAAACGCATGAGACTTGTAGTTTTCAAAAATGTATTCATTTTTGATGAGACACTGAATAAAAGAAGTTTAATCGCCGGCAAATGAAAACCTGCGACTTCCCGTAAATCCCGGACTCGGCCCGTATAGTCAAAAGTATACAAAGAAAGTACCCAGGGAGTAAACTCATTTCCCGAACGATTTTTTAAATTATTTTTTCACCACTAAAACGCATGAGACTTGTAGTTTTTAAAAATGTTTTCATTTTTGATGAGACGCTTAATAAAAGTGGTTTAATCGCCGGCAAACGAAAACCCGCGATTTCCCGTAAACCCCGGACTCGGTCCGTATAGTCAAAAGTATACAAAGAAAGTAGCCAGGGAGTAAACTCATTTCCCGAACGATTTTTTAAATTATTTTTTCACCACTAAAACGCATGAGACTTGTATTTTTTAAAAGTGTTTTCAATTTTGATGAGACGCTGAATTAAAAAAGTTCAATTGCCGGCAAACGAAAACCCGCGATTTCCCGTAAATCCCGGGCTTGGCCCGTACAGTAGAATGTATATAAAGAAAGTACCCAGGGAGTAAACTGATTTCCCGAACGATTTTTCAAATTATTTTTGCACCACTAGAACGAATGAGACTTGTAGTTTTTAAAAATATTTTCATTTTTAATGAGACGCTTAATGAAAGAGGTTTAATCGCCGGCAAACGAAAACCCGCCATTTCCCGTAAATCCCGGGATTGGCCCGTATGGTCGAATGTATACAAAGAAAGTACCCTGTGAGTAAACTCATTTCCAGAACGATTTTTTAAATTATCTTTTCACCACTAAAACGCATGAGACTTGTAGTTTTCAAAAATGTATTCATTTTTGATGAGACGCTGAATAAAAGAAGTTTAGTCGCCGGCAAACAAAAACCTGCGATTTGCCGTAAATCCCGGACTCGGCCCGTATAGTCAAAAGTATACAAACAAAGTACCCTGGGAGTAAACTCATTTCCCGAACGATTTTTTATATTATTATTTCATCCCTAAAGCCCATCAGACTTGTAGTTTTTAAAAATGTTTTCATTTTTGATGAGACGCTGAATAAAAGGAGTTTAATCGCCGGCAAACGAAAACCCGCCATTTCCCGTAAACCCCGGACTCGGTCCGTATAGTCAAAAGTATACAAAGAAAGTAACCAGGGAGTAAACTCATTTCCCGAACGATTTTTTAAATTATTTTTTCACCACTAAAACGCATGAGACTTGTAGTTTTCAAAAATGTTTTCATTTTTGATGAGACGCTGAATAAAAAAAGTCTAATCGCCGGCAAATGAAAACCCGCGACTTCCCGTAAATCCCGGACTCGGCCCGTATAGTCAAAAGTATACAAAGAAGGTACCCAGGGAGTAAACTCATTTCCCGAACGATTTTTTATATTATTATTTCATCCCTAAAGCCCATGAGACTTGTAGTTTTTAAAAATGTTTTCATTTTTGATGAGACGCTGAATAAAAGGAGTTTAATCGCCGGCAAACGAAAACCCGCCATTTCCCGTAAACCCCGGACTCGGTCCGTATAGTCAAAAGTATACAAAGAAAGTAACCAGGGAGTAAACTCATTTCCCGAACGATTTTTTAAATTATTTTTTCACCACTAAAACGCATGAGACTTGTAGTTTTCATAAATGTTTTCATTTTTGATGAGACGCTGAATAAAAAAAGTCTAATCGCCGGCAAATGAAAACCCGCGACTTCCCGTAAATCCCGGACTCGGCCCGTATAGTCAAAAGTATACAAAGAAGGTACCCAGGGAGTAAACTCATTTCCCGAACGATTTTTTATATTATTATTTCATCCCTAAAGCCCATGAGACTTGTAGTTTTTAAAAATATTTTCATTTTTGATGAGACGCTGAATAAAAGGAGTTTAATCGCCGGCAAACGAAAACCCGCCATTTCCCGTAAACCCCGGACTCGGTCCGTATAGTCAAAAGTATACAAAGAAAGTAACCAGGGAGTAAACTCATTTCCCGAACGATTTTTTAAATTATTTTTTCACCACTAAAACGCATGAGACTTGTAGTTTTCATAAATGTTTTCATTTTTGATGAGACGCTGAATAAAAAAAGTCTAATCGCCGGCAAATGAAAACCCGCGACTTCCCGTAAATCCCGGACTCGGCTCGTATAGTCAAAAGTATACAAAGAAGGTACCCAGGGAGTAAACTCATTTTCCGAACGATTTTTTAAATTATTTTTTCACCACTAAAACGCATGAGACTTGTAGTTTTCAGAAATGTTTTCATTTTTGATGAGACGCTTAATAAAAGTGGTTTAATCGCCGGCAAACGAAAACCCGCGATTTCCCGTAAATCCCGGGCTTGGCCCGTATGGTCGAATGTATACAAAGAAAGTACCCTGTGAGTAAACTCATTTCCAGAACGATTTTTTAAATTATCTTTTCACCACTAAAACGCATGAGACTTGTAGTTTTCAAAAATGTATTCATTTTTGATGAGACGCTGAATAAAAGAAGTTTAGTCGCCGGCAAACAAAAACCTGCGATTTGCCGTAAATCCCGGACTCGGCCCGTATAGTCAAAAGTATACAAACAAAGTACCCAGGGAGTAAACTCATTTCCCGAACGATTTTTTATATTATTATTTCATCCCTAAAGCCCATCAGACTTGTAGTTTTTAAAAATGTTTTCATTTTTGATGAGACGCTGAATAAAAGGAGTTTAATCGCCGGCAAACGAAAACCCGCCATTTCCCGTAAACCCCGGACTCGGTCCGTATAGTCAAAAGTATACAAAGAAAGTAACCAGGGAGTAAACTCATTTCCCGAACGATTTTTTAAATTATTTTTTCACCACTAAAACGCATGAGACTTGTAGTTTTCATAAATGTTTTCATTTTTGATGAGACGCTGAATAAAAAAAGTCTAATCGCCGGCAAATGAAAACCCGCGACTTCCCGTAAATCCCGGACTCGGCTCGTATAGTCAAAAGTATACAAAGAAGGTACCCAGGGAGTAAACTCATTTTCCGAACGATTTTTTAAATTATTTTTTCACCACTAAAACGCATGAGACTTGTAGTTTTCAGAAATGTTTTCATTTTTGATGAGACGCTTAATAAAAGTGGTTTAATCGCCGGCAAACGAAAACCCGCGATTTCCCGTAAATCCCGGGCTTGGCCCGTATGGTCGAATGTATACAAAGAAAGTACCCTGTGAGTAAACTCATTTCCAGAACGATTTTTTAAATTATCTTTTCACCACTAAAACGCATGAGACTTGTAGTTTTCAAAAATGTATTCATTTTTGATGAGACGCTGAATAAAAGAAGTTTAGTCGCCGGCAAACAAAAACCTGCGATTTGCCGTAAATCCCGGACTCGGCCCGTATAGTCAAAAGTATACAAACAAAGTACCCAGGGAGTAAACTCATTTCCCGAACGATTTTTTATATTATTATTTCATCCCTAAAGCCCATCAGACTTGTAGTTTTTAAAAATGTTTTCATTTTTGATGAGACGCTGAATAAAAGGAGTTTAATCGCCGGCAAACGAAAACCCGCCATTTCCCGTAAACCCCGGACTCGGTCCGTATAGTCAAAAGTATACAAAGAAAGTAACCAGGGAGTAAACTCATTTCCCGAACGATTTTTTAAATTATTTTTTCACCACTAAAACGCATGAGACTTGTAGTTTTCAAAAATGTTTTCATTTTTGATGAGACGCTGAATAAAAAAAGTCTAATCGCCGGCAAATGAAAACCCGCGACTTCCCGTAAATCCCGGACTCGGCCCGTATAGTCAAAAGTATACAAAGAAGGTACCCAGGGAGTAAACTCATTTCCCGAACGATTTTTTATATTATTATTTCATCCCTAAAGCCCATGAGACTTGTAGTTTTTAAAAATGTTTTCATTTTTGATGAGACGCTGAATAAAAGGAGTTTAATCGCCGGCAAACGAAAACCCGCCATTTCCCGTAAACCCCGGACTCGGTCCGTATAGTCAAAAGTATACAAAGAAAGCAACCAGGGAGTAAACTCATTTCCCGAACGATTTTTTAAATTATTTTTTCACCACTAAAACGCATGAGACTTGTAGTTTTCAGAAATGTTTTCATTTTTGATGAGACGCTTAATAAAAGTGGTTTAATCGCCGGCAAACGAAAACCCGCGATTTCCCGTAAATCCCGGGCTTGGCCCGTATAGTCGAATGTTTACAAAGAAAGTACCCAGGGAGTAAACTCATTTCCCGAACGAATTTTTAAATTATTTTTTCACCACTAAAACGCATGAGACTTGTATTTTTCAAAAGTATTTTTATTTTTGATGAGACGCTGAATTAAAGAAGTTTAATTGCCGGCAAACAAAAACCCGCGATTTCCCGTAAATCCCGGGCTTGGCCCGTACAGTAGAATATATATAAAGAAAGTACCCAGGGAGTAAACTGATTTCAAGAACGATTTTTCAAATTATTTTTGCACCACTAGAACGAATGAGACTTTTAGTTTTTAAAAATGATTTCATTTTTGATGAGACGCTGAATAAAAGAAGTTTAAACGCCGGCAAACGAAAACCTGCGATTTCCCGTAAATCTTGGACTCGGCCCGTATAGTCAAAAGTATACAAAGAAAGTACCCAGGGAGTAAACTGATTTCCCGAACGATTTTTTAAGTTATTTTTTCACCACTAAAACGCATGAGACTTGTAGTTTTCATAAATGTTTTCATTTTTGATGAGACGCTGAATAAAAAAAGTCTAATCGCCGGCAAATGAAAACCCGCGACTTCCCGTAAATCCCGGACTCGGCCCGTATAGTCAAAAGTATACAAAGAAAGTACCCAGGGAGTAAACTCATTTCCAAAACGATTTTTTAAAGTATCTTTTCACCACTAAAACGCATGAGACTTGTAGTTTTTAAAAATGTTTTCATTTTTAATGAGACGCTTAATGAAAGAGGTTTAATCGCCGGCAAACGAAAACCCGCCATTTCCCGTAAATCTCGGGATTGGCCCGTATGGTCGAATGTATACAAAGAAAGTACCCTGTGAGTAAAATCATTTCCAGAACGATTTTTTAAATTATCTTTTCACCACTAAAACGCATGAGACTTGTAGTTTTTAAAAATGTATTCATTTTCGATGAGACGCTGAATAAAAGAAGTTTAGTCGGCGGCAAACAAAAACCTGCGATTTCCCGTAAATCCCGGACTCGGCCCGTATAGTCAAAAGTATACAAACAAAGTACCCAGGGAGTAAACTCATTTCCCGAACGATTTTTTATATTATTATTTCATCCCTAAAGCTCATGAGACTTGTAGTTTTTAAAAATGTTTTCATTTTTGATGAGAAGCTGAATAAAAGGAGTTTAATCGCCGGCAAACGAAAACCTGCCATTTCCCGTAAACCCCGGACTCGGTCCGTATAGTCAAAAGTATACAAAGAAAGTAACCAGGGAGTAAACTCATTTCCCGAACGATTTTTTAAATTATTTTTTCACCACTGAAACGCATGAGACTTGTAGTTTTCAGAAATGTTTTCATTTTTGATGAGACGCTTAATAAAAGTGGTTTAATCGCCGGCAAACGAAAACCCGCGATTTCCCGTAAATCCCGGGCTTGGCCCGTATAGGCGAATGTTTACAAAGAAAGTACCCAGGGAGTAAACTCATTTCCCGAACGAATTTTTAAATTATTTTTTCACCACTAAAACGCATGAGACTTGTATTTTTCAAAAGTGTTTTCATTTTTGATGAGACGCTGAATTAAAGAAGTTTAATTGCCGGCAAACAAAAACCCGCGATTTCCCGTAAATCCCGGCTTGGCCCGTACAGTAGAATATATATAAAGAAAGTACCCAGGGAGTAAACTGATTTCCCGAACGATTTTTTAAATTATTTTTGCACCACTAGAACGAATGAGACTTTTAGTTTTCAAAAATGATTTCATTTTTGATGAGACGCTGCATAAAAGAAGTTTAAACGCCGGCAAACGAAAACCTGCGATTTCCCGTAAATCTTGGACTCGGCCCGTATAGTCAAAAGTATACAAAGAAAGTACCCAGGGTGTAAACTGATTTCCCGAACGATTTTTTAAGTTATTTTTTCACCACTAAAACGCATGAGACTTGTAGTTTTCAAAAGTGTTTTCATTTTTGATGAGACGCTGAATAAAAGAAGTTTTATCGCCGGCAAACGAAAACCCGCGATTTACCGTAAATCCCGGGCTTGGCCCGTATAGTTGAATGTATATAAAGAAAGTACCCAGGGAGTAAACTCATTTCCAAAACGATTTTTTAAAGTATCTTTTCACCACTAAAACGCATGAGACTTGTAGTTTTTAAAAATGTTTTCATTTTTAATGAGACGCTTAATGAAAGAGGTTTAATCGCCGGCAAACGAAAACCCGCCATTTCCCGTAAATCTCGGGATTGGCCCGTATGGTCGAATGTATACAAAGAAAGTACCCTGTGAGTAAAATCATTTCCAGAACGATTTTTTAAATTATCTTTTCACCACTAAAACGCATGAGACTTGTAGTTTTCAAAAATGTATTCATTTTCGATGAGACGCTGAATAAAAGAAGTTTAGTCGCCGGCAAACAAAAACCTGCGATTTCCCGTAAATACCGGACTCGGCCCGTATAGTCAAAAGTATACAAACAAAGTACCCAGGGAGTAAACTCATTTCCCGAACGATTTTTTATATTATTATTTCATCCCTAAAACGCATGAGACTTGTATTTTTCAAAAGTGTTTTTATTTTTGATGAGACGCTGAATTAAAGAAGTTTAATTGCCGGCAAACAAAAACCCGCGATTTCCCGTAAATCCCGGGCTTGGCCCGTACAGTAGAATATATATAAAGAAAGTACCCAGGGAGTAAACTGATTTCAAGAACGATTTTTCAAATTATTTTTGCACCACTAGAACGAATGAGACTTTTAGTTTTCAAAAATGATTTCATTTTTGATGAGACGCTGAATAAAAGAAGTTTAAACGCCGGCAAACGAAAACCTGCGATTTCCCGTAAATCTTGGACTCGGCCCGTATAGTCAAAAGTATACAAAGAAAGTACCCAGGGAGTAAACTGATTTCCCGAACGATTTTTTAAGTTATTTTTTCACCACTAAAACGCATGAGACTTGTAGTTTTCATAAATGTTTTCATTTTTGATGAGACGCTGAATAAAAAAAGTCTAATCGCCGGCAAATGAAAACCCGCGACTTCCCGTAAATCCCGGACTCGGCCCGTATAGTCAAAAGTATACAAAGAAAGTACCCAGGGAGTAAACTCATTTCCAAAACGATTTTTTAAAGTATCTTTTCACCACTAAAACGCATGAGACTTGTAGTTTTTAAAAATGTTTTCATTTTTAATGAGACGCTTAATGAAAGAGGTTTAATCGCCGGCAAACGAAAACCCGCCATTTCCCGTAAATCTCGGGATTGGCCCGTATGGTCGAATGTATACAAAGAAAGTACCCTGTGAGTAAAATCATTTCCAAAACGATATATTAAATTTTCTTTTCACCACTAAAACGCATGAGAATTGTAGTTTTCAAAAATGTTTTCATTTTTGATGAGACGCTGATTAAAAGAAGTTTAATCGCCAGCAAACGAAAACCCGCCATTTCCCGTAAACCCGGGACTCGGCCCGTATAGTCAAAAGTATACAAAGAAAGTACCCAGGGAGTAAACTTATTTCCCGAACGATTTTTTATGTTATTTTTTCACCACTAAAACGCATGAGACTTGTAGTTTTCAAAAATGTTTTCATTTTTGATGAGACGCTGAATAAAAGGTGTTTAATCGCCGGCAAACGAAAACCCGCCATTTCCCGTAAACCCCGGACTCGGTCCGTATAGTCAAAAGTATACAAAGAAAGTAACCAGGGAGTAAACTCATTTTCCGAACGATTTTTTAAATTATTTTTTCACCACTAAAACGCATGAGACTTGTAGTTTTCAGAAATGTTTTCATTTTTGATGAGACGCTTAATAAAAGTGGTTTAATCGCCGGCAAACGAAAACCCGCGATTTCCCGTAAATCCCGGGCTTGGTCCGTATAGTCGAATGTTTACAAAGAAAGTACCCAGGGAGTAAACTCATTTCCCGAACGATTTTTTAAATTATTTTTTCACCACTACAATTCATGAGACTTGTATTTTTCAAAAGTGTTTTCATTTTTGATGAGACGCTGAATAAAAGGAGTTTAATCGCCGGCAAACGAAAACCCGCCATTTCCCGTAAACCCCGGACTCGGTCCGTATAGTCAAAAGTATACAAAGAGAGTAACCAGGGAGTAAACTCATTTCCCGAACGATTTGTTAAATTATTTTTTCACCACTAAAACGCATGAGACTTGTAGTTTTCAGAAATGTTTTCATTTTTGATGAGACGCTTAATAAAAGTGGTTTAATCGCCGGCAAACGAAAACCCGCGATTTTCCGTAAATCCCGGGCTTGGCCCGTATAGTTGAATGTTTACAAAGAAAGTACCCAGGGAGTAAACTCATTTCCCGAACGATTTTTTAAATTATTTTTTCACCACCAAAACGCATGAGACTTGTATTTTTCAAAAGTGTTTTCATTTTTGATGAGACGCTGAATTAAAGAAGTTTAATTGCCGGCAAACGAAAACCCGCGATTTCCCGTAAATCCCGGGCTTGGCCCGTATAGTCAAAAGTATACGAAGAAAGTACCCAGGGAGTAAATTCATTTCCCGAACGATTTTTTAAATTATTTTTTCACCACTAAAACGCATGAGACTTGTAGGTTTCAAAAATGTTTTCATTTTTGATCCGACGCTGAATAAAAGAAGTTTAATCGCCGGAAAACGAAAACTCGCGATTTCATGTAAATCCCGGACTTGGCCGGTATAGTCAAAAGTATACAAAGAAAGTACCCAGGGAGTAAACCGATTTCCCGAACGATTTTTTAAATTATTTTTTCACCACTAAAACGCATGAGACTTGTAGTTTTTAAAAATGTTTTCATTTTTAATGAGACGCTTAATGAAAGAGGTTTAATCGCCGGCATAGGAAAACCTGCGGTTTCCCGTAAATCCCGGACTTGGCCCGTATAGTCAAAAGTATACAAAGAAAGTACCCAGGGAGTAAACTCATTTCCCAAACGATTTTTTAAAGTATCTTTTCACCACTAAAACGCATGAGACTTGTAGTTTTTAAAAATGTATTCATTTTTAATGAGACGCTTAATAAAAGAGGTTTAATCGCCGGCAAACGAAAACCCGCCATTTCCCGTAAATCCCGGGATTGGCCCGTATGGTCGAATGTATACAAAGAAAGTACCCTGTGAGTAAACTCATTTCCAGAACGATTTTTTAAATTATCTTTTCACCACTAAAACGCATGAGACTTGTAGTTTTCAAAAATGTTTTCATTTTTGATGAGACGCTGAATAAAAGAAGTTTAATCGCCGGCAAACAAAAACCTGCGATTTCCCGTAAATCCCGGACTCGGCCCATATAGTCAAAAGTATACAAACAAAGTACCCAGGGATTAAACTCATTTCCCGAACGATTTTTTATGTTATTATTTCATCCCTAAGGCCCATGAGACTTGTAGTTTTTAAAAATGTTTTCATTTTTGATGAGACGCTGAATAAAAGTAGTTTAATCGCCGGCAAACGAAAACCCGCCATTTCCCGTAAACCCCGGACACGGTCCGTATAGTCGAAAGTATACAAAGAAAGTAGCCAGGGAGTAAACTCATTTCCCGAACGATTTTTTAAATTATTTTTTCGCCACTAAAACGCATAAGACTTGTAGTTTTCAAAAATGTTTTCATTTTTGATGAGACGCTGAATAAAAGAAGTTTAATCGCCGGCAAATGAAAACCTGCGACTTCCCGTAAATCCCGGACTCGGCCCGTATAGTCAAAAGTATACAAAGAAAGTACCCAGGGAGTAAACTGATTTCCCGAACGATTTTTTAAATTATTTTTTCACCACTAAAACGCATGAGACTTGTAGTTTTTAAAAATGTTTTCATTTTTGATGAGACGCTTAATAAAAGTGGTTTAATCGCCGGCAAACGAAAACCCGCGATTTCCCGTAAACCCCGGACTCGGTCCGTATAGTCAAAAGTATACAAAGAAAGTAGCCAGGGAGTAAACTCATTTCCCGAACGATTTTTTAAATTATTTTTTCACCACTAAAACGCATGAGACTTGTATTTTTTAAAAGTGTTTTCAATTTTGATGAGACGCTGAATTAAAAAAGTTCAATTGCCGGCAAACGAAAACCCGCGATTTCCCGTAAATCCCGGGCTTGGCCCGTACAGTAGAATGTATATAAAGAAAGTACCCAGGGAGTAAACTGATTTCCCGAACGATTTTTCAAATTATTTTTGCACCACTAGAACGAATGAGACTTGTAGTTTTTAAAAATATTTTCATTTTTAATGAGACGCTTAATGAAAGAGGTTTAATCGCCGGCAAACGAAAACCCGCCATTTCCCGTAAATCCCGGGATTGGCCCGTATGGTCGAATGTATACAAAGAAAGTACCCTGTGAGTAAACTCATTTCCAGAACAATTTTTTAAATTATCTTTTCACCACTAAAACGCATGAGACTTGTAGTTTTCAAAAATGTATTCATTTTTGATGAGACGCTGAATAAAAGAAGTTTAATCGCCGGCAAATGAAAACCTGCGACTTCCCGTAAATCCCGGACTCGGCCCGTATAGTCAAAAGTATACAAAGAAAGTACCCAGGGAGTAAACTCATTTCCCGAACGATTTTTTAAATTATTTTTTCACCACTAAAACGCATGAGACTTGTAGTTTTTAAAAATGTTTTCATTTTTGATGAGACGCTTAATAAAAGTGGTTTAATCGCCGGCAAACGAAAACCCGCGATTTCCCGTAAACCCCGGACTCGGTCCGTATAGTCAAAAGTATACAAAGAAAGTAGCCAGGGAGTAAACTCATTTCCCGAACGATTTTTTAAATTATTTTTTCACCACTAAAACGCATGAGACTTGTATTTTTTAAAAGTGTTTTCAATTTTGATGAGACGCTGAATTAAAAAAGTTCAATTGCCGGCAAACGAAAACCCGCGATTTCCCGTAAATCCCGGGCTTGGCCCGTACAGTAGAATGTATATAAAGAAAGTACCCAGGGAGTAAACTGATTTCCCGAACGATTTTTCAAATTATTTTTGCACCACTAGAACGAATGAGACTTGTAGTTTTTAAAAATATTTTCATTTTTAATGAGACGCTTAATGAAAGAGGTTTAATCGCCGGCAAACGAAAACCCGCCATTTCCCGTAAATCCCGGGATTGGCCCGTATGGTCGAATGTATACAAAGAAAGTACCCTGTGAGTAAACTCATTTCCAGAACGATTTTTTAAATTATCTTTTCACCACTAAAACGCATGAGACTTGTAGTTTTCAAAAATGTATTCATTTTTGATGAGACGCTGAATAAAAGAAGTTTAGTCGCCGGCAAACAAAAACCTGCGATTTGCCGTAAATCCCGGACTCGGCCCGTATAGTCAAAAGTATACAAACAAAGTACCCAGGGAGTAAACTCATTTCCCGAACGATTTTTTATATTATTATTTCATCCCTAAAGCCCATCAGACTTGTAGTTTTTAAAAATGTTTTCATTTTTGATGAGACGCTGAATAAAAGGAGTTTAATCGCCGGCAAACGAAAACCCGCCATTTCCCGTAAACCCCGGACTCGGTCCGTATAGTCAAAAGTATACAAAGAAAGTAACCAGGGAGTAAACTCATTTCCCGAACGATTTTTTAAATTATTTTTTCACCACTAAAACGCATGAGACTTGTAGTTTTCAAAAATGTTTTCATTTTTGATGAGACGCTGAATAAAAAAAGTCTAATCGCCGGCAAATGAAAACCCGCGACTTCCCGTAAATCCCGGACTCGGCCCGTATAGTCAAAAGTATACAAAGAAGGTACCCAGGGAGTAAACTCATTTCCCGAACGATTTTTTATATTATTATTTCATCCCTAAAGCCCATGAGACTTGTAGTTTTTAAAAATGTTTTCATTTTTGATGAGACGCTGAATAAAAGGAGTTTAATCGCCGGCAAACGAAAACCCGCCATTTCCCGTAAACCCCGGACTCGGTCCGTATAGTCAAAAGTATACAAAGAAAGTAACCAGGGAGTAAACTCATTTCCCGAACGATTTTTTAAATTATTTTTTCACCACTAAAACGCATGAGACTTGTAGTTTTCATAAATGTTTTCATTTTTGATGAGACGCTGAATAAAAAAAGTCTAATCGCCGGCAAATGAAAACCCGCGACTTCCCGTAAATCCCGGACTCGGCCCGTATAGTCAAAAGTATACAAAGAAGGTACCCAGGGAGTAAACTCATTTCCCGAACGATTTTTTATATTATTATTTCATCCCTAAAGCCCATGAGACTTGTAGTTTTTAAAAATATTTTCATTTTTGATGAGACGCTGAATAAAAGGAGTTTAATCGCCGGCAAACGAAAACCCGCCATTTCCCGTAAACCCCGGACTCGGTCCGTATAGTCAAAAGTATACAAAGAAAGTAACCAGGGAGTAAACTCATTTCCCGAACGATTTTTTAAATTATTTTTTCACCACTAAAACGCATGAGACTTGTAGTTTTCATAAATGTTTTCATTTTTGATGAGACGCTGAATAAAAAAAGTCTAATCGCCGGCAAATGAAAACCCGCGACTTCCCGTAAATCCCGGACTCGGCTCGTATAGTCAAAAGTATACAAAGAAGGTACCCAGGGAGTAAACTCATTTTCCGAACGATTTTTTAAATTATTTTTTCACCACTAAAACGCATGAGACTTGTAGTTTTCAGAAATGTTTTCATTTTTGATGAGACGCTTAATAAAAGTGGTTTAATCGCCGGCAAACGAAAACCCGCGATTTCCCGTAAATCCCGGGCTTGGCCCGTATGGTCGAATGTATACAAAGAAAGTACCCTGTGAGTAAACTCATTTCCAGAACGATTTTTTAAATTATCTTTTCACCACTAAAACGCATGAGACTTGTAGTTTTCAAAAATGTATTCATTTTTGATGAGACGCTGAATAAAAGAAGTTTAGTCGCCGGCAAACAAAAACCTGCGATTTGCCGTAAATCCCGGACTCGGCCCGTATAGTCAAAAGTATACAAACAAGGTACCCAGGGAGTAAACTCATTTCCCGAACGATTTTTTATATTATTATTTCATCCCTAAAGCCCATCAGACTTGTAGTTTTTAAAAATGTTTTCATTTTTGATGAGACGCTGAATAAAAGGAGTTTAATCGCCGGCAAACGAAAACCCGCCATTTCCCGTAAACCCCGGACTCGGTCCGTATAGTCAAAAGTATACAAAGAAAGTAACCAGGGAGTAAACTCATTTCCCGAACGATTTTTTAAATTATTTTTTCACCACTAAAACGCATGAGACTTGTAGTTTTCAAAAATGTTTTCATTTTTGATGAGACGCTGAATAAAAAAAGTCTAATCGCCGGCAAATGAAAACCCGCGACTTCCCGTAAATCCCGGACTCGGCCCGTATAGTCAAAAGTATACAAAGAAGGTACCCAGGGAGTAAACTCATTTCCCGAACGATTTTTTATATTATTATTTCATCCCTAAAGCCCATGAGACTTGTAGTTTTTAAAAATGTTTTCATTTTTGATGAGACGCTGAATAAAAGGAGTTTAATCGCCGGCAAACGAAAACCCGCCATTTCCCGTAAACCCCGGACTCGGTCCGTATAGTCAAAAGTATACAAAGAAAGCAACCAGGGAGTAAACTCATTTCCCGAACGATTTTTTAAATTATTTTTTCACCACTAAAACGCATGAGACTTGTAGTTTTCAGAAATGTTTTCATTTTTGATGAGACGCTTAATAAAAGTGGTTTAATCGCCGGCAAACGAAAACCCGCGATTTCCCGTAAATCCCGGGCTTGGCCCGTATAGTCGAATGTTTACAAAGAAAGTACCCAGGGAGTAAACTCATTTCCCGAACGAATTTTTAAATTATTTTTTCACCACTAAAACGCATGAGACTTGTATTTTTCAAAAGTATTTTTATTTTTGATGAGACGCTGAATTAAAGAAGTTTAATTGCCGGCAAACAAAAACCCGCGATTTCCCGTAAATCCCGGGCTTGGCCCGTACAGTAGAATATATATAAAGAAAGTACCCAGGGAGTAAACTGATTTCAAGAACGATTTTTCAAATTATTTTTGCACCACTAGAACGAATGAGACTTTTAGTTTTTAAAAATGATTTCATTTTTGATGAGACGCTGAATAAAAGAAGTTTAAACGCCGGCAAACGAAAACCTGCGATTTCCCGTAAATCTTGGACTCGGCCCGTATAGTCAAAAGTATACAAAGAAAGTACCCAGGGAGTAAACTGATTTCCCGAACGATTTTTTAAGTTATTTTTTCACCACTAAAACGCATGAGACTTGTAGTTTTCATAAATGTTTTCATTTTTGATGAGACGCTGAATAAAAAAAGTCTAATCGCCGGCAAATGAAAACCCGCGACTTCCCGTAAATCCCGGACTCGGCCCGTATAGTCAAAAGTATACAAAGAAAGTACCCAGGGAGTAAACTCATTTCCAAAACGATTTTTTAAAGTATCTTTTCACCACTAAAACGCATGAGACTTGTAGTTTTTAAAAATGTTTTCATTTTTAATGAGACGCTTAATGAAAGAGGTTTAATCGCCGGCAAACGAAAACCCGCCATTTCCCGTAAATCTCGGGATTGGCCCGTATGGTCGAATGTATACAAAGAAAGTACCCTGTGAGTAAAATCATTTCCAGAACGATTTTTTAAATTATCTTTTCACCACTAAAACGCATGAGACTTGTAGTTTTTAAAAATGTATTCATTTTCGATGAGACGCTGAATAAAAGAAGTTTAGTCGGCGGCAAACAAAAACCTGCGATTTCCCGTAAATCCCGGACTCGGCCCGTATAGTCAAAAGTATACAAACAAAGTACCCAGGGAGTAAACTCATTTCCCGAACGATTTTTTATATTATTATTTCATCCCTAAAGCTCATGAGACTTGTAGTTTTTAAAAATGTTTTCATTTTTGATGAGAAGCTGAATAAAAGGAGTTTAATCGCCGGCAAACGAAAACCTGCCATTTCCCGTAAACCCCGGACTCGGTCCGTATAGTCAAAAGTATACAAAGAAAGTAACCAGGGAGTAAACTCATTTCCCGAACGATTTTTTAAATTATTTTTTCACCACTGAAACGCATGAGACTTGTAGTTTTCAGAAATGTTTTCATTTTTGATGAGACGCTTAATAAAAGTGGTTTAATCGCCGGCAAACGAAAACCCGCGATTTCCCGTAAATCCCGGGCTTGGCCCGTATAGGCGAATGTTTACAAAGAAAGTACCCAGGGAGTAAACTCATTTCCCGAACGAATTTTTAAATTATTTTTTCACCACTAAAACGCATGAGACTTGTATTTTTCAAAAGTGTTTTCATTTTTGATGAGACGCTGAATTAAAGAAGTTTAATTGCCGGCAAACAAAAACCCGCGATTTCCCGTAAATCCCGGCTTGGCCCGTACAGTAGAATATATATAAAGAAAGTACCCAGGGAGTAAACTGATTTCCCGAACGATTTTTTAAATTATTTTTGCACCACTAGAACGAATGAGACTTTTAGTTTTCAAAAATGATTTCATTTTTGATGAGACGCTGCATAAAAGAAGTTTAAACGCCGGCAAACGAAAACCTGCGATTTCCCGTAAATCTTGGACTCGGCCCGTATAGTCAAAAGTATACAAAGAAAGTACCCAGGGTGTAAACTGATTTCCCGAACGATTTCTTAAGTTATTTTTTCACCACTAAAACGCATGAGACTTGTAGTTTTCAAAAGTGTTTTCATTTTTGATGAGACGCTGAATAAAAGAAGTTTTATCGCCGGCAAACGAAAACCCGCGATTTACCGTAAATCCCGGGCTTGGCCCGTATAGTTGAATGTATATAAAGAAAGTACCCAGGGAGTAAACTCATTTCCAAAACGATTTTTTAAAGTATCTTTTCACCACTAAAACGCATGAGACTTGTAGTTTTTAAAAATGTTTTCATTTTTAATGAGACGCTTAATGAAAGAGGTTTAATCGCCGGCAAACGAAAACCCGCCATTTCCCGTAAATCTCGGGATTGGCCCGTATGGTCGAATGTATACAAAGAAAGTACCCTGTGAGTAAAATCATTTCCAGAACGATTTTTTAAATTATCTTTTCACCACTAAAACGCATGAGACTTGTAGTTTTCAAAAATGTATTCATTTTCGATGAGACGCTGAATAAAAGAAGTTTAGTCGCCGGCAAACAAAAACCTGCGATTTCCCGTAAATACCGGACTCGGCCCGTATAGTCAAAAGTATACAAACAAAGTACCCAGGGAGTAAACTCATTTCCCGAACGATTTTTTATATTATTATTTCATCCCTAAAACGCATGAGACTTGTATTTTTCAAAAGTGTTTTTATTTTTGATGAGACGCTGAATTAAAGAAGTTTAATTGCCGGCAAACAAAAACCCGCGATTTCCCGTAAATCCCGGGCTTGGCCCGTACAGTAGAATATATATAAAGAAAGTACCCAGGGAGTAAACTGATTTCAAGAACGATTTTTCAAATTATTTTTGCACCACTAGAACGAATGAGACTTTTAGTTTTCAAAAATGATTTCATTTTTGATGAGACGCTGAATAAAAGAAGTTTAAACGCCGGCAAACGAAAACCTGCGATTTCCCGTAAATCTTGGACTCGGCCCGTATAGTCAAAAGTATACAAAGAAAGTACCCAGGGAGTAAACTGATTTCCCGAACGATTTTTTAAGTTATTTTTTCACCACTAAAACGCATGAGACTTGTAGTTTTCATAAATGTTTTCATTTTTGATGAGACGCTGAATAAAAAAAGTCTAATCGCCGGCAAATGAAAACCCGCGACTTCCCGTAAATCCCGGACTCGGCCCGTATAGTCAAAAGTATACAAAGAAAGTACCCAGGGAGTAAACTCATTTCCAAAACGATTTTTTAAAGTATCTTTTCACCACTAAAACGCATGAGACTTGTAGTTTTTAAAAATGTTTTCATTTTTAATGAGACGCTTAATGAAAGAGGTTTAATCGCCGGCAAACGAAAACCCGCCATTTCCCGTAAATCTCGGGATTGGCCCGTATGGTCGAATGTATACAAAGAAAGTACCCTGTGAGTAAAATCATTTCCAGAACGATTTTTTAAATTATCTTTTCACCACTAAAACGCATGAGACTTGTAGTTTTTAAAAATGTATTCATTTTCGATGAGACGCTGAATAAAAGAAGTTTAGTCGGCGGCAAACAAAAACCTGCGATTTCCCGTAAATCCCGGACTCGGCCCGTATAGTCAAAAGTATACAAACAAAGTACCCAGGGAGTAAACTCATTTCCCGAACGATTTTTTATATTATTATTTCATCCCTAAAGCTCATGAGACTTGTAGTTTTTAAAAATGTTTTCATTTTTGATGAGAAGCTGAATAAAAGGAGTTTAATCGCCGGCAAACGAAAACCTGCCATTTCCCGTAAACCCCGGACTCGGTCCGTATAGTCAAAAGTATACAAAGAAAGTAACCAGGGAGTAAACTCATTTCCCGAACGATTTTTTAAATTATTTTTTCACCACTGAAACGCATGAGACTTGTAGTTTTCAGAAATGTTTTCATTTTTGATGAGACGCTTAATAAAAGTGGTTTAATCGCCGGCAAACGAAAACCCGCGATTTCCCGTAAATCCCGGGCTTGGCCCGTATAGGCGAATGTTTACAAAGAAAGTACCCAGGGAGTAAACTCATTTCCCGAACGAATTTTTAAATTATTTTTTCACCACTAAAACGCATGAGACTTGTATTTTTCAAAAGTGTTTTCATTTTTGATGAGACGCTGAATTAAAGAAGTTTAATTGCCGGCAAACAAAAACCCGCGATTTCCCGTAAATCCCGGCTTGGCCCGTACAGTAGAATATATATAAAGAAAGTACCCAGGGAGTAAACTGATTTCCCGAACGATTTTTTAAATTATTTTTGCACCACTAGAACGAATGAGACTTTTAGTTTTCAAAAATGATTTCATTTTTGATGAGACGCTGCATAAAAGAAGTTTAAACGCCGGCAAACGAAAACCTGCGATTTCCCGTAAATCTTGGACTCGGCCCGTATAGTCAAAAGTATACAAAGAAAGTACCCAGGGTGTAAACTGATTTCCCGAACGATTTTTTAAGTTATTTTTTCACCACTAAAACGCATGAGACTTGTAGTTTTCAAAAGTGTTTTCATTTTTGATGAGACGCTGAATAAAAGAAGTTTTATCGCCGGCAAACGAAAACCCGCGATTTACCGTAAATCCCGGGCTTGGCCCGTATAGTTGAATGTATATAAAGAAAGTACCCAGGGAGTAAACTCATTTCCAAAACGATTTTTTAAAGTATCTTTTCACCACTAAAACGCATGAGACTTGTAGTTTTTAAAAATGTTTTCATTTTTAATGAGACGCTTAATGAAAGAGGTTTAATCGCCGGCAAACGAAAACCCGCCATTTCCCGTAAATCTCGGGATTGGCCCGTATGGTCGAATGTATACAAAGAAAGTACCCTGTGAGTAAAATCATTTCCAGAACGATTTTTTAAATTATCTTTTCACCACTAAAACGCATGAGACTTGTAGTTTTCAAAAATGTATTCATTTTCGATGAGACGCTGAATAAAAGAAGTTTAGTCGCCGGCAAACAAAAACCTGCGATTTCCCGTAAATACCGGACTCGGCCCGTATAGTCAAAAGTATACAAACAAAGTACCCAGGGAGTAAACTCATTTCCCGAACGATTTTTTATATTATTATTTCATCCCTAAAGCCCATGAGACTTGTAGTTTTTAAAAATGTTTTCATTTTTGATGAGACGCTGAATAAAAGGAGTTTAATCGCCGGCAAACGAAAACCTGCCATTTCCCGTAAACCCCGGACTCGGTCCGTATAGTCAAAAGTATACAAAGAAAGTAACCAGGGAGTAAACTCATTTCCCGAACGATTTTTTAAATTATTTTTTCACCACTGAAACGCATGAGACTTGTAGTTTTCAGAAATGTTTTCATTTTTGATGAGACGCTTAATAAAAGTGGTTTAATCGCCGGCAAACGAAAACCTGCGATTTCCCGTAAATCCCGGGCTTGGCCCGTATAGTCGAATGTTTACAAAGAAAGTACCCAGGCAGTAAACTCATTTCCCGAACGAATTTTTAAATTATTTTTTCACCACTAAAACGCATGAGACTTGTATTTTTTAAAAGTGTTGTCATTTTTGATGAGACGCTGAATTAAAGAAGTTTAATTGCCGGCAAACAAAAACCCGCGATTTCCCGTAAATCCCGGCTTGGCCCGTACAGTAGAATATATATAAAGAAAGTACCCAGGGAGTAAACTGATTTCCCGAACGATTTTTCAAATTATTTTTGCACCACTAGAACGAATGAGACTTTTAGTTTTCAAAAATGATTTCATTTTTGATGAGACGCTGAATAAAAGAAGTTTAAACGCCGGCAAACGAAAACCTGCGATTTCCCGTAAATCTTGGACTCGGCCCGTATAGTCAAAAGTATACAAAGAAAGTACCCAGGGAGTAAACTGATTTCCCGAACGATTTTTTAAGTTATTTTTTCACCACTAAAACGCATGAGACTTGTAGATTTTAAAAATGTTTTCATTTTTGATGAGACGCTGAATAAAAAAAGTTTAATCGCCGGCAAACGAAAACCCGCGATTTCCCGGAAATCCCGGGCTTGGCCCGTATAGTCGAATGTATACAAAGAAAGTACCCAGGGAGTAAACTCATTTCCCGAACGATTTTTTAAATTATTTTTTCACCACTAAAACGCATGAGACTTGTAGTTTTCAGAAATGTTTTCATTTTTGATGAGACGCTTAATAAAAGTGGTTTAATCGCCGGCAAACGAAAACCCGCGATTTCCCGTAAATCCCGGGCTTGACCCGTATAGTCGAATGTTTACAAAGAAAGTACCCAGGGAGTAAACTCATTTCCCGAACGAATTTTTAAATTATTTTTTCACCACTAAAACGCATGAGACTTGTATTTTTCAAAAGTTGTTTTATTTTTGATGAGACGCTGAATTAAAGAAGTTTAATTGCCGGCAAACAAAAACCCGCGATTTCCCGTAAATCCCGGCTTGGCCCGTACAGTAGAATATATATAAAGAAAGTACCCAGGGAGTAAACTGATTTCCCGAACGATTTTTCAAATTATTTTTGCACCACTAGAACGAATGAGACTTTTAGTTTTCAAAAATGATTTCATTTTTGATGAGACGCTGAATAAAAGAAGTTTAAACGCCGGCAAACGAAAACCTGCGATTTCCCGTAAATCTTGGACTCGGCCCGTATAGTCAAAAGTATACAAAGAAAGTACCCAGGGAGTAAACTGATTTCCCGAACGATTTTTTAAGTTATTTTTTCACCACTAAAACGCATGAGACTTGTAGTTTTCAAAAGTGTTTTCATTTTTGATGAGACGCTTAATGAAAGAGGTTTAATCGCCGGCAAACGAAAACCCGCGATTTCCCGTAAATCCCGGGCTTGGCCCGCATAGTCGAATGTATACAAAGAAAGTACCCAGGGAGTAAACTAATTTCCCGAACGATTTTTTAAATTTTTTTTTCACAACTAAAACGCATGAGACTTGTAGTTTTTAAAAATGTTTTCATTTTTGATGAGACGCTGAATAAAAGAAGTTTAATCGCCGGCAAACAAAAACCCGCGACTTCCCGTAAATCCTGGACTCGGCCCGTATAGTCGAATGTATACAAAGAAAGTACCCTGTGAGTAAACTCATTTCCAAAACGATTTTTTAAAGTAACTTTTCACCACTAAAACACATGAGACTTGTAGTTTTCAAAAATGTTTTCATTTTTGATGAGACACTGAATAAAAGAAGTTTAATCGCCGGCAAACGAAAACCCGCCATTTCCCGTAAACCCCGGACTCGGCCCGTATAGTCAAAAGTATACAAAGAAAGTACCCAGGGAGTAAACTCATTTCCCGAACGATTTTTTATATTATTTTCTCACCACTAAAACGCATGAGACTTGTAGTTTTCAAAAATGTTTTCATTTTTGCTGGGACGCTGAATAAAAGTATTTTAATCGCCGGCAAACGAAAACCCGCGATTTCCCGTAAATCCCGGACTTGGCCTGTATAGTCAAAAGTATACAAAGAAAGTACCCAGGGAGTAAACTCATTTCTCAAACGATTTTTTAAATTATTTTTTCATCACTAAAAGGCATGAGACATGTAGTTTTCAAAAATGGTTTCATTTTTGATGAGACACTTAATAAAAGAGGTTTAATCGCCGGCAAACGAAAACCCGCGATTTCCCGTAAATCCCGGGCTTGGCCCGTATAGTCGAATGTATACAAAGAAAGTACCCAGGGAGTAAACTCATTTCCCGAACGATTTTTTAAATTATTTTTTCACCACTAAAACGCATGAGACTTGTAGTTTTCAGAAATGTTTTCATTTTTGATGAGACGCTTAATAAAAGTGGTTTAATCGCCGGCAAACGAAAACCCGCGATTTCCCGTAAATCCCGGGCTTGGCCCGTATAGTCGAATGTTTAAAAAGAAAGTACCCAGGGAGTAAACTCATTTCCCGAACGATTTTTTAAATCTTTTTTTCACCACTAAAACGCATGAGACTTGTAGTTTTCAAAAATGTTTTCATTTTTGATGAGACGCTGAATAAAAGAAGTTTAATCGCCGGCAAACAAAAACCCGCGACTTCCCGTAAATCCTGGACTCGGCCCGTATAGTCGAATGTATACAAAGAAAGTACCCTGTGAGTAAACTCATTTTCAAAACGATTTTTTAAAGTAACTTTTCACCACTAAAACACATGAGACTTGTAGTTTTCAAAAATGTTTTCATTTTTGATGAGACACTGAATAAAAGAAGTTTAATCGCCGGCAAACGAAAACCCACCATTTCCCGTAAACCCCGGACTCGGCCCGTATAGTCAAAAGTATACAAAGAAAGTACCCAGGGAGTAAACTCATTTCCCGAACGATTTTTTATATTATTTTTTCACCACTAAAACGCATGAGACTTGTAGTTTTCAAAAATGTTTTCATTTTTGCTGGGACGCTGAATAAAAGTATTTTAATCGCCGGCAAACGAAAACCCGCGATTTCCCGTAAATCCCGGACTTGGCCTGTATAGTCAAAAGTATACAAAGAAAGTACCCAGGGAGTAAACTCATTTCTCAAACGATTTTTTAAATTATTTTTTCATCACTAAAAGGCATGAGACATGTAGTTTTCAAAAATGGTTTCATTTTTGATGAGACGCTTAATAAAAGAGGTTTAATCGCCGGCAAACGAAAACCCGCGATTTCCCGTAAATCCCGGGCTTGGCCCGTATAGTCGAATGTATACAAAGAAAGTACCCAGGGAGTAAACTCATTTCCCGAACGATTTTTTAAATTATTTTTTCACCACTAAAACGCATGAGACTTGTAGTTTTCAGAAATGTTTTCATTTTTGATGAGACGCTTAATAAAAGTGGTTTAATCGCCGGCAAACGAAAACCCGCGATTTCCCGTAAATCCCGGGCTTGGCCCGTATAGTCGAATGTTTAAAAAGAAAGTACCCAGGGAGTAAACTCATTTCCCGAACGATTTTTTAAATCTTTTTTTCACCACTAAAACGCATGAGACTTGTAGTTTTCAAAAATGTTTTCATTTTTGATGAGACGCTGAATAAAAGAAGTTTAATCGCCGGCAAACGAAAACCCGCCATTTCCCGTAAACCCGGGACTCGGCCCGTATAGTCAAAAGTATACAAAGAAAGTACCCAGGGAGTAAACTCATTTCCCGAACGATTTTTTAAATTATTTTTTCATCACTAAAAGGCATGAGACATGTAGTTTTCAAAAATGGTTTCATTTTTGATGAGACGCTTAATAAAAGAGGTTTAATCGCCGGCAAACGAAAACCCGCGATTTCCCGTAAATCCCGGACTCGGCCCGTATAGTCAAAAGTATACAAAGAAGGTATCCAGGGAGTAAACTCATTTCCCGAACGATTTTTTAAATTATTTTTTCACCACTAAAACGCATGAGACTTGTAGTTTTCAGAAATGTTTTCATTTTTGATGAGGCGCTTAATAAAAATGGTTTAATCGCCGGCAAACGAAAACCCGCGATTTCCCGTAAATCCCGGGCTTGGCCCGTATAGTCGAATGTTTACAAAGAAAGTACCCAGGGAGTAAACTCATTTCCCGAACGATTTTTTAAATTATTTTTTCACCACTAAAACGCACGAGACTTGTATTTTTTAAAGGTGTTTTCATTTTTGATGAGACGCTGAATTAAGGAAGTTTAATTGCCAGCAAACAAAAACCCGCAATTTCCCGTAAATCCCGGGCTTGGCCCGCATAGTCGAATGTATACAAAGAAAGTACCCAGGGAGTAAACTAATTTCCCGAACGATTTTTTAAATTTTTTTTTCACCACTGAAACGCATGAGACTTGTAGTTTTTAAAAGTGTTTTCATTTTTGATGAGACGCTTAATGAAAGAGGTTTAATCGCCGGCAAACGAAAACCCGCGATTTCCCGTAAATCCCGGGCTTGGCCCGCATAGTCGAATGTATACAAAGAAAGTACCCAGGGAGTAAACTAATTTCCCGAACGATTTTTTAAATTTTTTTTTCACCACTAAAACGCATGAGACTTGTAGCTTTTAAAAATGTTTTCATTTTTGATGAGACGCTGAATAAAAGAAGTTTAATCGCCGGCAAACAAAAACCCGCGACTTCCCGTAAATCCTGGACTCGGCCCGTATAGTCAAAAGTATACAAAGAAAGTACCCTGTGAGTAAACTCATTTCCAAAACGATTTTTTAAAGTAACTTTTCACCACTAAAACACATGAGACTTGTAGTTTTCAAAAATGTTTTCATTTTTGATGAGACACTGAATAAAAGTATTTTAATCGCCGGCAAACGAAAACCCGCGATTTCCCGTAAATCCCGGACTTGGCCTGTATAGTCAAAAGTATACAAAGAAAGTACCCAGGGAGTAAACTCATTTCTCAAACGATTTTTTAAATTATTTTTTCATCACTAAAAGGCATGAGACATGTAGTTTTCAAAAATGGTTTCATTTTTGATGAGACGCTTAATAAGAGGTTTAATCGCCGGCAAACGAAAACCCGCGATTTCCCGTAAATCCCGGGCTTGGCCCGTATAGTCGAATGTATACAAAGAAAGTACCCAGGGAGTAAACTCATTTCCCGAACGATTTTTTAAATTATTTTTTCACCACTAAAACGCATGAGACTTGTAGTTTTCAAAAATGTTTTCATTTTTGATGAGACGCTGAATAAAAGAAGTTTAATCGCCGGCAAACAAAAACCCGCGACTTCCCGTAAATCCTGGACTCGGCCCGTATAGTCGAATGTATACAAAGAAAGTACCCTGTGAGTAAACTCATTTTCAAAACGATTTTTTAAAGTAACTTTTCACCACTAAAACACATGAGACTTGTAGTTTTCAAAAATGTTTTCATTTTTGATGAGACACTGAATAAAAGAAGTTTAATCGCCGGCAAACGAAAACCCACCATTTCCCGTAAACCCCGGACTCGGCCCGTATAGTCAAAAGTATACAAAGAAAGTACCCAGGGAGTAAACTCATTTCCCGAACGATTTTTTATATTATTTTTTCACCACTAAAACGCATGAGACTTGTAGTTTTCAAAAATGTTTTCATTTTTGCTGGGACGCTGAATAAAAGTATTTTAATCGCCGGCAAACGAAAACCCGCGATTTCCCGTAAATCCCGGACTTGGCCTGTATAGTCAAAAGTATACAAAGAAAGTACCCAGGGAGTAAACTCATTTCTCAAACGATTTTTTAAATTATTTTTTCATCACTAAAAGGCATGAGACATGTAGTTTTCAAAAATGGTTTCATTTTTGATGAGACGCTTAATAAAAGAGGTTTAATCGCCGGCAAACGAAAACCCGCGATTTCCCGTAAATCCCGGGCTTGGCCCGTATAGTCGAATGTATACAAAGAAAGTACCCAGGGAGTAAACTCATTTCCCGAACGATTTTTTAAATTATTTTTTCACCACTAAAACGCATGAGACTTGTAGTTTTCAGAAATGTTTTCATTTTTGATGAGACGCTTAATAAAAGTGGTTTAATCGCCGGCAAACGAAAACCCGCGATTTCCCGTAAATCCCGGGCTTGGCCCGTATAGTCGAATGTTTAAAAAGAAAGTACCCAGGGAGTAAACTCATTTCCCGAACGATTTTTTAAATCTTTTTTTCACCACTAAAACGCATGAGACTTGTAGTTTTCAAAAATGTTTTCATTTTTGATGAGACGCTGAATAAAAGAAGTTTAATCGCCGGCAAACGAAAACCCGCCATTTCCCGTAAACCCGGGACTCGGCCCGTATAGTCAAAAGTATACAAAGAAAGTACCCAGGGAGTAAACTCATTTCCCGAACGATTTTTTAAATTATTTTTTCATCACTAAAAGGCATGAGACATGTAGTTTTCAAAAATGGTTTCATTTTTGATGAGACGCTTAATAAAAGAGGTTTAATCGCCGGCAAACGAAAACCCGCGATTTCCCGTAAATCCCGGACTCGGCCCGTATAGTCAAAAGTATACAAAGAAGGTATCCAGGGAGTAAACTCATTTCCCGAACGATTTTTTAAATTATTTTTTCACCACTAAAACGCATGAGACTTGTAGTTTTCAGAAATGTTTTCATTTTTGATGAGGCGCTTAATAAAAATGGTTTAATCGCCGGCAAACGAAAACCCGCGATTTCCCGTAAATCCCGGGCTTGGCCCGTATAGTCGAATGTTTACAAAGAAAGTACCCAGGGAGTAAACTCATTTCCCGAACGATTTTTTAAATTATTTTTTCACCACTAAAACGCACGAGACTTGTATTTTTTAAAGGTGTTTTCATTTTTGATGAGACGCTGAATTAAGGAAGTTTAATTGCCAGCAAACAAAAACCCGCAATTTCCCGTAAATCCCGGGCTTGGCCCGCATAGTCGAATGTATACAAAGAAAGTACCCAGGGAGTAAACTAATTTCCCGAACGATTTTTTAAATTTTTTTTTCACCACTGAAACGCATGAGACTTGTAGTTTTTAAAAGTGTTTTCATTTTTGATGAGACGCTTAATGAAAGAGGTTTAATCGCCGGCAAACGAAAACCCGCGATTTCCCGTAAATCCCGGGCTTGGCCCGCATAGTCGAATGTATACAAAGAAAGTACCCAGGGAGTAAACTAATTTCCCGAACGATTTTTTAAATTTTTTTTTCACCACTAAAACGCATGAGACTTGTAGCTTTTAAAAATGTTTTCATTTTTGATGAGACGCTGAATAAAAGAAGTTTAATCGCCGGCAAACAAAAACCCGCGACTTCCCGTAAATCCTGGACTCGGCCCGTATAGTCAAAAGTATACAAAGAAAGTACCCTGTGAGTAAACTCATTTCCAAAACGATTTTTTAAAGTAACTTTTCACCACTAAAACACATGAGACTTGTAGTTTTCAAAAATGTTTTCATTTTTGATGAGACACTGAATAAAAGTATTTTAATCGCCGGCAAACGAAAACCCGCGATTTCCCGTAAATCCCGGACTTGGCCTGTATAGTCAAAAGTATACAAAGAAAGTACCCAGGGAGTAAACTCATTTCTCAAACGATTTTTTAAATTATTTTTTCATCACTAAAAGGCATGAGACATGTAGTTTTCAAAAATGGTTTCATTTTTGATGAGACGCTTAATAAGAGGTTTAATCGCCGGCAAACGAAAACCCGCGATTTCCCGTAAATCCCGGGCTTGGCCCGTATAGTCGAATGTATACAAAGAAAGTACCCAGGGAGTAAACTCATTTCCCGAACGATTTTTTAAATTATTTTTTCACCACTAAAACGCATGAGACTTGTAGTTTTCAGAAATGTTTTCATTTTTGATGAGACGCTTAATAAAAGTGGTTTAATCGCCGGCAAACGAAAACCCGCTATTTCCCGTAAATCCCGGGCTTGGCCCGTATAGTCGAATGTTTAAAAAGAAAGTATCCAGGGAGTAAACTCATTTCCCGAACGATTTTTTAAATCTTTTTTTCACCACTAAAACGCATGAGACTTGTAGTTTTCAAAAATGTTTTCATTTTTGATGAGACGCTGAATAAAAGAAGTTTAATCGCCGGCAAACGAAAACCCGCCATTTCCCGTAAACCCGGGACTCGGCCCGTATAGTCAAAAGTATACAAAGAAAGTACCCAGGGAGTAAACTCATTTCCCGAACGATTTTTTAAATTATTTTTTCATCACTAAAAGGCATGAGACATGTAGTTTTCAAAAATGGTTTCATTTTTGATGAGACGCTTAATAAAAGAGGTTTAATCGCCGGCAAACGAAAACCCGCGATTTCCCGTAAATCCCGGGCTTGGCCCGTATAGTCGAATGTATACAAAGAAAGTACCCAGGGAGTAAACTCATTTCCCGAACGATTTTTTAAATTATTTTTTCACCACTAAAACGCATGAGACTTGTAGTTTTCAGAAATGTTTTCATTTTTGATGAGACGCTTAATAAAAGTGGTTTAATCGCCGGCAAACGAAAACCCGCGATTTCCCGTAAATCCCGGGCTTGGCCCGTATAGTCGAATGTTTAAAAAGAAAGTACCCAGGGAGTAAACTCATTTCCCGAACGATTTTTTAAATCTTTTTTTCACCACTAAAACGCATGAGACTTGTAGTTTTCAAAAATGTTTTCATTTTTGATGAGACGCTGAATAAAAGAAGTTTAATCGCCGGCAAACGAAAACCCGCCATTTCCCGTAAACCCGGGACTCGGCCCGTATAGTCAAAAGTATACAAAGAAAGTACCCAGGGAGTAAACTCATTTCCCGAACGATTTTTTAAATTATTTTTTCATCACTAAAAGGCATGAGACATGTAGTTTTCAAAAATGGTTTCATTTTTGATGAGACGCTTAATAAAAGAGGTTTAATCGCCGGCAAACGAAAACCCGCGATTTCCCGTAAATCCCGGGCTTGGCCCGTATAGTCGAATGTTTAAAAAGAAATTACCCAGGGAGTAAACTCATTTCCCGAACGAATTTTTAAATTATTTTTTCACCACTAAAACGCATGAGACTTGTATTTTTCAAAAGTGTTTTCATTTTTGATGAGACGCTGAATTAAAGAAGTTTAATTGCCGGCAAACGAAAACCCGCGATTTCCCGTAAATCCCGGGCTTGGCCCGTATAGTCAAAAGTATACAAAGAAGGTACCCAGGGAGTAAACTCATTTCCCGAACGATTTTTTAAATTATTTTTTCACCACTAAAACGCATGAGACTTGTAGTTTTCAGAAATGTTTTCATTTTTGATGAGGCGCTTAATAAAAGTGGTTTAATCGCCGGCAAACGAAAACCCGCGATTTCCCGTAAATCCCGGGCTTGGCCCGTATAGTCGAATGTTTACAAAGAAAGTACCCAGGGAGTAAACTCATTTCCCGAACGATTTTTTGTATTATTATTTCACCCTAAAGCCCATGAGACTTGTAGTTTTTAAAAATGTTTTCATTTTTGATGAGACGCTGAATAAAAGAAGTTTAATCGCCGGCAAACGAAAACCCGAAATTTCCCGTAAACCCCGGACTCGGTCCGTGTAGTCAAAAGTATACAAAGAAAGTAACCAGGGAGTAAACTCATTTCCCGAACGATTTTTTGAATTATTTTTTCACCACTAAAAGGCATGAGACTTGTAGTTTTCAAAAATGTTTTCATTTTTGATGAGACGCTGGATAAAAGAAGTTTAATCGCCGGCAAACGAAAACCCACGACTTCCCGTAATTCCCGGACTCGGCCCGTATAGTCACAAGTATACAAAGAAAGTACCCAGGGAGTAAACTCATTTCCCGAACGATTTTTTAAATTATTTTTTCACCACTAAAACGCATGAGACTTGTAGTTTTCAAAAATGTTTTCATTTTTGATGGAACGCTGAATAAAAGAAGTTTAATCGCCGGCAAACGAAAACCCCCGATAAATGTTTTCATTTTTGATGGAACGCTGAATAAAAGAAGTTTAATCGCCGGCAAACGAAAACCCCCGATTTCCCGTAAATCCCGGACTCGGCCCGTATAGTAAAAAGTATACAAAGAAAGTACCCAGGCAATCAACTTATTTCCCGAACGATTTTTTAAATTTTTTTTTTACCACTAAAACGCATGAGACTAGTAGTTTTTAAAAATGTTTTCATTTTTGATGAGACGCTGAATAAAAGAAGTTTAATCGCCGGCAAACGAAAACCCACGACTTCCCGTAAATCCCGGACTCGGCCCGTATAGTCGAATGTATACAAAGAAAGTACCCTGTGAGTAAATCCATTTCCAAAACGATTTTTTAAAGTATCTTATCACCACTAAAACGCATGAGACTTGTAGTTTTCAAAAATGTTTTCATTTTTGATGAGACACTGAATAAAAGAAGTTTAATCGCCGGCAAACGAAAACCCGCCATTTCCCGTAAACCCCGGACTCGGCCCGTATAGTCAAAAGTATACAAAGAAAGTACCCAGGGAGTAAACTCATTTCCCGAACGATTTTTTATATTATTTTTTCACCACTAAAACGCATGAGACTTGTAGTTTTCAAAAATGTTTTCATTTTTGATGGGACGCTGAATAAAAGAAGTTTAATCGCCGGCAAACAAAAACCCGCGATTTCCCGTAAATCCCGGACTTGGCCCGTATAGTCAAAAGTATACAAAGAAAGTACCCAGGGAGTAAACTCATTTCTTAAACGATTTTTTAAATTATTTTTTCATCACTGAAAGGCATGAGACATGTAGTTTTCAAAAATGATTTCATTTTTGATGAGACGCTTAATAAAAGAGGTTTAATCGCCGGCAAACGAAAACCCGCGATTTCCCGTAAACTCCGGGCTTGGCCCGTATAGTCGAATGTATACAAAGAAAGTACCTAGGGAGTAAACTCATTTCCCGAACGATTTTTTAAATTTTTTTTTCACCACTAAAACGCATGAGACTTGTAGTTTTCAAAAATGTTTTCATTTTTGATGACACGCTTAATGAAAGAGGTTTAATCGCCGGCAAACGAAAACCCGCCATTTCCCGTAAATCCCGGGCTTGGCCCGTAGAGTCGAATGTATACAAAGAAAGTACCCTGTGAGTAAACGCATTTCCAGAACGATTTTGTAAATTATTTTTTCACCACTAAAACGCATAAGACTTGTAGGTTTCAAAAATGTTTTCATTTTTGATCCGACGCTGAATAAAAGAAGTTTAACCGCCGGCAAACGAAAACTCGCGATTTCCCGTAAATCCCGGGCTTCTCCGGTATAGTCAAAAGTATACAAAGAAAGTACCCAGGGAGTAAACTCATTTCCCGAACGATTTTTTATATTATTATTTCATCCCTAAAGCCCATGAGACTTGTAGTTTTTAAAAATGTTTTCATTTTTGATGATACGCTGAATAAAAGGAGTTTAATCGCCGGCAAACGAAAACCCACGACTTCCCGTAAATCCTGGACTCGGCCCGCATGGTCGAATGTATACAAAGAAAGTACCCTGTGAGTAAACTCATTTCCAAAACGATTTTTTAAAGTATCTTTTCACCACTAAAACGCATGAGACTTGTAGTTTTCAAAAATGTTTTCATTTTTGATGAGACACTGAATAAAAGAAGTTTAATCGCCGGCAAACGAAAACCCGAAATTTCCCGTAAACCCCGGACTCGGTCCGTGTAGTCAAAAGTATACAAAGAAAGTAACCAGGGAGTAAACTCATTTCCCGAACGATTTTTTGAATTATTTTTTCACCACTAAAAGGCATGAGACTTGTAGTTTTCAAAAATGTTTTCATTTTTGATGAGACGCTGGATAAAAGAAGTTTAATCGCCGGCAAACGAAAACCCACGACTTCCCGTAATTCCCGGACTCGGCCCGTATAGTCACAAGTATACAAAGAAAGTACCCAGGGAGTAAACTCATTTCCCGAACGATTTTTTAAATTATTTTTTCACCACTAAAACGCATGAGACTTGTAGTTTTCAAAAATGTTTTCATTTTTGATGGAACGCTGAATAAAAGAAGTTTAATCGCCGGCAAACGAAAACCCCCGATAAATGTTTTCATTTTTGATGGAACGCTGAATAAAAGAAGTTTAATCGCCGGCAAACGAAAACCCCCGATTTCCCGTAAATCCCGGACTCGGCCCGTATAGTAAAAAGTATACAAAGAAAGTACCCAGGCAATCAACTTATTTCCCGAACGATTTTTTAAATTTTTTTTTTACCACTAAAACGCATGAGACTAGTAGTTTTTAAAAATGTTTTCATTTTTGATGAGACGCTGAATAAAAGAAGTTTAATCGCCGGCAAACGAAAACCCACGACTTCCCGTAAATCCCGGACTCGGCCCGTATAGTCGAATGTATACAAAGAAAGTACCCTGTGAGTAAATCCATTTCCAAAACGATTTTTTAAAGTATCTTATCACCACTAAAACGCATGAGACTTGTAGTTTTCAAAAATGTTTTCATTTTTGATGAGACACTGAATAAAAGAAGTTTAATCGCCGGCAAACGAAAACCCGCCATTTCCCGTAAACCCCGGACTCGGCCCGTATAGTCAAAAGTATACAAAGAAAGTACCCAGGGAGTAAACTCATTTCCCGAACGATTTTTTATATTATTTTTTCACCACTAAAACGCATGAGACTTGTAGTTTTCAAAAATGTTTTCATTTTTGATGGGACGCTGAATAAAAGAAGTTTAATCGCCGGCAAACGAAAACCCGCGATTTCCCGTAAATCCCGGACTTGGCCCGTATAGTCAAAAGTATACAAAGAAAGTACCCAGGGAGTAAACTCATTTCTTAAACGATTTTTTAAATTATTTTTTCATCACTGAAAGGCATGAGACATGTAGTTTTCAAAAATGATTTCATTTTTGATGAGACGCTTAATAAAAGAGGTTTAATCGCCGGCAAACGAAAACCCGCGATTTCCCGTAAACTCCGGGCTTGGCCCGTATAGTCGAATGTATACAAAGAAAGTACCTAGGGAGTAAACTCATTTCCCGAACGATTTTTTAAATTTTTTTTTCACCACTAAAACGCATGAGACTTGTAGTTTTCAAAAATGTTTTCATTTTTGATGACACGCTTAATGAAAGAGGTTTAATCGCCGGCAAACGAAAACCCGCCATTTCCCGTAAATCCCGGGCTTGGCCCGTAGAGTCGAATGTATACAAAGAAAGTACCCTGTGAGTAAACGCATTTCCAGAACGATTTTGTAAATTATTTTTTCACCACTAAAACGCATAAGACTTGTAGGTTTCAAAAATGTTTTCATTTTTGATCCGACGCTGAATAAAAGAAGTTTAACCGCCGGCAAACGAAAACTCGCGATTTCCCGTAAATCCCGGGCTTCTCCGGTATAGTCAAAAGTATACAAAGAAAGTACCCAGGGAGTAAACTCATTTCCCGAACGATTTTTTATATTATTATTTCATCCCTAAAGCCCATGAGACTTGTAGTTTTTAAAAATGTTTTCATTTTTGATGATACGCTGAATAAAAGGAGTTTAATCGCCGGCAAACGAAAACCCACGACTTCCCGTAAATCCTGGACTCGGCCCGCATGGTCGAATGTATACAAAGAAAGTACCCTGTGAGTAAACTCATTTCCAAAACGATTTTTTAAAGTATCTTTTCACCACTAAAACGCATGAGACTTGTAGTTTTCAAAAATGTTTTCATTTTTGATGAGACACTGAATAAAAGAAGTTTAATCGCCGGCAAACGAAAACCCGCCATTTCCCGTTAACCCTGGACTCGGTCCGTATAGTCAAAAGTATACAAAGAAAGTAACCAGGGAGTAAACTCATTTCCCGAACGATTTTTTAAATTATTTTTTCACCACTAAAACGCATGAGACTTGTAGTTTTCAAAAATGTTTTCATTTTTGATGAGACACTGAATAAAAGAAGTTTAATCGCCGGCAAACGAAAACCCGCCATTTCCCGTAAACCCCGGACTCGGCCCGTATATTCAAAAGTATACAAAGAAAGTACCCAGGGAGTAAACTCATTTCCCGAACGATTTTTTATATTATTTTTTCACCACTAAAACGCATGAGACTTGTAGTTTTCAAAAATGTTTTCATTTTTGATGGGACGCTGAATGAAAGAAGTTTAATCGCCGGCAAACGAAAACCCGCGATTTCCCGTAAATCCCGGACTTGGCCCGTATAGTCAAAAGTATACAAAGAAAGTACCCAGGGAGTAAACTCATTTCTTAAACGATTTTTTAAATTATTTTTTCATCACTAAAAGGCATGAGACATGTAGTTTTCAAAAATGATTTCATTTTTGATGAGACGCTTAATAAAACAGGTTTAATCGCCGGCAAACGAAAACCCGCGATTTCCCGTAAATCCCGGGCTTGGCCCGTATAGTCGAATGTATACAAAGAAAGTACCCAGGGAGTAAACTCATTTCCCGAACGATTTTTTAAATTTTTTTTTCACCACTAAAACGCATGAGACTTGTAGTTTTCAAAAATGTTTTCATTTTTGATGACACGCTTAATGAAAGAGGTTTAATCGCCGGCAAACGAAAACCCGCCATTTCCCGTAAATCCTGGGCTTGGCCCGTATAGTCGAATGTATACAAAGAAAGTACCGAGGGAGTAAACTCATTTCCCGAACGATTTTTTAAATTTTTTTTTCACCACTAAAACGCATGAGACTTGTAGTTTTTAAAAATGTTTTCATTTTTGATGATACGCTGAATAAAAGGAGTTTAATCGCCGGCAAACGAAAACCCACGACTTCCCGTAAATCCTGGACTCGGCCCGCATGGTCGAATGTATACAAAGAAAGTACCCTGTGAGTAAACTCATTTCCAAAACGATTTTTTAAAGTATCTTTTCACCACTAAAACGCATGAGACTTGTAGTTTTCAAAAATGTTTTCATTTTTGATGAGACACTGAATAAAAGAAGTTTAATCGCCGGCAAACGAAAACCCGCCATTTCCCGTTAACCCTGGACTCGGTCCGTATAGTCAAAAGTATACAAAGAAAGTAACCAGGGAGTAAACTCATTTCCCGAACGATTTTTTAAATTATTTTTTCACCACTAAAACGCATGAGACTTGTAGTTTTCAAAAATGTTTTCATTTTTGATGAGACACTGAATAAAAGAAGTTTAATCGCCGGCAAACGAAAACCCGCCATTTCCCGTAAACCCCGGACTCGGCCCGTATATTCAAAAGTATACAAAGAAAGTACCCAGGGAGTAAACTCATTTCCCGAACGATTTTTTATATTATTTTTTCACCACTAAAACGCATGAGACTTGTAGTTTTCAAAAATGTTTTCATTTTTGATGGGACGCTGAATGAAAGAAGTTTAATCGCCGGCAAACGAAAACCCGCGATTTCCCGTAAATCCCGGACTTGGCCCGTATAGTCAAAAGTATACAAAGAAAGTACCCAGGGAGTAAACTCATTTCTTAAACGATTTTTTAAATTATTTTTTCATCACTAAAAGGCATGAGACATGTAGTTTTCAAAAATGATTTCATTTTTGATGAGACGCTTAATAAAACAGGTTTAATCGCCGGCAAACGAAAACCCGCGATTTCCCGTAAATCCCGGGCTTGGCCCGTATAGTCGAATGTATACAAAGAAAGTACCCAGGGAGTAAACTCATTTCCCGAACGATTTTTTAAATTTTTTTTTCACCACTAAAACGCATGAGACTTGTAGTTTTCAAAAATGTTTTCATTTTTGATGACACGCTTAATGAAAGAGGTTTAATCGCCGGCAAACGAAAACCCGCCATTTCCCGTAAATCCTGGGCTTGGCCCGTATAGTCGAATGTATACAAAGAAAGTACCGAGGGAGTAAACTCATTTCCCGAACGATTTTTTAAATTTTTTTTTCACCACTAAAACGCATGAGACTTGTAGTTTTCAAAAATGTTTTCATTTTTGATGACACGCTTAATGAAAGAGGTTTAATCGCCGGCAAGCGAAAACCCGCCATTTCCCGTAAATCCCGGGCTTGGCCCGTATAGTTGAATGTATATAAAGAAAATACCCAGGGAGTAAACTCATTTCCCGAACGATTTTTTATATTATTATTTCATCCCTAAAGCCCATGAGACTTGTAGTTTTTAAAAATGTTTTCATTTTTGATGATACGCTGAATAAAAGGAGTTTAATCGCCGGCAAACGAAAACCCACGATTTCCCGTAAATCCCGGACTCGGCCCGTATGGTCGAATGTATACAAAGAAAGTACCCTGTGAGTAAACTCATTTCCAAAACGATTTTTTAAAGTATCTTTTCACCACTAAAACGCATGAGACTTGTAGTTTTCAAAAATGTTTTCATTTTTGATGAGACACTGAATAAAAGAAGTTTAATCGCCGGCAAACGAAAACCCGCCATTTCCCGTAAACCCCGGACTCGGCCCGTATATTCAAAAGTATATAAAGAAAGTACACAGGGAGTAAACTCATTTCCTGAACGATTTTTTATATTATTTTTTCACCACTAAAACGCATGAGACTTGTAGTTTTCAAAAATGTTTTCATTTTTGATGGGACGCTGAATAAAAGAAGTTTAATCGCCGGCAAACGAAAACCCGCGATTTCCCGTAAATCCCGGACTTGGCCCGTATAGTCAAAAGTATACAAAGAAAGTACCCAGGGAGTAAACTCATTTCTTAAACGATTTTTTAAATTATTTTTTCATCACTAAAAGGCATGAGACATGTAGTTTTCAAAAGTGTTTTCATTTTTGATGAGACGCTGAATAAAAGAAGTTTTATCGCCGGCAAACGAAAACCCGCGATTTCCCGTAAATCCCGGGCTTAGCCCGTAGAGTCGAATGTATACAAAGAAAGTACCCTGTGAGTAAACTCATTTCCAGAACGATTTTGTAAATTATTTTCTCACCACTAAAACGCATAAGACTTGTAGGTTTCAAAAATGTTTTCATTTTCGATCCGACGCTGAATAAAAGAAGTTTAACCGCCGGCAAACGAAAACTCGCGATTTCCCGTAAATCCCGGGCTTGGCCGGTATAGTCAAAAGTATACAAAGAAAGTACCCAGGGAGTAAACTGATTTCCCGAACGATTTTTTAAATGATTTTTTCACCACTAAAACGCATGAGACTTGTAGTTTTTAAAAGTGTTTTCATTTTTGATGAGACGCTGAATAAAAGAAGTTTTATCGCCGGCAAACGAAAACCCGCGATTTCCCGTAAATCCCGGGCTTGGCCCGTATAGTTGAATGTATATAAAGAAAGTACCCAGGGAGTAAATTCATTTCCCGAACGATTTTTTGTATTATTATTTCATACCTAAAGCCCATGAGACTTGTAGTTTTTAAAAATGTTTTCATTTTTGATGAGACGCTGAATAAAAGGAGTTTAATCGCCGGCAAACGAAAACCCGCCATTTCCCGTAAACCCCGGACTCGGTCCGTATAGTCAAAAGTATACAAAGAAAGTAACCAGGGAGTAAACTCATTTCCCGAACGATTTTTTAAAATATTTTTTCACCACTAAAACGCATGAGACTTGTAGTTTTCAAAAATGTTTTCATTTTTGATGAGACGCTGAATAAAAGAAGTTTAATCGCCGGCAAATGAAAACTCGCGACTTCCCGTAAATCCCGGACTCGGCCCGTATAGTCAAAAGTATACAAAGAAAGTACCCAGGGAGTAAACTCATTTCCCGAACGATTTTTTAAATTATTTTTTCACCACTAAAACGCATGAGACTTGTAGTTTTCAGAAATGTTTTCATTTTTGATGAGACGCTTAATAAAGGTGGTTTAATCGCCGGCAAACGAAAACCCGCGATTTCCCGTAAATCCCGGGCTTGGCCCGTATAGTCGAATGTTTACAAAGAAAGTACCCAGGGAGTAAACTCATTTCCCGAACGAATTTTTAAATTATTTTTTCACCACTAAAACGCATGAGACTTGTATTTTTCAAAAATGATTTCATTTTTGATGGGACGCTGAATAAAAGAAGTTTAATCGCCGGCAAACGAAAACCCGCGATTTCCCGTAAATCCCGGACTTGGCCCGTATAGTCGAATGTATACAAAGAAAGTACCCAGGGAGTAAACTCATTTCCCGAACGATTTTTTAAATTTTTTTTTCACCACTAAAACGCATGAGACTTGTAGTTTTCAAAAATGTTTTCATTTTTGATGACACGCTTAATGAAAGAGGTTTAATCGCCGGCAAACGAAAACCCGCCATTTCCCGTAAATCCCGGGCTTGGCCCGTAGAGTCGAATGTATACAAAGAAAGTACCCTGTGAGTAAACTCATTTCCAGAACGATTTTGTAAATTATTTTTTCACCACTAAAACGCATAAGACTTGTAGGTTTCAAAAATGTTTTCATTTTTGATCCGACGCTGATTAAAAGAAGTTTAACCGCCGGCAAACGAAATCTTGCGATTTCCCGTAAATCCCGGGCTTCTTTGGTATAGTCAAAAGTATACAAAGAAAGTACCCAGGGAGTAAACTGATTTCCCGAACGATTTTTTAAATGATTTTTTCACCACTAAAACGCATGAGACTTGTAGTTTTCAAAAGTGTTTTCATTTTTGATGAGACGCTGAATAAAAGAAGTTTTATCGCCGGCAAACGAAAACCCGCGATTTCCCGTAAATCCCGGGCTTGGCCCGTATAGTTGAGTGTATATAAAGAAAGTACCCAGGGAGTAAACTCATTTCCCGAACGATTTTTTATATTATTATTTCATCCCTAAAGCCCATGAGACTTGTAGTTTTTAAAAATGTTTTCATTTTTGATGATACGCTGAATAAAAGGAGTTTAATCGCCGGCAAACGAAAACCCACGACTTCCCGTAAATCCCAGACTCGGCCCGTATGGTCGAATGTATACAAAGAAAGTACCCTGTGAGTAAACTCATTTCCAAAACGATTTTTTAAAGTATCTTTTCACCACTAAAACGCATGAGACTTGTAGTTTTCAAAAATGTTTTCATTTTTGATGAGACACTGAATAAAAGAAGTTTAATCGCCGGCAAACGAAAACCCGCCATTTCCCGTAAACCCCGGACTCGGCCCGTATATTCAAAAGTATACAAAGAAAGTACCCAGGGAGTAAACTCATTTCTTAAACGATTTTTTAAATTATTTTTTCATCACTAAAAGGCATGAGACATGTAGTTTTCAAAAATGATTTCATTTTTGATGAGACGCTTAATAAAACAGGTTTAATCGCCGGCAAACGAAAACCCGCGATTTCCCGTAAATCCCGGGCTTGGCCCGTATAGTCGAATGTATACAAAGAAAGTACCCAGGGAGTAAACTCATTTCCCGAACGATTTTTTAAATTTTTTTTTCACCACTAAAACGCATGAGACTTGTAGTTTTCAAAAAATGTTTTCATTTTTGATGACACGCTTAATGAAAGAGGTTTAATCGCCGGCAAACGAAAACCCGCCATTTCCCGTAAATCCCGGGCTTGGCCCGTATAGTCGAATGTATACAAAGAAAGTACCCAGGGAGTAAACTCATTTCCCGAACGATTTTTTAAAATTTTTTTTCACCACTAAAACGCATGAGACTTGTAGTTTTCAAAAAGGTTTTCATTTTTGATAACACGCTTAATGAAAGAGGTTTAATCGCCGGCAAACGAAAACCCGCCATTTCCCGTAAATTCCGGGCTTGGCCCGTAGAGTCGAATGTATACAAAGAAAGTACCCTGTGAGTAAACTCATTTCCAGAACGATTTTGTAAATTATTTTTTCACCACTAAAACGCATAAGACTTGTAGGTTTCAAAAATGTTTTCATTTTTGATCCGACGCTGAATAAAAGAAGTTTAACCGCCGGCAAACGAAAACTCGCGATTTCCCGTAAATCCCGGGCTTCTCCGGTATAGTCAAAAGTATACAAAGAAAGTACCCAGGGAGTAAACTGATTTCCCGAACGATTTTTTAAATGATTTTTTCACCACTAAAACGCATGAGACTTGTAGTTTTCAAAAGTGTTTTCATTTTTGATGAGACGCTGAATAAAAGAAGTTTTATCGCCGGCAAACGAAAACCCGCGATTTCCCGTAAATCCCGGGCTTGGCCCGTATAGTTGAGTGTATATAAAGAAAGTACCCAGGGAGTAAACTCATTTCCCGAACGATTTTTTATATTATTATTTCATCCCTAAAGCCCATGAGACTTGTAGTTTTTAAAAATGTTTTCATTTTTGATGATACGCTGAATAAAAGGAGTTTAATCGCCGGCAAACGAAAACCCACGACTTCCCGTAAATCCCGGACTCGGCCCGTATGGTCGAATGTATACAAAGAAAGTACCCTGTGAGTAAACTCATTTCCAAAACGATTTTTTAAAGTATCTTTTCACCACTAAAACGCATGAGACTTGTAGTTTTCAAAAATGTTTTCATTTTTGATGAGACACTGAATAAAAGAAGTTTAATCGCCGGCAAACGAAAACCCGCCATTTCCCATAAACCCCGACTCGGCCCGTATATTCAAAAGTATACAAAGAAAGTACCCAGGGAGTAAACTCATTTCTTAAACGATTTTTTAAATTATTTTTTCATCACTAAAAGGCATGAGACATGTAGTTTTCGAAAATGATTTCATTTTTGATGAGACGCTTAATAAAACAGGTTTAATCGCCGGCAAACGAAAACCCGCGATTTCCCGTAAATCCCGGGCTTGGCCCGTATAGTCGAATGTATACAAAGAAAGTACCCAGGGAGTAAACTCATTTCCCGAACGATTTTTTAAATTTTTTTTTCACCACTAAAACGCATGAGACTTGTAGTTTTCAAAAATGTTTTCATTTTTGATGACACGCTTAATGAAAGAGGTTTAATCGCCGGCAAACGAAAACCCGCCATTTCCCGTAAATCCCGGGCTTGGCCCGTATAGTCGAATGTATACAAAGAAAGTACCCAGGGAGTAAACTCATTTCCCGAACGATTTTTTAAATTTTTTTTTCACCACTAAAACGCATGAGACTTGTAGTTTTCAAAAAGGTTTTCATTTTTGATAACACGCTTAATGAAAGAGGTTTAATCGCCGGCAAACGAAAACCCGCCATTTCCCGTAAATCCCGGGCTTGGCCCGTATAGTTGAATGTATATAAAGAAAGTACCCAGGGAGTAAACTCATTTCCCGAACGATTTTTTATATTATTATTTCATCCCTAAAGCCCATGAGACTTGTAGTTTTTAAAAATGTTTTCATTTTTGATGATACGCTGAATAAAAGGAGTTTAATCGCCGGCAAACGAAAACCCACGACTTCCCGTAAATCCCGGACTCGGCCCGTATGGTCGAATGTATACAAAGAAAGTACCCTGTGAGTAAACTCATTTCCAAAACGATTTTTTAAAGTATCTTTTCACCACTAAAACGCATGAGACTTGTAGTTTTCAAAAATGTTTTCATTTTTGATGAGACACTGAATAAAAGAAGTTTAATCGCCGGCAAACGAAAACCCGCCATTTCCCGTAAACCCCGGACTCGGCCTGTATATTCAAAAGTATACAAAGAAAGTACCCAGGGAGTAAACTCATTTCCCGAACGATTTTTTATATTATTTTTTCACCACTAAAACGCATGAGACTTGTAGTTTTCAAAAATGTTTTCATTTTTGATGGGACGCTGAATAAAAGAAGTTTAATCGCCGGCAAACGAAAACCCGCGATTTCCCGTAAATCCCGGACTTGGCCCGTATAGTCAAAAGTATACAAAGAAAGTACCCAGGGAGTAAACTCATTTCTTAAACGATTTTTTAAATTATTTTTTCATCACTAAAAGGCATGAGACATTTAGTTTTCAAAAATGATTTCATTTTTGATGAGACGCTTAATAAAACAGGTTTAATCGCCGGCAAACGAAAACCCGCGATTTCCCGTAAATCCCGGGCTTGGCCCGTATAGTCGAATGTATACAAAGAAAGTACCCAGGGAGTAAACTCATTTCCCGAACGATTTTTTAAATTTTTTTTTCACCACTAAAACGCATGAGACTTGTAGTTTTTAAAAATGTTTTCATTTTTGATGACACGCTTAATGAAAGAGGTTTAATCGCCGGCAAACGAAAACCCGCCATTTCCCGTAAATCCCGGGCTTGGCCCGTAGAGTCGAATGTATACAAAGAAAGTACCCTGTGAGTAAACTCATTTCCAGAACGATTTTGTAAATTATTTTTTCATTACTAAAACGCATAAGACTTGTAGGTTTCAAAAATGTTTTCATTTTTGATCCGACGCTGAATAAAAGAAGTTTAACCGCCGGCAAACGAAAACTCGCGATTTCCCGTATCTCCCGGGCTTGGCCGGTATAGTCAAAAGTATACAAAGAAAGTACCCAGGGAGTAAACTGATTTCCCGAACGATTTTTTAAATGATTTTTTCACCACTAAAACGCATAAGACTTGTAGGTTTCAAAAATGTTTTCATTTTCGATCCGACGCTGAATAAAAGAAGTTTAACCGCCGGCAAACGAAAACTCGCGATTTCCCGTAAATCCCGGGCTTGGCCGGTATAGTCAAAAGTATACAAAGAAAGTACCCAGGAAGTAAACTGATTTCCCGAACGATTTTTTAAATGATTTTTTCACCACTAAAACGCATGAGACTTGTAGTTTTCAAAAGTGTTTTCATTTTTGATGAGACGCTGAATAAAAGAAGTTTTATCGCCGGCAAACGAAAACCCGCGATTTCCCGTAAATCCCGGGCTTGGCCCGTATAGTTGAATGTATATAAAGAAAGTACCCAGGGAGTAAACTCATTTCCCGAACGATTTTTTATATTATTATTTCATCCCTAAAGCCCATGAGACTTGTAGTTTTTAAAAATGTTTTCATTTTTGATAAGACGCTGAATAAAAGGAGTTTAATCGCCGGCAAACGAAAACCCGCCATTTCCCGTAAACCCCGGACTCGGTCCGTATAGTCAAAAGTATACAAAGAAAGTAACCAGGGAGTAAACTCATTTCCCGAACGATTTTTTAAAATATTTTTTCACCACTAAAACGCATGAGACTTGTAGTTTTCAAAAATGTTTTCATTTTTGATGAGACGCTGAATAAAAGAAGTTTAATCGCCGGCAAATGAAAACCCGCGACTTCCCGTAAATCCCGGACTCGGCCCGTATAGTCAAAAGTATACAAAGAAAGTACCCAGGGAGTAAACTGATTTCCCGAACGATTTTTTAAATTATTTTTGCACCACTAGAACGAATGAGACTTGTAGTTTTCAAAAATGATTTCATTTTTGATGAGACGCTGAATAAAAGAAGTTTAATCGCCGGCAAACGAAAACCTGCGATTTCCCGTAAATCTTGGACTCAGCCCGTATAGTCAAAAGTATATAAAGAAAGTACCCAGGGAGTAAACTGATTTCCCGAACAATTTTTTAAATTATTTTTTCACCACTAAAACGCATGAGACTTGTAGTTTTCAAAAGTGTTTTGATTTTTGATGACACGCTGAATAAAAGAAGTTTTATCGCTGGCAAACGAAAACCCGCGATTTCCCGTAAATCCCGGGCTTGGTCCGTATAGTTGAATGTATATAAAGAAAGTACCCAGGGAGTAAACTCATTTCCAAAACGATTTTTTAAAGTATCTTTTCACCACTAAAACGCATGAGACTTGTAGTTTTTAAAAATGTTTTCATTTTTGATGATACGCTGAATAAAAGGAGTTTAATCGCCGGCAAACGAAAACCCACGACTTCCCGTAAATCCCGGACTCGGCCCGTATGGTCGAATGTATACAAAGAAAGTACCCTGTGAGTAAACTCATTTCCAAAACGATTTTTTAAAGTATCTTTTCACCACTAAAACGCATGAGACTTGTAGTTTTCAAAAATGTTTTCATTTTTGATGAGACACTGAATAAAAGAAGTTTAATCGCCGGCAAACGAAAACCCGCCATTTCCCGTAAACCCCGGACTCGGCCCGTATATTCAAAAGTATACAAAGAAAGTACCCAGGGAGTAAACTCATTTCCCGAACGATTTTTTATATTATTTTTTCACCACTAAAACGCATGAGACTTGTAGTTTTCAAAAATGTTTTCATTTTTGATGGGACGCTGAATAAAAGAAGTTTAATCGCCGGCAAACGAAAACCCGCGATTTCCCGTAAATCCCGGACTTGGCCCGTATAGTCAAAAGTATACAAAGAAAGTACCCAGGGAGTAAACTCATTTCTTAAACGATTTTTTAAATTATTTTTTCATCACTAAAAGGCATGAGACATGTAGTTTTCAAAAATGATTTCATTTTTGATGAGACGCTTAATAAAACAGGTTTAATCGCCGGCAAACGAAAACCCGCGATTCCCGTAAATCCCGGGCTTGGCCCGTATAGTCGAATGTATACAAAGAAAGTACCCAGGGAGTAAACTCATTTCCCGAACGATTTTTTAAATTTTTTTTTCACCACTAAAACGCATGAGACTTGTAGTTTTCAAAAATGTTTTCATTTTTGATGACACGCTTAATGAAAGAGGTTTATTCGCCGGCAAACGAAAACCCGCCATTTCCCGTAAATCCCGGGCTTGGCCCGTAGAGTCGAATGTATACAAAGAAAGTACCCTGTGAGTAAACTCATTTCCAGAACGATTTTGTAAATTATTTTTTCACCACTAAAACGCATAAGACTTGTAGGTTTCAAAAATGTTTTCATTTTTGATCCGACGCTGAATAAAAGAAGTTTAACCGCCGGCAAACGAAAACTCGCGATTTCCCGTATCTCCCGGGCTTGGCCGGTATAGTCAAAAGTATACAAAGAAAGTACCCAGGGAGTAAACTGATTTCCCGAACGATTTTTTAAATGATTTTTTCACCACTAAAACGCATAAAACTTGTAGTTTTCAAAAGTGTTTTCATTTTTGATGAGACGCTGAATAAAAGAAGTTTTATCGCCGGCAAACGAAAACCCGCGATTTCCCGTAAATCCCGGGCTTGGCCCGTAGATTCGAATGTATACAAAGAAAGTACCCTGTGAGTAAACTCATTTCCAGAACGATTTTGTAAATTATTTTTTCACCACTAAAACGCATAAGACTTGTAGGTTTCAAAAATGTTTTCATTTTCGATCCGACGCTGAATAAAAGAAGTTTAACCGCCGGCAAACGAAAACTCGCGATTTCCCGTAAATCCCGGGCTTGGCCGGTATAGTCAAAAGTATACAAAGAAAGTACCCAGGGAGTAAACTCATTTCCCGAACGATTTTTTAAAATATTTTTTCACCACTAAAACGCATGAGACTTGTAGTTTTCAAAAATGTTTTCATTTTTGATGAGACGCTGAATAAAAGAAGTTTAATCGCCGGCAAATGAAAACCCGCGACTTCCCGTAAATCCCGGACTCGGCCCGTATAGTCAAAAGTATACAAAGAAAGTACCCAGGGAGTAAACTCATTTCCCGAACGATTTTTTAAATTATTTTTTCACCACTAAAACGCATGAGACTTGTAGTTTTCAGAAATGTTTTCATTTTTGATGAGACGCTTAATAAAGGTGGTTTAATCGCCGGCAAACGAAAACCCGCGATTTCCCGTAAATCCCGGGCTTGGCCCGTATAGTCGAATGTTTACAAAGAAAGTACCCAGGGAGTAAACTCATTTCCCGAACGAATTTTTAAATTATTTTTTCACCATTAAAACGCATGAGACTTGTATTTTTTAAAAGTGTTTTCATTTTTGATGAGACGCTGAATTAAAGAAGTTTAATTGCCGGCAAACGAAAACCCGCGATTTCCCGTAAATCCCGGGCTTGGCCCGTACAGTAGAATGTATATAAATAAAGTACCCAGGGAGTAAACTGATTTCCCTAACGATTTTTCAAATTATTTTTGCACCACTAGAACGAATGAGACTTGTAGTTTTCAAAAATGATTTCATTTTTGATGAGACGCTGAATAAAAGAAGTTTAATCGCCGGCAAACGAAAACCTGCGATTTCCCGTAAATCTTGGACTCAGCCCGTATAGTCAAAAGTATATAGAGAAAGTACCCAGGGAGTAAACTGATTTCCCGAACGATTTTTTAAATTATTTTTTCACCACTAAAACGCATGAGACTTGTAGTTTTCAAAAGTGTTTTGATTTTTGATGACACGCTGAATAAAAGAAGTTTTATCGCTGGCAAACGAAAACCCGCGATTTCCCGTAAATCCCGGGCTTGGTCCGTATAGTTGAATGTATATAAAGAAAGTACCCAGGGAGTAAACTCATTTCCAAAACGATTTTTTAAAGTATCTTTTCACCACTAAAACGCATGAGACTTGTAGTTTTTAAAAATGTTTTCATTTTTGATGATACGCTGAATAAAAGGAGTTTAATCGCCGGCAAACGAAAACCCACGACTTCCCGTAAATCCCGGACTCGGCCCGTATGGTCGAATGTATACAAAGAAAGTACCCTGTGAGTAAACTCATTTCCAAAACGATTTTTTAAAGTATCTTTTCACCACTAAAACGCATGAGACTTGTAGTTTTCAAAAATGTTTTCATTTTTGATGACACGCTTAATGAAAGAGGTTTAATCGCCGGCAAACGAAAACCCGCCATTTCCCGTAAATCCCGGGCTTGGCCCGTAGAGTCGAATGTATACAAAGAAAGTACCCTGTGAGTAAACTCATTTCCAGAACGATTTTGTAAAGTATCTTTTCACCACTAAAACGCATGAGACTTGTAGTTTTTAAAAATGTTTTCATTTTTGATGATACGCTGAATAAAAGGAGTTTAATCGCCGGCAAACGAAAACCCACGACTTCCCGTAAATCCCGGACTCGGCCCGCATGGTCGAATGTATACAAAGAAAGTACCCTGTGAGTAAACTCATTTCCAGAACGATTTTGTAAATTATTTTTTCACCACTAAAACGCATAAGACTTGTAGGTTTCAAAAATGTTTTCATTTTCGATCCGACGCTGAATAAAAGAAGTTTAACCGCCGGCAAACGAAAACTCGCGATTTCCCGTAAATCCCGGGCTTGGCCGGTATAGTCAAAAGTATACAAAGAAAGTACCCAGGGAGTAAACTCATTTCCCGAACGATTTTTTAAAATATTTTTTCACCACTAAAACGCATGAGACTTGTAGTTTTCAAAAATATTTTCATTTTTGATGAGACGCTGAATAAAAGAAGTTTAATCGCCGGCAAATGAAAACCCGCGACTTCCCGTAAATCCCGGACTCGGCCCGTATAGTCAAAAGTATACAAAGAAAGTACCCAGGGAGTAAACTCATTTCCCGAACGATTTTTTAAATTATTTTTTCACCACTAAAACGCATGAGACTTGTAGTTTTCAGAAATGTTTTCATTTTTGATGAGACGCTTAATAAAGGTGGTTTAATCGCCGGCAAACGAAAACCCGCGATTTCCCGTAAATCCCGGGCTTGGCCCGTATAGTCGAATGTTTACAAAGAAAGTACCCAGGGAGTAAACTCATTTCCCGAACGAATTTTTAAATTATTTTTTCACCACTAAAACGCATGAGACTTGTATTTTTTAAAAGTGTTTTCATTTTTGATGAGACGCTGAATTAAAGAAGTTTAATTGCCGGCAAACGAAAACCCGCGATTTCCCGTAAATCCCGGGCTTGGCCCGTACAGTAGAATGTATATAAATAAAGTACCCAGGGAGTAAACTGATTTCCCTAACGATTTTTCAAATTATTTTTGCACCACTAGAACGAATGAGACTTGTAGTTTTCAAAAATGATTTCATTTTTGATGAGACGCTGAATAAAAGAAGTTTAATCGCCGGCAAACGAAAACCTGCGATTTCCCGTAAATCTTGGACTCAGCCCGTATAGTCAAAAGTATATAAAGAAAGTACCCAGGGAGTAAACTGATTTCCCGAACGATTTTTTAAATTATTTTTTCACCACTAAAACGCATGAGACTTGTAGTTTTCAAAAGTGTTTTCATTTTTGATGATACGCTGAATAAAAGGAGTTTAATCGCCGGCAAACGAAAACCCACGACTTCCCGTAAATCCCGGACTCGGCCCGTATGGTCGAATGTATACAAAGAAAGTACCCTGTGAGTAAACTCATTTCCAAAACGATTTTTTAAAGTATCTTTTCACCACTAAAACGCATGAGACTTGTAGTTTTCAAAAATGTTTTCATTTTTGATGAGACACTGAATAAAAGAAGTTTAATCGCCGGCAAACGAAAACCCGCCATTTCCCGTAAACCCCGGACTCGGCCGGTATATTCAAAAGTATACAAAGAAAGTACCCAGGGAGTAAACTCATTTCCCGAACGATTTTTTATATTATTTTTTCACCACTAAAACGCATGAGACTTGTAGTTTTCAAAAATGTTTTCATTTTTGATGGGACGCTGAATAAAAGAAGTTTAATCGCCGGCAAACGAAAACCCGCGATTTCCCGTAAATCCCGGACTTGGCCCGTATAGTCAAAAGTATACAAAGAAAGTACCCAGGGAGTAAACTCATTTCTTAAACAATTTTTTAAATTATTTTTTCATCACTAAAAGGCATGAGACATGTAGTTTTCAAAAATGATTTCATTTTTGATGAGACGCTTAATAAAACAGGTTTAATCGCCGGCAAACGAAAACCCGCGATTTCCCGTAAATCCCGGGCTTGGCCCGTATAGTCGAATGTATACAAAGAAAGTACCCAGGGAGTAAACTCATTTCCCGAACGATTTTTTAAATTTTTTTTTCACCACTAAAACGCATGAGACTTGTAGTTTTCAAAAATGTTTTCATTTTTGATGACACGCTTAATGAAAGAGGTTTAATCGCCGGCAAACGAAAACCCGCCATTTCCCGTAAATCCCGGGCTTGGCCCGTAGAGTCGAATGTATACAAAGAAAGTACCCTGTGAGTAAACTCATTTCCAGAACGATTTTGTAAAGTATCTTTTCACCACTAAAACGCATGAGACTTGTAGTTTTTAAAAATGTTTTCATTTTTGATGATACGCTGAATAAAAGGAGTTTAATCGCCGGCAAACGAAAACCCACGACTTCCCGTAAATCCCGGACTCGGCCCGCATGGTCGAATGTATACAAAGAAAGTACCCTGTGAGTAAACTCATTTCCAAAACGATTTTTTAAAGTATCTTTTCACCACTAAAACGCATGAGACTTGTAGTTTTCAAAAATGTTTTCATTTTTGATGAGACACTGAATAAAAGAAGTTTAATCGCCGGCAAACGAAAACCCGCCATTTCCCGTAAACCCCGGACTCGGCCCGTATATTCAAAAGTATACAAAGAAAGTACCCAGGGAGTAAACTCATTTCCCGAACGATTTTTTATATTATTTTTTCACCACTAAAACGCATGAGACTTGTAGTTTTCAAAAATGTTTTCATTTTTGATGGGACGCTGAATAAAAGAAGTTTAATCGCCGGCAAAGGAAAACCCGCGATTTCCCGTAAATCCCGGACTTGGCCCGTATAGTCAAAAGTATACAAAGAAAGTACCCAGGGAGTAAACTCATTTCTTAAACGATTTTTTAAATTATTTTTTCATCACTAAAAGGCATGAGACATGTAGTTTTCAAAAATGATTTCATTTTTGATGAGACGCTTAATAAAACAGGTTTAATCGCCGGCAAACGAAAACCCGCGATTTCCCGTAAATCCCGGGCTTGGCCCGTATAGTCGAATGTATACAAAGAAAGTACCCAGGGAGTAAACTCATTTCCCGAACGATTTTTTAAATTTTTTTTTCACCACTAAAACGCATGAGACTTGTAGTTTTCAAAAATGTTTTCATTTTTGATGGGACGCTGAATAAAAGAAGTTTAATCGCCGGCAAACGAAAACCTGCGATTTCCCGTAAATCCCGGACTTGGCCCGTATAGTCAAAAGTATACAAAGAAAGTACCCAGGGAGTAAACTCATTTCTTAAACGATTTTCTAAATTATTTTTTCATCACTAAAAGGCATGAGACATGTAGTTTTCAAAAATGATTTCATTTTTGATGAGACGCTTAATAAAACAGGTTTAATCGCCGGCAAACGAAAACCCGCGATTTCCCGTAAATCCCGGGCTTGGCCCGTATAGTCGAATGTATACAAAGAAAGTACCCAGGGAGTAAAGTCATTTCCCGAACGATTTTTTAAATTTTTTTTTCACCACTAAAACGCATGAGACTTGTAGTTTTCAAAAATGTTTTCATTTTTGATGACACGCTTAATGAAAGAGGTTTAATCGCCGGCAAACGAAAACCCGCCATTTCCCGTAAATCCCGGGCTTGGCCCGTAGAGTCGAATGTATACAAAGAAAGTACCCTGTGAGTAAACTCATTTCCAGAACGATTTTGTAAATTATTTTTTCACCACTAAAACGCATAAGACTTGTAGGTTTCAAAAATGTTTTCATTTTTGATCCGACGCTGAATAAAAGAAGTTTAACCGCCGGCAAACGAAAACTCGCGATTTCCCGTATCTCCCTGGCTTGGCCGGTATAGTCAAAAGTATACAAAGAAAGTACCCAGGGAGTAAACTGATTTCCCGAACGATTTTTTAAATGATTTTTTCACCACTAAAACGCATAAGACTTGTAGTATTCAAAAGTGTTTTCATTTTTGATGAGACGCTGAATAAAAGAAGTTTTATCGCCGGCAAACGAAAACCCGCAATTTCCCGTAAATCCCGGGCTTGGCCCGTAGATTCGAATGTATACAAAGAAAGTACCCTGTGAGTAAAGTCATTTCCAGAACGATTTTGTAAATTATTTTTTCACCACTAAAACGCATAAGACTTGTAGGTTTCAAAAATGTTTTCATTTTCGATCCGACGCTGAATAAAAGAAGTTTAACCGCCGGCAAACGAAAACTCGCGATTTCCCGTAAATCCCGGGCTTGGCCGGTATAGTCAAAAGTATACAAAGAAAGTACCCAGGGAGTAAACTGATTTCCCGAACGATTTTTTAAATGATTTTTTCACCACTAAAACGCATGAGACTTGTAGTTTTCAAAAGTGTTTTCATTTTTGATGAGACGCTGAATAAAAGAAGTTTTATCGCCGGCAAACGAAAACCCGCGATTTCCCGTAAATCCCGGGCTTGGCCCGTATAGTTGAATGTATATAAAGAAAGTACCCAGGGAGTAAACTCATTTCCCGAACGATTTTTTATATTATTATTTCATCCCTAAAGCCCATGAGACTTGTAGTTTTCAAAAATGTTTTCATTTTTGATGACACGCTTAATGAAAGAGGTTTAATCGCCGGCAAACGAAAACCCGCCATTTCCCGTAAATCCCGGGCTTGGCCCGTAGAGTCGAATGTATACAAAGAAAGTACCCTGTGAGTAAACTCATTTCCACAACGATTTTGTAAATTATTTTTTCACCACTAAAACGCATAAGACTTGTAGGTTTCAAAAATGTTTTCATTTTTGATCCGACGCTGAATAAAAGAAGTTTAACCGCCGGCAAACGAAAACTCGCGATTTCCCGTATCTCCCTGGCTTGGCCGGTATAGTCAAAAGTATACAAAGAAAGTACCCAGGGAGTAAACTGATTTCCCGAACGATTTTTTAAATGATTTTTTCACCACTAAAACGCATAAGACTTGTAGTTTTCAAAAGTGTTTTCATTTTTGATGAGACGCTGAATAAAAGAAGTTTTATCGCCGGCAAACGAAAACCCGCAATTTCCCGTAAATCCCGGGCTTGGTCCGTAGATTCGAATGTATACAAAGAAAGTACCCTGTGAGTAAACTCATTTCCAGAACGATTTTGTAAATTATTTTTTCACCACTAAAACGCATAAGACTTGTAGGTTTCAAAAATGTTTTCATTTTCGATCCGACGCTGAATAAAAGAAGTTTAACCGCCGGCAAACGAAAACTCGCGATTTCCCGTAAATCCCGGGCTTGGCCGGTATAGTCAAAAGTATACAAAGAAAGTACCCAGGGAGTAAACTGATTTCCCGAACGATTTTTTAAATGATTTTTTCACCACTAAAACGCATGAGACTTGTAGTTTTCAAAAGTGTTTTCATTTTTGATGAGACGCTGAATAAAAGAAGTTTTATCGCCGGCAAACGAAAACCCGCGATTTCCCGTAAATCCCGGGCTTGGCCCGTATAGTTGAATGTATATAAAGAAAGTACCCAGGGAGTAAACTCATTTCTCGAACGATTTTTTATATTATTATTTCATCCCTAAAGCCCATGAGACTTGTAGTTTTTAAAAATGTTTTCATTTTTGATGAGACGCTGAATAAAAGGAGTTTAATCGCCGGCAAACGAAAACCCGCCATTTCTCGTAAACCCCGGACTCGGTCCGTATAGTCAAAAGTATACAAAGAAAGTAACCAGGGAGTAAACTCATTTCCCGAACGATTTTTTAAAATATTTTTTCACCACTAAAACGCATGAGACTTGTATTTTTTAAAAGTGTTTTCATTTTTGATGAGACGCTGAATTAAAGAAGTTTAATTGCCGGCAAACGAAAACCTGCGATTTCCCGTAAATCCCCGGCTTGGCCCGTACAGTAGAATGTATATAAATAAAGTACCCAGGGAGTAAACTGATTTCCCTAACGATTTTTCAAATTATTTTTGCACCACTAGAACGAATGAGACTTGTAGTTTTCAAAAATGATTTCATTTTTGATGAGACGCTGAATAAAAGAAGTTTAATCGCCGGCAAACGAAAACCTGCGATTTCCCGTAAATCTTGGACTCAGCCCGTATAGTCAAAAGTATATAAAGAAAGTACCCAGGGAGTAAACTGATTTCCCGAACGATTTTTTAAATTATTTTTTCACCACTAAAACGCATGAGACTTGTAGTTTTCAAAAATGTTTTCATTTTTAATGAGACGCTTAATGAAAGAAGTTTAATCGCCGGCAAACAAAAACCTGCGATTTCCCGTAAATCCCGGAATTCGGCCCGTATAGTCAAAAGTATACAAACAAAGTACCCAGGGAGTAAACTCATTTCCCGAACGACTTTTTATATTATTATTTCATCCCTAAAGCCCATGAGACTTGTAGTTTTTAAACATGTTTTCATTTTTGATGAGACGCTGAATAAAAGGAGTTTAATCGCCGGCAAACGAAAACCCGCCATTTCCCGTAAACCCCGGACTCGGTCCGTATAGTCAAAAGTATACAAAGAAAGTAACCAGGGAGTAAACTCATTTCCCGAACGATTTTTTAAATTATTTTTTCACCACTAAAACGCATGAGACTTGTAGTTCTCAAAAATGTTTTCATTTTTGATGAGACGCTGAATAAAAAAAGTCTAATCGCCGGCAAATGAAAACCCGCGACTTCCCGTAAATCCCGAACTCGGCCCGTATAGTCAAAAGTATACAAAGAAGGTACCCAGGGAGTAAACTCATTTCCCGAACGATTTTTTAAATTATTTTTTCACCACTAAAACGCATGAGACTTGTAGTTTTCAGAAATGTTTTCATTTTTGATGAGACGCTTAATAAAAGTGGTTTAATCGCCGGCAAACGAAAACCCGCGATTTCCCGTAAATCCCGGGCTTGGCCCGTATAGTTGAACGTTTACAAAGAAAGTACCCAGGGAGTAAACTCATTTCCCGAACGATTTTTTAAATTATTTTTTCACCACTAAAACGCATGAGACTTGTATTTTTCAAAAGTGTTTTCATTTTTGATGAGACGCTGAATTAAAGAAGTTTAATTGCCGGCAAACAAAAACCCGCCATTTCCCGTAAACGCCGGACTCGGTCCGCATAGTCAAAAGTATACAAAGAAAGTAACCAGGGAGTAAACTCATTTCCCGAACGATTTTTTGAATTATTTTTTCACCACTAAAACGCATGAGTTTTGTAGTTTTCAAAAATGTTTTCATTTTTGATAAGACGCTGAATAAAAGAAGTTTAATCGCCGGCAAACGAAAACCCGCGACTTCCCGTAAATCCCGGACTCGGCCCGTATAGTCAAAAGTATACAAAGAAAGTACCCAGGGAGTAAACTCATTTCCCGAACGATTTTTTAAATTATTTTTTCACCACTAAAACGCATGAGACTTGTAGTTTTCAAAAATGTTTTCATTTTTGATGAAACGCTTAATAAAAGAGGTTTAATCGCCGGCAAACGAAAACCCGCGATTTCCCGTAAATCCCGGGCTTGGCCCGCATAGTCGAATGTATACAAAGAAAGTACCCAGGGAGTAAACTAATTTCCCGAACGATTTTTTAAATTTTTTTTTCACCACTAAAACGCATGAGACTTGTAGTTTTTAAAAATGTTTTCATTTTTGATGAGACGCTGAATAAAAGAAGTTTAATCGCCGGCAAACGAAAACCCGCGACTTCCCGTAAATCCCGGACTCGGCCCATATAGTCGAATGTATACAAAGAAAGTACCCTGTGAGTAAACTCATTTCCAAAACGATTTTTTAAAGTATCTTTTCACCACTAAAACGCATGAGACTTGTAGTTTTCAAAAATGTTTTCATTTTTGATGAGACGCTGAATAAAAGAAGTTTAATCGCCGGCAAACGAAAACCCGCCATTTCCCGTAAACCCCGGACTCGGCCCGAATAGTCAAAAGTATACAAAGAAAGTACCCAGGGAGTAAACTCATTTTCCGAACGATTTTTTATATTATTTTTTCACCACTAAAACGCATGAGACTTGTAGTTTTCAAAAATGTTTTCATTTTTGATGGGACGCTGAATAAAAGAAGTTTAATCGCCGGCAAACGAAAACCCGCGATTTCCCGTAAATCCCGGACTTGGCCCGTATAGTCAAAAGTATACAAAGAAAGTACCCAAGGAGTAAACTCATTTCTCAAACGATTTTTTAAATTATTTTTTCATCACTAAAAGGCATGAGACTTGTAGTTTTCAAAAATGGTTTCATTTTTGATGAGACGCTTAATAAAAGAGGTTTAATCGCCGGCAAACGAAAACCCGCGATTTCCCGTAAATCCCGGGCTTGGCCCGTATAGTTGAATGTATACAAAGAAAGTACCCAGGGAGTAAACTCATTTTCCGAACGATTTTTTAAATTTTTTTTCACCACTAAAACGCATGAGACTTGTAGTTTTCAAAAATGTTTTCATTTTTGATGACACGCTTAAGGAAAGAGGTTTAATCGCCGGCAAACGAAAACCCGCCATTTCCCGTAAATCCCGGGCTTGGCCCGTAGAGTCGAATGTATACAAAGAAAGTACCTTGTGAGTAAACTCATTTCCAAACGATTTTTTAAAGTATCTTTTCATCACTAAAACGCATGAGACTTGTAGTTTTTAAAAATGTTTTCATTTTTAATGAGACGCTTAATGAAAGAGGTTTAATCGCCGGCAAACGAAAACACGCGATTTCCCATAAATCCCGGATTTGGCCCGTATAGTCAAAAGTATACAAAGAAAGTACCCAGGGAGTAAACTCATTTCTCAAACGATTTTTTAAATTATTTTTTCATCACTAAAAGGCATGAGACTTGTAGTTTTCAAAAATGGTTTCATTTTTGATGAGACGCTTAATAAAAGAGGTTTAATCGCCGGCAAACGAAAACCTGCGATTTCCCGTAAATCCCGGGCTTGCCCCGTATAGTTGAATGTATACAAAGAAAGTACCCAGGGAGTAAACTCATTTCCCGAACGATTTTTTAAATTTTTTTATCACCACTAAAACGCATGAGACTTTTAGTTTTCAAGAATGTTTTCATTTTTGATGACACGCTTAAGGAAAGAGGTTTAATCGCCGGCAAACGAAAACCCGCCATTTCCCGTAAATCCCGGGCTTGGCCCGTAGAGTCGAATGTATACAAAGAAAGTACCCTGTGAGTAAACTCATTTCCAGAACGATTTTGTATATTATTTTTTCACCACTAAAACGCATGAGACTTGTAGTTTTTAAAAATGTTTTCATTTTTAATGAGACGCTTAATGAAAGAGGTTTAATCGCCGGCAAACGAAAACCCGCCATTTCCCGTAAATCCCGGGATTGGCCCGTATGGTCGAATGCATACAAAGAAAGTACCCTGTGAGTAAACTCATTTCCAGAACGATTTTTTAAATTATCTTTTCACCACTAAAACGCATGAGACTTGTAGTTTTCAAAAATGTTTTCATTTTTGATGAGACGCTGAATAAAAGTGGTTTAATCGCCGGCAAACGAAAACCCGCGATTTCCCGTAAATCCCGGGCTTGGCCCGTATAGTTGAACGTTTACAAAGAAAGTACCCAGGGAGTAAACTCATTTCCCGAACGATTTTTTAAATTATTTTTTCACCACTAAAACGCATGAGACTTGTATTTTTCAAAAGTGTTTTCATTTTTGATGAGACGCTGAATTAAAGAAGTTTAATTGCCGGCAAACAAAAACCCGCCATTTCCCGTAAACCCCGGACTCGGTCCGCATAGTCAAAAGTATACAAAGAAAGTAACCAGGGAGTAAACTCATTTCCCGAACGATTTTTTGAATTATTTTTTCACCACTAAAACGCATGAGTTTTGTAGTTTTCAAAAATGTTTTCATTTTTGATAAGACGCTGAATAAAAGAAGTTTAATCGCCGGCAAACGAAAACCCGCGACTTCCCGTAAATCCCGGACTCGGCCCGTATAGTCAAAAGTATACAAAGAAAGTACCCAGGGAGTAAACTCATTTCCCGAACGATTTTTTAAATTATTTTTTCACCACTAAAACGCATGAGACTTGTAGTTTTCAAAAATGTTTTCATTTTTGATGAGACGCTTAATAAAAGAGGTTTAATCGCCGGCAAACGAAAACCCGCGATTTCCCGTAAATCCCGGGCTTGGCCCGCATAGTCGAATGTATACAAAGAAAGTACCCAGGGAGTAAACTAATTTCCCGAACGATTTTTTAAATTTTTTTTTCACCACTAAAACGCATGAGACTTGTAGTTTTTAAAAATGTTTTCATTTTTGATGAGACGCTGAATAAAAGAAGTTTAATCGCCGGCAAACGAAAACCCGCGACTTCCCGTAAATCCCGGACTCGGCCCATATAGTCGAATGTATACAAAGAAAGTACCCTGTGAGTAAACTCATTTCCAAAACGATTTTTTAAAGTATCTTTTCACCACTAAAACGCATGAGACTTGTAGTTTTCAAAAATGTTTTCATTTTTGATGAGACGCTGAATAAAAGAAGTTTAATCGCCGGCAAACGAAAACCCGCCATTTCCCGTAAACCCCGGACTCGGCCCGAATAGTCAAAAGTATACAAAGAAAGTACCCAGGGAGTAAACTCATTTTCCGAACGATTTTTTATATTATTTTTTCACCACTAAAACGCATGAGACTTGTAGTTTTCAAAAATGTTTTCATTTTTGATGGGACGCTGAATAAAAGAAGTTTAATCGCCGGCAAACGAAAACCCGCGATTTCCCGTAAATCCCGGGCTTGGCCCGTATAGTTGAATGTATACAAAGAAAGTACCCAGGGAGTAAACTCATTTTCCGAACGATTTTTTAAATTTTTTTTCACCACTAAAACGCATGAGACTTGTAGTTTTCAAAAATGTTTTCATTTTTGATGACACGCTTAAGGAAAGAGGTTTAATCGCCGGCAAACGAAAACCCGCCATTTCCCGTAAATCCCGGGCTTGGCCCGTAGAGTCGAATGTATACAAAGAAAGTACCTTGTGAGTAAACTCATTTCCAAAACGATTTTTTAAAGTATCTTTTCATCACTAAAACGCATGAGACTTGTAGTTTTTAAAAATGTTTTCATTTTTAATGAGACGCTTAATGAAAGAGGTTTAATCGCCGGCAAACGAAAACACGCGATTTCCCGTAAATCCCGGATTTGGCCCGTATAGTCAAAAGTATACAGAAAAAGTACCCAGGGAGTAAACTCATTTCTCAAACGATTTTTTAAATTATTTTTTCATCACTAAAAGGCATGAGACTTGTAGTTTTCAAAAATGGTTTCATTTTTGATGAGACGCTTAATAAAAGAGGTTTAATCGCCGGCAAACGAAAACCTGCGATTTCCCGTAAATCCCGGGCTTGCCCCGTATAGTTGAATGTATACAAAGAAAGTACCCAGGGAGTAAACTCATTTCCCGAACGATTTTTTAAATTTTTTTATCACCACTAAAACGCATGAGACTTTTAGTTTTCAAGAATGTTTTCATTTTTGATGACACGCTTAAGGAAAGAGGTTTAATCGCCGGCAAACGAAAACCCGCCATTTCCCGTAAATCCCGGGCTTGGCCCGTAGAGTCGAATGTATACAAAGAAAGTACCCTGTGAGTAAACTCATTTCCAGAACGATTTTGTATATTATTTTTTCACCACTAAAACGCATGAGACTTGTAGTTTTTAAAAATGTTTTCATTTTTAATGAGACGCTTAATGAAAGAGGTTTAATCGCCGGCAAACGAAAACCCGCCATTTCCCGTAAATCCCGGGATTGGCCCGTATGGTCGAATGTATACAAAGAAAGTACCCTGTGAGTAAACTCATTTCCAGAACGATTTTTTAAATTATCTTTTCACCACTAAAACGCATGAGACTTGTAGTTTTCAAAAATGTTTTAATTTTTGATGAGACGCTGAATAAAAGAAGTTTAATCGCCGGCAAACAAAAACCTGCGATTTCCCGTAAATCCCGGACTCGGCCCGTATAGTCAAAAGTATACAAACAAAGTACCCAGGGAGTAAACTCATTTCCCGAACGATTTTTTATATTATTATTTCATCCCTAAAGCCCATGAGACTTGTAGTTTTTAAAAATGTTTTCATTTTTGATGAGACGCTGAATTAAAGAAGTTTAATTGCCGGCAAACGAAAACCCGCGATTTCCCGTAAATCCCGGGCTTCGCCCGTATAGTTGAATGTATATAAATAAAGTACCCAGGGAGTAAACTGATTTCCCGAACGATTTTTCAAATTATTTTTGCACCACTAAAACGCATGAGACTTGTAGTTTTCAGAAATGTTTTCATTTTTGATGAGACGCTTAATAAAAGTGGTTTAATCGCCGGCAAACCAAAACCCGCGATTTCCCGTAAATCCCGGGCTTGACCCGTATAGTCGAATGTTTACAAAGAAAGTACCCAGGGAGTAAACTCATTTCCCGAACGAATTTTTAAATTATTTTTTCACCACTAAAACGCATGAGACTTGTATTTTTTAAAAGTGTTTTCATTTTTGATGAGACGCTGAATTAAAGAAGTTTAATTGCCGGCAAACGAAAACCCGCGATTTCCCGTAAATCCCGGGCTTCTCCCGTATAGTTGAATGTATATAAATAAAGTACCCAGGGAGTAAACTGATTTGCCGAACGATTTTTCAAATTATTTTTGCACCACTAGAACGAATTAGACTTGTAGTTTTCAAAAATGATTTCATTTTTGATGAGACGCTGAATAAAAGAAGTTTAATCGCCGGCAAACGAAAACCTGCAATTTCCCGTAAATCTTGGACTCGGCCCGTATAGTCAAAAGTATACAAACAAAGTACCCAGGGAGTAAACTGATTTCCCGAACGATTTTTCAAATTATTTTTGCACCACTAAAACGCATGAGACTTGTAGTTTTCAGAAATGTTTTCATTTTTGATGAGACGCTTAATAAAAGTGGTTTAATCGCCGGCAAACCAAAACCCGCGATTTCCCGTAAATCCCGGGCTTGACCCGTATAGTCGAATGTTTACAAAGAAAGTACCCAGGGAGTAAACTCATTTCCCGAACGAATTTTTAAATTATTTTTTCACCACTAAAACGCATGAGACTTGTATTTTTTAAAAGTGTTTTCATTTTTGATGAGACGCTGAATTAAAGAAGTTTAATTGCCGGCAAACGAAAACCCGCGATTTCCCGTAAATCCCGGGCTTCGCCCGTATAGTTGAATGTATATAAATAAAGTACCCAGGGAGTAAACTGATTTGCCGAACGATTTTTCAAATTATTTTTGCACCACTAGAACGAATTAGACTTGTAGTTTTCAAAAATGATTTCATTTTTGATGAGACGCTGAATAAAAGAAGTTTAATCGCCGGCAAACGAAAACCTGCGATTTCCCGTAAATCTTGGACTCGGCCCGTATAGTCAAAAGTATACAAACAAAGTACCCAGGGAGTAAACTCATTTCCCGATCGATTTTTTATATCATTATTTCACCCCTAAAGCCCATGAGACTTGTAGTTTTTAAAAATGTTTTCATTTTTGATGAGACGCTGAATAAAAGAAGTTTAATCGCCGGCAAACGAAAACCCGCCATTTCCCGTAAACCCCAGACTCGGTCCGTATAGTCAAAAGTATACAAAGAAAGTAACCATGGAGTAAACTCATTTCCCGAACGATTTTTTGAATTATTTTTTCACCACTAAAACGCATGAGACTTGTAGTTTTCAAAAATGTTTTCATTTTTGATGAGACGCTGAATAAAAGAAGTTTAATCGCCGGCAAACGAAAACCCGCGACTTCCCGTAAATCCCGGACTCGGCCCGTATAGTCAAAAGTATACAAAGAAAGTACCCAGGGAGTAAACTCATTTCCCGAACGATTTTTGAAATTATTTTTTCACCACTAAAACGCATGAGACTTGTAGTTTTTAAAAATGTTTTCATTTTTAATGAGACGCTTAATGAAAGAGGTTTAATCGCCGGCAAACGAAAACCCGCCATTTCCCGTAAATCCCGGGCTTGCCCCGTATAGTTGAATGTATACAAAGAAAGTACCCAGGGAGTAAACTCATTTCCCGAACGATTTTTTAAATTTTTTTATCACCACTAAAACGCATGAGACTTTTAGTTTTCAAAAATGTTTTCATTTTTGATGACACGCGTAAGGAAAGAGGTTTAATCGCCGGCAAACGAAAACCCGCCATTTCCCGTAAATCCCGGGCTTGGCCCGTAGAGTCGAATGTATACAAAGAAAGTACCCTGTGAGTAAACTCATTTCCAGAACGATTTTGTATATTATTTTTTCACCACTAAAACGCATGAGACTTATAGTTTTTAAAAATGTTTTCATTTTTAATGAGACGCTTAATGAAAGAGGTTTAATCGCCGGCAAACGAAAACCCGCCATTTCCCGTAAATCCCGGGATTGGCCCGTATGGTCGAATGTATACAAAGAAAGTACCCTGTGAGTAAACTCATTTCCAGAACGATTTTTTAAATTATCTTTTCACCACTAAAACGCATGAGACTTGTAGTTTTCAAAAATGTTTTCATTTTTGATGAGACGCTGAATAAAAGAAGTTTAATCGCCGGCAAACAAAAACCTGCGATTTCCCTTAAATCCCGGACTCGGCCCGTATAGTCAAAAGTATACAAACAAAGTACCCAGGGAGTAAACTCATTTCCCGAACGATTTTTTATATTATTATTTCATCCCTAAAGCCCATGAGACTTGTAGTTTTTAAAAATGTTTTCATTTTTGATGAGACGCTGAATTAAAGAAGTTTAATTGCCGGCAAACGAAAACCCGCGATTTCCCGTAAATCCCGGGCTTCGCCCGTATAGTTGAATGTATATAAATAAAGTACCCAGGGAGTAAACTGATTTCCCGAACGATTTTTCAAATTATTTTTGCACCACTAAAACGCATAAGACTTGTAGTTTTCAGAAATGTTTTCATTTTTGATGAGACGCTTAATAAAAGTGGTTTAATCGCCGGCAAACCAAAACCCGCGATTTCCCGTAAATCCCGGCTTGACCCGTATAGTCGAATGTTTACAAAGAAAGTACCCAGGGAGTAAACTCATTTCCCGAACGAATTTTTAAATTATTTTTTCACCACTAAAACGCATGAGACTTGTATTTTTTAAAAGTGTTTTCATTTTTGATGAGACGCTGAATTAAAGAAGTTTAATTGCCGGCAAACGAAAACCCGCGATTTCCCGTAAATCCCGGGCTTCGCCCGTATAGTTGAATGTATATAAATAAAGTACCCAGGGAGTAAACTGATTTGCCGAACGATTTTTCAAATTATTTTTGCACCACTAGAACGAATTAGACTTGTAGTTTTCAAAAATGATTTCATTTTTGATGAGACGCTGAATAAAAGAAGTTTAATCGCCGGCAAACGAAAACCTGCGATTTCCCGTAAATCTTGGACTCGGCCCGTATAGTCAAAAGTATACAAACAAAGTACCCAGGGAGTAAACTGATTTCCCGAACGATTTTTCAAATTATTTTTGCACCACTAAAACGCATGAGACTTGTAGTTTTCAGAAATGTTTTCATTTTTGATGAGACGCTTAATAAAAGTGGTTTAATCGCCGGCAAACCAAAACCCGCGATTTCCCGTAAATCCCGGGCTTGACCCGTATAGTCGAATGTTTACAAAGAAAGTACCCAGGGAGTAAACTCATTTCCCGAACGAATTTTTAAATTATTTTTTCACCACTAAAACGCATGAGACTTGTATTTTTTAAAAGTGTTTTCATTTTTGATGAGACGCTGAATTAAAGAAGTTTAATTGCCGGCAAACGAAAAGCCGCGATTTCCCGTAAATCCCGGGCTTCGCCCGTATAGTTGAATGTATATAAATAAAGTACCCAGGGAGTAAACTGATTTGCCGAACGATTTTTCAAATTATTTTTGCACCACTAGAACGAATTAGACTTGTAGTTTTCAAAAATGATTTCATTTTTGATGAGACGCTGAATAAAAGAAGTTTAATCGCCGGCAAACGAAAACCTGCGATTTCCCGTAAATCTTGGACTCGGCCCGTATAGTCAAAAGTATACAAACAAAGTACCCAGGGAGTAAACTCATTTCCCGATCGATTTTTTATATCATTATTTCACCCCTAAAGCCCATGAGACTTGTAGTTTTTAAAAATGTTTTCATTTTTGATGAGACGCTGAATAAAAGGAGTTTAATCGCCGGCAAACGAAAACCCACCATTTCCCGTAAACCCCAGACTCGGTCCGTATAGTCAAAAGTATACAAAGAAAGTAACCATGGAGTAAACTCATTTCCCGAACGATTTTTTGAATTATTTTTTCACCACTAAAACGCATGAGACTTGTAGTTTTCAAAAATGTTTTCATTTTTGATGAGACGCTGAATAAAAGAAGTTTAATCGCCGGCAAACGAAAACCCGCGACTTCCCGTAAATCCCGGACTCGGCCCGTATAGTCAAAAGTATACAAAGAAAGTACCCAGGGAGTAAACTCATTTCCCGAACGATTTTTGAAATTATTTTTTCACCACTAAAACGCATGAGACTTGTAGTTTTTAAAAATGTTTTCATTTTTGATGGGACGCTGAGTAAAAGATGTTTAATCGCCGGCAAACGAAAACCCGCGATTTCCCGTAAATCCCGGACTCGGCCCGTATAGTAAAAAGTATACAAAGAAAGTACCCAGGCAATAAACTCATTTCCCGAATGATTTAAATTATTTTTTCACCACTAAAACGCACGAGACTTGTAGTTTTCAAAAATGTTTTCATTTTTGATGAGACGCTTAATAAAAGAGGTTTAATCGCCGGCAAACCAAAACCCGCGATTTCCCGTAAATCCCGGGCTTGGCCCGCATAGTCGAATGTATACAAAGAAAGTACCCAGGGAGTAAACTAATTTCCCGAACGATTTTTTAAATTTTTTTTTCACCACTAAAACGCATGAGACTTGTAGTTTTTAAAAATGTTTTCATTTTTGATGAGACGCTGAATAAAAGAAGTTTAATCGCCGGCAAACGAAAACCCGCAACTTCCCGTAAATCCCGGACTCGGCCCGTATAGTCGAATGTATACAAAGAAAGTACCCTGTGAGTAAACTCATTTCCAAAACGATTTTTTAAAGTATCTTTTCACCACTAAAACGCATGAGACTTGTAGTTTTCAAAAATGTTTCCATTTTTGATGAGACGCTGAATAAAAGAAGTTTAATCGCCGGCAAACGAAAACCCGCCATTTCCCGTAAACCCCGGACTCGGCCCGTATAGTCAAAAGTATACGAAGAAAGTACCCAGGGAGTAAACTCATTTCCAGAACGATTTTTTAAATTATCTTTTCACCACTAAAACGCATGAGACTTGTAGTTTTCAAAAATGTTTTCATTTTTGATGGCACGCTGAATAAAAGAAGTTTAATCGCCGGCAAACGAAAACCCGCGATTTCCCGTAAATCCCGGACTCGGCCCGTATAGTCAAAAGTATACAAAGAAAGTACCCAGGGAGTAAACTCATTTCCCGAACGATTTTTTAAATTATTTTTTCACCACTAAAACGCATGAGACTTGTAGTTTTCAAAAATGTTTTCATTTTTGATGGGACGCTGAATAAAAGAAGTTTAATCGCCGGCAAACGAAAACCTGCGATTTCCCGTAAATCCCGGAATCGGCCCGTATAGTAAAAAGTATACAAAGAAAGTACCCAGGCAATAAACTCATTTCCCGAACGATTTAAATTATTTTTTCACCACTAAAACGCATGAGACTTGTAGTTTTCAAAAATGTTTTCATTTTTGATGAGACGCTTAATAAAAGAGGTTTAATCGCCGGCAAACGAAAACCCGCGATTTCCCGTAAATCCCGGGCTTAGCCCGCATAGTCGAATGTATACAAAGAAAGTACCCAGGGAGTAAACTCATTTCCCGAACGATTTTTTAAATTTTTTTTTCACCACTAAAACGCATAAGACTTGTAGTTTTTAAAAATGTTTTCATTTTTGATGAGACGCTGAATAAAAGAAGTTTAATCGCCGGCAAACGAAAACCCGCGACTTCCCGTAAATCCCGGACTCGGCCCGTATATTCGAATGTATACAAAGAAAGTACCCTGTGAGTAAACTCATTTCCAAAACGATTTTTTAAAGTATCTTTTCACCACTAAAACGCATGAGACTTGTAGTTTTCAAAAATGTTTTCATTTTTGATGAGACGCTGAATAAAAGAAGTTTAATCGCCGGCAAACGAAAACCCGCCATTTCCCGTAAACCCCGGACTCGGCCCGTATAGTCAAAAGTATAAAAAGAAAGTACCCAGGGAGTAAACTCATTTCCCGAACGAATTTTTAAATTATTTTTTCACCACTAAAACGCATGAGACTTGTATTTTTTAAAAGTGTTTTCATTTTTGATGAGACGCTGAATTAAAGAAGTTTAATTGCCGGCAAACGAAAACCCGCGATTTCCCGTAAATCCCGGGCTTCTCCCGTATAGTTGAATGTATATAAATAAAGTACCCAGGGAGTAAACTGATTTGCCGAACGATTTTTCAAATTATTTTTGCACCACTAGAACGAATTAGACTTGTAGTTTTCAAAAATGATTTCATTTTTGATGAGACGCTGAATAAAAGAAGTTTAATCGCCGGCAAACGAAAACCTGCAATTTCCCGTAAATCTTGGACTCGGCCCGTATAGTCAAAAGTATACAAACAAAGTACCCAGGGAGTAAACTGATTTCCCGAACGATTTTTCAAATTATTTTTGCACCACTAAAACGCATGAGACTTGTAGTTTTCAGAAATGTTTTCATTTTTGATGAGACGCTTAATAAAAGTGGTTTAATCGCCGGCAAACCAAAACCCGCGATTTCCCGTAAATCCCGGGCTTGACCCGTATAGTCGAATGTTTACAAAGAAAGTACCCAGGGAGTAAACTCATTTCCCGAACGAATTTTTAAATTATTTTTTCACCACTAAAACGCATGAGACTTGTATTTTTTAAAAGTGTTTTCATTTTTGATGAGACGCTGAATTAAAGAAGTTTAATTGCCGGCAAACGAAAACCTGCGATTTCCCGTAAATCCCGGGCTTCGCCCGTATAGTTGAATGTATATAAATAAAGTACCCAGGGAGTAAACTGATTTGCCGAACGATTTTTCAAATTATTTTTGCACCACTAGAACGAATTAGACTTGTAGTTTTCAAAAATGATTTCATTTTTGATGAGACGCTGAATAAAAGAAGTTTAATCGCCGGCAAACGAAAACCTGCGATTTCCCGTAAATCTTGGACTCGGCCCGTATAGTCAAAAGTATACAAACAAAGTACCCAGGGAGTAAACTCATTTCCCGATCGATTTTTTATATCATTATTTCACCCCTAAAGCCCATGAGACTTGTAGTTTTTAAAAATGTTTTCATTTTTGATGAGACGCTGAATAAAAGGAGTTTAATCGCCGGCAAACGAAAACCCGCCATTTCCCGTAAACCCCAGACTCGGTCCGTATAGTCAAAAGTATACAAAGAAAGTAACCATGGAGTAAACTCATTTCCCGAACGATTTTTTGAATTATTTTTTCACCACTAAAACGCATGAGACTTGTAGTTTTCAAAAATGTTTTCATTTTTGATGAGACGCTGAATAAAAGAAGTTTAATCGCCGGCAAACGAAAACCCGCGACTTCCCGTAAATCCCGGACTCGGCCGGTATAGTCAAAAGTATACAAAGAAAGTACCCAGGGAGTAAACTCATTTCCCGAACGATTTTTGAAATTATTTTTTCACCACTAAAACGCATGAGACTTGTAGTTTTTAAAAATGTTTTCATTTTTAATGAGACGCTTAATGAAAGAGGTTTAATCGCCGGCAAACGAAAACCCGCCATTTCCCGTAAATCCCGGGCTTGCCCCGTATAGTTGAATGTATACAAAGAAAGTACCCAGGGAGTAAACTCATTTCCCGAACGATTTTTTAAATTTTTTTATCACCACTAAAACGCATGAGACTTTTAGTTTTCAAAAATGTTTTCATTTTTGATGACACGCGTAAGGAAAGAGGTTTAATCGCCGGCAAACGAAAACCCGCCATTTCCCGTAAATCCCGGGCTTGGCCCGTAGAGTCGAATGTATACAAAGAAAGTACCCTGTGAGTAAACTCATTTCCAGAACGATTTTGTATATTATTTTTTCACCACTAAAACGCATGAGACTTATAGTTTTTAAAAATGTTTTCATTTTTAATGAGACGCTTAATGAAAGAGGTTTAATCGCCGGCAAACGAAAACCCGCCATTTCCCGTAAATCCCGGGATTGGCCCGTATGGTCGAATGTATACAAAGAAAGTACCCTGTGAGTAAACTCATTTCCAGAACGATTTTTTAAATTATCTTTTCACCACTAAAACGCATTAGACTTGTAGTTTTCAAAAATGTTTTCATTTTTGATGAGACGCTGAATAAAAGAAGTTTAATCGCCGGCAAACAAAAACCTGCGATTTCCCTTAAATCCCGGACTCGGCCCGTATAGTCAAAAGTATACAAACAAAGTACCCAGGGAGTAAACTCATTTCCCGAACGATTTTTTATATTATTATTTCATCCCTAAAGCCCATGAGACTTGTAGTTTTTAAAAATGTTTTCATTTTTGATGAGACGCTGAATTAAAGAAGTTTAATTGCCGGCAAACGAAAACCCGCGATTTCCCGTAAATCCCGGGCTTCGCCCGTATAGTTGAATGTATATAAATAAAGTACCCAGGGAGTAAACTGATTTCCCGAACGATTTTTCAAATTATTTTTGCACCACTAAAACGCATGAGACTTGTAGTTTTCAGAAATGTTTTCATTTTTGATGAGACGCTTAATAAAAGTGGTTTAATCGCCGGCAAACCAAAACCCGCGATTTCCCGTAAATCCCGGCTTGACCCGTATAGTCGAATGTTTACAAAGAAAGTACCCAGGGAGTAAACTCATTTCCCGAACGAATTTTTAAATTATTTTTTCACCACTAAAACGCATGAGACTTGTATTTTTTAAAAGTGTTTTCATTTTTGATGAGACGCTGAATTAAAGAAGTTTAATTGCCGGCAAACGAAAACCCGCGATTTCCCGTAAATCCCGGGCTTCGCCCGTATAGTTGAATGTATATAAATAAAGTACCCAGGGAGTAAACTGATTTGCCGAACGATTTTTCAAATTATTTTTGCACCACTAGAACGAATTAGACTTGTAGTTTTCAAAAATGATTTCATTTTTGATGAGACGCTGAATAAAAGAAGTTTAATCGCCGGCAAACGAAAACCTGCGATTTCCCGTAAATCTTGGACTCGGCCCGTATAGTCAAAAGTATACAAACAAAGTACCCAGGGAGTAAACTGATTTCCCGAACGATTTTTCAAATTATTTTTGCACCACTAAAACGCATGAGACTTGTAGTTTTCAGAAATGTTTTCATTTTTGATGAGACGCTTAATAAAAGTGGTTTAATCGCCGGCAAACCAAAACCCGCGATTTCCCGTAAATCCCGGGCTTGACCCGTATAGTCGAATGTTTACAAAGAAAGTACCCAGGGAGTAAACTCATTTCCCGAACGAATTTTTAAATTATTTTTTCACCACTAAAACGCATGAGACTTGTATTTTTTAAAAGTGTTTTCATTTTTGATGAGACGCTGAATTAAAGAAGTTTAATTGCCGGCAAACGAAAACCCGCGATTTCCCGTAAATCCCGGGCTTCGCCCGTATAGTTGAATGTATATAAATAAAGTACCCAGGGAGTAAACTGATTTGCCGAACGATTTTTCAAATTATTTTTGCACCACTAGAACGAATTAGACTTGTAGTTTTCAAAAATGATTTCATTTTTGATGAGACGCTGAATAAAAGAAGTTTAATCGCCGGCAAACGAAAACCTGCGATTTCCCGTAAATCTTGGACTCGGCCCGTATAGTCAAAAGTATACAAACAAAGTACCCAGGGAGTAAACTCATTTCCCGATCGATTTTTTATATCATTATTTCACCCCTAAAGCCCATGAAACTTGTAGTTTTTAAAAATGTTTTCATTTTTGATGAGACGCTGAATAAAAGGAGTTTAATCGCCGGCAAACGAAAACCCACCATTTCCCGTAAACCCCAGACTCGGTCCGTATAGTCAAAAGTATACAAAGAAAGTAACCATGGAGTAAACTCATTTCCCGAACGATTTTTTGAATTATTTTTTCACCACTAAAACGCATGAGACTTGTAGTTTTCAAAAATGTTTTCATTTTTGATGAGACGCTGAATAAAAGAAGTTTAATCGCCGGCAAACGAAAACCCGCGACTTCCCGTAAATCCCGGACTCGGCCCGTATAGTCAAAAGTATACAAAGAAAGTACCCAGGGAGTAAACTCATTTCCCGAACGATTTTTGAAATTATTTTTTCACCACTAAAACGCATGAGACTTGTAGTTTTTAAAAATGTTTTCATTTTTGATGGGACGCTGAGTAAAAGATGTTTAATCGCCGGCAAACGAAAACCCGCGATTTCCCGTAAATCCCGGACTCGGCCCGTATAGTAAAAAGTATACAAAGAAAGTACCCAGGCAATAAACTCATTTCCCGAATGATTTAAATTATTTTTTCACCACTAAAACGCACGAGACTTGTAGTTTTCAAAAATGTTTTCATTTTTGATGAGACGCTTAATAAAAGAGGTTTAATCGCCGGCAAACCAAAACCCGCGATTTCCCGTAAATCCCGGGCTTGGCCCGCATAGTCGAATGTATACAAAGAAAGTACCCAGGGAGTAAACTAATTTCCCGAACGATTTTTTAAATTTTTTTTTCACCACTAAAACGCATGAGACTTGTAGTTTTTAAAAATGTTTTCATTTTTGATGAGACGCTGAATAAAAGAAGTTTAATCGCCGGCAAACGAAAACCCGCAACTTCCCGTAAATCCCGGACTCGGCCCGTATAGTCGAATGTATACAAAGAAAGTACCCTGTGAGTAAACTCATTTCCAAAACGATTTTTTAAAGTATCTTTTCACCACTAAAACGCATGAGACTTGTAGTTTTCAAAAATGTTTCCATTTTTGATGAGACGCTGAATAAAAGAAGTTTAATCGCCGGCAAACGAAAACCCGCCATTTCCCGTAAACCCCGGACTCGGCCCGTATAGTCAAAAGTATACGAAGAAAGTACCCAGGGAGTAAACTCATTTCCAGAACGATTTTTTAAATTATCTTTTCACCACTAAAACGCATGAGACTTGTAGTTTTCAAAAATGTTTTCATTTTTGATGGCACGCTGAATAAAAGAAGTTTAATCGCCGGCAAACGAAAACCCGCGATTTCCCGTAAATCCCGGACTCGGCCCGTATAGTCAAAAGTATACAAAGAAAGTACCCAGGGAGTAAACTCATTTCCCGAACGATTTTTTAAATTATTTTTTCACCACTAAAACGCATGAGACTTGTAGTTTTCAAAAATGTTTTCATTTTTGATGGGACGCTGAATAAAAGAAGTTTAATCGCCGGCAAACGAAAACCTGCGATTTCCCGTAAATCCCGGAATCGGCCCGTATAGTAAAAAGTATACAAAGAAAGTACCCAGGCAATAAACTCATTTCCCGAACGATTTAAATTATTTTTTCACCACTAAAACGCATGAGACTTGTAGTTTTCAAAAATGTTTTCATTTTTGATGAGACGCTTAATAAAAGAGGTTTAATCGCCGGCAAACGAAAACCCGCGATTTCCCGTAAATCCCGGGCTTAGCCCGCATAGTCGAATGTATACAAAGAAAGTACCCAGGGAGTAAACTAATTTCCCGAACGATTTTTTAAATTTTTTTTTCACCACTAAAACGCATAAGACTTGTAGTTTTTAAAAATGTTTTCATTTTTGATGAGACGCTGAATAAAAGAAGTTTAATCGCCGGCAAACGAAAACCCGCGACTTCCCGTAAATCCCGGACTCGGCCCGTATATTCGAATGTATACAAAGAAAGTACCCTGTGAGTAAACTCATTTCCAAAACGATTTTTTAAAGTATCTTTTCACCACTAAAACGCATGAGACTTGTAGTTTTCAAAAATGTTTTCATTTTTGATGAGACGCTGAATAAAAGAAGTTTAATCGCCGGCAAACGAAAACCCGCCATTTCCCGTAAACCCCGGACTCGGCCCGTATAGTCAAAAGTATAAAAAGAAAGTACCCAGGGAGTAAACTCATTTCCCGAACGATTTTTGAAATTATTTTTTCACCACTAAAACGCATGAGACTTGTAGTTTTCAAAAATGTTTTCATTTTTGATGGGACACTGAATAAAAGAAGTTTAATCGCCGGCAAACGAAAACCCGCGATTTCCCGTAAATCCCGGACTCGGCCCGTATAGTAAAAAGTATACAAAGAAAGTACCCAGGCAATAAACTCATTTCCCGAACGATTTAAATTATTTTTTCACCACTAAAACGCATGAGACATGTAGTTTTCAAAAATGTTTTCATTTTTGATGAGACGCTTAATAAAAGAGGTTTAATCGCCGGCAAACGAAAACCCGCGATTTCCCGTAAATCCCGGGCTTGGCCCGCATAGTCGAATGTATACAAAGAAAGTACCCAGGGAGTAAACTAATTTTCCGAACGATTTTTTAAATTTTTTTTTCACCACTAAAACGCATGAGACTTGTAGTTTTTAAAAATGTTTTCATTTTTGAAGAGACGCTGAATAAAAGAAGTTTAATCGCTGGCAAACGAAAACCCGCAACTTCCCGTAAATCCCGGACTCGGCCCGCATAGTCAATTGTATACAAAGAAAGTACCCTGTGAGTAAACTCATTTCCAAAACGATTTTTTAAAGTATCTTTTCACCACTAAAACGCATGTGACTTGTAGTTTTCAAAAATGTTTCCACTTTTGATGAGACGCTGAATAAAAGAAGTTTAATCGCCGGCAAACGAAAACCCGCCATTTCCCGTAAACCCCGGACTCGGCCCGTATAGTCAAAAGTATACGAAGAAAGTAACCAGGGAGTAAACTCATTTCCAGAAGGATTTTTTAAATTATCTTTTCACCACTAAAACGCATGAGACTTGTAGTTTTCAAAAATGTTTTCATTTTTGATGGGACGCTGAATAAAAGAAGTTTAATCGCCGGCAAACGAAAACCCGCCATTTCCCGTAAACCCCGGACTCGGCCCGTATAGTCAAAAGTATACGAAGAAAGTAACCAGGGAGTAAACTCATTTCCAGAACGATTTTTTAAATTATCTTTTCACCACTAAAACGCATGAGACTTTGTAGTTTTCAAAAATGTTTTCATTTTTGATGGGACGCTGAATAAAAGAAGTTTAATCGCCGGCAAACGAAAACCCGCGATTTCCCGTAAATCCCGGACTCAGCCCGTATAGTAAAAAATATACGAAGAAAGTACCCAGGCAATAAACTCATTTCCCGAACGATTTAAATTATTTTTTCACCACTAAAACGCATGAGACTTGTAGTTTTCAAAAATGTTTTCATTTTTGATGAGACGCTTAATAAAAGAGGTTTAATCGCCGGCAAACGAAAACCCGCGATTTCCTGTAAATCCCGGGCTTAGCCCGCATAGTCGAATGTATACAAAGAAAGTACCCAGGGAGTAAACTAATTTCCCGAACGATTTTTTAAATTTTTTTTTCACCACTAAAACGCATGAGACTTGTAGTTTTTAAAAATGTTTTCATTTTTGATGAGACGCTGAATAAAAGAAGTTTAATCGCCGGCAAACGAAAACCAGCGACTTCCCGTAAATCCCGGACTCGGCCCGTATAGTCGAATGTATACAAAGAAAGTACCCTGTGAGTAAACTCATTTCCAAAACGATTTTTCAAAGTATCTTTTCACCACTAAAACGCATGAGACTTGTAGTTTTCAAAAATGTTTTCATTTTTGATGAGACGCTGAATAAAAGAAGTTTAATCGCCGGCAAACGAAAACCCGCCATTTCCCGTAAACCCCGGACTCGGCCCGTATAGTCAAAAGTATACAAAGAAAGTACCCAGGCAGTAAACTCATTTCCCGAACGATTTTTTATATTATTTTTTCACCACTAACACGCATGAGACTTGTAGTTTTCAAAAATGTTTTCATTTTTGATGGGACGCTGAATAAAAGAAGTTTAATCGCCGGCAAACGAAAACCCGCGATTTCCCGTAAATCCCGGACTTGGCCGTATAGTCAAAAGTATACAAAGAAAGTACCCAGGGAGTAAACTCATTTCTCAAACGATTTCTTAAATTATTTTTTCATCACTAAAAGGCATGAGACTTGTAGTTTTCAAAAATGGTTTCATTTTTGATGAGACGCTTAATAAAAGAGGTTTAATCGCCGGCAAACGAAAACCCGCGATTTCCCGTAAATCCCGGGCTTGTCGCGTAGAGTCGAATGTATACAAAGAAAGTACCCTGTGAGTAAACTCATTTCCAGAACGATTTTGTAAATTATTTTTTCACCACTAAAACGCATGAGACTTGTAGTTTTTAAAAATGTTTTCATTTTTAATGAGACGCTTAATGAAAGAGGTTTAATCGCCGGCAAACGAAAACCCGCCATTTCCCGTAAATCCTGGGATTGGCCCGTAGAGTCGAATGTATACAAAGAAAGTAACCTGTGAGTAAACTCATTTCCAGAACGATTTTGTAAATTATCTTTTCACCACTAAAACGCATGAGACTTGTAGTTTTCAAAAATGTTTTCATTTTTGATGGGACGCTGAATAAAAGAACTTTAATCGCCGGCAAACGAAAACCCGCGATTTCCCGTAAATCCCGGACTCGGCCCGTATAGTAAAAAGTATACAAAGAAAGTACCCAGGCAATAAACTCATTTCCCGAACGATTTAAATTATTTTTTCACCACTAAAACGCATGAGACTTGTAGTTTTCAAAAATGTTTTCATTTTTGATGAGACGCTTAATAAAAGAGGTTTAATCGCCGGCAAACGAAAACCCGCGATTTCCCGTAAATCCCGGGCTTGGCCCGCATAGTCGAATGTATACAAAGAAAGTACCCAGGGAGTAAACTAATTTCCCGAACGATTTTTTAAATTTTTTTTTCACCACTAAAACGCATGAGACTTGTAGTTTTTAAAAATGTTTTCATTTTTAATGAGACGCTTAATGAAAGAGGTTTAATCGCCGGCAAACGAAAACCCGCGAATTCCCGTAAATCCCGGACTTGGCCCGTATAGTCAAAAGTATACAAAGAAAGTACCGAGGGAGTAAACTCATTTCCAAAACGATTTTTTAAAGTATCTTTTCACCACTAAAACGCATGAGACTTGTAGTTTTCAAAAATGTTTTCATTTTTGATGAGACGCTGAATAAAAGAAGTTTAATCGCCGGCAAACGAAAACCCGCTATTTCCCGTAAACCCCGGACTCGGCCCGTATAGTCAAAAGTATACAAAGAAAGTACCCAGGCAGTAAACTCATTTCCCGAACGATTTTTTATATTATTTTTTCACCACTAAAACGCATGAGACTTGTAGTTTTCAAAAATGTTTTCATTTTTGATGGGACGCTGAATAAAAGAAGTTTAATCGCCGGTAAACGAAAACCCGCGATTTCCCGTAAATCCCGGACTTGGCCGTATAGTCAAAAGTATACAAAGAAAGTACCCAGGGAGTAAACTCATTTCTCAAACGATTTTTTAAATTATTTTTTCATCACTAAAAGGCATGAGACTTGTAGTTTTTAAAAATGGTTTCATTTTTGATGAGACGCTTAATAAAAGAGGTTTAATCGCCGGCAAACGAAAACCCGCGATTTCCCGTAAATCCCGGGCTTGTCTCGTAGAGTCGAATGTATACAAAGAAAGTACCCTGTGAGTAAACTCATTTCCAGAACGATTTTGTAAATTATTTTTTCACCACTAAAACGCATAAGACTTGTAGGTTTCAAAAATGTTTTCATTTTTGATCCGACGCTGAATAAAAGAAGTTTAACCGCCGGCAAACGAAAACTCGCGATTTCCCGTAAATCCCGGGCTTGGCCGGTATAGTCAAAAGTATACAAAGAAAGTACCCAGGGAGTAAACTCATTTCTCAAACGATTTTTTAAATTATTTTTTCATCACTAAAAGGCATGAGACTTGTAGTTTTCAAAAATGGTTTCATTTTTGATGAGACGCTTAGTAAAAGAGGTTTAATCGCCGGCAAACGAAAACCCGCGATTTCCCGTAAATCCCGGGCTTGCCCCGTATAGTTGAATGTATACAAAGAAAGTACCCAGGGAGTAAACTCATTTCCCGAACGATTTTTTAAATTTTTTTTTCACCTTTAAAACGCATGAGACTTTTAGTTTTCAAAAATGTTTTCATTTTTGATGACACGCTTAAGGAAAGAGGTTTAATCGCCGGCAAACGAAAACCCGCCATTTCCCGTAAATCCCGGGCTTGGCCCGTAGAGTCGAATGTATACAAAGAAAGTACCCTGTGAGTAAACTCATTTCCAGAACGATTTTGTAAATTATTTTTTCACCACTAAAACGCATGAGACTTGTAGTTTTTAAAAATGTTTTCATTTTTAATGAGACGCTTAATGAAAGAGGTTTCATCGCCGGCAAACGAAAACCCGCCATTTCCCGTAAATCCTGGGATTGGCCCGTATGGTCGAATGTATACAAAGAAAGTACCCTGTGAGTAAACTCATTTCCAGAACGATTTTTTAAATTATCTTTTCACCACTAAAACGCATGAGACTTGTAGTTTTCAAAAATGTTTTCATTTTTGATGAGACGCTGAATAAAAGAAGTTTAATCGCCGGCAAACAAAAACCTGCGATTTCCCGTAAATCCCGAACTCGGCCCGTATAGTCAAAAGTATACAAACAAAGTACCCAGGGAGTAAACTCATTTCCCGAACGATTTTTTATATTATTATTTCATCCCTAAAGCCCATGAGACTTGTAGTTTTTAAAAAAGTTTTCATTTTTGATGAGACGCTGAATAAAAGGAGTTTAATCGCCGGCAAACGAAAAGCCGCCATTTCCCGTAAACCCCGGACTCGGTCCATATAGTCAAAAGTATACAAAGAAAGTAACCAGGGAGTAAACTCATTTCCCGAACGATTTTTTAAATTATTTTTTCATCCCTAAAGCCCATGAGACTTGTAGTTTTTAAAAATGTTTTCATTTTTGATGAGACGCTGAATAAAAGGAGTTTAATCGCCGGCAAACGAAAACCCGCCATTTCCCGTAAACCCCGGACTCGGTCCATATAGTCAAAAGTATACAAAGAAAGTAACCAGGGAGTAAACTCATTTCCCGAACGATTTTTTAAATTATTTTTTCACCACTAAAACGCATGAGACTTGTAGTTTTCAAAAATGTTTTCATTTTTGATGAGACGCTGAATAAAAGAAGTTTAATCGCCGGCAAATGAAAACCCGCGACTTCCCGTAAATCCCGGACTCGGCCCGTATAGTCAAAAGTATACAAAGAAAGTACCCAGGGAGTAAACTCATTTCCCGAACGATTTTTTAAATTATTTTTTCACCACTAAAACGCATGAGACTTGTAGTTTTCAGAAATGTTTTCATTTTTGATGAGACGCTTAATAAAAGTGGTTTAATCGCCGGCAAACGAAAACCCGCGATTTCCCGTAAATCCCGGGCTTGACCCGTATAGTCGAATGTTTACAAAGAAAGTACCCAGGGAGTAAACTCATTTCCCGAACGAATTTTTAAATTATTTTTTCACCACTAAAACGCATGAGACTTGTATTTTTCAAAAGTGTTTTCATTTTTGATGAGACGCTGAATTAAAGAAGTTTAATTGCCGGCAAACGAAAACCCACGATTTCCCGTAAATCCCGGGCTTGGCCCGTACAGTAGAATGTATATAAAGAAAGTACCCAGGGAGTAAACTGATTTTCAGAATGATTTTTCAAATTATTTTTGCACCACTAGAACGAATGAGACTTGTAGTTTTCAAAAATGATTTCATTTTTGATGAGACGCTGAATAAAAGAAGTTTAATCGCCGGCAAACGAAAACCTGCGATTTCCCGTAAATCTTGGACTCGGCCCGAATAGTCAAAAGTATACAAACAAAGTACCCAGGGAGTAAACTCATTTCCCGAACGATTTTTTATATTACTATTTCACCCCTAAAGCCCATGAGACTTGTAGTTTTTAAAAATGTTTTCATTTTTGATGAGACGCTGAATAAAAGGGGTTTAATCGCCGGCAAACGAAAACCCGCCATTTCCCGTAAACCCCGGACTCGGTCCGTATAGTCAAAAGTATACAAAGAAAGTAACCAGGGAGTAAACTCATTTCCTGATCGATTTTTTAAATTATTTTTTCAAAACTAAAACGCATGAGACTTGTAGTTTTCAAAAATGGTTTCATTTTTGATGAGACGCTTAATAAAAGAGGTTTAATCGCCGGCAAACGAAAACCCGCAATTTCCCGTAAATCCCGGGCTTGTCTCGTAGAGTCGAATGTATACAAAGAAAGTACCCTGTGAGTAAACTCATTTCCAGAACGATTTTGTAAATTATTTTTTCACCACTAAAACGCATAAGACTTGTAGGTTTCAAAAATGTTTTCATTTTTGATCCGACGCTGAATAAAAGAAGTTTAACCGCCGGCAAACGAAAACTCGCGATTTCCCGTAAATCCCGGGCTTGGCCGGTATAGTCAAAAGTATACAAAGAAAGTACCCAGGGAGTAAACTCATTTCCAAAACGATTTTTTAAAGTATCTTTTCATCACTAAAACGCATGAGACTTGTAGTTTTTAAAAATGTTTTCATTTTTAATGAGACGCTTAATGAAAGAGGTTTAATCGCCGGCAAACGAAAACCCGCGATTTCCCGTAAATCCCGGACTTGGCCCTTATAGTCAAAAGTATACAAAGAAAGTACCCAGGGAGTAAACTCATTTCTCAAACGATTTTTTAAATTATTTTTTCATCACTAAAAGGCATGAGACTTGTAGTTTTCAAAAATGGTTTCATTTTTGATGAGACGCTTAGTAAAAGAGGTTTAATCGCCGGCAAACGAAAACCCGCGATTTCCCGTAAATCCCGGGCTTGCCCCGTATAGTTGAATGTATACAAAGAAAGTACCCAGGGAGTAAACTCATTTCCCGAACGATTTTTTAAATTTTTTTTTCACCACTAAAACGCATGAGACTTTTAGTTTTCAAAAATGTTTTCATTTTTGATGACACGCTTAAGGAAAGAGGTTTAATCGCCGGCAAACGAAAACCCGCCATTTCCCGTAAATCCCGGGCTTGGCCCGTAGAGTCGAATGTATACAAAGAAAGTACCCTGTGAGTAAACTCATTTCCAGAACGATTTTGTAAATTATTTTTTCACCACTAAAACGCATGAGACTTGTAGTTTTTAAAAATGTTTTCATTTTTAATGAGACGCTTAATGAAAGAGGTTTAATCGCCGGCAAACGAAAACCCGCCATTTCCCGTAAATCCTGGGATTGGCCCGTATGGTCGAATGTATACAAAGAAAGTACCCTGTGAGTAAACTCATTTCCAGAACGATTTTTTAAATTATCTTTTCACCACTAAAACGCATGAGACTTGTAGTTTTCAAAAATGTTTTCATTTTTGATGAGACGCTGAATAAAAGAAGTTTAATCGCCGGCAAACAAAAACCTGCGATTTCCCGTAAATCCCGAACTCGGCCCGTATAGTCAAAAGTATACAAACAAAGTACCCAGGGAGTAAACTCATTTCCCAAACGATTTTTTATATTATTATTTCATCCCTAAAGCCCATGAGACTTGTAGTTTTTAAAAATGTTTTCATTTTTGATGAGACGCTGAATAAAAGGAGTTTAATCGCCGGCAAACGAAAAGCCGCCATTTCCCGTAAACCCCGGACTCGGTCCATATAGTCAAAAGTATACAAAGAAAGTAACCAGGGAGTAAACTCATTTCCCGAACGATTTTTTAAATTATTTTTTCATCCCTAAAGTCCATGAGACTTGTAGTTTTTAAAAATGTTTTCATTTTTGATGAGACGCTGAATAAAAGGAGTTTAATCGCCGGCAAACGAAAACCCGCCATTTCCCGTAAACCCCGGACTCGGTCCATATAGTCAAAAGTATACAAAGAAAGTAACCAGGGAGTAAATTCATTTCCCGACCGATTTTTTAAATTATTTTTTCACCACTAAAACGCATGAGATTTGTAGTTTTCAAAAATGTTTTCATTTTTGATGAGACGCTGAATAAAAGAAGTTTAATCGCCGGCAAATGAAAACCCGCGACTTCCCGTAAATCCCGGACTCGGCCCGTATAGTCCAAAGTATACAAAGAAAGTACCCAGGGAGTAAACTCATTTCCCGAACGATTTTTTAAATTATTTTTTCACCACTAAAACGCATGAGACTTGTAGTTTTCAGAAATGTTTTCATTTTTGAGGAGACGCTTAATAAAAGAGGTTTAATCGCCGGCAAACGAAAACCCGCGATTTCCCGTAAATCCCGGGCTTGTCTCGTAGAGTCGAATGTATACAAAGAAAGTACCCTGTGAGTAAACTCATTTCCAGAACGATTTTGTAAATTATTTTTTCACCACTAAAACGCATAAGACTTGTAGGTTTCAAAAATGTTTTCATTTTTGATCCGACGCTGAATAAAAGAAGTTTAACCGCCGGCAAACGAAAACTCGCGATTTCCCGTAAATCCCGGGCTTGGCCGGTATAGTCAAAAGTATACAAAGAAAGTACCCAGGGAGTAAACTCATTTCCAAAACGATTTTTTAAAGTATCTTTTCATCACTAAAACGCATGAGACTTGTAGTTTTTAAAAATGTTTTCATTTTTAATGAGACGCTTAATGAAAGAGGTTTAATCGCCGGCAAACGAAAACCCGCGATTTCCCGTAAATCCCGGACTTGGCCCTTATAGTCAAAAGTATACAAAGAAAGTACCCAGGGAGTAAACTCATTTCTCAAACGATTTTTTAAATTATTTTTTCATCACTAAAAGGCATGAGACTTGTAGTTTTCAAAAATGGTTTCATTTTTGATGAGACGCTTAGTAAAAGAGGTTTAATCGCCGGCAAACGAAAACCCGCGATTTCCCGTAAATCCCGGGCTTGCCCCGTATAGTTGAATGTATACAAAGAAAGTACCCAGGGAGTAAACTCATTTCCCGAACGATTTTTTAAATTTTTTTTTCACCACTAAAACGCATGAGACTTTTAGTTTTCAAAAATGTTTTCATTTTTGATGACACGCTTAAGGAAAGAGGTTTAATCGCCGGCAAACGAAAACCCGCCATTTCCCGTAAATCCCGGGCTTGGCCCGTAGAGTCGAATGTATACAAAGAAAGTACCCTGTGAGTAAACTCATTTCCAGAACGATTTTGTAAATTATTTTTTCACCACTAAAACGCATGAGACTTGTAGTTTTTAAAAATGTTTTCATTTTTAATGAGACGCTTAATGAAAGAGGTTTAATCGCCGGCAAACGAAAACCCGCCATTTCCCGTAAATCCTGGGATTGGCCCGTATGGTCGAATGTATACAAAGAAAGTACCCTGTGAGTAAACTCATTTCCAGAACGATTTTTTAAATTATCTTTTCACCACTAAAACGCATGAGACTTGTAGTTTTCAAAAATGTTTTCATTTTTGATGAGACGCTGAATAAAAGAAGTTTAATCGCCGGCAAACAAAAACCTGCGATTTCCCGTAAATCCCGAACTCGGCCCGTATAGTCAAAAGTATACAAACAAAGTACCCAGGGAGTAAACTCATTTCCCGAACGATTTTTTATATTATTATTTCATCCCTAAAGCCCATGAGACTTGTAGTTTTTAAAAATGTTTTCATTTTTGATGAGACGCTGAATAAAAGGAGTTTAATCGCCGGCAAACGAAAAGCCGCCATTTCCCGTAAACCCCGGACTCGGTCCATATAGTCAAAAGTATACAAAGAAAGTAACCAGGGAGTAAACTCATTTCCCGAACGATTTTTTAAATTATTTTTTCATCCCTAAAGTCCATGAGACTTGTAGTTTTTAAAAATGTTTTCATTTTTGAGGAGACGCTGAATAAAAGGAGTTTAATCGCCGGCAAACGAAAACCCGCCATTTCCCGTAAACCCCGGACTCGGTCCATATAGTCAAAAGTATACAAAGAAAGTAACCAGGGAGTAAACTCATTTCCCGAACGATTTTTTAAATTATTTTTTCACCACTAAAACGCATGAGATTTGTAGTTTTCAAAAATGTTTTCATTTTTGATGAGACGCTGAATAAAAGAAGTTTAATCGCCGGCAAATGAAAACCCGCGACTTCCCGTAAATCCCGGACTCGGCCCGTATAGTCCAAAGTATACAAAGAAAGTACCCAGGGAGTAAACTCATTTCCCGAACGATTTTTTAAATTATTTTTTCACCACTAAAACGCATGAGACTTGTAGTTTTCAGAAATGTTTTCATTTTTGAGGAGACGTTTAATAAAAGTGGTTTAATCGCCGGCAAACGAAAACCCGCGATTTCCCGTAAATCCCGGGCTTGACCCGTATAGTCGAATGTTTACAAAGAAAGTACCCAGGGAGTAAACTCATTTCCCGAACGAATTTTTAAATTATTTTTTCACCACTAAAACGCATGAGACTTGTATTTTTCAAAAGTGTTTTCATTTTTGATGAGACGCTGAATTAAAGAGGTTTAATTGTCGGCAAACGAAAACCCACGATTTCCCGTAAATCCCGGGCTTGGCCCGTACAGTAGAATGTATATAAAGAAAGTACCCAGGGAGTAAACTGATTTCCAGAATGATTTTTCAAATTATTTTTGCACCACTAGAACGAATGAGACTTGTAGTTTTCAAAAATGATTTCATTTTTGATGAGACGCTGAATAAAAGAAGTTTAATCGCCGGCAAACGAAAACCTGCGATTTCCCGTAAATCTTGGACTCGGCCCGAATAGTCAAAAGTATACAAACAAAGTACCCAGGGAGTAAACTCATTTCCCGAACGATTTTTTATATTACTATTTCACCCCTAAAGCCCATGAGACTTGTAGTTTTTAAAAATGTTTTCATTTTTTATGAGACGCTGAATAAAAGGGGTTTAATCGCCGGCAAACGAAAACCCGCCATTTCCCGTAAACCCCGGACTCGGTGCGTATAGTCAAAAGTATACAAAGAAAGTAACCAGGGAGTAAACTCATTTCCCGATCGATTTTTTAAATTATTTTTTCAAAACTAAAACGCATGAGACTTGTAGTTTTCAAAAATGGTTTCATTTTTGATGAGACGCTTAATAAAAGAGGTTTAATCGCCGGCAAACGAAAACCCGCGATTTCCCGTAAATCCCGGGCTTGTCTCGTAGAGTCGAATGTATACAAAGAAAGTACCCTGTGAGTAAACTCATTTCCAGAACGATTTTGTAAATTATTTTTTCACCACTAAAACGCATAAGACTTGTCGGTTTCAAAAATGTTTTCATTTTTGATCCGACGCTGAATAAAAGAAGTTTAACCGCCGGCAAACGAAAACTCGCGATTTCCCGTAAATCCCGGGCTTGGCCGGTATAGTCAAAAGTATACAAAGAAAGTACCCAGGGAGTAAACTCATTTCCAAAACGATTTTTTAAAGTATCTTTTCATCACTAAAACGCATGAGACTTGTAGTTTTTAAAAATGTTTTCATTTTTAATGAGACGCTTAATGAAAGAGGTTTAATCGCCGGCAAACGAAAACCCGCGATTTCCCGTAAATCCCGGACTTGGCCCGTATAGTCAAAAGTATACAAAGAAAGTACCCAGGGAGTAAACTCATTTCTCAAACGATTTTTTAAATTATTTTTTCATCACTAAAAGGCATGAGACTTGTAGTTTTCAAAAATAGTTTCATTTTTGATGAGACGCTTAGTAAAAGAGGTTTAATCGCCGGCAAACGAAAACCCGCGATTTCCCGTAAATCCCGGGCTTGCCCCGTATAGTTGAATGTATACAAAGAAAGTACCCAGGGAGTAAACTCATTTCCCGAACGATTTTTTAAATTTTTTTTTCACCACTAAAACGCATGAGACTTTTAGTTTTCAAAAATGTTTTCATTTTTGATGACACGCTTAAGGAAAGAGGTTTAATCGCCGGCAAACGAAAACCCGCCATTTCCCGTAAATCCCGGGTTTGGCCCGTAGAGTCGAATGTATACAAAGAAAGTACCCTGTGAGTAAACTCATTTTCAGAACGATTTTGTAAATTATTTTTTCACCACTAAAACGCATGAGACTTGTAGTTTTTAAAAATGTTTTCATTTTTAATGAGACGCTTAATGAAAGAGGTTTAATCCCCGGCAAACGAAAACCCGCCATTTCCCGTAAATCCTGGGATTGGCCCGTATGGTCGAATGTATACAAAGAAAGTACCCTGTGAGTAAACTCATTTCCAGAACGATTTTTTAAATTATCTTTTCACCACTAAAACGCATGAGACTTGTAGTTTTCAAAAATGTTTTCATTTTTGATGAGACGCTGAATAAAAGAAGTTTAATCGCCGGCAAACAAAAACCTGCGATTTCCCGTAAATCCCGAACTCGGCCCGTATAGTCAAAAGTATACAAACAAAGTACCCAGGGAGTAAACTCATTTCCCGAACGATTTTTTATATTATTATTTCATCCCTAAAGCCCATGAGACTTGTAGTTTTTAAAAATGTTTTCATTTTTGATGAGACGCTGAATAAAAGGAGTTTAATCGCCGGCAAACGAAAAGCCGCCATTTCCCGTAAACCCCGGACTCGGTCCATAGAGTCAAAAGTATACAAAGAAAGTAACCAGGGAGTAAACTCATTTCCCGAACGATTTTTTAAATTATTTTTTCTTCCCTAAAGCCCATGAGACTTGTAGTTTTTAAAAATGTTTTCATTTTTGATGAGACGCTGAATAAAAGGAGTTTAATCGCCGGCAAACGAAAACCCGCCATTTCCCGTAAACCCCGGACTCGGTCCATATAGTCAAAAGTATACAAAGAAAGTAACCAGGGAGTAAACTCATTTCCCGAACGTTTTTTTAAATTATTTTTTCACCAGTAAAACACATGAGACTTGTAGTTTTCAAAAATGTTTTCATTTTTGATGAGACGCTGAATAAAAGAAGTTTAATCGCCGGCAAATGAAAACCCGCGACTTCCCGTAAATCCCGGACTCGGCCCGTATAGTCAAAAGTATACAAAGAAAGTACCCAGGGAGTAAACTCATTTCCCGAACGATTTTTTAAATTATTTTTTCACCACTAAAACGCATGAGACTTGTAGTTTTCAGAAATGTTTTCATTTTTGATGAGACGCTTAGTAAAAGAGGTTTAATCGCCGGCAAACGAAAACCCGCGATTTCCCGTAAATCCCGGGCTTGCCCCGTATAGTTGAATGTATACAAAGAAAGTACCCAGGGAGTAAACTCATTTCCCGAACAATTTTTTAAATTTTTTTTTCACCACTAAAACGCATGAGACTTTTAGTTTTCAAAAATGTTTTCATTTTTGATGACACGCTTAAGGAAAGAGGTTTAATCGCCGGCAAACGAAAACCCGCCATTTCCCGTAAATCCCGGGTTTGGCCCGTAGAGTCGAATGTATACAAAGAAAGTACCCTGTGAGTAAACTCATTTTCAGAACGATTTTGTAAATTATTTTTTCACCACTAAAACGCATGAGACTTGTAGTTTTTAAAAATGTTTTCATTTTTAATGAGACGCTTAATGAAAGAGGTTTAATCCCCGGCAAACGAAAACCCGCCATTTCCCGTAAATCCTGGGATTGGCCCGTATGGTCGAATGTATACAAAGAAAGTACCCTGTGAGTAAACTCATTTCCAGAACGATTTTTTAAATTATCTTTTCACCACTAAAACGCATGAGACTTGTAGTTTTCAAAAATGTTTTCATTTTTGATGAGACGCTGAATAAAAGAAGTTTAATCGCCGGCAAACAAAAACCTGCGATTTCCCGTAAATCCCGAACTCGGCCCGTATAGTCAAAAGTATACAAACAAAGTACCCAGGGAGTAAACTCATTTGCCGAACGATTTTTTATATTATTATTTCATCCCTAAAGCCCATGAGACTTGTAGTTTTTAAAAATGTTTTCATTTTTGATGAGACGCTGAATAAAAGGAGTTTAATCGCCGGCAAACGAAAAGCCGCCATTTCCCGTAAACCCCGGACTCGGTCCATAGAGTCAAAAGTATACAAAGAAAGTAACCAGGGAGTAAACTCATTTCCCGAACGATTTTTTAAATTATTTTTTCTTCCCTAAAGCCCATGAGACTTGTAGTTTTTAAAAATGTTTTCATTTTTGATGAGACGCTGAATAAAAGGAGTTTAATCGCCGGCAAACGAAAACCCGCCATTTCCCGTAAACCCCGGACTCGGTCCATATAGTCAAAAGTATACAAAGAAAGTAACCAGGGAGTAAACTCATTTCCCGAACGTTTTTTTAAATTATTTTTTCACCACTAAAACACATGAGACTTGTAGTTTTCAAAAATGTTTTCATTTTTGATGAGACGCTGAATAAAAGAAGTTTAATCGCCGGCAAATGAAAACCCGCGACTTCCCGTAAATCCCGGACTCGGCCCGTATAGTCAAAAGTATACAAAGAAAGTACCCAGGGAGTAAACTCATTTCCCGAACGATTTTTTAAATTATTTTTTCACCACTAAAACGCATGAGACTTGTAGTTTTCAGAAATGTTTTCATTTTTGATGAGACGCTTAATAAAAGTTGTTTAATCGCCGGCAAATGAAAACCCGCGATTTCCCGTAAATCCCGGGCTTGACCCGTATAGTCGAATGTTTACAAAGAAAGTACCCAGGGAGTAAACTCATTTCCCGAACGAATTTTTAAATAATTTTTTCACCACTAAAACGCATGAGACTTGTATTTTTCAAAAGTGTTTTCATTTTTGATGAGACGCTGAATTAAAGAAGTTCAATTGCCGGCAAACGAAAACCCACGATTTCCCGTAAATCCCGGGCTTGGCCCGTACAGTAGAATGTATATAAAGAAAGTACCCAGGGAGTAAACCGATTTCCAGAATGATTTTTCAAATTATTTTTGCACCACTAGAACGAATGAGACTTGTAGTTTTCAAAAATGATTTCATTTTTGATGAGACGCTGAATAAAAGAAGTTTAATCGCCGGCAAACGAAAACCTGCGATTTCCCGTAAATCTTGGACTCGGCCCGAATAGTCAAAAGTATACAAACAAAGTACCCAGGGAGTAAACTCATTTCCCGAACGATTTTTTATATTACTATTTCACCCCTAAAGCCCATGAGACTTGTAGTTTTTAAAAATGTTTTCATTTTTGATGAGACGCTGAATAAAAGGGGTTTAATCGCCGGCAAACGAAAACCCGCCATTTCCCGTAAACCCCGGACTCGGTCCGTATAGTCAAAAGTATACAAAGAAAGTAACCAGGGAGTAAACTCACTTCCCGATCGATTTTTTAAATTATTTTTTTAAAACTAAAACGCATGAGACTTGTAGTTTTCAAAATTGTTTTCATTTTTGATCCGACGCTGAATAAAAGAAGTTTAATCGCCGGCAAACGAAAACTCGCCATTTCCCGTAAACCCCGGACTCGGTCCGTATAGTCAAAAGTATACAAAGAAAGTAACCAGGGAGTAAACTCATTTCCCGATCGATTTTTTATATTATTATTTCACCCCTAAAGCCCATAAGACTTGTAGTTTTTAAAAATGTTTTCATTTTTAATGAGAAGCTGAATAAAAGGAGTTTAATCGCCGGCAAACGAAAACCCGCCATTTCCCGTAAACCCTGGACTCGGTCCGTATAGTCAAAAGTATACAAAGAAAGTAACCAGGGAGTAAACTCATTTCCCGAACGATTTTTTAAATTATTTTTTCACCACTAAAACGCATGAGACTTGTAGTTTTCAAAAATGTTTTCATTTTTGATGAGACGCTGAATAAAAGAAGTTTAATCGCCGGCAAATGAAAACCCGCGACTTCCCGTAAATCCCGGACTCGGCCCGTATAGTCAAAAGTATACAAAGAAAGTACCCAGGGAGTAAATTCATTTTCCGAACGATTTTTTAAATTATTTTTTCACCACTAAAACGCATGAGACTTGTATTTTTCAAAAGTGTTTTCATTTTTGATGAGACGCTGAATTAAAGAAGTTTAATTGCCGGCAAACGAAAACCCGCGATTTCCCGTAAATCCCGGGCTTGGCCCGTACAGTAGAATGTATATAAAGAAAGTACCCAGGGAGTAAACTGATTTCCCGAACGATTTTTCAAGTTATTTTTGCACCACTAGAACGAATGAGACTTGTAGTTTTCAAAAATGATTTCATTTTTGATGAGACGCTGAATAAAAGAAGTTTAATCGCCGGCAAACGAAAACCTGCGATTTCCCGTAAATCTTGGACTCGGCCCGTATAACCAAATGTATACAAACAAAGTACCCAGGGAGTAAACTCATTTCCCGAACGATTTTTTATATTATTATTTCACCCCTAAAGCCCATGAGACTTGTAGTTTTTAAAAATGTTTTCATTTTTGATGAGACGCTGAATAAAAGGAATTTAAGCGCCGGCAAACGAAAACCCGCCATTTCCCGTAAACCCCGGACTCGGTCCGTATAGTCAAAAGTATACAAAGAAAGTAACCAGGGAGTAAACTCATTTCCCGAACGATTTTTTAAATTATTTTTTCACCACTAAAACGCATGAGACTTGTAGTTTTCAAAAATGTTTTCATTTTTGATGAGACGCTGAATAAAAGAAGTTTAATCGCCGGCAAACGAAAACCAGCGATTTCCCGTAAATCCCGGGCTTGGCCGGTATAGTCAAAAGTATACAAAGAAAGTACCCAGGGAGTAAACTGATTTCCCGAACGGTTTTTTAAACTATTTTTTCACCACTAAAACGCATGAGACTTGTAGTTTTCAAAAGTGTTTTCATTTTTGATAAGACTCTGAGTAAAAGAAGTTTTATCGCCGGCAAACGAAAACCCGCGATTTCCCGTAAATCCCGGGCTTGGCCCGTATAGTTGAATGTATATAAAGAAAGTACCCAGGGAGTAAACTCATTTCCAAAACGATTTTTTAAAGTATCTTTTCACCACTAAAACGCATGAGACTTGTAGTTTTTAAAAATGTTTTCATTTTTAATGAGACGCTTAATGAAAGAGGTTTAATCGCCGGCAAACGAAAACCCGCCATTTCCCGTAAATCCCGGGATTGGCCCGTATGGTCGAATGTATACAAAGAAAGTACCCTGTGAGTAAACTCATTTCCAGAACGATTTTTTATATTATTATTTCATCCCTAAAGCCCATGAGACTTGTAGTTTATAAAAATGTTTTCATTTTTGATGAGACGCTGAATAAAAGGAGTTTAATCGCCGGCAAACGAAAACCCGCCATTTCCCGTAAACCCCGGACTCGGTCCGTATAGTCAAAAGTATACAAACAAAGTACCCAGGGAGTAAACTCATTTCCCGAACGATTTTTTATATTATTATTTCATCCCTAAAGCCCATGAGACTTGTAGTTTATAAAAATGTTTTCATTTTTGATGAGACGCTGAATAAAAGGAGTTTAATCGCCGGCAAACGAAAACCCGCCATTTCCCGTAAACCCCGGACTCGGTCCGTATAGTAAAAAGTATACAAAGAAAATAACCAGGGAGTAAACTCATTTCCCGAACGATTTTTTAAATTATTTTTTCACCACTAAAACGCATGAGACTTGTAATTTTCAAAAATGTTTTCATTTTTGATGAGACGCTGAATAAAAAAAGTTTAATCGCCGGCAAATGAAAACCTGCGACTTCCCGTAAATCCCGGACTCGGCCCGTATAGTCAAAAGTATACAAAGAAGGTACCCAGGGAGTAAACTCATTTCCCGAACGATTTTTTAAATTATTTTTTCACCACTAAAACGCATGAGACTTGTAGTTTTCAGAAATGTTTTCATTTTTGATGAGACACTTAATAAAAGTGGTTTAATCGCCGGCAAACGAAAACCCGCGATTTCCCGTAAATCCCGGGCTTGGCCCGTATAGTCGAATGTTTACAAAGAAAGTACCCAGGGAGTAAACTCATTTCCCGAACGATTTTTTAAATTATTTTTTCACCACTAAAACGCATGAGACTTGTATTTTTCAAAAGTGTTTTCATTTTTGATGAGACGCTGAATTAAAGAAGTTTAATTGCCGGCAAACAAAAACCCGCGATTTCCCGTAAATCCCGGGCTCCGCCCGTATAGTTGAATGTATATAAAGAAAGTACCCAGGGAGTAAACTGATTTCCCGAACGATTTTTCAAATTATTTTTGCACCACTAGAACGAATGAGACTTGTAGTTTTCAAAAATGATTTCATTTTTGATGAGACGCTGAATAAAAGAAGTTTAATCGCCGGCAAACGAAAACCTGCGATTTCCCGTAAATCTTGGACTCGGCCCGTATAGTCAAAAGTATACAAACAAAGTACCCAGGGAGTAAACTCATTTCCCGATCGATTTTTTATATTATTATTTCACCCCTAAAGCCCATGAGACTTGTAGTTTTTAAAAATGTTTTCATTTTTGATGAGACGCTGAATAAAAGGAGTTTAATCGCCGGCAAACGAAAACCCGCCATTTCCCGTAAACCCCGGACTTGGTCCGTATAGTCAAAAGTATACAAAGAAAGTAACCAGGGATTAAACTCATTTCCCGAACGATTTTTTGAATTATTTTTTCACCACTAAAACGCATGAGACTTGTAGTTTTCAAAAATGTTTTCTTTTTGATGAGACGTTGAATAAAAGAAGTTTAATCGCCGGCAAACGAAAACCCGCCATTTCCCGTAAACCCCGGACTCGGCCCGTATAGTCAAAAGTATACAAAGAAAGTACCCAGGGAGTAAACTCATTTCCAGAACGATTTTTTAAATTATCTTTTCACCACTAAATCGCATGAGACTTGTAGTTTTCAAAAATGTTTTCATTTTTGATGGGACGCTGAATAAAAGAAGTTTAATCGCCGGCAAACGAAAATCCGCGATTTCCCGTAAATCCCGGACTCGGCCCGTATAGTCAAAAGTATACAAAGAAAGTACCCAGGGAGTAAACTCATTTCCCGAACGATTTTTTAAATTATTTTTTCACCACTAAAACGCATGAGACTTGTAGTTTTCAAAAATGTTTTCTTTTTGATGGGACGCTGAATAAAAGAAGTTTAATCGCCGGCAAACGAAAACCCGCGATTTCCCGTAAATCCCGGACTCGGCCCGTATAGGAAAAAGTATACAAAGAAAGTACGCAGGCAATAAACTCATTTCCCGAACGATTTAAATTATTTTTTCACCACTAAAACGCATGAGACTTGTAGTTTTCAAAAATGTTTTCATTTTTGATGAGACGCTTAATAAAAGAGGTTTAATCGCCGGCAAACGAAAACCCGAGATTTCCCGTAAATCCCGGGCTTGGCCCGCATAGTCGAATGTATACAAAGAAAGTACCCAGGGAGTAAACTAATTTCCCGAACGATTTTTTAAATTTTTTTTTCACCACTAAAACGCATGAGACTTGTAGTTTTTAAAAATGTTTTCATTTTTGATGAGACGCTAAATAAAAGAAGTTTAATCGCCGGCAAACGAAAACCCGCGACTTCCCGTAAATCCCGGACTCGGCCCGTATAGTCGAATGTATACAAAGAAAGTACCCTGTGAGTAAACTCATTTCCAAAACGATTTTTTAAAGTATCTTTTCACCACTAAAACGCATGAGACTTGTAGTTTTCAAAAATGTTTTCATTTTTGATGAGACGCTGAATAAAAGAAGTTTAATCGCCGGCAAACGAAAACCCGCCATTTCCCGTAAACCCCGGACTCGGCCTGTATAGTCAAAAGTATACAAAGAAAGTACCCAGGGAGTAAACTCATTTCCCGAACGATTTTTTATATTATTTTTTCACCACTAAAACGCATGAGACTTGTAGTTTTCAAAAATGTTTTCATTTTTGATGGGACGCTGAATAAAAGAAGTTTAATCGCCGGCAAACGAAAACCCGCGATTTCCCGTAAATCCCGGACTTGGCCCGTATAGTCAAAAGTATACAAAGAAAGTACCCAGGGAGTAAACTCATTTCTCAAACGATCTTTTAAATTATTTTTTCATCACTAAAAGGCATGAGACTTGTAGTTTTTAAAAATGGTTTCATTTTTGATGAGACGCTTAATAAAAGGATTTAATCGCCGGCAAACGAAAACCCGCGATTTCCCGTAAATCCCGGCCTTGCCCCGTATAGTTGAATGTATACAAAGAAAGTACCCAGGGATTAAACTCATTTCCCGAACGATTTTTTAATTTTTTTTTTCACCACTAAAACGCATGAGACTTGTAGTTTTTAAAAATGTTTTCATTTTTGATGAGACGCTGAATAAAAGAAGTTTAATCGCCGGCAAACGAAAACCCGCGACTTCCTGTAAATCCCGGACTCGACCCGTATAGTCGAATGTATACAAAGAAAGTACCCTGTGAGTAAACTCATTTCCAAAACGATTTTTTAAAGTATCTTTTCACCACTAAAACGCATGAGACTTGTAGTTTTCAAAAATGTTTTCATTTTTGATGAGACGCTGAATAAAAGAAGTTTAATCGCCGGCAAACGAAAACCCGCCATTTCCCGTAAACCCCGGACTCGGCCTGTATAGTCAAAAGTATACAAAGAAAGTACCCAGGGAGTAAACTCATTTCCCGAACGATTTTTTATATTATTTTTTCACCACTGAAACGCATGAGACTTGTAGTTTTCAAAAATGTTTTCATTTTTGAGGGGACGCTGAATAAAAGAAGTTTAATCGCCGGCAAACGAAAACCCGCGATTTCCCGTAAATCCCGGACTTGGCCCGTATAGTCAAAAGTATACAAAGAAAGTACCCAGGGAGTAAACTCATTTCTCAAACGATCTTTTAAATTATTTTTTCATCACTAAAAGGCATGAGACTTGTAGTTTTTAAAAATGGTTTCATTTTTGATGAGACGCTTAATAAAAGAGGTTTAATCGCCGGCAAACGAAAACCCGCGATTTCCCGTAAATCCCGGGCTTGGCCCGTATAGTTGAATGTATACAAAGAAAGTACCCAGGGAGTAAACTCATTTCCCGAACGATTTTTTAAATTTTTTTTCACCACTAAAACGCATGAGACTTGTAGTTTTCAAAAATGTTTTCATTTTTGATGACACGCTTAAGGAAAGAGGTTTAATCGCCGGCAAACGAAAACCCGCCATTTCCCGTAAATCCCGGGCTTGGCCCGTAGAGTCGAATGTATACAAAGAAAGTACCCTGTGAGTAAACTCATTTCCAGAACGATTTTGTAAATTATTTTTTCACCACTAAAACGCATAAGATTTGTAGGTTTCAAAAATGTTTTCATTTTTGATCCGACGTTGAATAAAAGAAGTTTAACCGCCGGCAAACGAAAACTCGCGATTTCCCGTAAATCCCGGGCTTGGCCCGTATAGTCAAAAGTATACAAAGAAAGTACCCAGGGAGTAAATTCATTTCCAAAACGATTTTTTAAAGTATCTTTTCATCACTAAAACGCATGAGACTTGTAGTTTTTAAAAATGTTTTCATTTTTAATGAGACGCTTAATGAAAGAGGTTTAATCGCCGGCAAACGAAAACCCGCGATTTCGCGTAAATCCCGGACTTGGCCCGTATAGTCAAAAGTATACAAAGAAAGTACCCAGGGAGTAAACTCATTTCTCAAACGATTTTTTAAATTATTTTTTCATCACTAAAAGGCATGAGACTTGTAGTTTTCAAAAATGGTTTCATTTTTGATGAGACGCTTAATAAAAGAGGTTTAATCGCCGGCAAACGAAAACCCGCGATTTCCCGTAAATCCCGGCCTTGCCCCGTATAGTTGAATGTATACAAAGAAAGTACCCAGGGATTAAACTCATTTCCCGTACGATTTTTTAATTTTTTTTTTCACCACTAAAACGCATGAGACTTTTAGTTTTCAAAAATGTTTTCATTTTTGATGACACGCTTAAGGAAAGAGGTTTAATCGCCGGCAAACGAAAACCCGCCATTTCCCGTAAATCCCGGGATTGGCCCGTATGGTCGAATGTATACAAAGAAAGTACCCTGTGAGCAAACTCATTTCCAGAACGATTTTGTAAATTATTTTTTCACCACTAAAACGCATGAGACTTGTAGTTTTCAAAAATGTTTTCATTTTTGATGAGACGCTTAATAAAAGAAGTTTAATCGCCGGCAAACAAAAATAGTTTTCAAAAATGTTTTCATTTTTGATGAGACGCTGAATAAAAGAAGTTTAATCGCCGGCAAATGAAAACCCGCGACTTCCCGTAAATCCCGGACTCGGCCCGTATAGTCAAAAGTATACAAAGAAAGTACCCAGGGAGTAAACTCATTTCCCAAACGATTTTTTAAATTATTTTTTCACCACTAAAACGCATGAGACTTGTAGTTTTCAGAAATGTTTTCATTTTTGATGAGACGCTTAATAAAAGTGGTTTAATCGCCGGCAAACGAAAACCCGCCATTTCCCGTAAATCCCGGGCTTGACCCGTATAGTCGAATGTTTACAAAGAAAGTACCCAGGGAGTAAACTCATTTCCCGAACGAATTTTTAAATTATTTTTTCACCACTAAAACGCATCAGACTTGTATTTTTCAAAAGTGTTTTCATTTTTGATGAGACGCTGAATTAAAGAAGTTTAATTGCCGGCAAACGAAAACCCGCGATTTCCCGTAAATCCCGGGCTTGGCCCGTACAGTAGAATGTATATAAAGAAAGTACCCAGGGAGTAAACTGATTTCCAGAATGATTTTACAAATTATTTTTGCACCACTAGAACGAATGAGACTTGTACTTTTCAAAAATGATTTCATTTTTGATGAGACGCTGAATAAAAGAAGTTTAATCGCCGGCAAACGAAAACCTGCGATTTCCCGTAAATCTTGGACTGGGCCCGAATAGTCAAAAGTATACAAACACAGTACCCAGGGAGTAAACTCATTTCTCGAACGATTTATTATATTACTATTTCACCCCTAAAGCCCATGAGACTTGTAGTTTTTAAAAATGTTTTCATTTTTGATGAGACGCTGAATAAAAGGGGTTTAATCGCCGGCAAACGAAAACCCGCCATTTCCCGTAAACCCCGGACTCGGTCCGTATAGTCAAAAGTATACGAAGAAAGTAACCAGGGAGTAAACTCATTTCCCGATCGATTTTTTAAATTATTTTTTCAAAACTAAAACGCATGAGACTTGTAGTTTTCAATATTGTTTTCATTTTTGATCCGACGCTGAATAAAAGAAGTTTAATCGCCGGCAAACGAAAACTCGCCATTTCCCGTAAACCCCGGACTCGGTCCGTATAGTCAAAAGTATACAAAGAAAGTAACCAGGGAGTAAACTCATTTCCCGATCGATTTTTTATATTATTATTTCACCCCTAAAGCCCATAAGACTTGTAGTTTTTAAAAATGTTTTCATTTTTAATGAGAAGCTGAATAAAAGGAGTTTAATCGCCGGCAAATGAAAACCCGCGACTTCCCGTAAATCCCCGACTCGGCCCGTATAGTCAAAAGTATACAAAGAAAGTACCCAGGGAGTAAACTCATTTTCCGAACGATTTTTTAAATTATTTTTTCACCACTAAAACGCATGAGACTTGTATTTTTCAAAAGTGTTTTCATTTTTGATGAGACGCTGAATTAAAGAAGTTTAATTGCCGGCAAACGAAAACCCGCGATTTCCCGTAAATCTTGGACTGGGCCCGTATAGTCAAATGTATACAAACAAAGTACCCAGTGAGTAAACACATTTCCCGAACGATTTTTTATATTATTATTTCACCCCTAAAGCCCATGAAACTTGTAGTTTTTAAAAATGTTTTCATTTTTGATGAGACGCTGAATAAAAGGAATTTAAGCGCCGGCAAACGAAAACCCGCCATTTCCCGTAAACCTCGGACTCGGTCCGTATAGTCAAAAGTATACAAAGAAAGTAACCAGGGAGTAAACTCATTTCCCGAACGATTTTTTAAATTATTTTTTCACCACTAAAACGCATGAGACTTGTAGTTTTCAAAAATGTTTTCATTTTTGATGAGACGCTGAATAAAAGAAGTTTAATCGCCGACAAACGAAAACCAGCGACTTCCCGTAAATCCCGGACTCGGCCCGTATAGTCAAAAGTATACAAAGAAAGTAACCAGGGAGTAAACTCATTTCCCGAACGATTTTTTTAAATTATTTTTTCACCACTAAAACGCATGAGACTTGTAGTTTTCAAAAATGTTTTCATTTTTGATGAGACGCTGAATAAAAGAAGTTTAATCGCCGGCAAACGAAAACCTGCGATTTCCCGTAAATCTTGGACTCGGCCCGTATAGTCAAATGTATACAAACAAAGTACCCAGGGAGTAAACTCATTTCCCGAACGATTTTTTATATTATTACTTCACCCCTAAAGCCCATGAGACTTGTAGTTTTTAAAAATGTTTTCATTTTTGATGAGACGCTGAATAAAAGGAATTTAAGAGCCGGCAAACGAAAACCCGCCATTTCCCGTAAACCCCGGACTCGGTCCGTATAGTCAAAAGTATACAAAGAAAGTAACCAGGGAGTAAACTCATTTCCCGAACGATTTTTTTAAATTATTTTTTCACCACTAAAACGCATGAGACTTGTAGTTTTCAAAAATGTTTTCATTTTTGATGAGACGCTGAATAAAAGAAGTTTAATCGCCGGCAAACGAAAACCTGCGATTTCCCGTAAATCTTGGACTCGGCCCGTATAGTCAAATGTATACAAACAAAGTACCCAGGGAGTAAACTCATTTCCCGAACGATTTTTTATATTATTACTTCACCCCTAAAGCCCATGAGACTTGTAGTTTTTAAAAATGTTTTCATTTTTGATGAGACGCTGAATAAAAGGAATTTAAGAGCCGGCAAACGAAAACCCGCCATTTCCCGTAAACCCCGGACTCGGTCCGTATAGTCAAAAGTATACAAAGAAAGTAACCAGGGAGTAAACTCATTTCCCGAACGATTTTTTTAAATTATTTTTTCACCACTAAAACGCATGAGACTTGTAGTTTTCAAAAATGTTTTCATTTTTGATGAGACGCTGAATAAAAGAAGTTTAATCGCCGGCAAACGAAAACCTGCGATTTCCCGTAAATCTTGGACTCGGCCCGTATAGTCAAATGTATACAAACAAAGTACCCAGGGAGTAAACTCATTTCCCGAACGATTTTTTATATTATTACTTCACCCCTAAAGCCCATGAGACTTGTAGTTTTTAAAAATGTTTTCATTTTTGATGAGACGCTGAATAAAAGGAATTTAAGAGCCGGCAAACGAAAACCCGCCATTTCCCGTAAACCCCGGACTCGGTCCGTATAGTCAAAAGTATACAAAGAAAGTAACCAGGGAGTAAACTCATTTCCCGAACGATTTTTTGAATTATTTTTTCACCACTAAAACGCATGAGACTTGTAGTTTTCAAAAATGTTTTCATTTTTGATGAGACGCTGAATAAAAGAAGTTTAATCGCCGGCAAACGAAAACCAGCGACTTCCCGTAAATCCCGGACTCGGCCCGTATAGTCAAAAGTATACGAAGAAAGTACCCAGGGAGTAAACTCATTTCCCGAACGATTTTTTAAATTATTTTTTCACCACTAAAACGCATGAGACTTGTAGGTTTCAAAAATGTTTTCATTTTTGATCCGACGCTGATTAAAAGAAGTTTAATCGCCGGCAAACGAAAACTCGCGATTTCCCGTAAATCCCGGGCTTGGCCGGTATAGTCAAAAGTATACAAAGAAAGTACCCAGGGAGTAAACTGATTTCCCGAACGATTTTTTAAATTATTTTTTCACCACAAAAACGCATGAGACTTGTAGTTTTCAAAAGTGTTTTCATTTTTGATAAGACGCTGAGTAAAAGAAGTTTTATCGCCGGCAAACGAAAACCCGCGATTTCCCGTAAATCCCGGGCTTGGCCCGTATAGTTGAATGTATATAAAGAAAGTACCCAGGGAGTAAACTCATTTCCAAAACGATTTTTTAAAGTATCTTTTCACCACTACAACGCATGAGACTGGTAGTTTTTAAAAATGTTTTCATTTTTAATGAGACGCTTAATGAAAGAGGTTTAATCGCCGGCAAACGAAAACCCGCCATTTCCCGTAAATCCCGGGATTGGCCCGTATGGTCGAATGTATATAAAGAAAGTACCCTGTGAGTAAACTCATTTCCAGAACGATTTTTTAAATTATCTTTTCACCACTAAAACGCATGAGACTTGTAGTTTTCAAAATTGTATTCATTTTTGATGAGACGCTGAATAAAAGAAGTTTAATCGCCGGCAAACAAAAACCTGCGATTTCCCGTAAATCCCGGACTCGGCCCGTATAGTCAAAAGTATACAAACAAAGTACCCAGGGAGTAAACTCATTTCCCGAACGATTTTTTATATTATTAATTCATCCCTAAAGCCCATGAGACTTGTAGTTTATAAAAATGTTTTCATTTTTGATGAGACGCTGAATAAAAGGAGTTTAATCGCCGGCAAACGAAAACCGGCCATTTCCCGTAAATCCCGGACTCGGCCCGTATAGTCAAAAGTATACGAAGAAAGTACCCAGGGAGTAAACTCATTTCCCGAACGATTTTTTAAATTATTTTTTCACCAATAAAACGCATGAGACTTGTAGGTTTCAAAAATGTTTTCATTTTTGATCCGACGCTGATTAAAAGAAGTTTAATCGCCGGCAAACGAAAACCAGCGACTTCCCGTAAATCCCGGACTCGGCCCGTATAGTCAAAAGTATACGAAGAAAGTACCCAGGGAGTAAACTCATTTCCCGAACGATTTTTTAAATTATTTTTTCACCACTAAAACGCATGAGACTTGTAGGTTTCAAAAATGTTTTCATTTTTGATCCGACGCTGATTAAAAGAAGTTTAATCGCCGGCAAACGAAAACTCGCGATTTCCCGTAAATCCCGGGCTTGGCCGGTATAGTCAAAAGTATACAAAGAAAGTACCCAGGGAGTAAACTGATTTCCCGAACGATTTTTTAAATTATTTTTTCACCACAAAAACGCATGAGACTTGTAGTTTTATTTTTGATGAGACGCTTAATAAAAGTGGTTTAATCGCCGGCAAACGAAAACCCGTGATTTCCCGTAAATCCCGGGCTTGGCCCGTATAGTCGAATGTATACAAAGAAATTACCCTGTGAGTAAACTCATTTCCAGAACGATTTTTTAAATTATCTTTTCACCACTAAAACGCATGAGACTTGTAGTTTTCAAAATTGTATTCATTTTTGATGAGACGCTGAATAAAAGAAGTTTAATCGCCGGCAAACAAAAACCTGCGATTTCCCGTAAATCCCGGACTCGGCCCGTATAGTCAAAAGTATACAAACAAAGTACCCAGGGAGTAAACTCATTTCCCGAACGATTTTTTATATTATTAATTCATCCCTAAAGCCCATGAGACTTGTAGTTTATAAAAATGTTTTCATTTTTGATGAGACGCTGAATAAAAGGAGTTTAATCGCCGGCAAACGAAAACCGGCCATTTCCCGTAAATCCCGGACTCGGCCCGTATAGTCAAAAGTATACGAAGAAAGTACCCAGGGAGTAAACTCATTTCCCGAACGATTTTTTAAATTATTTTTTCACCACTAAAACGCATGAGACTTGTAGGTTTCAAAAATGTTTTCATTTTTGATCCGACGCTGATTAAAAGAAGTTTAATCGCCGGCAAACGAAAACTCGCGATTTCCCGTAAATCCCGGGCTTGGCCGGTATAGTCAAAAGTATACAAAGAAAGTACCCAGGGAGTAAACTGATTTCCCGAACGATTTTTTAAATTATTTTTTCACCACTAAAACGCATGAGACTTGTAGTTTTCAAAAGTGTTTTCATTTTTGATAAGACGCTGAGTAAAAGAAGTTTTATCGCCGGCAAACGAAAACCCGCGATTTCCCGTAAATCCCGGGCTTGGCCCGTATAGTTGAATGTATATAAAGAAAGTACCCAGGGAGTAAACTCATTTCCAAAACGATTTTTTAAAGTATCTTTTCACCACTAAAACGCATGAGACTGGTAGTTTTTAAAAATGTTTTCATTTTTAATGAGACGCTTAATGAAAGAGGTTTAATCGCCGGCAAACGAAAACCCGCCATTTCCCGTAAATCCCGGGATTGGCCCGTATGGTCGAATGTATACAAAGAAAGTACCCTGTGAGTAAACTCATTTCCAGAACGATTTTTTAAATTATCTTTTCACCACTAAAACGCATGAGACTTGTAGTTTTCAAAATTGTATTCATTTTTGATGAGACGCTGAATAAAAGAAGTTTAATCGCCGGCAAACAAAAACCTGCGATTTCCCGTAAATCCCGGACTCGGCCCGTATAGTCAAAAGTATACAAACAAAGTACCCAGGGAGTAAACTCATTTCCCGAACGATTTTTTATATTATTAATTCATCCCTAAAGCCCATGAGACTTGTAGTTTATAAAAATGTTTTCATTTTTGATGAGACGCTGAATAAAAGGAGTTTAATCGCCGGCAAACGAAAACCGGCCATTTCCCGTAAATCCCGGACTCGGCCCGTATAGTCAAAAGTATACGAAGACAGTACCCAGGGAGTAAACTGATTTCCCGAACGATTTTTTAAATTATTTTTTCACCACAAAAACGCATGAGACTTGTAGTTTTCAAAAGTGTTTTCATTTTTGATAAGACGCTGAGTAAAAGAAGTTTTATCGCCGGCAAACGAAAACCCGCGATTTCCCGTAAATCCCGGGCTTGGCCCGTATAGTTGAATGTATATAAAGAAAGTACCCAGGGAGTAAACTCATTTCCAAAACGATTTTTTAAAGTATCTTTTCACCACTACAACGCATGAGACTGGTAGTTTTTAAAAATGTTTTCATTTTTAATGAGACGCTTAATGAAAGAGGTTTAATCGCCGGCAAACGAAAACCCGCCATTTCCCGTAAATCCCGGGATTGGCCCGTATGGTCGAATGTATATAAAGAAAGTACCCTGTGAGTAAACTCATTTCCAGAACGATTTTTTAAATTATCTTTTCACCACTAAAACGCATGAGACTTGTAGTTTTCAAAATTGTATTCATTTTTGATGAGACGCTGAATAAAAGAAGTTTAATCGCCGGCAAACAAAAACCTGCGATTTCCCGTAAATCCCGGACTCGGCCCGTATAGTCAAAAGTATACAAACAAAGTACCCAGGGAGTAAACTCATTTCCCGAACGATTTTTTATATTATTAATTCATCCCTAAAGCCCATGAGACTTGTAGTTTATAAAAATGTTTTCATTTTTGATGAGACGCTGAATAAAAGGAGTTTAATCGCCGGCAAACGAAAACCGGCCATTTCCCGTAAATCCCGGACTCGGCCCGTATAGTCAAAAGTATACGAAGAAAGTACCCAGGGAGTAAACTCATTTCCCGAACGATTTTTTAAATTATTTTTTCACCAATAAAACGCATGAGACTTGTAGGTTTCAAAAATGTTTTCATTTTTGATCCGACGCTGATTAAAAGAAGTTTAATCGCCGGCAAACGAAAACCAGCGACTTCCCGTAAATCCCGGACTCGGCCCGTATAGTCAAAAGTATACGAAGAAAGTACCCAGGGAGTAAACTCATTTCCCGAACGATTTTTTAAATTATTTTTTCACCACTAAAACGCATGAGACTTGTAGGTTTCAAAAATGTTTTCATTTTTGATCCGACGCTGATTAAAAGAAGTTTAATCGCCGGCAAACGAAAACTCGCGATTTCCCGTAAATCCCGGGCTTGGCCGGTATAGTCAAAAGTATACAAAGAAAGTACCCAGGGAGTAAACTGATTTCCCGAACGATTTTTTAAATTATTTTTTCACCACAAAAACGCATGAGACTTGTAGTTTTATTTTTGATGAGACGCTTAATAAAAGTGGTTTAATCGCCGGCAAACGAAAACCCGTGATTTCCCGTAAATCCCGGGCTTGGCCCGTATAGTCGAATGTATACAAAGAAATTACCCTGTGAGTAAACTCATTTCCAGAACGATTTTTTAAATTATCTTTTCACCACTAAAACGCATGAGACTTGTAGTTTTCAAAATTGTATTCATTTTTGATGAGACGCTGAATAAAAGAAGTTTAATCGCCGGCAAACAAAAACCTGCGATTTCCCGTAAATCCCGGACTCGGCCCGTATAGTCAAAAGTATACAAACAAAGTACCCAGGGAGTAAACTCATTTCCCGAACGATTTTTTATATTATTAATTCATCCCTAAAGCCCATGAGACTTGTAGTTTATAAAAATGTTTTCATTTTTGATGAGACGCTGAATAAAAGGAGTTTAATCGCCGGCAAACGAAAACCGGCCATTTCCCGTAAATCCCGGACTCGGCCCGTATAGTCAAAAGTATACGAAGAAAGTACCCAGGGAGTAAACTCATTTCCCGAACGATTTTTTAAATTATTTTTTCACCACTAAAACGCATGAGACTTGTAGGTTTCAAAAATGTTTTCATTTTTGATCCGACGCTGATTAAAAGAAGTTTAATCGCCGGCAAACGAAAACTCGCGATTTCCCGTAAATCCCGGGCTTGGCCGGTATAGTCAAAAGTATACAAAGAAAGTACCCAGGGAGTAAACTGATTTCCCGAACGATTTTTTAAATTATTTTTTCACCACTAAAACGCATGAGACTTGTAGTTTTCAAAAGTGTTTTCATTTTTGATAAGACGCTGAGTAAAAGAAGTTTTATCGCCGGCAAACGAAAACCCGCGATTTCCCGTAAATCCCGGGCTTGGCCCGTATAGTTGAATGTATATAAAGAAAGTACCCAGGGAGTAAACTCATTTCCAAAACGATTTTTTAAAGTATCTTTTCACCACTAAAACGCATGAGACTGGTAGTTTTTAAAAATGTTTTCATTTTTAATGAGACGCTTAATGAAAGAGGTTTAATCGCCGGCAAACGAAAACCCGCCATTTCCCGTAAATCCCGGGATTGGCCCGTATGGTCGAATGTATACAAAGAAAGTACCCTGTGAGTAAACTCATTTCCAGAACGATTTTTTAAATTATCTTTTCACCACTAAAACGCATGAGACTTGTAGTTTTCAAAATTGTATTCATTTTTGATGAGACGCTGAATAAAAGAAGTTTAATCGCCGGCAAACAAAAACCTGCGATTTCCCGTAAATCCCGGACTCGGCCCGTATAGTCAAAAGTATACAAACAAAGTACCCAGGGAGTAAACTCATTTCCCGAACGATTTTTTATATTATTAATTCATCCCTAAAGCCCATGAGACTTGTAGTTTATAAAAATGTTTTCATTTTTGATGAGACGCTGAATAAAAGGAGTTTAATCGCCGGCAAACGAAAACCGGCCATTTCCCGTAAATCCCGGACTCGGCCCGTATAGTCAAAAGTATACGAAGACAGTACCCAGGGAGTAAACTCATTTCCCGAACGATTTTTTAAATTATTTTTTCACCACTAAAACGCATGAGACTTGTAGGTTTCAAAAATGTTTTCATTTTTGATCCGACGCTGATTAAAAGAAGTTTAATCGCCGGCAAACGAAAACTCGCGATTTCCCGTAAATCCCGGGCTTGGCCGGTATAGTCAAAAGTATACAAAGAAAGTACCCAGGGAGTAAACTGATTTCCCGAACGATTTTTTAAATTATTTTTTCACCACTAAAACGCATGAGACTTGTAGTTTTCAAAAGTGTTTTCATTTTTGATAAGACGCTGAGTAAAAGAAGTTTTATCGCCGGCAAACGAAAACCCGCGATTTCCCGTAAATCCCGGGCTTGGCCCGTATAGTTGAATGTATATAAAGAAAGTACCCAGGGAGTAAACTCATTTCCAAAACGATTTTTTAAAGTATCTTTTCACCACTAAAACGCATGAGACTGGTAGTTTTTAAAAATGTTTTCATTTTTAATGAGACGCTTAATGAAAGAGGTTTAATCGCCGGCAAACGAAAACCCGCCATTTCCCGTAAATCCCGGGATTGGCCCGTATGGTCGAATGTATACAAAGAAAGTACCCTGTGAGTAAACTCATTTCCAGAACGATTTTTTAAATTATCTTTTCACCACTAAAACGCATGAGACTTGTAGTTTTCAAAATTGTATTCATTTTTGATGAGACGCTGAATAAAAGAAGTTTAATCGCCGGCAAACAAAAACCTGCGATTTCCCGTAAATCCCGGACTCGGCCCGTATAGTCAAAAGTATACAAACAAAGTACCCAGGTAGTAAACTCATTTCCCGAACGATTTTTTATATTATTATTTCATCCCTAAAGCCCATGAGACTTGTAGTTTATAAAAATGTTTTCATTTTTGATGAGACGCTGAATAAAAGGAGTTTAATCGCCGGCAAACGAAAACCCGCCATTTCCCGTAAACCCCGGACTCGGTCCGTATAGTCAAAAGTATACAAACAAAGTACCCAGGGAGTAAACTCATTTCCCGAACGATTCTTTATATTATTATTTCATCCCTAAAGCCCATGAGACTTGTAGTTTATAAAAATGTTTTCATTTTTGATGAGACGCTGAATAAAAGGAGTTTAATCGCCGGCAAACGAAAACCTGCCATTTCCCGTAAACCCCGGACTCGGCCCGTATAGTCAAAAGTATACGAAGACAGTACCCAGGGAGTAAACTCATTTCCCGAACGGTTTTTTAAATTATTTTTTCACCACTAAAACGCATGAGACTTGTAGGTTTCAAAAATGTTTTCATTTTTGATCCGACGCTGATTAAAAGAAGTTTAATCGCCGGCAAACGAAAACTCGCGATTTCCCGTAAATCCCGGGCTTGGCCGGTATAGTCAAAAGTATACAAAGAAAGTACCCAGGGAGTAAACTGATTTCCCGAACGATTTTTTAAATTATTTTTTCACCACTAAAACGCATGAGACTTGTAGTTTTCAAAAGTGTTTTCATTTTTGATAAGACGCTGAGTAAAAGAAGTTTTATCGCCGGCAAACGAAAACCCGCGATTTCCCGTAAATCCCGGGCTTGGCCCGTATAGTTGAATGTATATAAAGAAAGTACCCAGGGAGTAAACTCATTTCCAAAACGATTTTTTAAAGTATCTTTTCACCACTAAAACGCATGAGACTGGTAGTTTTTAAAAATGTTTTCATTTTTAATGAGACGCTTAATGAAAGAGGTTTAATCGCCGGCAAACGAAAACCCGCCATTTCCCGTAAATCCCGGGATTGGCCCGTATGGTCGAATGTATACAAAGAAAGTACCCTGTGAGTAAACTCATTTCCAGAACGATTTTTTAAATTATCTTTTCACCACTAAAACGCATGAGACTTGTAGTTTTCAAAATTGTATTCATTTTTGATGAGACGCTGAATAAAAGAAGTTTAATCGCCGGCAAACAAAAACCTGCGATTTCCCGTAAATCCCGGACTCGGCCCGTATAGTCAAAAGTATACAAACAAAGTACCCAGGTAGTAAACTCATTTCCCGAACGATTTTTTATATTATTATTTCATCCCTAAAGCCCATGAGACTTGTAGTTTATAAAAATGTTTTCATTTTTGATGAGACGCTGAATAAAAGGAGTTTAATCGCCGGCAAACGAAAACCCGCCATTTCCCGTAAACCCCGGACTCGGTCCGTATAGTCAAAAGTATACAAACAAAGTACCCAGGGAGTAAACTCATTTCCCGAACGATTCTTTATATTATTATTTCATCCCTAAAGCCCATGAGACTTGTAGTTTATAAAAATGTTTTCATTTTTGATGAGACGCTGAATAAAAGGAGTTTAATCGCCGGCAAACGAAAACCTGCCATTTTCCGTAAACCCCGGACTCGGTCCGTATAGTCAAAAGTATACAAAGAAAGTAACCAGGGAGTAAACTCATTTCCCGAACGAATTTTTAAATTATTTTTTCACCACTAAAACGCATGAGACTTGCAGTTTTTAAAAATGTTTTTATTTTTGATGAGACGCTGAATAAAAAAAGTTTAATCGCCGGCAAATGAAAACCAGCGACTTCCCGTAAATCCCGGACTCGGCCCGTATAGTCAAAAGTATACAAAGAAGGTACCCAGGGAGTAAACTCATTTCCCGAACGATTTTTTAAATTATTTTTCCACCACTAAAACGCATGAGACTTGTAGTTTTTAGAAATGTTTTCATTTTTGATGAGACACTTAATAAAAGTGGTTTAATCGCCGGCAAACGAAAACCCGCGATTTCCCGTAAATCCCGGGCTTGGCCCGTATAGTCGAATGTTTACAAAGAAAGTACCCAGGGAGTAAACTCATTTCCCGAACGATTTTTTAAATTATTTTTTCACCACTAAAACGCATGAGACTTGTATTTTTCGAAAGTGTTTTCATTTTTGATGAGACGCTGAATTAAAGAAGTTTAATTGCCGGCAAACAAAAACCCGCGATTTCCCGTAAATCCCGGGCTTCGCCCGTATAGTTGAATGTATATAAAGAAAGTACCCAGGGAGTAAACTGATTTCCCGAACGATTTTTCAAATTATTTTTGCACGACTAGAACGAATGAGACTTGTAGTTTTCAAAAATGATTTCATTTTTGATGAGACGCTGAATAAAAGAAGTTTAATCGCCGGCAAACGAAAACCTGCGATTTCCCGTAAATCTTGGACTCGGCCCGTATAGTCAAAAGTATACAAACAAAGTACCCAGGGAGTAAACTCATTTCCCGATCGATTTTTTATATTATTATTTCACCCCTAAAGCCCATGAGACTTGTAGTTTTTAAAAATGTTTTCATTTTTGATGAGACGCTGAATAAAAGGAGTTTACTCGCCGGCAAACGAAAACCCGCCATTTCCCGTAAACCCCGGACTCGGTCCGTATAGTCAAAAGTATACAAAGAAAGTAAGCAGGGATTAAACTCATTTCCCGAACGATTTTTTGAATTATTTTTTCATCACTAAAACGCATGAGACTTGTAGTTTTCAAAAATGTTTTCATTTTTGATGAGACGCTGAATAAAAGAAGTTTAATCGCCGGCAAACGAAAACCCGCGACTTCCCGTAAATCCCGGACTCGGCCCGTATAGTCAAAAGTATACAAAGAAAGTACCCAGGGAGTAAACTCATTTCCCAAACGATTTTTTAAATTAATTTTTCACCACTAAATCGCATGAGACTTGTAGTTTTCAGAAATGTTTTCATTTTTGATGAGACGCTTAATAAAAGTGGTTTAATCGCCGGCAAACGAAAACCCGCGATTTCCCGTAAATCCCGGGCTTGGCCCGTATAGTCGAATGTATACAAAGAAAGTACCCTGTGAGTAAACTCATTTCCAGAACGATTTTTTAGATTATTTTTTCACCACTAAAACGCATAAGACTTGTAGTTTTCAAAAATCTTTTTATTTTTGATGAGACGCTGAATAAAAGAAGTTTAATCGCCGGCAAACGAAAACCCGCGATTTCCCGTAAATCCCGGGCTTGGCCCGTATAGTCAAAAGTATACAAAGAAAGTACCCAGGGAGTAAACTCGTTTCCCGAACGATTTTTTAAATTATTTTTTCACCACTAAAACGCATGTGACTTGCAGTTTTCAGAAATGTTTTCATTTTTGATGAGACGCTTAATAAAAGTGGTTTAATGGCCGGCGAACGAAAACCCGCGATTTCCCGTAAATCCCGGGCTTGGCCCGTATAGTCGAATGTATACAAAGAAAGTACCCTGTGAGTAAACTCATTTCCAGAACGATTTTTTAGATTATTTTTTCACCACTAAAACGCATAAGACTTGTAGTTTTCAAAAATCTTTTCATTTTTGATGAGACGCTGAATAAAAGAAGTTTAATCGCCGGCAAACGAAAACCCGCGATTTCCCGTAAATCCCGGGCTTGGCCCGTATAGTCAAAAGTATACAAAGAAAGTACCCAGGGAGTAAACTCATTTCCCGAACGATTTTTTAAATTATTTTTTCACCACTAAAACGCATGAGACTTGTATTTTTCAAAAGTGTTTTCATTTTTGATGAGACGCTGAATTAAAGAAGTTTAATCGCCGGCGAACGAAAACCCGCGATTTCCCGTAAATCCCGGGCTTGGCCCGTATAGTCGAATGTTTACAAAGAAAGTACCCAGGGAGTAAACTCATTTCCTGAACGATTTTTTAAATTATTTTTTTACCACTAAAACGCATGAGACTTGTATTTTTCAAAAGTGTTTTCATTTTTGATGAGACGCTGAATTAAAGAAGTTTAATTGCCGGCGAACAAAAACTCGCGATTTCCCGTAAATCCCGGGCTTCGCCTGTATAGTTGAATGTATATAAAGAAAGTACCCAGGGAGTAAACTGATTTCCCGAACGATTTTTCAAATTATTTTTGCACCACTAGAACGAATGAGACTTGTAGTTTTCAAAAATGATTTCATTTTTGATGAGACGCTGAATAAAAGGAGTTTAATCGCCGGCAAACGAAAACCCGCCATTTCCCGTAAACCCCGGACTCGGTCCGTATAGTCAAAAGTATACAAAGAAAGTAACCAGGGATTAAACTCATTTCCCGAACGATTTTTTGAATTATTTTTTCAAAACTAAAACGCATGAGACTTGTAGTTTTCAAAAATGTTTTTATTTTTGATGAGACGCTGAATAAAAGAAGTTTAATCGCCGGCAAACGAAAACCCGCGACTTCCCGTAAATCCCGGGCTTGGCCCGTATAGTTGAATGTTTATAAAGAAAGTACCCAGGGAGTAAACTGATTTCCCGAACGATTTTTCAAATTATTTTTGCACCACTAGAACGAATGAGACTTGTAGTTTTCAAAAATGTTTTCATTTTTAATGAGACGCTTAATGAAAGAGTTTTAATCGCCGGCAAACGAAAACCCGCGATTTCCCGTAAATCCCGGGCTTGTCCCGTATAGTCGAATGTATACAAAGAAAGTGCCCTGTGAGTAAAGTCATTTCCAGAACGATTTTTTAAATTATTTTTCCACCACTAAAACGCATGAGACTTGTAGTTTTCAGAAATGTTTTCATTTTTTATGAGACGCTGAATAAAAGTGGTTTAATCGCCGGCAAACGAAAACCCGTGATTTCCCGTAAATCCCGGGCTTGGTCCGTATAGTCAAAAGTATACAAAGAAAGTAACCAGGGAGTAAACTCATTTCCAAAACGATATTTTAAATTTTCTTTTCACCACTAAAACGCATGAGAATTGTAGTTTTCAAAAGTGTTTTCATTTTTGATGAGACGCTGAATTAAAGAAGTTTAATTGCCGGCGAACAAAAACTCGCGATTTCCCGTAAATCCCGGGCTTCGCCTGTATAGTTGAATGTATATAAAGAAAGTACCCAGGGAGTAAACTGATTTCCCGAACGATTTTTCAAATTATTTTTGCACCACTAGAACGAATGAGACTTGTAGTTTTCAAAAATGATTTCATTTTTGATGAGACCCTGAATAAAAGAAGTTTAATCGCCGGCAAACGAAAACCTGCGATTTCCCGTAAATCTTGGACTCCGCCCGTATAGTCAAAAGTATACAAACAAAGTACCCAGGGAGTAAACTCATTTCCCGATCGATTTTTTATATTATTTCTTCACCCCTAAAGCCCATGAGACTTGTAGTTTTTAAAAATGTTTTCATTTTTGATGAGACGCTGAATAAAAGGAGTTTAATCGCCGGCAAACGAAAACCCGCCATTTCCCGTAAACCCCGGACTCGGTCCGTATAGTCAAAAGTATACAAAGAAAGTAACCAGGGATTAAACTCATTTCCCGAACGATTTTTTGAATTATTTTTTCAAAACTAAAACGCATGAGACTTGTAGTTTTCAAAAATGTTTTTATTTTTGATGAGACGCTGAATAAAAGAAGTTTAATCGCCGGCAAACGAAAACCCGCGACTTCCCGTAAATCCCGGGCTTGGCCCGTATAGTTGAATGTATATAAAGAAAGTACCCAGGGAGTAAACTGATTTCCCGAACGATTTTTCAAATTATTTTTGCACCACTAGAACGAATGAGACTTGTAGTTTTCAAAAATGTTTTCATTTTTAATGAGACGCTTAATGAAAGAGTTTTAATCGCCGGCAAACGAAAACCCGCGATTTCCCGTAAATCCCGGGCTTGTCCCGTATAGTCGAATGTATACAAAGAAAGTGCCCTGTGAGTAAAGTCATTTCCAGAACGATTTTTTAAATTATTTTTCCACCACTAAAACGCATGAGACTTGTAGTTTTCAGAAATGTTTTCATTTTTGATGAGACGCTGAATAAAAGTGGTTTAATCGCCGGCAAACGAAAACCCGCGATTTCCCGTAAATCCCGGGCTTGTCCCGTATAGTCAAAAGTATACAAAGAAAGTAACCAGGGAGTAAACTCATTTCCAAAACGATATTTTAAATTTTCTTTTCACCACTAAAACGCATGAGAATTGTAGTTTTCAAAAATGTTTTCATTTTTGATGAGAAGCGGAATAAAAGAAGTTTAATCGCCGGCAAACGAAAACCCGCCATTTCCCGTAAACCCGGGAATCGGCCCGTATAGTCAAAAGTATACAAAGAAAGTACCCAGGGAGTAAACTTATTTCCCGAACGATTTTTTATTCTATTTTTTCACCACTAAAACGCATGAGACTTGTAGTTTTCAAAAATGTTTTCATTTTTGATAGGACGCTGAATAAAAGAAGTTTAATCGCCGGCAAACGAAAACCCGCGATTTCCCGTAAATCCCGGACTCGGCCCGTATAGTCAAAAGTATACAAAGAAAGTACCCAGGGAGTAAACTCATTTCCCGAACGATTTTTTAAATTTTTTTTTCACCACTAAAACGCATGAGACTTGTAGTTTTCAAAAATGTTTTCATTTTTCATGAGACGCTCAATGAAAGAGGTTTAATCGCCGTCAAACGAAAACCCGCGATTTCCCGTAAATTCCGGGCTTGGCCCGTATAGTCGAATGTATACAAAGAAAGTACCCTGTGAGTAAACTCATTTCCAGAACGATTTTTTAAATTATTTTTTCACCCCTAAAACGCATAAGACTTGTAGTTTTCAAAAATGTTTTCATTTTTGATGAGACGCTGAATAAAAGAAGTTTAATCGCCGGCAAACGAAAAACCGCGATTTTCCGTAAATCCCGGGCTTGGCCCGTATAGTCAAAAGTATACAAAGAAAGTACCCAGGGAGTAAACTCATTTCCCGAACGATTTTTTAAATTATTTTTTCACCACTAAAACGCATGAGACTTGTATTTTTCAAAAGAGTTTTCATTTTTGATGAGGCGCTGAATTAAAGAAGTTTAATCGCCGGCAAACGAAAACCCGCGATTTCCCGTAAATCCCGGGCTTGGCCCGTTTAGTTGAATGTATATAAAGAAAGTACCCAGGGAGTAAACTGATTTCCCGAACGATTTTTTAAATTATTTTTGCACCACTAGAACGAATGAGACTTGTAGTTTTCAAAAATGTTTTCATTTTTGATGAGACGCTGAATAAAAGAAGTTTAATTGCCGGCAAACGAAAACCCGCGACTTCCCGTAAATCCCGGGCTTGGCCCGTATAATCAAAAGTATACAAAGAAAGTACCCAGGGAGTAAACTCACTTCCCGAACGATTTTTTAAATTATTTTTTCACCACTAAAACGCATGAGACTTGTATTTTTCAAAAGTGTTTTCATTTTTGATGAGACGCTGAATTAAAGAAGTTTAATCGCCGGCAAACGAAAACCCGCGATTTCCCGTAAATCCCGGGCTTGGCCCGTATAGTTGAATGTATATAAAGAAAGTACCCAGGGAGTAAACTGATTTCCCGAACGATTTTTCAAATTATTTTTGCACCACTAGAACGAATGAGACTTGTAGTTTTCAAAAATGTTTTCATTTTTAATGAGACGCTTGATGAAATAATTTTAATCGCCGGTAAACGAAAACCCGCGATTTCCCGTAAATCCCGGGCTTTTCCCGTATAGTCGAATGTATACAAAGAAAGTGCCCTGTGAGTAAAGTCATTTCCAGAACGATTTTTTAAATTATTTTTCCACCACTAAAACGCATGAGACTTGTAGTTTTCAGAAATGTTTTCATTTTTGATGAGACGCTGAATAAAAGTGGTTTAATCGCCGGCAAACGAAAACCCGTGATTTCCCGTAAATCCCGGGCTTGGTCCGTATAGTCAAAAGTATACAAAGAGGGTAACCAGGGAGTAAACTCATTTCCAAAACGATATTTTAAATTTTCTTTTCACCACTAAAACGCATGAGAATTGTAGTTTTCAAAAATGTTTTCATTTTTGATGAGACGCTGAATAAAAGAAGTTTAATCGCCGGCAAACGAAAACCCGCCATTTCCCGTAAACCCGGGATTCGGCCCGTATAGTCAAAAGTATACGAAGAAAGTACCCAGGGAGTAAACTGATTTCCCGAACGATTTTTCAAATTATTTTTGCACCACTAGAACGAATGAGACTTGTAGTTTTCAGAAATGTTTTCATTTTTGATGAGACGCTGAATAAAAGTGGTTTAATCGCCGGCAAACGAAAACCCGTGATTTCCCGTAAATCCCGGGCTTGGTCCGTATAGTCAAAATTATACAAAGAAAGTAACCAGGGAGTAAACTCATTTCCAAAACGATATTTTAAATTTTCTTTTCACCACTAAAACGCATGAGACTTGTATTTTTCAAAAGTGTTTTCATTTTTGATGAGACGCTGAATTAAAGAAGTTTAATCGCCGGCAAACGAAAACCCGCGATTTCCCGTAAATCCCGGGCTTGGCCCGTATAGTTGAATGTATATAAAGAAAGTACCCAGGGAGTAAACTGATTTCCCGAACGATTTTTCAAATTATTTTTGCACCACTAGAACGAATGAGACTTGTAGTTTTCCAAAATGTTTTCATTTTTAATGAGACGCTTGATGAAAGAATTTTAATCGCCGGTAAACGAAAACCCGCGATTTCCCGTAAATCCCGGGCTTTTCCCGTATAGTCGAATGTATACAAAGAAAGTGCCCTGTGAGTAAAGTCATTTCCAGAACGATTTTTTAAATTATTTTTCCACCACTAAAACGCATGAGACTTGTAGTTTTCAGAAATGTTTTCATTTTTGATGAGACGCTGAATAAAAGTGGTTTAATCGCCGGCAAACGAAAAACCGTGATTTCCCGTAAATCCCGGGCTTGGTCCGTATAGTCAAAAGTATACAAAGAGGGTAACCAGGGAGTAAACTCATTTCCAAAACGATATTTTAAATTTTCTTTTCACCACTAAAACGCATGAGAATTGTAGTTTTCAAAAATGTTTTCATTTTTGATGAGACGCTGAATAAAAGAAGTTTAATCGCCGGCAAACGAAAACCCGCCATTTCCCGTAAACTCGGGATTCGGCCCGTATAGTCAAAAGTATACGAAGAAAGTACCCAGGGAGTAAACTTATTTCCCGAACGATTTTTTATATTATTTTTTCACCATTAAAACGCATGAGACTTGTAGTTTTCAAAAATGTTTTCATTTTTGATAGGACGCTGAATAAAAGAAGTTTAATCGCCGGCAAACGAAAACCCGCGATTTCCCGTAAATCCCGGACTCGGCCCGTATAGTTAAAAGTATACAAAGAAAGTACCCAGGGAGTAAACTCATTTCCCGATCGATTTTTTATATTATTATTTCACCCCTAAAGCCCATGAGACTTGTAGTTTTTAAAAATGTTTTCATTTTTGATGAGACGCTGAATAAAAGGAGTTTAATCGCCGGCAAACGAAAACCCGCCATTTCCCGTAAACCCCGGACTCGGTCCGTATAGTCAAAAGTATACAAAGAAAGTAACCAGGGATTAAACTCATTTCCCGAACGATTTTTTGAATTATTTTTTCACCACTAAAACGCATGAGACTTGTAGTTTTCAAAAATGTTTTCATTTTTGATGAGACGCTGAATAAAAGAAGTTTAATCGCCGGCAAACGAAAACCCGCGACTTCCCGTAAATCCCGGGCTTGGCCCGTATAGTCAAAAGTATACAAAGAAAGTACCCAGGGAGTAAACTCATTTCCCGAACGATTTTTTAAATTATTTTTTCACCACTAAAACGCATGAGACTTGTATTTTTCAAAAGTGTTTTCATTTTTGATGAGACGCTGAATTAAAGAAGTTTAATCGCCGGCAAACGAAAACCCGCGATTTCCCGTAAATCCCGGGCTTGGCCCGTGTAGTTGAATGTATATAAAGAAAGTACCCAGGGAGTAAACTGATTTCCCGAACGATTTTTCAAATTATTTTTGCACCACTAGAACGAATGAGACTTGTAGTTTTCAAAAATGTTTTCATTTTTAATGAGACGCTTAATGAAAGAGTTTTAATCGCCGGCAAACGAAAACCCGCGATTTCCCGTAAATCCCGGGCTTGTCCCGTATAGTCGAATGTATACAAAGAAAGTGCCCTGTGAGTAAAGTCATTTCCAGAACGATTTTTTAAACTATTTTTCCACCACTAAAACGCATGAGACTTGTAGTTTTCAGAAATGTTTTCATTTTTGATGAGACGCTGAATAAAAGTGGTTTAATCGCCGGCAAACGAAAACCCGTGATTTCCCGTAAATCCCGGGCTTGGTCCGTATAGTCAAAAGTATACAAAGAAAGTAACCAGGGAGTAAACTCATTTCCAAAACGATATTATAAATTTTTTTTTCACCACTAAAACGCATGAGAATTGTTGTTTTCAAAAATGTTTTCATTTTTGATGAGACGCGGAATAAAAGAAGTTTAATCGCCGGCAAACGAAAACCCGCCATTTCCCGTAAACCCAGGAATCGGCCCGTATAGTCAAAAGTATACAAAGAAAGTACCCAGGGAGTAAACTTATTTCCCGAACGATTTTTTATATTATTTTTTCACCACTAAAACGCATGAGACTTGTAGTTTTTAAAAATGTTTTCATTTTTGATAGGACGCTGAATAAAAGAAGTTTAATCGCCGGCAAACGAAAACCCGCGATATCCCGTAAATCCCGGACTCGGCCCGTATAGTCAAAAGTATACAAAGAAAGTACCCAGGGAGTAAACTCATTTCCCGAACGATTTTTTAAATTATTTTTTCACCACTAAAACGCATGAGACTTGTAGTTTTCAAAAATGTTTTCATTTTTCATGAGACGCTCAATGAAAGAGGTTTAATCGCCGGCAAACGAAAACCCGCGATTTCCCGTAAATCCCGGGCTTGGCCCGTATAGTTGAATGTATACAAAGAAAGTACCCTGTCAGTAAACTCATTTCCAGAACGATTTTTTAAATTATTTTTTCACCCCTAAAACGCATAAGACTTGTAGTTTTCAAAAATGTTTTCATTTTTGATGAGACGCTGAATAAAAGAAGTTTAATCGCCGGCAAACGAAAAACCGCGATTTCCCGTAAATCCCGGGCTTGGCCCGTATAGTCAAAAGTATACAAAGAAAGTACCCAGGGAGTAAACTCATTTCCCGAACGATTTTTTAAATTATTTTTTCACCACTAAAACGCATGAGACTTGTATTTTTCAAAAGTGTTTTCATTTTTGATGAGACGCTGAATAAAAGAAGTTTAATCGCCGGCAAACGAAAACCCGCGATTTCCCGTAAATCCCGGGCTTGGCCCGTATAGTTGAATGTATATAAAGAAAGTACCCAGGGAGTAAACTGATTTCCCGAACGATTTTTCAAATTATTTTTGCACCACTAGAACGAATGAGACTTGTAGTTTTCAAAAATGTTTTCATTTTTAATGAGACGCTTAATGAAAGAGTTTTAATCGCCGGCAAACGAAAACCCGCGATTTCCCGTAAATCCCGGGCTTGTCCCGTATAGTCGAATGTATACAAAGAAAGTGCCCTGTAAGTAAAGTCATTTCCAGAACGATTTTTTAAATTATTTTTCCACCACTAAAACGCATGAGACTCGTAGTTTTCAGAAATGTTTTCATTTTTGATGAGACGCTGAATAAAAGTGGTTTAATCGCCGGCAAACGAAAAGCCGTGATTTCCCGTAAATCCCGGGCTTGGTCCGTATAGTCAAAAGTATACAAAGAAAGTAACCAGGGAGTAAACTCATTTCCAAAACGATATTTTAAAATTTCTTTTCACCACTAAAACGAATGAGAATTGTTGTTTTCAAAAATGTTTTCATTTTTGATGAGACGCGGAATAAAAGAAGTTTAATCGCCGGCAAACGAAAACCCGCCATTTCCCGTAAACCCAGGAATCGGCCCGTATAGTCAAAAGTATACAAAGAAAGTACCCAGGGAGTAAACTCATTTCCCGAACGATTTTTTAAATTATTTTTTCACCACTAAAACGCATGAGACTTGTATTTTTCAAAAGTGTTTTCATTTTTGATGAGACGCTGAATTAAAGAAGTTTAATCGCCGGCAAACGAAAACCCGAGATTTCCCGTAAATCCCGGGCTTGGCCCGTTTAGTTGAATGTATATAAAGAAAGTACCCAGGGAGTAAACTGATTTCCCGAACGATTTTTTAAATTATTTTTGCACCACTAGAACGAATGAGACTTGTAGTTTTCAAAAATGTTTTCATTTTTGATGAGACGCTGAATAAAAGAAGTTTAATCGCCGGCAAACGAAAACCCGCGACTTCCCGTAAATCCCGGGCTTGGCCCGTATAGTCAAATGTATACAAAGAAAGTACCCAGGGAGTAAACTCATTTCCCGAACGATTTTTTAAATTATTTTTTCACCACTAAAACGCATGAGACTTGTATTTTTCAAAAGTGTTTTCATTTTTGATGAGACGCTGAATTAAAGAAGTTTAATCGCCGGCAAACGAAAACCCGCGATTTCCCGTAAATCCCGGGCTTGGCCCGTATAGTTGAATGTATATAAAGAAAGTACCCAGGGAGTAAACTGATTTCCCGAACGATTTTTCAAATTATTTTTGCACCACTAGAACGAATGAGACTTGTAGTTTTCAAAAATGTTTTCATTTTTAATGAGACGCTTAATGAAAGAGTTTTAATCGCCGGCAAACGAAAACCCGCGATTTCCCGTAAATCCCGGGCTTGTCCCGTATAGTCGAATGTATACAAAGAAAGTGCCCTGTGAGTAAAGTCATTTCCAGAACGATTTTTTAAATAATTTTTTCACCACTAAAACGCATGAGACTTGTAGTTTTTAGAAATGTTTTCATTTTTGATGAGACGCTGAATAAAAGTGGTTTAATCGCCGGCAAACGAAAACCCGTGATTTCCCGTAAATCCCGGGCTTGGTCCGTATAGTCAAAAGTATACAAAGAAAGTAACCAGGGAGTAAACTCATTTCCAGAACGATTTTTTAAATTATTTTTTCACCCCTAAAACGCATAAGACTTGTAGTTTTCAAAAATGTTTTCATTTTTGATGAGACGCTGAATAAAAGAAGTTTAATCGCCGGCAAACGAAAACCCGCGACTTCCCGTAAATCCCGGGCTTGGCCCGTATAGTCAAAAGTATACAAAGAAAGTACCCAGGGAGTAAACTCATTTCCCGAACGATTTTTTAAATTATTTTTTCACCACTAAAACGCATGAGACTTGTATTTTTCAAAAGTGTTTTCATTTTTGATGAGACGCTGAATTAAAGAAGTTTAATCGCCGGCAAACGAAAACCCGCGATTTCCCGTTAATCCCGGGTTGGCCCGTATAGTTGAATGTATATAAAGAAAGTACCCAGGGAGTAAACTGATTTCCCGAACGATTTTTCAAATTATTTTTGCACCACTAGAACGAATGAGACTTGTAGTTTTCAAAAATGTTTTCATTTTTAATGAGACGCTTAATGAAAGAGTTTTAATCGCCGGCAAACGAAAACCCGCGATTTCCCGTAAATCCCGGGCTTGTCCCGTATAGTCGAATGTATACAAAGAAAGTGCCCTGTGAGTAAAGTCATTTCCAGAACGATTTTTTAAATTATTTTTCCACCACTAAAATGCATGAGACTTGTAGTTTTCAGAAATGTTTTCATTTTTGATGAGACGCTGAATAAAAGTGGTTTAATCGCCGGCAAACGAAAACCCGTGATTTCCCGTAAATCCCGGGCTTGGTCCGTATAGTCAAAAGTATACAAAGAAAGTAACCAGGGAGTAAACTCATTTCCAAAACGATATTATAAATTTTCTTTTCACCACTAAAACGCATGAGAATTGTTGTTTTCAAAAATGTTTTCATTTTTGATGAGACGCGGAATAAAAGAAGTTTAATCGCCGGCAAACGAAAACCCGCCATTTCCCGTAAACCCAGGAATCGGCCCGTATAGTCAAAAGTATACAAAGAAAGTACCCAGGGAGTAAACTTATTTCCCGAACGATTTTTTATATTATTTTTCCACCACTAAAACGCATGAGACTTGTAGTTTTCAAAAATGTTTTCATTTTTGATAGGACGCTGAATAAAAGAAGTTTAATCGCCGGCAAACGAAAACCCGCGATTTCCCGTAAATCCCGGACTCGGCCCGTATAGTCAAAAGTATACAAAGAAAGTACCCAGGGAGTAAACTCATTTCCCGAACGATTTTTTAAATTATTTTTTCACCACTAAAACGCATGAGACTTGAAGTTTTCAAAAATGTTTTCATTTTTCATGAGACGCTCAATGAAAGAGGTTTAATCGCCGGCAAACGAAAACCCGCGATTTCCCGTAAATCCCGGGCTTGGCCCGTATAGTTGAATGTATACAAAGAAAGTACCCTGTGAGTAAACTCATTTCCAGAACGATTTTTTAAATTATTTTTGCACCCCTAAAACGCATAAGACTTGCAGTTTTCAAAAATGTTTTCATTTTTGATGAGACGCTGAATAAAAGAAGTTTAATCGCCGGCAAACGAAAAACCGCGATTTCCCGTAAATCCCGGGCTTGGCCCGTATAGTCAAAAGTATACAAAGAAAGTACCCAGGGAGTAAACTCATTTCCCGAACGATTTTTTAAATTATTTTTTCATCACTAAAACGCATGAGACTTGTATTTTTCAAAAGTGTTTTCATTTTTGATGAGACGCTGAATTAAAGAAGTTTAATCGCCGGCAAACGAAAACCCGCGATTTCCCGTAAATCCCGGGCTTGGCCCGTATAGTTGAATGTATATAAAGAAAGTACCCAGGGAGTAAACTGATTTCCCGAACGATTTTTTAAATTATTTTTGCACCACTAGAACGAATGAGACTTGTAGTTTTCAAAAATGTTTTCATTTTTGATGAGACGCTGAATAAAAGACGTTTAATCGCCGGCAAACGAAAACCCGCGACTTCCCGTAAATCCCGGGCTTGGCCCGTATAGTCAAAAGTATACAAAGAAAGTACCCAGGGAGTAAACTCATTTCCCGAACGATTTTTTAAATTATTTTTTCACCACTAAAACGCATGAGACTTGTATTTTTCAAAAGTGTTTTCATTTTTGATGAGACGCTGAATTAAAGAAGTTTAATCGCCGGCAAACGAAAACCCGCGATTTCCCGTAAATCCCGGGCTTGGTCCGTATAGTCAAAAGTATACATAGAAAGTAACCAGGGAGTAAACTCATTTCCAAAACGATATTTTAAATTTTCTTTTCACCACTAAAACGCATGAGAATTGTTGTTTTCAAAAATGTTTTCATTTTTGATGAGACGCGGAATAAAAGAAGTTTAATCGCCGGCAAACGAAAACCCGCCATTTCCCGTAAACCCAGGAATCGGCCCGTATAGTCAAATGTATACAAAGAAAGTGCCCTGTGAGTAAAGTCATTTCCAGAACGATTTTTTAAATTATTTTTCCACCACTAAAACGCATGAGACTCGTAGTTTTCAGAAATGTTTTCATTTTTGATGAGACGCTGAATTAAAGAAGTTTAATCGCCGGCAAACGAAAACCCGCGATTTCCCGTAAATCCCGGACTCGGCCCGTATAGTCAAAAGTATACAAAGAAAGTACCCAGGGAGTAAACTCATTTCCCGAACGATTTTTTAAATTATTTTTTCACCACTAAAACGCATGAGACTTGAAGTTTTCAAAAATGTTTTCATTTTTCATGAGACGCTCAATGAAAGAGGTTTAATCGCCGGCAAACGAAAACCCGCGATTTCCCGTAAATCCCGGGCTTGGCCCGTATAGTTGAATGTATACAAAGAAAGTACCCTGTGAGTAAACTCATTTCCAGAACGATTTTTTAAATTATTTTTGCACCCCTAAAACGCATAAGACTTGCAGTTTTCAAAAATGTTTTCATTTTTGATGAGACGCTGAATAAAAGAAGTTTAATCGCCGGCAAACGAAAAACCGCGATTTCCCGTAAATCCCGGGCTTGGCCCGTATAGTCAAAAGTATACAAAGAAAGTACCCAGGGAGTAAACTCATTTCCCGAACGATTTTTTAAATTATTTTTTCACCACTAAAACGCATGAGACTTGTATTTTTCAAAAGTGTTTTCATTTTTGATGAGACGCTGAATTAAAGAAGTTTAATCGCCGGCAAACGAAAACCCGCGATTTCCCGTAAATCCCGGGCTTGGCCCGTATAGTTGAATGTATATAAAGAAAGTACCCAGGGAGTAAACTGATTTCCCGAACGATTTTTTAAATTATTTTTGCACCACTAGAACGAATGAGACTTGTAGTTTTCAAAAATGTTTTCATTTTTGATGAGACGCTGAATAAAAGACGTTTAATCGCCGGCAAACGAAAACCCGCGACTTCCCGTAAATCCCGGGCTTGGCCCGTATAGTCAAAAGTATACAAAGAAAGTACCCAGGGAGTAAACTCATTTCCCGAACGATTTTTTAAATTATTTTTTCACCACTAAAACGCATGAGACTTGTATTTTTCAAAAGTGTTTTCATTTTTGATGAGACGCTGAATTAAAGAAGTTTAATCGCCGGCAAACGAAAACCCGCGATTTCCCGTAAATCCCGGGCTTGGTCCGTATAGTCAAAAGTATACAAAGAAAGTAACCAGGGAGTAAACTCATTTCCAAAACGATATTTTAAATTTTCTTTTCACCACTAAAACGCATGAGAATTGTTGTTTTCAAAAATGTTTTCATTTTTGATGAGACGCGGAATAAAAGAAGTTTAATCGCCGGCAAACGAAAACCCGCCATTTCCCGTAAACCCAGGAATCGGCCCGTATAGTCAAATGTATACAAAGAAAGTGCCCTGTGAGTAAAGTCATTTCCAGAACGATTTTTTAAATTATTTTTCCACCACTAAAACGCATGAGACTCGTAGTTTTCAGAAATGTTTTCATTTTTGATGAGACGCTGAATTAAAGAAGTTTAATCGCCGGCAAACGAAAACCCGCGATTTCCCGTAAATCCCGGGCTTGGCCCGTTTAGTTGAATGTATATAAAGAAAGTACCCAGGGAGTAAACTGATTTCCCGAACGATTTTTTAAATTATTTTTGCACCACTAGAACGAATGAGACTTGTAGTTTTCAAAAATGTTTTCATTTTTGATGAGACGCTGAATAAAAGAAGTTTAATCGCCGGCAAACGAAAACCCGCGACTTCCCGTAAATCCCGGGCTTGGCCCGTATAGTTGAATGTATACAAAGAAAGTACCCTGTGAGTAAACTCATTTCCAGAACGATTTTTTAAATTATTTTTGCACCCCTAAAACGCATAAGACTTGCAGTTTTCAAAAATGTTTTCATTTTTGATGAGACGCTGAATAAAAGAAGTTTAATCGCCGGCAAACGAAAAACCGCGATTTCCCGTAAATCCCGGGCTTGGCCCGTATAGTCAAAAGTATACAAAGAAAGTACCCAGGGAGTAAACTCATTTCCCGAACGATTTTTTAAATTATTTTTTCACCACTAAAACGCATGAGACTTGTATTTTTCAAAAGTGTTTTCATTTTTGATGAGACGCTGAATTAAAGAAGTTTAATCGCCGGCAAACGAAAACCCGCGATTTCCCGTAAATCCCGGGCTTGGCCCGTATAGTTGAATGTATATAAAGAAAGTACCCAGGGAGTAAACTGATTTCCCGAACGATTTTTTAAATTATTTTTGCACCACTAGAACGAATGAGACTTGTAGTTTTCAAAAATGTTTTCATTTTTGATGAGACGCTTAATGAATGAGGTTTAATCGCCGGCAAACGAAAACCCGCGACTTCCCGTAAATCCCGGGCTTGGCCCGTATAGTCAAAAGTATACAAAGAAAGTACCCAGGGAGTAAACTCATTTCCCGAACGATTTTTTAAATTATTTTTTCACCACTAAAACGCATGAGACTTGTATTTTTCAAAAGTGTTTTCATTTTTGATGAGACGCTGAATTAAAGAAGTTTAATCGCCGGCAAACGAAAACCCGCGATTTCCCGTAAATCCCGGGCTTGGTCCGTATAGTCAAAAGTATACAAAGAAAGTAACCAGGGAGTAAACTCATTTCCAAAACGATATTTTAAATTTTCTTTTCACCACTAAAACGCATGAGAATTGTTGTTTTCAAAAATGTTTTCATTTTTGATGAGACGCGGAATAAAAGAAGTTTAATCGCCGGCAAACGAAAACCCGCCATTTCCCGTAAACCCAGGAATCAGCCCGTATAGTCAAATGTATACAAAGAAAGTGCCCTGTGAGTAAAGTCATTTCCAGAACGATTTTTTAAATTATTTTTCCACCACTAAAACGCATGAGACTCGTAGTTTTCAGAAATGTTTTCATTTTTGATGAGACGCTGAATTAAAGAAGTTTAATCGCCGGCAAACGAAAACCCGCGATTTCCCGTAAATCCCGGGCTTGGCCCGTTTAGTTGAATGTATATAAAGAAAGTACCCAGGGAGTAAACTGATTTCCCGAACGATTTTTTAAATTATTTTTGCACCACTAGAACGAATGAGACTTGTAGTTTTCAAAAATGTTTTCATTTTTGATGAGACGCTGAATAAAAGAAGTTTAATCGCCGGCAAACGAAAACCCGCGACTTCCCGTAAATCCCGGGCTTGGCCCGTATAGTCAAATGTATACAAAGAAAGTACCCAGGGAGTAAACTCATTTCCCGAACGATTTTTTAAATTATTTTTTCACCACTAAAACGCATGAGACTTGTATTTTTCAAAAGTGTTTTCATTTTTGATGAGACGCTGAATTAAAGAAGTTTAATCGCCGGCAAACGAAAACCCGCGATTTCCCGTAAATCCCGGGCTTGGCCCGTATAGTTGAATGTATATAAATAAAGTACCCAGGGAGTAAACTGATTTCCCGAACGATTTTTCAAATTATTTTTGCACCACTAGAACGAATGAGACTTGTAGTTTTCAAAAATGTTTTCATTTTTAATGAGACGCTTAATGAAAGAGTTTTAATCGCCGGCAAACGAAAACCCGCGATTTCCCGTAAATCCCGGGCTTGTCCCGTATAGTCGAATGTATACAAAGAAAGTGCCCTGTGAGTAAAGTCATTTCCAGAACGATTTTTTAAATTATTTTTCCACCACTAAAACGCATGAGACTTGTAGTTTTCAGAAATGTTTTCATTTTTGATGAGACGCTGAATAAAAGTGGTTTAATCGCCGGCAAACGAAAACCCGTGATTTCCCGTAAATCCCGGGCTTGGTCCGTATAGTCAAAAGTATACAAAGAAAGTAACCAGGGAGTAAACTCATTTCCAAAACGATATTTTAAATTTTCTTTTCAGCACTAAAACGCATGAGAATTGTAGTTTTCAAAAATGTTTTCATTTTTGATGAGACGCTGAATAAAAGACGTTTAATCGCCGGCAAACGAAAACCCGCCATTTCCCGTAAACCCGGGATTCGGCCCGTATAGTCAAAAGTATACGAAGAAAGTACCCAGGGAGTAAACTTATTTCCCGAACGATTTTTTATATTATTTTTTCACCACTAAAACGCATGAGACTTGTAGTTTTCAAAAATGTTTTCATTTTTGATAGGACGCTGAATAAAAGAAGTTTAATCGCCGGCAAACGAAAACCCGCGATTTCCCGTAAATCCCGGACTCGGCCCGTATAGTCAAAAGTATACAAAGAAAGTACCCAGGGAGTAAACTCATTTCCCGAACGATTTTTTAAATTATTTTTTCACCACTAAAACGCATGAGACTTGTAGTTTTCAAAAATGTTTTTATTTTTGATGAGACGCTGAATAAAAGAAGTTTAATCGCCGGCAAACGAAAACCCGCGACTTCCCGTAAATCCCGGGCTTGGCCCGTATAGTTGAATGTATATAAAGAAAGTACCCAGGGAGTAAACTGATTTCCCGAACGATTTTTCAAATTATTTTTGCACCACTAGAACGAATGAGACTTGTAGTTTTCAAAAATGTTTTCATTTTTAATGAGACGCTTAATGAAAGAGTTTTAATCGCCGGCAAACGAAAACCCGCGATTTCCCGTAAATCCCGGGCTTGTCCCGTATAGTCGAATGTATACAAAGAAAGTGCCCTGTGAGTAAAGTCATTTCCAGAACGATTTTTTAAATTATTTTTCCACCACTAAAACGCATGAGACTTGTAGTTTTCAGAAATGTTTTCATTTTTGATGAGACGCTGAATAAAAGTGGTTTAATCGCCGGCAAACGAAAACCCGTGATTTCCCGTAAATCCCGGGCTTGGTCCGTATAGTCAAAAGTATACAAAGAAAGTAACCAGGGAGTAAACTCATTTCCAAAACGATATTTTAAATTTTCTTTTCACCACTAAAACGCATGAGAATTGTAGTTTTCAAAAATGTTTTCATTTTTGATGAGAAGCGGAATAAAAGAAGTTTAATCGCCGGCAAACGAAAACCCGCGACTTCCCGTAAATCCCGGGCTTGGCCCGTATAGTCAAATGTATACAAAGAAAGTACCCAGGGAGTAAACTCATTTCCCGAACGATTTTTTAAATTATTTTTTCACCACTAAAACGCATGAGACTTGTATTTTTCAAAAGTGTTTTCATTTTTGATGAGACGCTGAATTAAAGAAGTTTAATCGCCGGCAAACGAAAACCCGCGATTTCCCGTAAATCCCGGGCTTGGCCCGTATAGTTGAATGTATATAAATAAAGTACCCAGGGAGTAAACTGATTTCCCGAACGATTTTTCAAATTATTTTTGCACCACTAGAACGAATGAGACTTGTAGTTTTCAAAAATGTTTTCATTTTTAATGAGACGCTTAATGAAAGAGTTTTAATCGCCGGCAAACGAAAACCCGCGATTTCCCGTAAATCCCGGGCTTGTCCCGTATAGTCGAATGTATACAAAGAAAGTGCCCTGTGAGTAAAGTCATTTCCAGAACGATTTTTTAAATTATTTTTCCACCACTAAAACGCATGAGACTTGTAGTTTTCAGAAATGTTTTCATTTTTGATGAGACGCTGAATAAAAGTGGTTTAATCGCCGGCAAACGAAAACCCGTGATTTCCCGTAAATCCCGGGCTTGGTCCGTATAGTCAAAAGTATACAAAGAAAGTAACCAGGGAGTAAACTCATTTCCAAAACGATATTTTAAATTTTCTTTTCAGCACTAAAACGCATGAGAATTGTAGTTTTCAAAAATGTTTTCATTTTTGATGAGACGCTGAATAAAAGACGTTTAATCGCCGGCAAACGAAAACCCGCCATTTCCCGTAAACCCGGGATTCGGCCCGTATAGTCAAAAGTATACGAAGAAAGTACCCAGGGAGTAAACTTATTTCCCGAACGATTTTTTATATTATTTTTTCACCACTAAAACGCATGAGACTTGTAGTTTTCAAAAATGTTTTCATTTTTGTTAGGACGCTGAATAAAAGAAGTTTAATCGCCGGCAAACGAAAACCCGCGATTTCCCGTAAATCCCGGACTCGGCCCGTATAGTCAAAAGTATACAAAGAAAGTACCCAGGGAGTAAACTCATTTCCCGAACGATTTTTTAAATTATTTTTTCACCACTAAAACGCATGAGACTTGTAGTTTTCAAAAATGTTTTTATTTTTGATGAGACGCTGAATAAAAGAAGTTTAATCGCCGGCAAACGAAAACCCGCGACTTCCCGTAAATCCCGGGCTTGGCCCGTATAGTTGAATGTATATAAAGAAAGTACCCAGGGAGTAAACTGATTTCCCGAACGATTTTTCAAATTATTTTTGCACCACTAGAACGAATGAGACTTGTAGTTTTCAAAAATGTTTTCATTTTTAATGAGACGCTTAATGAAAGAGTTTTAATCGCCGGCAAACGAAAACCCGCGATTTCCCGTAAATCCCGGGCTTGTCCGGTATAGTCGAATGTATACAAAGAAAGTGCCCTGTGAGTAAAGTCATTTCCAGAACGATTTTTTAAATTATTTTTCCACCACTAAAACGCATGAGACTTGTAGTTTTCAGAAATGTTTTCATTTTTGATGAGACGCTGAATAAAAGTGGTTTAATCGCCGGCAAACGAAAACCCGTGATTTCCCGTAAATCCCGGGCTTGGTCCGTATAGTCAAAAGTATACAAAGAAAGTAACCAGGGAGTAAACTCATTTCCAAAACGATATTTTAAATTTTCTTTTCACCACTAAAACGCATGAGAATTGTAGTTTTCAAAAATGTTTTCATTTTTGATGAGAAGCGGAATAAAAGAAGTTTAATCGCCGGCAAACGAAAACCCGCCATTTCCCGTAAACCCGGGAATCGGCCCGTATAGTCAAAAGTATACAAAGAAAGTACCCAGGGAGTAAACTTATTTCCCGAACGATTTTTTATTCTATTTTTCCACCACTAAAACGCATGAGACTTGTAGTTTTCAAAAATGTTTTCATTTTTGATAGGACGCTGAATAAAAGAAGTTTAATCGCCGGCAAACGAAAACCCGCGATTTCCCGTAAATCCCGGACTCGGCCCGTATAGTCAAAAGTATACAAAGAAAGTACCCAGGGAGTAAACTCATTTCCCGAACGATTTTTTAAATTATTTTTTCACCACTAAAACGCATGAGACTTGTAGTTTTCAAAAATGTTTTCATTTTTCATGAGACGCTCAATGAAAGAGGTTTAATCGCCGGCAAACGAAAACCCGCGATTTCCCGTAAATTCCGGGCTTGGCCCGTATAGTCGAATGTATACAAAGAAAGTACCCTGTGAGTAAACTCATTTCCAGAACGATTTTTTAAATTATTTTTTCACCCCTAAAACGCATAAGACTTGTAGTTTTCAAAAATGTTTTCATTTTTGATGAGACGCTGAATAAAAGAAATTTAATCGCCGGCAAACGAAAAACCGCGATTTCCCGTAAATCCCGGGCTTGGCCCGTATAGTCAAAAGTATACAAAGAAAGTACCCAGGGAGTAAACTCATTTCCCGAACGATTTTTTAAATTATTTTTTCACCACTAAAACGCATGAGACTTGTATTTTTCAAAAGTGTTTTCATTTTTGATGAGACGCTGAATTAAAGAAGTTTAATCGCCGGCAAACGAAAACCCGCGATTTCCCGTAAATCCCGGGCTTGGCCCGTATAGTCAAAAGTATACAAAGAAAGTAACCAGGGAGTAAACTCATTTCCAAAACGATATTTTAAATTTTCTTTTCACCACTAAAACGCATGAGAATTGTAGTTTTCAAAAATGTTTTCATTTTTGATGAGAAGCGGAATAAAAGAAGTTTAATCGCCGGCAAACGAAAACCCGCCATTTCCCGTAAACCCGGGAATCGGCCCGTATAGTCAAAAGTATACAAAGAAAGTACCCAGGGAGTAAACTTATTTCCCGAACGATTTTTTATTCTATTTTTCCACCACTAAAACGCATGAGACTTGTAGTTTTCAAAAATGTTTTCATTTTTGATAGGACGCTGAATAAAAGAAGTTTAATCGCCGGCAAACGAAAACCCGCGATTTCCCGTAAATCCCGGACTCGGCCCGTATAGTCAAAAGTATACAAAGAAAGTACCCAGGGAGTAAACTCATTTCCCGAACGATTTTTTAAATTATTTTTTCACCACTAAAACGCATGAGACTTGTAGTTTTCAAAAATGTTTTCATTTTTCATGAGACGCTCAATGAAAGAGGTTTAATCGCCGGCAAACGAAAACCCGCGATTTCCCGTAAATTCCGGGCTTGGCCCGTATAGTCGAATGTATACAAAGAAAGTACCCTGTGAGTAAACTCATTTCCAGAACGATTTTTTAAATTATTTTTTCACCCCTAAAACGCATAAGACTTGTAGTTTTCAAAAATGTTTTCATTTTTGATGAGACGCTGAATAAAAGAAATTTAATCGCCGGCAAACGAAAAACCGCGATTTCCCGTAAATCCCGGGCTTGGCCCGTATAGTCAAAAGTATACAAAGAAAGTACCCAGGGAGTAAACTCATTTCCCGAACGATTTTTTAAATTATTTTTTCACTACTAAAACGCATGAGACTTGTATTTTTCAAAAGTGTTTTCATTTTTGATGAGACGCTGAATTAAAGAAGTTTAATCGCCGGCAAACGAAAACCCGCGATTTCCCGTAAATCCCGGGCTTGGCCCGTTTAGTTGAATGTATATAAAGAAAGTACCCAGGGAGTAAACTGATTTCCCGAACGATTTTTTAAATTATTTTTGCACCACTAGAATGAATGAGACTTGTAGTTTTCAAAAATGTTTTCATTTTTGATGAGACGCTGAATAAAAGAAGTTTAATTGCCGGCAAACGAAAACCCGCGACTTCCCGTAAATCCCGGGCTTGGCCCGTATAATCAAAAGTATACAAAGAAAGTACCCAGGGAGTAAATTCACTTCCCGAACGTTTTTTTAAATTATTTTTTCACCACTAAAACGCATGAGACTTGTATTTTTCAAAAGTGTTTTCATTTTTGATGAGACGCTGAATTAAAGAAGTTTAATCGCCGGCAAACGAAAACCCGCGATTTCCTGTAAATCCCGGGCTTGGCCCGTATAGTTGAATGTATATAAAGAAAGTACCCAGGGAGTAAACTGATTTCCCGAACGATTTTTCAAATTATTTTTGCACCACTAGAACGAATGAGACTTGTAGTTTTCAAAAATGTTTTCATTTTTAATGAGACGCTTGATGAAAGAATTTTAATCGCCGGTAAACGAAAACCCGCGATTTCCCGTAAATCCCGGGCTTGTCCCGTATAGTCGAATGTATACAAAGAAAGTGCCCTGTAAGTAAAGTCATTTCCAGAACGATTTTTTAAATTATTTTTCCACCACTAAAACGCATGAGACTTGTAGTTTTCAGAAATGTTTTCATTTTTGATGAGACGCTGAATAAAAGTGGTTTAATCGCCGGCAAACGAAAACCCGTGATTTCCCGTAAATCCCGGGCTTGGTCCGTATAGTCAAAAGTATACAAAGAAAGTAACCAGGGAGTAAACTCATTTCCAAAACGATATTTTAAATTTTCTTTTCACCACTAAAACGCATGAGAATTGTAGTTTTCAAAAATGTTTTCATTTTTGATGAGACGCTGAATAAAAGAAGTTTAATCGCCGGCAAACGAAAACCCGCGACTTCCCGTAAATCCCGGGCTTGGCCCGTATAGTCAAAAGTATACAAAGAAAGTACCCAGGGAGTAAACTCATTTCCCGAACGATTTTTTAAATTATTTTTTCACCACTAAAACGCATGAGACTTGTATTTTTCAAAAGTGTTTTCATTTTTGATGAGACGCTGAATTAAAGAAGTTTAATCGCCGGCAAACGAAAACCCGCGATTTCCCGTAAATCCCGGGCTTGGCCCGTGTAGTTGAATGTATATAAAGAAAGTACCCAGGAAGTAAACTGATTTCCCGAACGATTTTTCAAATTATTTTTGCACCACTAGAACGAATGAGACTTGTAGTTTTCAAAAATGTTTTCATTTTTAATGAGACGCTTAATGAAAGAGTTTTAATCGCCGGCAAACGAAAACCCGCGATTTCCCGTAAATCCCGGGCTTGTCCCGTATAGTCGAATGTATACAAAGAAAGTGCCCTGTGAGTAAAGTCATTTCCAGAACGATTTTTTAAATTATTTTTCCACCACTAAAACGCATGAGACTTGTAGTTTTCAGAAATGTTTTCATTTTTGATGAGACGCTGAATAAAAGTGGTTTAATCGCCGGCAAACGAAAACCCGTGATTTCCCGTAAATCCCGGGCTTGGTCCGTATAGTCAAAAGTATACAAAGAAAGTAACCAGGGAGTAAACTCATTTCCAAAACGATATTATAAATTTTCTTTTCACCACTAAAACGCATGAGAATTGTTGTTTTCAAAAATGTTTTCATTTTTGATGAGACGCGGAATAAAAGAAGTTTAATCGCCGGCAAACGAAAACCCGCCATTTCCCGTAAACCCAGGAATCGGCCCGTATAGTCAAAAGTATACGAAGAAAGTACCCAGGGAGTAAACTTATTTCCCGAACGATTTTTTATATTATTTTTTCACCACTAAAACGCATGAGACTTGTAGTTTTCAAAAATGTTTTCATTTTTGATAGGACGCTGAATAAAAGAAGTTTAATCGCCGGCAAACGAAAACCCGCGATTTCCCGTAAATCCCGGACTCGGCCCGTATAGTCAAAAGTATACAAAGAAAGTACCCAGGGAGTAAACTCATTTCCCGATCGATTTTTTATATTATTATTTCACCCCTAAAGCCCATGAGACTTGTAGTTTTTAAAAATGTTTTCATTTTTGATGAGACGCTGAATAAAAGGAGTTTAATCGCCGGCAAACGAAAACCCGCCATTTCCCGTAAACCCCGGACTCGGTCCGTATAGTCAAAAGTATACAAAGAAAGTAACCAGGGATTAAACTCATTTTCCGAACGATTTTTTGAATTATTTTTTCACCACTAAAACGCATGAGACTTGTAGTTTTCAAAAATGTTTTCATTTTTGATGAGACGCTGAATAAAAGAAGTTTAATCGCCGGCAAACGAAAACCCGCGACTTCCCGTAAATCCCGGGCTTGGCCCGTATAGTCAAAAGTATACAAAGAAAGTACCCAGGGAGTAAACTCATTTCCCGAACGATTTTTTAAATTATTTTTTCACCACTAAAACGCATGAGACTTGTATTTTTCAAAAGTGTTTTCATTTTTGATGAGACGCTGAATTAAAGAAGTTTAATCGCCGGCAAACGAAAACCCGCGATTTCCCGTAAATCCCGGGCTTGGCCCGTGTAGTTGAATGTATATAAAGAAAGTACCCAGGAAGTAAACTGATTTCCCGAACGATTTTTCAAATTATTTTTGCACCACTAGAACGAATGAGACTTGTAGTTTTCAAAAATGTTTTCATTTTTAATGAGACGCTTAATGAAAGAGTTTTAATCGCCGGCAAACGAAAACCCGCGATTTCCCGTAAATCCCGGGCTTGTCCCGTATTGTCGAATGTATACAAAGAAAGTGCCCTGTGAGTAAAGTCATTTCCAGAACGATTTTTTAAATTATTTTTCCACCACTAAAACGCATGAGACTTGTAGTTTTCAGAAATGTTTTCATTTTTGATGAGACGCTGAATAAAAGTGGTTTAATCGCCGGCAAACGAAAACCCGTGATTTCCCGTAAATCCCGGGCTTGGTCCGTATAGTCAAAAGTATACAAAGAAAGTAACCAGGGAGTAAACTCATTTCCAAAACGATATTATAAATTTTCTTTTCACCACTAAAACGCATGAGAATTGTTGTTTTCAAAAATGTTTTCATTTTTGATGAGACGCGGAATAAAGGAAGTTTAATCGCCGGCAAACGAAAACCCGCCATTTCCCGTAAACCCAGGAATCGGCCCGTATAGTCAAAAGTATACAAAGAAAGTACCCAGGGAGTAAACTTATTTCCCGAACGATTTTTTATATTATTTTTTCACCACTAAAACGCATGAGACTTGTAGTTTTCAAAAATGTTTTCATTTTTGATAGGACGCTGAATAAAAGAAGTTTAATCGCCGGCAAACGAAAACCCGCGATATCCCGTAAATCCCGGACTCGGCCCGTATAGTCAAAAGTATACAAAGAAAGTACCCAGGGAGTAAACTCATTTCCCGAACGATTTTTTAAATTATTTTTTCACCACTAAAACGCATGAGACTTGTAGTTTTCAAAAATGTTTTCATTTTTCATGAGACGCTCAATGAAAGAGGTTTAATCGCCGGCAAACGAAAACCCGCGATTTCCCGTAAATCCCGGGCTTGGCCCGTATAGTTGAATGTATACAAAGAAAGTACCCTGTCAGTAAACTCATTTCCAGAACGATTTTTTAAATTATTTTTTCACCCCTAAAACGCATAAGACTTGTAGTTTTCAAAAATGTTTTCATTTTTGATGAGACGCTGAATAAAAGAAGTTTAATCGCCGGCAAACGAAAAACCGCGATTTCCCGTAAATCCCGGGCTTGGCCCGTATAGTCAAAAGTATACAAAGAAAGTACCCAGGGAGTAAACTCATTTCCCGAACGATTTTTTAAATTATTTTTTCACCACTAAAACGCATGAGACTTGTATTTTTCAAAAGTGTTTTCATTTTTGATGAGACGCTGAATAAAAGAAGTTTAATCGCCGGCAAACGAAAACCCGCGATTTCCCGTAAATCCCGGGCTTGGCCCGTATAGTTGAATGTATATAAAGAAAGTACCCAGGGAGTAAACTGATTTCCCGAACGATTTTTCAAATTATTTTTGCACCACTAGAACAAATGAGACTTGTAGTTTTCAAAAATGTTTTCATTTTTAATGAGACGCTTAATGAAAGAGTTTTAATCGCCGGCAAACGAAAACCCGCGATTTCCCGTAAATCCCGGGCTTGTCCCGTATAGTCGAATGTATACAAAGAAAGTGCCCTGTGAGTAAAGTCATTTCCAGACGATTTTTTAAATTATTTTTCCACCACTAAAACGCATGAGACTCGTAGTTTTCAGAAATGTTTTCATTTTTGATGAGACGCTGAATAAAAGTGGTTTAATCGCCGGCAAACGAAAAGCCGTGATTTCCCGTAAATCCCGGGCTTGGTCCGTATAGTCAAAAGTATACAAAGAAAGTAACCAGGGAGTAAACTCATTTCCAAAACGATATTTTAAAATTTCTTTTCACCACTAAAACGAATGAGAATTGTTGTTTTCAAAAATGTTTTCATTTTTGATGAGACGCGGAATAAAAGAAGTTTAATCGCCGGCAAACGAAAACCCGCCATTTCCCGTAAACCCAGGAATCGGCCCGTATAGTCAAAAGTATACAAAGAAAGTACCCAGGGAGTAAACTCATTTCCCGAACGATTTTTTAAATTATTTTTTCACCACTAAAACGCATGAGACTTGTATTTTTCAAAAGTGTTTTCATTTTTGATGAGACGCTGAATTAAAGAAGTTTAATCGCCGGCAAACGAAAACCCGCGATTTCCCGTAAATCCCGGGCTTGGCCCGTTTAGTTGAATGTATATAAAGAAAGTACCCAGGGAGTAAACTGATTTCCCGAACGATTTTTTAAATTATTTTTGCACCACTAGAACGAATGAGACTTGTAGTTTTCAAAAATGTTTTCATTTTTGATGAGACGCTGAATAAAAGAAGTTTAATCGCCGGCAAACGAAAACCCGCGACTTCCCGTAAATCCCGGGCTTGGCCCGTATAGTCAAATGTATACAAAGAAAGTACCCAGGGAGTAAACTCATTTCCCGAACGATTTTTTAAATTATTTTTTCACCACTAAAACGCATGAGACTTGTATTTTTCAAAAGTGTTTTCATTTTTGATGAGACGCTGAATTAAAGAAGTTTAATCGCCGGCAAACGAAAACCCGCGATTTCCCGTAAATCCCGGGCTTGGCCCGTATAGTTGAATGTATATAAAGAAAGTACCCAGGGAGTAAACTGATTTCCCGAACGATTTTTCAAATTATTTTTGCACCACTAGAACGAATGAGACTTGTAGTTTTCAAAAATGTTTTCATTTTTAATGAGACGCTTAATGAAAGAGTTTTAATCGCCGGCAAACGAAAACCCGCGATTTCCCGTAAATCCCGGGCTTGTCCCGTATAGTCGAATGTATACAAAGAAAGTGCCCTGTGAGTAAAGTCATTTCCAGAACGATTTTTTAAATTATTTTTCCACCACTAAAACGCATGAGACTTGTAGTTTTCAGAAATGTTTTCATTTTTGATGAGACGCTGAATAAAAGTGGTTTAATCGCCGGCAAACGAAAACCCGTGATTTCCCGTAAATCCCGGGCTTGGTCCGTATAGTCAAAAGTATACAAAGAAAGTAACCAGGGAGTAAACTCATTTCCAGAACGATTTTTTAAATTATTTTTTCACCCCTAAAACGCATAAGACTTGTAGTTTTCAAAAATGTTTTCATTTTTGATGAGACGCTGAATAAAAGAAGTTTAATCGCCGGCAAACGAAAACCCGCGACTTCCCGTAAATCCCGGGCTTGGCCCGTATAGTCAAAAGTATACAAAGAAAGTACCCAGGGAGTAAACTCATTTCCCGAACGATTTTTTAAATTATTTTTTCACCACTAAATCGCATGAGACTTGTATTTTTCAAAAGTGTTTTCATTTTTGATGAGACGCTGAATTAAAGAAGTTTAATCGCCGGCAAACGAAAACCCGCGATTTCCCGTTAATCCCGGGTTGGCCCGTATAGTTGAATGTATATAAAGAAAGTACCCAGGGAGTAAACTGATTTCCCGAACGATTTTTCAAATTATTTTTGCACCACTAGAACGAATGAGACTTGTAGTTTTCAAAAATGTTTTCATTTTTAATGAGACGCTTAATGAAAGAGTTTTAATCGCCGGCAAACGAAAACCCGCGATTTCCCGTAAATCCCGGGCTTGTCCCGTATAGTCGAATGTATACAAAGAAAGTGCCCTGTGAGTAAAGTCATTTCCAGAACGATTTTTTAAATTATTTTTCCACCACTAAAATGCATGAGACTTGTAGTTTTCAGAAATGTTTTCATTTTTGATGAGACGCTGAATAAAAGTGGTTTAATCGCCGGCAAACGAAAACCCGTGATTTCCCGTAAATCCCGGGCTTGGTCCGTATAGTCAAAAGTATACAAAGAAAGTAACCAGGGAGTAAACTCATTTCCAAAACGATATTATAAATTTTCTTTTCACCACTAAAACGCATGAGAATTGTTGTTTTCAAAAATGTTTTCATTTTTGATGAGACGCGGAATAAAAGAAGTTTAATCGCCGGCAAACGAAAACCCGCCATTTCCCGTAAACCCAGGAATCGGCCCGTATAGTCAAAAGTATACAAAGAAAGTACCCAGGGAGTAAACTTATTTCCCGAACGATTTTTTATATTATTTTTCCACCACTAAAACGCATGAGACTTGTAGTTTTCAAAAATGTTTTCATTTTTGATAGGACGCTGAATAAAAGAAGTTTAATCGCCGGCAAACGAAAACCCGCGATTTCCCGTAAATCCCGGGCTTGGGCCGTATAGTTGAATGTATACAAAGAAAGTACCCTGTGAGTAAACTCATTTCCAGAACGATTTTTTAAATTATTTTTGCACCCCTAAAACGCATAAGACTTGCAGTTTTCAAAAATGTTTTCATTTTTGATGAGACGCTGAATAAAAGAAGTTTAATCGCCGGCAAACGAAAAACCGCGATTTCCCGTAAATCCCGGGCTTGGCCCGTATAGTCAAAAGTAAACAAAGAAAGTACCCAGGGAGTAAACTCATTTCCCGAACGATTTTTTAAATTATTTTTTCACCACTAAAACGCATGAGACTTGTATTTTTCAAAAGTGTTTTCATTTTTGATGAGACGCTGAATTAAAGAAGTTTAATCGCCGGCAAACGAAAACCCGCGATTTCCCGTAAATCCCGGGCTTGGCCCGTATAGTTGAATGTATATAAAGAAAGTACCCACGGAGTAAACTGATTTCCCGAACGATTTTTTAAATTATTTTTGCACCACTAGAACGAATGAGACTTGTAGTTTTCAAAAATGTTTTCATTTTTGATGAGACGCTGAATAAAAGACGTTTAATCGCCGGCAAACGAAAACCCGCGACTTCCCGTAAATCCCGGGCTTGGCCCGTATAGTCAAAAGTATACAAAGAAAGTACCCAGGGAGTAAACTCATTTCCCGAACGATTTTTTAAATTATTTTTTCACCACTAAAACGCATAAGACTTGTATTTTTCAAAAGTGTTTTCATTTTTGATGAGACGCTGAATTAAAGAAATTTAATCGCCGGCAAACGAAAACCCGCGATTTCCCGTAAATCCCGGGCTTGGTCCGTATAGTCAAAAGTATACAAAGAAAGTAACCAGGGAGTAAACTCATTTCCAAAACGATATTTTAAATTTTCTTTTCACCACTAAAACGCATGAGACTTGTAGTTTTCAAAAATGTTTTCATTTTTGATAGGACGCTGAATAAAAGAAGTTTAATCGCCGGCAAACGAAAACCCGCGATTTCCCGTAAATCCCGGACTCGGCCCGTATAGTCAAAAGTATACAAAGAAAGTACCCAGGGAGTAAACTCATTTCCCGAACGATTTTTTAAATTATTTTTTCACCACTAAAACGCATGAGACTTGTAGTTTTCAAAAATGTTTTCATTTTTCATGAGACGCTCAATGAAAGAGGTTTAATCGCCGGCAAACGAAAACCCGCGATTTCCCGTAAATCCCGGGCTTGGCCCGTATAGTCGAATGTATACAAAGAAAGTACCCTGTGAGTAAACTCATTTCCAGAACGATTTTTTAAATTATTTTTTCACCACTAAAACGCATAAGACTTGTAGTTTTCAAAAATGTTTTCATTTTTGATGAGACGCTGAATAAAAGAAGTTTAATCGCCGGCAAACGAAAAACCGCGATTTCCCGTAAGTCCCGGGCTTGGCCCGTATAGTCAAAAGTATACAAAGAAAGTACCCAGGGAGTAAACTCATTTCCCGAACGATTTTTTAAATTATTTTTTCACCACTAAAACGCATGAGACTTGTATTTTTCAAAAGTGTTTTCATTTTTGATGAGACGCTGAATTAAAGAAGTTTAATCGCCGGCAAACGAAAACCCGCGATTTCCCGTAAATCCCGGGCTTGGCCCGTTTAGTTGAATGTATATAAAGAAAGTACCCAGGGAGTAAACTGATTTCCCGAACGATTTTTTAAATTATTTTTGCACCACTAGAACGAATGAGACTTGTAGTTTTCAAAAATGTTTTCATTTTTAATGAGACGCTTAATGAATGAGGTTTAATCGCCGGCAAACGAAAACCCGCGATTTCCCGTAAATCCCGGGCTTGGCCCGTATAGTCGAATGTATACAAAGAAAGTACCCTGTGAGTAAAGTCATTTCCAGAACGATTTTTTAAATTATCTTTTCACCACTAAAACGCATGAGACTTGTAGTTTTCAAAAATGTTTTCATTTTTGATGAGACGCTGAATAAAAGAAGTTTAATCGCCGGCAAACGAAAACCTGCGATTTACCGTAAATCCCGGACTCGGCCCATATAGTCAAAAGTATACAAAGAAAGTACCCTGGGATTAAACTCATTTCCCGAACGATTTTTTAAATTATTTTTTCACCACTAAAACGCATGAGACTTGTAGTTTTCAAAAATGTTTTCATTTTTGATGAGACGCTGAATAAAAGAAGTTTAATCGCCGGGAAACAAAAACCTGCGATTTCCCGTAAATCCCGGACTCGGCCCGTAAAGTCAAAAGTATACAAAGAAAGTACCCAGGGAGTAAACTCATTTCCCAAACGATTTTTTAAATTATTATTTCACCACTAAAGCCCATGAGACTTGTTGATTTTAAAAATGTTTTCATTTTTGATGAGACGCTGAATTAAAGAAGTTTAATTGCCGGCAAACGAAAACCCGCGACTTCCCGTAAATCCCGCATTCGGCCCGTATAGTCAAAAGTATACAAAGAAAGTACCCAGGGAGTAAACTTATTCCCCGAACGATTTTTTAAATTATCTTTTCACCACTAAAACGCATGAGACTTGTAGTTTTCAAAAAATTTTTCATTTTTGATGAGACGCTGAAAAAAAGAAGTTTAATCGCCGGCAAACGAAAACCTGCGATTTACCGTAAATCCCGGACTCGGCCCATATAGTCAAAAGTATACAAAGAAAGTACCCTGGGATTAAACTCATTTCCCGAACGATTTTTTAAATTATTTTTTCACCACTAAAACGCATGAGACTTGTAGTTTTCAAAAATGTTTTCATTTTTGATAAGACGCTGAATAAAAGAAGTTTAATCGCCGGGAAATGAAAACGTGCGATTTCCCGTAAATCCCGGACTCGGCCCGTAAAGTCAAAAGTATACAAAGAAAGTACCCAGGGAGTAAACTCATTTCCCAAACGATTTTTTAAATTATTATTTCACCACTAAAGCCCATGAGACTTGTTGATTTCAAAAATGTTTTCATTTTTGATGAGACGCTGAATAAAAGAAGTTTAATCGCCGGCAAACGAAAACCCGCGACTTCCCGTAAATCCCGGATTCGGCCCGTATAGTCAAAAGTATACAAAGAAAGTACCCAGGGAGTATACTCATTCCCCGAACGATTTTTTAAATTATTATTTCACCCCTAAAGCCCATGAGACTTGTAGTTTTTAAAAATGTTTTCATTTTTGATGAGACGCTGAATAAAAGGAGTTTAATCGCCGGCAAACGAAAACCCGCCATTTCCCGTAAACCCCGGACTCGGTCCGTATAGTCAAAAGTATACAAAGAAAGTAACCAGGGATTAAACTCATTTCCCGAACGATTTTTTGAATTATTTTTTCACCACTAAAACGCATGAGACTTGTAGTTTTCAGAAATGTTTTCATTTTTGATGAGACGCTTAATAAAAGTGGTTTAATCGCCGGCAAACGAAAACCCACGATTTCCCGTAAATCCCGGGCTTGGCCCGTATAGTCGAATGTATACAAAGAAAGTACCCTGTGAGTAAACTCATTTCCAGAACGATTTTTTAGATTATTTTTTCACCACTAAAACGCATAAGACTTGTAGTTTTCAAAAATCTTTTCGATTTTGATGAGACGCTGAATAAAAGAAGTTTAATCGCCGGCAAACGAAAACCCGCGATTTCCCGTAAATCCCGGGCTTGGCCCGTATAGTCAAAAGTATACAAAGAAAGTACCCAGGGAGTAAACTGATTTCCCGAACGATTTTTTAAATTATTTTTTCACCACTAAAACGCATGAGACTTGTATTTTTCAAAAGTGTTTTCATTTTTGATGAGACGCTGAATTAAAGAAGTTTAATTGCCGGCAAACAAAAACCCGCGATTTCCCGTAAATCCCGGGCTTCGCCCGTATAGTTGAATGATATAAAGAAAGTACCCAGGGAGTAAACTGATTTCCCGAACGATTTTTCAAATTATTTTTGCACCACTAGAACGAATGAGACTTGTAGTTTTCAAAAATGATTTCATTTTTGATGAGACGCTGAATAAAAGAAGTTTAATCGCCGGCAAACGAAAACCTGCGATTTCCCGTAAATCTTGGACTCGGCCCGTATAGTCAAAAGTATACAAACAAAGTACCCAGGGAGTAAACTCATTTCCCAAACGATTTTTTATATTATTATTTCACCCCTAAAGCCCATGAGACTTGTAGTTTTTAAAAATGTTTTCATTTTTGATGAGACGCTGAATAAAAGGAGTTTAATCGCCGGCAAACGAAAACCCGCCATTTCCCGTAAACCCCGGACTCTGTCCGTATAGTCAAAAGTATACAAAGAAAGTAACCAGGGATTAAACTCATTTCCCGAACGATTTTTTGAATTATTTTTTCACCACTAAAACGCATGAGACTTGTAGTTTTTAAAAATGTTTTCATTTTTGATGAGACGCTGAATAAAAGAAGTTTAATCGCCGGCAATCGAAAACCCGCGACTTCCCGTAAATCCCGGACTCGGCCCGTATAGTCAAAAGTATACAAAGAAAGTACCCAGGGAGTAAACTCATTTCCCGAACAATTTTTTAAATTATTTTTTCACCACTAAAACGCATGAGACTTGTAGTTTTCAGAAATGTTTTCATTTTTGATGAGACGCTTAATAAAAGTGGTTTAATCGCCGGCAAACGAAAACCCGCGATTTCCCGTAAATCCCGGGCTTGGCCCGTATAGTCGAATGTATACAAAGAAAGTACCCTGTGAGTAAACTCATTTCCAGAACGATTTTTTAGATTATTTTTTCACCACTAAAACGCATAAGACTTGTATTTTTCAAAAGTGTTTTCATTTTTGATGAGACGCTGAATTAAAGAAGTTTAATCGCCGGCAAACGAAAACCCGCGATTTCCCGTAAATCCCGGGCTTGGCCCGTATAGTTGAATGTATATAAAGAAAGTACCCAGGGAGTAAACTGATTTCCCGAACGATTTTTTAGATTATTTTTTCACCACTAAAACGCATAAGACTTGTATTTTTCAAAAGTGTTTTCATTTTTGATGAGACGCTGAATTAAAGAAGTTTAATCGCCGGCAAACGAAAACCCGCGATTTCCCGTAAATCCCGGGCTTGGCCCGTATAGTTGAATGTATATAAAGAAAGTACCCAGGGAGTAAACTGATTTCCCGAACGATTTTTTAAATTATTTTTTCACCACTAAAACGCATGAGACTTGTATTTTTCAAAAGTGTTTTCATTTTTGATGAGACGCTGAATTAAAGAAGTTTAATTGCCGGCAAACAAAAACCCGCGATTTCCCGTAAATCCCGGGCTTCGCCCGTATAGTTGAATGATATAAAGAAAGTACCCAGGGAGTAAACTGATTTGCCGAACGATTTTTCAAATCATTTTTGCACCACTAGAACGAATGAGACTTGTAGTTTTCAAAAATGATTTCATTTTTGATGAGACGCTGAATAAAAGAAGTTTAATCGCCGGCAAACGAAAACCTGCGATTTCCCGTAAATCTTGGACTCGGCCCGTATAGTCAAAAGTATACAAACAAAGTACCCAGGGAGTAAACTCATTTCCCAAACGATTTTTTATATTATTATTTCACCCCTAAAGCCCATGAGACTTGTAGTTTTTAAAAATGTTTTCATTTTTGATGAGACGCTGAATAAAAGGAGTTTAATCGCCGGCAAACGAAAACCCGCCATTTCCCGTAAACCCCGGACTCTGTCCGTATAGTCAAAAGTATACAAAGAAAGTAACCAGGGATTAAACTCATTTCCCGAACGATTTTTTGAATTATTTTTTCACCACTAAAACGCATGAGACTTGTAGTTTTTAAAAATGTTTTCATTTTTGATGAGACGCTGAATAAAAGAAGTTTCATCGCCGGCAAACGAAAACCCGCGACTTCCCGTAAATCCCGGACTCGGCCCGTATAGTCAAAAGTATACAAAGAAAGTACCCAGGGAGTAAACTCATTTCCCGAACAATTTTTTAAATTATTTTTTCACCACTAAAACGCATGAGACTTGTAGTTTTCAGAAATGTTTTCATTTTTGATGAGACGCTTAATAAAAGTGGTTTAATCGCCGGCAAACGAAAACCCGCGATTTCCCGTAAATCCCGGGCTTGGCCCGTATAGTCGAATGTATACAAAGAAAGTACCCTGTGAGTAAACTCATTTCCAGAACGATTTTTTAGATTATTTTTTCACCACTAAAACGCATAAGACTTGTAGTTTTTAAAAATCTTTTCATTTTTGATGAGACGCTGAATAAAAGAAGTTTAATCGCCGGCAAACGAAAACCCGCGATTTCCCGTAAATCCCGGGCTTGGCCCGTATAGTCAAAAGTATACAAAGAAAGTACCCAGGGAGTAAACTCATTTCCCGAACGATTTTTTAAATTATTTTTTCACCACTAAAACGCATGAGACTTGTATTTTTCAAAAGTGTTTTCATTTTTGATGAGACGCTGAATTAAAGAAGTTTAATCACCGGCAAACGAAAACCCGCGATTTCCCGTAAATCCCGGCTTGGCCCGTATAGTTGAATGTATATAAAGAAAGTACCCAGGGAGTAAACTGATTTCCCGAACGATTTTTCAAATTATTTTTGCACCACTAGAACGAATGAGACTTGTAGTTTTCAAAAATGTTTTCATTTTTAATGAGATGATTAATGAAAGAGTTTTAATCGCCGGCAAACGAAAACCCGCGATTTCCCGTAAATCCCGGGCTTGTCCCGTGTAGTCGAATGTATACAAAGAAAGTGCCCTGTGAGTAAAGTCATTTCCAGAACGATTTTTTAAATTATTTTTCCACCACTAAAACGCATGAGACTTGTAGTTTTCAGAAATGTTTTCATTTTTGATGAGACGCTGAATAAAAGTGGTTTAATCGCAAGCAAACGAAAACCCGTGATTTCCCGTAAATCCCGGGCTTGGTCCGTATAGTCAAATGTATACAAAGAAAGTAACCAGGGAGTAAACTCATTTCCCGAACGATTTTTTGAATTATTTTTTCACCACTAAAACGCATGAGACTTGTAGTTTTCAAAAATGTTTTCATTTTTGATAGGACGCTGAATAAAAGAAGTTTAATCGCCGGCAAACGAAAACCCGCGATTTCCCGTAAATCCCGGACTCGGCCCGTATAGTCAAAAGTATACAAAGAAAGTACCCAGGGAGTAAACTCATTTCCCGAACGATTTTTTAAATTATTTTTTCACCACTAAAACGCATGAGACTTGTAGTTTTTAAGAATGTTTTCATTTTTCATGAGACGCTCAATGAAAGAGGTTTAATCGCCGGCAAACGAAAACCCGCGATTTCCCGTAAATCCCGGGCTTGTCCCGTATAGTCGAATGTATACAAAGAAAGTGCCCTGTGAGTAAAGTCATTTCCAGAACGATTTTTTAAATTATTTTTCCACCACTAAAACGCATGAGACTTGTAGTTTTCAGAAATGTTTTCATTTTTGATGAGACGCTGAATAAAAGTGGTTTAATCGCCGGCAAACGAAAACCCATGATTTCCCGTAAATCCCGGGCTTGGTCCGTATAGTCAAAAGTATACAAAGAAAGTAACCAGGGAGTAAACTCATTTCCAAAACGATATTTTAAATTTTCTCTTCACCACTAAAACGCATGAGAATTGTAGTTTTCAAAAATGTTTTCATTTTTGATGAGACGCTGAATAAAAGAAGTTTAATCGCCGGCAAACGAAAACACGCCATTTCCCGTAAACCCGGGACACGGCCCGTATAGTCAAAAGTATACAAAGAAAGTACCCAGGGAGTAAACTTATTTCCCGAACGATTTTTTATATTATTTTTTCACCACTAAAACGCATGAGACTTGTAGTTTTTAAAAATGTTTTCATTTTTGATAGGACGCTGAATAAAAGAAGTTTAATCGCCGGCAAACGAAAACCCGCGATTTCCCGTAAATCCCGGACTCGGCCCGTATAGTCAAAAGTATACAAAGAAAGTACCCAGGGAGTAAACTCATTTCCCGAACGATTTTTTAAATTATTTTTTCACCACTAAAACGCATGAGACTTGTAGTTTTCAAAAATGTTTTCATTTTTCATGAGACGCTCAATGAAAGAGGTTTAATCGCCGGCAAACGAAAACCCGCGATTTCCCGTAAATCCCGGGCTTGGCCCGTATAGTCGAATGTATACAAAGACAGTACCCTGTGAGTAAACTCATTTCCAGAACGATTTTTTAAATTATTTTTTCACTACTAAAACGCATAAGACTTGTAGTTTTCAAAAATGTTTTCATTTTTGATGAGACGCTGAATAAAAGAAGTTTAATCGCCGGCAAACGAAAAACCGCGATTTCCCGTAAATCCCGGGCTTGGCCCGTATAGTCAAAAGTATACAAAGAAAGTACCCAGGGAGTAAACTCATTTCCCGAACGATTTTTTAAATTATTTTTTCACCACTAAAACGCATGAGACTTGTATTTTTCAAAAGTGTTTTTATTTTTGATGAGACGCGGAATTAAAGAAGTTTAATCGCCGGCAAACGAAAACCCGCGATTTCCCGTAAATCCCGGGCTTGGCCCGTTTAGTTGAATGTATATAAAGAAAGTACCCAGGGAGTAAACTGATTTCCCGAACGATTTTTTAAATTATTTTTGCACCACTAGAACGAATGAGACTTGTAGTTTTCAAAAATGTTTTCATTTTTAATGAGACGCTTAATGAATGAGGTTTAATCGCCGGCAAACGAAAACCCGCGATTTCCCGTAAATCCCGGGCTTGGCCCGTATAGTCGAATGTATACAAAGAAAGTACCCTGTGAGTAAAGTCATTTCCAGAACGATTTTTTAAATTATCTTTTCACCACTAAAACGCATGAGACTTGTAGTTTTCAAAAATGTTTTCATTTTTGATGAGACGCTGAATAAAAGAAGTTTAATCGCCGGCAAACGAAAACCTGCGATTTACCGTAAATCCCGGACTCGGCCCATATAGTCAAAAGTATACAAAGAAAGTACCCTGGGATTAAACTCATTTCCCGAACGATTTTTTAAATTATTTTTTCACCACTAAAACGCATGAGACTTGTAGTTTTCAAAAATGTTTTCATTTTTGATGAGACGCTGAATAAAAGAAGTTTAATCGCCGGCAAACGAAAAACTGCGATTTCCCGTAAATCTTGGACTCGGCCCGTATAGTCAAAAGTATACAAACAAAGTACCCAGGGAGTAAACTCATTTCCCGATCGATTTTTTATATTATTATTTCACCCCTAAAGCCCATGAGACTTGTAGTTTTTAAAAATGTTTTCATTTTTGATGAGACGCTGAATAAAAGGAGTTTAATCGCCGGCAAACAAAAACCCGCCATTTCCTGTAAACCCCGGACTCGGTCCGTATAGTCAAAAGTATACAAAGAAAGTACCCAGGGAGTAAACTCATTTTCCGAACGATTTTTTAAATTATTTTTTCACCACGAAAACGCATGAGACTTGTAGTTTTCAGAAATGTTTTCATTTTTGATGAGACGCTTAATAAAAGTGGTTTAATCGCCGGCAAACAAAAACCCGCGATTTCCCGTAAATCCCGGGCTTGGCCCGTATAGTCGAATGTATACAAAGAAAGTACCCTGTGAGTAAACTCATTTCCAGAACGATTTTTTAGATTATTTTTTCACCACTAAAACGCATAAGACTTGTAGTTTTCAAAAATCTTTAATTTTTGATGAGACGCTGAATAAAAGAAGTTTAATCGCCGGCAAACGAAAACCCGCGATTTCCCGTAAATCCCGGGCTTGGCCCGTATAGTTGAATGTATATAAAGAAAGTACCCAGGGAGTAAACTGATTTCCCGAACGATTTTTTAAATTATTTTTGCACCACTAGAACGAATGAGACTTGTAGTTTTTAAAATTGTTTTCATTTTTAATGAGACGCTTAATGAATGAGGTTTAATCGCCGGCAAACGAAAACCCGCGATTTCCCGTAAATCCCGGGCTTGGCCCGTATAGTCGAATGTATACAAAGAAAGTACCCTGTGAGTAAAGTCATTTCCAGAACGATTTTTTAAATTATCTTTTCACCACTAAAACGCATGAGACTTGTAGTTTTCAAAAATGTTTTCATTTTTGATGAGACGCTGAATAAAAGAAGTTTAATCGCCGGCAAACGAAAACCTGCGATTTACCGTAAATCCCGGACTCGGCCCATATAGTCAAAAGTATACAAAGAAAGTACCCTGGGATTAAACTCATTTCCCGAACGATTTTTTAAATTATTTTTTCACCACTAAAACGCATGAGACTTGTAGTTTTCAAAAATGTTTTCATTTGTGATGAGACGCTGAATTAAAGAAGTTTAATCGCCGGCAAACGAAAACCCGCGATTTCCCGTAAATCCCGGGCTTGGCCCGTATAGTTGAATGTATATAAAGAAATTACCCAGGGAGTAAACTGATTTCCCGAACGATTTTTCAAATTATTTTTGCACCACTAGAACGAATGAGACTTGTAGTTTTCAGAAATGTTTTCATTTTTGATGAGACGCTGAATAAAAGTGGTTTAATCGCAGGCAAACGAAAACCCGTGATTTCCCGTAAATCCCGGACTCGGCCCGTATAGTCAAAAGTATACAAAGAAAGTACCCAGGGAGTAAACTCATTTCCCGAACGATTTTTTAAATTATTTTTTCACCACTAAAACGCATGAGACTTGTAGTTTTCAAAAATGTTTTCATTTTTCATGAGACGCTCAATGAAAGAGGTTTAATCGCCGGCAAACGAAAACCCGCGATTTCCCGTAAATCCCGGGCTTGGCCCGTATAGTCGAATGTATACAAAGACAGTACCCTGTGAGTAAACTCATTTCCAGAACGATTTTTTAAATTATTTTTTCACTACTAAAACGCATAAGACTTGTAGTTTTCAAAAATGTTTTCATTTTTGATGAGACGCTGAATAAAAGAAGTTTAATCGCCGGCAAACGAAAAACCGCGATTTCCCGTAAATCCCGGGCTTGGCCCGTATAGTCAAAAGTATACAAAGAAAGTACCCAGGGAGTAAACTCATTTCCCGAACGATTTTTTAAATTATTTTTTCACCACTAAAACGCATGAGACTTGTATTTTTCAAAAGTGTTTTCATTTTTGATGAGACGCGGAATTAAAGAAGTTTAATCGCCGGCAAACGAAAACCCGCGATTTCCCGTAAATCCCGGGCTTGGCCCGTTTAGTTGAATGTATATAAAGAAAGTACCCAGGGAGTAAACTGATTTCCCGAACGATTTTTTAAATTATTTTTGCACCACTAGAACGAATGAGACTTGTAGTTTTCAAAAATGTTTTCATTTTTAATGAGACGCTTAATGAATGAGGTTTAATCGCCGGCAAACGAAAACCCGCGATTTCCCGTAAATCCCGGGCTTGGCCCGTATAGTCGAATGTATACAAAGAAAGTACCCTGTGAGTAAAGTCATTTCCAGAACGATTTTTTAAATTATCTTTTCACCACTAAAACGCATGAGACTTGTAGTTTTCAAAAATGTTTTCATTTTTGATGAGACGCTGAATAAAAGAAGTTTAATCGCCGGCAAACGAAAACCTGCGATTTACCGTAAATCCCGGACTCGGCCCATATAGTCAAAAGTATACAAAGAAAGTACCCTGGGATTAAACTCATTTCCCGAACGATTTTTTAAATTATTTTTTCACCACTAAAACGCATGAGACTTGTAGTTTTCAAAAATGTTTTCATTTTTGATGAGACGCTGAATAAAAGAAGTTTAATCGCCGGCAAACGAAAAACTGCGATTTCCCGTAAATCTTGGACTCGGCCCGTATAGTCAAAAGTATACAAACAAAGTACCCAGGGAGTAAACTCATTTCCCGATCGATTTTTTATATTATTATTTCACCCCTAAAGCCCATGAGACTTGTAGTTTTTAAAAATATTTTCATTTTTGATGAGACGCTGAATAAAAGGAGTTTAATCGCCGGCAAACAAAAACCCGCCATTTCCTGTAAACCCCGGACTCGGTCCGTATAGTCAAAAGTATACAAAGAAAGTACCCAGGGAGTAAACTCATTTTCCGAACGATTTTTTAAATTATTTTTTCACCACGAAAACGCATGAGACTTGTAGTTTTCAGAAATGTTTTCATTTTTGATGAGACGCTTAATAAAAGTGGTTTAATCGCCGGCAAACAAAAACCCGCGATTTCCCGTAAATCCCGGGCTTGGCCCGTATAGTCGAATGTATACAAAGAAAGTACCCTGTGAGTAAACTCATTTCCAGAACGATTTTTTAGATTATTTTTTCACCACTAAAACGCATAAGACTTGTAGTTTTCAAAAATCTTTAATTTTTGATGAGACGCTGAATAAAAGAAGTTTAATCGCCGGCAAACGAAAACCCGCGATTTCCCGTAAATCCCGGGCTTGGCCCGTATAGTTGAATGTATATAAAGAAAGTACCCAGGGAGTAAACTGATTTCCCGAACGATTTTTTAAATTATTTTTGCACCACTAGAACGAATGAGACTTGTAGTTTTCAAAATTGTTTTCATTTTTAATGAGACGCTTAATGAATGAGGTTTAATCGCCGGCAAACGAAAACCCGCGATTTCCCGTAAATCCCGGGCTTGGCCCGTATAGTCGAATGTATACAAAGAAAGTACCCTGTGAGTAAAGTCATTTCCAGAACGATTTTTTAAATTATCTTTTCACCACTAAAACGCATGAGACTTGTAGTTTTCAAAAATGTTTTCATTTTTGATGAGACGCTGAATAAAAGAAGTTTAATCGCCGGCAAACGAAAACCTGCGATTTACCGTAAATCCCGGACTCGGCCCATATAGTCAAAAGTATACAAAGAAAGTACCCTGGGATTAAACTCATTTCCCGAACGATTTTTTAAATTATTTTTTCACCACTAAAACGCATGAGACTTGTAGTTTTCAAAAATGTTTTCATTTGTGATGAGACGCTGAATTAAAGAAGTTTAATCGCCGGCAAACGAAAACCCGCGATTTCCCGTAAATCCCGGGCTTGGCCCGTATAGTTGAATGTATATAAAGAAAGTACCCAGGGAGTAAACTGATTTCCCGAACGATTTTTCAAATTATTTTTGCACCACTAGAACGAATGAGACTTGTAGTTTTCAGAAATGTTTTCATTTTTGATGAGACGCTGAATAAAAGTGGTTTAATCGCAGGCAAACGAAAACCCGTGATTTCCCGTAAATCCCGGGCTTGGTCCGTATAGTCAAAAGTATACAAAGAAAGTAACCAGGGAGTAAACTCATTTCCAAAACGATATTTTAAATTTCCTTTTCACCACTAAAACGCATGAGAATTGTAGTTTTCAAAAATGTTTTCATTTTTGATGAGACGCTGAATAAAAGAAGTTTAATCGCCGGCAAACGAAAACCCGCCATTTCCCGTAAACCCGGGACTCGGCCCGTATATTCAAAAGTATACAAAGAAAGAACCCAGGGAGTAAACGTATTTCCCGAACGATTTTTTATATTATTTTTTCACCACTAAAACGCATGACACTTGTAGTTTTCAAAAATGTTTTCATATTTGATAGGACGCTGAATAAAAGAAGTTTAATCGCCGGCAAACGAAAACCCGCGATTTCCCGTAAATCCCGGACTCGGCCCGTATAGTCAAAAGTATACAAAGAAAGTACCCAGGGAGTAAACTCATTTCCCGAACGATTTTTTAAATTATTTTTTCACCACTAAAACGCATGAGACTTGTAGTTTTCAAAAATGTTTTCATTTTTCATGAGACGCTCAATGAAAGAGGTTTAATCGCCGGCAAACGAAAACCCGCGATTTCCCGTAAATCCCGGGCTTGGCCCGTATAGTCGAATGTATACAAAGAAAGTACCCTGTGAGTAAACTCATTTCCAGAACGATTTTTTAAATTATTTTTTCACCACAAAAACGCATAAGACTTGTAGTTTTCAAAAATGTTTTCATTTTTGATGAGACGCTGAATAAAAGAAATTTAATCGCCGGCAAACGAAAACCCGCGATTTCCCGTAAATCCCGGGCTTGGCCCGTATAGTCAAAAGTATACAAGGAAAGTACCCAGGGAGTAAACTCATTTCCCGAACGATTTTTTAAAATATTTTTTCACCACTAAAACGCATGAGACTTGTATTTTTCAAAAGTGTTTTCATTTTTGATGAGACGCTGAATTAAAGAAGTTTAATCGCCGGCAAACGAAAACCCGCGATTTCCCGTAAATCCCGGGCTTGGCCCGTTTAGTTAAATGTATATAAAGAAAGTACCCAGGGAGTAAACTGATTTCCCGAACGATTTTTCAAATTATTTTTGCACCACTAGAACGAATGAGACTTGTAGTTTTCAAAAATGTTTTCATTTTTAATGAGACGCTTAATGAAAGAGGTTTAATCGCCGGCAAACGAAAACCCGCAATTTCCCGTAAATCCCGGGCTTGGCCCGTATAGTCGAATGTATACAAAGAAAGTACCCTGTGAGTAAAGTCATTTCCAGAACGATTTTTTAAATTATCTTTTCACCACTAAAACGCATGAGACTTGTAGTTTTCAAAAATGTTTTCATTTTTGATGAGACGCTGAATAAAAGAAGTTTAATCGCCGGCAAACAAAAACCTGCGATTTACCGTAAATCCCGGACTCGGCCCATATAGTCAAAAGTATACAAAGAAAGTACCCTGGGATTAAACGCATTTCCCGAACGATTTTTTAAATTATTTTTTCACCACTAAAACGCATGAGACTTGTAAATTTCAAAAATGTTTTCATTTTTGATGAGACGCTGAATAAAAGAAGTTTAATCGCCGGGAAACGAAAACCTGCAATTTCCCGTAAATCCCGGACTCGGCCCGTAAAGTCAAAAGTATACAAAAAAAGTACCCAGGGAGTAAACTCATTTCCCAAACGATTTTTTAAATTATTATTTCACCACTAAAGCCCATGAGACTTGTTGATTTTAAAAATGTTTTCATTTTTGATGAGACGCTGAATAAAAGAAGTTTAATCGCCGGCAAACGAAAACCCGCGACTTCCCGTAAATCACGGATTCGGCCCGTATAGTCAAAAGTATACAAAAAAAAGTACCCAGGGAGTAAACTCATTCCCCGAACGATTTTTTAAATTATTTTTCCACCACTAAAACGCATGAGACTTGTAGTTTTCAAAAATGTTTTCATTTTTGATGAGACGCTGAATAAAAGAAGTTTAATCGCCGGGAAACGAAAACCTGCGATTTCCCGTAAATCCCGGACTCGGCCCGTAAAGTCAAAAGTATACAAAGAAAGTACCCAGGGAGTAAACTCATTTCCCAAACGATTTTTTAAATTATTATTTCACCACTAAAGCCCATGAGACTTGTAGATTTTAAAAATGTTTTCATTTTTGATGAGACGCTGAATAAAAGAAGTGTAATCGCCGGGAAAAAGAAAACCTGCGACTTCCCGTAAATACCAGATTCGGCCCGTATAGTCAAAAGTATACAAAGAAAGTACCCAGGGAGTAAACTCATTCCCCGAACGATTTTTTAAATTATTTTTCCACCACTAAAACGCATGAGACTTGTAGTTTTCAGAAATGTTTTCATTTTTGATGAGACGCTTAATGAAAGTGGTTTAATCGCCGGCAAACGAAAACCCGTGATTTCCCGTAAATCCCGGGCTTGGCCCGTATAGTCGAATGTATACAAAGAAAGTACCCTGTGAGTAAACTCATTTCCAAAACGATTTTTTAAATTATCTTTTCACCACTAAAACGCATGAGACTTGTAGTTTTCAAAAATGTTTTCATTTTTGATGAGACGCTGAATAAAAGAAGTTTAATCGCCGGCAAACGAAAACCCGCGACTTCCCGTAAATCCCGGATTCGGCCAGTATAGTCAAAAGTATACAAAGAAAGTACCCAGGGAGTAAACTCATTTCCCGAACGATTTTTTGAATTATTTTTTCACCACTAAAACGCATTAGACTTGTAGTTTTCAAAAATGTTTTCATTTTTCATGAGACGCTCAATGAAGGAGGTTTAATCGCCGGCAAACGAAAACCCGCGATTTCCCGTAAATCCCGGGCTTGGCCCGTATAGTCGAATGTATACAAAGAAAGTACCCTGTGAGTAAACTCATTTCCAGAACGATTTTTTAAATTATTTTTTCACCACAAAAACGCATAAGACTTGTAGTTTTCAAAAATGTTTTCATTTTTGATGAGACGCTGAATAAAAGAAGTTTAATCGCCGGCAAACGAAAACCCGCGATTTCCCGTAAATCCCGGGCTTGGCCCGTATAGTCAAAAGTATACAAAGAAAGTACCCAGGGAGTAAACTCATTCCCCGAACGATTTTTTAAATTATTTTTCCACCACTAAAACGCATGAGACTTGTAGTTTTCAGAAATGTTTTCATTTTTGATGAGACGCTTAATGAAAGTGGTTTAATCGCCGGCAAACGAAAACCCGTGATTTCCCGTAAATCCCGGGCTTGGCCCGTATAGTCGAATGTATACAAAGAAAGTACCCTGTGAGTAAACTCATTTCCAAAACGATTTTTTAAATTATCTTTTCACCACTAAAACGCATGAGACTTGTAGTTTTCAAAAATGTTTTCATTTTTGATGAGACGCTGAATAAAAGAAGTTTAATCGCCGGCAAACGAAAACCCGCGACTTCCCGTAAATCCCGGATTCGGCCAGTATAGTCAAAAGTATACAAAGAAAGTACCCAGGGAGTAAACTCATTTCCCGAACGATTTTTTAAATTATTTTTTCACCACTAAAACGCATGAGACTTGTAGTTTTCAAAAATGTTTTCATTTTTCATGAGACGCTCAATGAAAGAGGTTTAATCGCCGGCAAACGAAAACCCGGGATTTCCCGTAAATCCCGGGCTTGGCCCGTATAGTCGAATGTATACAAAGAAAGTACCCTGTGAGTAAACTCATTTCCAGAACGATTTTTTAAATTATTTTTTCACCACAAAAACGCATAAGACTTGTAGTTTTCAAAAATGTTTTCATTTTTGATGAGACGCTGAATAAAAGAAGTTTAATCGCCGGCAAACGAAAACCCGCGATTTCCCGTAAATCCCGGGCTTGGCCCGTTTAGTCAAAAGTATACAAAGAAAGTACCCAGGGAGTAAACTTATTTCCCGAACGATTTTTTAAATTATTTTTTCACCACTAAAACGCATGAGACTTGTATTTTTCAAAAGTGTTTTCATTTTTGATGAGACGCTAAATTAAAGAAGTTTAATCGCCGGCAAACGAAAACCCGCGATTTCCCGTAACTCCCGGGCTTGGCCCGTTTAGTTGAATGTATATAAAGAAAGTACCCAGGGAGTAAACTGATTTCCCGAACGATTTTTCAAATTATTTTTGCACCACTAGAACGAATGAGACTTGTAGTTTTCAAAAATGTTTTCATTTTTAATGAGACGCTTAATGAAAGAGGTTTAATCGCCGGCAAACGAAAACCCGCGATTTCCCGTAAATCCCGGGCTTGGCCCGTATAGTCGAATGTATACAAAGAAAGTACCCTGTGAGTAAAGTCATTTCCAGAACGATTTTTTAAATTATCTTTTCACCACTAAAACGCATGAGACTTGTAGTTTTCAAAAATGTTTTCATTTTTGATGAGACGCTGAATAAAAGAAGTTTAATCGCCGGCAAACAAAAACCTGCGATTTACCGTAAATCCCGGACTCGGCCCATATAGTCAAAAGTATACAAAGAAAGTACCCTGGGATTAAACTCATTTCCCGAACGATTTTTTAAATTATTTTTTCACCACTAAAACGCATGAGACTTGTAGTTTTCAAAAATGTTTTCATTTTTGATGAGACGCTGAATAAAAGAAGTTTAATCGCCGGGAAACAAAAACCTGCAATTTCCCGTAAATCCCGGACTCGGCCCGTAAAGTCAAAAGTATACAAAGAAAATACCCAGGGAGTAAACTCATTTCCCAAACGATTTTTTAAATTATTATTTCACCACTAAAGCCCATGAGACTTGTTGATTTTAAAAATGTTTTCATTTTTGATGAGACGCTGAATAAAAGAAGTTTAATCGCCGGCAAATGAAAACCCGCGACTTCCCGTAAATCCCGGATTCGGCCCGTATAGTCAAAAGTATACAAAGAAAGTACCCAGGGAGTAAACTCATTCCCCGAACGATTTTTTAAATTATTTTTCCACCACTAAAACGCATGAGACTTGTAGTTTTCAAAAATGTTTTCATTTTTGATGAGACGCTGAATAAAAGAAGTTTAATCGCCGGGAAACGAAAACCTGCGATTTCCCGTAAATCCCGGACTCGGCCCGTAAAGTCAAAGTATACAAAGAAAGTACCCAGGGAGTAAACTCATTTCCCAAACGATTTTTTAAATTATTATTTCACCACTAAAGCCCATGAGACTTGTAGATTTTAAAAATGTTTTCATTTTTGATGAGACGCTGAATAAAAGAAGTTTATTCGCCGGCAAACGAAAACCCGCGATTTCCCGTAAATCCCGGACTCGGCCCGTATAGTCAAAAGTATACAAAGAAAGTACCCAGGGAGTAAACTCATTTCCCGAACGATTTTTTAAATTATTTTTTCACCACTAAAACGCATAAGACTTGTAGTTTTCAAAAATGTTTTCATTTTTCATGAGACGCTCAATGAAAGAGGTTTAATCGCCGGCAAACGAAAACCCGCGATTTCCCGTAAATCCCGGGCTTGGCCCGTATAGTCGAATGTATACAAAGAAAGTACCCTGTGAGTAAACTCATTTCCAGAACGATTTTTTAAATTATTTTTTCACTACTAAAACGCATAAGACTTGTAGTTTTCAAAAATGTTTTCATTTTTGATGAGACGCTGAGTAAAAGAAGTTTAATCGCCGGCAAACGAAAAACCGCGATTTCCCGTAAATCCCGGGCTTGGCCCGTATAGTCAAAAGTATACAAAGAAAGTGCCCAGGGAATAAACTCATTTCCCGAACGATTTTTTAAATTATTTTTTCACCACTAAAACGCATGAGACTTGTATTTTTCAAAAGTGTTTTCATTTTTGATGAGACGCTGAATTAAAGAAGTTTAATCGCCGGCAAACGAAAACCCGCGATTTCCCGTAAATCCCGGGCTTGGCCCGTTTAGTTGAATGTATATAAAGAAAGTCCCCAGGGAGTAAACTGATTTCCCGAACGATTTTTTAAATTATTTTTGCACCACTAGAACGAATGAGACTTGTAGTTTTCAAAAATGTTTTCATTTTTAATGAGACGCTTAATGAATGATGTTTAATCGCTGGCAAACGAAAACCCGCGATTTCCCGTAAATCCCGGGCTTGGCCCGTATAGTCGAATGTATACAAAGAAAGTACCCTGTGAGTAAAGTCATTTCCAGAACGATTTTTTAAATTATCTTTTCACCACTAAAACGCATGAGACTTGTAGTTTTCAAAAATGTTTTCATTTTTGATGAGACGCTGAATAAAAGAAGTTTAATCGCCGGCAAACGAAAACCCGCGACTTCCCGTAAATCCCGGATTCGGCCAGTATAGTCAAAAGTATACAAAGAAAGTACCCAGGGAGTAAACTCATTTCCCGAACGATTTTTTAATTTATTTTTCCACCACTAAAACGCATGAGACTGGTAGTTTTCAGAAATGTTTTCATTTTTGATGAGACGCTTAATGAAAGTGGTTTAATCGCCGGCAAACGAAAACCCGGGATTTCCCGTAAATCCCGGGCTTGGCCCGTATAGTCGAATGTATACAAAAAAAGTACCCTGTGAGTAAACTCATTTCCAAAACGATTTTTTAAATTATCTTTTCACCACTAAAACGCATGAGACTTGTAGTTTTTAAAAATGTTTTCATTTTTGATGAGACGCTGAATAAAAGAAGTTTAATCGCCGGCAAACGAAAACCCGCAACTTCCCGTAAATCCCGGACTCGGCTCGTATAGTCAAAAGTATACAAAGAAAGAACCCAGGGAGTAAACTCATTTCCCGAAGGATTTTTAAATTATTTTTCCACCACTAAAACGCATGAGACTTGTAGTTTTCAGAAATGTTTTCATTTTTGATGAGACGCTTAATGAAAGAGGTTTAATCGCCGGCAAACGAAAACCCGCGATTTCCCGGAAATCCCGGGCTTGGCCCGTATAGTCCAATGTATACAAAAAAGTACCCAGGGAGTAAACTCATTTCCCGAACCATTTTTTAAATTATTTTTTTACCACTAAAACGCATGAGACTTGTAGTTTACAGAAATGTTTTCATTTTTGATGAGACGCTTAATGAAAGTGGTTTAATCGCCGGCAAACGAAAACCTGTGATTTCCCGTAAATCCCGGGCTTGGCCCGTATAGTGGAATGTATACAAAGAAATTACCCTGTGAGTAAACTAATTTCCAAAACGATTCTTTAAATTATCTTTTCACCACTAAAACGCATGAGACTTGTAGTTTTCAAAAATGTTTTCATTTTTGATGAGACGCTGAATAAAAGAAGTTTAATCGCCGGCAAACGAAAACCCGCGACTTCCCGTAAATCCCGGATTCGGCCAGTATAGTCAAAAGTATACAAAGAAAGTACCCAGGGAGTAAACTCATTTCCCGAACGATTTTTTAAATTATTTTTTCACCACTAAAACGCATTAGACTTGTAGTTTTCAAAAATGTTTTCATTTTTCATGAGACGCTCAATGAAGGAGGTTTAATCGCCGGCAAACGAAAACCCGCGATTTCCCGTAAATCCCGGGCTTGGCCCGTATAGTCGAATGTATACAAAGAAAGTACCCTGTGAGTAAACTCATTTCCAGAACGATTTTTTAAATTATTTTTTCACCACAAAAACGCATAAGACTTGTAGTTTTCAAAAATGTTTTCATTTTTGATGAGACGCTGAATAAAAGAAGTTTAATCGCCGGCAAACGAAAACCCGCGATTTCCCGTAAATCCCGGGCTTGGCCCGTATAGTCAAAAGTATACAAAGAAAGTACCCAGGGAGTAAACTCATTCCCCGAACGATTTTTTAAATTATTTTTCCACCACTAAAACGCATGAGACTTGTAGTTTTCAGAAATGTTTTCATTTTTGATGAGACGCTTAATGAAAGTGGTTTAATCGCCGGCAAACGAAAACCCGTGATTTCCCGTAAATCCCGGGCTTGGCCCGTATAGTCGAATGTATACAAAGAAAGTACCCTGTGAGTAAACTCATTTCCAAAACGATTTTTTAAATTATCTTTTCACCACTAAAACGCATGAGACTTGTAGTTTTCAAAAATGTTTTCATTTTTGATGAGACGCTGAATAAAAGAAGTTTAATCGCCGGCAAACGAAAACCCGCGACTTCCCGTAAATCCCGGATTCGGCCAGTATAGTCAAAAGTATACAAAGAAAGTACCCAGGGAGTAAACTCATTTCCCGAACGATTTTTTAAATTATTTTTTCACCACTAAAACGCATGAGACTTGTAGTTTTCAAAAATGTTTTCATTTTTCATGAGACGCTCAATGAAAGAGGTTTAATCGCCGGCAAACGAAAACCCGGGATTTCCCGTAAATCCCGGGCTTGGCCCGTATAGTCGAATGTATACAAAGAAAGTACCCTGTGAGTAAACTCATTTCCAGAACGATTTTTTAAATTATTTTTTCACCACAAAAACGCATAAGACTTGTAGTTTTCAAAAATGTTTTCATTTTTGATGAGACGCTGAATAAAAGAAGTTTAATCGCCGGCAAACGAAAACCCGCGATTTCCCGTAAATCCCGGGCTTGGCCCGTTTAGTCAAAAGTATACAAAGAAAGTACCCAGGGAGTAAACTTATTTCCCGAACGATTTTTTAAATTATTTTTTCACCACTAAAACGCATGAGACTTGTATTTTTCAAAAGTGTTTTCATTTTTGATGAGACGCTAAATTAAAGAAGTTTAATCGCCGGCAAACGAAAACCCGCGATTTCCCGTAACTCCCGGGCTTGGCCCGTTTAGTTGAATGTATATAAAGAAAGTACCCAGGGAGTAAACTGATTTCCCGAACGATTTTTCAAATTATTTTTGCACCACTAGAACGAATGAGACTTGTAGTTTTCAAAAATGTTTTCATTTTTAATGAGACGCTTAATGAAAGAGGTTTAATCGCCGGCAAACGAAAACCCGCGATTTCCCGTAAATCCCGGGCTTGGCCCGTATAGTCGAATGTATACAAAGAAAGTACCCTGTGAGTAAAGTCATTTCCAGAACGATTTTTTAAATTATCTTTTCACCACTAAAACGCATGAGACTTGTAGTTTTCAAAAATGTTTTCATTTTTGATGAGACGCTGAATAAAAGAAGTTTAATCGCCGGCAAACAAAAACCTGCGATTTACCGTAAATCCCGGACTCGGCCCATATAGTCAAAAGTATACAAAGAAAGTACCCTGGGATTAAACTCATTTCCCGAACGATTTTTTAAATTATTTTTTCACCACTAAAACGCATTAGACTTGTAGTTTTCAAAAATGTTTTCATTTTTGATGAGACGCTGAATAAAAGAAGTTTAATCGCCGGGAAACAAAAACCTGCAATTTCCCGTAAATCCCGGACTCGGCCCGTAAAGTCAAAAGTATACAAAGAAAATACCCAGGGAGTAAACTCATTTCCCAAACGATTTTTTAAATTATTATTTCACCACTAAAGCCCATGAGACTTGTTGATTTTAAAAATGTTTTCATTTTTGATGAGACGCTGAATAAAAGAAGTTTAATCGCCGGCAAATGAAAACCCGCGACTTCCCGTAAATCCCGGATTCGGCCCGTATAGTCAAAAGTATACAAAGAAGGTACCCAGGGAGTAAACTCATTCCCCGAACGATTTTTTAAATTATTTTTCCACCACTAAAACGCATGAGACTTGTAGTTTTCAAAAATGTTTTCATTTTTGATGAGACGCTGAATAAAAGAAGTTTAATCGCCGGGAAACGAAAACCTGCGATTTCCCGTAAATCCCGGACTCGGCCCGTAAAGTCAAAGTATACAAAGAAAGTACCCAGGGAGTAAACTCATTTCCCAAACGATTTTTTAAATTATTATTTCACCACTAAAGCCCATGAGACTTGTAGATTTTAAAAATGTTTTCATTTTTGATGAGACGCTGAATAAAAGAAGTTTATTCGCCGGCAAACGAAAACCCGCGATTTCCCGTAAATCCCGGACTCGGCCCGTATAGTCAAAAGTATACAAAGAAAGTACCCAGGGAGTAAACTCATTTCCCGAACGATTTTTTAAATTATTTTTTCACCACTAAAACGCATAAGACTTGTAGTTTTCAAAAATGTTTTCATTTTTCATGAGACGCTCAATGAAAGAGGTTTAATCGCCGGCAAACGAAAACCCGCGATTTCCCGTAAATCCCGGGCTTGGCCCGTATAGTCGAATGTATACAAAGAAAGTACCCTGTGAGTAAACTCATTTCCAGAACGATTTTTTAAATTATTTTTTCACTACTAAAACGCATAAGACTTGTAGTTTTCAAAAATGTTTTCATTTTTGATGAGACGCTGAGTAAAAGAAGTTTAATCGCCGGCAAACGAAAAACCGCGATTTCCCGTAAATCCCGGGCTTGGCCCGTATAGTCAAAAGTATACAAAGAAAGTGCCCAGGGAATAAACTCATTTCCCGAACGATTTTTTAAATTATTTTTTCACCACTAAAACGCATGAGACTTGTATTTTTCAAAAGTGTTTTCATTTTTGATGAGACGCTGAATTAAAGAAGTTTAATCGCCGGCAAACGAAAACCCGCGATTTCCCGTAAATCCCGGGCTTGGCCCGTTTAGTTGAATGTATATAAAGAAAGTCCCCAGGGAGTAAACTGATTTCCCGAACGATTTTTTAAATTATTTTTGCACCACTAGAACGAATGAGACTTGTAGTTTTCAAAAATGTTTTCATTTTTAATGAGACGCTTAATGAATGATGTTTAATCGCTGGCAAACGAAAACCCGCGATTTCCCGTAAATCCCGGGCTTGGCCCGTATAGTCGAATGTATACAAAGAAAGTACCCTGTGAGTAAAGTCATTTCCAGAACGATTTTTTAAATTATCTTTTCACCACTAAAACGCATGAGACTTGTAGTTTTCAAAAATGTTTTCATTTTTGATGAGACGCTGAATAAAAGAAGTTTAATCGCCGGCAAACGAAAACCCGCGACTTCCCGTAAATCCCGGATTCGGCCAGTATAGTCAAAAGTATACAAAGAAAGTACCCAGGGAGTAAACTCATTTCCCGAACGATTTTTTAATTTATTTTTCCACCACTAAAACGCATGAGACTGGTAGTTTTCAGAAATGTTTTCATTTTTGATGAGACGCTTAATGAAAGTGGTTTAATCGCCGGCAAACGAAAACCCGGGATTTCCCGTAAATCCCGGGCTTGGCCCGTATAGTCGAATGTATACAAAAAAAGTACCCTGTGAGTAAACTCATTTCCAAAACGATTTTTTAAATTATCTTTTCACCACTAAAACGCATGAGACTTGTAGTTTTTAAAAATGTTTTCATTTTTGATGAGACGCTGAATAAAAGAAGTTTAATCGCCGGCAAACGAAAACCCGCAACTTCCCGTAAATCCCGGACTCGGCTCGTATAGTCAAAAGTATACAAAGAAAGAACCCAGGGAGTAAACTCATTTCCCGAAGGATTTTTAAATTATTTTTCCACCACTAAAACGCATGAGACTTGTAGTTTTCAGAAATGTTTTCATTTTTGATGAGACGCTTAATGAAAGAGGTTTAATCGCCGGCAAACGAAAACCCGCGATTTCCCGGAAATCCCGGGCTTGGCCCGTATAGTCCAATGTATACAAAAAAGTACCCAGGGAGTAAACTCATTTCCCGAACCATTTTTTAAATTATTTTTTTACCACTAAAACGCATGAGACTTGTAGTTTACAGAAATGTTTTCATTTTTGATGAGACGCTTAATGAAAGTGGTTTAATCGCCGGCAAACGAAAACCTGTGATTTCCCGTAAATCCCGGGCTTGGCCCGTATAGTGGAATGTATACAAAGAAATTACCCTGTGAGTAAACTAATTTCCAAAACGATTCTTTAAATTATCTTTTCACCACTAAAACGCATGAGACTTGTAGTTTTCAAAAATGTTTTCATTTTTGATGAGACGCTGAATAAAAGAAGTTTAATCGACGGCAAACGAAAACCCGCGACTTCCCGTATATCCAGGACTCGGCCCGTATAGTCAAAAGTATACAAAGAAAGAACCCAGGGAGTAAACTCATTTCCCGAACGATTTTTTAAATTATTTTTTCACCACTAAAACGCATGAGACTTGTAGTTTTCAAAAATGTTTTCATTTTTGATGAGACGCTGAATAAAAGAAGTTTAATCGCCGGCAAACGAAAACCCGCGACTTCCCGTAAATCCCGGACTCGGCCCGTATAGTCAAAAGTTTACAAAGAAAGAACCCAGGGAGTAAACTCATTTCCCGAACGATTTTTTAAGTTATTTTTCCACCACTAAAACGCATGAGACTTGTAGTTTTCAGAAATGTTTTCATTTTTGAGGAGACGCTTAATGAAAGAGGTTTAATCGCCGGCAAACGAAAACCCGCGATTTCCCGCAAATCCCGGGCTTGACCCGTATAGTCGAATGTATACAAAGAAAGTACCCAGGGAGTAAACTCATTTCCCGAACGATTTTTTAAATTATTTTTTCACCACTAAAACGCATGAGACTTGTAGTTTTTAGAAATGTTTTCATTTTTGATGAGACGCTTAATGAAAGTGGTTTAATCGCCGGCAAACGAAAACCCGTGATTTCCCGTAAATCCCGGGCTTGGCCCGTATAGTCGAATGTATACAAAGAAATTACCCTGTGAGTAAACTCATTTCCAAAACGATTCTTTAAATTATCTTTTCACCACTAAAACGCATGAGACTTGCAGTTTTCCAAAATGTTTTCATTTTTGATAAGACGCTGAATAAAAGAAGTTTAATCGCCGGCAAACGAAAACCTGCGATTTCCCGTAAATCCCGGACTCGGCCCGTAAAGTCAAAAGTATACAAAGAAAGTACCCAGGGAGTAAACTCATTTCCCAAACGATTTTTTAAATTATTATTTCACCACTAAAGCCCATGAGACTTGTAGATTTTAAAAATGTTTTCATTTTTGATGAGTCGCTGAATAAAAGAAGTTTAGTCGCCGGCAAACGAAAACCCGCAACTTCCCGTAAATCCCGGACTCGGCTCGTATAGTCAAAAGTATACAAAGAAAGAACCCAGGGAGTAAACTCATTTCCCGAACGATTTTTAAATTATTTTTCCACCACTAAAACGCATGAGACTTGTAGTTTTCAGAAATGTTTTCATTTTTGATGAGACGCTTAATGAAAGAGGTTTAATCGCCGGCAAACGAAAACCCGCGATTTCCCGGAAATCCCGGGCTTGGCCCGTATAGTCGAATGTATATAAAGAAAGTACCCAGGGAGTAAACTCATTTCCCGAACGATTTTTTAAATTATTTTTTCACCACTAAAACGCATGAGACTTGTAGTTTTCAGAAATGTTTTCATTTTTGATGAGACGCTTAATGAAAGTGGTTTAATCGCCGGCAAACGAAAACCTGTGATTTCCCGTAAATCCCGGGCTTGGCCCGTATAGTGGAATGTATACAAAGAAATTACCCTGTGAGTAAACTAATTTCCAAAACGATTCTTTAAATTATCTTCTCACCACTAAAACGCATGAGACTTGTAGTTTTCAAAAATGTTTTCATTTTTGATGAGACGCTGAATAAAAGAAGTTTAATCGCCGGCAAACGAAAACCCGCGACTTCCCGTATATCCCGGACTCGGCCCGTATAGTCAGAAGTATACAAAGAAAGAACCCAGGGAGTAAACTCATTTCCCGAACGATTTTTTAAATTATTTTTTCACCACTAAAACGCATGAGACTTGTAGTTTTCAAAAATGTTTTCATTTTTGATGAGACGCTGAATAAAAGAAGTTTAATCGCCGGCAAACGAAAACCCGCGACTTCCCGTAAATCCCGGACTCGGCCCGTATAGTCAAAAGTTTACAAAGAAAGAACCCAGGGAGTAAACTCATTTCCCGAACGATTTTTTAAGTTATTTTTCCACCACTGAAACGCATGAGACTTGTAGTTTTCAGAAATGTTTTCATTTTTGATGAGACGCTTAATGAAAGAGGTTTAATCGCCGGCAAACGAAAACCTGCGATTTCCCGCAAATCCCGGGCTTGACCCGTATAGTCGAATGTATACAAAGAAAGTACCCAGGGAGTAAACTCATTTCCCGAACGATTTTTTAAATTATTTTTTTACCACTAAAACGCATGAGACTTGTAGTTTTTAGAAATGTTTTCATTTTTGATGAGACGCTTAATGAAAGTGGTTTAATCGCCGGCAAACGAAAACCCGTGATTTCCCGTAAATCCCGGGCTTGGCCCGTATAGTCGAATGTATACAAAGAAATTACCCTGTGAGTAAACTCATTTCCAAAACGATTCTTTAAATTATCTTTTCACCACTAAAACGCATGAGACTTGTAGTTTTCAAAAATGTTTTCATTTTTGATGAGACGCTGAATAAAAGAAGTTTAATCGCCGGCAAACGAAAACCCGCGACTTCCCGTATATCCCGGACTCGGCCCGTATAGTCAAAAGTATACAAAGAAAGAACCCATTTCCCATTTTAAACTCATTTCCCGAACGATTTTTTAAATTATTTTTTCACCACTAAAACGCATGAGACTTGCAGTTTTCCAAAATGTTTTCATTTTTGATAAGACGCTGAATAAAAGAAGTTTAATCGCCGGCAAACGAAAACCTGCGATTTCCCGTAAATCCCGGACTCGGCCCGTAAAGTCAAAAGTATACAAAGAAAGTACCCAGGGAGTAAACTCATTTCCCAAACGATTTTTTAAATTATTATTTCACCACTAAAGCCCATGAGAATTGTAGATTTTAAAAATGTTTTCATTTTTTATGAGTCGCTGAATAAAAGAAGTTTAATCGCCGGCAAACGAAAACCCGCGATTTCCCGGAAATCCCGGGTTTGGCCCGTATAGTCGAATGTATACAAAGAAAGTACCCAGGGAGTAAACTCATTTCCCAAACAATTTTTTAAATTATTTTTTCACCACTAAAACGCATGAGACTTGTAGTTTTCAGAAATGTTTTCATTTTTGATGAGACCTTTATGAAAGTGGTTTAATCGCCGGCAAACGAAAACCCGTGATTTCCCGTAAATCCCGGGCTTGGCCCGTATAGTCAAATGTATACAAAGAAAGTACCCTGTGAGTAAACTCATTTCCAAAACGATTTTTTAAATTATCTTTTCACCACTAAAACGCATGAGACTTGTAGTTTTCAAAAAATTTTTCATTTTTGATGAGACGCTGAATAAAAGAAGTTTAATCGCCGGCAAACGAAAACCCGCGACTTCCCGTAAATCCCAGACTCGGCCCGTATAGTCAAAAGTATACAAAGAAAGTACCCAGGGAGCAAACTCATTTCCCGAACGATTTTTTAAATTATTTTTTCACCACTAAAACGCATGAGACTTGTATTTTTCAAAAGTGTTTTCATTTTTGATGAGACGCTGAATTAAAGAAGTTTAATCGCCGCCAAACGAAAACCCGCGATTTCCCGTAAATCCCGGGCTTGGCCCGTATAGTTGAATGTATATAAAGAAAGTACCCAGGGAGTAAACTGATTTCCCTAACGATTTTTCAAATCATTTTTGCACCACTAGAACGAATGAGACTTGTAGTTTTCAAAAATGTTTTCATTTTTAATGAGACGCTTAATGAAAGAGGTTTAATCGCCGGCAAACGAAAACCCGCGATTTCCCGTAAATCCCGGGCTTGTCCCGTATAGTCGAATGTATACAAAGATGGTACCCAGGGAGTAAACTGATTTCCCTAACGATTTTTTAAATTATTTTTTCACCACTAAAACGCATGAGATTTGTATTTTTCAAAAGTGTTTTCATTTTTGATGAGACGCTGAATTAAAGAAGTTTAATCGCCGGCAAACGAAAACCCGCGATTTCCCGTAAATCCCGGGCTTGGCCCGTTTAGTTGAATGTATATAAAGAAAGTACCCAGGGAGTAAACTGATTTCCCGAACGATTTTTCAAATTATTTTTGCACCACTAGAACGAATGAGACTTGTAGTTTTTAAAAATGTTTTCATTTTTAATGAGACGCTTAATGAAAGAGGTTTAATCGCCGGCAAACGAAAACCCGCGATTTCCCGTAAACCCCTTGCTTGGCCCGTATAGTCGAATGTATACAAAGAAAGTACCCAGGGAGTAAACTCATTTCCCAAACAATTTTTTAAATTATTTTTTCACCACTAAAACGCATGAGACTTGTAGTTTTCAAAAATGTTTTCATTTTTGATGAGACGCTGAATAAAAGAAGTTTAATCGCCGGCAAACGAAAACCTGCGATTTCCCGTAAATCCCGGACTCGGCCCATATAGTCAAAAGTATACAAAGAAGGTACCCTGGGATTAAACTCATTTCCCGAACGATTTTTTAAATTATTTTTTCACCACTAAAACGCATGAGACTTGTAGTTTTCAAAAATGTTTTCATTTTTGATGAGACGCTGAATTAAAGAAGTTTAATCGCCGCCAAACGAAAACCCGTGATTTCCCGTAAATCCCGGGCTTGGCCTGTATAGTTGAATGTATATAAAGAAAGTACCCTGTGAGTAAACTCATTTGCAAAACGATTTTTTAAATTATCTTTTCACCACTAAAACGCATGAGACTTGTAGTTTTCAAAAATGTTTTCATTTTTGATGAGACGCTGAATAAAAGAAGTTTAATCGCCGGCAAACGAAAACCCGCGACTTCCCGTAAATCCCGGACTCGGCCCGTATAGTCAAAAGTATACAAAGAAAGTACCCAGGGAGCAAACTCATTTCCCGAACGATTTTTAAATTATTTTTTCACCACTAAAACGCATGAGACTTGTAGTTTTCAGAAATGTTTTCATTTTTGATGAGACGCTTAATAAAAGTGGTTTAATCGCCGGCAAACGAAAACCCCCGATTTCCCGTAAATCCCGGGCTTGGCCCGTATAGTCGAATGTATACAAAGAAAGTACCCTGTGAGTAAACTCATTTCCAGAACGATTTTTTAGATTAATTTTCACCACTAAAACGCATGAGACTTGTATTTTTCAAAAGTGTTTTCATTTTTGATGAGACGCTGAATTAAAGAAGTTTAATCGCCGCCAAACGAAAACCCGCGATTTCCCGTAAATCCCGGGCTTGGCCCGTATAGTCGAATGTATACAAAGAAAGTACCCTGTGAGTAAAGTCGTTTCCAGAACGATTTTTTAAATTATCTTTTCACCACTAAAACGCATGAGACTTGTAGTTTTCAAAAATGCTTTCATTTTTGATTAGACGCTGAATAAAAGAAGTTTAATCGCCGGCAAACGAAAACCTGCCATTTCCCGTAAATCCCGGACTCGGCCCATATAGTCAAAAGTATACAAAGAAAGTACCCTGGGATTAAACTCATTTCCCGAACGATTTTTTAAATTATTTTTTCACCACTAAAACGCATGAGACTTGTAGTTTTCCAAAATGTTTTCATTTTTGATAAGACGCTGAATAAAAGAAGTTTAATCGCCGGCAAACGAAAACCTGCGATTTCCCGTAAATCCCGGACTCGGCCCGTAAAGTCAAAAGTATACAAAGAAAGTACCCAGGGAGTAAACTCATTTCCCAAACGATTTTTTAAATTATTATTTCACCACTAAAGCCCATGAGACTTGTAGATTTTAAAAATGTTTTCATTTTTGATGAGTCGCTGAATAAAAGAAGTTTAGTCGCCGGCAAACGAAAACCCGCAACTTCCCGTAAATCCCGGACTCGGCTCGTATAGTCAAAAGTATACAAAGAAAGAACCCAGGGAGTAAACTCATTTCCCGAACGATTTTTAAATTATTTTTCCACCACTAAAACGCATGAGACTTGTAGTTTTCAGAAATGTTTTCATTTTTGATGAGACGCTTAATGAAAGAGGTTTAATCGCCGGCAAACGAAAACCCGCGATTTCCCGGAAATCCCGGGCTTGGCCCGTATAGTCGAATGTATATAAAGAAAGTACCCAGGGAGTAAATTCATTTCCCGAACGATTTTTTAAATTATTTTTTCACCACTAAAACGCATGAGACTTGTAGTTTTCAGAAATGTTTTCATTTTTGATGAGACGCTTAATGAAAGTGGTTTAATCGCCGGCAAACGAAAACCTGTGATTTCCCGTAAATCCCGGGCTTGGCCCGTATAGTGGAATGTATACAAAGAAATTACCCTGTGAGTAAACTAATTTCCAAAACGATTCTTTAAATTATCTTCTCACCACTAAAACGCATGAGACTTGTAGTTTTCAAAAATGTTTTCATTTTTGATGAGACGCTGAATAAAAGAAGTTTAATCGCCGGCAAACGAAAACCCGCGACTTCCCGTATATCCCGGACTCGGCCCGTATAGTCAGAAGTATACAAAGAAAGAACCCAGGGAGTAAACTCATTTCCCGAACGATTTTTTAAATTATTTTTTCACCACTAAAACGCATGAGACTTGTAGTTTTCAAAAATGTTTTCATTTTTGATGAGACGCTGAATAAAAGAAGTTTAATCGCCGGCAAACGAAAACCCGCGACTTCCCGTAAATCCCGGACTCGGCCCGTATAGTCAAAAGTTTACAAAGAAAGAACCCAGGGAGTAAACTCATTTCCCGAACGATTTTTTAAGTTATTTTTCCACCACTGAAACGCATGAGACTTGTAGTTTTCAGAAATGTTTTCATTTTTGATGAGACGCTTAATGAAAGAGGTTTAATCGCCGGCAAACGAAAACCTGCGATTTCCCGCAAATCCCGGGCTTGACCCGTATAGTCGAATGTATACAAAGAAAGTACCCAGGGAGTAAACTCATTTCCCGAACGATTTTTTAAATTATTTTTTTACCACTAAAACGCATGAGACTTGTAGTTTTTAGAAATGTTTTCATTTTTGATGAGACGCTTAATGAAAGTGGTTTAATCGCCGGCAAACGAAAACCCGTGATTTCCCGTAAATCCCGGGCTTGGCCCGTATAGTCGAATGTATACAAAGAAATTACCCTGTGAGTAAACTCATTTCCAAAACGATTCTTTAAATTATCTTTTCACTACTAAAACGCATGAGACTTGTAGTTTTCAAAAATGTTTTCATTTTTGATGAGACGCTGAATAAAAGAAGTTTAATCGCCGGCAAACGAAAACCCGCGACTTCCCGTATATCCCGGACTCGGCCCGTATAGTCAAAAGTATACAAAGAAAGAACCCATTTCCCATTTTAAACTCATTTCCCGAACGATTTTTTAAATTATTTTTTCACCACTAAAACGCATGAGACTTGCAGTTTTCCAAAATGTTTTCATTTTTGATAAGACGCTGAATAAAAGAAGTTTAATCGCCGGCAAACGAAAACCTGCGATTTCCCGTAAATCCCGGACTCGGCCCGTAAAGTCAAAAGTATACAAAGAAAGTACCCAGGGAGTAAACTCATTTCCCAAACGATTTTTTAAATTATTATTTCACCACTAAAGCCCATGAGAATTGTAGATTTTAAAAATGTTTTCATTTTTTATGAGTCGCTGAATAAAAGAAGTTTAATCGCCGGCAAACGAAAACCCGCGATTTCCCGGAAATCCCGGGTTTGGCCCGTATAGTCGAATGTATACAAAGAAAGTACCCAGGGAGTAAACTCATTTCCCAAACAATTTTTTAAATTATTTTTTCACCACTAAAACGCATGAGACTTGTAGTTTTCAGAAATGTTTTCATTTTTGATGAGACCTTTATGAAAGTGGTTTAATCGCCGGCAAACGAAAACCCGTGATTTCCCGTAAATCCCGGGCTTGGCCCGTATAGTCAAATGTATACAAAGAAAGTACCCTGTGAGTAAACTCATTTCCAAAACGATTTTTTAAATTATCTTTTCACCACTAAAACGCATGAGACTTGTAGTTTTCAAAAAATTTTTCATTTTTGATGAGACGCTGAATAAAAGAAGTTTAATCGCCGGCAAACGAAAACCCGCGACTTCCCGTAAATCCCAGACTCGGCCCGTATAGTCAAAAGTATACAAAGAAAGTACCCAGGGAGCAAACTCATTTCCCGAACGATTTTTTAAATTATTTTTTCACCACTAAAACGCATGAGACTTGTATTTTTCAAAAGTGTTTTCATTTTTGATGAGACGCTGAATTAAAGAAGTTTAATCGCCGACAAACGAAAACCCGCGATTTCCCGTAAATCCCGGGCTTGGCCCGTATAGTTGAATGTATATAAAGAAAGTACCCAGGGAGTAAACTGATTTCCCTAACGATTTTTCAAATCATTTTTGCACCACTAGAACGAATGAGACTTGTAGTTTTCAAAAATGTTTTCATTTTTAATGAGACGCTTAATGAAAGAGGTTTAATCGCCGGCAAACGAAAACCCGCGATTTCCCGTAAATCCCGGGCTTGTCCCGTATAGTCGAATGTATACAAAGATGGTACCCAGGGAGTAAACTCATTTCCAAAACGATTTTTTAAATTATTTTTTCACCACTAAAACGCATGAGATTTGTATTTTTCAAAAGTGTTTTCATTTTTGATGAGACGCTGAATTAAAGAAGTTTAATCGCCGGCAAACGAAAACCCGCGATTTCCCGTAAATCCCGGGCTTGGCCCGTTTAGTTGAATGTATATAAAGAAAGTACCCAGGGAGTAAACTGATTTCCCGAACGATTTTTCAAATTATTTTTGCACCACTAGAACGAATGAGACTTGTAGTTTTTAAAAATGTTTTCATTTTTAATGAGACGCTTAATGAAAGAGGTTTAATCGCCGGCAAACGAAAACCCGCGATTTCCCGTAAACCCCTTGCTTGGCCCGTATAGTCGAATGTATACAAAGAAAGTACCCTGTGAGAAAAGTCGTTTCCAGAACGATTTTTTAAATTATCTTTTCACCACTAAAACGCATGAGACTTGTAGTTTTCAAAAATGTTTTCATTTTTGATGAGACGCTGAATAAAAGAAGTTTAATCGCCGGCAAACGAAAACCTGCGATTTCCCGTAAATCCCGGACTCGGCCCATATAGTCAAAAGTATACAAAGAAGGTACCCTGGGATTAAACTCATTTCCCGAACGATTTTTTAAATTATTTTTTCACCACTAAAACGCATGAGACTTGTAGTTTTCAAAAATGTTTTCATTTTTGATGAGACGCTGAATTAAAGAAGTTTAATCGCCGCCAAACGAAAACCCGTGATTTCCCGTAAATCCCGGGCTTGGCCTGTATAGTTGAATGTATATAAAGAAAGTACCCCGGGAGTAAACTGATTTCCCTAACGATTTTTAAAATCATTTTTGCACCACTAGAACGAATGAGACTTGTAGTTTTCAAAAATGTTTTCATTTTTAATGAGACGCTTAATGAAAGAGGTTTAATCGCCGGCAAACGAAAACCCGCGATTTCCCGTAAATCCCGGGCTTGTCCCGTATAGTCGAATGTATACAAAGAAGGTACCCAAGGAGTAAACTCATTTCACGAACGATTTTTTAAATTATTTTTTCACCACTAAAACGCATGAGACTTGTATTTTTCAAAAGTGTTTTCATTTTTGATGAGACGCTGAATTAAAGAAGTTTAATCGCCGGCAAACGAAAACCCGCGATTTCCCGGAAATCCCGGGTTTGGCCCGTATAGTCGAATGTATACAAAGAAAGTACCCAGGGAGTAAACTCATTTCCCAAACAATTTTTTAAATTATTTTTTCACCACTAAAACGCATGAGACTTGTAGTTTTCAGAAATGTTTTCATTTTTGATGAGACGCTTAATGAAAGTGGCTTAATCGCCGGCAAACGAAAACCCGTGATTTCCCGTAAATCCCGGGCTTGGCCCGTATAGTCAAATGTATACAAAGAAAGTACCCTGTGAGTAAACTCATTTGCAAAACGATTTTTTAAATTATCTTTTCACCACTAAAACGCATGAGACTTGTAGTTTTCAAAAATGTTTTCATTTTTGATGAGACGCTGAATAAAAGAAGTTTAATCGCCGGCAAACGAAAACCCGCGACTTCCCGTAAATCCCGGACTCGGCCCGTATAGTCAAAAGTATACAAAGAAAGTACCCAGGGAGCAAACTCATTTCCCGAACGATTTTTAAATTATTTTTTCACCACTAAAACGCATGAGACTTGTAGTTTTCAGAAATGTTTTCATTTTTGATGAGACGCTTAATAAAAGTGGTTTAATCGCCGGCAAACGAAAACCCCCGATTTCCCGTAAATCCCGGGCTTGGCCCGTATAGTCGAATGTATACAAAGAAAGTACCCTGTGAGTAAACTCATTTCCAGAACGATTTTTTAGATTAATTTTCACCACTAAAACGCATGAGACTTGTATTTTTCAAAAGTGTTTTCATTTTTGATGAGACGCTGAATTAAAGAAGTTTAATCGCCGCCAAACGAAAACCCGCGATTTCCCGTAAATCCCGGGCTTGGCCCGTATAGTCGAATGTATACAAAGAAAGTACCCTGTGAGTAAAGTCGTTTCCAGAACGATTTTTTAAATTATCTTTTCACCACTAAAACGCATGAGACTTGTAGTTTTCAAAAATGCTTTCATTTTTGATTAGACGCTGAATAAAAGAAGTTTAATCGCCGGCAAACGAAAACCTGCCATTTCCCGTAAATCCCGGACTCGGCCCATATAGTCAAAAGTATACAAAGAAAGTACCCTGGGATTAAACTCATTTCCCGAACGATTTTTTAAATTATTTTTTCACCACTAAAACGCATGAGACTTGTAGTTTTCAAAAATGTTTTCATTTTTGATGAGACGCTGAATTAAAGAAGTTTAATCGCCGCCAAACGAAAACCCGCGATTTCCCGTAAATCCTGGGCTTGGCCCGTATAGTTGAATGTATATAAAGAAAGTACCCAGGGAGTAAACTGATTTCCCTAACGATTTTTAAAATCATTTTTGCACCACTAGAACGAATGAGACTTGTAGTTTTCAAAAATGTTTTCATTTTTAATGAGACGCTTAATGAAAGAGGTTTAATCGCCGGCAAACGAAAACCCGCAATTTCCCGTAAATCCCGGGCTTGTCCCGTATAGTCGAATGTATACAAAGAAGGTACCCAGGAAGTAAACTTATTTCCCGAACGATTTTTTAAATTATTTTTTCACCACTAAAACGCATGAGACTTGTATTTTTCAAAAGTGTTTTCATTTTTGATGAGACGCTGAATTAAAGAAGTATAATCGCCGGCAAACGAAAAGCCGCGATTTCCCGTAAATCCCGGGCTTGGCCCGTTAAGTTGAATGTATATAAAGAAAGTACCCAGGGAGTAAACTGATTTCCCGAACGATTTTACAAATTATTTTTGCACCACTAGAACAAATGAGACTTGTAGTTTTTAAAAATGTTTTCATTTTTAATGAGACGCTTAATGAAAGAGGTTTAATCGCCGGCAAACGAAAACCTGCGATTTCCCGTAAATCCCGGGCTTGGCCCGTATAGTCGAATGTATACAAAGAAAGTACCCTGTGAGTAAAGTCGTTTCCAGAACGATTTTTTAAATTATCTTTTCACCACTAAAACGCATGAGACTTGTAGTTTTCAGAAATGTTTTCATTTTTGATGAGACGCTTAATAAAAGTGGTTTAATCGCCGGCAAACGAAAACCCGCGATTTCCCGTAAATCCCGGGCTTGGCCCGTATAGTCGAATGTATACAAAGAAAGTACCCTGTGAGTAAAGTCGTTTCCAGAACGATTTTTTAAATTATCTTTTCACCACTAAAACGCATGAGACTTGTAGTTTTCAGAAATGTTTTCATTTTTGATGAGACGCTTAATAAAAGTGGTTTAATCGCCGGCAAACGAAAACCCGCGATTTCCCGTAAATCGCGGGCTTGGCCCGTATAGTCGAATGTATACAAAGAAAGTACCCTGTGAGTAAACTCATTTCCAGAACGATTTTTTAGATTATTTTTTCACCACTAAAACGCATGAGACTTGTAGTTTTCAAAAATGTTTTCATTTTTGATGAGACGCTGAATAAAAGATGTTTAATCGATGGCAAACGAAAACCTGCGATTTCCTGTAAATCCCGGACTCGGCCCGTAAAGTCAAAAGTATACAAAGAAAGTACCCAGGGAGTAAACTCATTTCCCAAACGATTTTTTAAATTATTATTTCACCACTAAAGCCCATGAGACTTGTAGATTTTAAAAATGTTTTCATTTTTGATGAGACGCTGAATAAAAGAAGTTTAATCGCCGGCAAACGAAAACCCGCGACTTCCCGTAAATCCCGGATTCGGCCCGTATAGTCAAAAGTATACAAAGAAAGTACCCAGGGAGTAAACTCATTTCCCGAACGATTTTTTAAATTATTTTTTCACCACTAAAACGCATGAGACTTGTAGTTCTCAAAAATGTTTTCATTTTTGATGAGACGCTGAATAAAAGAAGTTTAATCGCCGGCAAACGAAAACCCGCGACTTCCCGTAAATCCCGGATTCGGCCCGTATAGTCAAAAGTATACGAAGAAAGTACCCAGGGAGTAAACTCATTCCCGAACGATTTTTTAAATTATTTTTCCACCACTAAAACGAATGAGACTTGTAGTTTTCAGAAATGTTTTCATTTTTGATGAGACGCTTAATGAAAGAGGTTTAATCGCCGGCAAACGAAAACCCGTGATTTCCCGTAAATCCCGGCTTGGCCCGTATAGTCGAATGTATACAAAGAAAGTACCCTGTGAGTAAACTCATTTCCAAAACGATTTTTTAAATTATCTTTTCACCACTAAAACGCATGAGACTTGTAGTTTTCAAAAATGTTTTCATTTTTGATGAGACGCTGAATAAAAGAAGTTTAATCGCCGGCAAACGAAAACCCGCGACTTTCCGTAAATCCCGGACTCGGCCCGTATAGTCAAAAGTATACAAAGAAAGAACCCAGGGAGTAAGCTCATTTCCCGAACGATTTTTTAAATTATTTTTCCACCACTAAAACGCATGAGACTTGTAGTTTTCAGAAATGTTTTCATTTTTGATGAGACGCTTAATGAAAGAGGTTTAATTGCCGGCAAACGAAAACCCGCGATTTCCTGTAAATCCCGGGCTTGGCCCGTTTAGTTGAATGTATATAAAGAAAGTACCCAGGGAGTAAACTTATTTCCCGAACGATTTTTAAAATTATTTTTTCACCACTAAAACGCATGAGACTTGTATTTTTCAAAAGTGTTTTCATTTTTGATGAGACGCTGAATTAAAGAAGTATAATCGCCGGCAAACGAAAACCCGCGATTTCCCGTAAATCCCGGGCTTGGCCCGTATAGTCGAATGTATACAAAGAAAGTACCCTGTGAGTAAAGTCGTTTCCAGAACGATTTTTTAAATTATCTTTTCACCACTAAAACGCATGAGACTTGTAGTTTTCAAAAATGTTTTCATTTTTGATGAGACGCTGAATAAAAGAAGTTTAATCGCCGGCAAACGAAAACCTGCGATTTCCCGTAAATCCCGGACTCGGCCATATAGTCAAAAGTATACAAAGAAAGTACCCTGGGATTAAACTCATTTCCCGAAGGATTTTTTAAATTATTTTTTCACCACTAAAACGCATGAGACTTGTAGTTTTCAAAAATGTTTTCATTTTTGATGAGACGCTGAATAAAAGAACTTTAATCGCCGGCAAACGAAAACCTGCGATTTCCCGTAAATCCCGGACTCGGCCCGTAAAGTCAAAAGTATACAAAGAAAGTACCCAGGGAGTAAACTCATTTCCCAAACGATTTTTTAAATTATTATTTCACCACTAAAGCCCATGAGACTTGTAGATTTTAAAAATGTTTTCATTTTTGATGAGACGCTGAATAAAAGAAGTTTAATCGCCGGCAAACGAAAACCCGCGACTTCCCGTAAATCCCGGATTCGGCCCGTATAGTCAAAAGTATACAAAGAAAGTACCCAGGGAGTAAACTCATTTCCCGAACGATTTTTTAAATTATTTTTTCACAACTAAAACGCATGAGACTTGTAGTTTTCAAAAATGTTTTCATTTTTGATGAGACGCTGAATAAAAGATGTTTAATCGATGGCAAACGAAAACCTGCGATTTCCCGTAAATCCCGGACTCGGCCCGTAAAGTCAAAAGTATACAAAGAAAGTACCCAGGGAGTAAACTCATTTCCCAAACGATTTTTTAAATTATTATTTCACCACTAAAGCCCATGAGACTTGTAGATTTTAAAAATGTTTTCATTTTTGATGAGACGCTGAATAAAAGAAGTTTAATCGCCGGCAAACGAAAACCCGCGACTTCCCGTAAATCCCGGATTCGGCCCGTATAGTCAAAAGTATACAAAGAAAGTACCCAGGGAGTAAACTCATTTCCCGAACGATTTTTTAAATTATTTTTTCACCACTAAAACGCATGAGACTTGTAGTTCTCAAAAATGTTTTCATTTTTGATGAGACGCTGAATAAAAGAAGTTTAATCGCCGGCAAACGAAAACCCGCGACTTCCCGTAAATCCCGGATTCGGCCCGTATAGTCAAAAGTATACGAAGAAAGTACCCAGGGAGTAAACTCATTCCCGAACGATTTTTTAAATTATTTTTCCACCACTAAAACGCATGAGACTTGTAGTTTTCAGAAATGTTTTCATTTTTGATGAGACGCTTAATGAAAGAGGTTTAATCGCCGGCAAACGAAAACCCGTGATTTCCCGTAAATCCCGGCTTGGCCCGTATAGTCGAATGTATACAAAGAAAGTACCCTGTGAGTAAACTCATTTCCAAAACGATTTTTTAAATTATCTTTTCACCACTAAAACGCATGAGACTTGTAGTTTTCAAAAATGTTTTCATTTTTGATGAGACGCTGAATAAAAGAAGTTTAATCGCCGGCAAACGAAAACCCGCGACTTTCCGTAAATCCCGGACTCGGCCCGTATAGTCAAAAGTATACAAAGAAAGAACCCAGGGAGTAAGCTCATTTCCCGAACGATTTTTTAAATTATTTTTCCACCACTAAAACGCATGAGACTTGTAGTTTTCAGAAATGTTTTCATTTTTGATGAGACGCTTAATGAAAGAGGTTTAATTGCCGGCAAACGAAAACCCGCGATTTCCTGCAAATCCCGGGCTTGGCCCGTATAGTCGAATGTATACAAAGAAAGTACCCAGGGAGTAAACTCATTTCCCGAACGATTTTTTAAATTATTTTTTCACCACTAAAACGCATGAGACTTGTAGTTTTTAGAAATGTTTTCATTTTTGATGAGACGCTTAATGAAAGTGGTTTAATCGCCGGCAAACGATAAACCCGTGATTTCCCGTAAATCCCGAGCTTGGACCGTATAGTCGAATGTATACAAAGAAATTACCCTGTGAGTAAACTCATTTCCAAAACGATTCTTTAAATTATCTTTTCACCACTAAAACGCATGAGACTTGTAGGTTTCAAAAATGTTTTCATTTTTGATGAGACGCTGAATAAAAGAAGTTTAATCGCCGGCAAACGGAAACCCGCGACTTCCCGTATATCCCGGACTCGGCCCGTATAGTCAAAAGTATACAAAGAAAGAACCCAGGGAGTAAACTCATTTCCCGAACGATTTTTTAAATTATTTTTTCACCTCTAAAACGCATGAGACTTGTAGTTTTCCAAAATCTTTTCATTTTTGATGAGACGCTGAATAAAAGAAGTTTAATCGCCGGCAAACGAAAACCTGCGATTTCCCGTAAATCCCGGACTCGGCCCGTATAGTCAAAAGTATACGAAGAAAGTACCCAGGGAGTAAACTCATTCCCCGAACGATTTTTTAAATTATTTTTCCACCACTAAAACGCATGAGACTTGTAGTTTTCAGAAATGTTTTCATTTTTGATGAGACGCTTAATGAAAGTGGTTTAATCGCCGGCAAACGAAAACCCGTGATTTCCCGTAAATCCCGGCTTGGCCGTATAGTCGAATGTATACAAAGAAAGTACCCTGTGAGTAAACTCATTTCCAAAACGATTTTTTAAATTATCTTTTCACCACTAAAACGCATGAGACTTGTAGTTTTCAAAAATGTTTTCATTTTTGATGGGACGCTGAATAAAAGAAGTTTAATCGCCGGCAAACGAAAACCCGCGACTTCCCGTAAATCTCGGACTCGGCCCGTATAGTCAAAAGTATACAAAGAAAGAACCCAGGGAGTAAACTCATTTCCCGAACGATTTTTTAAATTATTTCTCCACCACTAAAATGCATGAGACTTGTAGTTTTCAGAAATGTTTTCATTTTTGATGAGACGCTTAATGAAAGAGGTTTAATCGCCGGCAAACGAAAACCCGCGATTTCCCGCAAATCCCGGGCTTGGCCCGTATAGTCGAATGTATACAAAGAAAGTACCCAGGGAGTAAACTCATTTCCCGAACGATTTTTTAAATTATTTTTTCACCACTAAAACGCATGAGACTTGTAGTTTTCAGAAATGTTTTCATTTTTGATGAGACGCTTAATGAAAGTGGTTTAATCGCCGGCAAACGAAAACCCGTGATTTCCCGTAAATCCCGGGCTTGGCCCGTATAGTCGAATGTAAACAAAGAAATTACCCTGTGAGTAAACTCATTTCCAAAACGATTCTTTAAATTATCTTTTCACCACTAAAACGCATGAAACTTGTAGTTTTCAAAAATGTTTTCATTTTTGATGAGACGCTGAATAAAAGAAGTTTAATCGCCGGCAAACGAAAACCCGCGACTTCCCGTATATCCCGGACTCGGCCCGTATAGTCAAAAGTATACAAAGAAAGAACCCAGGGAGTAAACTCATTTCCCGAACGATTTTTTAAATTATTTTTTCACCACTAAAACGCATGAGACTTGTAGTTTTCCAAAATGTTTTCATTTTTGATGAGACGCTGAATAAAAGAAGTTTAATCGCCGGCAAACGAAAACCTGTGATTTCCCGTAAATCCCAGACTCGGCCCGTAAAGTCAAAAGTATACAAAGAAAGTACCCAGGGAGTAAATTCATTTCCCAAACGATTTTTTAAATTATTATTTCACCACTAAAGCCCATGAGACTTGTAGATTTTAAAAATGTTTTCATTTTTGATGAGACGCTGAATAAAAAAAGTTTAATCGCCGGCAAACGAAAACCCGCGATTTCCCGGAAATCCCGGGCTTGGCCCGTATAGTCGAATGTATACAAAGAAAGTACCCAGGGAGTAAACTCATTTCCCGAACGATTTTTTAAATTATTTTTTCACCACTAAAACGCATGAGACTTGTAGTTTTCAGAAATGTTTTCATTTTTGATGAGACGCTGAATAAAAGACGTTTAATCGCCGGCAAACGAAAACCCGCGACTTCCCGTAAATCCCGGATTCGGCCCGTATAGTCAAAAGTATACAAAGAAAGTACCCAGGGAGTAAACTCATTTCCCGAACGATTTTTTAATTTTTTTTTCCATCACTAAAACGCCTGAGACTTGTAGTTTTCAGAACTGTTTTCATTTTTGATGAGACGCTTAATGAAAGTGCTTTAATCGCTGGCAAACGAAAACCCCTGATTTCCCGTAAATCCCGGGCTTGGCCCGTATAGTCAAATGTATACAAAGAAAGTACCCTGTGAGTAAACTCATTTCCAAAACAATTTTTTAAATTATCTTTTCACCACTAAAACGCATGAGACTTGTAGTTTTCAAAAATGTTTTCATTTTTGATGAGACGCTGAATAAAAGAAGTTTAATCGCTGGCAAAGGAAAACCCGCCACTTCCCGTCTATCCCGGACTCGGCCCGTATAGTCAAAAGTATACAAAGAAAGAACCCAGGGAGTAAACTCATTTCCCGAACGATTTTTTAAATTATTTTTTCACCACTAAAACGCATGAGACTTGTAGTTTTCCAAAATGTTTTCATTTTTGATGAGACGCTGAATAAAAGAAGTTTAATCGCCGGCAAACGAAAACCTGCGATTTCCCGTAAATCCCGGACTCGGGCCGTATAGTCAAAAGTATACGAAGAAAGTACCCAGGGAGTAAACTCATTCCTCGAACGATTTTTTAAATTATTTTTCCACCACTAAAACGCATGAGACTTGTAGTTTTCAGAAATGTTTTCATTTTTGATGAGACGCTTAATGAAAGTGGTTTAATCGGCGGCAAACGAAAACCCGTGATTTCCCGTAAATCCCGGCTTGGCCGTATAGTCGAATGTATACAAAGAAAGTACCCTGTGAGTAAACTCATTTCCAAAACGATTTTTTAAATTATTTTTTCACCACTAAAACGCATGAGACTTGTATTTTTCAAAAGTGTTTTCATTTTTGATGAGACGCTGAATTAAAGAAGTTTAATCGCCGCCTAACGAAAACCCGCGATTTCCCGTAAATCCCGGGCTTGGCCCGTATAGTTGAATGTATATAAAGAAAGTACCCAGGGAGTAAACTGATTTCCCTAACGATTTTTCAAATCATTTTTGCACCACTAGAACGAATGAGACTTGTAGTTTTCAAAAATGTTTTCATTTTTAATGAGACGCTTAATGAAAGAGGTTTAATCGCCGGCAAACGAAAACCCGCGATTTCCCGTAAATCCCGGGCTTGTCCCGTATAGTCGAATGTATACAAAGATGGTACCCAGGGAGTAAACTCATTTCCAAAACGATTTTTTAAATTATTTTTTCACCACTAAAACGCATGAGACTTGTATTTTTCAAAAGTGTTTTCATTTTTGATGAGACGCTGAATTAAAGAAGTTTAATCGCCGGCAAACGAAAACCCGCGATTTCCTGTAAATCCCGGGCTTGGCCCGTTTAGTTGAATGTATATAAAGAAAGTACCCAGGGAGTAAACTGATTTCCCGAACGATTTTTCAAATTATTTTTGCACCACTAGAACGAATGAGACTTGTAGTTTTTAAAAATGTTTTCATTTTTAATGAGACGCTTAATGAAAGAGGTTTAATCGCCGGCAAACGAAAACCCGCGATTTCCCGTAAACCCCTTGCTTGGCCCGTATAGTCAAAAGTATACAAAGAAAGTACCCAGGGAGCAAACTCATTTCCCGAACGATTTTTTAAATTATTTTTTCACCACTAAAACGCATGAGACTTGTAGTTTTCAGAAATGTTTTCATTTTTGATGAGACGCTTAATAAAAGTGGTTTAATCGCCGGCAAACGGAAACCCGCGATTTCCCGTAAATCCCGGGCTTTGCCCGTATAGTTGAATGTATACAAAGAAAGTACCCTGTGAGTAAACTCATTTCCAGAACGATTTTTTAGATTATTTTTTCACCACTAAAACGCATGAGACTTGTATTTTTCAAAAGTGTTTTCATTTTTGATGAGACGCTGAATTAAAGAAGTTTAATCGCCGCCAAACGAAAACCCGCGATTTCCCGTAAGTCCCGGGCTTGGCCCGTTTAGTTGAATGTATATAAAGAAAGTACCCAGGGAGTAAACTGATTTCCCGAACGATTTTTTAAATTATTTTTTCACCACTAAAACGCATGAGACTTGTAGTTTTTAGAAATGTTTTCATTTTTGATGAGACGCTGAATAAAAGACGTTTTATCGCCGGAAAACGAAAACCCGCGACTTCCCGTAAATCCCGGATTCGGCCCGTATAGTCAAAAGTATACAAAGAAAGTACCCAGGGAGTAAACTCATTTCCCGAACGATTTTTTAATTTTTTTTTCCATCACTAAAACGCCTGAGACTTGTAGTTTTCAGAACTGTTTTCATTTTTGATGAGACGCTTAATGAAAGTGGTTTAATCGCTGGCAAACGAAAACCCCTGATTTCCCGTAAATCCCGGGCTTGGCCCGTATAGTCAAATGTATACAAAGAAAGTACCCTGTGAGTAAACTCATTTCCAAAACGATTTTTTAAATTATCTTTTCACCACTAAAACGCATGAGACTTGTAGTTTTCAAAAATGTTTTCATTTTTGATGAGACGCTGAATAAAAGAAGTTTAATCGCCGGCAAACGAAAACCCGCGACTTCCCGTATATCCCGGACTCGGCCCGTATAGTCAAAAGTATACAAAGAAAGAACCCAGGGAGTAAACTCATTTCCCGAACGATTTTTTAAATTATTTTTTCACCACTAAAACGCATGAGACTTGTAGTTTTCCAAAATGTTTTCATTTTTGATGAGACGCTGAATAAAAGAAGTTTAATCGCCGGCAAACGAAAACCTGCGATTTCCCGTAAATCCCGGACTCGGCCCGTATAGTCAAAAGTACACGAAGAAAGTACCCAGGGAGTAAACTCATTCCTCGAACGATTTTTTAAATTATTTTTCCACCACTAAAACGCATGAGACTTGTAGGTTTCAGAAATGTTTTCATTTTTGATGAGACGCTTAATGAAAGTGGTTTAATCGCCGGCAAACGAAAATCCGTGATTTCCCGTAAATCCCGGCTTGGCCGTATAGTCGAATGTATACAAAGAAAGTACCCTGTGAGTAAACTCATTTCCAAAACGATTTTTTAAATTATTTTTTCACCACTAAAACGCATGAGACTTGTAGTTTTCAAAAATGTTTTCATTTTTAATGAGACGCTTAATGAAAGAGGTTTAATCGCCGGCAAACGAAAACCCGCGATTTCCCGTAAATCCCGGGCTTGTCCCGTATAGTCGAATGTATACAAAGATGGTACCCAGGGAGTAAACTCATTTCCAAAACGATTTTTTAAATTATTTTTTCACCACTAAAACGCATGAGACTTGTATTTTTCAAAAGTGTTTTCATTTTTGATGAGACGCTGAATTAAAGAAGTTTAATCGCCGGCAAACGAAAACCCGCGAATTCCCGTAAATCCCGGGCTTGGCCCGTTTAGTTGAATGTATATAAAGAAAATACCCAGGGAGTAAACTGATTTCCCGAACGATTTTTCAAATTATTTTTGCACCACTAGAACGAATGAGACTTGTAGTTTTTAAAAATGTTTTCATTTTTAATGAGACGCTTAATGAAAGAGGTTTAATCGCCGGCAAACGAAAACCCGCGATTTCCCGTAAACCCCTTGCTTGGCCCGTATAGTCAAAAGTATACAAAGAAAGTACCCAGGGAGCAAACTCATTTCCCGAACGATTTTTTAAATTATTTTTTCACCACTAAAACGCATGAGGCTTGTAGTTTTTAGAAATGTTTTCATTTTTGATGAGACGCTTAATAAAAGTGGTTTAATCGCCGGCAAACGAAAACCCGCGATTTCCCGTAAATCCCGGCTTGGCCGTATAGTCGAATGTATACAAAGAAAGTACCCTGTGAGTAAACTCATTTCCAAAACGATTTTTTAAATTATTTTTTCACCACTAAAACGCATGAGACTTGTAGTTTTCAAAAATGTTTTCATTTTTAATGAGACGCTTAATGAAAGAGGTTTAATCGCCGGCAAACGAAAACCCGCGATTTCCCGTAAATCCCGGGCTTGTCCCGTATAGTCGAATGTATACAAAGATGGTACCCAGGGAGTAAACTCATTTCCAAAACGATTTTTTAAATTATTTTTTCACCACTAAAACGCATGAGACTTGTATTTTTCAAAAGTGTTTTCATTTTTGATGAGACGCTGAATTAAAGAAGTTTAATCGCCGGCAAACGAAAACCCGCGATTTCCCGTAAATCCCGGGCTTGGCCCGTTTAGTTGAATGTATATAAAGAAAGTACCCAGGGAGTAAACTGATTTCCCGAACGATTTTTCAAATTATTTTTGCACCACTAGAACGAATGAGACTTGTAGTTTTTAAAAATGTTTTCATTTTTAATGAGACGCTTAATGAAAGAGGTTTAATCGCCGGCAAACGAAAACCCGCGATTTCCCGTAAACCCCTTGCTTGGCCCGTATAGTCAAAAGTATACAAAGAAAGTACCCAGGGAGCAAACTCATTTCCCGAACGATTTTTTAAATTATTTTTTCACCACTAAAACGCATGAGGCTTGTAGTTTTCAGAAATGTTTTCATTTTTGATGAGACGCTTAATAAAAGTGGTTTAATCGCCGGCAAACGAAAACCCGCGATTTCCCGTAAATCCCGGCTTGGCCGTATAGTCGAATGTATACAAAGAAAGTACGCTGTGAGTAAACTCATTTCCAAAACGATTTTTTAAATTATTTTTTCACCACTAAAACGCATGAGACTTGTAGTTTTCAAAAATGTTTTCATTTTTAATGAGACGCTTAATGAAAGAGGTTTAATCGCCGGCAAACGAAAACCCGCGATTTCCCGTAAATCCCGGGCTTGTCCCGTATAGTCGAATGTATACAAAGATGGTACCCAGGGAGTAAACTCATTTCCAAAACGATTTTTTAAATTATTTTTTCACCACTAAAACGAATGAGACTTGTATTTTTCAAAAGTGTTTTCATTTTTGATGAGACGCTGAATTAAAGAAGTTTAATCGCCGGCAAACGAAAACCCGCGATTTCCCGTAAATCCCGGGCTTGGCCCGTTTAGTTGAATGTATATAAAGAAAGTACCCAGGGAGTAAACTGATTTCCCGAACGATTTTTCAAATTATTTTTGCACCACTAGAACGAATGAGACTTGTAGTTTTTAAAAATGTTTTCATTTTTAATGAGACGCTTAATGAAAGAGGTTTAATCGCCGGCAAACGAAAACCCGCGATTTCCCGTAAAGCCCTTGCTTGGCCCGTATAGTCAAAAGTATACAAAGAAAGTACCCAGGGAGCAAACTCATTTCCCGAACGATTTTTTAAATTATTTTTTCACCACTAAAACGCATGAGGCTTGTAGTTTTCAGAAATGTTTTCATTTTTGATGAGACGCTTAATAAAAGTGGTTTAATCGCCGGCAAACGAAAACCCGCGATTTCCCGTAAATCCCGGGCTTTGCCCGTTTAGTCGAATGTATACAAAGAAAGTACCCTGTGAGTAAACTCATTTCCAGAACGATTTTTTAAATTATTTTTTCACCACTAAAACGCATGAGACTTGTAGTTTTCAAAAATGTTTTCATTTTTAATGAGACGCTTAATGAAAGAGGTTTAATCACCGGCAAACGAAAACCCGCGATTTCCCGTAAATCCCGGGCTTGTCCCATATAGTCGAATGTATACAAAGATGGTACCCAGGGAGTAAACTCATTTCCAAAACGATTTTTTAAATTATTTTTTCACCACTAAAACGCATGAGACTTGTATTTTTCAAAAGTGTTTTCATTTTTGATGAGACGCTGAATTAAAGAAGTTTAATCGCCGGCAAACGAAAACCCGCGATTTCCCGTAAATCCCGGGCTTGGCCCGTTTAGTTGAATGTATATAAAGAAAGTACCCAGGGAGTAAACTGATTTCCCGAACGATTTTTCAAATTATTTTTGCACCACTAGAACGAATGAGACTTGTAGTTTTTAAAAATGTTTTCATTTTTAATGAGACGCTTAATGAAAGAGGTTTAATCGCCGGCAAACGAAAACCCGCGATTTCCCGTAAACCCCTTGCTTGGCCCGTATAGTCAAAAGTATACAAAGAAAGTACCCAGGGAGCAAACTCATTTCCCGAACGATTTTTTAATTTATTTTTTCACCACTAAAACGCATGAGGCTTGTAGTTTTCAGAAATGTTTTCATTTTTGATGAGACGCTTAATAAAAGTGGTTTAATCGCCGGCAAACGAAAACCCGCGATTTCCCGTAAATCCCGGGCTTTGCCCGTATAGTCGAATGTATACAAAGAAAGTACCCTGTGAGTAAACTCATTTCCAGAACGATTTTTTAGATTATTTTTTCACCACTAAAACGCATGAGACTTGTATTTTTCAAAAGTGTTTTCATTTTTGATGAGACGCTGAATTAAAGAAGTTTAATCGCCGCCAAACGAAAACCCGCGATTTCCCGTAAGTCCCGGGCTTGGCCCGTTTAGTTGAATGTATATAAAGAAAGTACCCAGGGAGTAAACTGATTTCCCGAACGATTTTTCAAATTATTTTTGCACCACTAGAACGAATGAGACTTGTAGTTTTTAAAAATGTTTTCATTTTTAATGAGACGCTTAATGAAAGAGGTTTAATCGCCGGCAAACGAAAACCCGCGATTTCCCGTAAATCCCGGGCTTGGCCCGTATAGTCGAATGTATACAAAGAAAGTACACTGTGAGTAAACTCATTTCCAGAACGATTTTTTAATTTTTTTTTTCACCACTTAAACGCATGAGACTTGTAGTTTTCAAAAATGTTTTCATTTTTGATGAGACGCTAAATAAAAGAAGTTTAATCGCTGGCAAACAAAAACCCTCGATTTCCCGTAAATCCCGGGCTTAGCCCGTATAGTCGAATGTATACAAAGAAAGTACCCTGTGAGTAAACTCATTTCCCGAACGATTTTTTAAATTATTTTTTCACCACTAAAACGCATGAGACTTGTAGTTTTCAAAAATGTTTTCATTTTTGATGAGACGCTGAATCAAAGAAGTTTAATCGCCGCCAAACGAAAACCCGCGATTTCCCGTAAATCCCGGGCTTGGCCCGTATAGTTGAATGTATATAAAGAAAGTACCCAGGGAGTAAACTGATTTCCCTAACGATTTTTAAAATCATTTTTGCACCACTAGAACGAATGAGACTTGTAGTTTTCAAAAATGTTTTCATTTTTAATGAGACGCTTAATGAAAGAGGTTTAATCGCCGGCAAACGAAAACCCGCGATTTCCCGTAAATCCCGGGCTTGTCCCGTATAGTCGAATGTATACAAAGAAGGTACCCTGGGAGTAAACTCATTTCCCGAACGATTTTTTAAATTATTTTTTCACCACTAAAACGCATGAGACTTGTATTTTTCAAAAGTGTTTTCATTTTTGATGAGACGCTGAATTAAAGAAGTATAATCGCCGGCAAACGAAAACCCGCGATTTCCCGTAAATCCCGGGCTTGGCCCGTTTAGTTGAATGTATATAAAGAAAGTACCCAGGGAGTAAACTGATTTCCCGAACGATTTTACAAATTATTTTTGCACCACTAGAACAAATGAGACTTGTAGTTTTTAAAAATGTTTTCATTTTTAATGAGACGCTTAATGAAAGAGGTTTAATCGCCGGCAAACGAAAACCCGCGATTTCCCGTAAATCCCGGGCTTGGCCCGTATAGTCGAATGTATACAAAGAAAGTACCCTGTGAGTAAAGTCGTTTCCAGAACGATTGTTTAAATTATCTTTTCACCACTAAAACGCATGAGACTTGTAGTTTTTAAAAATGTTTTCATTTTTGATGAGACGCTGAATAAAAGAAGTTTAATCGCCGGCAAACGAAAACCTGCGATTTCCCGTAAATCCCAGACTCGACCATATAGTCAAAAGTATACAAAGAAAGTACCCTGGGATTAAACTCATTTCCCGAAGGATTTTTTAAATTATTTTTTCACCACTAAAACGCATGGGACTTGTAGTTTTCAAAAATGTTTTCATTTTTGATGAGACGCTGAATAAAAGAACTTTAATCGCCGGCAAACGAAAACCTGCGATTTCCCGTAAATCCCGGACTCGGCCCGTAAAGTCAAAAGTATACAAAGAAAGTACCCAGGGAGTAAACTCATTTCCCAAACGATTTTTTAAATTATTATTTCACCACTAAAGCCCATGAGACTTGTAGATTTTAAAAATGTTTTCATTTTTGATGAGACGCTGAATTAAAGAAGTTTAATCGCCGCCAAACGAAAACCCGCGATTTCCCGTAAATCCCGGGCTTGGCCCGTATAGTTGAATGTATATAAAGAAAGTACCCAGGGAGTAAACTGATTTCCCTAACGATTTTTAAAATCATTTTTGCACCACTAGAACGAATGAGACTTGTAGTTTTCAAAAATGTTTTCATTTTTAATGAGACGCTTAATGAAAGAGGTTTAATCGCCGGCAAACGAAAACCCGCGATTTCCCGTAAATCCCGGGCTTGTCCCGTATAGTCGAATGTATACAAAGAAGGTACCCAGGGAGTAAACTCATTTCCCGAACGATTTTTTAAATTATTTTTTCACCACTAAAACGCATGAGACTTGTATTTTTCAAAAGTGTTTTCATTTTTGATGAAACGCTGAATTAAAGAAGTATAATCGCCGGCAAACGAAAACCCGCGATTTCCCGTAAATCCCGGGCTTGGCCCGTTTAGTTGAATGTATATAAAGAAAGTACCCAGGGAGTAAACTGATTTCCCGAACGATTTTACAAATTATTTTTGCACCACTAGAACAAATGAGACTTGTAGTTTTTAAAAATGTTTTCATTTTTAATGAGACGCTTAATGAAAGAGGTTTAATCGCCGGCAAACGAAAACCCGCGATTTCCCGTAAATCCCGGGCTTGGCCCGTATAGTCGAATGTATACAAAGAAAGTACCCTGTGAGTAAAGTCGTTTCCAGAACGATTTTTTAAATTATCTTTTCACCACTAAAACGCATGAGACTTGTAGTTTTCAAAAATGTTTTCATTTTTGATGAGACGCTGAATAAAAGAAGTTTAATCTCCGGCAAACGAAAACCTGCGATTTCCCGTAAATCCCGGACTCGGCCATATAGTCAAAAGTATACAAAGAAAGTACCCTGGGATTAAACTTATTTCCCGAAGGATTTTTTAAATTATTTTTTCACCACTAAAACGCATGAGACTTGTAGTTTTCAAAAATGTTTTCATTTTTGATGAGACGCTGAATAAAAGAACTTTAATCGCCGGCAAACGAAAACCTGCGATTTCCCGTAAATCCCGGACTCGGCCCGTAAAGTCAAAAGTATACAAAGAAAGTACCCAGGGAGTAAAATCATTTCCCAAACGATTTTTTAAATTATTATTTCACCACTAAAGCCCATGAGACTTGTAGATTTTAAAAATGTTTTCATTTTTGATGAGACGCTGAATAAAAGAAGTTTAATCGCCGGCAAACGAAAACCCGCGACTTCCCGTCAATCCCGGATTCGGCCCGTATAGTCAAAAGTTTACAAAGAAAGTACCCAGGGAGTAAACTCATTTCCCGAACGATTTTTTAAATTATTTTTTGACAACTAAAACGCATGAGACTTGTAGTTTTCAAAAATGTTTTCATTTTTGATGAGACGCTGAATAAAAGATGTTTAATCGCCGGCAAACGAAAACCTGCGATTTCCCGTAAATCCCGGACTCGGCCCGTAAAGTCAAAAGTATACAAAGAAAGTACCCAGGGAGTAAACTCATTTCCCAAACGATTTTTTAAATTATTATTTCACCACTAAAGCCCATGAGACTTGTAGATTTTAAAAATGTTTTCATTTTTGATGAGACGCTGAATAAAAGAAGTTTAATCGCCGGCAAACGAAAACCCGCGACTTCCCGTAAATCCCGGATTCGGCCCGTATAGTCAAAAGTATACAAAGAAAGTACCCAGGGAGTAAACTCATTTCCCGAACGATTTTTTAAATTATTTTTTCACCACTAAAACGCATGAGACTTGTAGTTTTTAAAAATGTTTTCATTTTTGATGGGACGCTGAATAAAAGAAGTTTAATCGCCGGCAAACGAAAACCCGCGACTTCCCGTAAATCCCGGATTCGGGCCGTATAGTCAAAAGTATACGAAGAAAGTACCCAGGGAGTAAACTCATTCCCGAACGATTTTTTAAATTATTTTTCCACCACTAAAACGCATGAGACTTGTAGTTTTCAGAAATGTTTTCATTTTTGATGAGACGCTTAATGAAAGTGGTTTAATCGCCGGCAAACGAAAACCCGTGATTTCCCGTAAATCCCGGCTTGGCCCGTATAGTCGAATGTTTACAAAGAAAGTACCCTGTGAGTAAACTCATTTCCAAAACGATTTTTTAAATTATCTTTTCACCACTAAAACGCATGAGACTTGTAGTTTTCAAAAATGTTTTCATTTTTGATGAGACGCTGAATAAAAGAAGTTTAATCGCCGGCAAACGAAAACCCGCGACTTCCCGTAAATCCCGGACTCGGCCCGTATAGTCAAAAGTATACAAAGAAAGAACCCAGGGAGTAAGCTCATTTCCCGAACGATTTTTTAAATTATTTTTCCACCACTAAAACGCATGAGACTTGTAGTTTTCAGAAATGTTTTCATTTTTGATGAGACGCTTGATGAAAGAGGTTTAATCGCCGGCAAACGAAAACCCGCGATTTCCTGCAAATCCCGGGCTTGGCCCGTATAGTCGAATGTATACAAAGAAAGTACCCAGGGAGTAAACTCATTTCCCGAACGATTTTTTAAATTATTTTTTCACCACTAAAACGCATGAGACTTGTAGTTTTCAAAAATGTTTTCATTTTTGATGAGACGCTGAATAAAAGAAGTTTAATCGCCGGCAAACGGAAACCCGCGACTTCCCGTAAATCCCGGACTCGGCCCGCATAGTCAAAAGTATACAAAGAAAGAACCCAGGGAGTAAACTCATTTCCCGAACGATTTTTTAAATTATTTTTTCACCACTAAAACGCATGAGACTTGTAGTTTTCCAAAATCTTTTCATTTTTGATGAGACGCTGAATAAAAGAAGTTTAATCGCCGGCAAACGAAAACCTGCGATTTCCCGTAAATCCCGGACTCGGCCCGTATAGTCAAAAGTATACGAAGAAAGTACCCAGGGAGTAAACTCATTCCCCGAACGATTTTTTAAATTATTTTTCCACCACTAAAACGCATGAGACTTGTAGTTTTCAGAAATGTTTTCATTTTTGATGAGAGGCTTAATGAAAGTGGTTTAATCGCCGGCAAACGAAAACCCGTGATTTCCCGTAAATCCCGGCTTGGCCGTATAGTCGAATGTATACAAAGAAAGTACCCTGTGAGTAAACTCATTTCCAAAACGATTTTTTAAATTATCTTTTCACCACTAAAAGGCATGAGACTTGTAGTTTTCAAAAATGTTTTCATTTTTGATGGGACGCTGAATAAAAGAAGTTTAATCGCCGGCAAACGAAAACCCGCGACTTCCCGTAAATCTCGGACTCGGCCCGTATAGTCAAAAGTATACAAAGAAAGAACCCAGGGAGTAAACTCATTTCCCGAACGATTTTTTAAATTATTTCTCCACCACTAAAACGCATGAGACTTGTAGTTTTCAGAAATGTTTTCATTTTTGATGAGACGCTTAATGAAAGAGGTTTAATCGCCGGCAAACGAAAACCCGCGATTTCCCGCAAATCCCGGGCTTGGCCCGTATAGTCGAATGTATACAAAGAAAGTACCCAGGGAGTAAACTCATTTCCCGAACGATTTTTTAAATTATTTTTTCACCACTAAAACGCATGAGACTTGTAGTTTTCAGAAATGTTTTCATTTTTGATGAGACGCTTAATGAAAGTGGTTTAATCGCCGGCAAACGAAAACCCGTGATTTCCCGTAAATCCCGGGCTTGGCCCGTATAGTCGAATGTAAACAAAGAAATTACCCTGTGAGTAAACTCATTTCCAAAACGATTCTTTAAATTATCTTTTCACCACTAAAACGCATGAAACTTGTAGTTTTCAAAAATGTTTTCATTTTTGATGAGACGCTGAATAAAAGAAGTTTAATCGCCGGCAAACGAAAACCCGCGACTTCCCGTAAATCCCGAATTCGGCCCGTATAGTCAAAAGTATACAAAGAAAGTACCCAGGGAGTAAACTCATTTCCCGAACGATTTTTTAATTTTTTTTTCCATCACTAAAACGCCTGAGACTTGTAGTTTTCAGAAATGTTTTCATTTTTGATGAGACGCTTAATGAAAGTGGTTTAATCGCTGGCAAACGAAAACCCCTGATTTCCCGTAAATCCCGGGCTTGGCCCGTATAGTCGAATGTATACAAAGAAAGTACCCTGTGAGTAAAGTCGTTTCCAGAACGATTTTTTAAATTATCTTTTCACCACTAAAACGCATGAGACTTGTAGTTTTCAAAAATGTTTTCATTTTTGATGAGACGCTGAATAAAAGAAGTTTAATCTCCGGCAAACGAAAACCTGCGATTTCCCGTAAATCCCGGACTCGGCCATATAGTCAAAAGTATACAAAGAAAGTACCCTGGGATTAAACTTATTTCCCGAAGGATTTTTTAAATTATTTTTTCACCACTAAAACGCATGAGACTTGTAGTTTTCAAAAATGTTTTCATTTTTGATGAGACGCTGAATAAAAGAACTTTAATCGCCGGCAAACGAAAACCTGCGATTTCCCGTAAATCCCGGACTCGGCCCGTAAAGTCAAAAGTATACAAAGAAAGTACCCAGGGAGTAAACTCATTTCCCAAACGATTTTTTAAATTATTATTTCACCACTTAAACCCATGAGACTTGTAGATTTTAAAAATGTTTTCATTTTTGATGAGACGCTGAATAAAAGAAGTTTAATCGCCGGCAAACGAAAACCCGCGACTTCCCGTAAATCCCGGATTCGGCCCGTATAGTCAAAAGTTTACAAAGAAAGTACCCAGGGAGTAAACTCATTTCCCGAACGATTTTTTAAATTATTTTTTCACAACTAAAACGCATGAGACTTGTAGTTTTCAAAAATGTTTTCATTTTTGATGAGACGCTGAATAAAAGATGTTTAATCGCCGGCAAACGAAAACCTGCGATTTCCCGTAAATCCCGGACTCGGCCCGTAAAGTCAAAAGTATACAAAGAAAGTACCCAGGGAGTAAACTCATTTCCCAAACGATTTTTTAAATTATTATTTCACCACTAAAGCCCATGAGACTTGTAGATTTTAAAAATGTTTTCATTTTTGATGAGACGCTGAATAAAAGAAGTTTAATCGCCGGCAAACGAAAACCCGCGACTTCCCGTAAATCCCGGATTCGGCCCGTATAGTCAAAAGTATACAAAGAAAGTACCCAGGGAGTAAACTCATTTCCCGAACGATTTTTTAAATTATTTTTTCACCACTAAAACGCATGAGACTTGTAGTTTTTAAAAATGTTTTCATTTTTGATGGGACGCTGAATAAAAGAAGTTTAATCGCCGGCAAACGAAAACCCGCGACTTCCCGTAAATCCCGGATTCGGCCCGTATAGTCAAAAGTATACGAAGAAAGTACCCAGGGAGTAAACTCATTCCCGAACGATTTTTTAAATTATTTTTCCACCACTAAAACGCATGAGACTTGTAGTTTTCAGAAATGTTTTCATTTTTGATGAGACGCTTAATGAAAGTGGTTTAAACGCCGGCAAACGAAAACCCGTGATTTCCCGTAAATCCCGGCTTGGCCAGTATAGTCGAATGTTTACAAAGAAAGTACCCTGTGAGTAAACTCATTTCCAAAACGATTTTTTAAATTATCTTTTCACCACTAAAACGCATGAGACTTGTAGTTTTCAAAAATGTTTTCATTTTTGATGAGACGCTGAATAAAAGAAGTTTAATCGCCGGCAAACGAAAACCCGCGACTTCCCGTAAATCCCGGACTCGGCCCGTATAGTCAAAAGTATACAAAGAAAGAACCCAGGGAGTAAGCCCATTTCCCGAACGATTTTTTAAATTTTTTTTCCACCACTAAAACGCATGAGACTTGTAGTTTTCAGAAATGTTTTCATTTTTGATGAGACGCTTAATGAAAGAGGTTTAATCGCCGGCATACGAAAACCCGCGATTTCCTGCAAATCCCGGGCTTGGCCCGTATAGTCGAATGTATACAAAGAAAGTACACAGGGAGTAAACTCATTTCCCGAACGATTTTTTAAATTATTTTTTCACCACAAAAACGCATGAGACTTGTAGTTTTCAAAAATGTTTTCATTTTTGATGAGACGCTGAATAAAAGAAGTTTAATCGCCGGCAAACGGAAACCCGCGACTTCCCGTAAATCCCGGACTCGGCCCGTATAGTCAAAAGTATACAAAGAAAGAACCCAGGGAGTAAACTCATTTCCCGAACGATTTTTTAAATTATTTTTTCACCACTAAAACGCACGAGACTTGTAGTTTTCCAAAATCTTTTCATTTTTGATGAGACGCTGAATAAAAGAAGTTTAATCGCCGGCAAACGAAAACCTGCGATTTCCCGTAAATCCCGGACTCGGCCCGTATAGTCAAAAGTATACGAAGAAAGTACCCAGGGAGTAAACTCATTCCCCGAACGATTTTTTAAATTATTTTTCCACCACTAAAACGCATGAGACTTGTAGTTTTCAGAAATGTTTTCATTTTTGATGAGAGGCTTAATGAAAGTGGTTTAATCGCCGGCAAACGAAAACCCGTGATTTCCCGTAAATCCCGGCTTGGCCGTATAGTCGAATGTATACAAAGAAATTACCCTGTGAGTAAACTAATTTCCAAAACGATTTTTTAAATTATCTTTTCACCACTAAAAGGCATGAGACTTGTAGTTTTCAAAAATGTTTTCATTTTTGATGGGACGCTGAATAAAAGAAGTTTAATCGCCGGCAAACGAAAACCCGCGACTTCCCGTAAATCTCGGACTCGGCCCGTATAGTCAAAAGTATACAAAGAAAGAACCGAGGGAGTAAACTCATTTCCCGAACGATTTTTTAAATTATTTCTCCACCACTAAAACGCATGAGACTTGTAGTTTTCAGAAATGTTTTCATTTTTGATGAGACGCTTAAAGAAAGAGGTTTAATCGCCGGCAAACGAAAACCCGCGATTTCCCGCAAATCCCGGGCTTGGCCCGTATAGTCGAATGTATACAAAGAAAGTACCCAGGGAGTAAACTCATTTCCCGAACGATTTTTTAAATTATTTTTTCACCACTAAAACGCATGAGACTTGTAGTTTTCAGAAATGTTTTCATTTTTGATGAGACGCTGAATAAAAGAAGTTTAATCTCCGGCAAACGAAAACCTGCGATTTCCCGTAAATCCCGGACTCGGCCATATAGTCAAAAGTATACAAAGAAAGTACCCTGGGATTAAACTTATTTCCCGAAGGATTTTTTAAATTATTTTTTCACCACTAAAACGCATGAGACTTGTAGTTTTCAAAAATGTTTTCATTTTTGATGAGACGCTGAATAAAAGAACTTTAATCGCCGGCAAACGAAAACCTGCGATTTCTCGTAAATCCCGGACTCGGCCCGTAAAGTCAAAAGTATACAAAGAAAGTACCCAGGGAGTAAACTCATTTCCCAAACGATTTTTTAAATTATTATTTCACCACTAAAGCCCATGAGACTTGTAGATTTTAAAAATGTTTTCATTTTTGATGAGACGCTGAATAAAGGAAGTTTAATCGCCGGCAAACGAAAACCCGCGACTTCCCGTAAATCCCGGATTCGGCCCGTATAGTCAAAAGTTTACAAAGAAAGTACCCAGGGAGTAAACTCATTTCCCGAACGATTTTTTAAATTATTTTTTCACAACTAAAACGCATGAGACTTGTAGTTTTCAAAAATGTTTTCATTTTTGATGAGACGCTGAATAAAAGATGTTTAATCGCCGGCAAACGAAAACCTGCGATTTCCCGTAAATCCCGGACTCGGCCCGTAAAGTCAAAAGTATACAAAGAAAGTACCCAGGGAGTAAACTCATTTCCCAAACGATTTTTTAAATTATTATTTCACCACTAAAGCCCATGAGACTTGTAGATTTTAAAAATGTTTTCATTTTTGATGAGACGCTGAATAAAAGAAGTTTAATCGCCGGCAAACGAAAACCCGCGACTTCCCGTAAATCCCGGATTCGGCCCGTATAGTCAAAAGTATACAAAGAAAGTACCCAGGGAGTAAACTCATTTCCCGAACGATTTTTTAAATTATTTTTTCACCACTAAAACGCATGAGACTTGTAGTTTTTAAAAATGTTTTCATTTTTGATGGGACGCTGAATAAAAGAAGTTTAATCGCCGGCAAACGAAAACCCGCGACTTCCCGTAAATCCCGGATTCGGCCCGTATAGTCAAAAGTATACGAAGAAAGTACCCAGGGAGTAAACTCATTCCCGAACGATTTTTTAAATTATTTTTCCACCACTAAAACGCATGAGACTTGTAGTTTTCAGAAATGTTTTCATTTTTGATGAGACGCTTAATGAAAGTGGTTTAATCGCCGGCAAACGAAAACCCGTGATTTCCCGTAAATCCCGGCTTGGCCAGTATAGTCGAATGTTTACAAAGAAAGTACCCTGTGAGTAAACTCATTTCCAAAACGATTTTTTAAATTATCTTTTCACCACTAAAACGCATGAGACTTGTAGTTTTCAAAAATGTTTTCATTTTTGATGAGACGCTGAATAAAAGAAGTTTAATCGCCGGCAAACGAAAACCCGCGACTTCCCGTAAATCCCGGACTCGGCCCGTATAGTCAAAAGTATACAAAGAAAGAACCCAGGGAGTAAGCCCATTTCCCGAACGATTTTTTAAATTATTTTTCCACCACTAAAACGCATGAGACTTGTAGTTTTCAGAAATGTTTTCATTTTTGATGAGACGCTTAATGAAAGAGGTTTAATCGCCGGCATACGAAAACCTGCGATTTCCTGCAAATCCCGGGCTTGGCCCGTATAGTCGAATGTATACAAAGAAAGTACACAGGGAGTAAACTCATTTCCCGAACGATTTTTTAAATTATTTTTTCACCACAAAAACGCATGAGACTTGTAGTTTTCAAAAATGTTTTCATTTTTGATGAGACGCTGAATAAAAGAAGTTTAATCGCCGGCAAACGGAAACCCGCGACTTCCCGTAAATCCCGGACTCGGCCCGTATAGTCAAAAGTATACAAAGAAAGAACCCAGGGAGTAAACTCATTTCCCGAACGATTTTTTAAATTATTTTTTCACCACTAAAACGCACGAGACTTGTAGTTTTCCAAAATCTTTTCATTTTTGATGAGACGCTGAATAAAAGAAGTTTAATCGCCGGCAAACGAAAACCTGCGATTTCCCGTAAATCCCGGACTCGGCCCGTATAGTCAAAAGTATACGAAGAAAGTACCCAGGGAGTAATCTCATTCCCCGAACGATTTTTTAAATTATTTTTCCACCACTAAAACGCATGAGACTTGTAGTTTTCAGAAATGTTTTCATTTTTGATGAGAGGCTTAATGAAAGTGGTTTAATCGCCGGCAAACGAAAACCCGTGATTTCCCGTAAATCCCGGCTTGGCCGTATAGTCGAATGTATACAAAGAAATTACCCTGTGAGTAAACTCATTTCCAAAACGATTTTTTAAATTATCTTTTCACCACTAAAAGGCATGAGACTTGTAGTTTTCAAAAATGTTTTCATTTTTGATGGGACGCTGAATAAAAGAAGTTTAATCGCCGGCAAACGAAAACCCGCGACTTCCCGTAAATCTCGGACTCGGCCCGTATAGTCAAAAGTATACAAAGAAAGAACCGAGGGAGTAAACTCATTTCCCGAACGATTTTTTAAATTATTTCTCCACCACTAAAACGCATGAGACTTGTAGTTTTCAGAAATGTTTTCATTTTTGATGAGACGCTTAAAGAAAGAGGTTTAATCGCCGGCAAACGAAAACCCGCGATTTCCCGCAAATCCCGGGCTTGGCCCGTATAGTCGAATGTATACAAAGAAAGTACCCAGGGAGTAAACTCATTTCCCGAACGATTTTTTAAATTATTTTTTCACCACTAAAACGCATGAGACTTGTAGTTTTCAGAAATGTTTTCATTTTTGATGAGACGCTTAATGAAAGTGGTTTAATCGCCGGCAAACGAAAACCCGTGATTTCCCGTAAATCCCGGGCTTGGCCCGTATAGTCGAATGTAAACAAAGAAATTACCCTGTGAGTAAACTCATTTCCAAAGCGATTCTTTAAATTATCTTTTCACCACTAAAACGCATGAAACTTGTAGTTTTCAAAAATGTTTTCATTTTTGATGAGACGCTGAATAAAAGAAGTTTAATCGCCGGCAAACGAAAACCCGCGACTTCCCGTAAATCCCAGATTCGGCCCGTATAGTCAAAAGTATACAAAGAAAGTACCCAGGGAGTAAACTCATTTCCCGAACGATTTTTTAATTTTTTTTTTCCATCACTAAAACGCCTGAGACTTGTAGTTTTCAGAAATGTTTTCATTTTTGATGAGACGCTTAATGAAAGTGGTTTAATCGCTGGCAAACGAAAACCCCTGATTTCCCGTAAATCCCGGGCTTGGCCCGTATAGTCAAATGTATACAAAGAAAGTACCCTGTGAGTAAACTCATTTCCAAAACGATTTTTTAAATTATCTTTTCACCACTAAAACGCATGAGACTTGTAGTTTTCAAAAATGTTTTCATTTTTGATGAGACGCTGAATAAAAGAAGTTTAATCGCCGGCAAACGAAAACCCGCGACTTCCCGTATATCCCGGACTCGGCCCGTATAGTCAAAAGTATACAAAGAAAGAACCCAGGGAGTAAACTCATTTCCCGAACGATTTTTTAAATTATTTTTTCACCACTAAAACGCATGAGACTTGTAGTTTTCCAAAATGTTTTCATTTTTGATGAGACGCTGAATAAAAGAAGTTTAATCGCCGGCAAACTAAAACCTGCGATTTCCCGTAAATCCCGGACTCGGCCCGTATAGTCAAAAGTACACGAAGAAAGTACCCAGGGAGTAAACTCATTCCTCGAACGATTTTTTAAATTATTTTTCCACCACTAAAACGCATGAGACTTGTAGTTTTCAGAAATGTTTTCATTTTTGATGAGACGCTTAATGAAAGTGGTTTAATCGCCGGCAAACGAAAACCCGTGATTTCCCGTAAATCCCGGCTTGGCCGTATAGTCGAATGTATACAAAGAAAGTACCCTGTGAGTAAACTCATTTCCAAAACGATTTTTTAAATTATTTTTTCACCACTAAAACGCATGAGACTTGTATTTTTCAAAAGTGTTTTCATTTTTGATGAGACGCTGAATTAAAGAAGTTTAATCGCCGCCTAACGAAAACCCGCGATTTCCCGTAAATCCCGGGCTTGGCCCGTATAGTTGAATGTATATAAAGAAAGTACCCAGGGAGTAAACTGATTTCCCTAACGATTTTTCAAATCATTTTTGCACCACTAGAACGAATGAGACTTGTAGTTTTCAAAAATGTTTTCATTTTTAATGAGACGCTTAATGAAAGAGGTTTAATCGCCGGCAAACGAAAACCCGCGATTTCCCGTAAATCCCGGGCTTGTCTCGTATAGTCGAATGTATACAAAGATGGTACCCAGGGAGTAAACTCATTTCCAAAACGATTTTTTAAATTATTTTTTCACCACTAAAACGCATGAGACTTGTATTTTTCAAAAGTGTTTTCATTTTTGATGAGACGCTGAATTAAAGAAGTTTAATCGCCGGCAAACGAAAACCCGCGATTTCCCGTAAATCCCGGGCTTGGCCCGTTTAGTTGAATGTATATAAAGAAAGTACCCAGGGAGTAAACTGATTTCCCGAACGATTTTTCAAATTATTTTTGCACCACTAGAACGAATGAGACTTGTAGTTTTTAAAAATGTTTTCATTTTTAATGAGACGCTTAATGAAAGAGGTTTAATCGCCGGCAAACGAAAACCCGCGATTTCCCGTAAACCCCTTGCTTGGCCCGTATAGTCAAAAGTATACAAAGAAAGTACCCAGGGAGCAAACTCATTTCCCGAACGATTTTTTAAATTATTTTTTCACCACTAAAACGCATGAGACTTGTAGTTTTCAGAAATGTTTTCATTTTTGATGAGACGCTTAATAAAAGTGGTTTAATCGCCGGCAAACGAAAACCCGCGATTTCCCGTAAATCCCGGGCTTTGCCCGTATAGTCGAATGTATACAAAGAAAGTACCCTGTGAGTAAACTCATTTCCAGAACGATTTTTTAGATTATTTTTTCACCACTAAAACGCATGAGACTTGTATTTTTCAAAAGTGTTTTCATTTTTGATGAGACGCTGAATTAAAGAAGTTTAATCGCCGCCAAACGAAAACCCGCGATTTCCCGTAAATCCCGGGCTTGGCCCGTTTAGTTGAATGTATATAAAGAAAGTACCCAGGGAGTAAACTGATTTCCCGAACGATTTTTCAAATTATTTTTGCACCACTAGAACAAATGAGACTTGTAGTTTTTAAAAATGTTTTCATTTTTAATGAGACGCTTAATGAAAGAGGTTTAATCGCCGGCAAACGAAAACCCGCGATTTCCCGTAAATCCCGGGCTTGGCCCGTATAGTCGAATGTATACAAAGAAAGTACCCTGTGAGTAAAGTCGTTTCCAGAACGATTTTTTAAATTATCCTTTCACCACTAAAACGCATGAGACTTGTAGTTTTAAAAAATGTTTTCATTTTTGATGAGACGCTGAATAAAAGAAGTTTAATCGCCGGCAAACGAAAACCTGCCATTTCCCGTAAATCCCGGACTCGGCCCATATAGTCAAAAGTATACAATGAAAGTACCCTGGGATTAAACTCATTTCCCGAACGATTTTTTAAATTATTTTTTCACCACTAAAACGCATGAGACTTGTAGTTTTCAAAAATGTTTTCATTTTTGATGAGACGCTGAATTAAAGAAGTTTAATCGCCGCCAAACGAAAACCCGCGATTTCCCGTAAATCCCGGGCTTGGCCCGTATAGTTTTAATGTATATAAAGAAAGTACCCAGGGAGTAAACTGATTTCCCTAACGATTTTTAAAATCATTTTTGCACCACTAGAACGAATGAGACTTGTAGTTTTCAAAAATGTTTTCATTTTTAATGAGACGCTTAATGAAAGAGGTTTAATCGCCGGCAAACGAAAACCCGCGATTTTCCGTAAATCCCGGGCTTGTCCCGTATAGTCGAATGTATACAAAGAAGGTACCCAGGGAGTAAACTCATTTCCCGAACGATTTTTTAAATTATTTTTTCACAACTAAAACGCATGAGACTTGTATTTTTCCAAAGTGTTTTCATTTTTGATGAGACGCTGAATTAAAGAAGTATAATCGCCGGCAAACGAAAACCCGCGATTTCCCGTAAATCCCGGGCTTGGCCCGTTTAGTTGAATGTATATAAAGAAAGTACCCAGGGAGTAAACTGATTTCCCGAACGATTTTACAAATTATTTTTGCACCACTAGAACAAATGAGACTTGTAGTTTTTAAAAATGTTTTCATTTTTAATGAGACGCTTAATGAAAGAGGTTTAATCGCCGGCAAACGAAAACCCGCGATTTCCCGTAAATCCCGGGCTTGGCCCGTATAGTCGAATGTACACAAAGAAAGTACCCTGTGAGTAAAGTCGTTTCCAGAACGATTTTTTAAATTATCTTTTCACCACTAAAACGCATGAGACTTGTAGTTTTCAAAAATGTTTTCATTTTTGATGAGACGCTGAATAAAAGAAGTTTAATCGCCGGCAAACGAAAACCTGCGATTTCCCGTAAATCCCGGACTCGGCCATATAGTCAAAAGTATACAAAGAAAGTACCCTGGGATTAAACTCATTTCCCGAAGGATTTTTTAAATTATTTTTTCACCACTAAAACGCATGAGACTTGTAGTTTTCAAAAATGTTTTCATTTTTGATGAGACGCTGAATTAAAGAAGTTTAATCGCCGCCAAACGAAAACCCGCGATTTCCCGTAAATCCCGGGCTTGGCCCGTATAGTTTTAATGTATATAAAGAAAGTACCCAGGGAGTAAACTGATTTCCCTAACGATTTTTAAAATCATTTTTGCACCACTAGAACGAATGAGACTTGTAGTTTTCAAAAATGTTTTCATTTTTAATGAGACGCTTAATGAAAGAGGTTTAATCGCCGGCAAACGAAAACCCGCGATTTCCCGTAAATCCCGGGCTTGTCCCGTATAGTCGAATGTATACAAAGAAGGTACCCAGGGAGTAAACTCATTTCCCGAACGATTTTTTAAATTATTTTTTCACCACTAAAACGCATGAGACTTGTAGTTTTCAAAAATGTTTTCATTTTTGATGAGACGCTGAATTAAAGAAGTTTAATCGCCGCCAAACGAAAACCCGCGATTTCCCGTAAATCCCGGGCTTGGCCCGTATAGTTTTAATGTATATAAAGAAAGTACCCAGGGAGTAAACTGATTTCCCTAACGATTTTTAAAATCATTTTTGCACCACTAGAACGAATGAGACTTGTAGTTTTCAAAAATGTTTTCATTTTTAATGAGACGCTTAATGAAAGAGGTTTAATCGCCGGCAAACGAAAACCCGCGATTTCCCGTAAATCCCGGGCTTGTCCCGTATAGTCGAATGTATACAAAGAAGGTACCCAGGGAGTAAACTCATTTCCCGAACGATTTTTTAAATTATTTTTTCACAACTAAAACGCATGAGACTTGTATTTTTCCAAAGTGTTTTCATTTTTGATGAGACGCTGAATTAAAGAAGTATAATCGCCGGCAAACGAAAACCCGCGATTTCCCGTAAATCCCGGGCTTGGCCCGTTTAGTTGAATGTATATAAAGAAAGTACCCAGGGAGTAAACTGATTTCCCGAACGATTTTACAAATTATTTTTGCACCACTAGAACAAATGAGACTTGTAGTTTTTAAAAATGTTTTCATTTTTAATGAGACGCTTAATGAAAGAGGTTTAATCGCCGGCAAACGAAAACCCGCGATTTCCCGTAAATCCCGGGCTTGGCCCGTATAGTCGAATGTACACAAAGAAAGTACCCTGTGAGTAAAGTCGTTTCCAGAACGATTTTTTAAATTATCTTTTCACCACTAAAACGCATGAGACTTGTAGTTTTCAAAAATGTTTTCATTTTTGATGAGACGCTGAATAAAAGAAGTTTAATCGCCGGCAAACGAAAACCTGCGATTTCCCGTAAATCCCGGACTCGGCCATATAGTCAAAAGTATACAAAGAAAGTACCCTGGGATTAAACTCATTTCCCGAAGGATTTTTTAAATTATTTTTTCACCACTAAAACGCATGAGACTTGTAGTTTTCAAAAATGTTTTCATTTTTGATGAGACGCTGAATAAAAGAACTTTAATCGCCGGCAAACGAAAACCTGCGATTTCCCGTAAATCCCGGACTCGGCCCGTATAGTCAAAAGTTTACAAAGAAAGTACCCAGGGAGTAAACTCATTTCCCGAACGATTTTTTAAATTATTTTTTCACAACTAAAACGCATGAGACTTGTAGTTTTCAAAAATGTTTTCATTTTTGATGAGACGCTGAATAAAAGATGTTTAATAGCCGGCAAACGAAAACCTTCGATTTCCCGTAAATCCCGGACTCGGCCCGTAAAGTCAAAAGTATACAAAGAAAGTACCCAGGGAGTAAACTCATTTCCCAAACGATTTTTTAAATTATTATTTCACCACTAAAGCCCATGAGACTTGTAGATTTTAAAAATGTTTTCATTTTTGACGAGACGCTGAATAAAAGAAGTTTAATCGCCGGCAAACGAAAACCCGCGACTTCCCGTAAATCCCGGATTCGGCCCGTATAGTCAAAAGTATACAAAGAAAGTACCCAGGGAGTAAACTCATTTCCCGAACGATTTTTTAACTTATTTTTTCACCACTAAAACGCATGAGACTTGTAGTTTTCAAAAATGTTTTCATTTTTGATGAGACGCTGAATAAAAGAAGTTTAATCGCCGGCAAACGAAAACCTGCGACTTCCCGTAAATCCCGGATTCGGCCCGTATAGTCAAAAGTATACGAAGAAAGTACCCAGGGAGTAAACTCATTCCCGAACGATTTTTTAAATTATTTTTCCACCACTAAAACGCATGAGACTTGTAGTTTTCAGAAATGTTTTCATTTTTGATGAGACGCTTAATGAAAGTGGTTTAATCGCCGGCAAACGAAAACCCGTGATTTCCCGTAAATCCCGGCTTGGACCGTATAGTCGAATGTTTACAAAGAAAGTACCCTGTGAGTAAACTCATTTCCAAAACGATTTTTTAAATTATCTTTTCACCACTAAAACGCATGAGACTTGTAGTTTTCAAAAATGTTTTCATTTTTGATGAGACGCTGAATAAAAGAAGTTTAATCGCCGGTAAACGAAAACCCGCAAATTCCCGTAAATCCCGGACTCGGCCCGTATAGTCAAAAGTATACAAAGAAAGAACCCAGGGAGTAAGCTCATTTCCCGAACGATTTTTTAAATTATTTTTCCACCACTAAAACGCATGAGACTTGTAGTTTTCAGAAATGTTTTCATTTTTGATGAGACGCTTAATGAAAGAGGTTTAATCGCCGGCAAATGAAAACCCGCGATTTCCTGCAAATCCCGGGCTTGGCCCGTATAGTCGAATGTATACAAAGAAAGTACCCAGGGAGTAAACTCATTTCCCGAACGATTTTTTAAATTATTTTTTCACCACTAAAACGCATGAGACTTGTAGTTTTCAGAAATGTTTTCATTTTTGATGAGACGCTTAATGAAAGTGGTTTAATCGCCGGCAAACGATAAACCCGTGATTTCCCGTAAATCCCGGGCTTGGACCGTATAGTCGAATGTATACAAAGAAATTACCCTGTGAGTAAACTCATTTCCAAAACGATTCTTTAAATTATCTTTTCACCACTAAAACGCATGAGACTTGTAGTTTTCAAAAATGTTTTCATTTTTGATGAGACGCTGAATAAAAGAAGTTTAATCGCCGGCAAACGGAAACCCGCGACTTCCCGTATATCCCGGACTCGGCCCGTATAGTCGAATGTATACAAAGAAATTACCCTGTGAGTAAACTCATTTCCAAAACGATTCTTTAAATTATCTTTTCACCACTAAAACGCATGAGACTTGTAGTTTTCAAAAATGTTTTCATTTTTGATGAGACGCTGAATAAAAGAAGTTTAATCGCCGGCAAACGATAAACCCGTGATTTCCCGTAAATCCCGGGCTTGGACCGTATAGTCGAATGTATACAAAGAAATTACCCTGTGAGTAAACTCATTTCCAAAACGATTCTTTAAATTATCTTTTCACCACTAAAACGCATGAGACTTGTAGTTTTCAAAAATGTTTTCATTTTTGATGAGACGCTGAATAAAAGAAGTTTAATCGCCGGCAAACGGAAACCCGCGACTTCCCGTATATCCCGGACTCGGCCCGTATAGTCAAAAGTATACAAAGAAAGAACCCAGGGAGTAAACTCATTTCCCGAACGATTTTTTAAATTATTTTTTCACCACTAAAACGCATGAGACTTTTAGTTTTCAGAAATGTTTTCATTTTTGATGAGACGCTTAATGAAAGTGGTTTAATCGCCGGCAAACGATAAACCCGTGATTTCCCGTAAATCACGGGCTTGGACCGTATAGTCGAATGTATACAAAGAAATTACCCTGTGAGTAAACTCATTTCCAAAACGATTCTTTAAATTATCTTTTCACCACTAAAACGCATGAGACTTGTAGTTTTCAAAAATGTTTTCATTTTTGATGAGACGCTGAATAAAAGAAGTTTAATCGCCGGCAAACGGAAACCCGCGACTTCCCGTATATCCCGGACTCGGCCCGTATAGTCAAAAGTATACAAAGAAAGAACCCAGGGAGTAAACTCATTTCCCGAACGATTTTTTAAATTATTTTTTCACCACTAAAACGCATGAGACTTGTAGTTTTCCAAAATCTTTTCATTTTTGATGAGACGCTGAATAAAAGAAGTTTAATCGCCGGCAAACGAAAACCTGCGATTTCCCGTAAATCCCGGACTCGGCCCGTATAGTCAAAAGTATACGAAGAAAGTACCCAGGGAGTAAACTCATTCCCCGAACGATTTTTTAAATTATTTTTCCACCACTAAAACGCATGAGACTTGTAGTTTTCAGAAATGTTTTCATTTTTGATGAGACGCTTAATGAAAGTGGTTTAATCGCCGGCAAACGAAAACCCGTGATTTCCCGTAAATCCCGGCTTGGCCGTATAGTCGAATGTATACAAAGAAAGTACCCTGTGAGTAAACTCATTTCCAAAACGATTTTTTAAATTATCTTTTCACCACTAAAACGCATGAGACTTGTAGTTTTCAAAAATGTTTTCATTTTTGATGGGACGCTGAATAAAAGAAGTTTAATCGCCGGCAAACGAAAACCCGCGACTTCCCGTAAATCTCGGACTCGGCCCGTATAGTCAAAAGTATACAAAGAAAGAACCCAGGGAGTAAACTCATTTCCCGAACGATTTTTTAAATTATTTCTCCACCACTAAAACGCATGAGACTTGTAGTTTTCAGAAATGTTTTCATTTTTGATGAGACGCTTAATGAAAGAGGTTTAATCGCCGGCAAACGAAAACCCGCGATTTCCCGCAAATCCCGGGCTTGGCCCGTATAGTCGAATGTATACAAAGAAAGTATCCAGGGAGTAAACTCATTTCCCGAACGATTTTTTAAATTATTTTTTCACCACTAAAACGCATGAGACTTGTAGTTTTCAGAAATGTTTTCATTTTTGATGAGACGCTTAATGAAAGTGGTTTAATCGCCGGCAAACGAAAACCCGTGATTTCCCGTAAATCCCGGGCTTGGCCCGTATAGTCAAATGTAAACAAAAAAATTACCCTGTGAGTAAACTCATTTCCAAAACGATTCTTTAAATTATCTTTTCACCACTAAAACGCATGAAACTTGTAGTTTTCAAAAATGTTTTCATTTTTGATGAGACGCTGAATAAAAGAAGTTTAATCGCCGGCAAACGAAAACCCGCGACTTCCCGTATATCCCGGACTCGGCCCGTATAGTCAAAAGTATACAAAGAAAGAACCCAGGGAGTACACTCATTTCCCGAACGATTTTTTAAATTATTTTTTCACCACTAAAACGCATGAGACTTGTAGTTTTCCAAAATGTTTTCATTTTTGATGAGACGCTGAATAAAAGAAGTTTAATCGCCGGCAAACGAAAACCTGCGATTTCCCGTAAATCCCGGACTCGGCCCGTAAAGTCAAAAGTATACAAAGAAAGTACCCAGGGAGTAAATTCATTTCCCAAACGATTTTTTAAATTATTATTTCACCACTAAAGCCCATGAGACTTGTAGATTTTAAAAATGTTTTCATTTTTAATGAGACGCTGAATAAAAAAAGTTTAATCGCCGGCAAACGAAAACCCGCGATTTCCCGGAAATCCCGGGCTTGGCCCGTATAGTCGAATGTATACAAAGAAAGTACCCAGGGAGTAAACTCATTTCCCGAACGGTTTTTTAAATTATTTTTTCACCAGTAAAACGCATGAGACTTGTAGTTTTCAGAAATGTTTTCATTTTTGATGAGACGCTGAATAAAAGACGTTTAATCGCCGGCAAACGAAAACCCGCAACTTCCCGTAAATCCCGGACTCGGCCCGTATAGTCAAAAGTATACAAAGAAAGTACCCAGGGAGTAAACTCATTTCCCGAACGATTTTTTAATTTTTTTTCCATCACTAAAACGCCTGAGACTTGTAGTTTTCAGAACTGTTTTCATTTTTGATGAGACGCTTAATGAAAGTGGCTTAATCGCTGGCAAACGCAAATCCCTGATTTCCCGTAAATCCCGGGCTTGGCCCGTATAGTCAAATGTATACAAAGAAAGTACCCTGTGAGTAAACTCATTTCCAAAACGATTTTTTAAATTATCTTTTCACCACTAAAACGCATGAGACTTGTAGTTTTCAAAAATGTTTTCATTTTTGATGAGACGCTGAATAAAAGAAGTTTAATCGCCGGCAAACGAAAACCCGCGACTTCCCGTATATCCCGGACTCGGCCCGTATAGTCAAAAGTATACAAAGAAAGAACCCAGGGAGTAAACTCATTTCCCGAACGATTTTTTAAATTATTTTTTCACCACTAAAACGCATGAGACTTGTAGTTTTCCAAAATGTTTTCATTTTTGATGAGACGCTGAATAAAAGAAGTTTAATCGCCGGCAAACGAAAACCTGCGATTTCCCGTAAATCCCGGACTCGGCCCGTATAGTCAAAAGTACACGAAGAAAGTACCCAGGGAGTAAACTCATTCCTCGAACGATTTTTTAAATTATTTTTCCACCACTAAAACGCATGAGACTTGTAGTTTTCAGAAATGTTTTCATTTTTGATGAGACGCTTAATGAAAGTGGTTTAATCGCCGGCAAACGAAAACCCGTGATTTCCCGTAAATCCCGGCTTGGCCGTATAGTCGAATGTATACAAAGAAAGTACCCTGTGAGTAAACTCATTTCCAAAACGATTTTTTAAATTATTTTTTCACCACTAAAACGCATGAGACTTGTAGTTTTCAGAAATGTTTTCATTTTTGATGAGACGCTGAATAAAAGATGTTTAATCGCCGGCAAACGAAAACCCGTGATTTCCCGTAAATCCCGGATTCGGCCCGTATAGTCAAAAGTATACAAAGAAAGTACCCAGGGAGTAAACTCATTTCCCGAACGATTTTTTAATTTTTTTTCCATCACTAAAACGCCTGAGACTTGTAGTTTTCAGAAATGTTTTCATTTTTGATGAGACGCTTAATGAAAGTGGTTTAATCGCTGGCAAACGAAAACCCCTGATTTCCCGTAAATCCCGGGCTTGGCCCGTATAGTCAAATGTATACGAAGAAAGTACCCTGTGAGTAAACTCATTTCCCGAACGGTTTTTTAAATTATTTTTTCACCAGTAAAACGCATGAGACTTGTAGTTTTCAGAAATGTTTTCATTTTTGATGAGACGCTGAATAAAAGACGTTTAATCGCCGGCAAACGAAAACCCGCAACTTCCCGTAAATCCCGGACTCGGCCCGTATAGTCAAAAGTATACAAAGAAAGTACCCAGGGAGTAAACTCATTTCCCGAACGATTTTTTAATTTTTTTTCCATCACTAAAACGCCTGAGACTTGTAGTTTTCAGAACTGTTTTCATTTTTGATGAGACGCTTAATGAAAGTGGCTTAATCGCTGGCAAACGCAAATCCCTGATTTCCCGTAAATCCCGGGCTTGGCCCGTATAGTCAAATGTATACAAAGAAAGTACCCTGTGAGTAAACTCATTTCCAAAACGATTTTTTAAATTATCTTTTCACCACTAAAACGCATGAGACTTGTAGTTTTCAAAAATGTTTTCATTTTTGATGAGACGCTGAATAAAAGAAGTTTAATCGCCGGCAAACGAAAACCCGCGACTTCCCGTATATCCCGGACTCGGCCCGTATAGTCAAAAGTATACAAAGAAAGAACCCAGGGAGTAAACTCATTTCCCGAACGATTTTTTAAATTATTTTTTCACCACTAAAACGCATGAGACTTGTAGTTTTCCAAAATGTTTTCATTTTTGATGAGACGCTGAATAAAAGAAGTTTAATCGCCGGCAAACGAAAACCTGCGATTTCCCGTAAATCCCGGACTCGGCCCGTATAGTCAAAAGTACACGAAGAAAGTACCCAGGGAGTAAACTCATTCCTCGAACGATTTTTTAAATTATTTTTCCACCACTAAAACGCATGAGACTTGTAGTTTTCAGAAATGTTTTCATTTTTGATGAGACGCTTAATGAAAGTGGTTTAATCGCCGGCAAACGAAAACCCGTGATTTCCCGTAAATCCCGGCTTGGCCGTATAGTCGAATGTATACAAAGAAAGTACCCTGTGAGTAAACTCATTTCCAAAACGATTTTTTAAATTATTTTTTCACCACTAAAACGCATGAGACTTGTAGTTTTCAGAAATGTTTTCATTTTTGATGAGACGCTGAATAAAAGACGTTTAATCGCCGGCAAACGAAAACCCGCGATTTCCCGTAAATCCCGGATTCGGCCCGTATAGTCAAAAGTATACAAAGAAAGTACCCAGGGAGTAAACTCATTTCCCGAACGATTTTTTAATTTTTTTTCCATCACTAAAACGCCTGAGACTTGTAGTTTTCAGAAATGTTTTCATTTTTGATGAGACGCTTAATGAAAGTGGTTTAATCGCTGGCAAACGAAAACCCCTGATTTCCCGTAAATCCCGGGCTTGGCCCGTATAGTCAAATGTATACGAAGAAAGTACCCTGTGAGTAAACTCATTTCCAAAACGATTTTTTAAATTATCTTTTCACCATTAAAACGCATGAGACTTGTAGTTTTCAAAAATGTTTTCATTTTTGATGAGACGCTGAATAAAAGAAGTTTAATCGCCGGCAAACGAAAACCGGCGACTTCCCATATATCCCGGACTCGGCCCGTATAGTCAAAAGTATACAAAGAAAGTACCCAGGGAGTAAACTCATTTCCCGAACGATTTTTTAATTTTTTTTCCATCACTAAAACGCCTGAGACTTGTAGTTTTCAGAAATGTTTTCATTTTTGATGAGACGCTTAATGAAAGTGGTTTAATCGCTGGCAAACGAAAACCCCTGATTTCCCGTAAATCCCGGGCTTGGCCCGTATAGTCAAATGTATACGAAGAAAGTACCCTGTGAGTAAACTCATTTCCAAAACGATTTTTTAAATTATCTTTTCACCATTAAAACGCATGAGACTTGTAGTTTTCAAAAATGTTTTCATTTTTGATGAGACGCTGAATAAAAGAAGTTTAATCGCCGGCAAACGAAAACCGGCGACTTCCCATATATCCCGGACTCGGCCCGTATAGTCAAAAGTATACAAAGAAAGAACCCAGGGAGTAAACTCATTTCCCGAACGATTTTTTAAATTATTTTTTCACCACTAAAACGCATGAGACTTGTAGTTTTCCAAAATGTTTTCATTTTTGATGAGACGCTGAATAAAAGAAGTTTAATCGCCGGCAAAACGAAAACCTGCGATTTCCCGTAAATCCCGGACTCGGCCCGTATAGTCAAAAGTACACGAAGAAAGTACCCAGGGAGTAAACTCATTTCCCGAACGATTTTTTAAATTATTTTTTCACCACTAAAACGCATGAGACTTGTAGTTTTCAGAAATGTTTTCATTTTTGATGAGACGCTTAATGAAAGTGGTTTAATCGCCGGCAAACGAAAACCCGTGATTTCCCGTAAATCCTGGGCTTGGCCCGTATAGTCAAATGTAAACAAAGAAATTACCCTGTGAGTAAACTCATTTCCAAAACGATTCTTTAAATTATCTTTTCACCACTAAAACGCATGAAACTTGTAGTTTTCAAAAATGTTTTCATTTTTGATGAGACGCTGAATAAAAGAAGTTTAATCGCCGGCAAACGAAAACCCGCGACTTCCCGTATATCCCGGACTCGGCCCGTATAGTCAAAAGTATACAAAGAAAGAACCCAGGGAGTACACTCATTTCCCGAACGATTTTTTAAATTATTTTTTCACCACTAAAACGCATGAGACTTGTAGTTTTCCAAAATGTTTTCATTTTTGATGAGACGCTGAATAAAAGAAGTTTAATCGCCGGCAAACGAAAACCTGCGATTTCCCGTAAATCCCGGACTCGGCCCGTAAAGTCAAAAGTATACAAAGAAAGTACCCAGGGAGTAAATTCATTTCCCAAACGATTTTTTAAATTATTATTTCACCACTAAAGCCCATGAGACTTGTAGATTTTAAAAATGTTTTCATTTTTAATGAGACGCTGAATAAAAAAAGTTTAATCGCCGGCAAACGAAAACCCGCGATTTCCCGGAAATCCCGGGCTTGGCCCGTATAGTCGAATGTATACAAAGAAAGTACCCAGGGAGTAAACTCATTTCCCGAACGGTTTTTTAAATTATTTTTTCACCAGTAAAACGCATGAGACTTGTAGTTTTCAGAAATGTTTTCATTTTTGATGAGACGCTGAATAAAAGACGTTTAATCGCCGGCAAACGAAAACCCGCAACTTCCCGTAAATCCCGGACTCGGCCCGTATAGTCAAAAGTATACAAAGAAAGTACCCAGGGAGTAAACTCATTTCCCGAACGATTTTTTAATTTTTTTTCCATCACTAAAACGCCTGAGACTTGTAGTTTTCAGAACTGTTTTCATTTTTGATGAGACGCTTAATGAAAGTGGCTTAATCGCTGGCAAACGCAAACCCCTGATTTCCCGTAAATCCCGGACTCGGCCCGTATAGTCAAAAGTATACAAAGAAAGAACCCAGGGAGTAAACTCATTTCCCGAACGATTTTTTAAATTATTTTTTCACCACTAAAACGCATGAGACTTGTAGTTTTCCAAAATGTTTTCATTTTTGATGAGACGCTGAATAAAAGAAGTTTAATCGCCGGCAAAACGAAAACCTGCGATTTCCCGTAAATCCCGGACTCGGCCCGTATAGTCAAAAGTACACGAAGAAAGTACCCAGGGAGTAAACTCATTTCCCGAACGATTTTTTAAATTATTTTTTCACCACTAAAACGCATGAGACTTGTAGTTTTCAGAAATGTTTTCATTTTTGATGAGACGCTTAATGAAAGTGGTTTAATCGCCGGCAAACGAAAACCCGTGATTTCCCGTAAATCCCGGGCTTGGCCCGTATAGTCAAATGTAAACAAAGAAATTACCCTGTGAGTAAACTCATTTCCAAAACGATTCTTTAAATTATCTTTTCACCACTAAAACGCATGAAACTTGTAGTTTTCAAAAATGTTTTCATTTTTGATGAGACGCTGAATAAAAGAAGTTTAATCGCCGGCAAACGAAAACCCGCGACTTCCCGTATATCCCGGACTCGGCCCGTATAGTCAAAAGTATACAAAGAAAGAACCCAGGGAGTACACTCATTTCCCGAACGATTTTTTAAATTATTTTTTCACCACTAAAACGCATGAGACTTGTAGTTTTCCAAAATGTTTTCATTTTTGATGAGACGCTGAATAAAAGAAGTTTAATCGCCGGCAAACGAAAACCTGCGATTTCCCGTAAATCCCGGACTCGGCCCGTAAAGTCAAAAGTATACAAAGAAAGTACCCAGGGAGTAAATTCATTTCCCAAACGATTTTTTAAATTATTATTTCACCACTAAAGCCCATGAGACTTGTAGATTTTAAAAATGTTTTCATTTTTAATGAGACGCTGAATAAAAAAAGTTTAATCGCCGGCAAACGAAAACCCGCGATTTCCCGGAAATCCCGGGCTTGGCCCGTATAGTCGAATGTATACAAAGAAAGTACCCAGGGAGTAAACTCATTTCCCGAACGGTTTTTTAAATTATTTTTTCACCAGTAAAACGCATGAGACTTGTAGTTTTCAGAAATGTTTTCATTTTTGATGAGACGCTGAATAAAAGACGTTTAATCGCCGGCAAACGAAAACCCGCAACTTCCCGTAAATCCCGGACTCGGCCCGTATAGTCAAAAGTATACAAAGAAAGTACCCAGGGAGTAAACTCATTTCCCGAACGATTTTTTAATTTTTTTTCCATCACTAAAACGCCTGAGACTTGTAGTTTTCAGAACTGTTTTCATTTTTGATGAGACGCTTAATGAAAGTGGCTTAATCGCTGGCAAACGCAAACCCCTGATTTCCCGTAAATCCCGGGCTTGGCCCGTATAGTCAAATGTATACAAAGAAAGTACCCTGTGAGTAAACTCATTTCCAAAACGATTTTTTAAATTATCTTTTCACCACTAAAACGCATGAGACTTGTAGTTTTCAAAAATGTTTTCATTTTTGATGAGACGCTGAATAAAAGAAGTTTAATCGCCGGCAAACGAAAACCCGCGACTTCCCGTATATCCCGGACTCGGCCCGTATAGTCAAAAGTATACAAAGAAAGAACCCAGGGAGTAAACTCATTTCCCGAACGATTTTTTAAATTATTTTTTCACCACTAAAACGCATGAGACTTGTAGTTTTCCAAAATGTTTTCATTTTTGATGAGACGCTGAATAAAAGAAGTTTAATCGCCGGCAAACGAAAACCTGCGATTTCCCGTAAGTCCCGGACTCGGCCCGTATAGTCAAAAGTACACGAAGAAAGTACCCAGGGAGTAAACTCATTCCTCGAACGATTTTTTAAATTATTTTTCCACCACTAAAACGCATGAGACTTGTAGTTTTCAGAAATGTTTTTATTTTTGATGAGACGCTTAATGAAAGTGGTTTAATCGCCGGCAAACGAAAACCCGTGATTTCCCGTAAATCCCGGCTTGGCCGTATAGTCGAATGTATACAAAGAAAGTACCCTGTGAGTAAACTCATTTCCAAAACGATTTTTTAAATTATTTTTTCACCACTAAAACGCATGAGACTTGTAGTTTTCAGAAATGTTTTCATTTTTGATGAGACGCTGAATAAAAGACGTTTAATCGCCGGCAAACGAAAACCCGCGACTTCCCGTAAATCCCGGATTCGGCCCGTATAGTCAAAAGTATACAAAGAAAGTACCCAGGGAGTAAACTCATTTCCCGAACGATTTTTTAATTTTTTTTCCATCACTAAAACGCCTGAGACTTGTAGTTTTCAGAAATGTTTTCATTTTTGATGAGACGCTTAATGAAAGTGGTTTAATCGCCGGCAAACGAAAACCCTTGATTTCCCGTAAATCCCAGCTTCGCCGTATAGTCGAATGTATACAAAGAAAGTACCCTGTGAGTAAACTCATTTCCAAAACGATTTTTTAAATTATCTTTTCACCACTAAAACGCATGAGACTTGTAGTTTTCAAAAATGTTTTCATTTTTGATGAGACGCTGAATAAAAGAAGTTTAATCGCCGGCAAACGAAAACCCGCGACTTCCCGTAAATCCCGGACTCGGCCCGTATAGTCAAAAGTATACAAAGAAAGAACCCAGGGAGTAAACTCATTTCACGAACGATTTTTTAAATTATTTTTCCACCACTAAAACGCATGAGACTTGTAGTTTTCAGAAATGTTTTCATTTTTGATGAGACGCTTAATGAAAGTGGTTTAATCGCCGGCAAACGAAAACCCGTGATTTCCCGTAAATCCCGGGCTTGGCCCGTATAGTCGAATGTATACAAAGAAATTACCCTGTGAGTAAACTCATTTCCAAAACGATTCTTTAAATTATCTTTTCACCAGTAAAGCCCATGAGACTTGCAGATTTTAAAAATGTTTTCATTTTTGATGAGACGCTGAATAAAAAAAGTTTAATCGCCGGCAAACGAAAACCCGCGATTTCCCGGAAATCCCGGGCTTGGCCCGTATAGTCGAATGTATACAAAGAAAGTACCCAGGGAGTAAACTCATTTCCCGAACGATTTTTTAAATTATTGTTTCACCACTAAAACGCATGAGACTTGTAGTTTTCAGAAATGTTTTCATTTTTGATGAGACGCTTAATGAAAGTGGTTTAATCGCCGGCAAACGAAAACCCGTGATTTCCCGTAAATCCCGGGCTTGGCCCGTATAGTCAAATGTATACAAAGAAAGTACCCTGTGAGTAAACTCATTTCCAAAACGATTTTTTAAATTATCTTTTCACCACTAAAACGCATGAGACTTGTAGTTTTCAAAAATGTTTTCATTTTTGATGAGACGCTGAATAAAAGAAGTTTAATCGCCGGCAAACGAAAACCCGCGACTTCCCGTAAATCCCGGACTCGGCCCGTATAGTCAAAAGTATACAAAGAAAGAACCCAGGGAGTAAACTCATTTCCCGAACGATTTTTTAAATTATTTTTTCACCACTAAAACGCATGAGACTTGTAGTTTTCAGAAATGTTTTCATTTTTGATGAGACGCTTAATGAAAGTGATTTAATCGCCGGCAAACGAAAACCCGTGATTTCCCGTAAATCCCGGGCTTGGCCCGTATAGTCGAATGTATACAAAGAAATTACCCTGTGAGTAAACTCATTTCCAAAACGATTCTTTAAATTATCTTTTCACCACTAAAACGCATGAGACTTGTAGTTTTCAAAAATGTTTTTATTTTTGATGAGACGGTGAATAAAAGACGTTTAATCGCCGGCAAACGAAAACCCGCGACTTCCCGTATATCCCGGACTCGGCCCGTATAGTCAAAAGTATACAAAGAAAGAACCCAGGGAGTAAACTCATTTCCCGAACGATTTTTTAAATTATTTTTTCACCACTAAAACGCATGAGACTTGTAGTTTTCCAAAATATTTTCATTTTTGATGAGACGCTGAATAAAAGAAGTTTAATCGCCGGCAAACGAAAACCTGTGATTTCCCGTAAATCCCGGACTCGGCCAGTAAAGTCAAAAGTATACAAAGAAAGTACCCAGCGAGTAAACTCATTTCCCAAACGATTTTTTAAATTATTATTTCACCACTAAAGCCCATGAGACTTGTAGATTTTAAAAATGTTTTCATTTTTGATGAGACGCTGAATAAAAAAAGTTTAATCGCCAGCAAACGAAAACCCACGATTTCCCGGAAATCCCGGGCTTGGCCCGTATAGTCGAATGTTTACAAAGAACGTAGCCAGGGAGTAAACTCATTTCCCGAACGATTTTTTAAATTATTTTTTCACCACTAAAACGCATGAGACTTGTAGTTTTCAAAAATGTTTTCATTTTTGATGAGACGCTGAATAAAAGAAGTTTAATCGCCGGCAAACGAAAACCCGCGACTTCCCGTATATCCCGGACTCGGCCCGTATAGTCAAAAGTATACAAAGAAAGAACCCAGGGAGTAAACTCATTTCCCGAACGATTTTTTAAATTATTTTTTCACCACTAAAACGCATGAGACTTGTAGTTTTCCAAAATGTTTTCATTTTTGATGAGACGCTGAATAAAAGAAGTTTAATCGCCGGCAAACGAAAACCTGCGATTTCCCGTAAATCCCGGACTCGGCCCGTATAGTCAAAAGTACACGAAGAAAGTACCCAGGGAGTAAACTCATTCCTCGAACGATTTTTTAAATTATTTTTCCACCACTAAAACGCATGAGACTTGTAGTTTTCAGAAATGTTTTCATTTTTGATGAGACGCTTAATGAAAGTGGTTTAATCGCCAGCAAACGAAAACCCGTGATTTCCCGTAAATCCCGGCTTGGCCGTATAGTCGAATGTATACAAAGAAAGTACCCTGTGAGTAAACTCATTTCCAAAACGATTTTTTAAATTATTTTTTCACCACTAAAACGCATGAGACTTGTAGTTTTCAGAAATGTTTTCATTTTTGATGAGACGCTGAATAAAAGACGTTTAATCGCCGGCAAACGAAAACCCGCGACTTCCCGTAAATCCCGGATTCGGCCCGTATAGTCAAAAGTATACAAAGAAAGTACCCAGGGAGTAAACTCATTTCCCGAACGATTTTTTAATTTTTGTTCCATCACTAAAACGCCTGAGACTTGTAGTTTTCAGAAATGTTTTCATTTTTGATGAGACGCTTAATGAAAGTGGTTTAATCGCTGGCAAACGAAAACCCCTGATTTCCCGTAAATCCCGGGCTTGGCCCGTATAGTCAAATGTATACGAAAAAAAGTACCCTGTGAGTAAACTCATTTCCAAAACGATTTTTTAAATTATCTTTTCACCACTAAAACGCATGAGACTTGTAGTTTTCAAAAATGTTTTCATTTTTGATGAGACGCTGAATAAAAGAAGTTTAATCGCCGGCAAACGAAAACCCGCGACTTCCCATATATCCCGGACTCGGCCCGTATAGTCAAAAGTATACAAAGAAAGAACCCAGGGAGTAAACTCATTTCCCGAACGATTTTTTAAATTATTTTTTCACCACTAAAACGCATGAGACTTGTAGTTTTCCAAAATGTTTTCATTTTTGATGAGACGCTGAATAAAAGAAGTTTAATCGCCGGCAAACGAAAACCTGCGATTTCCCGTAAATCCCGGACTCCGCCCGTATAGTCAAAAGTACACGAAGAAAGTACCCAGGGAGTAAACTCATTCCCCGAACGATTTTTTAAATTATTTTTCCACCACTAAAACGCATGAGACTTGTAGTTTTCAGAAATGTTTTCATTTTTGATGAGACGCTTAATGAAAGTGGTTTAATCGCCGGCAAACGAAAACCCGTGATTTCCCGTAAATCCCGGCTTGGCCGTATAGTCGAATGTATACAAAGAAAGTACCCTGTGAGTAAACTCATTTCCAAAACGATTTTTTAAATTATCTTTTCACCACTAAAACGCATGAGACTTGTAGTTTTCAAAAATGTTTTCATTTTTGATGAGACGCTGAATAAAAGAAGTTTAATCGCCGGCAAACGAAAACCCGCGACTTCCCGTAAATCCCGGACTCGGCCCGTATAGTCAAAAGTATACAAAGAAAGAACCCAGGGAGTAAACTCATTTCCCGAACGATTTTTTAAATTATTTTTCCACCACTAAAACGCATGCGACTTGTAGTTTTCAGAAATGTTTTCATTTTTGATGAGACGTTTAATGAAAGTGGTTTAATCGCCGGCAAACGAAAACCCGTGATTTCCCGTAAATCCCGGGCTTGGCCCGTATAGTCGAATGTATACAAAGAAATTACCCTGTGAGTAAACTCATTTCCAAAACGATTCTTTAAATTATCTTTTCACCACTAAAACGCATGAGACTTGTAGTTTTCAAAAATGTTTTCATTTTTGATGAGACGCTGAATAAAAGAAGTTTAATCGCCGGCAAACGAAAACCCGCGACTTCCCGTATATCCCGGACTCGGCCCGTATAGTCAAAAGTATACAAAGAAAGAACCCAGGGAGTAAACTCATTTCCCGAACGATTTTTTAAATTATTTTTTCACCACTAAAACGCATGAGACTTGTAGTTTTCCAAAATGTTTTCATTTTTGATGAGACGCTGAATAAAAGAAGTTTAATCGCCGGCAAACGAAAACCTGGGATTTCTCGTAAATCCCGGACTCGGCCCGTAAAGTCAAAAGTATACAAAGAAAGTACCCAGGGAGTAAACTCATTTCCCAAACGATTTTTTAAATTATTATTTCACCACTAAAGCCCATGAGACTTGTAGATTTTAAAAATGTTTTCATTTTTGATGAGACGCTGAATAAAAAAAGTTTAATCGCCGGCAAACGAAAACCCGCGATTTCCCGGAAATCCCGGGCTTTGCCCGTATAGTCGAATGTATACAAAGAAAGTACCCAGGAAGTAAACTCATTTCCCGAACGATTTTTTAAATTATTTTTTCACCACTAAAACGCATGAGACTTGTAGTTTTCAGAAATGTTTTCATTTTTGATGAGACGCTTAATGAAAGTGGTTTAATCGCCGGCAAACGAAAACCCGTGATTTCCCGTAAATCCCGGGCTTGGCCCGTATAGTCAAATGTATACAAAGAAAGTACCCTGTGAGTAAACTCATTTCCAAAACGATTTTTTAAATTATCTTTTCACCACTAAAACGCATGAGACTTGTAGTTTTCAAAAATGTTTTCATTTTTGATGAGACGTTGAATAAAAGAAGTTTAATCGCCGGCAAACGAAAACCCGCGACTTCCCGTAAATCCCGGACTCGGCCCGTATAGTCAAAAGTATACAAAGAAAGAACCCAGGGAGTAAACTCATTTCCCGAACGATTTTTTAAATTATTTTTTCACCACTAAAACGCATGAGACTTGTAGTTTTCAGAAATGTTTTCATTTTTGATGAGACGCTTAATGAAAGTGATTTAATCGCCGGCAAACGAAAACCCGTGATTTCCCGTAAATCCCGGGCTTGGCCCGTATAGTCGAATGTATACAAAGAAATTACCCTGTGAGTAAACTCATTTCCAAAACGATTCTTTAAATTATCTTTTCACCACTAAAACGCATGAGACTTGTAGTTTTCAAAAATGTTTTCATTTTTGATGAGACGGTGAATAAAAGAAGTTTAATCGCCGGCAAACGAAAACCCGCGACTTCCCGTATATCCCGGACTCGGCCCGTATAGTCAAAAGTATACAAAGAAAGAACCCAGGGAGTAAACTCATTTCCCGAACGATTTTTTAAATTATTTTTTCACCACTAAAACGCATGAGACTTGTAGTTTTCCAAAATGTTTTCATTTTTGATGAGACGCTGAATAAAAGAAGTTTAATCGCCGGCAAACGAAAACCTGTGATTTCCCGTAAATCCCGGACTCGGCCAGTAAAGTCAAAAGTAAACAAAGAAAGTACCCAGGGAGTAAACTCATTTCCCAAACGATTTTTTAAATTATTATATCACCACTAAAGCCCATGAGACTTGTAGATTTTAAAAATGTTTTCATTTTTGATGAGACGCTGAATAAAAAAAGTTTAATCGCCGGCAAACAAAAACCCGCGATTTCCCGGAAATCCCGGGCTTGGCCCGTATATTCGAATGTATACAAAGAAAGTACCCAGGGAGTAAACACATTTTCCGAACGATTTTTTAAATTATTTTTTCACCACTAAAACGCATGAGACTTGTAGTTTTCAGAAATGTTTTCATTTTTGATGAGATGCTCAATGAAAGTGGTTTAATCGCCGGCAAACGAAAACCCGTGATTTCCCGTAAATCCCGGGCTTGGCCCGTATAGTCAAATGTATACAAAGAAAGTACCCTGTGAGTAAACTCATTTCCAAAACGATTTTTTAAATTATCTTTTCACCACTAAAACGCTTGAGACTTGTAGTTTTCAAAAATGTTTTCATTTTTGATGAGACGCTAAATAAAAGAAGTTTAATCGCCGGCAAACGAAAACCCGCGACTTCCCGTAAATCCCGGACTCGGCCTGCATAGTCAAAAGTATACAAAGAAAGAACCCAGGGAGTAAACTCATTTCCCGAACGATTTTTTAAATTATTTTTTCACCACTAAAACGCATGAGACTTGTAGTTTTCAAAAACGTTTTCATTTTTGATGAGATGCTGAATAAAAGAAGTTTAGTCGCCGGCAAACGAAAACCTGCGATTTCCCGTAAATCCCGGACTCGGCCCGTAAAGTCAAAAGTATACAAAGAAAGTACCCAGGGAGTAAACTCATTTTCCAAACGATTTTTTAAATTATTATTTCACCACTAAAGCCCATGAGACTTGTAGATTTTAAAAATGTTTTCATTTTTGATGAGACGCTGAATAAAAGACGTTTAATCGCCGGCAAACGAAAACCCGCGACTTCCCGTAAATCCCGGATTCGGCCCGTATAGTCAAAAGTATACAAAGAAAGTACCCAGGGAGTAAACTCATTTCCCGAACGATTTTTTAATTTTTTTGCCATCACTAAAACGGATGAGGCTTGTAGTTTTCAGAAATGTTTTCATTTTTGATGAGACGCTTAATGAAAGTGGTTTAATCGCCGGCAAACGAAAACCCGTGATTTCCCGTAAATCCCGGGCTTGGCCCGTATAGTCAAATGTATACAAAGAAAGTACCCTGTGAGTAAACTCATTTCCAAAACGATTTTTTAAATTATCTTTTCACCACTAAAACGCATGAGACTTGTAGTTTTCAAAAATGTTTTCATTTTTGATGAGACGTTGAATAAAAGAAGTTTAATCGCCGGCAAACGAAAACCCGCGACTTCCCGTAAATCCCGGACTCGGCCCGTATAGTCAAAAGTATACAAAGAAAGAACCCAGGGAGTAAACTCATTTCCCGAACGATTTTTTAAATTATTTTTTCACCACTAAAACGCATGAGACTTGTAGTTTTCAGAAATGTTTTCATTTTTGATGAGACGCTTAATGAAAGTGATTTAATCGCCGGCAAACGAAAACCCGTGATTTCCCGTAAATCCCGGGCTTGGCCCCTATAGTCGAATGTATTATTATTATTTCATTTATTTAAAGTTGGTTTTACATAGTAAATGGTAAATACTAATTTACACCAACTAAAGTAAAAAATAAATAAACAAAAAACACAAAGATGTACCAAACATTAAAAATAAGAGACGAGAATAGCCGACTTATGTAGCCTACATGTGCAGAGATCTGAAAGATTTAGTGAGATGAGTTCCTTTTTAAATCTCTTGATGGAGAGAGAACTCTTCACTCTGTCAGGCAAAGAGTTCCATAACAAACAACTTCGAAACAAAAAAGATCTAGTACCAAAGCGTGTTGAACTTGTGGATGGTAAAAGTAGACTATTTTTGCTGCGCAAATTGTAACTGATACGTCTTATAGCGTAAAAAGACTGCATAAATGACGGATTTTCGTCTGTTAATGTTTTATAAATCTCTACGCAGATTATACGTAAATGCAGTTCGTGAATTTGCACACACTTACAATTTACCAACAAGTCCTGATAACTGGAATGATAGTCTTTTGTTACAGCTCTCAATGCACGTTTGTGTGTTGAAATGATTAATTTATACTGCACAGCACTGCAATACATCCATATAATGGGACAATAGGTAAATATTGATAAAATATAAGAATTAAGCAATAACTTTGATTGTTCAAAACTAATGAATCGTCTTATTCTGTAAAGACATCTGACATTGCTATTTCCTTTTTTACATAGATTAGAGATGTGCTCATTAAAAGTGAGACATCTATCAATAGTAATGCCTAATAATTTTACAGATTCCGATGCGACTAGGAAGTTATTGTTTATTCTTAGCGATAAAGTATCACTGTGTGGACAACCTAAAAACATCATCTGAAACTTTGCTGGATTAGCAACCAATTGGTTGTTTTCAAACCAAGCTAATACGTTATTTAAGTCATGCTGAAGGTCAGCAATGACTTCATTTAATTGAGATCCACAAGTGTAGATTGTATTATCATCAGCAAAGTTGCAAATATCAGTTTTTTCAATAAATAATAATAAGTCATTTATAAATATATTAAACAGAAGTGGACCGAGAATAGAACCTTGTGTATACAAAGAAATTACCCTGTGAGTAAACTCATTTCCAAAACGATTCTTTAAATTATCTTTTCACCACTAAAACGCATGAGACTTGTAGTTTTCAAAAATGTTTTCATTTTTGATGAGACGGTGAATAAAAGAAGTTTAATCGCCGGCAAACGAAAACCCGCCACTTCCTGTATATCCCGGACTCGGCCCGTATAGTCAAAAGTATACAAAGAAAGAACCCAGGGAGTAAACTCATTTCCCGAACGATTTTTTAAATTATTTTTTCACCACTAAAACGCATGAGACTTGTAGTTTTCCAAAATGTTTTCATTTTTGATGAGACGCTGAATAAAAGAAGTTTAATCGCCGGCAAACGAAAACCTGTGATTTCCCGTAAATCCCGGACTCGGCCAGTAAAGTCAAAAGTATACAAAGAAAGTACCCAGGGAGTAAACTCATTTCCCAAACGATTTTTTAAATTATTATATCACCACTAAAGCCCATGAGACTTGTAGATTTTAAAAATGTTTTCATTTTTGATGAGACGCTGAATAAAAAAAGTTTAATCGCCGGCAAACAAAAACCCGCGATTTCCCGGAAATCCCGGGCTTGGCCCGTATATTCGAATGTATACAAAGAAAGTACCCAGGGAGTAAACTCATTTCCCGAACGATTTTTTAAATTATTTTTTCACCACTAAAACGCATGAGACTTGTAGTTTTCAGAAATGTTTTCATTTTTGATGAGATGCTTAATGAAAGTGGTTTAATCGACGGCAAACGAAAACCCGTGATTTCCCGTAAATCCCGGGCTTGGCCCGTATAGTCAAATGTATACAAAGAAAGTACCCTGTGAGTAAACTCATTTCCAAAACGATTTTTTAAATTATCTTTTCACCACTAAAACGCTTGAGACTTGTAGTTTTCAAAAATGTTTTCATTTTTGATGAGACGCTGAATAAAAGAAGTTTAATCGCCGGCAAACGAAAACCCGCGACTTCCCGTAAATCCCGGACTCGGCCTGCATAGTCAAAAGTATACAAAGAAAGAACCCAGGGAGTAAACTCATTTCCCGAACGATTTTTTAAATTATTTTTTCACCACTAAAACGCATGAGACTTGTAGTTTTCAAAAACGTTTTCATTTTTGATGAGATGCTGAATAAAAGAAGTTTAGTCGCCGGCAAACGAAAACCCGCGACTTCCCGTAAATCCCGGACTCGGCCTGCATAGTCAAAAGTATACAAAGAAAGAACCCAGGGAGTAAACTCATTTACAAAACGATTTTTTAAATTATTTTTTCACCACTAAAACGCATGAGACTTGTAGTTTTCAAAAACGTTTTCATTTTTGATGAGATGCTGAATAAAAGAAGTTTAGTCGCCGGCAAACGAAAACCTGCGATTTCCCGTAAATCCCGGACTCGGCCCGTAAAGTCAAAAGTATACAAAGAAAGTACCCAGGGAGTAAACTCATTTTCCAAACGATTTTTTAAATTATTATTTCACCACTAAAGCCCATGAGACTTGTAGATTTTAAAAATGTTTTCATTTTTGATGAGACGCTGAATAAAAGACGTTTAATCGCCGGCAAACGAAAACCCGCGACTTCCCGTAAATCCCGGATTCGGCCCGTATAGTCAAAAGTATACAAAGAAAGTACCCAGGGAGTAAACTCATTTCCCGAACGATTTTTTAATTTTTTTGCCATCACTAAAACGGATGAGGCTTGTAGTTTTCAGAAATGTTTTCATTTTTGATGAGACGCCTAATGAAAGTGGTTTAATCGCCGGCAAACGAAAACCCGTGATTTCCCGTAAATCCCGGGCTTGGCCCGTATAGTCAAATGTATACAAAGAAAGTACCCTGTGAGTAAACTCATTTCCAAAACGATTTTTTAAATTATCTTTTCACCACTAAAACGCATGAGACTTGTAGTTTTCAAAAATGTTTTCATTTTTGATGAGACGTTGAATAAAAGAAGTTTAATCGCCGGCAAACGAAAACCCGCGACTTCCCGTAAATCCCGGACTCGGCCCGTATAGTCAAAAGTATACAAAGAAAGAACCCAGGGAGTAAACTCATTTCCCGAACGATTTTTTAAATTATTTTTTCACCACTAAAACGCATGAGACTTGTAGTTTTCAGAAATGTTTTCATTTTTGATGAGACGCTTAATGAAAGTGATTTAATCGCCGGCAAACGAAAACCCGTGATTTCCCGTAAATCCCGGGCTTGGCCCGTATAGTCGAATGTATACAAAGAAATTACCCTGTGAGTAAACTCATTTCCAAAACGATTCTTTAAATTATCTTTTCACCACTAAAACGCATGAGACTTGTAGTTTTCAAAAATGTTTTCATTTTTGATGAGACGGTGAATAAAAGAAGTTTAATCGCCGGCAAACGAAAACCCGCGACTTCCTGTATATCCCGGACTCGGCCCGTATAGTCAAAAGTATACAAAGAAAGAACCCAGGGAGTAAACTCATTTCCCGAACGATTTTTTAAATTATTTTTTCACCACTAAAACGCATGAGACTTGTAGTTTTCCAAAATGTTTTCATTTTTGATGAGACGCTGAATAAAAGAAGTTTAATCGCCGGCAAACGAAAACCTGTGATTTCCCGTAAATCCCGGACTCGGCCAGTAAAGTCAAAAGTATACAAAGAAAGTACCCAGGGAGTAAACTCATTTCCCAAACGATTTTTTAAATTATTATATCACCACTAAAGCCCATGAGACTTGTAGATTTTAAAAATGTTTTCATTTTTGATGAGACGCTGAATAAAAAAAGTTTAATCGCCGGCAAACAAAAACCCGCGATTTCCCGGAAATCCCGGGCTTGGCCCGTATATTCGAATGTATACAAAGAAAGTACCCAGGGAGTAAACTCATTTCCCGAACGATTTTTTAAATTATTTTTTCACCACTAAAACGCATGAGACTTGTAGTTTTCAGAAATGTTTTCATTTTTGATGAGATGCTTAATGAAAGTGGTTTAATCGACGGCAAACGAAAACCCGTGATTTCCCGTAAATCCCGGGCTTGGCCCGTATAGTCAAATGTATACAAAGAAAGTACCCTGTGAGTAAACTCATTTCCAAAACGATTTTTTAAATTATCTTTTCACCACTAAAACGCTTGAGACTTGTAGTTTTCAAAAATGTTTTCATTTTTGATGAGACGCTGAATAAAAGAAGTTTAATCGCCGGCAAACGAAAACCCGCGACTTCCCGTAAATCCCGGACTCGGCCTGCATAGTCAAAAGTATACAAAGAAAGAACCCAGGGAGTAAACTCATTTCCCGAACGATTTTTTAAATTATTTTTTCACCACTAAAACGCATGAGACTTGTAGTTTTCAAAAACGTTTTCATTTTTGATGAGATGCTGAATAAAAGAAGTTTAGTCGCCGGCAAACGAAAACCTGCGATTTCCCGTAAATCCCGGACTCGGCCCGTAAAGTCAAAAGTATACAAAGAAAGTACCCAGGGAGTAAACTCATTTTCCAAACGATTTTTTAAATTATTATTTCACCACTAAAGCCCATGAGACTTGTAGATTTTAAAAATGTTTTCATTTTTGATGAGACGCTGAATAAAAGACGTTTAATCGCCGGCAAACGAAAACCCGCGACTTCCCGTAAATCCCGGATTCGGCCCGTATAGTCAAAAGTATACAAAGAAAGTACCCAGGGAGTAAACTCATTTCCCGAACGATTTTTTAATTTCTTTGCCATCACTAAAACGGATGAGGCTTGTAGTTTTCAGAAATGTTTTCATTTTTGATGAGACGCTTAATGAAAGTGGTTTAATCGCCGGCAAACGAAAACCCGTGATTTCCCGTAAATCCCGGGCTTGGCCCGTATAGTCAAATGTATACAAAGAAAGTACCCTGTGAGTAAACTCATTTCCAAAACGATTTTTTAAACTATCTTTTCACCACTAAAACGCATGAGACTTGTAGTTTTCAAAAATGTTTTCATTTTTGATGAGACGCTGAATAAAAAAAGTCTAGCCGGCAAATGAAAACCCGCGACTTCTCGTAAATCCCGGGCTTGGCTCGTATAGTCGAATGTATACAAAGAAATTACCCTGTGAGTAAACTCATTTCCAAAACGATTCTTTAAATTATCTTTTCACCACTAAAACGCATGAGACTTGTAGTTTTCAAAAATGTTTTCATTTTTGATGAGATGCTGAATAAAAGAAGTTTAATTGCCGGCAAACGAAAACCCGCGACTTCCCGTATATCCCGGACTCGGCCCGTATAGTCAAAAGTATACAAAGAAAGAACCCAGGGAGTAAACTCATTTCCCGAACGATTTTGTAAATTATTTTTTCACCACTAAAACGCATGAGACTTGTAGTTTTCCAAAATGTTTTCATTTTTGATGAGACGCTGAATAAAAGAAGTTTAATCGCCGGCAAACGAAAACCTGCGATTTCCCGTAAATCCCGGACTCGGCCCGTAAAGTCAAAAGTATACAAAGAAAGTACCCAGGGAGTAAACTCATTTCCCAAACGATTTTTTAAATTATTATTTCACCACTAAAGCCCATGAGACTTGTAGATTTTAAAAATGTTTTCATTTTTGATGAGACGCTGAATAAAAAAAGTTTAATCGCCGGCAAACGAAAACCCGTGATTTCCCGTAAATCCCGGGCTTGGCCCGTATAGTCAAATGTATACAAAGAAAGTACCCTGTGAGTAAACTCATTTCCAAAACGATTTTTTAAACTATCTTTTCACCACTAAAACGCATGAGACTTGTAGTTTTCAAAAATGTTTTCATTTTTGATGAGACGCTGAATAAAAAAAGTCTAGCCGGCAAATGAAAACCCGCGACTTCTCGTAAATCCCGGGCTTGGCTCGTATAGTCGAATGTATACAAAGAAATTACCCTGTGAGTAAACTCATTTCCAAAACGATTCTTTAAATTATCTTTTCACCACTGAAACGCATGAGACTTGTAGTTTTCAAAAATGTTTTCATTTTTGATGAGATGCTGAATAAAAGAAGTTTAATTGCCGGCAAACGAAAACCCGCGACTTCCCGTATATCCCGGACTCGGCCCGTATAGTCAAAAGTATACAAAGAAAGAACCCAGGGAGTAAACTCATTTCCCGAACGATTTTGTAAATTATTTTTTCACCACTAAAACGCATGAGACTTGTAGTTTTCCAAAATGTTTTCATTTTTGATGAGACGCTGAATAAAAGAAGTTTAATCGCCGGCAAACGAAAACCTGCGATTTCCCGTAAATCCCGGACTCGGCCCGTAAAGTCAAAAGTATACAAAGAAAGTACCCAGGGAGTAAACTCATTTCCCAAACGATTTTTTAAATTATTATTTCACCACTAAAGCCCATGAGACTTGTAGATTTTAAAAATGTTTTCATTTTTGATGAGACGCTGAATAAAAAAAGTTTAATCGCCGGCAAACGAAAACCCGCGATTTCACGGAAATCCCGGGCTTGGCCCGTATAGTCGAATGTATACAAAGAAAGTACCCAGGGAGTAAACTCATTTCCCGAACGATTTTTTAAATTATTTTTTCACCACTAAAACGCATAAGACTTGTAGTTTTCAGAAATGTTTTCATTTTTGATGAGACGCTTAATGAAAGTGGTTTAATCGCCGGCAAACGAAAACCCGTGATTTCCCGTAAATCCCGGGCTTGGCCCGTATTGTCAAATGTATACAAAGAAAGTACCCTGTGAGTAAACTCATTTCCAAAACGATTTTTTAAATTATCTTTTCACCACTAAAACGCATGAGACTTGTAGTTTTCAAAAATGTTTTCATTTTTGATGAGACGCTGAATAAAAGAAGTTTAATCGCCGGCAAACGAAAACCCGCGACTTCCCGTAAATCCCGGACTCGGCCCGTATAGTCAAAAGTATACAAAAAAAGAACCCAGGGAGTAAACTCATTTCCCGAACGATTTTTTAAATTATTTTTTCACCACTAAAACGCATGAGACTTGTAGTTTTCAAAAACGTTTTCACTTTTGATGAGACGCTGAAAAAAAGAAGTTTAATCGCCGGCAAACGAAAACCTGCGATTTCCCGTAAATCCCGGACTCGGCCCGTAAAGTCTAAAGTATACAAAGAAAGTACCCAGGGAGTAAACTCATTTCCCAAACGATTTTTTAAATTAATATTTCACCACTAAACCCATGAGACTTGTAGATTTTAAAAATGTTTTCATTTTTGATGAGACGCTGAATAAAAGACGTTTAATCGCCGGCAAACGAAAACCCGCGACTTCCCGTAAATCCCGGATTCGGCCCGTATAGTCAAAAGTATACAAGGAAAGTACCCAGAGAGTAAACTCATTTCCCGAACGATTTTTTAATTTTTTTTCCATCACTAAAACGCATGAGACTTGTAGTTTTCAGAAATGTTTTCATTTTTGATGAGACGCTTAATAAAAGTGGTTTAATCGCCGGCAAACGAAAACCTGTGATTTCCCGTAAATCCCGGGCTTGGCCCGTATAGTCAAATGTATACAAAGAAAGTACCCTGTGAGTAAACTCATTTCCAAAACGATTTTTTAAATTATCTTTTCACCACTAAAACGCATGAGACTAGTAGTTTTCCAAAATGTTTTCATTTTTGATGAGACGCTGAATAAAAGAAGTTTAATCGCCGGCAAACGAAAGCCTGCGATTTCCCGTAAATCCCGGACTCGGCCCGTAAAGTCAAAAGTATGCAAAGAAAGTACCCAGGGAGTAAACTCATTTCCCAAACGATTTTTTAAATTATTATTTCACCACTAAAACGCATGAGACTTGTAGTTTTCAGAAATGTTTTCATTTTTGATGAGACGCTTAATGAAAGAGGTTTAATCGCCGGGAAACGAAAACCCGCGATTTTCCGCAAATCCCGGGCTTGGCCCGTATAGTCGAATGTATACAAAGAAATTACCCTGTGAGTAAACTCATTTCCAAAACGATTCTTTAAATTATCTTTCACCACTAAAACGCATGAGACTTGTAGTTTTCAAAAATGTTTTCATTTTTGATGAGACGCTGAATAAAAGAAGTTTAATCGCCGGCAAACGAAAACCCGCGACTTCCTGTATATCCCGGACTCGGCCCGTATAGTCAAAAGTATACAAAGAAAGAACCCAGGGAGTAAACTCATTTCCCGAACGATTTTTTAAATTATTTTTTCACCACTAAAACGCATGAGACTTGTAGTTTTCCAAAATGTTTTCATTTTTGATGAGACGCTGAATAAAAGAAGTTTAATCGCCGGCAAACGAAAGCCTGCGATTTCCCGTAAATCCCGGACTCGGCCCGTAAAGTCAAAAGTATACAAAGAAAGTACCTAGGGAGTAAACTCATTTCCCAAACGATTTTTTAAATTATTATTTCACCACTAAAGCCCATGAGACTTGTAGTTTTCAAAAATGTTTTCATTTTTGATGAGATGCTGAATAAAAGAAGTTTAATTGCCGGCAAACGAAAACCCGCGACTTCCCGTATATCCCGGACTCGGCCCGTATAGTCAAAAGTATACAAAGAAAGAACCCAGGGAGTAAACTCATTTCCCGAACGATTTTGTAAATTATTTTTTCACCACTAAAACGCATGAGACTTGTAGTTTTCCAAAATGTTTTCATTTTTGATGAGACGCTGAATAAAAGAAGTTTAATCGCCGGCAAACGAAAGCCTGCGATTTCCCGTAAATCCCGGACTCGGCCCGTAAAGTCAAAAGTATACAAAGAAAGTACCTAGGGAGTAAACTCATTTCCCAAACGATTTTTTAAATTATTATTTCACCACTAAAGCCCATGAGACTTGTAGTTTTCAAAAATGTTTTCATTTTTGATGAGATGCTGAATAAAAGAAGTTTAATTGCCGGCAAACGAAAACCCGCGACTTCCCGTATATCCCGGACTCGGCCCGTATAGTCAAAAGTATACAAAGAAAGAACCCAGGGAGTAAACTCATTTCCCGAACGATTTTGTAAATTATTTTTTCACCACTAAAACGCATGAGACTTGTAGTTTTCCAAAATGTTTTCATTTTTGATGAGACGCTGAATAAAAGAAGTTTAATCGCCGGCAAACGAAAACCTGCGATTTCCCGTAAATCCCGGACTCGGCCCGTAAAGTCAAAAGTATACAAAGAAAGTACCCAGGGAGTAAACTCATTTCCCAAACGATTTTTTAAATTATTATTTCACCACTAAAGCCCATGAGACTTGTAGATTTTAAAAATGTTTTCATTTTTGATGAGACGCTGAATAAAAAAAGTTTAATCGCCGGCAAACGAAAACCCGCGATTTCCCGGAAATCCCGGGCTTGGCCCGTATAGTCGAATGTATACAAAGAAAGTACCCAGGGAGTAAACTCATTTCCCGAACGATTTTTTAAATTATTTTTTCACCACTAAAACGCATAAGACTTGTAGTTTTCAGAAATGTTTTCATTTTTGATGAGACGCTTAATGAAAGTGGTTTAATCGCTGGCAAACGAAAACCCGTGATTTCCCGTAAATCCCGGGCTTGGCCCGTATTGTCAAATGTATACAAAGAAAGTACCCTGTGAGTAAACTCATTTCCAAAACGATTTTTTAAATTATCTTTTCACCACCAAAACGCATGAGACTTGTAGTTTTCAAAAATGTTTTCATTTTTGATGAGACGCTGAATAAAAGAAGTTTAATCGCCGGCAAACGAAAACCCGCGACTTCCCGTAAATCCCGGACTCGGCCCGTATAGTCAAAAGTATACAAAAAAAGAACCCAGGGAGTAAACTCATTTCCCGAACGATTTTTTAAATTATTTTTTCACCACTAAAACGCATGAGACTTGTAGTTTTCAAAAACGTTTTCACTTTTGATGAGACGCTGAAAAAAAGAAGTTTAATCGCCGGCAAACGAAAACCTGCGATTTCCCGTAAATCCCGGACTCGGCCCGTAAAGTCTAAAGTATACAAAGAAAGTACCCAAGGAGTAAACTCATTTCCCAAACGATTTTTTAAATTAATATTTCACCACTAAACCCATGAGACTTGTAGATTTTAAAAATGTTTTCATTTTTGATGAGACACTGAATAAAAGACGTTTAATCGCCGGCAAACGAAAACCCGCGACTTCCCGTAAATCCCGGATTCGGCCCGTATAGTCAAAAGTATACAAAGAAAGTACCCAGAGAGTAAACTCATTTCCCGAACGATTTTTTAATTTTTTTTCCATCACTAAAACGCATGAGACTTGTAGTTTTCAGAAATGTTTTCATTTTTGATGAGACGCTTAATGAAAGTGGTTTAATCGCCGGCAAACGAAAACCTGTGATTTCCCGTAAATCCCGGGCTTGGCCCGTATAGTCAAATGTATACAAAGAAAGTACCCTGTGAGTAAACTCATTTCCAAAACGATTTTTTAAATTATCTTTTCACCACTAAATTGCATGAGACTTGTAGTTTTCCAAAATGTTTTCATTTTTGATGAGACGCTGAATAAAAGAAGTTTAATCGCCGGCAAACGAAAGCCTGCGATTCCCCGTAAATCCCGGACTCGGCCCGTAAAGTCAAAAGTATGCAAAGAAAGTTACCAGGGAGTAAACTCATTTCCCAAACGATTTTTTAAATTATTATTTCACCACTAAAACGCATGAGACTTGTAGTTTTCAGAAATGTTTTCATTTTTGATGAGACGCTTAATGAAAGAGGTTTAATCGCCGGGAAACGAAAACCCGCGATTTTCCGCAAATCCCGGGCTTGGCCCGTATAGTCGAATGTATACAAAGAAATTACCCTGTGAGTAAACTCATTTCCAAAACGATTCTTTAAATTATCTTTTCACCACTAAAACGCATGAGACTTGTAGTTTTCAAAAATGTTTTCATTTTTGATGAGACGCTGAATAAAAGAAGTTTAATCGCCGGCAAACGAAAGCCTGCGATTTCCCGTAAATCCCGGACTCGGCCCGTAAAGTCAAAAGTATGCAAAGAAAGTACCCAGGGAGTAAACTCATTTCCCAAACGATTTTTTAAATTATTATTTCACCACTAAAACGCATGACACTTGTAGTTTTCAGAAATGTTTTCATTTTTGATGAGACGCTTAATGAAAGAGGTTTAATCGCCGGGAAACGAAAACCCGCGATTTTCCGCAAATCCCGGGCTTGGCCCGTATAGTCGAATGTATACAAAGAAATTACCCTGTGAGTAAACTCATTTCCAAAACGATTCTTTAAATTATCTTTTCACCACTAAAACGCATGAGACTTGTAGTTTTCAAAAATGTTTTCATTTTTGATGAGACGCTGAATAAAAGAAGTTTAATCGCCGGCAAACGAAAACCCGCGACTTCCCGTATATCCCGGACTCGGCCCGTATAGTCAAAAGTATACAAAGAAAGAACCCAGGGAGTAAACTCATTTCCCGAACGATTTTTTAAATTATTTTTTCACCACTAAAACGCATGAGACTTGTAGTTTTCCAAAATGTTTTCATTTTTGATGAGACGCTGAATAAAAGAAGTTTAATCGCCGGCAAACGAAAGCCTGCGATTTCCCGTAAATCCCGGACTCGGCCCGTAAAGTCAAAAGTATACAAAGAAAGTACCTAGGGAGTAAACTCATTTCCCAAACGATTTTTTAAATTATTATTTCACCACTAAAGCCCATGAGACTTGTAGATTTTAAAAATGTTTTCATTTTTGATGAGACGCTGAATAAAAAAAGTTTAATCGCCGGCAAACGAAAACCCGCGATTTCCCGGAAATCCCGGGCTTGGCCCGTATAGTCGAATGTATACAAAGAAAGTACCCAGGGAGTAAACTCATTTCCCGAACGATTTTTTAAATTACTTTTTCACCACTAAAACGCATGAGACTTGTAGTTTTCAGAAATGTTTTCATTTTTGATGAGACGCTTAATGAAAGTGGTTTAATCGCCGGCAAACGAAAACCCGTGATTTCCCGTAAATCCCGGGCTTGGCCCGTATAGTCGAATGTATACAAAGAAATTACCCTGTGAGTAAACTCATTTCCAAAACGATTCTTTAAATTATCTTTTCACCACTAAAACGCATGCGACTTGTAGTTTTCAAAAATGTTTTCATTTTTGATGAGACGCTGAATAAAAGAAGTTTAATCGCCGGCAAACGAAAACCCGCGACTTCCCGTATATCCCGGACTCGGCCCGTATAGTCAAAAGTATACAAAGAAAGAACCCAGGGAGTAAACTCATTTCCCGAACGATTTTTTAAATTATTTTTTCACCACTAAAACGCATGAGACTTGTAGTTTTCCAAAATGTTTTCATTTTTGATGAGACGCTGAATAAAAGAAGTTTAATCGCCGGCAAACGAAAGCCTGCGATTTCCCGTAAATCCCGGACTCGGCCCGTAAAGTCAAAAGTATACAAAGAAAGTACCTAGGGAGTAAACTCATTTCCCAAACGATTTTTTAAATTATTATTTCACCACTAAAGCCCATGAGACTTGTAGATTTTAAAAATGTTTTCATTTTTGATGAGACGCTGAATAAAAAAAGTTTAATCGCCGGCAAACGAAAACCCGCGATTTCCCGGAAATCCCGGGCTTGGCCCGTATAGTCGAATGTATACAAAGAAAGTACCCAGGGAGTAAACTCATTTCCCGAACGATTTTTTAAATTATTTTTTCACCACTAAAACGCATGAGACTTGTAGTTTTCAGAAATGTTTTCATTTTTGATGAGACGCTTAATGAAAGTGGTTTAATCGCCGGCAAACGAAAACCCGTGATTTCCCGTAAATCCCGGGCTTCGCCCGTATAGTCATATGTATACAAAGAAAGTACCCTGTGAGTAAACTCATTTCCAAAACGATTTTTTAAATTATCTTTTCACCACAAAAGCGCATGAGACTTGTAGTTTTCAAAAATGTTTTCATTTTTGATGAGACGCTTAATGAAAGAGGTTTAATCGCCGGGAAACGAAAACCCGCGATTTTCCGCAAATCCCGGGCTTGGCCCGTATAGTCGAATGTATACAAAGAAATTACCCTGTGAGTAAACTCATTTCCAAAACGATTCTTTAAATTATCTTTTCACCACTAAAACGCATGAGACTTGTAGTTTTCAAAAATGTTTTCATTTTTGATGAGACGCTGAATAAAAGAAGTTTAATCGCCGGCAAACGAAAGCCTGCGATTTCCCGTAAATCCCGGACTCGGCCCGTAAAGTCAAAAGTATGCAAAGAAAGTACCCAGGGAGTAAACTCATTTCCCAAACGATTTTTTAAATTATTATTTCACCACTAAAACGCATGACACTTGTAGTTTTCAGAAATGTTTTCATTTTTGATGAGACGCTTAATGAAAGAGGTTTAATCGCCGGGAAACGAAAACCCGCGATTTTCCGCAAATCCCGGGCTTGGCCCGTATAGTCGAATGTATACAAAGAAATTACCCTGTGAGTAAACTCATTTCCAAAACGATTCTTTAAATTATCCTTTCACCACTAAAACGCATGAGACTTGTAGTTTTCAAAAATGTTTTCATTTTTGATGAGACGCTGAATAAAAGAAGTTTAATCGCCGGCAAACGAAAACCCGCGACTTCCCGTATATCCCGGACTCGGCCCGTATAGTCAAAAGTATACAAAGAAAGAACCCAGGGAGTAAACTCATTTCCCGAACGATTTTTTAAATTATTTTTTCACCACTAAAACGCATGAGACTTGTAGTTTTCCAAAATGTTTTCATTTTTGATGAGACGCTGAATAAAAGAAGTTTAATGGCCGGCAAACGAAAGCCTGCGATTTCCCGTAAATCCCGGACTCGGCCCGTAAAGTCAAAAGTATACAAAGAAAGTACCTAGGGAGTAAACTCATTTCCCAAACGATTTTTTAAATTATTATTTCACCACTAAAGCCCATGAGACTTGTAGATTTTAAAAATGTTTTCATTTTTGATGAGACGCTGAATAAAAAAAGTTTAATCGCCGGCAAACGAAAACCCGCGATTTCCCGGAAATCCCGGGCTTGGCCCGTATAGTCGAATGTATACAAAGAAAGTACCCAGGGAGTAAACTCATTTCCCGAACGATTTTTTAAATTACTTTTTCACCACTAAAACGCATGAGACTTGTAGTTTTCAGAAATGTTTTCATTTTTGATGAGACGCTTAATGAAAGTGGTTTAATCGCCGGCAAACGAAAACCCGTGATTTCCCGTAAATCCCGGGCTTGGCCCGTATAGTCGAATGTATACAAAGAAATTACCCTGTGAGTAAACTCATTTCCAAAACGATTCTTTAAATTATCTTTTCACCACTAAAACGCATGAGACTTGTAGTTTTCAAAAATGTTTTCATTTTTGATGAGACGCTGAATAAAAGAAGTTTAATCGCCGGCAAACGAAAACCCGCGACTTCCCGTATATCCCGGACTCGGCCCGTATAGTCAAAAGTATACAAAGAAAGAACCCAGGGAGTAAACTCATTTCCCGAACGATTTTTTAAATTATTTTTTCACCACTAAAACGCATGAGATTTGTAGTTTTCCAAAATGTTTTCATTTTTGATGAGACGCTGAATAAAAGAAGTTTAATCGCCGGCAAACGAAAGCCTGCGATTTCCCGTAAATCCCGGACTCGGCCCGTAAAGTCAAAAGTATACAAAGAAAGTACCTAGGGAGTAAACTCATTTCCCAAACGATTTTTTAAATTATTATTTCACCACTAAAGCCCATGAGACTTGTAGATTTTAAAAATGTTTTCATTTTTGATGAGACGCTGAATAAAAAAAGTTTAATCGCCGGCAAACGAAAACCCGCGATTTCCCGGAAATCCCGGGCTTGGCCCGTATAGTCGAATGTATACAAAGAAAGTACCCAGGGAGTAAACTCATTTCCCGAACGATTTTTTAAATTATTTTTTCACCACTAAAACGCATGAGACTTGTAGTTTTCAGAAATGTTTTCATTTTTGATGAGACGCTTAATGAAAGTGGTTTAATCGCCGGCAAACGAAAACCCGTGATTTGCCGTAAATCCCGGGCTTCGCCCGTATAGTCATATGTATACAAAGAAAGTACCCTGTGAGTAAACTCATTTCCAAAACGATTTTTTAAATTATCTTTTCACCACTAAAGCGCATGAGACTTGTAGTTTTCAAAAATGTTTTCATTTTTGATGAGACGCTGAATAAAAGAAGTTTAATCGCCGGCAAACGAAAACCCGCGACTTCCCGTAAATCCCGGGCTCGGCCCGTATAGTCAAAAGTATACAAAGAAAGAACCCAGGGAGTAAACTCATTTCCCGAACGATTTTTTAAATTATTTTTTCACCACTAAAACGCATGAGACTTGTAGTTTTCAGAAATGTTTTCATTTTTGATGAGACGCTTAATGAAAGTGGTTTAATCGCCGGCAAACGAAAACCCGTGATTTCCCGTAAATCCCGGGCTTCGCCCGTATAGTCATATGTATACAAAGAAAGTACCCTGTGAGTAAACTCATTTCCAAAACGATTTTTTAAATTATCTTTTCACCACTAAAGCGCATGAGACTTGTAGTTTTCAAAAATGTTTTCATTTTTGATGAGACGCTGAATAAAAGAAGTTTAATCGCCGGCAAACGAAAACCCGCGACTTCCCGTAAATCCCGGGCTCGGCCCGTATAGTCAAAAGTATACAAAGAAAGAACCCAGGGAGTAAACTCATTTCCCGAACGATTTTTTAAATTATTTTTTCACCACTAAACCGCATGAGACTTGTAGTTTTCAAAAACGTTTTCATTTTTGATGAGATGCTGAATAAAAGAAGTTTAATCGCCGGCAAACGAAAACCTGCGATTTCCCGTAAATCCCGGACTCGGCCCGTAAAGTTAAAAGTATACAAAGAAATAACCCAGGGAGTAAACTCATTTCCCGAACGATTTTTTAAATTATTATTTCACCACTAAAGCCCATGAGACTTGTAGATTTTAAAAATGTTTTCATTTTTGATGAGACGCTGAATAAAAGACGTTTAATCGCCGGCAAACGAAAACCCGCGACTTCCCGTAAATCCCGGATTCGGCCCGTATAGTCAAAAGTATACAAAGAAAGTACCCAGGGAGTAAACTTATTTCCCGAACGATTTTTTAATTTTTTTTCCATCACTAAAACGCATGAGACTTGTAGTTTTCAGAAATGTTTTCATTTTTGATGAGACGCTTAATGAAAGAGGTTTAATCGCCGGGAAACGAAAACCCGCGATTTTCCGCAAATCCCGGGCTTGGCCCGTATAGTCGAATGTATACAAAGAAATTACCCTGTGAGTAAACTCATTTCCAAAACGATTCTTTAAATTATCCTTTCACCACTAAAACGCATGAGACTTGTAGTTTTCAAAAATGTTTTCATTTTTGATGAGACGCTGAATAAAAGAAGTTTAATCGCCGGCAAACGAAAACCCGCGACTTCCCGTATATCCCGGACTCGGCCCGTATAGTCAAAAGTATACAAAGAAAGAACCCAAGGAGTAAACTCATTTCCCGAACGATTTTTTAAATTATTTTTTCACCACTAAAACGCATGAGACTTGTAGTTTTCCAAAATGTTTTCATTTTTGATGAGACGCTGAATAAAAGAAGTTTAATGGCCGGCAAACGAAAGCCTGCGATTTCCCGTAAATCCCGGACTCGGCCCGTAAAGTCAAAAGTATACAAAGAAAGTACCTAGGGAGTAAACTCATTTCCCAAACGATTTTTTAAATTATTATTTCACCACTAAAGCCCATGAGACTTGTAGATTTTAAAAATGTTTTCATTTTTGATGAGACGCTGAATAAAAAAAGTTTAATCGCCGGCAAACGAAAACCCGCGATTTCCCGGAAATCCCGGGCTTGGCCCGTATAGTCGAATGTATACAAAGAAAGTACCCAGGGAGTAAACTCATTTCCCGAACGATTTTTTAAATTACTTTTTCACCACTAAAACGCATGAGACTTGTAGTTTTCAGAAATGTTTTCATTTTTGATGAGACGCTTAATGAAAGTGGTTTAATCGCCGGCAAACGAAAACCCGCGACTTCCCGTATATCCCGGACTCGGCCCGTATAGTCAAAAGTATACAAAGAAAGAACCCAGGGAGTAAACTCATTTCCCGAACGATTTTTTAAATTATTTTTTCACCACTAAAACGCATGAGATTTGTAGTTTTCCAAAATGTTTTCATTTTTGATGAGACGCTGAATAAAAGAAGTTTAATCGCCGGCAAACGAAAGCCTGCGATTTCCCGTAAATCCCGGACTCGGCCCGTAAAGTCAAAAGTATACAAAGAAAGTACCTAGGGAGTAAACTCATTTCCCAAACGATTTTTTAAATTATTATTTCACCACTAAAGCCCATGAGACTTGTAGATTTTAAAAATGTTTTCATTTTTGATGAGACGCTGAATAAAAAAAGTTTAATCGCCGGCAAACGAAAACCCGCGATTTCCCGGAAATCCCGGGCTTGGCCCGTATAGTCGAATGTATACAAAGAAAGTACCCAGGGAGTAAACTCATTTCCCGAACGATTTTTTAAATTATTTTTTCACCACTAAAACGCATGAGACTTGTAGTTTTCAGAAATGTTTTCATTTTTGATGAGACGCTTAATGAAAGTGGTTTAATCGCCGGCAAACGAAAACCCGTGATTTGCCGTAAATCCCGGGCTTCGCCCGTATAGTCATATGTATACAAAGAAAGTACCCTATGAGTAAACTCATTTCCAAAACGATTTTTTAAATTATCTTTTCACCACTAAAGCGCATGAGACTTGTAGTTTTCAAAAATGTTTTCATTTTTGATGAGACGCTGAATAAAAGAAGTTTAATCGCCGGCAAACGAAAACCCGCGACTTCCCGTAAATCCCGGGCTCGGCCCGTATAGTCAAAAGTATACAAAGAAAGAACCCAGGGAGTAAACTCATTTCCCGAACGATTTTTTAAATTATTTTTTCACCACTAAAACGCATGAGACTTGTAGTTTTCAAAAACGTTTTCATTTTTGATGAGATGCTGAATAAAAGAAGTTTAATCGCCGGCAAACGAAAACCTGCGATTTCCCGTAAATCCCGGACTCGGTCCGTAAAGTCAAAAGTATACAAAGAAATAACCCAGGGAGTAAACTCATTTCCCGAACGATTTTTTAAATTATTATTTCACCACTAAAGCCCATGAGACTTGTAGATTTTAAAAATGTTTTCATTTTTGATGAGACGCTGAATAAAAAAAGTTTAATCGCCGGCAAACGAAAACCCGCGATTTCCCGGAAATCCCGGGCTTGGCCCGTATAGTCGAATGTATACAAAGAAAGTACCCAGAGAGTAAACTCATTTCCCGAACGATTTTTTAAATTATTTTTTCACCACTAAAACGCATGAGACTTGTAGTTTTCAGAAATGTTTTCATTTTTGATGAGACGCTTAATGAAAGTGGTTTAATCGCCGGCAAACGAAAACCCGTGATTTCCCGTAAATCCCGGGCTTCGCCCGTATAGTCATATGTATACAAAGAAAGTACCCTGTGAGTAAACTCATTTCCAAAACGATTTTTTAAATTATCTTTTCACCACTAAAGCGCATGAGACTTGTAGTTTTCAAAAATGTTTTCATTTTTGATGAGACGCTGAATAAAAGAAGTTTAATCGCCGGCAAACGAAAACCCGCGACTTCCCGTAAATCCCGGGCTCGGCCCGTATAGTCAAAAGTATACAAAGAAAGAACCCAGGGAGTAAACTCATTTCCCGAACGATTTTTTAAATTATTTTTTCACCACTAAACCGCATGAGACTTGTAGTTTTCAAAAACGTTTTCATTTTTGATGAGATGCTGAATAAAAGAAGTTTAATCGCCGGCAAACGAAAACCTGCGATTTCCCGTAAATCCCGGACTCGGCCCGTAAAGTTAAAAGTATACAAAGAAATAACCCAGGGAGTAAACTCATTTCCCGAACGATTTTTTAAATTATTATTTCACCACTAAAGCCCATGAGACTTGTAGATTTTAAAAATGTTTTCATTTTTGATGAGACGCTGAATAAAAGACGTTTAATCGCCGGCAAACGAAAACCCGCGACTTCCCGTAAATCCCGGATTCGGCCCGTATAGTCAAAAGTATACAAAGAAAGTACCCAGGGAGTAAACTTATTTCCCGAACGATTTTTTAATTTTTTTTCCATCACTAAAACGCATGAGACTTGTAGTTTTCAGAAATGTTTTCATTTTTGATGAGACGCCTAATGAAAGTGGTTTAATCGCCGGCAAACGAAAACCCGTGATTTCCCGTAAATCCCGGGCTTGGCCGTATAGTCGAATGTATACAAAGAAAGTACCCTGTGAGTAAACTCATTTCCAAAACGATTTTTTAAATTATCTTTTCACCACTAAAACGCATGAGACTTGTAGTTTTCCAAAATGTTTTCATTTTTGATGAGACGCTGAATAAAAGAAGTTTAATCGCCGGCAAACGAAAGCCTGCGATTTCCCGTAAATCCCGGACTCGGCCCGTAAAGTCAAAAGTATACAAAGAAAGTACCCAGGGAGTAAACTCATTTCCCAAACGATTTTTTAAATTATTATTTCACCACTAAAGCCCATGAGACTTGTAGATTTTAAAAATGTTTTCATTTTTGATGAGACGCTGAATAAAAATAGTTTAATCGCCGGCAAACGAAAACCCGCGATTTCCCGGAAATCCCGGGCTTGGCCCGTATAGTCGAATGTATACAAAGAAAGTACCCAGGGAGTAAACTCATTTCCCGAACGATTTTTTAAATTATTTTTTCACCACTAAAACGCATGAGACTTGTAGTTTTCAGAAATGTTTTCATTTTTGATTAGACGCTTAATGAAAGTGGCTTAATCGCCGGCAAACGAAAACCCGTGATTTCCCGTAAATCCCGGGCTTGGCCCGTATAGTCAAATGTATACAAAGAAAGTACCCTGTGAGTAAACTCATTTCCAAAACGATTTTTTAAATTATCTTTTCACCACTAAAACGCATGAGACTTGTAGTTTTCAAAAATGTTTTCATTTTTGATGAGACGCTGAATAAAAGAAGTTTAATCGCCGGCAAACGAAAACCCGCGACTTCCCGTAAATCCCGGACTCGGCCCGTATAGTCAAAAGTATACAAAGAAAGAACCCAGGGAGTAAACTCATTTCCCGAACGATTTTTTAAATTATTTTTTCACCACTAAAACGCATGAGACTTGCAGTTTTCAAAAACGTTTTCATTTTTGATGAGACGCTGAATAAAAGAAGTTTAATCGCCGGCAAACGAAAACCTGCGATTTCCCGTAAATCCCGGACTCGGCCCGTAAAGTCTAAAGTATACAAAGGAAGTACCCAGGGAGTAAACTCATTTCCCAAACGATTTTTTAAATTAATATTTCACCACTAAACCCATGAGACTTGTAGATTTTAAAAATGTTTTCATTTTTGATGAGACGCTGAATAAAAGACGTTTAATCGCCGGCAAACGAAAACCCGCGACTTCCCGTAAATCCCGGATTCGGCCCGTATAGTCAAAAGTATAGAAAGAAAGTACCCAGAGAGTAAACTCATTTCCCGAACGATTTTTCAATTTTTTTTCCATCACTAAAACGCATGAGACTTGTAGTTTTCAGAAATGTTTTCATTTTTGATGAGACGCTTAATGAAAGTGGTTTAATCGCCGGCAAACGAAAACCTGTGATTTCCCGTAAATCCCGGGCTTGGCCCGTATAGTCAAATGTATACAAAGAAAGTACCCTGTGAGTAAACTCATTTCCAAAACGATTTTTTAAATTATCTTTTCACCACTAAAACGCATGAGACTTGTAGTTTTCCAAAATGTTTTCATTTTTGATGAAACGCTGAATAAAAGAAGTTTAATCGCCGGCAAACGAAAGCCTGCGATTTCCCGTAAATCCCGGACTCGGCCCGTAAAGTCAAAAGTATACAAAGAAAGTACCCAGGGAGTAAACTCATTTCCCAAACGATTTTTTAAATTATTATTTCACCACTAAAACGCATGAGACTTGTAGTTTTCAGAAATGTTTTCATTTTTGATGAGACGCTTAATGAAAGAGGTTTAATCGCCGGGAAACGAAAACCCGCGATTTTCCGCAAATCCCGGGCTTGGCCCGTATAGTCGAATGTATATAAAGAAAGTACCCAGGGAGTAAACTCATTTCCCGAACGATTTTTTAAATTACTTTTTCACCACTAAAACGCATGAGACTTGTAGTTTTCAGAAATGTTTTCATTTTTGATGAGACGCTTAATGAAAGTGGTTTAATCGCCGGCAAACGAAAACCCGTGATTTCCCGTAAATCCCGGGCTTGGCCCGTATAGTCGAATGTATACAAAGAAATTACCCTGTGAGTAAACTCATTTCCAAAACGATTCTTTAAATTATCTTTTCACCACTAAAACGCATGAGACTTGTAGTTTTCAAAAATGTTTTCATTTTTGATGAGACGCTGAATAAAAGAAGTTTAATCGCCGGCAAACGAAAACCCGCGACTTCCCGTATATCCCGGACTCGGCCCGTATAGTCAAAAGTATACAAAGAAAGAACCCAGTGAGTAAACTCATTTCCCCGAACGATTTTTTAAATTATTTTTTCACCACTAAAACGCATGAGACTTGTAGTTTTCCAAAATGTTTTCATTTTTGATGAGACGCTGAATAAAAGAAGTTTAATCGCCGGCAAACGAAAGCCTGCGATTTCCCGTAAATCCCGGACTCGGCCCGTAAAGTCAAAAGTATACAAAGAAAGTTCCCAGGGAGTAAACTCATTTCCCAAACGATTTTTTAAATTATTATTTCACCACTAAAGCCCATGAGACTTGTAGATTTTAAAAATGTTTTCATTTTTGATGAGACGCTGAATAAAAAAAGTTTAATCGCCGGCAAACGAAAACCCGCGATTTCCCGGAAATCCCGGGCTTGGCCCGTATAGTCGAATGTATACAAAGAAAGTACCCAGGGAGTAAACTCATTTCCCGAACGATTTTTTAAATTATTTTTTCACCACTAAAACGCATGAGACTTGTAGTTTTCAGAAATGTTTTCATTTTTGATGAGACGCTTAATGGAAGTGGTTTAATCGCCGGCAAACGAAAACCCGTGATTTCCCGTAAATCCCGGGCTTCGCCCGTATAGTCATATGTATACAAAGAAAGTACCCTGTGAGTAAACTCATTTCCAAAACGATTTTTTAAATTATCTTTTCACCACTAAAGCGCATGAGACTTGTAGTTTTCAAAAATGTTTTCATTTTTGATGAGACGCTGAATAAAAGAAGTTTAATCGCCGGCAAACGAAAACCCGCGACTTCCCGTAAATCCCGGGCTCGGCCCGTATAGTCAGAAGTATACAAAGAAAGAACCCAGGGAGTAAACTCATTTCCCGAACGATTTTTTAAATTATTTTTTCACCACTAAAACGCATGAGACTTGTAGTTTTCAAAAACGTTTTCATTTTTGATGAGATGCTGAATAAAAGAAGTTTAATCGCCGGCAAACGAAAACCTGCGATTTCCCGTAAATCCCGGACTCGGCCCGTAAAGTCAAAAGTATACAAAGAAATAACCCAGGGAGTAAACTCATTTCCCGAACGATTTTTTAAATTATTATTTCACCACTAAAGCCCATGAGACTTGTAGATTTTAAAAATGTTTTCATTTTCGATGAGACGCTGAATAAAAAAAGTTTAATCGCCGGCAAACGAAAACCCGCGATTTCCCGGAAATCCCGGGCTTGGCCCGTATAGTCGAATGTATACAAAGAAAGTACCCAGGGAGTAAACTCATTTCCCGAACGATTTTTTAAATTATTTTTTCACCACTAAAACGCATGAGACTTGTAGTTTTCAGAAATGTTTTCATTTTTGATGAGACGCTTAATGAAAGTGGTTTAATCGCCGGCAAACGAAAACCCGTGATTTCCCGTAAATCCCGGGCTTCGCCCGTATAGTCATATGTATACAAAGAAAGTACCCTGTGAGTAATTTCATTTCCAAAACGATTCTTTAAATTATCTTTTCACCACTAAAACGCATGAGACTTGTAGTTTTCAAAAATGTTTTCATTTTTGATGAGACGCTGAATAAAAGAAGTTTAATCGCCGGCAAACGAAAACCCGCGACTTCCCGTATATCCCGGACTAGGCCCGTATAGTCAAAAGTATACAAAGAAAGAACCCAGTGAGTAAACTCATTTCCCCGAACGATTTTTTAAATTATTTTTTCACCACTAAAACGCATGAGACTTGTAGTTTTCCAAAATGTTTTCATTTTTGATGAGACGCTGAATAAAAGAAGTTTAATCGCCGGCAAACGAAAGCCTGCGATTTCCCGTAAATCCCGGACTCGGCCCGTAAAGTCAAAAGTATACAAAGAAAGTTCCCAGGGAGTAAACTCATTTCCCAAACGATTTTTTAAATTATTATTTCACCACTAAAGCCCATGAGACTTGTAGATTTTAAAAATGTTTTCATTTTTGATGAGACGCTGAATAAAAAAAGTTTAATCGCCGGCAAACGAAAACCCGCGATTTCCCGGAAATCCCGGGCTTGGCCCGTATAGTCGAATGTATACAAAGAAAGTACCCAGGGAGTAAACTCATTTCCCGAACGATTTTTTAAATTATTTTTTCACCACTAAAACGCATGAGACTTGTAGTTTTCAGAAATGTTTTCATTTTTGATGAGACGCTTAATGAAAGTGGTTTAATCGCCGGCAAACGAAAACCCGTGATTTCCCGTAAATCCCGTGCTTCGCCCGTATAGTCATATGTATACAAACAAAGTACCCTGTGAGTAAACTCATTTCCAAAACGATTTTTTAAATTATCTTTTCACCACTAAAGCGCATGAGACTTGTAGTTTTCAAAAATGTTTTCATTTTTGATGAGACGCTGAATAAAAGAAGTTTAATCGCCGGCAAACGAAAACCCGCGACTTCCCGTAAATCCCGGGCTCGGCCCGTATAGTCAGAAGTATACAAAGAAAGAACCCAGGGAGTAAACTCATTTCCCGAACGATTTTTTAAATTATTTTTTCACCACTAAAACGCATGAGACTTGTAGTTTTCAAAAACGTTTTCATTTTTGATGAGATGCTGAATAAAAGAAGTTTAATCGCCGGCAAACGAAAACCTGCGATTTCCCGTAAATCCCGGACTCGGCCCGTAAAGTCAAAGGTATACAAAGAAATAACCCAGGGAGTAAACTCATTTCCCGAACGATTTTTTAAATTATTATTTCACCACTAAAGCCCATGAGACTTGTAGATTTTAAAAATGTTTTCATTTTCGATGAGACGCTGAATAAAAAAAGTTTAATCGCCGGCAAACGAAAACCCGCGATTTCCCGGAAATCCCGGGCTTGGCCCGTATAGTCGAATGTATACAAAGAAAGTACCCAGGGAGTAAACTCATTTCCCGAACGATTTTTTAAATTATTTTTTCACCACTAAAACGCATGAGACTTGTAGTTTTCAGAAATGTTTTCATTTTTGATGAGACGCTTAATGAAAGTGGTTTAATCGCCGGCAAACGAAAACCCGTGATTTCCCGTAAATCCCGGGCTTCGCCCGTATAGTCATATGTATACAAAGAAAGTACCCTGTGAGTAAACTCATTTCCAAAACGATTTTTTAAATTATCTTTTCACCACTAAAGCGCATGAGACTTGTAGTTTTCAAAAATGTTTTCATTTTTGATGAGACGCTGAATAAAAGAAGTTTAATCGCCGGCAAACGAAAACCCGCGACTTCCCGTAAATCCCGGGCTCGGCCCGTATAGTCAGAAGTATACAAAGAAAGAACCCAGGGAGTAAACTCATTTCCCGAACGATTTTTTAAATTATTTTTTCACCACTAAAACGCATGAGACTTGTAGTTTTCAAAAACGTTTTCATTTTTGATGAGATGCTGAATAAAAGAAGTTTAATCGCCGGCAAACGAAAACCTGCGATTTCCCGTAAATCCCGGACTCGGCCCGTAAAGTCAAAAGTATACAAAGAAATAACCCAGGGAGTAAACTCATTTCCCGAACGATTTTTTAAATTATTATTTCACCACTAAAGCCCATGAGACTTGTAGATTTTAAAAATGTTTTCATTTTCGATGGGACGCTGAATAAAAAAAGTTTAATCGCCGGCAAACGAAAACCCGCGATTTCCCGGAAATCCCGGGCTTGGCCCGTATAGTCGAATGTATACAAAGAAAGTACCCAGGGAGTAAACTCATTTCCCGAACGATTTTTTAAATTATTTTTTCACCACTAAAACGCATGAGACTTGTAGTTTTCAGAAATGTTTTCATTTTTGATGAGACGCTTAATGAAAGTGGTTTAATCGCCGGCAAACGAAAACCCGTGATTTCCCGTAAATCCCGGGCTTCGCCCGTATAGTCATATGTATACAAAGAAAGTACCCTGTGAGTAAACTCATTTCCAAAACGATTTTTTAAATTATCTTTTCACCACTAAAGCGCATGAGACTTGTAGTTTTCAAAAATGTTTTCATTTTTGATGAGACGCTGAATAAAAGAAGTTTAATCGCCGGCAAACGAAAACCCGCGACTTCCCGTAAATCCCGGGCTCGGCCCGTATAGTCAAAAGTATACAAAGAAAGAACCCAGGGAGTAAACTCATTTCCCGAACGATTTTTTAAATTATTTTTTCACCACTAAAACGCATGAGACTTGTAGTTTTCAAAAACGTTTTCATTTTTGATGAGATGCTGAATAAAAGAAGTTTAATCGCCGGCAAACGAAAACCTGCGATTTCCCGTAAATCCCGGACTCGGCCCGTAAAGTCAAAAGTATACAAAGAAATAACCCAGGGAGTAAACTCATTTCCCGAACGATTTTTTAAATTATTATTTAACCACTAAAGCCCATGAGACTTGTACATTTTAAAAATGTTTTCATTTTTGATGAGACGCTGAATAAAAGACGTTTAATCGCCGGCAAACGAAAACCCGCGACTTCCCGTAAATCCCGGATTCGGCCCGTATAGTCAAAAGTATATAAAGAAAGTACCCAGGGAGTAAACTTATTTCCCGAACGATTTTTTAATTTTTTTTCCATCACTAAAACGCATGAGACTTGTAGTTTTCAGAAATGTTTTCATTTTTGATGAGACGCCTAATGAAAGTGGTTTAATCGCCGGCAAACGAAAACCCGTGATTTCCCGTAAATCCCGGGCTTGGCCGTATAGTCGAATGTATACAAAGAAAGTACCCTGTGAGTAAACTCATTTCCAAAACGATTTTTTAAATTATCTTTTCACCACTAAAACGCATGAGACTTGTAGTTTTCCAAAATGTTTTCATTTTTGATGAGACGCTGAATAAAAGAAGTTTAATCGCCGGCAAACGAAAGCCTGCGATTTCCCGTAAATCCCGGACTCGGCCCGTAAAGTCAAAAGTATACAAAGAAAGTACCCAGGGAGTAAACTCATTTCCCAAACGATTTTTTAAATTATTATTTCACCACTAAAGCCCATGAGACTTGTAGATTTTAAAAATGTTTTCATTTTTGATGAGACGCTGAATAAAAATAGTTTAATCGCCGGCAAACGAAAACCCGCGATTTCCCGGAAATCCCGGGCTTGGCCCGTATAGTCGAATGTATACAAAGAAAGTACCCAGGGAGTAAACTCATTTCCCGAACGATTTTTTAAATTATTTTTTCACCACTAAAACGCATGAGACTTGTAGTTTTCAGAAATGTTTTCATTTTTGATGAGACGCTTAATGAAAGTGGTTTAATCGCCGGCAAACGAAAACCCGTGATTTCCCGTAAATCCCGGGCTTGGCCCGTATAGTCAAATGTATACAAAGAAAGTACCCTGTGAGTAAACTCATTTCCAAAACGATTTTTTAAATTATCTTTTCACCACTAAAACGCATGAGACTTGTAGTTTTCAAAAATGTTTTCATTTTTCATGAGACGCTGAATAAAAGAAGTTTAATCGCCGGCAAACGAAAACCCGCGACTTCCCGTAAATCCCGGACTCGGCCCGTATAGTCAAAAGTATACAAAGAAAGAACCCAGGGAGTAAACTCATTTCCCGAACGATTTTTTAAATTATTTTTTCACCACTAAAACGCATGAGACTTGCAGTTTTCAAAAACGTTTTCATTTTTGATGAGACGCTGAATAAAAGAAGTTTAATCGCCGGCAAACGAAAACCTGCGATTTCCCGTAAATCCCGGACTCGGCAAGTAAAGTCAAAAGTATACAAAGAAATAACCCAGGGAGTAAACTCATTTCCCGAACGATTTTTTAAATTATTATTTCACCACTAAAGCCCATGAGACTTGTAGATTTTAAAAATGTTTTCATTTTTGATGAGACGCTGAATAAAAGACGTTTAATCGCCGGCAAACGAAAACCCGCGACTTCCCGTAAATCCCGGATTCGGCCCGTATACTCAAAAGTATACAAAGAAAGTACCCAGGGAGTAAACTCATTTCCCGAACGATTTTTTAAATTATTTTTTCACCACTAAAACGCATGAGACTTGTAGTTTTCAGAAATGTTTTCATTTTTGATGAGACGCTTAATGAAAGTGGTTTAATCGCCGGCAAACGAAAACCCGTGATTTCCCGTAAATCCCGGGCTTCGCCCGTATAGTCATATGTATACAAAGAAAGTACCCTGTGAGTAAACTCATTTCCAAAACGATTTTTTAAATTATCTTTTCACCACTAAAGCGCATGAGACTTGTAGTTTTCAAAAATGTTTTCATTTTTGATGAGACGCTGAATAAAAGAAGTTTAATCGCCGGCAAACGAAAACCCGCGACTTCCCGTAAATCCCGGACTCGGCCCGTATAGTCAAAAGTATACAAAGAAAGAACTCAGGGAGTAAACTCATTTCCCAAACGATTTTTTAAATTATTTTTTCACCACTAAAACGCATGAGACTTGTAGTTTTCAGAAATGTTTTCATTTTTGATGAGACGCCTATTGAAAGTGGTTTAATCGCCGGCAAACGAAAACCCGTGATTTCCCGTAAATCCCGGGCTTGGCCGTATAGTCGAATGTATACAAAGAAAGTACCCTGTGAGTAAACTCATTTCCAAAACGATTTTTTAAATTATCGTTTCACCACTAAAACGCATGAGACTTGTAGTTTTCAGAAATGTTTTTATTTTTGATGAGACGCTTAATAAAAGTGGTTTAATCGCCGGCAAACGAAAACCCGTGATTTCCCGTAAATCCCGGGCTTGGCCCGTATAGTCGAATGTATACAAAGAAATTACCCTGTGAGTAAACTCATTTCCAAAACGATTCTTTAAATTATCTTTTCACCACTAAAACGTATGAGACTTGTAGTTTTCAAAAATGTTTTCATTTTTGATGAGACGATGAATAAAAGAAGTTTAATCGCCGGCAAACGAAAACCCGCGACTTCCCGTATATCCTGGACTCGACCCGTATAGTCAAAAGTATACAAAGAAAGAACCCAGGGAGTAAACTCATTTCCCGAACGATTTTTTAAATTATTTTTCACCACTAAAACGCATGAGACTTGTAGTTTTCCAATATGTTTTCATTTTTGATGAGACGCTGAATAAAAGAAGTTTAATCGCCGGCAAACGAAAACCTGCGATTTCCCGTAAATCCCAGCCTCGGCCCGTAAAGTCAAAAGTATACAAAAAAAGTACCCAGGGAGTAAACTCATTTCCAAAACGATTTTTTAAATTATCTTTTCACCACTAAAACGCATGAGACTTGTAGTTTTCAAAAATGTTTTCATTTTTGATGAGACGCTGAATAAAAGAATTTTAATCGCCGGCAAACGAAAACCCGCGACTTCCCGTAAATCCCGGACTCGGCCCGTATAGTCAAAAGTATACAAAGAAAGAACCCAGGGAGTAAACTCATTTCCCGAACGATTTTTTAAATTATTTTCCATCACTAAAACGCATGAGACTTGTAGTTTTCAGAAATGTTTTCATTTTTGATGAGACGCCTAATGAAAGTGGTTTAATCGCCGGCAAACGAAAACCCGTGATTTCCCGTAAATCCCGGGCTTGGCCGTATAGTCGAATGTATACAAAGAAAGTACCCTGTGAGTAAACTCATTTCCAAAACGATTTTTTAAATTATCTTTTCACCACTAAAACGCATGAGACTTGTAGTTTTCAAAAATGTTTTCATTTTTGATGAGACGCTGAATAAAAGAAGTTTAATCGCCAGCAAACGAAAACCCGCGACTTCCCGTAAATCCCGGACTCGGCCCGTATAGTCAAAAGTATACAAAGAAAGAACCCAGGGAGTAAACTCATTTCCCAAACGATTTTTTAAATTATTTTGTCACCACTAAAACGCATGAGACTTGTAGTTTTCAGAAATGTTTTTATTTTTGATGAGACGCTTAATAAAAGTGGTTTAATCGCCGGCAAACGAAAACCCGTGATTTCCCGTAAATCCCGGGCTTGGCCCGTATAGTCGAATGTATACAAAGAAATTACCCTGTGAGTAAACTCATTTCCAAAACGATTTTTTAAATTATCTTTTCACCACTAAAACGCATGAGACTTGTAGTTTTCAAAAATGTTTTCATTTTTGATGAGACGCTGAATAAAAGAAGTTTAATCGCCAGCAAAGGAAAACCCGCGACTTCCCGTAAATCCCGGACTCGGCCCGTATAGTCAAAAGAATACAAAGAAAGAACCCAGGGAGTAAACTCATTTCCCAAACGATTTTTTAAATTATTTTTTCACCACTAAAACGCATGAGACTTGTAGTTTTCAGAAATGTTTTTATTTTTGAGGAGACGCTTAATAAAAGTGGTTTAATCGCCGGCAAACGAAAACCCGTGATTTCCCGTAAATCCCGGGCTTGGCCCGTATAGTCGAATGTATACAAAGAAATTACCCTGTGAGTAAACTCATTTCCAAAACGATTCTTTAAATTATCTTTTCACCACTAAAACGTATGAGACTTGTAGTTTTCAAAAATGTTTTCATTTTTGATGAGACGATGAATAAAAGAAGTTTAATCGCCGGCAAACGAAAACCCGCGACTTCCCGTATATCCTGGACTCGACCCGTATAGTCAAAAATATACAAAGAAAGAACCCAGGGAGTATACTCATTTCCCGAACGATTTTTTAAATTATTTTTCACCACTAAAACGCATGAGACTTGTAGTTTTCCAATATGTTTTCATTTTTGATGAGACGCTGAATAAAAGAAGTTTAATCGCCGGCAAACGAAAACCTGCGATTTCACGTAAATCCCAGACTCGGCCCGTAAAGTCAAAAGTATACAAAAAAAGTACCCTGTGAGTAAACTCATTTCCAAAACGATTTTTTAAATCATCTTTTCCCCACTAAAACGCATGAGACTTGTAGTTTTCAAAAATGTTTTCATTTTTGATGAGACGCTGAATAAAAGAAGTTTAATCGCCGGCAAACGAAAACACGCGACTTCCCGTAAATCGCGGACTCGGCCCGTATAGTCAAAAGTATACAAAGAAAGAACCCAGGGAGTAAACTCATTTCCCGAACGATTTTTTAAATTATTTTTTCACCACTAAAACGCATGAGACTTGCGGTTTTCAAAAACGTTTTCATTTTTGATGAGACGCTGAATAAAAGAAGTTTAATCGCCGGCAAACGAAAACCCGCGACTTCCCGTAAATCCCGGACTCGGCCCGTATAGTCAAAAGTATACAAAGAAAGAACCCAGGGAGTAAACTCATTTCCCGAACGATTTTTTAAATTATCTTTTCCCCACTAAAACGCATGAGACTTGTAGTTTTCAAACATGTTTTCATTTTTGATGAGACACTGAATAAAAGAAGTTTAATCGCCGGCAAACGAAAACCCGCGACTTCCCGTAAATCCCGGACTCGGCCCGTATAGTCAAAAGTATACAAAGAAAGAACCCAGGGAGTAAACTCATTTCCCGAACGATTTTTTAAATTAGTTTTCACCACTAAAACGCATGAGACTTGTAGTTTTCCAAAATGTTTTCATTTTTGATGAGACGCTGAATAAAAGAAGTTTAATCGCCGGCAAACGAAAACCTGCGATTTCCCGTAAATCCCAGACTCGGCCCGTAAAGTCAAAAGTATACAAAGAAAGAACCCAGGGAGTAAACTCATTTCCCGAACGATTTTTTAAATTATTTTTCACCACTAAAACGCATGAGACTTGTAGTTTTCCAATATGTTTTCATTTTTGATGAGACGCTGAATAAAAGAAGTTTAATCGCCGGCAAACGAAAACCCGCGACTTCCCGTAAATCGCGGACTCGGCCCGTATAGTCAAAAGTATACAAAGAAAGAACCCAGGGAGTAAACTCATTTCCCGAACGATTTTTTAAATTATTTTTTCACCACTAAAACGCATGAGACTTGCAGTTTTCAAAAACGTTTTCATTTTTGATGAGACGCTGAATAAAAGAAGTTTAATCGCCGGCAAACGAAAACCCGCGACTTCCCGTAAATCGCGGACTCGGCCCGTATAGTCAAAAGTTTACAAAGAAAGAACCCAGGGAGTAAACTCATTTCCCGAACGATTTTTTAAATTATTTTTTCACCACTAAAACGCATGAGACTTGCAGTTTTCAAAAACGTTTTCATTTTTGATGAGACGCTGAATAAAAGAAGTTTAATCGCCGGCAAACGAAAACCCGCGACTTCCCGTAAATCCCGGACTCGGCCCGTATAGTCAAAAGTATACAAAGAAAGAACCCAGGGAGTAAACTCATTTCCCGAACGATTTTTTAAATTATCTTTTCCCCACTAAAACGCATGAGACTTGTAGTTTTCAAACATGTTTTCATTTTTGATGAGACACTGAATAAAAGAAGTTTAATCGCCGGCAAACGAAAACCCGCGACTTCCCGTAAATCCCGGACTCGGCCCGTATAGTCAAAAGTATACAAAGAAAGAACCCAGGGAGTAAACTCATTTCCCGAACGATTTTTTAAATTAGTTTTCACCACTAAAACGCATGAGACTTGTAGTTTTCCAAAATGTTTTCATTTTTGATGAGACGCTGAATAAAAGAAGTTTAATCGCCGGCAAACGAAAACCTGCGATTTCCCGTAAATCCCAGACTCGGCCCGTAAAGTCAAAAGTATACAAAAAAAGTACCCAGGGAGTAAACTCATTTCCCAAACGATTTTTTAAATTATTATTTCACCACTAAAGCCCATGAGACTTGTAGATTTTAAAAATGTTTTCATTTTTGATGAGACGCTGAATAAAAGAAGTTTAATCGCCGGCAAACGAAAACCCGCGATTTCCCGGAAATCCCGGGCTTGGCCCGTATAGTCGAATATATACAAAGAAAGTACCCAGGGAGTAAACTAATTTCCCGAACGATTTTTTAAATTATCTTTTCACCACTAAAACGCATGAGACTTGTAGTTTTCAAACATGTTTTCATTTTTGATGAGACACTGAATAAAAGAAGTTTAATCGCCGGCAAACGAAAACCCGCGACTTCCCGTAAATCCCGGACTCGGCCCGTATAGTCAAAAGTATACAAAGAAAGAACCCAGGGAGTAAACTCATTTCCCGAACGATTTTTTAAATTATTTTTCCACCACTAAAACGCATGAGACTTGTAGTTTTCAGAAATGTTTTCATTTTTGATGAGACGCTTAATAAAAGAAGTTTAATCGCCGGCAAACGAAAACCTGCGATTTCCCGTAAATCCCGGACTCGGCCTGTAAAGTCAAAAGTGTACAAAGAAAGTACCCAGGGAGTAAACTCATTTCTCAACCGATTTTTTAAATTATTATTTCACCACTAAAGCCCATGAGACTTGTAGATTTTAAAAATGTTTTCATTTTTGATGAGACGCTCAATAAAAGACGTTTAATCGCCGGCAAACGAAAACCCGCAACTTCCCGTTAGGGTTAGGGTTTTTTATGAGACGCTTAATGAAAGTGGTTTAATCGCCGGCAAACGAAAACCCGCGACTTACCGTAAATCCCGGGCTTGGCCCGTATAGTCAAATGTATACAAAGAAAGTACCCTCTGAGTAAACTCATTTCCCGAACGATTTTTTAAATTATTTTTCCACCACTAAAACGCATGAGACTTGTAGTTTTCAAAAACGTTTTCATTTTTGATGAGACGCTGAATAAAAGAAGTTTAATCGCCGGCAAACGAAAACCTGCGATTTCCCGTAAATCCCGGACTCGGCCTGTAAAGTCAAAACTGTACAAAGAAAGTACCCAGGGAGTAAACTCATTTCTCAACCGATTTTTTAAATTATTATTTCACCACTAAAGCCCATGAGACTTGTAGATTTTAAAAATGTTTTCATTTTTGATGAGACGCTCAATAAAAGACGTTTAATCGCCGGCAAACGAAAACCCGCAACTTCCCGTTAGGGTTAGGGTTTTTTATGAGACGCTTAATGAAAGTGGTTTAATCGCCGGCAAACGAAAACCCGCGACTTACCGTAAATCCCGGGCTTGGCCCGTATAGTCAAATGTATACAAAGAAAGTACCCTCTGAGTAAACTCATTTCCCGAACGATTTTTTAAATTATTTTTCCACCACTAAAACGCATGAGACTTGTAGTTTTCAAAAACGTTTTCATTTTTCATGAGACGCTGAATAAAAGAAGTTTAATCGACGGCAAACGAAAACCTGCGATTTCCCGTAAATCCCGGACTCGGCCCGTAAAGTCAAAAGTGTACAAAGAAAGTACCCAGGGAGTAAACTCATTTCCCAACCGATTTTTTAAATTATTATTTCACCACTAAAGCCCATGAGACTTGTAGATTTTAAAAATGTTTTCATTTTTGATGAGACGCTGAATAAAAGACGTTTAATCGCCGGCAAACGAAAACCCGCAACTTCCCGTAAATCCCGGATTCGGCCCGTATAGTCAAAAGTATACAAAGAAAGTACCCAGGGAGTAAACTCATTTCCCGAACTATTTTTTAAATTATTTTTCCACCACTAAAACGCATGAGACTTGTAGTTTTCAGAAATGTTTTCATTTTTGATGAGACGCTTAGTGAAAGTGGTTAAATCGCCGGCAAACGAAAACCCGTGATTTCCCGTAAATCCCGGGCTTGGCCCGTATAGTCGAATGTATACAAAGAAAGTACCCTGTGAGTAAACTCATTTCCAAAACGATTTTTTAAATTATCTTTTCACCACTAAAACGCATGAGACTTGTAGTTTTTAAAAATGTTTTCATTTTTGATGAGACGCTGAATAAAAGAAGTTTAATCGCCGGCAAACGAAAACCCGCGACTTCCCGTAAATCCCGGATTCGGCCGGTATAGTCAAAAGTATACAAAAAAAGTACCCAGGGAGTAAACTCATTTTCCGAACGATTTTTTAAATTATTTTTCCACCACTAAAACGCATGAGACTTGTAGTTTTCAGAAATGTTTTCATTTTTGATGAGACGCTTAATGAAAGTGGTTTAATCGCCGGCAAACGAAAACCCGTGATTTCCCGTAAATCCCGGGCTTGGCCCGTATAGTCGAATGTATACAAAGAAAGTACCCTGTGAGTAAACTTATTTCCAAAACGATTTTTTAAATTATCTTTTCACCACTAAAACGCATGAGACTTGTAGTTTTCAAACATGTTTTCATTTTTGATGAGACAATGAATAAAAGAAGTTTAATCGCCGGCAAACGAAAACTCGCGACTTCCCGTATATCCCAGACTCGGCCCGTATAGTCAAAAGTATACAAAGAAAGTACCCAGGGAGTAAACTCATTTCCCAACCGATTTTTTAAATTATTATTTCACCACTAAAGCCCATGAGACTTGTAGATTTTAAAAATGTTTTCATTTTTGATGAGACGCTGAATAAAAGACGTTTAATCGCCGGCAAACGAAAACCCGCAACTTCCCGTAAATCCCGGATTCGGCCCGTATAGTCAAAAGTATACAAAGAAAGTACCCAGGGAGTAAACTCATTTCCCGAACTATTTTTTAAATTATTTTTCCACCACTAAAACGCATGAGACTTGTAGTTTTCAGAAATGTTTTCATTTTTGATGAGACGCTTAATGAAAGTGGTTTAATCGCCGGCAAACGAAAACCCGTGATTTCCCGTAAATCCCGGGGTTGGCCCGTATAGTCGAATGTATACAAAGAAAGTACCCTGTGAGTAAACTCATTTCCAAAACGATTTTTTAAATTATCTTTTCACCACTAAAACGCATGAGACTTGTAGTTTTCAAAAATGTTTTCATTTTTGATGAGACGCTGAATAAAAGAAGTTTAATCGCCGGCAAACGAAAACCCGCGACTTCCCGTAAATCCCGGATTCGGCCGGTATAGTCAAAAGTATACAAAGAAAGTACCCAGGGAGTAAACTCATTTCCCGAACGATTTTTTAAATTATTTTTCCACCACTAAAACGCATGAGACTTGTAGTTTTCAGAAATGTTTTCATTTTTGATGAGACGCTTAATGAAAGTGGTTTAATCGCCGGCAAACGAAAACCCCTGATTTCCCGTAAATCCCGGGCTTGGCCCGTATAGTCGAATGTATACAAAGAAAGTACCCTGTGAGTAAACTTATTTCCAAAACGATTTTTTAAATTACCTTTTCACCACTAAAACGCATGAGACTTGTAGTTTTCAAACATTTTTCATTTTTGATGAGACACTGAATAAAAGAAGTTTAATCGCCGGCAAACGAAAACCCGCGACTTCCCGTAAATCCTGGACTCGGCCCGTATAGTCAAAAGTATACAAAGAAAGAACCCAGGGAGTAAACTCATTTCCCGAACGATTTCTTAAATTATTTTTCCACCACTAAAACGCATGAGACTTGTAGTTTTCAGAAATGTTTTCATTTTTGATGAGACGCTTAATAAAAGAAGTTTAATCGCCGGCAAACGAAAACCTGCGATTTCCCGTAAATCCCGGACTCGGCCTGTAAAGTCAAAAGTGTACAAAGAAAGTACACAGGGAGTAAACTCATTTCCCAACCGATTTTTTAAATTATTATTTCACCACTAAAGCCCATGAGACTTGTAGATTTTAAAAATGTTTTCATTTTTGATGAGACGCTGAAGAAAAGACGTTTAATCGCCGGCAAACGAAAACCCGCAACTTCCCGTTAGGGTTAGGGTTTTTGATGAGACGCTTAATGAAAGTGGTTTAATCGCCGGCAAACGAAAACCCGCGACTTACCGTAAATCCCGGGCTTGGCCCGTATAGTCAAATGTATACAAAGAAAGTACCCTCTGAGTAAACTCATTTCCCGAACGATTTTTTAAATTATTTTTCCACCACTAAAACGCATGAGACTTGTAGTTTTTAAAAACATTTTCATTTTTGATGAGACGCTGAATAAAAGAAGTTTAATCGCCGGCAAACGAAAACCTGCGATTTCCCGTAAATCCCGGACTCGGCCCGTAAAGTCAAAAGTGTACAAAGAAAGTACCCAGGGAGTAAACTCATTTCCCAACAGATTTTTTAAATTATTATTTCACCACTAAAGCCTATGAGACTTGTAGATTTTAAAAATGTTTTCATTTTTGATGAGACGCTGAATAAAAGACGTTTAATCGCCGGCAAACGAAAAGCCGCAACTTCCCGTAAATCCCGGATTCGGCCCGTATAGTCAAAAGTATACAAAGAAAGTACCCAGGGAGTAAACTCATTTCCCGAACTATTTTTTAAATTACTTTTCCACCACTAAAACGCATGAGACTTGTAGTTTTCAGAAATGTTTTCATTTTTGATGAGACGCTTAATGAAAGTGGTTTAATCGCCGGCAAACGAAAACCCGTGATTTCCTGTAAATCCCGGGCTTGGCCCGTATAGTCGAATGTATACAAAGAAAGTACCCTGTGAGTAAACTCATTTCCAAAACGATTTTTTAAATTATCTTTTCACCACTAAAACGCATGAGACTTGTAGTTTTCAAAAATGTTTTCATTTTTGATGAGACGCTGAATAAAAGAAGTTTAATCGCCGGCAAACGAAAACCCGCGACTTCCCGTAAATCCCGGATTCGGCCGGTATAGTCAAAAGTATACAAAGAAAGTACCCAGGGAGTAAACTCATTTCCCGAACGATTTTTTAAATTATTTTTCCACCACTAAAACGCATGAGACTTGTAGTTTTCAGAAATGTTTTCATTTTTGATGAGACGCTTAATGAAAGTGGTTTAATCGCCGGCAAACGAAAACCCGTGATTTCCCGTAAATCCCGGGCTTGGCCCGTATAGTCGAATGTATACAAAGAAAGTACCCTGTGAGTAAACTTATTTCCAAAACGATTTTTTAAATTATCTTTTCACCACTAAAACGCATGAGACTTGTAGTTTTCAAACATGTTTTCATTTTTGATGAGACACTGAATAAAAGAAGTTTAATCGCCGGCAAACGAAAACCCGCGACTTCCCGTAAATCCTGGACTCGGCCCGTATAGTCAAAAGTATACAAAGAAAGAACCCAGGGAGTAAACTCATTTCCCGAACGATTTTTTAAATTATTTTTTCACCACTAAAACGCATGAGACTTGTAGTTTTCAGAAATGTTTTCATTTTTGATGAGACGCTTAATGGAAGAGGTTTAATCGCCGGCAAACGAAAACCCGCGATTTCCCGGAAATCCCGGGCTTGGCCCATATAGTCGAATGTATACAAAGAAAGTACCCAGGGAGTAAACTCATTTCCAAAACGATTTTTTAAATTATCTTTTCACCACTAAAACGCATGAGACTTGTAGTTTTCAAACATGTTTTCATTTTTGATGAGACACTGAATAAAAGAAGTTTAATCGCCGGCAAACGAAAACCCGCGACTTCCCGTAAATCCTGGACTCGGCCCGTATAGTCAAAAGTATACAAAGAAAGAACCCAGGGAGTAAACTTATTTCCCGAACGATTTTTTAAATTATTTTTCCACCACTAAAACGCATGAGACTTGTAGTTTTCAGAAATGTTTTCATTTTTGATGAGACGCTTAATGGAAGAGGTTTAATCGCCGGCAAACGAAACCCGCGATTTCCCGGAAATCCCGGGCTTGGCCCATATAGTCGAATGTATACAAAGAAAGTACCCAGGGAGTAAACTCATTTCCCGAACGATTTTTTAAATTATTTTTTCACCACTAAAACGCATGAGACTTGTAGTTTTCAGAAATGTTTTCATTTTTGATGAGACGCTTAATGAAAGTGGTTTAATCGCCGGCAAACGAAAACCCGTGATTTCCCGTAAATCCCGGGCTTGGCCCGTATAGTCGAATGTATACAAAGAAAGTACCCTGTGAGTAAACTCATTTCCAAAACGATTTTTTAAATTATCTTTTCACCACTAAAACGCATGAGACTTGCAGTTTTCAAAAATGTTTTCATTTTTGATGAGACGCTGAATAAAAGAAGTTTAATCGCCGGCAAACGAAAACCCGCGACTTCCCGTAAATCCCGGATTCGGCCGGTATAGTCAAAAGTATACAAAGAAAGTACCCAGGGAGTAAACTCATTTCCCGAACGATTTTTTAAATTATTTTTCCACCACTAAAACGCATGAGACTTGTAGTTTTCAGAAATGTTTTCATTTTTGATGAGACGCTTAATGAAAGTGGTTTAATCGCCGGCAAACGAAAACCCGTGATTTCCCGTAAATCCCGGGCTTGGCCCGTATAGTCGAATGTATACAAAGAAAGTACCCTGTGAGTAAACTTATTTCCAAAACGATTTTTTAAATTATCTTTTCACCACTAAAACGCATGAGACTTGTAGTTTTCAAACATGTTTTTATTTTTGATGAGACACTGAATAAAAGAAGTTTAATCGCCGGCAAACGAAAACCCGCGACTTCCCGTAAATCCTGGACTCGGCCCGTATAGTCAAAAGTATACAAAGAAAGACCCAGGGAGTAAACTCATTTCCCGAACGATTTTTTAAATTATTTTTCCACCACTAAAACGCATGAGACTTGTAGTTTTCAGAAATGTTTTCATTTTTGATGAGACGCTTAATAAAAGAAGTTTAATCGCCGGCAAACGAAAACCTGCGATTTCCCGTAAATCCCGGACTCGGCCTGTAAAGTCAAAAGTGTACAAAGAAAGTACCCAGGGAGTAAACTCATTTCCCAACCGATTTTTTAAATTATTATTTCACCACTAAAGCCCATGAGACTTGTAGATTTTAAAAATGTTTTCATTTTTGATGAGACCCTGAATAAAAGACGTTTAATCGCCGGCAAACGAAAACCCGCAACTTCCCGTTAGGGTTAGGGTTTTTGATGAGACGCTTAATGAAAGTGGTTTAATCGCCGGCAAACGAAAACCCGCGACTTACCGTAAATCCCGGGCTTGGCCCGTATAGTCAAATGTATACAAAGAAAGTACCCTCTGAGTAAACTCATTTCCCGAACGATTTTTTAAATTATTTTTCCACCACTAAAACGCATGAGACTTGTAGTTTTCAAAAACGTTTTCATTTTTGATGAGACGCTGAATAAAAGAAGTTTAATCGCCGGCAAACGAAAACCTGCGATTTCCCGTAAATCCCGGACTCGGCCCGTAAAGTCAAAAGTGTACAAAGAAAGTACCCAGGGAGTAAACTCATTTCCCAACAGATTTTTTAAATTATTATTTCACCACTAAAGCCCATGAGACTTGTAGATTTTAAAAATGTTTTCATTTTTGATGAGACGCTGAATAAAAGACGTTTAATCGCCGGCAAACGAAAACCCGCAACTTCCCGAAAATCCCGGATTCGCCCCGTATAGTCAAAAGTATACAAAGAAAGTACCCAGGGAGTAAACTCATTTTATGAACTATTTTTTAAATTATTTTTCCACCACTAAAACGCATGAGACTTGTAGTTTTCAGAAATGTTTTCATTTTTGATGAGACGCTGAATAAAAGACGTTTAATCGCCGGCAAACGAAAACCCGCAACTTCCCGTTAGGGTTAGGGTTTTTGATGAGACGCTTAATGAAAGTGGTTTAATCGCCGGCAAACGAAAACCCGCGACTTACCGTAAATCCCGGGCTTGGCCCGTATAGTCAAATGTTTACAAAAAAAGTACCCTCTGAGTAAACTCATTTCCCGAACGATTTTTTAAATTATTTTTCCACCACTAAAACGCATGAGACTTGTAGTTTTCAAAAACGTTTTCATTTTTGATGAGACGCTGAATAAAAGAAGTTTAATCGCCGGCAAACGAAAACCTGCGATTTCCCGTAAATCCCGGACTCGGCCCGTAAAGTCAAAAGTGTACAAAGAAAGTACCCAGGGAGTAAACTCATTTCCCAACAGATTTTTTAAATTATTATTTCACCACTAAAGCCCATGAGACTTGTAGATTTTAAAAATGTTTTCATTTTTGATGGGACGCTGAATAAAAGACGTTTAATCGCCGGCAAACGAAAACCCGCAACTTCCCGAAAATCCCGGATTCGGCCCGTATAGTCAAAAGTATACAAAGAAAGTACCCAGGGAGTAAACTCATTTCCCGAACTATTTTTTAAATTATTTTTCCACCACTAAAACGCATGAGACTTGTAGTTTTCAGAAATGTTTTCATTTTTGATGAGACGCTTAATGAAAGTGGTTTAATCGCCGGCAAACGAAAACCCGTGATTTCCCGTAAATCCCGGGCTTGGCCCGTATAGTCGAATGTATACAAAGAAAGTACCCTGTGAGTAAACTCATTTCCAAAACGATTTTTTAAATTATCTTTTCACCACTAAAACGCATGAGACTTGTAGTTTTCAAAAATGTTTTCATTTTTGATGAGACGCTGAATAAAAGAAGTTTAATCGCCGGCAAACGAAAACCCGCGACTTTCCGTAAATCCCGGATTCGGCCGGTATAGTCAAAAGTATACAAAGAAAGTACCCAGGGAGTAAACTCATTTCCCGAACGATTTTTTAAATTATTTTTCCACCACTAAAACGCATGAGACTTGTAGTTTTCAGAAATGTTTTCATTTTTGATGAGACGCCTAATGAAAGTGGTTTAATCGCCGGCAAACGAAAACCCGTGATTTCCCGTAAATCCCGGGCTTGGCCCGTATAGTCGAATGTATACAAAGAAAGTACCCTGTGAGTAAACTTATTTCCAAAACGATTTTTTAAATTATCTTTTCACCACTAAAACGCATGAGACTTGTAGTTTTCAAACATGTTTTCGTTTTTGATGAGACACTGAATAAAAGAAGTTTAATCGCCGGCAAACGAAAACCCGCGACTTCCCGTAAATCCTGGACTCGGCCCGTATAGTCAAAAGTATACAAAGAAAGAACCCAGGGAGTAAACTCATTTCCCGAACGATTTTTTAAATTATTTTTCCACCACTAAAACGCATGAGACTTGTAGTTTTCAGAAATGTTTTCTATTTTGATGAGACGCTTAATGGAAGAGGTTTAATCGCCGGCAAACGAAAACCCGCGATTTCCCGGAAATCCCGGGCTTGGCCCATATAGTCGAATGTATACAAAGAAAGTACCCAGGGAGTAAACTTATTTCCAAAACGATTTTTTAAATTATCTTTTCACCACTAAAACGCATGAGACTTGTAGTTTTCAAACATGTTTTCATTTTTGATGAGACACTGAATAAAAGAAGTTTAATCGCCGGCAAACGAAAAACGGCGACTTCCCGTAAATCCTGGACTCGGCCCGTATAGTCAAAAGTATACAAAGAAAGAACCCAGAGAGTAAACTCATTTCCCGAACGATTTTTTAAATTATTTTTCCACCACTAAAACGCATGAGACTTGTAGTTTTCAGAAATGTTTTCATTTTTGATGAGACGCTTAATGGAAGAGGTTTAATCGCCGGCAAACGAAAACCCGCGATTTCCCGGAAATCCCGGGCTTGGCCCATATAGTCGAATGTATACAAAGAAAGTACCCAGGGAGTAAACTCATTTCCCGAACGATTTTTTAAATTATTTTTTCACCACTAAAACGCATGAGACTTGTAGTTTTCAGAAATGTTTTTATTTTTGATGAGACGCTTAATGAAAGTGGTTTAATCGCCGGCAAACGAAAACCCGTGATTTCCCGTAAATCCCGGGCTTGGCCCGTATAGTCGAATGTATACAAAGAAATTACCCTGTGATTAAACTCATTTCCAAAACGATTCTTTAAATTATCTTTTCACCACTAAAACGCATGAGACTTGTAGTTTTCAAAAATGTTTTCATTTTTGATGAGACGCTGAATAAAAGAAGTTTAATCGCCGGCAAACGAAAACCCGCGACTTCCCGTATATCCCGGACTGGGCCCGTATAGTCAAAAGTATACAATGAAAGAATTCAGGGAGTAAACTCATTTCCCGAACGATTTTTTAAATTATTTTTTCACCACTAAAACGCATGAGACTTGTAGTTTTCAAAAACGTTTTCATTTTTGATGAGACGCTGAATAAAAGAAGTTTAATCGCCGGCAAACGAAAACCTGCGATTTCCCGTAAATCCCGGACTCGGCCCGTAAAGTCAAAAGTATACAAAGAAAGTACCCAGGGAGTAAACTCATTTCCCAAACGATTTTTTAAATTATTATTTCACAACTAAAGCCCATGAGACTTGTAGATTTTAAAAATGTTTTCATTTTTGATGAGACGCTGAATAAAAGACGTTTAATCGCCGGCAAACGAAAACCCGCAACTTCCCGTAAATCCCGGATTCGGCCCGTATAGTCAAAAGTATACAAAGAAAGTACCCAGGGAGTAAACTCATTTCCCGAACGATTTTTTAATTTTTTTTCCATCACTAAAACGCATGAGACTTGTAGTTTTCAGAAATGTTTTCATTTTTGATGAGACGCTTAATGAAAGTGGTTTAATCGCCGGCAAACGAAAACCCGCGATTTCCCGGAAATCCCGGGCTTGGCCCATATAGTCGAATGTATACAAAGAAAGTATCCAGGAAGTAAACTCATTTCCCAAACGATTTTTTAAATTATTTTTTCACCACTAAAACGCATGAGACTTGTAGTTTTCAGAAATGTTTTCATTTTTGATGAGACGTTTAATGAAAGTGGTTTAATCGCCGGCAAACGAAAACCCGTGATTTCCCGTAAATCCCGGGCTTGGCCCGTATAGTCAAATGTATACAAAGAAAGTACCCTCTGAGTAAACTCATTTCCCAAACGATTTTTTAAATTATTTTTTCACCACTAAAACGCATGAGACTTGTAGTTTTCAAAAACGTTTTCATTTTTGATGAGACACTGAATAAAAGAAGTTTAATCGCCGGCAAACGAAAACCTGCGATTTCCCGTAAATCCCGGACTCGGCCCGTAAAGTCAAAAGTGTACAAAGAAAGTACCCAGGGAGTAAACTCATTTCCCAACCGATTTTTTAAATTAATATTTCACCACTAAAGCCCATGAGACTTGTAGTTTTTAAAAATGTTTTCATTTTTAATGAGACGCTTAATGAAAGAGGTTTAATCGCCGGCAAACGAAAACCCGCAACTTCCCGTAAATCCCGGATTCGGCCCGTATAGTCAAAAGTATACAAAGAAAGTACCCAGGGAGTAAACTCATTTCCCGAACTATTTTTTAAATTATTTTTCCACCACTAAAACGCATGAGACTTGTAGTTTTCAGAAATGTTTTCATTTTTGATGAGACACTTAATGAAAGTGGTTTAATCGCCGGCAAACGAAAACCCGTGATTTCCCGTAAATCCCCGGCTTGGCCCGTATAGTCGAATGTATACAAAGAAAGTACCCTGTGAGTAAACTCATTTCCAAAACGATTTTTTAAATTATCTTTTCACCACTAAAACGCATGAGACTTGTAGTTTTCAAAAATGTTTTCATTTTTGATGAGACGCTGAATAAAAGAAGTTTAATCGCCGGCAAACGAAAACCCGCGACTTCCCGTAAATCCCGGATTCGGCCGGTATAGTCAAAAGTATACAAAGAAAGTACCCAGGGAGTAAACTCATTTCCCGAACGATTTTTTAAATTATTTTTCCACCACTAAAACGCATGAGACTTGTAGTTTTCAGAAATGTTTTCATTTTTGATGAGACGCTTAATGAAAGTGGTTTAATCGCCGGCAAACGAAAACCCGTGATTTCCCGTAAATCCCGGGCTTGGCCCGTATAGTCGAATGTATACAAAGAAAGAACCCAGGGAGTAAACTCATTTCCCGAACGATTTTTTAAATTATTTTTTCACCACTAAAACGCATGAGACTTGTAGTTTTCAAAAATGTTTTCATTTTTGATGAGACGCTGAATAAAAGACGTTTAATCGCCGGCAAACGAAAACCCGCAACTTCCCGTAAATCCCGGATTCGGCCCGTATAGTCAAAAGTATACAAAGAAAGTACCCAGGGAGTAAACTCATTTCCCGAACTATTTTTTAAATTATTTTTCCACCACTAAAACGCATGAGACTTGTAGTTTTCAGAAATGTTTTCATTTTTGATGAGACACTTAATGAAAGTGGTTTAATCGCCGGCAAACGAAAACCCGTGATTTCCCGTAAATCCCCGGCTTGGCCCGTATAGTCGAATGTATACAAAGAAAGTACCCTGTGAGTAAACTCATTTCCAAAACGATTTTTTAAATTATCTTTTCACCACTAAAACGCATGAGACTTGTAGTTTTCAAAAATGTTTTCATTTTTGATGAGACGCTGAATAAAAGAAGTTTAATCGCCGGCAAACGAAAACCCGCGACTTCCCGTAAATCCCGGATTCGGCCGGTATAGTCAAAAGTATACAAAGAAGGTACCCAGGGAGTAAACTCATTTCGCGAACGATTTTTTAAATTATTTTTCCACCACTAAAACGCATGAGACTTGTAGTTTTCAGAAATGTTTTCATTTTTGATGAGACGCTTAATGAAAGTGGTTTAATCGCCGGCAAACGAAAACCCGTGATTTCCCGTAAATCCCGGGCTTGGCCCGTATAGTCGAATGTATACAAAGAAAGAACCCAGGGAGTAAACTCATTTCCCGAACGATTTTTTAAATTATTTTTTCACCACTAAAACGCATGAGACTTGTAGTTTTCAAAAATGTTTTCATTTTTGATGAGACGCTGAATAAAAGAAGTTTAATCGCCGGCAAACGAAAACCCGCGACTTCCCGTAAATCCCGGACTCGGCCCGTATAGTCGAAAGTATACAAAGAAAGAACCCAGGGAGTAAACTCATTTCCCGAACGATTTTTTAAATTATTTTTCCACCACTAAAACGCATGAGACTGGTAGTTTTTAGAAATGTTTTCATTTTTGATGAGACGCTTAATGGAAGAGGTTTAATCGCCGGCAAACGAAAACCCGCGATTTCCCGGAAATCCCGGGCTTGGCCCATATAGTCGAATGTATACAAAGAAAGTACCCAGGGAGTAAACTCATTTCCCGAACGATTTTTAAAATTATTTTTTCACCACTAAAACGCATGAGACTTGTAGTTTTCAAAAATGTTTTCATTTTTGATGAGACGCTGAATAAAAGACGTTTAATCGCCGGCAAACGAAAACCCGCGACTTCCCGTAAATCCCGGATTCGGCCGGTATAGTCAAAAGTGTACAAAGAAAGTACCCAGGGAGTAAACTCATTTCCCAACCGATTTTTTAAATTATCTTTTCACCACTAAAACGCATGAGACTTGTAGTTTTCAAAAATGTTTTCATTTTTGATGAGACGCTGAATAAAAGACGTTTAATCGCCGGCAAACGAAAACCCGCGACTTCCCGTAAATCCCGGGCTTGGCCCGTATAGTCGAATGTATACAAAGAAAGTACCCTGTGAGTAAACTCATTTCCAAAACGATTTTTTAAATTATTTTTTCACCACTAAAACGCATGAGACTTGTAGTTTTCAAAAACGTTTTCATTTTTGATGAGACGCTGAATAAAAGAAGTTTAATCGCCGGCAAACGAAAACCTGCGATTTCCCGTAAATCCCGGACTCGGCCCGTAAAGTCAAAAGTGTACAAAGAAAGTACCCAGGGAGTAAACTCATTTCCCAACCGATTTTTTAAATTATTATTTCACCACTAAAGCCCATGAGACTTGTAGATTTTAAAAATGTTTTCATTTTTGATGAGACGCTGAATAAAAGACGTTTAAGCGCCAGGAAACGAAAACCCGCGACTTCCCGTAAATCCCGGGCTTGGCCCGTATAGTCGAATGTTTACAAAGAAAGAACCCAGGGAGTAAACTCATTTCCCGAACGATTTTTTAAATTATTTTTTCACCACTAAAACGCATGAGACTTGTAGTTTTCAGAAATGTTTTCATTTTTGATGAGACGCTGAATAAAAGAAGTTTAATCGCCGGCAAACGAAAACCCGCGACTTCCCGTAAATCCCGGATTCGGCCGGTATAGTCAAAAGTGTACAAAGAAAGTACCCAGGGAGTAAACTCATTTCCCAACCGATTTTTTAAATTATCTTTTCACCACTAAAACGCATGAGACTTGTAGTTTTCAAAAATGTTTTCATTTTTGATGAGACGCTGAATAAAAGACGTTTAATCGCCGGCAAACGAAAACCCGCGACTTCCCGTAAATCCCGGGCTTGGCCCGTATAGTCGAATGTATACAAAGAAAGTACCCTGTGAGTAAACTCATTTCCAAAACGATTTTTTAAATTATTTTTTCACCACTAAAACGCATGAGACTTGTAGTTTTCAAAAACGTTTTCATTTTTGATGAGACGCTGAATAAAAGAAGTTTAATCGCCGGCAAACGAAAACCTGCGATTTCCCGTAAATCCCGGACTCGGCCCGTAAAGTCAAAAGTGTACAAAGAAAGTACCCAGGGAGTAAACTCATTTCCCAACCGATTTTTTAAATTATTATTTCACCACTAAAGCCCATGAGACTTGTAGATTTTAAAAATGTTTTCATTTTTGATGAGACGCTGAATAAAAGACGTTTAAGCGCCAGGAAACGAAAACCCGCGACTTCCCGTAAATCCCGGGCTTGGCCCGTATAGTCGAATGTTTACAAAGAAAGAACCCAGGGAGTAAACTCATTTCCCGAACGATTTTTTAAATTATTTTTTCACCACTAAAACGCATGAGACTTGTAGTTTTCAAAAATGTTTTCATTTTTGATGAGACGCTGAATAAAAGAAGTTTAATCGCCGGCAAACGAAAACCCGCGACTTCCCGTAAATCCAGGACTCGGCCCGTATAGTCGAAAGTATACAAAGAAAGAACCCAGGGAGTAAACTCATTTCCCGAACGATTTTTTAAATTATTTTTCCACCACTAAAACGCATGAGACTGGTAGTTTTTAGAAATGTTTTCATTTTTGATGAGACGCTTAATGGAAGAGGTTTAATCGCCGGCAAACGAAAACCCGCGATTTCCCGGAAATCCCGGGCTTGGCCCATATAGTCGAATGTATACAAAGAAAGTACCCAGGGAGTAAACTCATTTCCCGAACGATTTTTAAAATTATTTTTTCACCACTAAAACGCATGAGACTTGTAGTTTTCAGAAATGTTTTTATTTTTGATGAGACGCTTAATGAAAGTGGTTTAATCGCCGGCAAACGAAAACCCGTGATTTCCCGTAAATCCCGGGCTTGGCCCGTATAGTCGAATGTTTACAAAGAAAGTACCCTGTGAGTAAACTCATTTCCAAAACGATTTTTTAAATTATCTTTCCACCACTAAAACGCATGAGACTTGTAGTTTTCAGAAATGTTTTCATTTTTGATGAGACGCTGAATAAAAGAAGTTTAATCGCTGGCAAACGAAAACCCGCGACTTCCCGTAAATCCCGGATTCGGCCGGTATAGTCAAAAGTGTACAAAGAAAGTACCCAGGGAGTAAACTCATTTCCCAACCGATTTTTTAAATTATCTTTTCACCACTAAAACGCATGAGACTTGTAGTTTTCAAAAATGTTTTCATTTTTGATGAGACGCTGAATAAAAGACGTTTAATCGCCGGCAAACGAAAACCCGCGACTTCCCGTAAATCCCGGGCTTGGCCCGTATAGTCGAATGTATACAAAGAAAGTACCCTGTGAGTAAACTCATTTCCAAAACGATTTTTTAAATTATTTTTTCACCACTAAAACGCATGAGACTTGTAGTTTTCAAAAACGTTTTCATTTTTGATGAGACGCTGAATAAAAGAAGTTTAATCGCCGGCAAACGAAAACCTGCGATTTCCCGTAAATCCCTGACTCGGCCCGTAAAGTCAAAAGTGTACAAAGAAAGTACCCAGGGAGTAAACTCATTTCCCAACCGATTTTTTAAATTATTATTTCACCACTAAAGCCCATGAGACTTGTAGATTTTAAAAATGTTTTCATTTTTGATGAGACGCTGAATAAAAGACGTTTAAGCGCCAGGAAACGAAAACCCGCGACTTCCCGTAAATCCCGGGCTTGGCCCGTATAGTCGAATGTTTACAAAGAAAGTACCCTGTGAGTAAACTCATTTCCAAAACGATTTTTTAAATTATCTTTTCACCACTAAAACGCATGAGACTTGTAGTTTTCAGAAATGTTTTCATTTTTGATGAGACGCTGAATAAAAGAAGTTCAATCGCCGGCAAACGAAAACCCGCGACTTCCCGTAAATCCCGGATTCGGCCGGTATAGTCAAAAGTGTACAAAGAAAGTACCCAGGGAGTAAACTCATTTCCCAACCGATTTTTTAAATTATTATTTCACCACTAAAGCCCATGAGACTTGTAGATTTTAAAAATGTTTTCATTTTTGATGAGACGCTGAATAAAAGACGTTTAATCGCCGGCAAACGAAAACCCGCGACTTCCCGTAAATCCCGGGCTTGGCCCGTATAGTCGAATGTATACAAAGAAAGTACCCTGTGAGTAAACTCATTTCCAAAACGATTTTTTAAATTATTTTTTCACCACTAAAACGCATGAGACTTGTAGTTTTCAAAAACGTTTTCATTTTTGATGAGACGCTGAATAAAAGAAGTTTAATCGCCGGCAAACGAAAACCTGCGATTTCCCGTAAATCCCGGACTCGGCCCGTAAAGTCAAAAGTGTACAAAGAAAGTACCCAGGGAGTAAACTCATTTCCCAACCGATTTTTTAAATTATTATTTCACCACTAAAGCCCATGAGACTTGTAGATTTTAAAAATGTTTTCATTTTTGATGAGACGCTGAATAAAAGACGTTTAAGCGCCAGGAAACGAAAACCCGCGACTTCCCGTAAATCCCGGGCTTGGCCCGTATAGTCGAATGTTTACAAAGAAAGTACCCTGTGAGTAAACTCATTTCCAAAACGATTTTTTAAATTATCTTTTCACCACTAAAACGCATGAGACTTGTAGTTTTCAGAAATGTTTTCATTTTTGATGAGACGCTGAATAAAAGAAGTTTAATCGCCGGCAAACGAAAACCCGCGACTTCCCGTAAATCCCGGATTCGGCCGGTATAGTCAAAAGTGTACAAAGAAAGTACCCAGGGAGTAAACTCATTTCCCAACCGATTTTTTAAATTATTATTTCACCACTAAAGCCCATGAGACTTGTAGATTTTAAAAATGTTTTCATTTTTGATGAGACGCTGAATAAAAGACGTTTAATCGCCGGCAAACGAAAACCCGCGACTTCCCGTAAATCCCGGGCTTGGCCCGTATAGTCGAATGTATACAAAGAAAGTACCCTGTGAGTAAACTCATTTCCAAAACGATTTTTTAAATTATCTTTTCACCAATAAAACGCATGAGACTTGTAGTTTTCAGAAATGTTTTCATTTTTGATGAGACGCTGAATAAAAGAAGTTTAATCGCCGGCAAACGAAAACCCGCGACTTCCCGTAAATCCCGGATTCGGCCGGTATAGTCAAAAGTATACAAAGAAAGTACCCAGGGAGTAAACTCATTTCCCGAACGATTTTTTAAATTATTTTTCCACCACTAAAACGCATGAGACTTTTAGTTTTCAGAAATGTTTTCATTTTTGATGAGACGCTTAATGAAAGTGGTTTAATCGCCGGCATACGAAAACCCGTGATTTCCCGTAAATCCCGGGCTTGGCCCGTATAGTCGAATGTATACAAAGAAAGTACCCTGTGAGTAAACTCATTTCCAAAACGATTTTTTAAATTATCTTTTCACCACTAAAACGCATGAGACTTGTAGTTTTCAAACATGTTTTCATTTTTGATGAGACGCTGAATAAAAGAAGTTTAATCGCCGGCAAACGAAAACCCGCGACTTCCCGTAAATACCGGACTCAGCCCGTATAGTCAAAAGTATACAAAGAAAGAACCCAGGGAGTAAACTCATTTCCCGAACGATTTTTTAAATTATTTTTCCACCACTAAAACGCATGAGACTTGTAGTTTTCAGAAATGTTTTCATTTTTGATGAGACGTTTAATGGAAGAGGTTTAATCGCCGGCAAACAACAACCCGCGATTTCCCGGAAATCCCGGGCTTGGCCCATATAGTCGAATGTATACAAAGAAAGTACCCAGGGAGTAAACTCATTTCCCGAACGATTTTTTAAATTATTTTTTCACCACTAAAACGCATGAGACTTGTAGTTTTCAGAAATGTTTTCATTTTTGATGAGACGCTTAATGAAAGTGGTTTAATCGCCGGCAAACGAAAACCCGTGATTTCCCGTAAATGCCGGGCTTGACCCGTATAGTCGAATGTATACAAAGAAATTACCCTGTGAGTAAACTCATTTCCAAAACGATTCTTTAAATTATCTTTTCACCACTAAAACGCATGAGACTTGTAGTTTTCAAAAATGTTTTCATTTTTGATGAGACGCTGAATAAAAGAAGTTTAATCGCCAACAAACGAAAACCCGCGACTTCCCGTATATCCCGGACTCGGCCCGTATAGTCAAAAGTATTCAAAGAAAGAACCCAGGGAGTAAACTCATTTCCCGAACGATTTTTTAAATTATTTTTTCACCACTAAAACGCATGAGACTTGTACTTTTTAAAAATGTTTTCATTTTTGATGAGACGCTGAATAAAAGAAGTTTAATCGCCGGCAAACGAAAACCTGCGATTTCCCGTAAATCCCGGACTCGGCCGGTATAGTCAAAAGTATACAAAGAAAGTACCCAGGGAGTAAACTCATTTCCTGAGCGATTTTTTAAATTATTTTTTCACCACTAAAACGCATGAGACTTGTAGTTTTCAAAATTGTTTTCATTTTTGATGAGACGCTTAATGAAAGAGGTTTAATTGCCGGCAAACGAAAACCCGCGATTTCCCGTAAATCCCGGGCTTGGCCCGTATAGTCGAATGTATACAAAGAAAGTACCCTGTGAGTAAACTCATTTCCAGAACGATTTTTTAAATTATCTTTTCACCACTAAAACGCATGAGACTTGTAGTTTTCAAAAATGTTTTCATTTTTGATGAGACGCTGAATAAAAGAAGTTTAATCGCCCGCAAACGAAAACCCGCGACTTCCCGTATATCCCGGACTCGGCCCGTATAGTCAAAAGTATTCAAAGAAAGAACCCAGGGAGTAAACTCATTTCCCGAACGATTTTTTAAATTATTTTTTCACCACTAAAACGCATGAGACTTGTACTTTTCAGAAATGTTTTCATTTTTGATGAGACGCTTAATGGAAGAGGTTTAATCGCCGGCAAACGACAACCCGCGATTTCCCGGAAATCCCGGGCTTGGCCCATATAGTCGAATGTATACAAAGAAAGTACCCAGGGAGTAAACTCATTTCCCGAACGATTTTTTAAATTATTTTTTCACCACTAAAACGCATGAGACTTGTAGTTTTCAGAAATGTTTTCATTTTTGATGAGACGCTTAATGAAAGTGGTTTAATCGCCGGCAAACGAAATCCCGTGATTTCCCGTAAATCCCGGGCTTGACCCGTATAGTCGAATGTATACAAAGAAATTACCCTGTGAGTAAACTCATTTCCAAAACGATTCTTTAAATTATCTTTTCACCACTAAAACGCATGAGACTTGTAGTTTTCAAAAATGTTTTCATTTTTGATGAGACGCTGAATAAAAGAAGTTTAATCGCCAACAAACGAAAACCCGCGACTTCCCGTATATCCCGGACTCGGCCCGTATAGTCAAAAGTATTCAAAGAAAGAACCCAGGGAGTAAACTCATTTCCCGAACGATTTTTTAAATTATTTTTTCACCACTAAAACGCATGAGACTTGTACTTTTTAAAAATGTTTTCATTTTTGATGAGACGCTGAATAAAAGAAGTTTAATCGCCGGCAAACGAAAACCTGCGATTTCCCGTAAATCCTGGACTCGGCCCGTATAGTCAAAAGTATACAAAGAAAGTACCCAGGGAGTAAACTCATTTCCTGAGCGATTTTTTAAATTATTTTTTCACCACTAAAACGCATGAGACTTGTAGTTTTCAAAATTGTTTTCATTTTTGATGAGACGCTTAATGAAAGAGGTTTAATCGCCGGCAAACGAAAACCCGCGATTTCCCGTAAATCCCGGGCTTGGCCCGTATAGTCGAATGTATACAAAGAAAGTACCCTGTGAGTAAACTCATTTCCAGAACGATTTTTTAAATTATCTTTTCACCACTAAAACGCATGAGACTTGTAGTTTTCAAAAATGTTTTCATTTTTGATGAGACGCTGAATAAAAGAAGTTTAATCGCCCGCAAACGAAAACCCGCGACTTCCCGTATATCCCGGACTCGGCCCGTATAGTCAAAAGTATTCAAAGAAAGAACCCAGGGAGTAAACTCATTTCCCGAACGATTTTTTAAATTATTTTTTCACCACTAAAACGCATGAGACTTGTACTTTTCAAAAATGTTTTCATTTTTGATGAGACGCTGAATAAAAGAAGTTTAATCGCCGGCAAACGAAAACCTGCGATTTCCCGTAAATCCCGGACTCGGCCCGTATAGTCAAAAGCATACAAAGAAAGTACCCAGGGAGTAAACTCATTACCTGAGCGATTTTTTAAATTATTTTTTCACCACTAAAACGCATGAGACTTGTAGTTTTCAAAAATGTTTTCATTTTTGATGAGACGCTTAATGAAAGAGGTTTAATCGCCGGCAAACGAAAACCCGCGATTTCCCGTAAATCCCGGGCTTGGCCCGTATAGTCGAATGTATACAAAGAAAGTACCCTGTGAGTAAACTCATTTCCAGAACGATTTTTTAAATTATTTTTTCACCACTAAAACGCATGAGACTTGTAGTTCTTAGAAATGTTTTCATTTTTGATGAGACGCTTAATGAAAGTGGTTTAATCGCCGGCAAACGAAAACCCGCGATTTCCCGGAAATCCCGGGCTTGGCCCGTATAGTCGAATATATACAAAGAAAGTACCCAGGGAGTAAACTCATTTCCCGAACGATTTTTTAAATTATTTTTTCACCACTAAAACGCATGAGACTTGTAGTTCTTAGAAATGTTTTCATTTTTGATGAGACGCTTAATGAAAGTGGTTTAATCGCCGGCAAACGAAAACCCGTGATTTCCCGTAAATCCCGGGCTTGGCCCGTATAGTCGAATATATACAAAGAAAGTACCCAGGGAGTAAACTCATTTCCCGAACGATTTTTTAAATTATTTTTTCACCACTAAAACGCATGAGACTTGTAGTTCTCAGAAATGTTTTCATTTTTGATGAGACGCTTAATGAAAGTGGTTTAATCGCCGGCAAACGAAAACCCGTGATTTTCCGTAAATCCCGGGCTTGGCCCGTATAGTCAAATGTATACAAAGAAAGTACCCTCTGAGTAAACTCATTTCCCGAACGATTTTTTAAATTATTTTTTCACCACTAAAACGCATGAGACTTATAGTTTTCCAAAATGTTTTCATTTTTGATGAGACGCTGAATAAAAGAAGTTTAATCGCCGGCAAACGAAAACCTGCGATTTCCCGTAAATCCCAGACTCGGCCCGTAAAGTCAAAAGTATACAAAAAAAGTACCCAGGGAGTAAACTCATTTCCCAAACGATTTTTTAAATTATTATTTCACCACTAAAGCCCATGAGACTTGTAGACTTTAAAAATGTTTTCATTTTTGATGAGACGCTGAATAAAAGAAGTTTAATCGCCGGCAAACGAAAACCCGCGATTTCCCGGAAATCCCGGGCTTGGCCCGTATAGTCGAATATATACAAAGAAAGTACCCAGGGAGTGAACTCATTTCCCGAACGATTTTTTAAATTATTTTTTCACCACTAAAACGCATGAGACTTGTAGTTTTTAGAAATGTTTTCATTTTTGATGAGACGCTTAATGAAAGTGGTTTAATCGCCGGCAAACGAAAACCCGTGATTTCCCGTAAATCCCGGGCTTGGCCCGTATAGTCAAATGTATACAAAGAAAGTACCCTCTGAGTAAACTCATTTCCCGAACGATTTTTTAAATTATTTTTTCACCACTAAAACGCATGAGACTTGTAGTTTTCAGAAATGTTTTCATTTTTGATGAGACGCTTAATGAAAGTGGTTTAATCGCCGGCAAACGAAAACCCGTGATTTCCCGTAAATCCGGGGCTTAGCCCGTATAGTCAAATGTATACAAAGAAAGAACCCAGGGAGTAAACTCATTTCCCGAACGATTTTTTAAATTATTTTTTCACCACTAAAACGCATGAGACTTGTACTTTTCAAAAATGTTTTCATTTTTGATGAGACGCTGAATAAAAGAAGTTTAATCGCCGGCAAACGAAAACCCGCGACTTCCCGTAAATCCCGGGCTTGGCCCGTATAGTCGAATGTATACAAAGAAAGTACCCAGGGAGTAAACTCATTTCCAGAACGATTTTTTAAATTATTTTTCCACCACTAAACCGCATGAGACTTGTAGTTTTCAGAAATGTTTTCATTTTTGATGAGACGCTTAATGAAAGAGGTTTAATCGCCGGCAAACGAAAACCCGCGATTTCCCGGAAATCCTGGGCTTGGCCCATATAGTCGAATGTATACAAAGAAAGTACCCAGGGAGTAAATTCATTTCCCAAACGATTTTTTAAATTATTTTTTCACCACTAAAACGCATGAGACTTGTAGTTTTCAGAAATGTTTTCATTTTTAATGAGACGCTTAATGAAAGTGGTTTAATCGCCGGCAAACGAAAACCCGTGATTTCCCGTAAATCCTGGACTCGACCCGTATAGTCAAAAGTATACAAAGAAAGAACCCAGGGAGTAAACTCATTTCCCGAACGATTTTTTAATTTATTTTTCACCACTAAAACGCATGAGACTTATAGTTTTCCAAAATGTTTTCATTTTTGATGAGACGCTGAATAAAAGAAGTTTAATCGCCGGCAAACGAAAACCTGCGATTTCCCGTAAATCCCAGACTCGGCCCGTAAAGTCAAAAGTATACAAAAAAAGTACCCAGGGAGTAAACTCATTTCCCAAACGATTTTTTAAATTATTATTTCACCACTAAAGCCCATGAGACTTGTAGACTTTAAAAATGTTTTCATTTTTGATGAGACGCTGAATAAAAGAAGTTTAATCGCCGGCAAACGAAAACCCGCGATTTCCCGGAAATCCCGGGCTTGGCCCGTATAGTCGAATATATACAAAGAAAGTACCCAGGGAGTAAACTCATTTCCCGAACGATTTTTTAAATTATTTTTTCACCACTAAAACGCATGAGACTTGTAGTTTTCAGAAATGTTTTCATTTTTGATGAGACGCTTAATGAAAGTGGTTTAATCGCCGGCAAACGAAAACCCGTGATTTCCCGTAAATCCCGGGCTTGGCCCGTATAGTCAAATGTATACAAAGAAAGTACCCTCTGAGTAAACTCATTTCCCGAACGATTTTTTAAATTATTTTTTCACCACTAAAACGCATGAGACTTGTAGTTTTCAGAAATGTTTTCATTTTTGATGAGACGCTTAATGAAAGTGGTTTAATCGCTGGCAAACAAAAACCCGTGATTTCCCGTAAATCCCCGGCTTGGCCCGTATAGTCAAATGTATACAAAGAAAGAACCCAGGGAGTAAACTCATTTCCCGAACGATTTTTTAAATTATTTTTTCACCACTAAAACGCATGAGACTTGTACTTTTCAAAAATGTTTTCATTTTTGATGAGACGCTGAATAAAAGAAGTTTAATCGCCGGCAAACGAAAACCTGCGATTTCCCGTAAATCCCGGACTCGGCCCGTAAAGTCAAAAGTATACAAAAAAAGTACCCAGGGAGTAAACTCATTTCCCAAACGATTTTTTAAATTATTATTTCACCACTAAAGCCCATGAGACTTGTAGACTTTAAAAATGTTTTCATTTTTGATGAGACGCTGAATAAAAGAAGTTTAATCGCCGGCAAACGAAAACCCGCGATTTCCCGGAAATCCCGGGCTTGGCCCGTATAGTCGAATATATACAAAGAAAGTACCCAGGGAGTAAACTCATTTCCCGAACGATTTTTTAAATTATTTTCTCACCACTAAAACGCATGAGACTTGTAGTTTTCAGAAATGTTTTCATTTTTGATGAGACGCTTAATGAAAGTGGTTTAATCGCCGGCAAACGAAAACCCGTGATTTCCCGTAAATCCCGGGCTTGGCCCGTATAGTCAAATGTATACAAAGAAAGTACCCTCTGAGTAAACTCATTTCCCGAACGATTTTTTAAATTATTTTTTCACCACTAAAACGCATGAGACTTGTAGTTTTCAGAAATGTTTTCATTTTTGATGAGACGCTTAATGAAAGTGGTTTAATCGCCGGCAAACAAAAACCCGTAATTTCTCGTAAATCCCGGGCTTGGCCCGTATAGTCAAATGTATACAAAGAAAGTACCCTCTGAGTAAACTCATTTCCCGAACGATTTTTTAAATTATTTTTTCACCACTAAAACGCATGAGACTTGTAGTTTTCAGAAATGTTTTCATTTTTGATGAGACGCTTAATGAAAGTGGTTTAATCGCCGGCAAACGAAAACCCGTGATTTCCCGTAAATCCGGGGCTTGGCCCGTATAGTCAAATGTATACAAAGAAAGAACCCAGGGAGTAAACTCATTTCCCGAACGATTTTTTAAATTATTTTTTCACCACTAAAACGCATGAGACTTGTACTTTTCAAAAATGTTTTCATTTTTGATGAGACGCTGAATAAAAGAAGTTTAATCGCCGGCAAACGAAAACCCGCGACTTCCCGTAAATCCCGGGCTTGGCCCGTATAGTCGAATGTATACAAAGAAAGTACCCAGGGAGTAAACTCATTTCCAGAACGATTTTTTAAATTATTTTTCCACCACTAAACCGCATGAGACTTGTAGTTTTCAGAAATGTTTTCATTTTTGATGAGACGCTTAATGAAAGAGGTTTAATCGCCGGCAAACGAAAACCCGCGATTTCCCGGAAATCCTGGGCTTGGCCCATATAGTCGAATGTATACAAAGAAAGTACCCAGGGAGTAAATTCATTTCCCAAACGATTTTTTAAATTATTTTTTCACCACTAAAACGCATGAGACTTGTAGTTTTCAGAAATGTTTTCATTTTTAATGAGACGCTTAATGAAAGTGGTTTAATCGCCGGCAAACGAAAACCCGTGATTTCCCGTAAATCCTGGACTCGACCCGTATAGTCAAAAGTATACAAAGAAAGAACCCAGGGAGTAAACTCATTTCCCGAACGATTTTTTAATTTATTTTTCACCACTAAAACGCATGAGACTTATAGTTTTCCAAAATGTTTTCATTTTTGATGAGACGCTGAATAAAAGAAGTTTAATCGCCGGCAAACGAAAACCTGCGATTTCCCGTAAATCCCAGACTCGGCCCGTAAAGTCAAAAGTATACAAAAAAAGTACCCAGGGAGTAAACTCATTTCCCAAACGATTTTTTAAATTATTATTTCACCACTAAAGCCCATGAGACTTGTAGACTTTAAAAATGTTTTCATTTTTGATGAGACGCTGAATAAAAGAAGTTTAATCGCCGGCAAACGAAAACCCGCGATTTCCCGGAAATCCCGGGCTTGGCCCGTATAGTCGAATATATACAAAGAAAGTACCCAGGGAGTAAACTCATTTCCCGAACGATTTTTTAAATTATTTTTTCACCACTAAAACGCATGAGACTTGTAGTTTTCAGAAATGTTTTCATTTTTGATGAGACGCTTAATGAAAGTGGTTTAATCGCCGGCAAACGAAAACCCGTGATTTCCCGTAAATCCCGGGCTTGGCCCGTATAGTCAAATGTATACAAAGAAAGTACCCTCTGAGTAAACTCATTTCCCGAACGATTTTTTAAATTATTTTTTCACCACTAAAACGCATGAGACTTGTAGTTTTCAGAAATGTTTTCATTTTTGATGAGACGCTTAATGAAAGTGGTTTAATCGCTGGCAAACAAAAACCCGTGATTTCCCGTAAATCCCCGGCTTGGCCCGTATAGTCAAATGTATACAAAGAAAGAACCCAGGGAGTAAACTCATTTCCCGAACGATTTTTTAAATTATTTTTTCACCACTAAAACGCATGAGACTTGTACTTTTCAAAAATGTTTTCATTTTTGATGAGACGCTGAATAAAAGAAGTTTAATCGCCGGCAAACGAAAACCTGCGATTTCCCGTAAATCCCGGACTCGGCCCGTAAAGTCAAAAGTATACAAAAAAAGTACCCAGGGAGTAAACTCATTTCCCAAACGATTTTTTAAATTATTATTTCACCACTAAAGCCCATGAGACTTGTAGACTTTAAAAATGTTTTCATTTTTGATGAGACGCTGAATAAAAGAAGTTTAATCGCCGGCAAACGAAAACCCGCGATTTCCCGGAAATCCCGGGCTTGGCCCGTATAGTCGAATATATACAAAGAAAGTACCCAGGGAGTAAACTCATTTCCCGAACGATTTTTTAAATTATTTTCTCACCACTAAAACGCATGAGACTTGTAGTTTTCAGAAATGTTTTCATTTTTGATGAGACGCTTAATGAAAGTGGTTTAATCGCCGGCAAACGAAAACCCGTGATTTCCCGTAAATCCCGGGCTTGGCCCGTATAGTCAAATGTATACAAAAAAAGTACCCTCTGAGTAAACTCATTTCCCGAACGATTTTTTAAATTATTTTTTCACCACTAAAACGCATGAGACTTGTAGTTTTCAGAAATGTTTTCATTTTTGATGAGACGCTTAATGAAAGTGGTTTAATCGCCGGCAAACAAAAACCCGTAATTTCTCGTAAATCCCGGGCTTGGCCCGTATAGTCAAATGTATACAAAGAAAGTACCCTCTGAGTAAACTCATTTCCCGAACGATTTTTTAAGTTATTTTTTCACCACTAAAACGCATGAGACTTGTAGTTTTCAAAAACGTTTTCATTTTTGATGAGACGCTGAATAAAAGAAGTTTAATCGCCGGCAAACGAAAACCTGCGATTTCCCGTAAATCCCGGGCTTGGCCCGTATAGTCGAATGTATACAAAGAAAGTACCCTGTGAGTAAACTCATTTCCAAAACGATTTTTTAAATTATCTTTTCACCACTAAAACGCATGAGACTTGTAGTTTTCAAACATGTTTTCATTTTTGATGAGACGCTGAATAAAAGAAGTTTAATCGCCGGCAAACGAAAACCCGCGACTTCCCGTAAATCACGGACTCAGCCCGTATAGTCAAAAGTATACAAAGAAAGAACCCAAGGAGTAAACTCATTTCCCGAACGATTTTTTAAATTATTTTTCCAGCACTAAAACGCATGAGACTTGTAGTTTTCAGAAATGTTTTCATTTTTGATGAGACGCTTAATGGAAGAGGTTTAATCGCCGGCAAACGAAAACCCGCGATTTCCCGGAAATCCCGGGCTTGGCCCGTATAGTCGAATGTATACAAAGAAAGTACCCAGGGAGTAAACTCATTTCCCGAACGATTTTTTAAATTATTTTTTCACCACTAAAACGCACGAGACTTGTAGTTTTCAGAAATGTTTTCATTTTTGATGAGACGCTTAATGAAAGTGGTTTAATCGCCGGCAAACGAAAACCCGTGATTTCCCGTAAATCCCGGGCTTGACCCGTATAGTCGAATGTATACAAAGAAATTACCCTGTGAGTAAACTCATTTCCAAAACGATTCTTTAAATTATCTTTTCACCACTAAAACGCATGAGACTTGTAGTTTTCAGAAATGTTTTCATTTTTGATGAGACGCTTAATGAAAGTGGTTTAATCGCCGGCAAACAAAAACCCGTAATTTCTCGTAAATCCCGGGCTTGGCCCGTATAGTCAAATGTATACAAAGAAAGTACCCTCTGAGTAAACTCATTTCCCGAACGATTTTTTAAGTTATTTTTTCACCACTAAAACGCATGAGACTTGTAGTTTTCAAAAACGTTTTCATTTTTGATGAGACGCTGAATAAAAGAAGTTTAATCGCCGGCAAACGAAAACCTGCAATTTCCCGTAAATCCCAGGCTTGGCCCGTATAGTCGAATGTATACAAAGAAAGTACCCTGTGAGTAAACTCATTTCCAAAACGATTTTTTAAATTATCTTTTCACCACTAAAACGTATGAGACTTGTAGTTTTCAAACATGTTTTCATTTTTGATGAGACGCTGAATAAAAGAAGTTTAATCGCCGGCAAACGAAAACCCGCGACTTCCCGTAAATCCCGGACTCGGCCCGTATAGTCAAAAGTATACAAAGAAAGAACCCAAGGAGTAAACTCATTTCCCGAACGATTTTTTAAATTATTTTTCCAGCACTAAAACGCATGAGACTTGTAGTTTTCAAAAATGTTTTCATTTTTGATGAGACGCTTAATGAAAGTGGTTTAATCGCCGGCAAACGAAAACCCGTGATTTCCCGTAAATCCCTGGCTTGGCCCGTATAGTCAAATGTATACAAAGAAAGTACCCTCTGAGTAAACTCATTTCCCGAACGATTTTTTAAATTATTTTTTCACCACTAAAACGCATGAGACTTGTAGTTTTCAGAAATGTTTTCATTTTTGATGAGACGCTTAATGAAAGTGGTTTAATCGCTGGCAAACAAAAACCCGTGATTTCCCGTAAATCCCCGGCTTGGCCCGTATAGTCAAATGTATACAAAGAAAGAACCCAGGGAGTAAACTCATTTCCCGAACGATTTTTTAAATTATTTTTTCACCACTAAAACGCATGAGACTTGTACTTTTCAAAAATGTTTTCATTTTTGATGAGACGCTGAATAAAAGAAGTTTAATCGCCGGCAAACGAAAACCTGCGATTTCCCGTAAATCCCGGACTCGGCCCGTAAAGTCAAAAGTATACAAAAAAAGTACCCAGGGAGTAAACTCATTTCCCAAACGATTTTTTAAATTATTATTTCACCACTAAAGCCCATGAGACTTGTAGACTTTAAAAATGTTTTCATTTTTAATGAGACGCTGAATAAAAGAAGTTTAATCGCCGGCAAACGAAAACCCGCGATTTCCCGGAAATCCCGGGCTTGGCCCGTATAGTCGAATATATACAAAGAAAGTACCCAGGGAGTAAACTCATTTCCCGAACGATTTTTTAAATTATTTTCTCACCACTAAAACGCATGAGACTTGTAGTTTTCAGAAATGTTTTCATTTTTGATGAGACGCTTAATGAAAGTGGTTTAATCGCCGGCAAACGAAAACCCGTGATTTCCCGTAAATCCCGGGCTTGGCCCGTATAGTCAAATCTATACAAAGAAAGTACCCTCTGAGTAAACTCATTTCCCGAACGATTTTTTAAATTATTTTTTCACCACTAAAACGCATGAGACTTGTAGTTTTCAGAAATGTTTTCATTTTTGATGAGACGCTCAATGAAAGTGGTTTAATCGCCGGCAAACAAAAACCCGTAATTTCTCGTAAATCCCGGGCTTGGCCCGTATAGTCAAATGTATACAAAGAAAGTACCCTCTGAGTAAACTCATTTCCCGAACGATTTTTTAAGTTATTTTTTCACCACTAAAAGGCATGAGACTTGTAGTTTTCAAAAACGTTTTCATTTTTGATGAGACGCTGAATAAAAGAAGTTTAATCGCCGGCAAACGAAAACCTGCGATTTCCCGTAAATCCCGGGCTTGGCCCGTATAGTCGAATGTATACAAAGAAAGTACCCTGTGAGTAAACTCATTTCCAAAACGATTTTTTAAATTATCTTTTCACCACTAAAACGCATGAGACTTGTAGTTTTCAAACATGTTTTCATTTTTGATGAGACGCTGAATAAAAGAAGTTTAATCGCCGGCAAACGAAAACCCGCGACTTCCCGTAAATCCCGGACTCGGCCCGTATAGTCAAAAGTATACAAAGAAAGAACCCAAGGAGTAAACTCATTTCCCGAACGATTTTTTAAATTATTTTTCCAGCACTAAAACGCATGAGACTTGTAGTTTTCAGAAATGTTTTCATTTTTGATGAGACGCTTAATGGAAGAGGTTTAATCGCCGGCAAACGAAAACCCGCGATTTCCCGGAAATCCCGGGCTTGGCCCGTATAGTCGAATGTATACAAAGAAAGTACCCAGGGAGTAAACTCATTTCCCGAACGATTTTTTAAATTATTTTTTCACCACTAAAACGCACGAGACTTGTAGTTTTCAGAAATGTTTTCATTTTTGATGAGACGCTTAATGAAAGTGGTTTAATCGCCGGCAAACGAAAACCCGTGATTTTCCGTAAATCCCGGGCTTGACCCGTATAGTCGAATGTATACAAAGAAATTACCCTGTGAGTAAACTCATTTCCAAAACGATTCTTTAAATTATCTTTTCACCACTAAAACGCATGAGACTTGTAGTTTTCAGAAATGTTTTCATTTTTGATGAGACGCTTAATGAAAGTGGTTTAATCGCCGGCAAACAAAAACCCGTAATTTCTCGTAAATCCCGGGCTTGGCCCGTATAGTCAAATGTATACAAAGAAAGTACCCTCTGAGTAAACTCATTTCCCGAACGATTTTTTAAGTTATTTTTTCACCACTAAAACGCATGAGACTTGTATTTTGCAAAAACGTTTTCATTTTTGATGAGACGCTGAATAAAAGAAGTTTAATCGCCGGCAAACGAAAACCTGCGATTTCCCGTAAATCCCGGGCTTGGCCCGTATAGTCGAATGTATACAAAGAAAGTACCCTGTGAGTAAACTCATTTCCAAAACGATTTTTTAAATTATCTTTTCACCACTAAAACGCATGAGACTTGTAGTTTTCAAACATGTTTTCATTTTTGATGAGACGCTGAATAAAAGAAGTTTAATCGCCGGCAAACGAAAACCCGCGACTTCCCGTAAATCCCGGACTCGGCCCGTATAGTCAAAAGTATACAAAGAAAGAACCCAAGGAGTAAACTCCTTTCCCGAACGATTTTTTAAATTATTTTTCCAGCACTAAAACGCATGAGACTTGTAGTTTTCAGAAATGTTTTCATTTTTGATGAGACGCTTAATGGAAGAGGTTTAATCGCCGGCAAACGAAAACCCGCGATTTCCCGGAAATCCCGGGCTTGGCCCGTATAGTCGAATGTATACAAAGAAAGTACCCAGGGAGTAAACTCATTTCCCGAACGATTTTTTAAATTATTTTTTCACCACTAAAACGCACGAGACTTGTAGTTTTCAGAAATGTTTTCATTTTTGATGAGACGCTTAATGAAAGTGGTTTAATCGCCGGCAAACGAAAACCCGTGATTTCCCGTAAATCCCGGGCTTGGCCCGTATAGTCAAATGTATACAAAGAAAGTACCCTCTGAGTAAACTCATTTCCCGAACGATTTTTTAAATTATTTTTTCACCACTAAAACGCATGAGACTTGTAGTTTTCAGAAATGTTTTCATTTTTGATGAGACGCTTAATGAAAGTGGTTTAATCGCTGGCAAACAAAAACCCGTGATTTCCCGTAAATCCCCGGCTTGGCCCGTATAGTCAAATGTATACAAAGAAAGAACCCAGGGAGTAAACTCATTTCCCGAACGATTTTTTAAATTATTTTTTCACCACTAAAACGCATGAGACTTGTACTTTTCAAAAATGTTTTCATTTTTGATGAGACGCTGAATAAAAGAAGTTTAATCGCCGGCAAACGAAAACCTGCGATTTCCCGTAAATCCCGGACTCGGCCCGTAAAGTCAAAAGTATACAAAAAAAGTACCCAGGGAGTAAACTTATTTCCCAAACGATTTTTTAAATTATTATTTCACCACTAAAGCCCATGAGACTTGTAGACTTTAAAAATGTTTTCATTTTTGATGAGACGCTGAATAAAAGAAGTTTAATCGCCGGCAAACGAAAACCCGCGATTTCCCGGAAATCCCGGGCTTGGCCCGTATAGTCGAATATATACAAAGAAAGTACCCAGGGAGTAAACTCATTTCCCGAACGATTTTTTAAATTATTTTCTCACCACTAAAACGCATGAGACTTGTAGTTTTCAGAAATGTTTTCATTTTTGATGAGACGCTTAATGAAAGTGGTTTAATCGCCGGCAAACGAAAACCCGTGATTTCCCGTAAATCCCGGGCTTGGCCCGTATAGTCAAATGTATACAAAGAAAGTACCCTCTGAGTAAACTCATTTCCCGAACGATTTTTTAAATTATTTTTTCACCACTAAAACGCATGAGACTTGTAGTTTTCAGAAATGTTTTCATTTTTGATGAGACGCTTAATGAAAGTGGTTTAATCGCCGGCAAACAAAAACCCGTAATTTCTCGTAAATCCCGGGCTTGGCCCGTATAGTCAAATGTATACAAAGAAAGTACCCTCTGAGTAAACTCATTTCCCGAACGATTTTTTAAGTTATTTTTTCACCACTAAAAGGCATGAGACTTGTAGTTTTCAAAAACGTTTTCATTTTTGATGAGACGCTGAATAAAAGAAGTTTAATCGCCGGCAAACGAAAACCTGCGATTTCCCGTAAATCCCGGGCTTGGCCCGTATAGTCGAATGTATACAAAGAAAGTACCCTGTGAGTAAACTCATTTCCAAAACGATTTTTTAAATTATCTTTTCACCACTAAAACGCATGAGACTTGTAGTTTTCAAACATGTTTTCATTTTTGATGAGACGCTGAATAAAAGAAGTTTAATCGCCGGCAAACGAAAACCCGCGACTTCCCGTAAATCCCGGACTCGGCCCGTATAGTCAAAAGTATACAAAGAAAGAACCCAAGGAGTAAACTCATTTCCCGAACGATTTTTTAAATTATTTTTCCAGCACTAAAACGCATGAGACTTGTAGTTTTCAGAAATGTTTTCATTTTTGATGAGACGCTTAATGGAAGAGGTTTAATCGCCGGCAAACGAAAACCCGCGATTTCCCGGAAATCCCGGGCTTGGCCCGTATAGTCGAATGTATACAAAGAAAGTACCCAGGGAGTAAACTCATTTCCCGAACGATTTTTTAAATTATTTTTTCACCACTAAAACGCACGAGACTTGTAGTTTTCAGAAATGTTTTCATTTTTGATGAGACGCTTAATGAAAGTGGTTTAATCGCCGGCAAACGAAAACCCGTGATTTTCCGTAAATCCCGGGCTTGACCCGTATAGTCGAATGTATACAAAGAAATTACCCTGTGAGTAAACTCATTTCCAAAACGATTCTTTAAATTATCTTTTCACCACTAAAACGCATGAGACTTGTAGTTTTCAGAAATGTTTTCATTTTTGATGAGACGCTTAATGAAAGTGGTTTAATCGCCGGCAAACAAAAACCCGTAATTTCTCGTAAATCCCGGGCTTGGCCCGTATAGTCAAATGTATACAAAGAAAGTACCCTCTGAGTAAACTCATTTCCCGAACGATTTTTTAAGTTATTTTTTCACCACTAAAACGCATGAGACTTGTAGTTTTCAAAAACGTTTTCATTTTTGATGAGACGCTGAATAAAAGAAGTTTAATCGCCGGCAAACGAAAACCTGCGATTTCCCGTAAATCCCGGGCTTGGCCCGTATAGTCGAATGTATACAAAGAAAGTACCCTGTGAGTAAACTCATTTCCAAAACGATTTTTTAAATTATCTTTTCACCACTAAAACGCATGAGACTTGTAGTTTTCAAACATGTTTTCATTTTTGATGAGACGCTGAATAAAAGAAGTTTAATCGCCGGCAAACGAAAACCCGCGACTTCCCGTAAATCCCGGACTCGGCCCGTATAGTCAAAAGTATACAAAGAAAGAACCCAAGGAGTAAACTCCTTTCCCGAACGATTTCTTAAATTATTTTTCCAGCACTAAAACGCATGAGACTTGTAGTTTTCAGAAATGTTTTCATTTTTGATGAGACGCTTAATGGAAGAGGTTTAATCGCCGGCAAACGAAAACCCGCGATTTCCCGGAAATCCCGGGCTTGGCCCGTATAGTCGAATGTATACAAAGAAAGTACCCAGGGAGTAAACTCATTTCCCGAACGATTTTTTAAATTATTTTTTCACCACTAAAACGCACGAGACTTGTAGTTTTCAGAAATGTTTTCATTTTTGATGAGACGTTTAATGAAAGTGGTTTAATCGCCGGCAAACGAAAACCCGTGATTTCCCGTAAATCCCGGGCTTGACCCGTATAGTCGAATGTATACAAAGAAATTACCCTGTGAGTAAACTCATTTCCAAAACGATTCTTTAAATTATCTTTTCACCACTAAAACGCATGAGACTTGTAGTTTTCAAAAATGTTTTCATTTTTGATGAGACGCTGAATAAAAGAAGTTTAATCGCCGGCAAACGAAAACCCGCGACTTCCCGTATATCCCGGACTCGGCCCGTATAGTCAAAAGTATACAAAGAAAGAACCCAGGGAGTAAAGTCATTTCCCGAACGATTTTTTAAATTATTTTTTCACCACTAAAACGCATGAGACTTGTACTTTTCAAAAATGTTTTCATTTTTGATGAGACGCTGAATAAAAGAAGTTTAATCGCCGGCATACGAAAACCTGCGATTTCCCGTAAATCCCGGACTCGGCCCGTATGGTCAAAAGTATACAAAGAAAGTACCCAGGGAGTAAACTCATTTCCTGAGCGATTTTTTAAATTATTTTTTCACCACTAAAACGCATGAGACTTGTAGGTTTCAAAAATGTTTTCATTTTTGATGAGACGCTTAATGAAAGAGGTTTAATCGCCGGCAAACGAAAACCCGCGATTTCCCGTAAATCCCGGGCTTGGCCCGTATAGTCGAATGTATACAAAGAAAGTACCCTGTGAGTAAACTCATTTCCAGAAAGATTTTTTAAATTATCTTTTCACCACTAAAACGCATGAGACTTGTAGTTTTCAGAAATGTTTTCATTTTTAATGAGACGCTTAATAAAAGTGGTTTAATCGCCGGCAAACGAAAACCCGTGATTTCCCGTAAATCCTGGACTCGACCCGTATAGTCAAAAGTATACAAAGAAAGAACCCAGGGAGTAAACTCATTTCCCGAACGATTTTTTAATTTATTTTTTACCACTAAAACGCATGAGACTTATAGTTTTCCAAAATGTTTTCATTTTTGATGAGACGCTGAATAAAAGAAGTTTAATCGCCGGCAAACGAAAACCTGCGATTTCCCGTAAATCCCAGACTCGGCCCGTAAAGTCAAAAGTATACAAAAAAAGTACCCAGGGAGTAAACTCATTTCCCAAACGATTTTTTAAATTATTATTTCACCACTAAAGCCCATGAGACTTGTAGATTTTAAAATGTTTTCATTTTTGATGAGACGCTGAATAAAAGAAGTTTAATCGCCGGCAAACGAAAACCCGCGATTTCCCGGAAATCCCGGGCTTGGCCCGTATAGTCGAATATATACAAAGAAAGTACCCAGGGAGTAAACTCATTTCCCGAACGATTTTTTAAATTATTTTTTCACCACTAAAACGCATGAGACTTGTAGTTTTCAGAAATGTTTTCATTTTTGATGAGACGCTTAATGAAAGTGGTTTAATCGCCGGCAAACGAAAACCCGTGATTTCCCGTAAATCCCGGGCTTGGCCCGTATAGTCAAATGTATACAAAGAAAGTACCCTCTGAGTAAACTCATTTCCCGAACGATTTTTTAAATTATTTTTTCACCACTAAAACGCATGAGACTTGTAGTTTTCAAAAACGTTTTCATTTTTGATGAGACGCTGAATAAAAGAAGTTTAATCGCCGGCAAACGAAAACCTGCGATTTCCCGTAAATCCCGGACTCGGCCCGTAAAGTCAAAAGTGTACAAAGAAAGTACCCAGGGAGTAAACTCATTTCCCAACCGATTTTTTAAATTATTATTTCACCACTAAAGCCCATGAGACTTGTAAATTTTAAAAATGTTTTCATTTTTGATGAGACGCTGAATAAAAGACGTTTAATCGCCGGCAAACGAAAACCCGCAACTTCCCGTAAATCCCGGAATCGGCCCGTATAGTCAAAAGTATACAAAGAAAGTACCCAGGGAGTAAACTCATTTCCCGAACTATTTTTTAAATTATTTTTCCACCACTAAAACGCATGAGACTTGTAGTTTTCAGAAATGTTTTCATTTTTGATGAGACGCTGAATAAAAGAAGTTTAATCGCCGGCAAACGAAAACCCGCGATTTCCCGGAAATCCCGGGCTTGGCCCGTATAGTCGAATATATACAAAGAAAGTACCCAGGGAGTAAACTCATTTCCCGAACGATTTTTTAAATTATTTTTTCACCACTAAAACGCATGAGACTTGTAGTTTTCAGAAATGTTTTCATTTTTGATGAGACGCTTAATGAAAGTGGTTTAATCGCCGGCAAACGAAAACCCGTGATTTCCCGTAAATCCCGGGCTTGGCCCGTATAGTCAAATGTATACAAAGAAAGTACCCTCTGAGTAAACTCATTTCCCGAACGATTTTTTAAATTATTTTTTCACAACTAAAACGCATGAGACTTGTAGTTTTCAAAAACGTTTTCATTTTTGATGAGACGCTGAATAAAAGAAGTTTAATCGCCGGCAAACGAAAACCTGCGATTTCCCGTAAATCCCGGACTCGGCCCGTAAAGTCAAAAGTGTACAAAGAAAGTACCCAGGGAGTAAACTCATTTCCCAACCGATTTTTTAAATTATTATTTCACCACTAAAGCCCATGAGACTTGTAAATTTTAAAAATGTTTTCATTTTTGATGAGACGCTGAATAAAAGACGTTTAATCGCCGGCAAACGAAAACCCGCAACTTCCCGTAAATCCCGGAATCGGCCCGTATAGTCAAAAGTATACAAAGAAAGTACCCAGGGAGTAAACTCATTTCCCGAACTATTTTTTAAATTATTTTTCCACCACTAAAACGCATGAGACTTGTAGTTTTCAGAAATGTTTTCATTTTTGATGAGACGCTTAATGAAAGTGGTTTAATCGCCGGCAAACGAAAACCCGTGATTTCCCGTAAATCCCGGGCTTGGCCCGTATAGTCGAATGTATACAAAGAAAGTACCCTGTGAGTAAACTCATTTCCAAAACGATTTTTTAAATTATCTTTTCACCACTAAAACGCATGAGACTTGTAGTTTTCAAAAATGTTTTCATTTTTGATGAGACGCTGAATAAAAGAAGTTTAATCGCCGGCAAACGAAAACCCGCGACTTCCCGTAAATCCCGGATTCGGCCGGTATAGTCAAAAGTATACAAAGAAAGTACCCAGGGAGTAAACTCATTTCCCGAACGTTTTTTTAAATTATTTTTCCACCATTAAAACGCATGAGACTTGTAGTTTTCAGAAATGTTTTCATTTTTGATGAGACGCTTAATGAAAGTAGTTTAATCGCCGGCAAACGAAAACCCGTGATTTCCCGTAAATCCCGGGCTTGGCCCGTATAGTCGAATGTATACAAAGAAAGTACCCTGTGAGTAAACTTATTTCCAAAACGATTTTTTAAATTATCTTTTCACCACTAAAACGCATGAGACTTGTAGTTTTCAAACATGTTTTCATTTTTGATGGGACACTGAATAAAAGAAGTTTAATCGCCGGCAAACGAAAACCCGCGACTTCCCGTAAATCCCGGACTCGGCCCGTATAGTCAAAAGTATACAAAGAAAGAACCCAGGGAGTAAACTCATTTCCCGAACGATTTTTTAAATTATTTTTCCACCACTAAAACGCATGAGACTTGTAGTTTTCAGAAATGTTTTCATTTTTGATGAGACGCTTAATTGAAGAGGTTTAATCGCCGGCAAACAAAAACCCGCGATTTCCCGGAAATCCCGGGCTTGGTCCATATAGTCGAATGTATACAAAGAAAGTACCCAGGGAGTAAACTCATTTCCCGAACGATTTTTTAAATTATTTTTTCACCACTAAAACGCATGAGACTTGTAGTTTTCAGAAATGTTTTTATTTTTGATGAGACGCTTAATGAAAGTGGTTTAATCGCCGGCAAACGAAAACCCGTGATTTCCCGTAAATCCCGGGCTTGGCCCGTATAGTCGAATGTATACAAAGAAATTACCCTGTGAGTAAACTCATTTCCAAAACGATTCTTTAAATTATCTTTTCACCACTAAAACGCATGAGACTTGTAGTTTTCAAAAATGTTTTCATTTTTGATGAGACGCTGAATAAAAGAAGTTTAATCGCCGGCAAACGAAAACCCGCGACTTCCCGTATATCCCGGACTCGGCCCGTATAGTCAAAAGTATACAAAGAAAGAACCCAGGGAGTAAACTCATTTCCCGAACGATTTTTTAAATTATTTTTTCACCACTAAAACGCATGAGACTTGTAGTTTTCAAAAACGTTTTCATTTTTGATGAGACGCTGAATAAAAGAAGTTTAATCGCCGGCAAACGAAAACCTGCGATTTCCCGTAAATCCCGGACTCGGCCCGTAAAGTCAAAAGTATACAAAGAAAGTACCCAGGGAGTAAACTCATTTCCCAAACGATTTTTTAAATTATTATTTCACCACTAAAGCCCATGAGACTTGTAGATTTTAAAAATGTTTTCATTTTTGATGAGACGCTGAATAAAAGACGTTTAATCGCCGGCAAACGAAAACCCGCGACTTCCCGTAAATCTCGGATTCGGCCCGTATAGTCAAAAGTATACAAAGAAAGTACCCAGGGAGTAAACTCATTTCCCGAACGATTTTTTAATTTTTTTTCCATCACTAAAACGCATGAGACTTGTAGTTTTCAGAAATGTTTTCATTTTTGATGAGACGCTTAATGAAAGTGGTTTAATCGCCGGCAAACGAAAACCCGTGATTTCCCGTAAATCCAGGGCTTGGCCGTATAGTCGAATGTATACAAAGAAAGTACCCTGTGAGTAAACTCATTTCCAAAACCATATTTTAAATTATCTTTTCACCACTAAAACGCATGAGACTTGTAGTTTTTAAAAATGTTTTCATTTTTGATGAGACGCTGAATAAAAGAAGTTTAATCGCCGGCAAACGAAAACCCGCGACTTCCCGTAAATCCCGGACTCGGCCCGTATAGTCAAAAGTATACAAAGAAAGAACCCAGGGAGTAAACTCATTTCCCGAACGATTTTTTAAATTATTTTTCCACCACTAAAACGCATGAGACTTGTAGTTTTCAGAAATGTTTTCATTTTTGATGAGACGCCTAATGAAAGAGGTTTAATCGCCGGCAAACGAAAACCCGCGATTTCCCGGAAATCCCGGGCTTGGCCCATATAGTCGAATGTATACAAAGAAAGTACCCAGGGAGTAAACTCATTTCCCAAACGATTTTTTAAATTATTTTTTCACCACTAAAACGCATGAGACTTGTAGTTTTCAGAAATGTTTTCATTTTTGATGAGACGCTTAATGAAAGAGGTTTAATCGCCGGCAAACGGAAACCCGCGATTTCCTGTAAATCCCGGGCTTGGCCCGTATAGCCGAATGTATACAAAGAAAGTACCCTGAGAGTAAAGTCATTTCCAGAAGGATTTTTTAAATTATCTTTTCAACACTAAAACGCATGAGACTTGTAGTTTTCAAAAATGTTTTCATTTTTGATGAGACGCTGAATAAAAGAAGTTTAATCGCCGGCAAACGAAAACCTGCGATTTCCCGTAAATCCCGGACTCGGCCCATATAGTCAAAAGTATACAAAGAAAGTACCCAGGGAGTAAACTCATTTCCCGAACGATTTTTTAAATTATTTTTTCACCACTAAAACGCCTGAGACTTGTAGTTTTCAAAAATGTTTTCATTTTTGATAGGACGCTGAATAAAAGAAGTTTAATCGCCGGCAAACAAAAACCCGCGATTTCCCGTAAATCCCGGACTCGGCCCGTATAGTCAAAAGTATACAAAGAAAGTACCCAGGGAGTAAACTCATTTCCCGAACGATTTTTTAAATTATTTTTTCACCACTAAAACGCATGAGACTTGTAGTTTTCAGAAATGTTTTCATTTTTGATGAGACGCTTAATGAAAGAGGTTTAATCGCCGGCAAACGGAAACCCGCGATTTCCTGTAAATCCCGGGCTTGGCCCGTATAGCCGAATGTATACAAAGAAAGTACCCTGAGAGTAAAGTCATTTCCAGAAGGATTTTTTAAATTATCTTTTCAACACTAAAACGCATGAGACTTGTAGTTTTCAAAAATGTTTTCATTTTTGATGAGACGCTGAATAAAAGAAGTTTAATCGCCGGCAAACGAAAACCTGCGATTTCCCGTAAATCCCGGACTCGGCCCATATAGTCAAAAGTATACAAAGAAAGTACCCAGGGAGTAAACTCATTTCCCGAACGATTTTTTAAATTATTTTTTCACCACTAAAACGCCTGAGACTTGTAGTTTTCAAAAATGTTTTCATTTTTGATAGGACGCTGAATAAAAGAAGTTTAATCGCCGGCAAACAAAAACCCGCGATTTCCCGTAAATCCCGGACTCGGCCCGTATAGTCAAAAGTATACAAAGAAAGTACCCAGGGAGTAAACTCATTTCCCGAACGATTTTTTAAATTATTTTTTCACCACTAAAACGCATGAGACTTGTAGTTTTCAAAAATGTTTTCATTTTTGATGAGACGCTGAATAAATGAAGTTTAATCGCCGGCAAACGAAAACCCGCCATTTCCCGTAAACCCCAGACTCGGCCCGTATAGTCAAAAGTATACAAAGAAAGTACCCAGGAAGTAAACTCATTTCCCGAACGATTTTTTATATTATTTTTTCACCACTAAAACGCATGAGACTTGTAGTTTTTAAAAATGTTTTCATTTTTGATAGGAGGCTGAATAAAAGAAGTTTAATCGCCGGCAAACGAAAACCCGCGATTTCCCGTAAATCCCGGACTCGGCCCGTATAGTCAAAAGTATACAAAGAAAGTACCCAGGGAGGAAACTCATTTCCCGAACGAATTTTAAATTATTTTTTCACCACTAAAACGCATGAGACTTGTAGTTTTCAAAAATGTTTTCATTTTTGATGAGACGCTGAATAAATGAAGTTTAATCGCCGGCAAACGAAAACCCGCCATTTCCCGTAAACCCCAGACTCGGCCCGTATAGTCAAAAGTATACAAAGAAAGTACCCAGGAAGTAAACTCATTTCCCGAACGATTTTTTATATTATTTTTTCACCACTAAAACGCATGAGACTTGTAGTTTTCAAAAATGTTTTCATTTTTGATAGGACGCTGAATAAAAGAAGTTTAATCGCCGGCAAACGAAAACCCGCGATTTCCCGTAAATCCCGGACTCGGCCCGTATAGTCAAAAGTATACAAAGAAAGTACCCAGGGAGGAAACTCATTTCCCGAACGATTTTTTAAATTATTTTTTCACCACTAAAACGCATGAGACTTGTAGTTTTCAAAAATGTTTTCATTTTTCATGAGACGCTCAATGAAAGAGGTTTCATGGCCGGCAAACGAAAACCCGCGATTTCCCGTAAATCCCGGGTTTGGCCCGTATAGTCAAATGTATACAAAGAAAGTACCCTGTGAGTAAACTCATTTCCAGAACGATTTTTTAAATTATTTTTTCACCACTAAAACGCATAAGACTTGTAGTTTTCAAAAATGTTTTCATTTTTGATGAGACGCTGAATAAAAGAAGTTTAATCGCCGGCAAACGAAAACCCGCGATTTCCCGTAAATCCCGGGCTTGGCCCGTATAGTCAAAAGTATACAAAGAAAGTACCCAGGGATTAAACTGATTTCCCGAACGATTTTTCAAATTATTTTTGCACCACTAGAACGAATGAGACTTGTAGTTTTCAAAAATGTTTTCATTTTTAATGAGACGCTTAATGAAAGAGGTTTAATCGCCGGCAAACGGAAACCCGCGATTTCCCGTAAATCCCGGGCTTGGCCCGTATAGCCAAATGTATACAAAGAAAGTACCCTGTGAGTAAACTCATTTCCAAAACGATATTTTAAATTATCTTTTCACCACTAAAACGCATGAGACTTGTAGTTTTCAAAAATGTTTTCATTTTTGATGAGACGCTGAATAAAAGAAGTTTAATCGCCGGCAAACGAAAACCCGCGACTTCCCGTAAATCCCGGATTCGGCCCGTATAGTCAAAAGTATACAAAGAAAGTACCCAGGGAGTAAACTCATTTCCCGAACCATTTTTTAAATTATTTTTTCACCACTAAAACGCATGAGACTTGTAGTTTTCAAAAATGTTTTCATTTTTGATAGGACGCTGAAAAAAGAAGTTTAATCGCCGGCAAACGAAAACCCACGATTTCTCGTAAATCCCGGACTCGGCCCGTATAGTCAAAAGTATACAAAGAAGTACCCAGGGAGTAAACTCATTTCCCGAACGATTTTTTAAATTATTTTTTCACCACTAAAACGCATGAGACTTGTAGTTTTCAAAAATGTTTTCATTTTTGATGAGACGCTGAATAAATGAAGTTTAATCGCCGGCAAACGAAAACCCGCCATTTCCCGTAAACCCCAGACTCGGCCCGTATAGTCAAAAGTATACAAAGAAAGTACCCAGGAAGTAAACTCATTTCCCGAACGATTTTTTATATTATTTTTTCACCACTAAAACGCATGAGACTTGTAGTTTTCAAAAATGTTTTCATTTTTGATAGGACGCTGAATAAAAGAAGTTTAATCGCCGGCAAACGAAAACCCGCGATTTCCCGTAAATCCCGGACTCGGCCCGTATAGTCAAAAGTATACAAAGAAAGTACCCAGGGAGGAAACTCATTTCCCGAACGATTTTTTAAATTATTTTTTCACCACTAAAACGCATGAGACTTGTAGTTTTCAAAAATGTTTTCATTTTTGATGAGACGCTGAATAAATGAAGTTTAATCGCCGGAAAACGAAAACCCGCCATTTCCCGTAAACCCCAGACTCGGCCCGTATAGTCAAAAGTATACAAAGAAAGTACCCAGGAAGTAAACTCATTTCCCGAACGATTTTTTATATTATTTTTTCACCACTAAAACGCATGAGACTTGTAGTTTTCAAAAATGATTTCATTTTTGATAGGACGCTGAATGAAAGAGGTTTAATCGCCGGCAAACGGAAACCCGCGATTTCCTGTAAATCCCGGGCTTGGCCCGTATAGCCGAATGTATACAAAGAAAGTACCCTGAGAGTAAAGTCATTTCCAGAAGGATTTTTTAAATTATCTTTTCAACACTAAAACGCATGAGACTTGTAGTTTTCAAAAATGTTTTCATTTTTGATGAGACGCTGAATAAAAGAAGTTTAATCGCCGGCAAACGAAAACCTGCGATTTCCCGTAAATCCCGGACTCGGCCCATATAGTCAAAAGTATACAAAGAAAGTACCCAGGGAGTAAACTCATTTCCCGAACGATTTTTTAAATTATTTTTTCACCACTAAAACGCCTGAGACTTGTAGTTTTCAAAAATGTTTTCATTTTTGATGAGACGCTGAATAAAAGAAGGTTAATCGCCGGCAAACGAAAACCCGCGACTTCCCGTAAATCCCGGATTCGGCCCGTATAGTCAAAAGTATACAAAGAAAGTACCCAGGGAGTAAACTCATTTCCCGAACAATTTTTTAAATTATTTTTTCACCACTAAAACGCATGAGACTTGTAGTTTTCAAAAATGTTTTCATTTTTGATAGGACGCTGAATAAAAGAAGTTTAATCGCCGGCAAACGAAAACCCGCGATTTCCCGTAAATCCCGGACTCGGCCCGTATAGTCAAAAGTATACAAAGAAAGTACCCAGGGAGGAAACTCATTTCCCGAACGATTTTTTAAATTATTTTTTCACCACTAAAACGCATGAGACTTGTAGTTTTCAAAAATGTTTTCATTTTTGATGAGACGCTGAATAAATGAAGTTTAATCGCCGGCAAACGAAAACCCGCCATTTCCCGTAAACCCCAGACTCGGCCCGTATAGTCAAAAGTATACAAAGAAAGTACCCAGGAAGTAAACTCATTTCCCGAACGATTTTTTATATTATTTTTTCACCACTAAAACGCATGAGACTTGTAGTTTTCAAAAATGTTTTCATTTTTGATAGGACGCTGAATAAAAGAAGTTTAATCGCCGGGAAACGAAAACCCGCGATTTCCCGTAAATCCCGGACTCGGCCCGTATAGTCAAAAGTATACAAAGAAAGTACCAAGGGAGGAAACTCATTTCCCGAACGATTTTTTAAATTATTTTTTCACCACTAAAACGCATGAGACTTGTAGTTTTCAAAAATGTTTTCATTTTTCATGAGACGCTCAATGAAAGAGGTTTCATCGCCGGCAAACGAAAACCCGCGATTTCCCGTAAATCCCGGGTTTGGCCCGTATAGTCGAATGTATACAAAGAAAGTACCCTGTGAGTAAACTCATTTCCAGAACGATTTTTTAAATTATTTTTTCACCACTAAAACGCATCAGACTTGTAGTTTTCAAAAATGTTTTCATTTTTGATGAGACGCTGAATAAAAGAAGTTTAATCGCCGGCAAACGAAAACCCGCGATTTCCCGTAAATCCCGGGCTTGGCCCGTATAGTCAAAAGTATACAAAGAAAGTACCCAGGGATTAAACTGATTTCCCGAACGATTTTTCAAATTATTTTTGCACCACTAGAACGAATGAGACTTGTAGTTTTCAAAAATGTTTTCATTTTTAATGAGACGCTTAATGAAAGAGGTTTAATCGCCGGCAAACGGAAACCCGCGATTTCCCGTAAATCCCGGGCTTGGCCCGTATAGCCAAATGTATACAAAGAAAGTACCCTGTGAGTAAACTCATTTCCAAAACGATATTTTAAATTATCTTTTCACCACTAAAACGCATGAGACTTGTAGTTTTCAAAAATGTTTTCATTTTTGATGAGACGCTGAATAAAAGAAGTTTAATCGCCGGCAAACGAAAACCCGCGACTTCCCGTAAATCCCGGATTCGGCCCGTATAGTCAAAAGTATACAAAGAAAGTACCCAGGGAGTAAACTCATTTCCCGAACCATTTTTTAAATTATTTTTTCACCACTAAAACGCATGAGACTTGTAGTTTTCAAAAATGTTTTCATTTTTGATAGGACGCTGAAAAAAGAAGTTTAATCGCCGGCAAACGAAAACCCACGATTTCTCGTAAATCCCGGACTCGGCCCGTATAGTCAAAAGTATACAAAGAAAGTACCCAGGGAGTAAACTCATTTCCCGAACGATTTTTTAAATTATTTTTCACCACTAAAACGCATGAGACTTGTAGTTTTCAAAAATGTTTTCATTTTTGATGAGACGCTGAATAAATGAAGTTTAATCGCCGGCAAACGAAAACCCGCCATTTCCCGTAAACCCCAGACTCGGCCCGTATAGTCAAAAGTATACAAAGAAAGTACCCAGGAAGTAAACTCATTTCCCGAACGATTTTTTATATTATTTTTTCACCACTAAAACGCATGAGACTTGTAGTTTTCAAAAATGTTTTCATTTTTGATAGGACGCTGAATAAAAGAAGTTTAATCGCCGGCAAACGAAAACCCGCGATTTCCCGTAAATCCCGGACTCGGCCCGTATAGTCAAAAGTATACAAAGAAAGTACCCAGGGAGGAAACTCATTTCCCGAACGATTTTTTAAATTATTTTTTCACCACTAAAACGCATGAGACTTGTAGTTTTCAAAAATGTTTTCATTTTTGATGAGACGCTGAATAAATGAAGTTTAATCGCCGGCAAACGAAAACCCGCCATTTCCCGTAAACCCCAGACTCGGCCCGTATAGTCAAAAGTATACAAAGAAAGTACCCAGGAAGTAAACTCATTTCCCGAACGATTTTTTATATTATTTTTTCACCACTAAAACGCCTGAGACTTGTAGTTTTCAAAAATGATTTCATTTTTGATAGGACGCTGAATAAAAGAAGTTTAATCGCCGGCAAACGAAAACCCGCGATTTCCCGTAAATCCCGGACTCGGCCCGTATAGTCAAAAGTATACAAAGAAAGTACCCAGGGAGGAAACTCATTTCCCGAACGATTTTTTAAATTATTTTTTCACCACTAAAACGCCTGACACTTGTAGTTTTCAAAAATGTTTTCATTTTTGATGAGACGCTGAATAAAAGAAGTTTAATCGCCGGCAAACGAAAACCCGCGACTTCCCGTAAATCCCGGATTCGGCCCGTATAGTCAAAAGTATACAAAGAAAGTACCCAGGGAGTAAACTCATTTCCCGAACAATTTTTTAAATTAATTTTTCACCACTAAAACGCATGAGACTTGTAGTTTTCAAAAATGTTTTCATTTTTGATAGGACGCTGAATAAAAGAAGTTTAATCGCCGGCAAACGAAAACCCACGATTTCTCGTAAATCCCGGACTCGGCCCGTATAGTCAAAAGTATACAAAGAAAGTACCCAGGGAGTAAACTCATTTCCCGAACGATTTTTTAAATTATTTTTTCACCACTAAAACGCATGAGACTTGTAGTTTTCAAAAATGTTTTCATTTTTGATGAGACGCTCAATGAAAGAGGTTTAATCGCCGGCAAACGAAAACCCGCGATTTCCCGTAAATCCCGGGCTTGGCCCGTTTAGTTGAATGTATATAAAGAAAGTACCCAGGGAGTAAACTCATTTCCAGAACGATTTTTTAAATTATTTTTTCACCACTAAAACGCCTGAGACTTGTAGTTTTCAAAAATGTTTTCATTTTTGATGAGACGCTGAATAAAAGAAGTTTAATCGCCGGCAAACGAAAACCCGCGATTTCCCGTAAATCCCGGACTCGGCCCGTATAGTCAAAAGTATACAAAGAAAGTACCCAGGAAGTAAACTCATTTCCCGAACGATTTTTTATATTATTTTTTCACCACTAAAACGCATGAGACTTGTAGTTTTCAAAAATGTTTTCATTTTTGATAGGACGCTGAATAAAAGAAGTTTAATCGCCGGCAAACGAAAACCCGCGATTTCCCGTAAATCCCGGACTCGGCCCGTATAGTCAAAAGTATACAAAGAAAGTACCCAGGGAGGAAACTCATTTCCCGAACGATTTTTTAAATTATTTTTTCACCACTAAAACGCCTGAGACTTGTAGTTTTCAAAAATGTTTTCATTTTTGATGAGACGCTGAATAAAAGAAGTTTAATCGCCGGCAAACGAAAACCCGCGACTTCCCGTAAATCCCGGATTCGGCCCGTATAGTCAAAAGTATACAAAGAAAGTACCCAGGGAGTAAACTCATTTCCCGAACAATTTTTTAAATTAATTTTTCACCACTAAAACGCATGAGACTTGTAGTTTTCAAAAATGTTTTCATTTTTGATAGGACGCTGAATAAAAGAAGTTTAATCGCCGGCAAACGAAAACCCACGATTTCTCGTAAATCCCGGACTCGGCCCGTATAGTCAAAAGTATACAAAGAAAGTACCCAGGGAGTAAACTCATTTCCCGAACGATTTTTTAAATTATTTTTTCACCACTAAAACGCATGAGACTTGTAGTTTTCAAAAATGTTTTCATTTTTGATGAGACGCTCAATGAAAGAGGTTTAATCGCCGGCAAACGAAAACCCGCGATTTCCCGTAAATCCCGGGCTTGGCCCGTTTAGTTGAATGTATATAAAGAAAGTACCCAGGGAGTAAACTCATTTCCAGAACGATTTTTTAAATTATTTTTTCACCACTAAAACGCCTGAGACTTGTAGTTTTCAAAAATGTTTTCATTTTTGATGAGACGCTGAATAAAAGAAGTTTAATCGCCGGCAAACGAAAACCTGCGATTTCCCGTAAATCCCGGACTCGGCCCATATAGTCAAAAGTATACAAAGAAAGTACCCAGGGAGTAAACTCATTTCCCGAACGATTTTTTAAATTATTCTTTCACCATTAAAACGCATGAGACTTGTAGTTTTTAAAAATGTTTTCATTTTTGATGAGACGCTGAATAAAAGAAGTTTAATCGCCGGCAAACGAAAACCTGCGATTTCCCGTAAATCGCGGACTCAGCCCGTATAGTCAAAAGTATAGAAAGAAAGTACCCAGGGAGTAAACTGATTTCCCAAACGATTTTTTAAATTATTATTTCACCACTAAAGCCCATGAGACTTGTAGATTTTAAAAATTTTTTCCTTTTTGATGAGACGCTGAATAAAAGAGGTTTAATCGCCGGCAAACGAAAACCCGCGACTTCCCGTAAATCCCGGATTCGGCCCGTATAGTCAAAAGCATACAAAGAAAGTACCCAGGGAGTAAACTCGTTTTCCGAAAGATTTTTTAAATTATTTTTCCACCACTAAAACGCATGAGATTTGTAGTTTTCAGAAATGTTTTCATTTTTGATGAGACGCTTAATGAAAGTGGTTTAATCGCCGGCAAACGAAAACCCGTGATTTTCCGTAAATCCCGGGCTTGGCCCGTATAGTCGAATGTATACAAAGAAAGTACCCTGTGAGTAAACTCATTTCCAAAACGATTTTTTAAATTATCTTTTCACCACTAAAACGCATGAGACTTGTAGTTTTCAAAAATGTTTTCATTTTTGATGAGACGATGAATAAAAGAAGTTTAATCGCCGGCAAACGAAAACCCGCGACTTCCCGTAAGTCCCGGATTCGGCCCGTATAGTCAAAAGTATACAAAGAAAGTACCCAGGGAGTAAACTCATTTCCCGAAGAATTTTTTAAATTATTTTTTCACCACTAAAACGCATGAGACTTGTAGTTTTCAAAAATGTTTTCATTTTTGATAGGACGCTGAATAAGAGAAGTTTAATCGCCGGCAAACGAAAACCCACAATTTCTCGTAAATCCCGGACTCGGCCCGTATAGTCAAAAGTATACAAAGAAAGTACCCAGGGAGTAAACTCATTTCCCGAACGATTTTTTAAATTATTTTTTCACCACTAAAACGCATGAGACTTGTAGTTTTCAAAAATGTTTTCATTTTTGATGAGACGCTCAATGAAAGAGGTTTAATCGCCGGCAAACGAAAACCCGCGACTTCCCGTAAATCCCGGATTCGGCCCGTATAGTCAAAAGCATACAAAGAAAGTACCCAGGGAGTAAACTCGTTTTCCGAAAGATTTTTTAAATTATTTTTCCACCACTAAAACGCATGAGATTTGTAGTTTTCAGAAATGTTTTCATTTTTGATGAGACGCTTAATGAAAGTGGTTTAATCGCCGGCAAACGAAAACCCGTGATTTTCCGTAAATCCCGGGCTTGGCCCGTATAGTCGAATGTATACAAAGAAAGTACCCTGTGAGTAAACTCATTTCCAAAACGATTTTTTAAATTATCTTTTCACCACTAAAACGCATGAGACTTGTAGTTTTCAAAAATGTTTTCATTTTTGATGAGACGATGAATAAAAGAAGTTTAATAGCCGGCAAACGAAAACCCGCGACTTCCCGTAAATCCCGGGCTTGGCCCGTTTAGTTGAATGTATATAAAGAAAGTACCCAGGGAGTAAACTCATTTCCAGAACGATTTTTTAAATTATTTTTTCACCACTAAAACGCATGAGACTTGTAGTTTTCAAAAATGTTTTCATTTTTGATAGGACGCTGAATAAAAGAAGTTTAATCGCCGGCAAACGAAAACCCACGATTTCTCGTAAATCCCGGACTCGGCCCGTATAGTCAAAAGTATACAAAGAAAGTACCCAGGGAGTAAACTCATTTCCCGAACGATTTTTTAAATTATTTTTTCACCACTAAAACGCATGAGACTTGTAGTTTTCAAAAATGTTTTCATTTTTGATGAGACGCTCAATGAAAGAGGTTTAATCGCCGGCAAACGAAAACCCGCGATTTCCCGTAAATCCCGGGCTTGGCCCGTATAGTCGAATGTATACAAAGAAAGTACCCTGTGAGTTAAGCCATTTCCAGAACGATTTTTTAAATTATTTTTTCACCACTAAAACGCATAAGACTTGTAGTTTTCAAAAATATTTTCATTTTTGATGAGACGCTGAATAAAAGAAGTTTAATCGCCGGCAAACGAAAACCTGCGATTTCCCGTAAATCCCGGACTCGGCCCATATAGTCAAAAGTATACAAAGAAAGTACCCAGGGAGTAAACTCATTTCCCGAACGATTTTTTAAATTATTCTTTCACCATTAAAACGCATGAGACTTGTAGTTTTTAAAAATGTTTTCATTTTTGATGAGATGCTGAATAAAAGAAGTTTAATCGCCGGCAAACGAAAACCTGCGATTTCCCGTAAATCCCGGACTCAGCCCGTATAGTCAAAAGTATACAAAGAAAGTACCCAGGGGGTAAACTGATTTCCCAAACGATTTTTTAAATTATTATTTCACCACTAAAGCCCATGAGACTTGTAGATTTTAAAAATGTTTTCCTTTTTGATGAGACGCTGAATAAAAGAGGTTTAATCGCCGGCAAACGAAAACCCGCGACTTCCCGTAAATCCCGGATTCGGCCCGTATAGTCAAAAGCATACAAAGAAAGTACCCAGGGAGTAAACTCGTTTTCCGAAAGATTTTTTAAATTATTTTTCCACCACTAAAACGCACGAGGTTTGTAGTTTTCAGAAATGTTTTCATTTTTGATGAGACGCTTAATGAAAGTGGTTTAATCGCCGGCAAACGAAAACCCGTGATTTTCCGCAAATCCCGGGCTTGGCCCGTATAGTCGAATGTATACAAAGAAAGTACCCTGTGAGTAAACTCATTTCCAAAACGATTTTTTAAATTATCTTTTCACCACTAAAACGCATGAGACTTGTAGTTTTCAAAAATGTTTTCATTTTTGATGAGACGATGAATAAAAGAAGTTTAATCGCCGGCAAACGAAAACCCGCGACTTCCCGTAAGTCCCGGATTCGGCCCGTATAGTCAAAAGTATACAAAGAAAGTACCCAGGGAGTAAACTCATTTCCCGAAGAATTTTTTAAATTATTTTTTCACCACTAAAACGCATGAGACTTGTAGTTTTCAAAAATGTTTTCATTTTTGATAGGACGCTGAATAAAAGAAGTTTAATCGCCGGCAAACGAAAACCCACGATTTCTCGTAAATCCCGGACTCGGCCCGTATAGTCGAATGTATACAAAGAAAGTACCCTGTGAGTAAACTCATTTCCAAAACGATTTTTTAAATTATCTTTTCACCACTAAAACGCATGAGACTTGTAGTTTTCAAAAATGTTTTCATTTTTGATGAGACGATGAATAAAAGAAGTTTAATCGCCGGCAAACGAAAACCCGCGACTTCCCGTAAGTCCCGGATTCGGCCCGTATAGTCAAAAGTATACAAAGAAAGTACCCAGGGAGTAAACTCATTTCCCGAAGAATTTTTTAAATTATTTTTTCACCACTAAAACGCATGAGACTTGTAGTTTTCAAAAATGTTTTCATTTTTGATAGGACGCTGAATAAAAGAAGTTTAATCGCCGGCAAACGAAAACCCACAATTTCTCGTAAATCCCGGACTCGGCCCGTATAGTCAAAAGTATACAAAGAAAGTACCCAGGGAGTAAACTCATTTCCCGAACGATTTTTTAAATTATTTTTTCACCACTAAAACGCATGAGACTTGTAGTTTTCAAAAATGTTTTCATTTTTGATGAGACGCTCAATGAAAGAGGTTTAATCGCCGGCAAACGAAAACCCGCGACTTCCCGTAAATCCCGGATTCGGCCCGTATAGTCAAAAGCATACAAAGAAAGTACCCAGGGAGTAAACTCGTTTTCCGAAAGATTTTTTAAATTATTTTTCCACCACTAAAACGCATGAGATTTGTAGTTTTCAGAAATGTTTTCATTTTTGATGAGACGCTTAATGAAAGTGGTTTAATCGCCGGCAAACGAAAACCCGTGATTTTCCGTAAATCCCGGGCTTAGCCCGTATAGTCGAATGTATACAAAGAAAGTACCCTGTGAGTAGACTCATTTCCAAAACGATTTTTTAAATTATCTTTTCACCACTAAAACGCATGAGACTTGTAGTTTTCAAAAATGTTTTCATTTTTGATGAGACGATGAATAAAAGAAGTTTAATCGCCGGCAAACGAAAACCCGCGACTTCCCGTAAGTCCCGGATTCGGCCCGTATAGTCAAAAGTATACAAAGAAAGTACCCAGGGAGTAAACTCATTTCCCGAACAATTTCTTAAATTAATTTTTCACCACTAAAACGCATGAGACTTGTAGTTTTCAAAAATGTTTTCATTTTTGATAGGACGCTGAATAAAAGAAGTTTAATCGCCGGCAAACGAAAACCCACGATTTCTCGTAAATCCCGGACTCGGCCCGTATAGTCAAAAGTATACAAAGAAAGTACCCAGGGAGTAAACTCATTTCCCGAACGATTTTTTAAATTATTTTTTCACCACTAAAACGCATGAGACTTGTAGTTTTCAAAAATGTTTTCATTTTTGATGAGACGCTCAATGAAAGAGGTTTAATCGCCGGCAAACGAAAACCGGCGATTTCCCGTAAATCCCGGGCTTGGCCCGTTTAGTTGAATGTATATAAAGAAAGTACCCAGGGAGTAAACTCATTTCCAGAACGATTTTTTAAATTATTTTTTCACCACTAAAACGCATAAGACTTGTAGTTTTCAAAAATATTTTCATTTTTGATGAGACGCTGAATAAAAGAAGTTTAATCGCCGGCAAACGAAAACCCGCGATTTCCCGTAAATCCCGGGCTTGGCCCGTATAGTCGAATGTATACAAAGAAAGTACCCTGTGAGTTAAGCCATTTCCAGAACGATTTTTTAAATTATTTTTTCACCACTAAAACGCATAAGACTTGTAGTTTTCAAAAATATTTTCATTTTTGATGAGACGCTGAATAAAAGAAGTTTAATCGCCGGCAAACGAAAACCTGCGATTTCCCGTAAATCCCGGATTCGGCCCATATAGTCAAAAGTATACAAAGAAAGTACCCAGGGAGTAAACTCATTTCCCGAACGATTTTTTAAATTATTCTTTCACCATTAAAACGCATGAGACTTGTAGTTTTTAAAAATGTTTTCATTTTTAATGAGACGCTGAATAAAAGAAGTTTAATCGCCGGCAAACGAAAACCTGCGATTTCCCGTAAATCCCGGACTCAGCCCGTATAGTCAAAAGTATACAAAGAAAGTACCCAGGGAGTAAACTGATTTCCCAAACGATTTTTTAAATTATTATTTCACCACTAAAGCCCATGAGACTTGTAGATTTTAAAAATGTTTTCCTTTTTGATGAGACGCTGAATAAAAGAGGTTTAATCGCCGGCAAACGAAAACCCGCGACTTCCCGTAAGTCCCGGATTCGGCCCGTATAGTCAAAAGTATACAAAGAAAGTACCCAGGGAGTAAACTCATTTCCCGAAGAATTTTTTAAATTATTTTTTCACCACTAAAACGCATGAGACTTGTAGTTTTCAAAAATGTTTTCATTTTTGATAGGACGCTGAATAAAAGAAGTTTAATCGCCGGCAAACGAAAACCCACGATTTCTCGTAAATCCCGGACTCGGCCCGTATAGTCGAATGTATACAAAGAAAGTACCCTGTGAGTTAAGTCATTTCCAGAACGATTTTTTAAATTATTTTTTCACCACTAAAACGCATAAGACTTGTAGTTTTCAAAAATATTTTCATTTTTGATGAGACGCTGAATAAAAGAAGTTTAATCGCCGGCAAACGAAAACCTGCGATTTCCCGTAAATCCCGGACTCAGCCCATATAGTCAAAAGTATACAAAGAAAGTACCCAGGGAGTAAACTCATTTCCCGAACGATTTTTTAAATTATTCTTTCACCATTAAAACGCATGAGACTTGTAGTTTTTAAAAATGTTTTCATTTTTGATGAGACGCTGAATAAAAGAAGTTTAATCGCCGGCAAACGAAAACCTGCGATTTCCCGTAAATCCCTGACTCAGCCCGTATAGTCGAATGTATACAAAGAAAGTACCCAGGGAGTAAACTGATTTCCCAAACGATTTTTTAAATTATTATTTCACCACTAAAGCCCATGAGACTTGTAGATTTTAAAAATGTTTTCCTTTTTGATGAGACGCTGAATAAAAGAAGTTTAATCGCCGGCAAACGAAAACCCACGATTTCTCGTAAATCCCGGATTCTGGCCCGTATAGTCAAAAGCATACAAAGAAAGTACCCAGGGAGTAAACTCGTTTTCCGAAAGATTTTTTAAATTATTTTTCCACCACTAAAACGCATGAGACTTGTAGTTTTCAAAAATGTTTTCATTTTTGATGAGACGCTCAATGAAAGAGGTTTAATCGCCGGCAAACGAAAACCCGCGACTTCCCGTAAATCCCGGATTCGGCCCGTATAGTCAAAAGTATTCAAAGAAAGTACCCAGGGAGTAAACTCGTTTTCCGAAAGATTTTTTAAATTATTTTTCCACCACTAAAACGCATGAGATTTGTAGTTTTCAGAAATGTTTTCATTTTTGATGAGACGCTTAATGAAAGTGGTTTAATCGCCGGCAAACGAAAACCCGTGATTTTCCGTAAATCCCGGGCTTGGCCCGTATAGTCGAATGTATACAAAGAAAGTACCCTGTGAGTAAACTCATTTCCAAAACGATTTTTTAAATTATCTTTTCACCACTAAAACGCATGAGACTTGTAGTTTTCAAAAATGTTTTCATTTTTGATGAGACGATGAATAAAAGAAGTTTAATCGCCGGCAAACGAAAACCTGCGACTTCCCGTAAGTCCCGGATTCGGCCCGTATAGTCAAAAGTATACAAAGAAAGTACCCAGGGAGTAAACTCATTTCCCGAAGAATTTTTTAAATTATTTTTTCACCACTAAAACGCATGAGACTTGTAGTTTTCAAAAATGTTTTCATTTTTGATAGGACGCTGAATAAAAGAAGTTTAATCGCCGGCAAACGAAAACCCACGATTTCTCGTAAATCCCGGACTCGGCCCGTATAGTCAAAAGTATACAAAGAAAGTACCCAGGGAGTAAACTCATTTCCCGAACGATTTTTTAAATTATTTTTTCACCACTAAAACGCATGAGACTTGTAGTTTTCAAAAATGTTTTCATTTTTGATGAGACGCTCAATGAAAGAGGTTTAATCGCCGGCAAAAGAAAACCCGCGATTTCCCGTAAATCCCGGGCTTGGCCCGTTTAGTTGAATGTATATAAAGAAAGTACCCAGGGAGTAAACTCATTTCCAGAACGATTTTTTAAATTATTTTTTCACCACTAAATCGCATAAGACTTGTAGTTTTCAAAAATATTTTCATTTTTGATGAGACGCTGAATAAAAGAAGTTTAATCGCCGGCAAACGAAAACCCGCGATTTCCCGTAAATCCCGGGCTTGGCCCGTATAGTCGAATGTATACAAAGAAAGTACCCTGTGAGTTAAGTCATTTCCAGAACGATTTTTTAAATTATTTTTTCACCACTAAAACGCATGAGACTTGTAGTTTTCAAAAATGTTTTCATTTTTGATGAGACGCTGAATAAAAGAAGTTTAATCGCCGGCAAACGAAAACCTGCGATTTCCCGTAAATCCCGGACTCGGCCCATATAGTCAAAAGTATACAAAGAAAGTACCCAGGGAGTAAACTCATTTCCCGAACGATTTTTTAAATTATTTTTTCACCATTAAAACGCATGAGACTTGTAGTTTTTAAAAGTGTTTTCATTTTTGATGAGACGCTGAATAAAAGAAGTTTAATCGCCGGCAAACGAAAACCTGCGATTTACCGTAAATCCCGGACTCAGCCCGTATAGTCGAATGTATACAAAGAAAGTACCCTGTGAGTAAACTCATTTCCAAAACGATTTTTTAAATTATCTTTTCACCACTAAAACGCATGAGACTTGTAGTTTTCAAAAATGTTTTCATTTTTGATGAGACGCTGAATAAAAGAAGTTTAATCACCGGCAAACGAAAACCCGCGACTTCCCGTAAATCCCAAACTCGGCCCGTATAGTCAAAAGTATACAAAGAAAGAACCCAGGGAGTAAACTCATTTCCCGAACGATTTTTTAAATTATTTTTCCACCACTAAAACGCATGAGACATGTAGTTTTCCGAAATGTTTTCATTTTTGATGAGACGCTTAATGAAAGAGGTTTAATCGGCGGCAAACGAAAACCCGCGATTTCCCGGAAATCCCGGGCTTGGCCGTATAGTCAAAAGTATACAAAGAAAGAACCCAGGGAGTAAACTCATTTCCCGAACGATTTTTTAAATTATTTTTCCACCACTAAAACGCATGAGACATGTAGTTTTCCGAAATGTTTTCATTTTTGATGAGACGCTTAATGAAAGTGGTTTAATCGCCGGCAAACGAAAACCCGTGATTTCCCGTAAATCCCGGGCTAGGCCCGTATAGTCGAATGTATACAAAGAAATTACCCTGTGAGTAAACTCATTTCCAAAACGATTCTTTAAATTGTCTTTTCACCACAAAAACGCATGAGACTTGTAGTTTTCAAAAATGTTTTCATTTTTGATGAGACGCTGAATAAAAGAAGTTTAATCGCCGGCAAACGAAAACCCGCGATTTCCCGTAAATCCCGGACTCGGCCCGTATAGTCAAAAGTATACAAAGAAAGTACCCAGGAAGTAAACTCATTTCCCGAACGATTTTTTATATTATTTTTTCACCACTAAAACGCATGAGACTTGTAGTTTTCAAAAATGTTTTCATTTTTGATAGGACGCTGAATAAAAGAAGTTTAATCGCCGGCAAACGAAAAACCGCGATTTCCCGTAAATCCCAGACTCGGCCCGTATAGTCAAAAGTATACAAAGAAAGTACCCAGGGAGGAAACTCATTTCCCGAACGATTTTTTAAATTATTTTTTCACCACTAAAACGCCTGAGACTTGTAGTTTTCAAAAATGTTTTCATTTTTGATGAGACGCTGAATAAAAGAAGTTTAATCGCCGGCAAACGAAAACCCGCGACTTCCCGTAAATCCCGGATTCGGCCCGTATAGTCAAAAGTATACAAAGAAAGTACCCAGGGAGTAAACTCATTTCCCGAACAATTTTTTAAATCAATTTTTCACCACTAAAACGCATGAGACTTGTAGTTTTCAAAAATGTTTTCATTTTTGATAGGACGCTGAATAAAAGAAGTTTAATCGCCGGCAAACGAAAACCTGCGATTTCCCGTAAATCCCGGACTCGGCCCATATAGTCAAAAGTATACAAAGAAAGTACCCAGGGAGTAAACTCATTTCCCGAACGATTTTTTAAATTATTTTTTCACCATTAAAACGCATGAGACTTGTAGTTTTTAAAAGTGTTTTCATTTTTGATGAGACGCTGAATAAAAGAAGTTTAATCGCCGGCAAACGAAAACCTGCGATTTACCGTAAATCCCGGACTCAGCCCGTATAGTCGAATGTATACAAAGAAAGTACCCTGTGAGTAAACTCATTTCCAAAACGATTTTTTAAATTATCTTTTCACCACTAAAACGCATGAGACTTGTAGTTTTCAAAAATGTTTTCATTTTTGATGAGACGCTGAATAAAAGAAGTTTAATCACCGGCAAACGAAAACCCGCGACTTCCCGTAAATCCCGGACTCGGCCCGTATAGTCAAAAGTATACAAAGAAAGAACCCAGGGAGTAAACTCATTTCCCGAACGATTTTTTAAATTATTTTTCCACCACTAAAACGCATGAGACATGTAGTTTTCCGAAATGTTTTCATTTTTGATGAGACGCTTAATGAAAGAGGTTTAATCGGCGGCAAACGAAAACCCGCGATTTCCCGGAAATCCTGGGCTTGGCCGTATAGTCAAAAGTATACAAAGAAAGAACCCAGGGAGTAAACTCATTTCCCGAACGATTTTTTAAATTATTTTTCCACCACTAAAACGCATGAGACATGTAGTTTTCCGAAATGTTTTCATTTTTGATGAGACGCTTAATGAAAGTGGTTTAATCGCCGGCAAACGAAAACCCGTGATTTCCCGTAAATCCCGGGCTAGGCCCGTATAGTCGAATGTATACAAAGAAATTACCCTGTGAGTAAACTCATTTCCAAAACGATTCTTTAAATTGTCTTTTCACCACAAAAACGCATGAGACTTGTAGTTTTCAAAAATGTTTTCATTTTTGATGAGACGCTGAATAAAAGAAGTTTAATCGCCGGCAAACGAAAACCCGCGATTTCCCGTAAATCCCGGACTCGGCCCGTATAGTCAAAAGTATACAAAGAAAGTACCCAGGGAGTAAACTCATTTCCCGAACGATTTTTTAAATTATTTTTTCACCACTAAAACGCATGAGACTTGTAGTTTTCAAAAATGTTTTCATTTTTGATGAGACGCTCAATGAAAGAAGTTTAATCGCCGGCAAACGAAAAACCGCGATTTCCCGTAAATCCCAGACTCGGCCCGTATAGTCAAAAGTATACAAAGAAAGTACCCAGGGAGGAAACTCATTTCCCGAACGATTTTTTAAATTATTTTTTCACCACTAAAACGCCTGAGACTTGTAGTTTTCAAAAATGTTTTCATTTTTGATGAGACGCTGAATAAAAGAAGTTTAATCGCCGGCAAACGAAAACCCGCGACTTCCCGTAAATCCCGGATTCGGCCCGTATAGTCAAAAGTATACAAAGAAAGTACCCAGGGAGTAAACTCATTTCCAGAACAATTTTTTAAATTAATTTTTCACCACTAAAACGCATGAGACTTGTAGTTTTCAAAAATGTTTTCATTTTTGATAGGACGCTGAATAAAAGAAGTTTAATCGCCGGCAAACGAAAACCCACGATTTCTCGTAAATCCCGGACTCGGCCCGTATAGTCAAAAGTATACAAAGAAAGTACCCAGGGAGTAAACTCATTTGCCGAACGATTTTTTAAATTATTTTTTCACCACTAAAACGCATGAGACTTGTAGTTTTCAAAAATGTTTTCATTTTTGATGAGACGCTCAATGAAAGAGGTTTAATCGCCGGCAAACGAAAACCCGCGATTTCCCGTAAATCCCGGGCTTGGCCCGTTTAGTTGAATGTATATAAAGAAAGTACCCAGGGAGTAAACTCATTTCCAGAACGATTTTTTAAATTATTTTTTCACCACTAAAACGCCTGAGACTTGTAGTTTTCAAAAATGTTTTCATTTTTGATGAGACGCTGAATAAAAGAAGTTTAATCGCCGGCAAACGAAAACCTGCGATTTCCCGTAAATCCCGGACTCGGCCCATATAGTCAAAAGTATACAAAGAAAGTACCCAGGGAGTAAACTCATTTCCCGAACGATTTTTTAAATTATTTTTCCACCACTAAAACGCATGAGATTTGTAGTTTTCAGAAATGTTTTCATTTTTGATGAGACGCTTAATGAAAGTGGTTTAATCGCCGGCAAACGAAAACCCGTGATTTTCCGTAAATCCCGGGCTTGGCCCGTATAGTCGAATGTATACAAAGAAAGTACCCTGTGAGTAAACTCATTTCCAAAACGATTTTTTAAATTATCTTTTCACCACTAAAACGCATGAGACTTGTAGTTTTCAAAAATGTTTTCATTTTTGATGAGACGATGAATAAAAGAAGTTTAATCGCCGGCAAACGAAAACCCGCGACTTCCCGTAAGTCCCGGATTCGGCCCGTATAGTCAAAAGTATACAAAGAAAGTACCCAGGGAGTAAACTCATTTCCCGAAGAATTTTTTAAATTATTTTTTCACCACTAAAACGCATGAGACTTGTAGTTTTCAAAAATGTTTTCATTTTTGATAGGACGCTGAATAAAAGAAGTTTAATCGCCGGCAAACGAAAACCCACAATTTCTCGTAAATCCCGGACTCGGCCCGTATAGTCAAAAGTATACAAAGAAAGTACCAAGGGAGTAAACTCATTTCCCGAACGATTTTTTAAATTATTTTTTCACCACTAAAACGCATGAGACTTGTAGTTTTCAAAAATGTTTTCATTTTTGATGAGACGCTCAATGAAAGAGGTTTAATCGCCGGCAAACGAAAACCCGCGACTTCCCGTAAATCCCGGATTCGGCCCGTATAGTCAAAAGCATACAAAGAAAGTACCCAGGGAGTAAACTCGTTTTCCGAAAGATTTTTTAAATTATTTTTCCACCACTAAAACGCATGAGATTTGTAGTTTTCAGAAATGTTTTCATTTTTGATGAGACGCTTAATGAAAGTGGTTTAATCGCCGGCAAACGAAAACCCGTAATTTTCCGTAAATCCCGGGCTTGGCCCGTATAGTCGAATGTATACAAAGAAAGTACCCTGTGAGTAAACTCATTTCCAAAACGATTTTTTAAATTATCTTTTCACCACTAAAACGCATGAGACTTGTAGTTTTCAAAAATGTTTTCATTTTTGATGAGACGATGAATAAAAGAAGTTTAATCGCCGGCAAACGAAAACCCGCGACTTCCCGTAAGTCCCGGATTCGGCCCGTATAGTCAAAAGTATACAAAGAAAGTACCCAGGGAGTAAACTCATTTCCCGAAGAATTTTTTAAATTATTTTTTCACCACTAAAACGCATGAGACTTGTAGTTTTCAAAAATGTTTTCATTTTTGATAGGACGCTGAATAAAAGAAGTTTAATCGCCGGCAAACGAAAACCCACAATTTCTCGTAAATCCCGGACTCGGCCCGTATAGTCAAAAGCATACAAAGAAAGTACCCAGGGAGTAAACTCGTTTTCCGAAAGATTTTTTAAATTATTTTTCCACCACTAAAACGCATGAGATTTGTAGTTTTCAGAAATGTTTTCATTTTTGATGAGACGCTTAATGAAAGTGGTTTAATCGCCGGCAAACGAAAACCCGTGATTTTCCGTAAATCCCGGGCTTGGCCCGTATAGTCGAATGTATACAAAGAAAGTACCCTGTGAGTAAACTCATTTCCAAAACGATTTTTTAAATTATCTTTTCACCACTAAAACGCATGAGACTTGTAGTTTTCAAAAATGTTTTCATTTTTGATGAGACGATGAATAAAAGAAGTTTAATAGCCGGCAAACGAAAACCCGCGACTTCCCGTAAGTCCCGGATTCGGCCCGTATAGTCAAAAGTATACAAAGAAAGTACCCAGGGAGTAAACTCATTTCCCGAACAATTTTTTAAATTAATTTTTCACCACTAAAACGCATGAGACTTGTAGTTTTCAAAAATGTTTTCATTTTTGATAGGACGCTGAATAAAAGAGGTTTAATCGCCGGCAAACGAAAACCCGCGATTTCCCGTAAATCCCGGGCTTGGCCCGTATAGTCGAATGTATACAAAGAAAGTACCCTGTGAGTTAAGCCATTTCCAGAACGATTTTTTAAATTATTTTTTCACCACTAAAACGCATAAGACTTGTAGTTTTCAAAAATATTTTCATTTTTGATGAGACGCTGAATAAAAGAAGTTTAATCGCCGGCAAACGAAAACCTGCGATTTCCCGTAAATCCCGGACTCGGCCCATATAGTCAAAAGTATACAAAGAAAGTACCCAGGGAGTAAACTCATTTCCCGAACGATTTTTTAAATTATTCTTTCACCATTAAAACGCATGAGACTTGTAGTTTTTAAAAATGTTTTCATTTTTGATGAGACGCTGAATAAAAGAAGTTTAATCGCCGGCAAACGAAAACCTGCGATTTCCCGTAAATCCCGGACTCAGCCCGTATAGTCAAAAGTATACAAAGAAAGTACCCAGGGAGTAAACTGATTTCCCAAACGATTTTTTAAATTATTATTTCACCACTAAAGCCCATGAGACTTGTAGATTTTAAAAATGTTTTCCTTTTTGATGAGACGCTGAATAAAAGAGGTTTAATCGCCGGCAAACGAAAACCCGCGACTTCCCGTAAATCCCGGATTCGGCCCGTATAGTCAAAAGCATACAAAGAAAGTACCCAGGGAGTAAACTCGTTTTCCGAAAGATTTTTTAAATTATTTTTCCACCACTAAAACGCACGAGGTTTGTAGTTTTCAGAAATGTTTTCATTTTTGATGAGACGCTTAATGAAAGTGGTTTAATCGCCGGCAAACGAAAACCCGTGATTTTCCGCAAATCCCGGGCTTGGCCCGTATAGTCGAATGTATACAAAGAAAGTACCCTGTGAGTAAACTCATTTCCAAAACGATTTTTTAAATTATCTTTTCACCACTAAAACGCATGAGACTTGTAGTTTTCAAAAATGTTTTCATTTTTGATGAGACGATGAATAAAAGAAGTTTAATCGCCGGCAAACGAAAACCCGCGACTTCCCGTAAGTCCCGGATTCGGCCCGTATAGTCAAAAGTATACAAAGAAAGTACCCAGGGAGTAAACTCATTTCCCGAAGAATTTTTTAAATTATTTTTTCACCACTAAAACGCATGAGACTTGTAGTTTTCAAAAATGTTTTCATTTTTGATAGGACGCTGAATAAAAGAAGTTTAATCGCCGGCAAACGAAAACCCACGATTTCTCGTAAATCCCGGACTCGGCCCGTATAGTCGAATGTATACAAAGAAAGTACCCTGTGAGTTAAGTCATTTCCAGAACGATTTTTTAAATTATTTTTTCACCACTAAAACGCATAAGACTTGTAGTTTTCAAAAATATTTTCATTTTTGATGAGACGCTGAATAAAAGAAGTTTAATCGCCGGCAAACGAAAACCTGCGATTTCCCGTAAATCCCGGACTCGGCCCATATAGTCAAAAGTATACAAAGAAAGTACCCAGGGAGTAAACTCATTTCCCGAACGATTTTTTAAATTATTCTTTCACCATTAAAACGCATGAGACTTGTAGTTTTTAAAAATGTTTTCATTTTTGATGAGACGCTGAATAAAAGAAGTTTAATCGCCGGCAAACGAAAACCTGCGATTTCCCGTAAATCCCTGACTCAGCCCGTATAGTCGAATGTATACAAAGAAAGTACCCAGGGAGTAAACTGATTTCCCAAACGATTTTTTAAATTATTATTTCACCACTAAAGCCCATGAGACTTGTAGATTTTGAAAATGTTTTCCTTTTTGATGAGACGCTGAATAAAAGAAGTTTAATCGCCGGCAAACGAAAACTCACGATTTCTCGTAAATCCCGGATTCGGCCCGTATAGTCAAAAGCATACAAAGAAAGTACCCAGGGAGTAAACTCGTTTTCCGAAAGATTTTTTAAATTATTTTTCCACCACTAAAACGCATGAGACTTGTAGTTTTCAAAAATGTTTTCATTTTTGATGAGACGCTGAATAAAAGAGGTTTAATCGCCGGCAAACGAAAACCCGCGACTTCCCGTAAATCCCGGATTCGGCCCGTATAGTCAAAAGCATACAAAGAAAGTACCCAGGGAGTAAACTCGTTTTCCGAAAGATTTTTTAAATTATTTTTCCACCACTAAAACGCATGAGATTTGTAGTTTTCAGAAATGTTTTCATTTTTGATGAGACGCTTAATGAAAGTGGTTTAATCGCCGGCAAACGAAAACCCGTGATTTTCCGTAAATCCCGGGCTTGGCCCGTATAGTCGAATGTATACAAAGAAAGTACCCTGTGAGTAAACTCATTTCCAAAACGATTTTTTAAATTATCTTTTCACCACTAAAACGCATGAGACTTGTAGTTTTCAAAAATGTTTTCATTTTTGATGAGACGATGAATAAAAGAAGTTTAATCGCCGGCAAACGAAAACCCGCGACTTCCCGTAAGTCCCGGATTCGGCCCGTATAGTCAAAAGTATACAAAGAAAGTACCCAGGGAGTAAACTCATTTCCCGAAGAATTTTTTAAATTATTTTTTCACCACTAAAACGCATGAGACTTGTAGTTTTCAAAAATGTTTTCATTTTTGATAGGACGCTGAATAAAAGAAGTTTAATCGCCGGCAAACGAAAACCCACAATTTCTCGTAAATCCCGGACTCGGCCCGTATAGTCAAAAGTATACAAAGAAAGTACCCAGGGAGTAAACTCATTTCCCGAACGATTTTTTAAATTATTTTTTCACCACTAAAACGCATGAGACTTGTAGTTTTCAAAAATGTTTTCATTTTTGATGAGACGCTCAATGAAAGAGGTTTAATCGCCGGCAAACGAAAACCCGCGACTTCCCGTAAATCCCGGATTCGGCCCGTATAGTCAAAAGCATACAAAGAAATTACCCAGGGAGTAAACTCGTTTTCCGAAAGATTTTTTAAATTATTTTTCCACCACTAAAACGCATGAGATTTGTAGTTTTCAGAAATGTTTTCATTTTTGATGAGACGCTTAATGAAAGTGGTTTAATCGCCGGCAAACGAAAACCCGTGATTTTCCGTAAATCCCGGGCTTGGCCCGTATAGTCAAATGTATACAAAGAAAGTACCCTGTGAGTAAACTCATTTCCAAAACGATTTTTTAAATTATCTTTTCACCACTAAAACGCATGAGACTTGTAGTTTTCAAAAATGTTTTCATTTTTGATGAGACGATGAATAAAAGAAGTTTAATCGTCGGCAAACGAAAACCCGCGACTTCCCGTAAGTCCCGGATTCGGCCCGTATAGTCAAAAGTATACAAAGAAAGTACCCAGGGAGTAAACTCATTTCCCGAACAATTTTTTAAATTAATTTTTCACCACTAAAACGCATGAGACTTGTAGTTTTCAAAAATGTTTTCATTTTTGATAGGACGCTGAATAAAAGAAGTTTAATCGCCGGCAAACGAAAACCCACGATTTCTCGTAAATCCCGGACTCGGCCCGTATAGTCAAAAGTATACAAAGAAAGTACCCAGGGAGTAAACTCATTTCCCGAACGATTTTTTAAATTATTTTTTCACCACTAAAACGCATGAGACTTGTAGTTTTCAAAAATGTTTTCATTTTTGATGAGACGCTCAATGAAAGAGGTTTAATCGCCGGCAAACGAAAACCCGCGATTTCCCGTAAATCCCGGGCTTGGCCCGTTTAGTTGAATGTATATAAAGAAAGTACCCAGGGAGTAAACTCATTTCCAGAACGATTTTTTAAATTATTTTTTCACCACTAAAACGCATAAGACTTGTAGTTTTCAAAAATATTTTCATTTTTGATGAGACGCTGAATAAAAGAAGTTTAATCGCCGGCAAACGAAAACCCGCGATTTCCCGTAAATCCCGGGCTTGGCCCGTATAGTCGAATGTATACAAAGAAAGTACCCTGTGAGTTAAGCCATTTCCAGAACGATTTTTTAAATTATTTTTTCACCACTAAAACGCATAAGACTTGTAGTTTTCAAAAATATTTTCATTTTTGATGAGACGCTGAATAAAAGAAGTTTAATCGCCGGCAAACGAAAACCTGCGATTTCCCGTAAATCCCGGACTCGGCCCATATAGTCAAAAGTATACAAAGAAAGTACCCAGGGAGTAAACTCATTTCCCGAACGATTTTTTAAATTATTCTTTCACCATTAAAACGCATGAGACTTGTAGTTTTTAAAAATGTTTTCATTTTTGATGAGACGCTGAATAAAAGAAGTTTAATCGCCGGCAAACGAAAACCTGCGATTTCCCGTAAATCCCGGACTCAGCCCGTATAGTCAAAAGTATACAAAGAAAGTACCCAGGGAGTAAACTGATTTCCCAAACGATTTTTTAAATTATTATTTCACCACTAAAGCCCATGAGACTTGTAGATTTTAAAAATGTTTTCCTTTTTGATGAGACGCTGAATAAAAGAGGTTTAATCGCCGGCAAACGAAAACCCGCGACTTCCCGTAAATCCCGGATTCGGCCCGTATAGTCAAAAGCATACAAAGAAAGTACCCAGGGAGTAAACTCGTTTTCCGAAAGCTTTTTTAAATTATTTTTCCACCACTAAAACGCACGAGGTTTGTAGTTTTCAGAAATGTTTTCATTTTTGATGAGACGCTTAATGAAAGTGGTTTAATCGCCGGCAAACGAAAACCCGTGATTTTCCGCAAATCTAGGGCTTGGCCCGTATAGTCGAATGTATACAAAGAAAGTACCCTGTGAGTAAACTCATTTCCAAAACGATTTTTTAAATTATCTTTTCACCACTAAAACGCATGAGACTTGTAGTTTTCAAAAATGTTTTCATTTTTGATGAGACGATGAATAAAAGAAGTTTAATCGCCGGCAAACGAAAACCCGCGACTTCCCGTAAGTCCCGGATTCGGCCCGTATAGTCAAAAGTATACAAAGAAAGTACCCAGGGAGTAAACTCATTTCCCGAAGAATTTTTTAAATTATTTTTTCACCACTAAAACGCATGAGACTTGTAGTTTTCAAAAATGTTTTCATTTTTGATAGGACGCTGAATAAAAGAAGTTTAATCGCCGGCAAACGAAAACCCACGATTTCTCGTAAATCCCGGACTCGGCCCGTATAGTCGAATGTATACAAAGAAAGTACCCTGTGAGTTAAGTCATTTCCAGAACGATTTTTTAAATTATTTTTTCACCACTAAAACGCATAAGACTTGTAGTTTTCAAAAATATTTTCATTTTTGATGAGACGCTGAATAAAAGAAGTTTAATCGCCGGCAAACGAAAACCTGCGATTTCCCGTAAATCCCGGACTCGGCCCATATAGTCAAAAGTATACAAAGAAAGTACCCAGGGAGTAAACTCATTTCCCGAACGATTTTTTAAATTATTCTTTCACCATTAAAACGCATGAGACTTGTAGTTTTTAAAAATGTTTTCATTTTTGATGAGACGCTGAATAAAAGAAGTTTAATCGCCGGCAAACGAAAACCTGCGATTTCCCGTAAATCCCTGACTCAGCCCGTATAGTCGAATGTATACAAAGAAAGTACCCAGGGAGTAAACTGATTTCCCAAACGATTTTTTAAATTATTATTTCACCACTAAAGCCCATGAGACTTGTAGATTTTAAAAATGTTTTCCTTTTTGATGAGACGCTGAATAAAAGAAGTTTAATCGCCGGCAAACGAAAACCCACGATTTCTCGTAAATCCCGGATTCTGGCCCGTATAGTCAAAAGCATACAAAGAAAGTACCCAGGGAGTAAACTCGTTTTCCGAAAGATTTTTTAAATTATTTTTCCACCACTAAAACGCATGAGACTTGTAGTTTTCAAAAATGTTTTCATTTTTGATGAGACGCTCAATGAAAGAGGTTTAATCGCCGGCAAACGAAAACCCGCGACTTCCCGTAAATCCCGGATTCGGCCCGTATAGTCAAAAGTATACAAAGAAAGTACCCAGGGAGTAAACTCGTTTTCCGAAAGATTTTTTAAATTATTTTTCCACCACTAAAACGCATGAGATTTGTAGTTTTCAGAAATGTTTTCATTTTTGATGAGACGCTTAATGAAAGTGGTTTAATCGCCGGCAAACGAAAACCCGTGATTTTCCGTAAATCCCGGGCTTGGCCCGTATAGTCGAATGTATACAAAGAAAGTACCCTGTGAGTAAACTCATTTCCAAAACGAGTTTTTAAATTATCTTTTCACCACTAAAACGCATGAGACTTGTAGTTTTCAAAAATGTTTTCATTTTTGATGAGACGATGAATAAAAGAAGTTTAATCGCCGGCAAACGAAAACCTGCGACTTCCCGTAAGTCCCGGATTCGGCCCGTATAGTCAAAAGTATTCAAAGAAAGTACCCAGGGAGTAAACTCATTTCCCGAAGAATTTTTTAAATTATTTTTTCACCACTAAAACGCATGAGACTTGTAGTTTTCAAAAATGTTTTCATTTTTGATAGGACGCTGAATAAAAGAAGTTTAATCGCCGGCAAACGAAAACCCACGATTTCTCGTAAATCCCGGACTCGGCCCGTATAGTCAAAAGTATACAAAGAAAGTACCCAGGGAGTAAACTCATTTCCAGAACGATTTTTTAAATTATTTTTTCACCACTAAAACGCATAAGACTTGTAGTTTTCAAAAATATTTTCATTTTTGATGAGACGCTGAATAAAAGAAGTTTAATCGCCGGCAAACGAAAACCCGCGATTTCCCGTAAATCCCGGGCTTGGCCCGTATAGTCGAATGTATACAAAGAAAGTACCCTGTGAGTTAAGTCATTTCCAGAACGATTTTTTAAATTATTTTTTCACCACTAAAACGCATGAGACTTGTAGTTTTCAAAAATGTTTTCATTTTTGATGAGACGCTGAATAAAAGAAGTTTAATCGCCGGCAAACGAAAACCTGCGATTTCCCGTAAATCCCGGACTCGGCCCATATAGTCAAAAGTATACAAAGAAAGTACCCAGGGAGTAAACTCATTTCCCGAACGATTTTTTAAATTATTTTTTCACCATTAAAACGCATGAGACTTGTAGTTTTTAAAAGTGTTTTCATTTTTGATGAGACGCTGAATAAAAGAAGTTTAATCGCCGGCAAACGAAAACCTGCGATTTACCGTAAATCCCGGACTCAGCCCGTATAGTCGAATGTATACAAAGAAAGTACCCTGTGAGTAAACTCATTTCCAAAACGATTTTTTAAATTATCTTTTCACCACTAAAACGCATGAGACTTGTAGTTTTCAAAAATGTTTTCATTTTTGATGAGACGCTGAATAAAAGAAGTTTAATCACCGGCAAACGAAAACCCGCGACTTCCCGTAAATCCCGGACTCGGCCCGTATAGTCAAAAGTATACAAAGAAAGAACCCAGGGAGTAAACTCATTTCCCGAACGATTTTTTAAATTATTTTTCCACCACTAAAACGCATGAGACATGTAGTTTTCCGAAATGTTTTCATTTTTGATGAGACGCTTAATGAAAGAGGTTTAATCGGCGGCAAACGAAAACCCGCGATTTCCCGGAAATCCCGGGCTTGGCCGTATAGTCAAAAGTATACAAAGAAAGAACCCAGGGAGTAAACTCATTTCCCGAACGATTTTTTAAATTATTTTTCCACCACTAAAACGCATGAGACATGTAGTTTTCCGAAATGTTTTCATTTTTGATGAGACGCTTAATGAAAGTGGTTTAATCGCCGGCAAACGAAAACCCGTGATTTCCCGTAAATCCCGGGCTAGGCCCGTATAGTCGAATGTATACAAAGAAATTACCCTGTGAGTAAACTCATTTCCAAAACGATTCTTTAAATTGTCTTTTCACCACAAAAACGCATGAGACTTGTAGTTTTCAAAAATGTTTTCATTTTTGATGAGACGCTGAATAAAAGAAGTTTAATCGCCGGCAAACGAAAACCCGCGACTTCCCGTATATCCCGGACTCGGCCCGTATAGTCAAAAGTATACAAAGAAAGAACCCAGGGAGTAAACTCCTTTCCCGAACGATTTTTTAAATTATTTTTGCACCACTAAAACGCATGAGACTTGTAGTTTTCAGAAATGTTTTCATTTTTGATGAGACGCCTAATGAAAGAGGTTTATTCGCCGGCAAACAAAAACCCGCGATTTCCCGGAAATCCCGGGCTTGGCCCGTATAGTCGAATGTATACAAAGAAAGTACTCTGTGAGTAAAGTCATTACCAGAACGATTTTTTAAATTATCTTTTCACCACTAAAACGCATGGGACTTGTAGTTTTCAAAAATGTTTTCATATTTGATGAGACGATGAATAAAAGAAGTTTAATCGCCGGCAAACGAAAACCCGCGACTTCCCGTAAGTCCCGGATTCGGCCCGTATTGTCAAAAGTATACAAAGAAAGTACCCAGGGAGTAAACTCATTCCCCGAACAATTTTTTAAATTATTTTTTCACCACTAAAACGCATGAGACTTGTAGTTTTCAAAAATGTTTTCATTTTTGATGAGACGCTCAATGAAAGAGGTTTAATCGCCGGCAAACGAAAACCCGCGATTTCCCGTAAATCCCGGGCTTGGCCCGTTTAGTTGAATGTATATAAAGAAAGTACCCAGGGAGTAAACTCATTTCCAGAACGATTTTTTAAATTATTTTTTCACCACTAAAACGCATAAGACTTGTAGTTTTCAAAAATATTTTCATTTTTGATGAGACGCTGAATAAAAGAAGTTTAATCGCCGGCAAACGAAAACCCGCGATTTCCCGTAAATCCCGGGCTTGGCCCGTATAGTCGAATGTATACAAAGAAAGTACCCTGTGAGTTAAGTCATTTCCAGAACGATTTTTTAAATTATTTTTTCACCACTAAAACGCATGAGACTTGTAGTTTTCAAAAATGTTTTCATTTTTGATGAGACGCTGAATAAAAGAAGTTTAATCGCCGGCAAACGAAAACCTGCGATTTCCCGTAAATCCCGGACTCGGCCCATATAGTCAAAAGTATACAAAGAAAGTACCCAGGGAGTAAACTCATTTCCCGAACGATTTTTTAAATTATTTTTCCACCACTAAAACGCATGAGACATGTAGTTTTCCAAAAATGTTTTCATTTTTGATGAGACGCTGAATAAAAGAAGGTTAATCGCCGGCAAACGAAAACCCGCGATTTCCCGGAAATCCCGGGCTTGGCCGTATAGTCAAAAGTATACAAAGAAAGAACCCAGGGAGTAAACTCATTTCCCGAACGATTTTTTAAATTATTTTTCCACCACTAAAACGCATGAGACATGTAGTTTTCCGAAATGTTTTCATTTTTGATGAGACGCTTAATGAAAGTGGTTTAATCGCCGGCAAACGAAAACCCGTGATTTCCCGTAAATCCCGGGCTAGGCCCGTATAGTCGAATGTATACAAAGAAATTACCCTGTGAGTAAACTCATTTCCAAAACGATTCTTTAAATTGTCTTTTCACCACAAAAACGCATGAGACTTGTAGTTTTCAAAAATGTTTTCATTTTTGATGAGACGCTGAATAAAAGAAGTTTAATCGCCGGCAAACGAAAACCCGCGACTTCCCGTATATCCCGGACTCGGCCCGTATAGTCAAAAGTATACAAAGAAAGAACCCAGGAAGTAAACTCCTTTCCCGAACGATTTTTTAAATTATTTTTCCACCACTAAAACGCATGAGACTTGTAGTTTTCAGAAATGTTTTCATTTTTGATGAGACGCCTAATGAAAGAGGTTTATTCGCCGGCAAACGAAAACCCGCGATTTCCCGGAAATCCCGGGCTTGGCCCGTATAGTCGAATGTATACAAAGAAAGTACTCTGTGAGTAAAGTCATTACCAGAACGATTTTTTAAATTATCTTTTCACCACTAAAACGCATGGGACTTGTAGTTTTCAAAAATGTTTTCATTTTTGATGAGACGCTGAATAAAAGAAGTTTAATCGCCGGCAAACGAAAACCTGCGATTTCCCGTAAATCCCGGACTCAGCCCGTATAGTCGAATGTATACAAAGAAAGTACCCTGTGAGTAAACTCATTTCCAAAACGATTTTTTAAATTATCTTTTCACCACTAAAACGCATGAGACTTGTAGTTTTCAAAAATGTTTTCATTTTTGATGAGACGCTGAATAAAAGAAGTTTAATCACCGGCAAACGAAAACACGCGACTTCCCGTAATTCCCGGACTCGGCCCGTATAGTCAAAAGTATACAAAGAAAGAACCCAGGGAGTAAACTCATTTCCCGAACGATTTTTTAAATTATTTTTCCACCACTAAAACGCATGAGACTTGTAGTTTTGAGAAATGTTTTCATTTTTGATGAGACGCTTAATGAAAGTGGTTTAATCGCCGGCAAACGAAAACCCGTGATTTCCCGTAAATCCCGGGCTAGGCCCGTATAGTCGAATGTATACAAAGAAATTACCCTGTGAGTAAACTCATTTCCAAAACGATTCTTTAAATTGTCTTTTCACCACTAAAACGCATGAGACTTGTAGTTTTCAAAAATGTTTTCATTTTTGATGAGACGCTGAATAAAAGAAGTTTAATCGCCGGCAAACGAAAACCTGCGATTTCCCGTAAATCCCGGACTCGGCCCATATAGTCAAAAGTATACAAAGAAAGCACCCAGGGAGTAAACTCATTTCCCGAACGATTTTTTAAATTATTTTTTCACCATTAAAACGCATGAGACTTGTAGTTTTTAAAAATGTTTTCATTTTTGATGAGACGCTGAATAAAAGAAGTTTAATCGCCGGCAAACGAAAACCTGCGATTTCCCGTAAATCCCGGACTCAGCCCGTATAGTCGAATGTATACAAAGAAAGTACCCTGTGAGTAAACTCATTTCCAAAACGATTTTTTAAATTATCTTTTCACCACTAAAACGCATGAGACTTGTAGTTTTCAAAAATGTTTTCATTTTTGATGAGACGCTGAATAAAAGAAGTTTAATCGCCGGCAAACGAAAACCTGCGATTTCCCGTAAATCCCGGACTCGGCCCATATAGTCAAAAGTATACAAAGAAAGTACCCAGGGAGTAAACTCATTTCCCGAACGATTTTTTAAATTATTTTTTCACCATTAAAACGCATGAGACTTGTAGTTTTTAAAAATGTTTTCATTTTTGATGAGACGCTGAAGAAAAGAAGTTTAATCGCCGGCAAACGAAAACCTGCGATTTCCCGTAAATCCCGGACTCAGCCCGTATAGTCGAATGTATACAAAGAAAGTACCCTGTGAGTAAACTCATTTCCAAAACGATTTTTTAAATTATCTTTTCACCACTAAAACGCATGAGACTTGTAGTTTTCAAAAATGTTTTCATTTTTGATGAGACGCTGAATAAAAGAAGTTTAATCACCGGCAAACGAAAACCCGCGACTTCCCGTAATTCCCGGACTCGGCCCGTATAGTCAAAAGTATACAAAGAAAGAACCCAGGGAGTAAACTCATTTCCCGAACGATTTTTTAAATTATTTTTCCACCACTAAAACGCATGAGACTTGTAGTTTTGAGAAATGTTTTCATTTTTGATGAGACGCTTAATGAAAGTGGTTTAATCGCCGGCAAACGAAAACCCGTGATTTCCCGTAAATCCCGGGCTAGGCCCGTATAGTCGAATGTATACAAAGAAATTACACTGTGAGTAAACTCATTTCCAAAACGATTCTTTAAATTGTCTTTTCACCATTAAAACGCATGAGACTTGTAGTTTTTAAAAATGTTTTCATTTTTGATGAGACGCTGAATAAAAGAAGTTTAATCGCCGGCAAACGAAAACCTGCGATTTCCCGTAAATCCCGGACTCGGCCCATATAGTCAAAAGTATACAAAGAAAGTACCCAGGGAGTAAACTCATTTCCCGAACGATTTTTTAAATCATTTTTTCACCACTAAAACGCATGAGACTTGTAGTTTTCAAAAATGTTTTCATTTTTGATGAGACGCTGAATAAAAGAAGTTTAATCGCCGGCAAACGAAAACCTGCGATTTCCCGTAAATCCCGGACTCGGCCCGTAAAGTCAAAAGTATACAAACAAAGTACCCAGGGAGTAAACTCATTTCCCAAACGATTTTTTAAATTATTATTTCACCACTAAAGCCCATGAGACTTGTAGATTTTAAAAATGTTTTCATTTTTGATGAGACGCTGAATAAAAAAAGTTTAATCACCGGCAAACGAAAACCCGCGATTTCCCGGAAATCCCGGGCTTGGCCCGTATAGTCGAATGTATACAAAGAAAGTACCAAGGGAGTTAACTTATTTCCCGAACGATTTTTTAAATTATTTTATCACCACTAAAACGCATGAGACTTGTAGTTTACAGAAATGTTTTCATTTTTGATGAGACGCTTAATGAAAGTGGTTTAATCGCCGGCAAACGAAAACCCGTGATTTCCCGTAAATCCCGGGCTTGGCCCGTATAGTCGAATGTATACAAAGAAAGTACCCTGTGAGTACACTCATTTCCAAAACGATTTTTTAAATTATCTTTTCACCACTAAAACGCATGAGACTTGTAGTTTTCAAAAATGTTTTCATTTTTGATGAGACGCTGAATAAAAGAAGTTTAATCGCCGGCAAACGAAAACACGCGACTTCCCGTAAATCCCAGACCCGGCCCGTATAGTCAAAAGTATACAAAGAAAGAACCCAGGGAGTAAACTTATTTCCCGAACGATTTTTTAAATTATTTTTCCACCACTAAAACGCATGAGACTTGTAGTTTTCAAAAATGTTTTCATTTTTAATGAGACGCTTAATGAAAGAGGTTTAATCGCCGGCAAACGAAAACCCGCGACTTCCCGTAAATCCCGGACTCGGCCCGTATAGTCGAATGTATACAAAGAAAGTACCCTGTGAGTAAAGTCATTTCCAGAACGATTTTTTAAATTATCTTTTCACCACTAAAACGCATGAGACTTGTAGTTTTCAAAAATGTTTTCATTTTTGATGAGACGCTGAATAAAAGAAGTTTAATCGCCGGCAAACGAAAACCTGCGATTTCCCGTAAATCTCGAACTCGGCCCGTAAAGTCAAAAGTATACAAAGAAAGTACCCAGGGAGTAAACTCATTTTCCAAACGATTTTTTAAATTATTATTTCACCACTAAAGCCCATGAGACTTGTAGATTTTAAAAATGTTTTCATTTTTGATGAGACGCTGAATAAAAGAAGTTTAATCGACGGCAAACGAAAACCCGCGACTTCCCGTAAATCCCGGACTCGGCCCGTATAGTCAAAAGTATACAAAGAAAGTACCCAGGGAGTAAACTCATTTCCCGAACGATTTTTTAAATTATTTTTTCACCACTAAAACGCATGAGACTTGTAGTTTTCAAAAATGCTTTCATTTTTGATGAGACGCTCAATGAAAGAGGTTTAATCGCCGGCAAACGAAAACACGCGATTTCCCGTAAATCCCGGGCTTGGCCCGTATAGTCGAATGTATACAAAGAAAGTACCCTGTGAGTAAACTCATTTCCAGAACGATTTTTTAAATTATTTTTTCACCACTAAAAGGCATAAGACTTGTAGTTTTCAAAAATGTTTTCATTTTTGATGAGACGCTGAATAAAAGAAGTTTAATCGCCGGCAAACGAAAACCCGCGATTTCCCGTAAATCCCGGGCTTGGCCCGTATAGTCAAAAGTATACAAAGAAAGTACCCAGGGAGTAAACTCATTTCCCGAACGATTTTTTAAATTATTTTTTCACCACTAAAACGCATAAGACTTGTATTTTTCAAAAGCGTTTTCATTTTTGATGAGACGCTGAATTAAAGAAGTTTAATCGCCGGCAAACGAAAACCTGCAATTTCCCGTAAATTCCCGGTTGGCCCGTTTAGTTGAATGTATATAAAGAAAGTACCCAGGGAGTAAAGTGATCTCCCGAACGATTTTTCAAATTATTTTTGCACCACTAGAACGAATGAGACTTGTAGTTTTCAAAAATGTTTTCATTTTTAATGAGACGCTTAATGAAAGAGGTTTAATCGCCGGCAAACGAAAACCCGTGATTTCCCGTAAATCCCGGGCTTGGCCCGTATAGTCAAATGTATACAAATAAAGTACCCTGTGAGTAAACTCATTTCCGAAACGATTTTTTAAATTATCTTTTCACCACTAAAACGCATGAGACTTGTAGTTTTCAAAAATGTTTTCATTTTTGATGAGACGCTGAATAAAAGAAGTTTAATCGCCGGCAAACGAAAACCCGCGATTTCCCGTAAATCCCGGGCTTGGCCCGTATAGTCAAAAGTATACAAAGAAAGTACCCAGGGAGTAAACTCATTTCCCGAACGATTTTTTAAATTATTTTTTCACCACTAAAACGCATAAGACTTGTATTTTTCAAAAGCGTTTTCATTTTTGATGAGACGCTGAATTAAAGAAGTTTAATCGCCGGCAAACGAAAACCTGCAATTTCCCGTAAATTCCCGGTTGGCCCGTTTAGTTGAATGTATATAAAGAAAGTACCCAGGGAGTAAAGTGATCTCCCGAACGATTTTTCAAATTATTTTTGCACCACTAGAACGAATGAGACTTGTAGTTTTCAAAAATGTTTTCATTTTTAATGAGACGCTTAATGAAAGAGGTTTAATCGCCGGCAAACGAAAACCCGTGATTTCCCGTAAATCCCGGGCTTGGCCCGTATAGTCAAATGTATACAAATAAAGTACCCTGTGAGTAAACTCATTTCCGAAACGATTTTTTAAATTATCTTTTCACCACTAAAACGCATGAGACTTGTAGTTTTCAAAAATGTTTTCATTTTTGATGAGACGCTGAATAAAAGAAGTTTAATCGCCGGCAAACGAAAACCCGCGACTTCCCGTAAATCCCGGACTCGGCCCGTATAGTCAAAAGTATACAAAGAAAGAACCCAGGGAGTAAACTTATTTCCCGAACGATTTTTTAAATTATTTTTTCACCACTAAAACGCATAAGACTTGTAGTTTTCAAAAATGTTTTCATTTTTGATGAGACGCTGAATTAAAGAAGTTTAATCGCCGGCAAACGAAAACCCGCGATTTCCCGTAAATCCTGGGCTTGGCCCGTTTAGTTGAATGTATATAAAGAAAGTACCCAGGGAGTAAAGTCATTTCCAGAACGATTTTTTAAATTATCTTTTCACCACTAAAACGCATGAGACTTGTAGTTTTCAAAAATGTTTTCATTTTTGATGAGACGCTGAATAAAAGAAGTTTAATCGCCGGCAAACGAAAACCTGCGATTTCCCGTAAATCCCGGACTCGGCCCGTAAAGTCAAAAGTATACAAAGAAAGTACCCAGGGAGTAAACTCATTTCCCAAACGATTTTTTAAATTATTATTTCACCACTAAAGCCCATGAGACTTGTAGATTTTAAAAATGTTTTCATTTTTGATGAGGCGCTGAATAAAAGAAGTTTAATCGCCGGCAAACGAAAACCCGCGACTTCCCGTAAATCCCGGATTCGGCCCGTATAGTCAAAAGTATACAAAGAAAGTACCCAGGGAGTAAACTCATTTCCCGAACGATTTTTTAAATTATTTTTTCACCACTAAAACGCATGAGACTTGTAGTTTTCAAAAATGTTTTCATTTTTGATAGGACGCTGAACAAAAGAAGTTTAATCGCCGGCAAACGAAAACCCGCGATTTCCCGTAAATCCCGGACTCGGCCCGTATAGTCAAAAGTATACGAAGAAAGTATCCAGGGAGTAAACTCATTTCCCGAACGATTTCTTAAATTATTTTTTCACCACTAAAACGCATGAGACTTGTAGTTTTCAAAAATGCTTGCATTTTTGATGAGCCGCTCAATGAAAGAGGTTTAATCGCCGGCAAACGAAAACCCGTGATTTCCCGTAAATCCCGGGCTTGGCCCGTATAGTCGAATGTATACAAAGAAAGTACCCTGTGAGTAAACTCAATTCCAGAACGATTTTTTAAATTATTTTTTCACCACTAAAACGCATAAGACTTGTAGTTTTCAAAAATGTTTTCATTTTTGATGAGACGCTGAATAAAAGAAGTTTAATCGCCGGCAAACGAAAACCCGCGATTTCCCGTAAATCCCGGGCTTGGCCCGTATAGTCAAAAGTATACAAAGAAAGTACCCAGGAAGTAAACTCATTTCCCGAACGATTTTTTAAATTATTTTTTCCCACTAAAACGCATGAGACTTGTATTTTTCAAAAGCGTTTTCATTTTTGATGAGACGCTAAATTAAAGAAATTTAATCGCCGGCAAACGAAAACCCGCTATTTCCCGTAAATTCCGGGCTTGGCCGTTTAGTTGAATGTATATAAAGAAAGTACCCAGGGAGTAAACTGATCTCCCGAACGATTTTTCAAATTATTTTTGCACCACTAGAACGAATGAGACTTGTAGTTTTCAAAAATGTTTTCATTTTTAATGAGACGCTTAATGAAACAGGTTTAATCGCCGGCAAACTAAAACCCGCGATTTCCCGTAAATCCCGGGCTTGGCCCGTATAGTCGAATGTATACAAAGAAAGTACCCTGTGAGTTAAGTCATTTCCAGAACGATTTTTTAAATTATCTTTGCACCACTAAAACGCATGAGACTTGTAGTTTTCAAAAATGTTTTCATTTTTGATGAGACGCTGAATAAAAGAAGGTTAATCGCCGGCAAACGAAAACCTGCGATTTCCCGTAAATCCCGGACTCGGCCCATATAGTCAAAAGTATACAAAGAAAGTACCCAGGGAGTAAACTCATTTTCCGAACGATTTTTTAAATTATTTTTTCACCACTAAAACGCATGAGACTTGTAGTTTTCAAAAATGTTTTCATTTTTGATGAGACGCTGAATAAAAGAAGTTTAATCGCCGGCAAACGAAAACCTGCGATTTCCCGTAAATCCCGGACTCGGCCCGTAAAGTCAAAGGTATACAAAGATAGTACCCAGGGAGTAAACTCATTTCCCAAACGATTTTTTAAATTATTATTTCACCACTAAAACGCATGAGACTTGTAGTTTTTAAAAATGTTTTCATTTTTGATGAGACGCTGAGTAAAAGAAGTTTAATCGCCGGCAAACGAAAACCTGCGATTTCCCGTTAATCCCGGACTCGGCCCGTAAAGTCAAAAGTATACAAAGATAGTACCCAGGGAGTAAACTCATTTCCCAAACGATTTTTTAAATTATTTTTCCACCACTAAAACGCATGAGACTTGTAGTTTTCAGAAATGTTTTCATTTTTGATGAGACGCTTAATGAAAGTGGTTTAATCGCCGGCAAACGAAAACCCGTGATTTCCCGTAAATCCCGGGCTTGGCCCGTATAGTCGAATGTATACAAAGAAAGTACCCTGTGAGTAAACTCATTTCCAAAACGATTTTTTAAATTATCTTTTCACCACTGAAACGCATGAGACTTGTAGTTTTCAAAAATGTTTTCATTTTTGATGAGACGCTGAATAAAAGAAGTTTAATCACCGGCAAACGAAAACCCGCGACTTCCCGTAAATCCCGGACTCGGCCCGTTTAGTTGAATGTATATAAAGAAAGTACCCAGGGAGTAAACTGATTTCCCGAACGACTTTTCAAATTATTTTTGCACCACTAGAATGAATGAGACTTGTAGTTTTCAAAAATGTTTTCATTTTTAATGAGACGCTTAATGAAAGAGGTTTAATCGCCGGCAAACGAAAACCCGCGATTTCCTGTAATTTCCAGGCTTGGCCCGTATAGTCGAATGTATACAAAGAAAGTACCCTGTGAGTAAAGTCATTTCCAGAACGATTTTTTAAATTATCTTTTCACCACTAAAACGCATGAGACTTGTAGTTTTTAAAAATGTTTTCATTTTTGATGAGACGCTGAATAAAAGAAGTTTAATCGCCGGCAAACGAAAACCTGCGATTTCCCGTAAATCCCGGACTCGGCCCGTAAAGTCAAAGGTATACAAAGATAGTACCCAGGGAGTAAACTCATTTCCCAAACGATTTTTTAAATTATTATTTCACCACTAAAACGCATGAGACTTGTAGTTTTTAAAAATGTTTTCATTTTTGATGAGACGCTGAATAAAAGAAGTTTAATCGCCGGCAAACGAAAACCTGCGATTTCCCGTTAATCCCGGACTCGGCCCGTAAAGTCAAAAGTATACAAAGATAGTACCCAGGGAGTAAACTCATTTCCCAAACGATTTTTTAAATTATTTTTCCACCACTAAAACGCATGAGACTTGTAGTTTTCAGAAAAGTTTTCATTTTTGATGAGACGCTTAATGAAAGTGGTTTAATCGCCGGCAAACGAAAACCCGTGATTTCCCGTAAATCCCGGGCTTGGCCCGTATAGTCGAATGTATACAAAGAAAGTACCCTGTGAGTAAACTCATTTCCAAAACGATTTTTTAAATTATCTTTTCACCACTAAAACGCATGAGACTTGTAGTTTTCAAAAATGTTTTCATTTTTGATGAGACGCTGAATAAAAGAAGTTTAATCACCGGCAAACGAAAACCCGCGACTTCCCGTAAATCCCGGACTCGGCCCGTTTAGTTGAATGTATATAAAGAAAGTACCCAGGGAGTAAACTGATTTCCCGAACGACTTTTCAAATTATTTTTGCACCACTAGAATGAATGAGACTTGTAGTTTTCAAAAATGTTTTCATTTTTAATGAGACGCTTAATGAAAGAGGTTTAATCGCCGGCAAACGAAAACCCGCGATTTCCCGTAATTTCCAGGCTTGGCCCGTATAGTCGAATGTATACAAAGAAAGTACCCTGTGAGTAAAGTCATTTCCAGAACGATTTTTTAAATTATCTTTTCACCACTAAAACGCATGAGACTTGTAGTTTTCAAAAATGTTTTCATTTTTGATGAGACGCTGATTAAAAGAAGTTTAATCGCCGGCAAACGAAAACCTGTGATTTCCCGTAAATCCCGGACTCGGCCCGTAAAGTCAAAAGTATACAAAGAAAGTACCCAGGGAGTAAACTCATTTCCCAAACGATTTTTTAAATTATTATTTCACCACTAAAGCCCATGAGACTTGTAGATTTTAAAAATGTTTTCATTTTTGATGAGACGCTGAATAAAAGAAGTTTAATCGCCGGCAAACGAAAACCTGCGATTTCCCGTAAATCCCGGACTCGGCCCGTAAAGTCAAAAGTATACAAAGATAGTACCCAGGGAGTAAACTCTTTTCCCAAACGATTTTTTAAATTATTTTTCCACCACTAAAACGCATGAGACTTGTAGTTTTCAGAAATGTTTTCATTTTTGATGAGACGCTTAATGAAAGTGGTTTAATCGCCGGCAAACAAAAACCCGTGATTTCCCGTAAATCCCGGGCTTGGCCCGTATAGTCCAATGTATACAAAGAAAGTACCCTGTGAGTAAACTCATTTCCAAAACGATTTTTTAAATTATCTTTTCACCACTGAAACGCATGAGACTTGTAGTTTTCAAAAATGTTTTCATTTTTGATGAGACGCTGAATAAAAGAAGTTTAATCACCGGCAAACGAAAACCCGCGACTTCCCGTAAATCCCGGACTCGGCCCGTTTAGTTGAATGTATATAAAGAAAGTACCCAGGGAGTAAACTGATTTCCCGAACGACTTTTCAAATTATTTTTGCACCACTAGAATGAATGAGACTTGTAGTTTTCAAAAATGTTTTCATTTTTAATGAGACGCTTAATGAAAGCGGTTTAATCGCCGGCAAACGAAAACCAGCGATTTCCCGTAAATCCCAGGCTTGGCCCGTATAGTCGAATGTATACAAAGAAAGTACCCTGTGAGTAAAGTCATTTCCAGAACGATTTTTTAAATTATCTTTTCACCACTAAAACGCATGAGACTTGTAGTTTTCAAAAATGTTTTCATTTTTGATGAGACGCTGAATAAAAGAAGTTTAATCGCCGGCAAACGAAAACCTGTGATTTCCCGTAAATCCCGGACTCGGCCCGTAAAGTCAAAAGTATACAAAGAAAGTACCCAGGGAGTAAACTCATTTCCCAAACGATTTTTTAAATTATTATTTCACCACTAAAGCCCATGAGACTTGTAGATTTTAATAATGTTTTCATTTTTGATGAGACGCTGAATAAAAGAAGTTTAATCGCCGGCAAACGAAAACCCGCGACTTCCCGTAAATCCCGGATTCGGCCCGTATAGTCAAAAGTATACAAAGAAAGTACCCAGGGAGTAAACTCATTTCCCGAACGATTTTTTAATTTATTTTTTCACCACTAAAACGCATGAGACTTGTAGTTTTCAAAAATGTTTTCATTTTTGATGAGACGCTGAATAAAAGAAGTTTAATCGCCGGCAAACGAAAACCTGCGATTTCCCGTAAATCCCGGACTCGGCCCGTAAAGTCAAAAGTATACTAAGAAAGTACCCAGGGAGTAAACTCATTTCCCAAACGATTTTTTAAATTATTTTTCCACCACTAAAACGCATGAGACTTGTAGTTTTCAGAAATGTTTTCATTTTTGATGAGACGCTTAATGAAAGTGGTTTAATCGCCGGCAAACGAAAACCCGTGATTTCCCGTAAATCCCGGGCGTGGCCCGTATAGTCGAATGTACACAAAGAAAGTACCCTGTGAGTAAACTCATTTCCAAAACGATTTTTTAAATGATCTTTTCACCACTAAAACGGATGAGACTTGTAGTTTTCAAAAATGTTTTCATTTTTGATGACACGCTGAATAAAAGAAGTTTAATCGCCGGCAAACGAAAACCTGCGATTTCCCGTAAATCCTGGACTCGGCCCATATAGTCAAAAGTATACAAAGAAAGTACCCAGGGAGTAAACTCATTTCCCAAACGATTTTTTAAATTATTATTTCACCACTAAAGCCCATGAGACTTGTAGATTTTAAAAATGTTTTCATTTTTGATGAGACGCTGAATAAAAAAAGTTTAATCGCCGGCAAACGAAAACCCTCGACTTCCCGTAAATCCCGGATTCGGCCCGTATAGTCAAAAGTATACAAAGAAAGTACCCAGGGAGTAAACTCATTTCCCGAACGATTTTTTAAATTATTTTTTCACCACTAAAACGCATGAGACTTGAAGTTTTCAAAAATGTTTTCATTTTTGATGAGACGCTTAATGAAAGTGGTTTAATCGCCGGCAAACGAAAACCCGTGATTTCCCGTAAATCCCGGGCTTGGCCCGTATAGTCGAATGTATACAAAGAAAGTACCCTGTGAGGAAACTCATTTCCAAAACGATTTTTTAAATGATCTTTTCACCACTAAAACGGATGAGACTTGTAGTTTTCAAAAATGTTTTCATTTTTGATGACACGCTGAATAAAAGAAGTTTAATCGCCGGCAAACGAAAACCTGCGATTTCCCGTAAATCCTGGACTCGGCCCATATAGTCAAAAGTATACAAAGAAAGTACCCAGGGAGTAAACTCATTTCCCAAACGATTTTTTAAATTATTATTTCACCACTAAAGCCCATGAGACTTGTAGATTTTAAAAATGTTTTCATTTTTGATGAGACGCTGAATAAAAAAAGTTTAATCGCCGGCAAACGAAAACCCTCGACTTCCCGTAAATCCCGGATTCGGCCCGTATAGTCAAAAGTATACAAAGAAAGTACCCAGGGAGTAAACTCATTTCCCGAACGATTTTTTAAATTATTTTTTCACCACTAAAACGCATGAGACTTGAAGTTTTCAAAAATGTTTTCATTTTTGATGAGACGCTTAATGAAAGTGGTTTAATCGCCGGCAAACGAAAACCCGTGATTTCCCGTAAATCCCGGGCTTGGCCCGTATAGTCGAATGTATACAAAGAAAGTACCCTGTGAGGAAACTCATTTCCAAAACGATTTTTTAAATTATCTTTTCACCACTAAAACGCATGAGACTTGTAGTTTTCAAAAATGTTTTCATTTTTGATGACACGCTGAATAAAAGAAGTTTAATCGCCGGCAAACGAAAACCTGCGATTTCCCGTAAATCCTGGACTCGGCCCATATAGTCAAAAGTATACAAAGAAAGTACCCAGGGAGTAAACTCATTTCCCAAACGATTTTTTAAATTATTATTTCACCACTAAAGCCCATGAGACTTGTAGATTTTAAAAATGTTTTCATTTTTGATGAGACGCTGAATAAAAAAAGTTTAATCGCCGGCAAACGAAAACCCTCGACTTCCCGTAAATCCCGGATTCGGCCCGTATAGTCAAAAGTATACAAAGAAAGTACCCAGGGAGTAAACTCATTTCCCGAACGATTTTTTAAATTATTTTTTCACCACTAAAACGCATGAGACTTGAAGTTTTCAAAAATGTTTTCATTTTTGATGAGACGCTTAATGAAAGTGGTTTAATCGCCGGCAAACGAAAACCCGTGATTTCCCGTAAATCCCGGGCTTGGCCCGTATAGTCGAATGTATACAAAGAAAGTACCCTGTGAGGAAACTCATTTCCAAAACGATTTTTTAAATGATCTTTTCACCACTAAAACGGATGAGACTTGTAGTTTTCAAAAATGTTTTCATTTTTGATGACACGCTGAATAAAAGAAGTTTAATCGCCGGCAAACGAAAACCTGCGATTTCCCGTAAATCCTGGACTCGGCCCATATAGTCAAAAGTATACAAAGAAAGTACCCAGGGAGTAAACTCATTTCCCAAACGATTTTTTAAATTATTATTTCACCACTAAAGCCCATGAGACTTGTAGATTTTAAAAATGTTTTCATTTTTGATGAGACGCTGAATAAAAAAAGTTTAATCGCCGGCAAACGAAAACCCTCGACTTCCCGTAAATCCCGGATTCGGCCCGTATAGTCAAAAGTATACAAAGAAAGTACCCAGGGAGTAAACTCATTTCCCGAACGATTTTTTAAATTATTTTTTCACCACTAAAACGCATGAGACTTGAAGTTTTCAAAAATGTTTTCATTTTTGATGAGACGCTTAATGAAAGTGGTTTAATCGCCGGCAAACGAAAACCCGTGATTTCCCGTAAATCCCGGGCTTGGCCCGTATAGTCGAATGTATACAAAGAAAGTACCCTGTGAGGAAACTCATTTCCAAAACGATTTTTTAAATTATCTTTTCACCACTAAAACGCATGAGACTTGTAGTTTTCAAAAATGTTTTCATTTTTGATGAGACGCTGAATAAAAGAAGTTTAATCACCGGCAAACGAAAACCCGCGACTTCCCGTAAATCCCGGACTCGGCCCGTATAGTCAAAAGTATACAAAGAAAGAACCCAGGGAGTAAACTCATTTCCCGAACGATTTTTTAAATTATTTTTCCACCACTAAAACGCATGGGACTTGTAGTTTTCAAAAATGTTTTCATTTTTAATGAGACGCTGAATTAAAGAAGTTTAATTGCCGGCAAACGAAAACCCGCGATTTCCCGTAAATCCCGGGCTTGGCCCGTTTAGTTGAATGTATATAAAGAAAGTACCCAGGGAGTAAACTAATTTCCCGAACGATTTTTCAAATTATTTTTGCAACACTAGAACGAATGAGACTTGTAGTTTTCAAAAATGTTTTCATTTTTAATGAGACGCTTAATGAAAGAGGTTTAATCGCCGGCAAACGAAAACCCGCGATTACCCGTAAATCCTAGGCTTGGCCCGTACAGTCGAATGTATACAAAGAAAGTACCCTGTGAGTAAAGTCATTTCCAGAACGATTTTTTAAATTATCTATTCACCGCTAAAACGCATGAGACTTGTAGTTTTCAAAAATGTTTTCATTTTTGATGAGACGCTGAATAAAAGAAGTTTAATCACCGGCAAACGAAAACCCGGGACTTCCCGTAAATCCCGGACTCGGCCCGTATAGTCAAAAGTATACAAAGAAAGAACCCAGGGAGTAAACTCATTTCCCGAACGATTTTTTAAATTATTTTTCCACCACTAAAACGCATGAGACTTGTAGTTTTCAAAAATGTTTTCATTTTTAATGAGACGCTGAAATAAAGAAGTTTAATCGCCGGCAAACGAAAACCCGCAATTTCCCGTAAATCCCGGGCTTGGCCCGTTTAGTTGAATGTATATAAAGAAAGTACCCAGGGATTAAACTGATTTCCCGAACGATTTTTTAAATTATTTTTGCACCACTAAAACGAATGAGACTTGTAGTTTTCAAAACTGTTTTCATTTTTAATGAGACGCTTAATGAAAGAGATTTAATTGCCGGCAAACGAAAACCCGCGATTACCCGTAAATCCCAGGCTTGGCCCGTATAGTCGAATGTATACAAAGAAAGTACCCTGTGAGTAAAGTCATTTCCAGAACGATTTTTTAAATTATCTATTCACCACTAAAACGCATGAGACTTGTAGTTTTCAAAAATGTTTTCATTTTTGATGAGACGCTGAATAAAAGAAGTTTAATCGCCGACAAATGAAAACCTGCGATTTCCCGTAAATCCAGGACTCGGCCCGTAAAGTCAAAAGTATACAAAGAAAGTACCCAGGGAGTAAACTCATTTCCCAAACGATTTTTTAAATTATTATTTCACCACTAAAGCCCATGAGACTTGTAGATTTTAAAAATGTTTTCATTTTTAATGAGACGCTGAATTAAAGAAGTTTAATCGCCGGCAAACGAAAACCCGCGATTTCCCGTAAATCCCGGGCTTGGCCCGTTTAGTTGAATGTATATAAAGAAAGTACCCAGGGAGTAAACTGATTTCCCGAACGATTTTTCAAATTATTTTTGCAACACTAGAACGAATGAGACTTGTAGTTTTCAAAAATGTTTTCATTTTTAATGAGACGTTTAATGAAAGAGGTTTAATCGCCAGCAAACGAAAACCCGCGATTACCCGTAAATCCTAGGCTTGGCCCGTATAGTCGAATGTATACAAAGAAAGTACCCTGTGAGTAAAGTCATTTCCAGAACGATTTTTTAAATTATCTATTCACCACTAAAACGCATGAGACTTGTAGTTTTCAAAAATGTTTTCATTTTTGATGAGACGCTGAATAAAAGAAGTTTAATCACCGGCAAACGAAAACCCGGGACTTCCCGTAAATCCCGGACTCGGCCCGTATAGTCAAAAGTATACAAAGAAAGAACCCAGGGAGTAAACTCATTTCCCGAACGATTTTTTAAATTATTTTTCCACCACTAAAACGCATGAGACTTGTAGTTTTCAAAAATGTTTTCATTTTTAATGAGACGCTGAATTAAAGAAGTTTAATCGCCGGCAAACGAAAACCCGCGATTTCCCGTAAATCCCGGGCTTGGCCCGTTTAGTTGAATGTATATAAAGAAAGTACCCAGGGAGTAAACTGATTTCCCGAACGATTTTTCAAATTATTTTTGCACCACTAGAACGAATGAGACTTGTAGTTTTCAAAAATGTTTTCATTTTTGATGAGACGCTGAATAAAAGAAGTTTAATCGCCGACAAATGAAAACCTGCGATTTCCCGTAAATCCAGGACTCGGCCCGTAAAGTCAAAAGTATACAAAGAAAGTACCCAGGGAGTAAACTCATTTCCCAAACGATTTTTTAAATTATTATTTCACCACTAAAGCCCATGAGACTTGTAGATTTAAAAAATGTTTTCATTTTTGATGAGACGCTGAATAAAAGAAGTTTAATCGCCGGCAAACGAAAACCCGCGACTTCCCGTAAATCCCGGATTCGGCCCGTAAAATCAAAAGTATACAAAGAAAGTACCCAGGGAGTAAACTCATTTCCCAAACGATTTTTTAAATTATTTTTCCACCACTAAAACGCATGAGACTTGTAGTTTTTAGAAATGTTTTCATTTTTGATAAAACGCTTAATGAAAGTGGTTTAATCGCCGGCAAACGAAAACCCGTGATTTCCCGTAAATCCTGGGCTTGGCCCGTATAGTCGAATGTATACAAAGAAAGTACCCTGTGAGGAAACTCATTTCCAAAACGATTTTTTAAATTATCTTTTCACCACTAAAACGCATGAGACTTGTAGTTTTCAAAAATGTTTTCATTTTTGATGAGACGCTGAATAAAAGAAGTTTAATCACCGGCAAACGAAAACCCGCGACTTCCCGTAAATCCCGGACTCGGAACGTATAGTCAAAAGTATACAAAGAAAGAACCCAGGGAGTAAACTCATTTCCCGAATGATTTTTTAAATTATTTTTCCACCACTAAAACGCATGAGACTTGTAGATTTAAAAAATGTTTTCATTTTTGATGAGACGCTGAATAAAAGAAGTTTAATCGCCGGCAAACGAAAACCCGCGACTTCCCGTAAATCCCGGATTCGGCCCGTAAAATCAAAAGTTTACAAAGAAAGTACCCAGGGAGTAAACTCATTTCCCAAACGATTTTTTAAATTATTTTTCCACCACTAAAACGCATGAGACTTGTAGTTTTTAGAAATGTTTTCATTTTTGATAAAACGCTTAATGAAAGTGGTTTAATCGCCGGCAAACGAAAACCCGTGATTTCCCGTAAATCCCGGGCTTGGCCCGTATAGTCGAATGTATACAAAGAAAGTACCCTGTGAGGAAACTCATTTCCAAAACGATTTTTTAAATTATCTTTTCACCACTAAAACGCATGAGACTTGTAGTTTTCAAAAATGTTTTCATTTTTGATGAGACGCTGAATAAAAGAAGTTTAATCACCGGCAAACGAAAACCCGCGACTTCCCGTAAATCCCGGACTCGGAACGTATAGTCAAAAGTATACAAAGAAAGAACCCAGGGAGTAAACTCATTTCCCGAATGATTTTTTAAATTATTTTTCCACCACTAAAACGCATGAGACTTGTAGTTTTCCAAAATGTTTTCATTTTTAATGAGACGCTGAAATAAAGAAGTTTAATCGCCGCCAAACGAAAACCCGCAATTTCCCGTAAATCCCGGGCTTGGCCCGTTTAGTTGAATGTATATAAAGAAAGTACCCAGGGATTAAACTGATTTCCCGAACGATTTTTTAAATTATTTTTGCACCACTAAAACGAATGAGACTTGTAGTTTTCAAAACTGTTTTCATTTTTAATGAGACGCTTAATGAAAGAGATTTAATTGCCGGCAAACGAAAACCCGCGATTACCCGTAAATCCCAGGCTTGGCCCGTATAGTCGAATGTATACAAAGAAAGTACCCTGTGAGTAAAGTCATTTCCAGAACGATTTTTTAAATTATCTATTCACCACTAAAACGCATGAGACTTGTAGTTTTCAAAAATGTTTTCATTTTTGATGAGACGCTGAATAAAAGAAGTTTAATCGCCGACAAATGAAAACCTGCGATTTCCCGTAAATCCAGGACTCGGCCCGTAAAGTCAAAAGTATACAAAGAAAGTACCCAGGGAGTAAACTCATTTCCCAAACGATTTTTTAAATTATTATTTCACCACTAAAGCCCATGAGACTTGTAGATTTTAAAAATGTTTTCATTTTTAATGAGACGCTGAATTAAAGAAGTTTAATCGCCGGCAAACGAAAACCCGCGATTTCCCGTAAATCCCGGGCTTGGCCCGTTTAGTTGAATGTATATAAAGAAAGTACCCAGGGAGTAAACTGATTTCCCGAACGATTTTTCAAATTATTTTTGCAACACTAGAACGAATGAGATTTGTAGTTTTCAAAAATGTTTTCATTTTTAATGAGACGCTTAATGAAAGAGGTTTAATCGCCGGCAAACGAAAACCCGCGATTACCCGTAAATCCTAGGCTTGGCCCGTATAGTCGAATGTATACAAAGAAAGTACCCTGTGAGTAAAGTCATTTCCAGAACGATTTTTTAAATTATCTATTCACCACTAAAACGCATGAGACTTGTAGTTTTCAAAAATGTTTTCATTTTTGATGAGACGCTGAATAAAAGAAGTTTAATCACCGGCAAACGAAAACCCGGGACTTCCCGTAAATCCCGGACTCGGCCCGTATAGTCAAAAGTATACAAAGAAAGAACCCAGGGAGTAAACTCATTTCCCGAACGATTTTTTAAATTATTTTTCCACCACTAAAACGCATGAGACTTGTAGTTTTCAAAAATGTTTTCATTTTTAATGAGACGCTGAATTAAAGAAGTTTAATCGCCGGCAAACGAAAACCCGCGATTTCCCGTAAATCCCGGGCTTGGCCCGTTTAGTTGAATGTATATAAAGAAAGTACCCAGGGAGTAAACTGATTTCCCGAACGATTTTTCAAATTATTTTTGCACCACTAGAACGAATGAGACTTGTAGTTTTCAAAAATGTTTTCATTTTTGATGAGACGCTGAATAAAAGAAGTTTAATCGCCGACAAATGAAAACCTGCGATTTCCCGTAAATCCAGGACTCGGCCCGTAAAGTCAAAAGTATACAAAGAAAGTACCCAGGGAGTAAACTCATTTCCCAAACGATTTTTTAAATTATTATTTCACCACTAAAGCCCATGAGACTTGTAGATTTAAAAAATGTTTTCATTTTTGATGAGACGCTGAATAAAAGAAGTTTAATCGCCGGCAAACGAAAACCCGCGACTTCCCGTAAATCCCGGATTCGGCCCGTAAAATCAAAAGTATACAAAGAAAGTACCCAGGGAGTAAACTCATTTCCCAAACGATTTTTTAAATTATTTTTCCACCACTAAAACGCATGAGACTTGTAGTTTTTAGAAATGTTTTCATTTTTGATAAAACGCTTAATGAAAGTGGTTTAATCGCCGGCAAACGAAAACCCGTGATTTCCCGTAAATCCCGGGCTTGGCCCGTATAGTCGAATGTATACAAAGAAAGTACCCTGTGAGGAAACTCATTTCCAAAACGATTTTTTAAATTATCTTTTCACCACTAAAACGCATGAGACTTGTAGTTTTCAAAAAAGTTTTCATTTTTGATGAGACGCTGAATAAAAGAAGTTTAATCACCGGCAAACGAAAACCCGCGACTTCCCGTAAATCCCGGACTCGGAACGTATAGTCAAAAGTATACAAAGAAAGAACCCAGGGAGTAAACTCATTTCCCGAATGATTTTTTAAATTATTTTTCCACCACTAAAACGCATGAGACTTGTAGATTTAAAAAATGTTTTCATTTTTGATGAGACGCTGAATAAAAGAAGTTTAATCGCCGGCAAACGAAAACCCGCGACTTCCCGTAAATCCCGGATTCGGCCCGTAAAATCAAAAGTTTACAAAGAAAGTACCCAGGGAGTAAACTCATTTCCCAAACGATTTTTTAAATTATTTTTCCACCACTAAAACGCATGAGACTTGTAGTTTTTAGAAATGTTTTCATTTTTGATAAAACGCTTAATGAAAGTGGTTTAATCGCCGGCAAACGAAAACCCGTGATTTCCCGTAAATCCCGGGCTTGGCCCGTATAGTCGAATGTATACAAAGAAAGTACCCTGTGAGGAAACTCATTTCCAAAACGATTTTTTAAATTATCTTTTCACCACTAAAACGCATGAGACTTGTAGTTTTCAAAAATGTTTTCATTTTTGATGAGACGCTGAATAAAAGAAGTTTAATCACCGGCAAACGAAAACCCGCGACTTCCCGTAAATCCCGGACTCGGAACGTATAGTCAAAAGTATACAAAGAAAGAACCCAGGGAGTAAACTCATTTCCCGAATGATTTTTTAAATTATTTTTCCACCACTAAAACGCATGAGACTTGTAGTTTTTAGAAATGTTTTCATTTTTGATGAGACACTTAATGAAAGTGGTTTAATCGCCGGCAAACGAAAACCCGTGATTTCCCGTAAATCCCGGGCTTGGCCCGTATAGTCGAATGTATACAAAGAAAGTACCCTGTGAGTAAACTCATTTCCAAAACGATTTTTTAAATTATCTTTTCACCACTAAAACGCATGAGACTTGTAGTTTTCAAAAATGTTTTCATTTTTGATGAGACGCTGAATAAAAGAAGTTTAATCGCCGGCAAACAAAAACCTGCGATTTCCCGTAAATCCCGGACTCGGCCCGTAAAGTCAAAAGTATACAAAGAAAGTACCCAGGGAGTAAACTCATTTCCCAAACGATTTTTTAAATTATTTTTCCACCACTAAAACGCATGAGACTTGTAGTTTTCAGAAATGTTTTCATTTTTGATGAGACGCTTAATGAAAGTGGTTTAATCGCCGGCAAACGAAAACCCGTGATTTCCCGTAAATCCCGGGCTTGGCCCGTATAGTCGAATGTATACAAAGAAAGTACCCTGTGAGTAAAGTCATTTCCAGAACGATTTTTTAAATTATCTTTTCACCACTAAAACGCATGAGACTTGTAGTTTTCAAAAATGTTTTCATTTTTGATGAGACGCTGAATAAAAGAAGTTTAATCGCCGGCAAACAAAAAACGGCGATTTCCCGTAAATCCCGGGCTTGGCCCGTTTAGTTGAATGTATATAAAGAAAGTACCCAGGGAGTAAACTGACTTCCCGAACGATTTTTCAAATTATTTTTGCACCACTAGAACGAATGAGACTTGTAGTTTTCAAAAATGTTTTCATTTTTAATGAGACGCTTAATGAAAGAGATTTAATCGCCGGCAAACGAAAACCCGCGATTTCCCGTAAATCCCAGGCTTGGCCCGTATAGTCGAATGTATACAAAGAAAGTACCCTGTGAGTAAAGTCATTTCCAGAACGATTTTTTAAATTATCTTTTCACCACTAAAACGCATGAGACTTGTAGTTTTCAAAAATGTTTTCATTTTTGATGAGACGCTGAATAAAAGAAGTTTAATCGCCGGCAAACGAAAACCTGCGATTTCCCGTAAATCCCGGACTCGGCCCGTAAAGTCAAAAGTATACAAAGAAAGTACCCAGGGAGTAAACTCATTTCCCAAACGATTTTTTAAATTATTTTTCCACCACTAAAACGCATGAGACTTGTAGTTTTTAAAAATGTTTTCATTTTTAATGAGACGCTGAATTAAAGAAGTTTAATCGCCGGCAAACGAAAACCCGCGATTTCCCGTAAATCCCGGGCTTGGCCTGTTTAGTTGAATGTATATAAAGGAAGTACCCAGAAAGTAAACTGATTTCCCGAACGATTTTTCAAATTATTCTTGCACCACTAGAACGAATGAGACTTGTAGTTTTCAAAAATGTTTTCATTTTTAATGAGACGCTTAATGAAAGAGGTTTAATCGCCGGCAAACGAAAACCCGCGATTTCCCGTAAATCCCAGGCTTGGCCCGTATAGTCGAATGTATACAAAGAAAGTACCCGGTGAGTTAAGTCATTTCCAGAACGATTTTTTAAATTATCTTTTCACCACTAAAACGCATGAGACTTGTAGTTTTCAAAAATGTTTTCATTTTTGATGAGACGCTGAATAAAAGAAGTTTAATCGCCGGCAAACGAAAACCTGCGATTTCCCGTAAATCCCGGACTCGGCCCATATAGTCAAAAGTATACAAAGAAAGTACCCAGGGAGTAAACTCATTTCCCGAACGATTTTTTAAATTATTTTTTCACCACTAAAACGCATGAGACTTGTAGTTTTCAAAAATGTTTTCATTTTTGATGAGACGCTGAATAAAAGAAGTTTAATCGCCGGCAAACGAAAACCTGCGATTTCCCGTAAATCTCGGACTCGGCCCGTATAGTCGAATGTATACAAAGAAAGTACCCTGTGAGTAAACTCATTTCCAAAACGATTTTTTAAATTATCTTTTCACCACTAAAACGCATGAGACTTGTAGTTTTTAAAAATGTTTTCATTTTTGATGAGACGCTGAATAAAAGAAGTTTAATCACCGGCAAACGAAAACCCGCGACTTCCCGTAAATCCCGGACTCGGCCTGTATAGTCAAAAGTATACAAAGAAAGAACCCAGGGAGTAAACTCATTTCCCGAACGATTTTTTAAATTATTTTTCCACCACTAAAACGCATGAGACTTGTAGTTTTCAAAAATGTTTTCATTTTTAATGAGACGCTGAATTAAAGAAGTTTAATCGCCGGCAAACAAAAACCCGCGATTTCCCGTAAATCCCGGGCTTGGCCCGTTTAGTTGAATGTATATAAAGAAAGTACCCAGGGAGTAAACTGACTTCCCGAACGATTTTTCAAATTATTTTTGCACCACTAGAACGAATGAGACTTGTAGTTTTCAAAAATGTTTTCATTTTTAATGAAACGCTTAATGAAAGAGGTTTAATTGCCGGCAAACGAAAACCCGCGATTTCCCGTAAATCCCAGGCTTGGCCCGTATAGTCGAATGTATACAAAGAAAGTACCCTGTGAGTAAAGTCATTTCCAGAACGATTTTTTAAATTATCTTTTCACCACTAAAACGCATGAGACTTGTAGTTTTCAAAAATGTTTTCATTTTTGATGAGACGCTGAATAAAAGAAGTTTAATCGCCGGCAAACGAAAACCTGCGATTTCCCGTAAATCCCGGACTCGGCCCGTAAAGTCAAAAGTATACAAAGAAAGTACCCAGGGAGTAAACTCATTTCCCAAACGATTTTTTAAATTATTTTTCCACCACTAAAACGCATGAGACTTGTAGTTTTTAAAAATGTTTTCATTTTTAATGAGACGCTGAATTAAAGATGTTTAATCGCCGGCAAACGAAAACCCGCGATTTCCCGTTAATCCCGGGCTTGGCCCGTTTAGTTGAATGTATATAAAGGAAGTACCCAGGAAGTAAACTGATTTCCCGAACGATTTTTCAAATTATTTTTGCACCACTAGAACGAATGAGACTTGTAGTTTTCAAAAATGTTTTCATTTTTAATGAGACGCTTAATGAAAGAGGTTTAATCGCCGGCAAACGAAAACCCGCGATTTCCCGTAAATCCCAGGCTTGGCCCGTATAGTCGAATGTATACAAAGAAAGTACCCGGTGAGTTAAGTCATTTCCAGAACGATTTTTTAAATTATCTTTTCACCACTAAAACGCATGAGACTTGTAGTTTTCAAAAATGTTTTCATTTTTGATGAGACGCTGAATAAAAGAAGTTTAATCGCCGGCAAACGAAAACCTGCGATTTCCCGTAAATCCCGGACTCGGCCCATATAGTCAAAAGTATACAAAGAAAGTACCCAGGGAGTAAATTCATTTCCCGAACGATTTTTTAACTTATTTTTTCACCACTAAAACGCATGAGACTTGTAGTTTTCAAAAATGTTTTCATTTTTGATGAGACGCTGAATAAAAGAAGTTTAATCGCCGGCAAACGAAAACCTCCGATTTCCCGTAAATCTCGGACTCGGCCCGTATAGTCGAATGTATACAAGTAAAGTACCCAGGGAGAAAACTCATTTCCCGAACGATTTTTTAAATTATTTTTTCACCACTAAAACGCATGAGACTTGTAGTTTTCAGAAATGTTTTCATTTTTGATGAGACGTTTAAGGAAAGTGGTTTAATCGCCGGCAAACGAAAACCCGTGATTTCCCGTAAATCCCGGGCTTGGCCCGTATAGTCGAATGTATAGAAAGAAATTACCCTGTGAGTAAACTCATTTCATAAAACGATTCTTTAAATTATCTTTTCACAACTAAAACGCATGAGACTTGTAGTTTTCAAAAATGTTTTCATTTTTGATGAGACGCTGAATAAAAGAAGTTTAATCGCCCGCAAACGAAAACCCGCGACTTCCCTTATATCCCGGACTCGGCCCGTTTAGTCAAAAGTATACAAAGAAAGAACCCAGGGAGTAAACTCATTTCCCGAACGATTTTTTAAATTATTTTCCCACCACTGAAACGCATGAAACTTGTAGATTTTAAAAATGTTTTCATTTTTGATGAGACGTTGAATAAAAGAAGTTTAATCACCGGCAAACGAAAACCCGCGACTTCCCGTAAATCCCGGATTCGGCCCGTATAGTCAAAAGTATACAAAAAAAGTACCCAGGGAGTAAACTCATTTCCCGAACGATTTTTTAAATTATTTTTCCACCACTAAAACGCATGAGACTTGTAGTTTTCAGAAATGTTTTCATTTTTGATGAGACGCTTAATGAAAGAGGTTTAATCGCCGGAAAACGAAAACCCGCGATTACCCGTAAATCCTAGGCTTGGCCCGTATAGTCGAATGTATACAAAGAAAGTACCCTGTGAGTAAAGTCATTTCCAGAACAATTTTTTAAATTATCTATTCACCACTAAAACGCATGAGACTTTTAGTTTTCAAAAATGTTTTCATTTTTGATGAGACGCTGAATAAAAGAAGTTTAATCACCGGCAAACGAAAACCCGGGACTTCCCGTAAATCCCGGACTCGGCCCGTATAGTCAAAAGTATACAAAGAAAGAACCCAGGGAGTAAACTCATTTCCCGAACGATTTTTTAAATTATTTTTCCACCACTAAAACGCATGAGACTTGTAGTTTTCAAAAATTTTTTCATTTTTAATGAGACGCTGAATTAAAGAAGTTTAATCGCCGGCAAACGAAAACCCGCGATTTCCCGTAAATCCCGGGCTTGGCCCGTTTAGTTGAATGTATATAAAGAAAGTACCCAGGGAGTAAACTGATTTCCCGAACGATTTTTCAAATTATTTTTGCACCACTAGAACGAATGAGACTTGTAGTTTTCAAAAATGTTTTCATTTTTAATGAGACGCTTAATGAAAGAGATTTAATCGCCGGCAAACGAAAACCCGCGATTACCCGTAAATCCCAGGCTTGGCCCGTATAGTCGAATGTATACAAAGAAAGTACCCTGTGAGTAAAGTCATTTCCAGAACGATTTTTTAAATTATCTATTCACCACTAAAACGCATGAGACTTGTAGTTTTCAAAAATGTTTTCATTTTTGATGAGACGCTGAATAAAAGAAGTTTAATCGCCGACAAATGAAAACCTGCGACTTCCCGTAAATCCCGGACTCGGAACGTATAGTCAAAAGTATACAAAGAAAGAACCCAGGGAGTAAACTCATTTCCCGAACGATTTTTTAAATTATTTTTCCACCACTAAAACGCATGAGACTTGTAGTTTTTAGAAATGTTTTCATTTTTGATGAGACACTTAATGAAAGTGGTTTAATCGCCGGCAAACGAAAACCCGTGATTTCCCGTAAATCCCGGGCTTGGCCCGTATAGTCGAATGTATACAAAGAAAGTACCCTGTGAGTAAACTCATTTCCAAAACGATTTTTTAAATTATCTTTTCACCACTAAAACGCATGAGACTTGTAGTTTTCAAAAATGTTTTCATTTTTGATGAGACGCTGAATAAAAGAAGTTTAATCGCCGGCAAACGAAAACCTGCGATTTCCCGTAAATCCCGGACTCGGCCCGTAAAGTCAAAAGTATACAAGGAAAGTACCCAGGGAGTAAACTCATTTCCCAAACGATTTTTTAAATTATTTTTCCACCACTAAAACGCATGAGACTTGTAGTTTTCAGAAATGTTTTCATTTTTGATGAGACGCTTAATGAAAGTGGTTTAATCGCCGGCAAACGAAAACCCGTGATTTCCCGTAAATCCCGGGCTTGGCCCGTATAGTCGAATGTATACAAAGAAAGTACCCTGTGAGTAAACTCATTTCCAAAACGATTTTTTAAATTATCTTTTCACCACTAAAACGCATGAGATTTGTAGTTTTCAAAAATGTTTTCATTTTTAATGAGACGCTGAATAAAAGAAGTTTAATCACCGGCAAACGAAAACACGCGACTTCCCGTAAATCCCGGACTCGGCCCGTATAGTCAAAAGTATACAAAGAAAGAACCCAGGGAGTAAACTCATTTCCCGAACGATTTTTTAAATTATTTTTCCACCACTAAAACGCATGAGACTTGTAGTTTTCAAAAATGTTTTCATTTTTAATGAGACGCTGAATTAAAGACGTTTAATCGCCGGCAAACAAAAACCCGCGATTTCCCGTAAATCCCGGGCTTGGCCCGTTTAGTTGAATGTATATAAAGAAAGAACTCAGGGAGTAAACTCATTTCCCGAACGATTTTTTAAAATATTTTCCCACCACTAAAACGCATGAAACTTGTAGATTTTAAAAATGTTTTCATTTTTGATGAGACGCTGAATAAAAGAAGTTTAATCACCGGCAAACGAAAACCCGCGACTTCCCGTAAATCCCGGATTCGGCCCGTATAGTCAAAAGTATACAAAGAAAGTACCCAGGGAGTAAACTCATTTCCCGAACGATTTTTTAAATTATTTTTCCACCACTAAAACGCATGAGACTTGTAGTTTTCAGAAATGTTTTCATTTTTGATGAGACGCTTAATGAAAGAGGTTTAATCGCCGGAAAACGAAAACCCGCGATTACCCGTAAATCCTAGGCTTGGCCCGTATAGTCGAATGTATACAAAGAAAGTACCCTGTGAGTAAAGTCATTTCCAGAACGATTTTTTAAATTATCTATTCACCACTAAAACGCATGAGACTTGTAGTTTTCAAAAATGTTTTCAATTTTGATGAGACGCTGAATAAAAGAAGTTTAATCACCGGCAAACGAAAACCCGGGACTTCCCGTAAATCCCGGACTCGGCCCGTATAGTCAAAAGTATACAAAGAAAGAACCCAGGGAGTAAACTCATTTCCCGAACGATTTTTTAAATTATTTTTCCACCACTAAAACGCATGAGACTTGTAGTTTTCAAAAATGTTTTCATTTTTAATGAGACGCTGAATTAAAGAAGTTTAATCGCCGGCAAACGAAAACCCGCGATTTCCCGTAAATCCCGGGCTTGGCCCGTTTAGTTGAATGTATATAAAGAAAGTACCCAGGGAGTAAACTGATTTCCCGAACGATTTTTCAAATTATTTTTGCACCACTAGAACGAATGAGACTTGTAGTTTTCAAAAATGTTTTCATTTTTAATGAGACGCTTAATGAAAGAGATTTAATCGCCGGCAAACGAAAACCCGCGATTACCCGTAAATCCCAGGCTTGGCCCGTATAGTCGAATGTATACAAAGAAAGTACCCTGTGAGTAAAGTCATTTCCAGAACGATTTTTTAAATTATCTATTCACCACTAAAACGCATGAGACTTGTAGTTTTCAAAAATGTTTTCATTTTTGATGAGACGCTGAATAAAAGAAGTTTAATCGCCGACAAATGAAAACCTGCGATTTCCCGTAAATCCAGGACTCGGCCCGGAAAGTCAAAAGTATACAAAGAAAGTACCCAGGGAGTAAACTCATTTCCCAAACGATTTTTTAAATTATTATTTCACCACTAAAGCCCATGAGACTTGTAGATTTAAAAAATGTTTTCATTTTTGATGAGACGCTGAATAAAAGAAGTTTAATCGCCGGCAAACGAAAACCGGCGACTTCCCGTAAATCCCGGATTCGGCCCGTAAAATCAAAAGTATACAAAGAAAGTACCCAGGGAGTAAACTCATTTCCCAAACGATTTTTTAAATTATTTTTCCACCACTAAAACGCATGAGACTTGTAGTTTTTAGAAATGTTTTCATTTTTGATAAAACGCTTGATGAAAGTGGTTTAATCGGCGGCAAACGAAAACCCGTGATTTCCCGTAAATCCCGGGCTTGGCCCGTATAGTCGAATGTATACAAAGAAAGTACCCTGTGAGGAAACTCATTTCCAAAACGATTTTTTAAATTATCTTTTCACCACTAAAACGCATGAGACTTGTAGTTTTCAAAAATGTTTTCATTTTTGATGAGACGCTGAATAAAAGAAGTTTAATCACCGGCAAACGAAAACCCGCGACTTCCCGTAAATCCCGGACTCGGAACGTATAGTCAAAAGTATACAAAGAAAGAACCCAGGGAGTAAACTCATTTCCCGAACGATTTTTTAAATTATTTTTCCACCACTAAAACGCATGAGACTTTTAGTTTTTAGAAATGTTTTCATTTTTGATGAGACACTTAATGAAAGTGGTTTAATCGCCGGCAAACGAAAACCCGTGATTTCCCGTAAATCCCGGGCTTGGCCCGTATAGTCGAATGTATACAAAGAAAGTACCCTGTGAGTAAACTCATTTCCAAAACGATTTTTTAAATTATCTTTTCACCACTAAAACGCATGAGACTTGTAGTTTTCAAAAATGTTTTCATTTTTGATGAGACGCTGAATAAAAGAAGTTTAATCGCCGACAAATGAAAACCTGCGATTTCCCGTAAATCCAGGACTCGGCCCGGAAAGTCAAAAGTATACAAAGAAAGTACCCAGGGAGTAAACTCATTTCCCAAACGATTTTTTAAATTATTATTTCACCACTAAAGCCCATGAGACTTGTAGATTTAAAAAATGTTTTCATTTTTGATGAGACGCTGAATAAAAGAAGTTTAATCGCCGGCAAACGAAAACCGGCGACTTCCCGTAAATCCCGGATTCGGCCCGTAAAATCAAAAGTATACAAAGAAAGTACCCAGGGAGTAAACTCATTTCCCAAACGATTTTTTAAATTATTTTTCCACCACTAAAACGCATGAGACTTGTAGTTTTTAGAAATGTTTTCATTTTTGATAAAACGCTTAATGAAAGTGGTTTAATCGGCGGCAAACGAAAACCCGTGATTTCCCGTAAATCCCGGGCTTGGCCCGTATAGTCGAATGTATACAAAGAAAGTACCCTGTGAGGAAACTCATTTCCAAAACGATTTTTTAAATTATCTTTTCACCACTAAAACGCATGAGACTTGTAGTTTTCAAAAATGTTTTCATTTTTGATGAGACGCTGAATAAAAGAAGTTTAATCACCGGCAAACGAAAACCCGCGACTTCCCGTAAATCCCGGACTCGGAATGTATAGTCAAAAGTATACAAAGAAAGAACCCAGGGAGTAAACTCATTTCCCGAACGATTTTTTAAATTATTTTTCCACCACTAAAACGCATGAGACTTTTAGTTTTTAGAAATGTTTTCATTTTTGATGAGACACTTAATGAAAGTGGTTTAATCGCCGGCAAACGAAAACCCGTGATTTCCCGTAAATCCCGGGCTTGGCCCGTATAGTCGAATGTATACAAAGAAAGTACCCTGTGAGTAAACTCATTTCCAAAACGATTTTTTAAATTATCTTTTCACCACTAAAACGCATGAGACTTGTAGTTTTCAAAAATGTTTTCATTTTTGATGAGACGCTGAATAAAAGAAGTTTAATCGCCGGCAAACGAAAACCTGCGATTTCCCGTAAATCCCGGACTCGGCCCGTAAAGTCAAAAGTATACAAAGAAAGTACCCAGGGAGTAAACTCATTTCCCAAACGATTTTTTAAATTATTTTTCCACCACTAAAACGCATGAGACTTGTAGTTTTCAGAAATGTTTTCATTTTTGATGAGACGCTTAATGAAAGTGGTTTAATCGCCGGCAAACGAAAACCCGTGATTTCCCGTAAATCCCGGGCTTGGCCCGTATAGTCGAATGTATACAAAGAAAGTACCCTGTGAGTAAACTCATTTCCAAAACGATTTTTTAAATTATCTTTTCACCACTAAAACGCATGAGATTTGTAGTTTTCAAAAATGTTTTCATTTTTAATGAGACGCTGAATAAAAGAAGTTTAATCACCGGCAAACGAAAACCCGCGACTTCCCGTAAATCCCGGACTCGGCCCGTATAGTCAAAAGTATACAAAGAAAGAACCCAGGGAGTAAACTCATTTCCCGAACGATTTTTTAAATTATTTTTCCACCACTAAAACGCATGAGACTTGTAGTTTTCAAAAATGTTTTCATTTTTAATGAGACGCTGAATTAAAGAAGTTTAATCGCCGGCAAACAAAAACCCGCGATTTCCCGTAAATCCCGGGCTTGGCCCGTTTAGTTGAATGTATATAAAGAAAGAACTCAGGGAGTAAACTCATTTCCCGAACGATTTTTTAAAATATTTTCCCACCACTAAAACGCATGAAACTTGTAGATTTTAAAAATGTTTTCATTTTTGATGAGACGCTGAATAAAAGAAGTTTAATCACCGGCAAACGAAAACCCGCGACTTCCCGTAAATCCCGGATTCGGCCCGTATAGTCAAAAGTATACAAAGAAAGTACCCAGGGAGTAAACTCATTTCCCGAACGATTTTTTAAATTATTTTTCCACCACTAAAACGCATGAGACTTGTAGTTTTCAGAAATGTTTTCATTTTTGATGAGACGCTTAATGAAAGAGGTTTAATCGCCGGAAAACGAAAACCCGCGATTACCTGTAAATCCTAGGCTTGGCCCGTATAGTCGAATGTATACAAAGAAAGTACCCTGTGAGTAAAGTCATTTCCAGAACGATTTTTTAAATTATCTATTCACCACTAAAACGCATGAGACTTGTAGTTTTCAAAAATGTTTTCAATTTTGATGAGACGCTGAATAAAAGAAGTTTAATCACCGGCAAACGAAAACCCGGGACTTCCCGTAAATCCCGGACTCGGCCCGTATAGTCAAAAGTATACAAAGAAAGAACCCAGGGAGTAAACTCATTTCCCGAACGATTTTTTAAATTATTTTTCCACCACTAAAACGCATGAGACTTTTAGTTTTTAGAAATGTTTTCATTTTTGATGAGACACTTAATGAAAGTGGTTTAATCGCCGGCAAACGAAAACCCGTGATTTCCCGTAAATCCCGGGCTTGGCCCGTATAGTCGAATGTATACAAAGAAAGTACCCTGTGAGTAAACTCATTTCCAAAACGATTTTTTAAATTATCTTTTCACCACTAAAACGCATGAGACTTGTAGTTTTCAAAAATGTTTTCATTTTTGATGAGACGCTGAATAAAAGAAGTTTAATCGCCGGCAAACGAAAACCTGCGATTTCCCGTAAATCCCGGACTCGGCCCGTAAAGTCAAAAGTATACAAAGAAAGTACCCAGGGAGTAAACTCATTTCCCAAACGATTTTTTAAATTATTTTTCCACCACTAAAACGCATGAGACTTGTAGTTTTCAGAAATGTTTTCATTTTTGATGAGACGCTTAATGAAAGTGGTTTAATCGCCGGCAAACGAAAACCCGTGATTTCCCGTAAATCCCGGGCTTGGCCCGTATAGTCGAATGTATACAAAGAAAGTACCCTGTGAGTAAACTCATTTCCAAAACGATTTTTTAAATTATCTTTTCACCACTAAAACGCATGAGATTTGTAGTTTTCAAAAATGTTTTCATTTTTAATGAGACGCTGAATAAAAGAAGTTTAATCACCGGCAAACGAAAACCCGCGACTTCCCGTAAATCCCGGACTCGGCCCGTATAGTCAAAAGTATACAAAGAAAGAACCCAGGGAGTAAACTCATTTCCCGAACGATTTTTTAAATTATTTTTCCACCACTAAAACGCATGAGACTTGTAGTTTTCAAAAATGTTTTCATTTTTAATGAGACGCTGAATTAAAGAAGTTTAATCGCCGGCAAACAAAAACCCGCGATTTCCCGTAAATCCCGGGCTTGGCCCGTTTAGTTGAATGTATATAAAGAAAGAACTCAGGGAGTAAACTCATTTCCCGAACGATTTTTTAAAATATTTTCCCACCACTAAAACGCATGAAACTTGTAGATTTTAAAAATGTTTTCATTTTTGATGAGACGCTGAATAAAAGAAGTTTAATCACCGGCAAACGAAAACCCGCGACTTCCCGTAAATCCCGGATTCGGCCCGTATAGTCAAAAGTATACAAAGAAAGTACCCAGGGAGTAAACTCATTTCCCGAACGATTTTTTAAATTATTTTTCCACCACTAAAACGCATGAGACTTGTAGTTTTCAGAAATGTTTTCATTTTTGATGAGACGCTTAATGAAAGAGGTTTAATCGCCGGAAAACGAAAACCCGCGATTACCTGTAAATCCTAGGCTTGGCCCGTATAGTCGAATGTATACAAAGAAAGTACCCTGTGAGTAAAGTCATTTCCAGAACGATTTTTTAAATTATCTATTCACCACTAAAACGCATGAGACTTGTAGTTTTCAAAAATGTTTTCAATTTTGATGAGACGCTGAATAAAAGAAGTTTAATCACCGGCAAACGAAAACCCGGGACTTCCCGTAAATCCCGGACTCGGCCCGTATAGTCAAAAGTATACAAAGAAAGAACCCAGGGAGTAAACTCATTTCCCGAACGATTTTTTAAATTATTTTTCCACCACTAAAACGCATGAGACTTGTAGTTTTCAAAAATGTTTTCATTTTTAATGAGACGCTGAATTAAAGAAGTTTAATCGCCGGCAAACGAAAACCCGCGATTTCCCGTAAATCCCGGGCTTGGCCCGTTTAGTTGAATGTATATAAAGAAAGTACCCAGGGAGTAAACTGATTTCCCGAACGATTTTTCAAATTATTTTTGCACCACTAGAACGAATGAGACTTGTAGTTTTTAAAAATGTTTTCATTTTTAATGAGACGCTTAATGAAAGAGATTTAATCGCCGGCAAACGAAAACCAGCGATTACCCGTAAATCCCAGGCTTGGCCCGTATAGTCGAATGTATACAAAGAAAGTACCCTGTGAGTAAAGTCATTTCCAGAACGATTTTTTAAATTATCTATTCACCACTAAAACGCATGAGACTTGTAGTTTTCAAAAATGTTTTCATTTTTGATGAGACGCTGAATAAAAGAAGTTTAATCGCCGACAAATGAAAACCTGCGATTTCCCGTAAATCCAGGACTCGGCCCGTAAAGTCAAAAGTATACAAAGAAAGTACCCAGGGAGTAAACTCATTTCCCAAACGATTTTTTAAATTATTATTTCACCACTAAAGCCCATGAGACTTGTAGATTTAAAAAATGTTTTCATTTTTGATGAGACGCTGAATAAAAGAAGTTTAATCGCCGGCAAACGAAAACCGGCGACTTCCCGTAAATCCCGGATTCGGCCCGTAAAATCAAAAGTATACAAAGAAAGTACCCAGGGAGTAAACTCATTTCCCAAACGATTTTTAAATTATTTTTCCACCACTAAAACGCATGAGACTTGTAGTTTTTAGAAATGTTTTCATTTTTGATAAAACGCTTAATGAAAGTGGTTTAATCGCCGGCAAACGAAAACCCGTGATTTCCCGTAAATCCCGGGCTTGGCCCGTATAGTCGAATGTATACAAAGAAAGTACCCTGTGAGGAAACTCATTTCCAAAACGATTTTTTAAATTATCTTTTCACCACTAAAACGCATGAGACTTGTAGTTTTCAAAAATGTTTTCATTTTTGATGAGACGCTGAATAAAAGAAGTTTAATCACCGGCAAACGAAAACCCGCGACTTCCCGTAAATCCCGGACTCGGAACGTATAGTCAAAAGTATACAAAGAAAGAACCCAGGGAGTAAACTCATTTCCCGAACGATTTTTTAAATTATTTTTCCACCACTAAAACGCATGAGACTTGTAGTTTTCAAAAATGTTTTCATTTTTAATGAGACGCTTAATGAAAGAGGTTTAATCGCCGGCAAACGAAAACCCGCGATTTCCCGTAAATCCCAGGCTTGGCCCGTATAGTCGAATGTATACAAAGAAAGTACCCTGTGAGTAAAGTCATTTCCAGAACGATTTTTTAAATTATCTTTTCACCACTAAAACGCATGAGACTTGTAGTTTTCAAAAATGTTTTCATTTTTGATGAGACGCTGAATAAAAGAAGTTTAATCGCCGGCAAACGAAAACCTGCGATTTCCCGTAAATCCCGGACTCGGCCCGTAAAGTCAAAAGTATACAAAGAAAGTACCCAGGGAGTAAACTCATTTCCCAAACGATTTTTTAAATTATTTTTCCACCACTAAAACGCATGAGACTTGTAGTTTTCAGAAATGTTTTCATTTTTGATGAGACGCTTAATGAAAGTGGTTTAATCGCCGGCAAACGAAAACCCGTGATTTCCCGTAAATCCCGGGCTTGGCCCGTATAGTCGAATGTATACAAAGAAAGTACCCTGTGAGTAAACTCATTTCCCGAACGATTTTTAAATTATTTTTCCACCACTAAAACGCATGAGACTTGTAGTTTTTAAAAATGTTTTCATTTTTAATGAGACGCTGAATTAAAGAAGTTTAATCGCCGGCAAACGAAAACCCGCGATTTCCCGTAAATCCCGGGCTTGGCCCGTTTAGTTGAATGTATATAAAGGAAGAGCCCAGGAAGTAAACTGATTTCCCGAACGATTTTTCAAATTATTTTTGCACCACTAGAACGAATGAGACTTGTAGTTTTCAAAAATGTTTTCCTTTTTAATGAGACGCTTAATAAAAGAGGTTTAATCGCCGGCAAACGAAAACCCGCGATTTCCCGTAAATCCCAGGCTTGGCCCGTATAGTCGAATGTATACAAAGAAAGTACCCGGTGAGTTAAGTCATTTCCAGAACGATTTTTTAAATTATCTTTTCACCACTAAAACGCATGAGACTTGTAGTTTTCAAAAATGTTTACATTTTTGATGAGACGCTGAATAAAAGAAGTTTAATCGCCGGCAAACGAAAACCTGCGATTTCCCGTAAATCCCGGACTCGGCCCATATAGTCAAAAGTATACAAAGAAAGTACCCAGGGAGTAAACTCATTTCCCGAACGATTTTTTAAATTATTTTTTCACCACTAAAACGCATGAGACTTGTAGTTTTCAAAAATGTTTTCATTTTTAATGAGACGCTGAATAAAAGAAGTTTAATCACCGGCAAACGAAAACCCGCGACTTCCCGTAAATCCCGGACTCGGCCCGTATAGTCAAAAGTATACAAAGAAAGAACCCAGGGAGTAAACTCATTTCCCGAACGATTTTTTAAATTATTTTTCCACCACTAAAACGCATAAGACTTGTAGTTTTCAAAAATGTTTTCATTTTTAATGAGACGCTGAATTAAAGAAGTTTAATCGCCGGCAAACAAAAACCCGCGATTTCCCGTAAATCCCGGGCTTGGCCCGTTTAGTTGAATGTATATAAAGAAAGAACTCAGGGAGTAAACTCATTTCCCGAACGATTTTTTAAAATATTTTCCCACCACTAAAACGCATGAAACTTGTAGATTTTAAAAATGTTTTCATTTTTGATGAGACGCTGAATAAAAGAAGTTTAATCACCGGCAAACGAAAACCCGCGACTTCCCGTAAATCCCGGATTCGGCCCGTATAGTCAAAAGTATACAAAGAAAGTACCCAGGGAGTAAACTCATTTCCCGAACGATTTTTTAAATTATTTTTCCACCACTAAAACGCATTAGACTTGTAGTTTTCAGAAATGTTTTCATTTTTGATGAGACGCTTAATGAAAGAGGTTTAATCGCCGGAAAACGAAAACCCGCGATTACCCGTAAATCCTAGGCTTGGCCCGTATAGTCGAATGTATACAAAGAAAGTACCCTGTGAGTAAAGTCATTTCCAGAACGATTTTTTAAATTATCTATTCACCACTAAAACGCATGAGACTTGTAGTTTTCAAAAATGTTTTCAATTTTGATGAGACGCTGAATAAAAGAAGTTTAATCACCGGCAAACGAAAACCCGAGACTTCCCGTAAATCCCGGACTCGGCCCGTATAGTCAAAAGTATACAAAGAAAGAACCCAGGGAGTAAACTCATTTCCCGAACGATTTTTTAAATTATTTTTCCACCACTAAAACGCATGAGACTTGTAGTTTTCAAAAATGTTTTCATTTTTAATGAGACGCTGAATTAAAGAAGTTTAATCGCCGGCAAACGAAAACCCGCGATTTCCCGTAAATCCCGGGCTTGGCCCGTTTAGTTGAATGTATATAAAGAAAGTACCCAGGGAGTAAACTGATTTCCCGAACGATTTTTCAAATTATTTTTGCACCACTAGAACGAATGAGACTTGTAGTTTTCAAAAATGTTTTCATTTTTAATGAGACGCTTAATGAAAGAGATTTAATCGCCGGCAAACGAAAACCCGCGATTACCCGTAAATCCCAGGCTTGGCCCGTATAGTCGAATGTATACAAAGAAAGTACCCTGTGAGTAAAGTCATTTCCAGAACGATTTTTTAAATTATCTATTCACCACTAAAACGCATGAGACTTGTAGTTTTCAAAAATGTTTTCATTTTTGATGAGACGCTGAATAAAAGAAGTTTAATCGCCGACAAATGAAAACCTGCGATTTCCCGTAAATCCAGGACTCGGCCCGTAAAGTCAAAAGTATACAAAGAAAGTACCCAGGGAGTAAACTCATTTCCCAAACGATTTTTTAAATTATTATTTCACCACTAAAGCCCATGAGACTTGTAGATTTAAAAAATGTTTTCATTTTTGATGAGACGCTGAATAAAAGAAGTTTAATCGCCGGCAAACGAAAACCGGCGACTTCCCGTAAATCCCGGATTCGGCCCGTAAAATCAAAAGTATACAAAGAAAGTACCCAGGGAGTAAACTCATTTCCCAAACGATTTTTAAATTATTTTTCCACCACTAAAACGCGTGAGACTTGTAGTTTTTAGAAATGTTTTCATTTTTGATAAAACGCTTAATGAAAGTGGTTTAATCGCCGGCAAACGAAAACCCGTGATTTCCCGTAAATCCCGGGCTTGGCCCGTATAGTCGAATGTATACAAAGAAAGTACCCTGTGAGGAAACTCATTTCCAAAACGATTTTTTAAATTATCTTTTCACCACTAAAACGCATGAGACTTGTAGTTTTCAAAAATGTTTTCATTTTTGATGAGACGCTGAATAAAAGAAGTTTAATCACCGGCAAACGAAAACCCGCGACTTCCCGTAAATCCCGGACTCGGAACGTATAGTCAAAAGTATACAAAGAAAGAACCCAGGGAGTAAACTCATTTCCCGAACGATTTTTTAAATTATTTTTCCACCACTAAAACGCATGAGACTTGTAGTTTTTAGAAATGTTTTCATTTTTGATGAGACACTTAATGAAAGTGGTTTAATCGCCGGCAAACGAAAACCCGTGATTTCCCGTAAATCCCGGGCTTGGCCCGTATAGTCGAATGTATACAAAGAAAGTACCCTGTTAGTAAACTCATTTCCAAAACGATTTTTTAAATTATCTTTTCACCACTAAAACGCATGAGATTTGTAGTTTTCAAAAATGTTTTCATTTTTAATGAGACGCTGAATAAAAGAAGTTTAATCACCGGCAAACGAAAACCCGCGACTTCCCGTAAATCCCGGACTCGGCCCGTATAGTCAAAAGTATACAAAGAAAGAACCCAGGGAGTAAACTCATTTCCCGAACGATTTTTTAAATTATTTTTCCACCACTAAAACGCATGAGACTTGTAGTTTTCAAAAATGTTTTCATTTTTAATGAGACGCTGAATTAAAGAAGTTTAATCGCCGGCAAACAAAAACCCGCGATTTCCCGTAAATCCCGGGCTTGGCCCGTTTAGTTGAATGTATATAAAGAAAGTACCCAGGGAGTAAACTGACTTCCCGAACGGTTTTTCAAATTATTTTTGCACCACTAGAACGAATGAGACTTGTAGTTTTCAAAAATGTTTTCATTTTTAATGAGACGCTTAATGAAAGAGGTTTAATCGCCGGCAAACGAAAACCCGCGATTTCCCGTAAATCCCAGGCTTGGCCCGTATAGTCGAATGTATACAAAGAAAGTACCCTGTGAGTAAAGTCATTTCCAGAACGATTTTTTAAATTATCTTTTCACCACTAAAACGCATGAGACTTGTAGTTTTCAAAAATGTTTTCATTTTTGATGAGACGCTGAATAAAAGAAGTTTAATCGCCGGCAAACGAAAACCTGCGATTTCCCGTAAATCCCGGACTCGGCCCGTAAAGTCAAAAGTATACAAAGAAAGTACCCAGGGAGTAAACTCATTTCCCAAACGATTTTTTAAATTATTTTTCCACCACTAAAACGCATGAGACTTGTAGTTTTCAGAAATGTTTTCATTTTTGATGAGACGCTTAATGAAAGTGGTTTAATCGCCGGCAAACGAAAACCCGTGATTTCCCGTAAATCCCGGGCTTGGCCCGTATAGTCGAATGTATACAAAGAAAGTACCCTGTGAGTAAACTCATTTCCCGAACGATTTTTAAATTATTTTTCCACCACTAAAACGCATGAGACTTGTAGTTTTTAAAAATGTTTTCATTTTTAATGAGACGCTGAATTAAAGAAGTTTAATCGCCGGCAAACGAAAACCCGCGATTTCCCGTAAATCCCGGGCTTGGCCCGTTTAGTTGAATGTATATAAAGGAAGAGCCCAGGAAGTAAACTGATTTCCCGAACGATTTTTCAAATTATTTTTGCACCACTAGAACGAATGAGACTTGTAGTTTTCAAAAATGTTTTCCTTTTTAATGAGACGCTTAATGAAAGAGGTTTAATCGCCGGCAAACGAAAACCCGCGATTTCCCGTAAATCCCAGGCTTGGCCCGTATAGTCGAATGTATACAAAGAAAGTACCCGGTGAGTTAAGTCATTTCCAGAACGATTTTTTAAATTATCTTTTCACCACTAAAACGCATGAGACTTGTAGTTTTCAAAAATGTTTTCATTTTTGATGAGACGCTTAATGAAAGTGGTTTAATCGCCGGCAAACGAAAACCCGTGATTTCCCGTAAATCCCGGACTCGGCCCATATAGTCAAAAGTATACAAAGAAAGTACCCAGGGAGTAAACTCATTTCCCGAACGATTTTTTAAATTATTTTTTCACCACTAAAACGCATGAGACTTGTAATTTTCAAAAATGTTTTCATTTTTGATGAGACGCTGAATAAAAGAAGTTTAATCGCCGGCAAACGAAAACCTGCAATTTCCCGTAAATCTCGGACTCGGCCCGTAAAGTCAAAAGTATACAAAGAAAGTACCCAGGGAGTAAACTCATTTCCCAAACGATTTTTTAAATTATTTTTCCACCACTAAAACGCATGAGACTTGTAGTTTTCAAAAATGTTTTCATTTTTGATGAGACGCTTAATGAAAGTGGTTTAATCGCCGGCAAACGAAAACCCGTGATTTCCCGTAAATCTTGGGCTTGGCCCGTATAGTCGAATGTATACAAAGAAAGTACCCTGTGAGTAAACTCATTTCCAAAACGATTTTTTAAATTATCTTTTCACCACTAAAACGCATGAGACTTGTAGTTTTTAAAAATGTTTTCATTTTTGATGAGACGCTGAATAAAAGAAGTTTAATCACCGGCAAACGAAAACCCGCGACTTCCCGTAAATCCCGGACTCGGCCCGTATAGTCAAAAGTATACAAAGAAAGAACCCAGGGAGTAAACTCATTTCCCGAACGATTTTTTAAATTATTTTTCCACCACTAAAACGCATGAGACTTGTAGTTTTCAGAAATGTTTTCATTTTTGATGAGACGCTTAATGAAAGAGGTTTAATCGCCGGCAAACGAAAACCCGCGATTTCCCGGAAATCCCGGGCTTGGCCCGTATAGTCGAATGTATACAAATAAAGTACCCAGGGAGTAAACTCATTTCCCGAACGATTTTTTAAATTATTTTTTCACCACTAAAACGCATGAGACTTGTAGTTTTCAGAAATGTTTTCATTTTTGATGAGACGCTTAAGGAAAGTGGTTTAATCGCCGGCAAACGAAAACCCGTGATTTCCCGTAAATCCCGGGCTTGGCCCGTATAGTCGAATGTATACAAAGAAATTACCCTGTGAGTAAACTCATTTCCAAAACGATTCTTTAAATTATCTTTTCACAACTAAAACGCATGAGACTTGTAGTTTTCAAAAATGTTTTCATTTTTGATGAGACGCTGAATAAAAGAAGTTTAATCGCCGGCAAACGAAATCCCGCGACTTCCCTTATATCCCGGACTCGGCCCGTTTAGTCAAAAGTATACAAAGAAAGAACCCAGGGAGTAAACTCATTTCCCGAACGATATTTTAAATTATTTTCCCACCACTAAAACGCATGAAACTTGTAGATTTTAAAAATGTTTTCATTTTTGATGAGACGCTGAATAAAAGAAGTTTAATCACCGGCAAACGAAAACCCGCGACTTCCCGTAAATCCCGGATTCGGCCCGTATAGTCAAAAGTATACAAAGAAAGTACCCAGGGAGTAAACTCATTTCCCAAACGATTTTTTAAATTATTTTTCCACCACTAAAACGCATGAGACTTGTAGTTTTCAAAAATGTTTTCATTTTTGATGAGACGCTTAATGAAAGTGGTTTAATCGCCGGCAAACGAAAACCCGTGATTTCCCGTAAATCTTGGGCTTGGCCCGTATAGTCGAATGTATACAAAGAAAGTACCCTGTGAGTAAACTCATTTCCAAAACGATTTTTTAAATTATCTTTTCACCACTAAAACGCATGAGACTTGTAGTTTTTAAAAATGTTTTCATTTTTGATGAGACGCTGAATAAAAGAAGTTTAATCACCGGCAAACGAAAACCCGCGACTTCCCGTAAATCCCGGACTCGGCCCGTATAGTCAAAAGTATACAAAGAAAGAACCCAGGGAGTAAACTCATTTCCCGAACGATTTTTTAAATTATTTTTCCACCACTAAAACGCATGAGACTTGTAGTTTTCAGAAATGTTTTCATTTTTGATGAGACGCTTAATGAAAGAGGTTTAATCGCCGGCAAACGAAAACCCGCGATTTCCCGGAAATCCCGGGCTTGGCCCGTATAGTCGAATGTATACAAATAAAGTACCCAGGGAGTAAACTCATTTCCCGAACGATTTTTTAAATTATTTTTTCACCACTAAAACGCATGAGACTTGTAGTTTTCAGAAATGTTTTCATTTTTGATGAGACGCTTAAGGAAAGTGGTTTAATCGCCGGCAAACGAAAACCCGTGATTTCCCGTAAATCCCGGGCTTAGCCCGTATAGTCGAATGTATACAAAGAAATTACCCTGTGAGTAAACTCATTTCCAAAACGATTCTTTAAATTATCTTTTCACAACTAAAACGCATGAGACTTGTAGTTTTCAAAAATGTTTTCATTTTTGATGAGACGCTGAATAAAAGAAGTTTAATCGCCGGCAAACGAAATCCCGCGACTTCCCTTATATCCCGGACTCGGCCCGTTTAGTCAAAAGTATACAAAGAAAGAACCCAGGGAGTAAACTCATTTCCCGAACGATTTTTTAAATTATTTTCCCACCACTAAAACGCATGAAACTTGTAGATTTTAAAAATGTTTTCATTTTTGATGAGACGCTGAATAAAAAAAGTTTAATCACCGGCAAACGAAAACCCGCGACTTCCCGTAAATCCCGGATTCGGCCCGTATAGTCAAAAGTATACAAAGAAAGTACCCAGGGAGTAAACTCATTTCCCGAACGATTTTTTAAATTATTTTTCCACCACTAAAACGCATGAGACTTGTAGTTTTCAGAAATGTTTTCATTTTTGATGAGACGCTTAATGAAAGAGGTTTAATCGCCGGAAAACGAAAACCCGCGATTTCCCGGAAATCCCGGACTCGGCCCGTAAAGTCAAAAGTATACAAAGAAAGCACCCAGGGAGTAAACTCATTTCCCAAACGATTTTTTAAATTATTTTTCCACCACTAAAACGCATGAGACTTGTAGTTTTCAAAAATGTTTTCATTTTTGATGAGACGCTGAATAAAAGAAGTTTAATCGCCGGCAAACGAAATCCCGCGACTTCCCTTATATCCCGGACTCGGCCCGTTTAGTCAAAAGTATACAAAGAAAGAACCCAGGGAGTAAACTCATTTCCCGAACGATTTTTTAAATTATTTTCCCACCACTAAAACGCATGAAACTTGTAGATTTTAAAAATGTTTTCATTTTTGATGAGACGCTGAAAAAAAGAAGTTTAATCACCGGCAAACGGAAACCCGCGACTTCCCGTAAATCCCGGATTCGGCCCGTATAGTCAAAAGTATACAAAGAAAGTACCCAGGGAGTAAACTCATTTCCCGAACGATTTTTTAAATTTTTTTTCCACCACTAAAACGCATGAGACTTGTAGTTTTCAAAAATGTTTTCATTTTTAATGAGACGCTTAATGAAAGAGGTTTAATCGCCGGCAAACGAAAACCGGCGATTTCCCGTAAATCCCAGGCTTGGCCCGTATAGTCGAATGTATACAAAGAAAGTACCCTTTGAGTAAAGTCATTTCCAGAACGATTTTTTAAATTATCTTTTCACCACTAAAACGCATGAGACTTGTAGATTTTAAAAATGTTTTCATTTTTGATGAGACGCTGAATAAAAGAAGTTTAATCACCGGCAAACGAAAACCCGCGACTTCCCGTAAATCCCGGATTCGGCCCGTATAGTCAAAAGTATACAAAGAAAGTACCCAGGGAGTAAACTCATTTCCCGAACGATTTTTTAAATTATTTTTCCACCACTAAAACGCATGAGACTTGTAGTTTTCAGAAATGTTTTCATTTTTGATGAGACGCTTAATGAAAGAGGTTTAATCGCCGGAAAACGAAAACCCGCGATTTCCCGGAAATCCCGGACTCGGCCCGTAAAGTCAAAAGTATACAAAGAAAGCACCCAGGGAGTAAACTCATTTCCCAAACGATTTTTTAAATTATTTTTCCACCACTAAAACGCATGAGACTTGTAGTTTTCAAAAATGTTTTCATTTTTGATGAGACGCTGAATAAAAGAAGTTTAATCGCCGGCAAACGAAATCCCGCGACTTCCCTTATATCCCGGACTCGGCCCGTTTAGTCAAAAGTATACAAAGAAAGAACCCAGGGAGTAAACTCATTTCCCGAACGATTTTTTAAATTATTTTCCCACCACTAAAACGCATGAAACTTGTAGATTTTAAAAATGTTTTCATTTTTGATGAGACGCTGAATAAAAGAAGTTTAATCACCGGCAAACGGAAACCCGCGACTTCCCGTAAATCCCGAATTCGGCCCGTATAGTCAAAAGTATACAAAGAAAGTACCCAGGGAGTAAACTCATTTCCCGAACGATTTTTTAAATTTTTTTTCCACCACTAAAACGCATGAGACTTGTAGTTTTCAAAAATGTTTTCATTTTTAATGAGACGCTTAATGAAAGAGGTTTAATCGCCGGCAAACGAAAACCCGCGATTTCCCGTAAATCCCAGGCTTGGCCCGTATAGTCGAATGTATACAAAGAAAGTACCCTGTGAGTAAAGTCATTTCCAGAACGATTTTTTAAATTATCTTTTCACCACTAAAACGCATGAGACTTGTAGTTTTCAAAAATGTTTTCATTTTTGATGAGACGCTGAATAAAAGAAGTTTAATCGCCGGCAAACGAAAACCTGCGATTTCCCGTAAATCCCGGACTCGGCCCGTAAAGTCAAAAGTATACAAAGAAAGTACCCAGGGAGTAAACTCATTTCCCAAACGATTTTTCAAATTATTTTTCCACCACTAAAACGCATGAGACTTGTAGTTTTCAGAAATGTTTTCATTTTTGATGAGACGCTTAATGAAAGTGGTTTAATCGCCGGCAAACGAAAACCCGTGATTTCCCGTAAATCCCGGGCTTGGCCCGTATAGTCGAATGTATACAAAGAAAGTACCCTGTGAGTAAACTCATTTCCCGAACGATTTTTAAATTATTTTTCCACCACTAAAACGCATGAGACTTGTAGTTTTTAAAAATGTTTTCATTTTTAATGAGACGCTGAATTAAAGAAGTTTAATCGCCGGCAAACGAAAACCCGCGATTTCCCGTAAATCCCGGGCTTGGCCCGTTTAGTTGAATGTATATAAAGGAAGAGCCCAGGAAGTAAACTGATTTCCCGAACGATTTTTCAAATTATTTTTGCACCACTAGAACGAATGAGACTTGTAGTTTTCAAAAATGTTTTCCTTTTTAATGAGACGCTTAATGAAAGAGGTTTAATCGCCGGCAAACGAAAACCCGCGATTTCCCGTAAATCCCAGGCTTGGCCCGTATAGTCGAATGTATACAAAGAAAGTACCCGGTGAGTTAAGTCATTTCCAGAACGATTTTTTAAATTATCTTTTCACCACTAAAACGCATGAGACTTGTAGTTTTCAAAAATGTTTTCATTTTTGATGAGACGCTGAATAAAAGAAGTTTAATCGCCGGCAAACGAAAACCTGCGATTTCCCGTAAATCCCGGACTCGGCCTATATAGTCAAAAGTATACAAAGAAAGTACCCAGGGAGTAAACTCATTTCCCGAACGATTTTTTAAATTACTTTTTCACCACTAAAACGCATGAGACTTGTAGTTTTCAAAAATGTTTTCATTTTTGATGAGACGCTGAATAAAAGAAGTTTAATCGCCGGCAAACGAAAACCTGCAATTTCCCGTAAATCTCGGACTCGGCCCGTAAAGTCAAAAGTATACAAAGAAAGTACCCAGGGAGTAAACTCATTTCCCAAACGATTTTTTAAATTATTTTTCCACCACTAAAACGCATGAGACTTGTAGTTTTCAAAAATGTTTTCATTTTTGATGAGACGCTTAATGAAAGTGGTTTAATCGCCGGCAAACGAAAACCCGTGATTTCCCGTAAATCTTGGGCTTGGCCCGTATAGTCGAATGTATACAAAGAAAGTACCCTGTGAGTAAACTCATTTCCAAAACGATTTTTTAAATTATCTTTTCACCACTAAAACGCATGAGACTTGTAGTTTTTAAAAATGTTTTCATTTTTGATGAGACGCTGAATAAAAGAAGTTTAATCACCGGCAAACGAAAACCCGCGACTTCCCGTAAATCCCGGACTCGGCCCGTATAGTCAAAAGTATACAAAGAAAGAACCCAGGGAGTAAACTCATTTCCCGAACGATTTTTTAAATTATTTTTCCACCACTAAAACGCATGAGACTTGTAGTTTTCAGAAATGTTTTCATTTTTGATGAGACGCTTAATGAAAGAGGTTTAATCGCCGGCAAACGAAAACCCGCGATTTCCCGGAAATCCCGGGCTTGGCCCGTATAGTCGAATGTATACAAATAAAGTACCCAGGGAGTAAACTCATTTCCCGAACGATTTTTTAAATTATTTTTTCACCACTAAAACGCATGAGACTTGTAGTTTTCAGAAATGTTTTCATTTTTGATGAGACGCTTAAGGAAAGTGGTTTAATCGCCGGCAAACGAAAACCCGTGATTTCCCGTAAATCCCGGGCTTGGCCCGTATAGTCGAATGTATACAAAGAAATTACCCTGTGAGTAAACTCATTTCCAAAACGATTCTTTAAATTATCTTTTCACAACTAAAACGCATGAGACTTGTAGTTTTCAAAAATGTTTTCATTTTTGATGAGACGCTGAATAAAAGAAGTTTAATCGCCGGCAAACGAAAACCCGTGATTTCCCGTAAATCTTGGGCTTGGCCCGTATAGTCGAATGTATACAAAGAAAGTACCCTGTGAGTAAACTCATTTCCAAAACGATTTTTTAAATTATCTTTTCACCACTAAAACGCATGAGACTTGTAGTTTTTAAAAATGTTTTCATTTTTGATGAGACGCTGAATAAAAGAAGTTTAATCACCGGCAAACGAAAACCCGCGACTTCCCGTAAATCCCGGACTCGGCCCGTATAGTCAAAAGTATACAAAGAAAGAACCCAGGGAGTAAACTCATTTCCCGAACGATTTTTTAAATTATTTTTCCACCACTAAAACGCATGAGACTTGTAGTTTTCAGAAATTTTTTCATTTTTGATGAGACGCTTAATGAAAGAGGTTTAATCGCCGGCAAACGAAAACCCGCGATTTCCCGGAAATCCCGGGCTTGGCCCGTATAGTCGAATGTATACAAATAAAGTACCCAGGGAGTAAACTCATTTCCCGAACGATTTTTTAAATTATTTTTTCACCACTAAAACGCATGAGACTTGTAGTTTTCAAAAATGTTTTCATTTTTGATGAGACGCTGAATAAAAGAAGTTTAATCACCGGCAAACGAAAACCCGCGACTTCCCGTAAATCCCGGACTCGGCCCGTATAGTCAAAAGTATACAAAGAAAGAACCCAGGGAGTAAACTCATTTCCCGAACGATTTTTTAAATTATTTTTCCACCACTAAAACGCATGAGACTTGTAGTTTTCAGAAATGTTTTCATTTTTGATGAGACGCTTAATGAAAGAGGTTTAATCGCCGGCAAACGAAAACCCGCGATTTCCCGGAAATCCCGGGCTTGGCCCGTATAGTCGAATGTATACAAATAAAGTACCCAGGGAGTAAACTCATTTCCCGAACGATTTTTTAAATTATTTTTTCACCACTAAAACGCATGAGACTTGTAGTTTTCAGAAATGTTTTCATTTTTGATGAGACGCTTAAGGAAAGTGGTTTAATCGCCGGCAAACGAAAACCCGTGATTTCCCGTAAATCCCGGGCTTGGCCCGTATAGTCGAATGTATACAAAGAAATTACCCTGTGAGTAAACTCATTTCCAAAACGATTCTTTAAATTATCTTTTCACAACTAAAACGCATGAGACTTGTAGTTTTCAAAAATGTTTTCATTTTTGATGAGACGCTGAATAAAAGAAGTTTAATCGCCGGCAAACGAAAACCCGTGATTTCCCGTAAATCTTGGGCTTGGCCCGTATAGTCGAATGTATACAAAGAAAGTACCCTGTGAGTAAACTCATTTCCAAAACGATTTTTTAAATTATCTTTTCACCACTAAAACGCATGAGACTTGTAGTTTTTAAAAATGTTTTCATTTTTGATGAGACGCTGAATAAAAGAAGTTTAATCACCGGCAAACGAAAACCCGCGACTTCCCGTAAATCCCGGACTCGGCCCGTATAGTCAAAAGTATACAAAGAAAGAACCCAGGGAGTAAACTCATTTCCCGAACGATTTTTTAAATTATTTTTCCACCACTAAAACGCATGAGACTTGTAGTTTTCAGAAATTTTTTCATTTTTGATGAGACGCTTAATGAAAGAGGTTTAATCGCCGGCAAACGAAAACCCGCGATTTCCCGGAAATCCCGGGCTTGGCCCGTATAGTCGAATTTATACAAATAAAGTACCCAGGGAGTAAACTCATTTCCCGAACGATTTTTTAAATTATTTTTTCACCACTAAAACGCATGAGACTTGTAGTTTTCAGAAATGTTTTCATTTTTGATGAGACGCTTAAGGAAAGTGGTTTAATCGCCGGCAAACGAAAACCCGTGATTTCCCGTAAATCCCGGGCTTGGCCCGTATAGTCGAATGTATACAAAGAAATTACCCTGTGAGTAAACTCATTTCCAAAACGATTCTTTAAATTATCTTTTCACAACTAAAACGCATGAGACTTGTAGTTTTCAAAAATGTTTTCATTTTTGATGAGACGCTGAATAAAAGAAGTTTAATCGCCGGCAAACGAAATCCCGCGACTTCCCTTATATCCCGGACTCGGCCCGTTTAGTCAAAAGTATACAAAGAAAGAACCCAGGGAGTAAACTCATTTCCCGAACGATTTTTTAAATTATTTTTCCACCACTAAAACGCATGAGACTTGTAGTTTTCAGAAATTTTTTCATTTTTGATGAGACGCTTAATGAAAGAGGTTTAATCGCCGGCAAACGAAAACCCGCGATTTCCCGGAAATCCCGGGCTTGGCCCGTATAGTCGAATGTATACAAATAAAGTACCCAGGGAGTAAACTCATTTCCCGAACGATTTTTTAAATTATTTTTTCACCACTAAAACGCATGAGACTTGTAGTTTTCAGAAATGTTTTCATTTTTGATGAGACGCTTAAGGAAAGTGGTTTAATCGCCGGCAAACGAAAACCCGTGATTTCCCGTAAATCCCGGGCTTGGCCCGTATAGTCGAATGTATACAAAGAAATTACCCTGTGAGTAAACTCATTTCCAAAACGATTCTTTAAATTATCTTTTCACAACTAAAACGCATGAGACTTGTAGTTTTCAAAAATGTTTTCATTTTTGATGAGACGCTGAATAAAAGAAGTTTAATCGCCGGCAAACGAAATCCCGCGACTTCCCTTATATCCCGGACTCGGCCCGTTTAGTCAAAAGTATACAAAGAAAGAACCCAGGGAGTAAACTCATTTCCCGAACGATTTTTTAAATTATTTTCCCACCACTAAAACGCATGAAACTTGTAGATTTTAAAAATGTTTTCATTTTTGATGAGACGCTGAATAAAAGAAGTTTAATCACCGGCAAACGAAAACCCGCGACTTCCCGTAAATCCCGGATTCGGCCCGTATAGTCAAAAGTATACAAAGAAAGTACCCAGGGAGTAAACTCATTTCCCGAACGATTTTTTAAATTATTTTTCCACCACTAAAACGCATGAGACTTGTAGTTTTCAGAAATGTTTTCATTTTTGATGAGACGCTTAATGAAAGAGGTTTAATCGCCGGAAAACGAAAACCCGCGATTTCCCGGAAATCCCGGACTCGGCCCGTAAAGTCAAAAGTATACAAAGAAAGCACCCAGGAAGTAAACTCATTTCCCAAACGATTTTTTAAATTATTTTTCCACCACTAAAACGCATGAGACTTGTAGTTTTCAAAAATGTTTTCATTTTTGATGAGACGCTGAATAAAAGAAGTTTAATCGCCGGCAAACGAAATCCCGCGACTTCCCTTATATCCCGGACTCGGCCCGTTTAGTCAAAAGTATACAAAGAAAGAACCCAGGGAGTAAACTCATTTCCCGAACGATTTTTTAAATTATTTTCCCACCACTAAAACGCATGAAACTTGTAGATTTTAAAAATGTTTTCATTTTTGATGAGACGCTGAATAAAAGAAGTTTAATCACCGGCAAACGAAAACCCGCGACTTCCCGTAAATCCCGGATTCGGCCCGTATAGTCAAAAGTATACAAAGAAAGTACCCAGGGAGTAAACTCATTTCCCGAACGATTTTTTAAATTATTTTTCCACCACTAAAACGCATGAGACTTGTAGTTTTCAGAAATGTTTTCATTTTTGATGAGACGCTTAATGAAAGAGGTTTAATCGCCGGAAAACGAAAACCCGCGATTTCCCGGAAATCCCGGACTCGGCCCGTAAAGTCAAAGTATACAAAGAAAGCACCCAGGGAGTAAACTCATTTCCCAAACGATTTTTTAAATTATTTTTCCACCACTAAAACGCATGAGACTTGTAGTTTTCAAAAATGTTTTCATTTTTGATGAGACGCTGAATAAAAGAAGTTTAATCTCCGGCAAACGAAATCCCGCGACTTCCCTTATATCCCGGACTCGGCCCGTTTAGTCAAAAGTATACAAAGAAAGAACCCAGGGAGTAAACTCATTTCCCGAACGATTTTTTAAATTTTTTTTCCACCACTAAAACGCATGAGACTTGTAGTTTTCAGAAATGTTTTCATTTTTGATGAGACGCTTAATGAAAGAGGTTTAATCGCCGGAAAACGAAAACCCGCGATTTCCCGGAAATCCCGGACTCGGCCCGTAAAGTCAAAAGTATACAAAGAAAGTACCCAGGGAGTAAACTCATTTCCCAAACGATTTTTTAAATTATTTTTCCACCACTAAAACGCATGAGACTTGTAGTTTTTAAAAATGTTTTCATTTTTGATGAGACGCTGAATAAAAGACGTTTAATCGCCGGCAAATGAAAACCTGCGATTTCCCGTAAATCCAGGACTCGGCCCGTAAAGTCAAAAGTATACAAAGAAAGTACCCAGGGAGTAAACTCATTTCCCAAACGATTTTTTAAATTATTATTTCACCACTAAAGCCCATGAGACTTGTAGTTTTCAGAAATGTTTTCATTTTTGATAAAACGCTTAATGAAAGTGGTTTAATCGCCGGCAAACGAAAACCCGTGATTTTCCGTAAATCCCGGGCTTGGCCCGTATAGTCGAATGTATACAAAGAAAGTACCCTGTGAGTAAACTCATTTCCAAAACGATTTTTTAAATTATCTTTTCACCACTAAAACGCATGAGACTTGTAGTTTTCAAAAATGTTTTCGTTTTTGATGAGACGCTGAATAAAAGAAGTTTAATCACCGGCAAACGAAAAACCGCGACTTCCCGTAAATCCCGGACTCGGAACGTATAGTCAAAAGTATACAAAGAAAGAACCCAGGGAGTAAACTCATTTCCCGAACGATTTTTTAAATTATTTTTCCACCACTAAAACGCATGAGACTTGTAGTTTTTAGAAATGTTTTCATTTTTGATGAGACACTTAATGAAAGTGGTTTAATCGCCGGCAAACGAAAACCTGCGATTTCCCGTAAATCCCGGACTCGGCCCGTAAAGTCAAAAGTATACAAAGAAAGTACCCAGGGAGTAAACTCATTTCCCAAACGATTTTTTAAATTATTTTTCCACCACTAAAACGCATGAGACTTGTAGTTTTCAGAAATGTTTTCATTTTTGATGAGACGCTTAATGAAAGTGGTTTAATCGCCGGCAAACGAAAACCCGTGATTTCCCGTAAATTCCGGGCTTGGCCCGTATAGTCGAATGTATACAAAGAAAGTACCCTGTGAGTAAACTCATTTCCAAAACGATTTTTTAAATTATCTTTTCACCACTAAAACGCATGAGATTTGTAGATTCAAAAATGTTTTCATTTTTAATGAGACGCTGAATAAAAGAAGTTTAATCACCGGCAAACGAAAATCCGCGACTTCCCGTAAATCCCGGACTCGGCCCGTATAGTCAAAAGTATACAAAGAAAGAACCCAGGGAGTAAACTCATTTCCCGAACGATTTTTTAAATTATTTTTCCACCACTAAAACGCATGAGACTTGTAGTTTTCAAAAATGTTTTCATTTTTAATGAGACGCTGAATTAAAGAAGTTTAATCGCCGGCAAACGAAAACCCGCGATTTCCCGTAAATCCCGGGCTTGGCCCGTTTAGTTGAATGTACATAAAGAAAGTACCCAGGGAGTAAACTGACTTCCCGAACGATTTTTCAAATTATTTTTGCACCACTAAAACGCATGAGACTTGTAGTTTTCAAAAATGTTTTCATTTTTGATGAGACGCTGAATAAAAGAAGTTTAATCGCCGGCAAACGAAAACCTGCGATTTCCCGTAAATCCCGGACTCGGCCCGTAAAGTCAAAAGTATACAAAGAAAGTACCCAGGGAGTAAACTCATTTCCCAAACGAATTTTTAAATTACTTTTCCACCACTAAAACGCATGAGAATTGTAGTTTTCAGAAATGTTTTCATTTTTGATGAGACGCTTAATGAAAGTGGTTTAATCGCCGGCAAACGAAAACCCGTGATTTCCCGTAAATCCCGGGCTTGGCCCGTATAGTCGAATGTATACAAAGAAAGTACCCTGTGAGTAAACTCATTTCCCGAACGATTTTTAAATTATTTTTCCACCACTAAAACGCATGAGACTTGTAGTTTTTAAAAATGTTTTCATTTTTAATGAGACGCTGAATTAAAGAAGTTTAATCGCCGGCAAACGAAAACCCGCGATTTCCCGTAAATCCCGGGCTTGGCCCGTTTAGTTGAATGTATATAAAGAAAGTACCCAGGAAGTAAACTGATTTCCCGAACGATTTTTCAAATTATTTTTGCACCACTAGAACGAATGAGACTTGTAGTTTTCAAAAATGTTTTCATTTTTAATGAGACGCTTAATGAAAGAGGTTTAATCGCCGGCAAACGAAAACCCGCGATTTCCCGTAAATCCCAGGCTTGGCTCGTATAGTCGAATGTATACAAAGAAAGTACCCGGTGAGTTAAGTCACTTCAAGAACGATTTTTTAAATTATCTTTTCACCACTATAACGCATGAGACTTGTAGTTTTCAAAAATGTTTTCATTTTTGATGAGACGCTGAATAAAAGAAGTTTAATCGCCGGCAAACGAAAACCTGCGATTTCCCGTAAATCCCGGACTCGGCCCATATAGTCAAAAGTATACAAAGAAAGTACCCAGGGAGTAAACTCATTTCCCGAACGATTTTTTAAATTATTTTTTCACCACTAAAACGCATGAGACTTGTAGTTTTCAAAAATTTTTTCATTTTTGATGAGACGCTGAATAAAAGAAGTTTAATCGCCGGCAAACGAAAACCTGCGATTTCCCGTAAATCTCGGACTCGGCCCGTAAAGTCAAAAGTATACAAAGAAAGTACCCAGGGAGTAAACTCATTTCCCAAACGATTTTTTTAAATTATTTTTCCACCACTAAAACGCATGAGACTTGTAGTTTTCAAAAATGTTTTCATTTTTGATGAGACGCTTAATGAAAGTGGTTTAATCGCCGGCAAACGAAAACCCGTGATTTCCCGTAAATCTTGGGCTTGGCCCGTATAGTCGAATGTATACAAAGAAAGTACCCTGTGAGTAAACTCATTTCCAAAACGATTTTTTAAATTATCTTTTCACCACTAAAACGCATGAGACTTGTAGTTTTTAAAAATGTTTTCATTTTTGATGAGACGCTGAATAAAAGAAGTTTAATCACCGGCAAACGAAAACCCGCGACTTCCCGTAAATCCCGGACTCGGCCCGTATAGTCAAAAGTATACAAAGAAAGAACCCAGGGAGTAAACTCATTTCCCGAACGATTTTTTAAATTATTTTTCCACCACTAAAACGCATGAGACTTGTAGTTTTCAGAAATGTTTTCATTTTTGATGAGACGCTTAATGAAAGAGGTTTAATCGCCGGCAAACGAAAACCCGCGATTTCCCGGAAATCCCGGGCTTGGCCCGTATAGTCGAATGTATACAAATAAAGTACCCAGGGAGTAAACTCATTTCCCGAACGATTTTTTAAATTATTTTTTCACCACTAAAACGCATGAGACTTGTAGTTTTCAGAAATGTTTTCATTTTTGATGAGACGCTTAAGGAAAGTGGTTTAATCGCCGGCAAACGAAAACCCGTGATTTCCCGTAAATCCCGGGCTTGGCCCGTATAGTCGAATGTATACAAAGAAATTACCTTGTGAGTAAACTCATTTCCAAAACGATTCTTTAAATTATCTTTTCACAACTAAAACGCATGAGACTTGTAGTTTTCAAAAATGTTTTCATTTTTGATGAGACGCTGAATAAAAGAAGTTTAATCGCCGGCAAACGAAATCCCGCGACTTCCCTTATATCCCGGACTCGGCCCGTTTAGTCAAAAGTATACAAAGAAAGAACCCAGGGAGTAAACTCATTTCCCGAACGATTTTTTAAATTATTTTCCCACCACTAAAACGCATGAAACTTGTAGATTTTAAAAATGTTTTCATTATTGATGAGACGCTGAATAAAAGAAGTTTAATCACCGGCAAACGAAAACCCGCGACTTCCCGTAAATCCCGGATTCGGCCCGTATAGTCAAAAGTATACAAAGAAAGTACCCAGGGAGTAAACTCATTTCCCGAACGATTTTTTAAATTATTTTTCCACCACTAAAACGCATGAGACTTGTAGTTTTCAGAAATGTTTTCATTTTTGATGAGACGCTTAATGAAAGAGGTTTAATCGCCGGAAAACGAAAACCCGCGATTTCCCGGAAATCCCGGACTCGGCCCGTAAAGTCAAAAGTATACAAAGAAAGCACCCAGGGAGTAAACTCATTTCCCAAACGATTTTTTAAATTATTTTTCCACCACTAAAACGCATGAGACTTGTAGTTTTCAAAAATGTTTTCATTTTTGATGAGACGCTGAATAAAAGAAGTTTAATCGCCGGCAAACGAAATCCCGCGACTTCCCTTATATCCCGGACTCGGCCCGTTTAGTCAAAAGTATACAAAGAAAGAACCCAGGGAGTAAACTCATTTCCCGAACGATTTTTTAAATTATTTTCCCACCACTAAAACGCATGAAACTTGTAGATTTTAAAAATGTTTTCATTTTTGATGAGACGCTGAATAAAAGAAGTTTAATCACCGGCAAACGGAAACCCGCGACTTCCCGTAAATCCCGGATTCGGCCCGTATAGTCAAAAGTATACAAAGAAAGTACCCAGGGAGTAAACTCATTTCCCGAACGATTTTTTAAATTTTTTTTCCACCACTAAAACGCATGAGACTTGTAGTTTTCAGAAATGTTTTCATTTTTGATGAGACGCTTAATGAAAGAGGTTTAATCGCCGGAAAACGAAAACCCGCGACTTCCCGTAAATCCCGGACTCGGCCCGTATAGTCAAAAGTATACAAAGAAAGAACCCAGGGAGTAAACTCATTTCCCGAACGATTTTTTAAATTATTTTTCCACCACTAAAACGCATGAGACTTGTAGTTTTCAGAAATGTTTTCATTTTTGATGAGACGCTTAATGAAAGAGGTTTAATCGCCGGCAAACGAAAACCCGCGATTTCCCGGAAATCCCGGGCTTGGCCCGTATAGTCGAATGTATACAAATAAAGTACCCAGGGAGTAAACTCATTTCCCGAACGATTTTTTAAATTATTTTTTAACCACTAAAACGCATGAGACTTGTAGTTTTCAGAAATGTTTTCATTTTTGATGAGACGCTTAAGGAAAGTGGTTTAATCGCCGGCAAACGAAAACCCGTGATTTCCCGTAAATCCCGGGCTTGGCCCGTATAGTCGAATGTATACAAAGAAATTACCCTGTGAGTAAACTCATTTCCAAAACGATTCTTTAAATTATCTTTTCACAACTAAAACGCATGAGACTTGTAGTTTTCAAAAATGTTTTCATTTTTGATGAGACGCTGAATAAAAGAAGTTTAATCGCCGGCAAACGAAATCCCGCGACTTCCCTTATATCCCGGACTCGGCCCGTTTAGTCAAAAGTATACAAAGAAAGAACCCAGGGAGTAAACTCATTTCCCGAACGATTTTTTAAATTATTTTCCCACCACTAAAACGCATGAAACTTGTAGATTTTAAAAATGTTTTCATTTTTGATGAGACGCTGAATAAAAGAAGTTTAATCACCGGCAAACGAAAACCCGCGACTTCCCGTAAATCCCGGATTCGGCCCGTATAGTCAAAAGTATACAAAGAAAGTACCCAGGGAGTAAACTCATTTCCCGAACGATTTTTTAAATTATTTTTCCACCACTAAAACGCATGAGACTTGTAGTTTTCAGAAATGTTTTCATTTTTGATGAGACGCTTAATGAAAGAGGTTTAATCGCCGGAAAACGAAAACCCGCGATTTCCCGGAAATCCCGGACTCGGCCCGTAAAGTCAAAAGTATACAAAGAAAGCACCCAGGGAGTAAACTCATTTCCCAAACGATTTTTTAAATTATTTTTCCACCACTAAAACGCATGAGACTTGTAGTTTTCAAAAATGTTTTCATTTTTGATGAGACGCTGAATAAAAGAAGTTTAATCGCCGGCAAACGAAATCCCGCGACTTCCCTTATATCCCGGACTCGGCCCGTTTAGTCAAAAGTATACAAAGAAAGAACCCAGGGAGTAAACTCATTTCCCGAACGATTTTTTAAATTATTTTCCCACCACTAAAACGCATGAAACTTGTAGATTTTAAAAATGTTTTCATTTTTGATGAGACGCTGAATAAAAGAAGTTTAATCACCGGCAAACGGAAACCCGCGACTTCCCGTAAATCCCGGATTCGGCCCGTATAGTCAAAAGTATACAAAGAAAGTACCCAGGGAGTAAACTCATTTCCCGAACGATTTTTTAAATTTTTTTTCCACCACTAAAACGCATGAGACTTGTAGTTTTCAGAAATGTTTTCATTTTTGATGAGACGCTTAATGAAAGAGGTTTAATCGCCGGAAAACGAAAACCCGCGATTTCCCGGAAATCCCGGACTCGGCCCGTAAAGTCAAAAGTATACAAAGAAAGTACCCAGGGAGTAAACTCATTTCCCAAACGATTTTTTAAATTATTTTTCCACCACTAAAACGCATGAGACTTGTAGTTTTTAAAAATGTTTTCATTTTTGATGAGACGCTGAATAAAAGACGTTTAATCGCCGGCAAATGAAAACCTGCGATTTCCCGTAAATCCAGGACTCGGCCCGTAAAGTCAAAAGTATACAAAGAAAGTACCCAGGGAGTAAACTCATTTCCCAAACGATTTTTTAAATTATTATTTCACCACTAAAGCCCATGAGACTTGTAGTTTTCAGAAATGTTTTCATTTTTGATAAAACGCTTAATGAAAGTGGTTTAATCGCCGGCAAACGAAAACCCGTGATTTTCCGTAAATCCCGGGCTTGGCCCGTATAGTCGAATGTATACAAAGAAAGTACCCTGTGAGTAAACTCATTTCCCAAACGATTTTTTAAATTATTATTTCACCACTAAAGCCCATGAGACTTGTAGTTTTCAGAAATGTTTTCATTTTTGATAAAACGCTTAATGAAAGTGGTTTAATCGCCGGCAAACGAAAACCCGTGATTTTCCGTAAATCCCGGGCTTGGCCCGTATAGTCGAATGTATACAAAGAAAGTACCCTGTGAGTAAACTCATTTCCCAAACGATTTTTTAAATTATTATTTCACCACTAAAGCCCATGAGACTTGTAGTTTTCAGAAATGTTTTCATTTTTGATAAAACGCTTAATGAAAGTGGTTTAATCGCCGGCAAACGAAAACCCGTGATTTTCCGTAAATCCCGGGCTTGGCCCGTATAGTCGAATGTATACAAAGAAAGTACCCTGTGAGTAAACTCATTTCCAAAACGATTTTTTAAATTATCTTTTCACCACTAAAACGCATGAGACTTGTAGTTTTCAAAAATGTTTTCGTTTTTGATGAGACGCTGAATAAAAGAAGTTTAATCACCGGCAAACGAAAAACCGCGACTTCCCGTAAATCCCGGACTCGGAACGTATAGTCAAAAGTATACAAAGAAAGAACCCAGGGAGTAAACTCATTTCCCCAACGATTTTTTAAATTATTTTTCCACCACTAAAACGCATGAGACTTGTAGTTTTCAGAAATGTTTTCATTTTTGATGAGACGCTTAATGAAAGTGGTTTAATCGCCGGCAAACGAAAACCCGTGATTTCCCGTAAATTCCGGGCTTGGCCCGTATAGTCGAATGTATACAAAGAAAGTACCCTGTGAGTAAACTCATTTCCAAAACGATTTTTTAAATTATCTTTTCACCACTAAAACGCATGAGATTTGTAGATTCAAAAATGTATTCATTTTTAATGAGACGCTGAATAAAAGAAGTTTAATCACCGGCAAACGAAAATCCGCGACTTCCCGTAAATCCCGGACTCGGCCCGTATAGTCAAAAGTATACAAAGAAAGAACCCAGGGAGTAAACTCATTTCCCGAACGATTTTTTAAATTATTTTTCCATCACTAAAACGCATGAGACTTTTAGTTTTCAAAAATGTTTTCATTTTTAATGAGACGCTGAATTAAAGAAGTTTAATCGCCGGCAAACGAAAACCCGCGATTTCCCGTAAATCCCAGGCTTGGCCCGTATAGTCGAATGTATACAAAGAAAGTACCCAGTGAGTTAAGTCACTTCAAGAACGATTTTTTAAATTATCTTTTCACCACTATAACGCATGAGACTTGTAGTTTTCAAAAATGTTTTCATTTTTGATGAGACGCTGAATAAAAGAAGTTTAATCGCCGGCAAACGAAAACCTGCGATTTCCCGTAAATCCCGGACTCGGCCCATATAGTCAAAAGTATACAAAGAAAGTACCCAGGGAGTAAACTCATTTCCCGAACGATTTTTTAAATTATTTTTTCACCACTAAAACGCATGAGACTTGTAGTTTTCAAAAATTTTTTCATTTTTGATGAGACGCTGAATAAAAGAAGTTTAATCACCGGCAAACGAAAACCCGCGATTTCCCGTAAATCCCGGGCTTGGCCCGTTTAGTTGAATGTATATAAAGAAAGTACCCAGGGAGTAAACTGACTTCCCGAACGATTTTTCAAATTATTTTTGCACCACTAGAACGAATGAGACTTGTAGTTTTCAAAAATGTTTTCATTTTTAATGAGACGCTTAATGAAAGAGGTTTAATCGCCGGCAAACGAAAACCCGCGATTTCCCGTAAATCCCAGGCTTGGCCCGTTTGATTTGATTTTTTGATTTGATTTTCTCTTAATTTAACGTCGATAGATACAATAGTATTTAAATAACTAATTTAAATCGACAACAAAACGTAAAACAAGGCAAACAGCGATAAAAAATAAGAAAAATAAATAAATAAATAAGTAAAGTTAAAATATGTATGGTATATCCATGCATATTTTACAGGTGCAAACATCACCTTCCCAAAATTTTATTGAGCTACGGAAGGCTTCGAGAGAAGGAGCATTCTTTGTAGCGTCAGGCACAGATATCCATAGCTTCCCTGCAATATTTGATAAAGTATTTAAGCCATAGTACGTTGTCCGACAAGTTGTTCGCCTGATCAAATTAAAGCAACGAAGGTTGTACTTGTTTTCCCTAACAGAAAATATCTCGTTCATATATAGAGGTGACAATCCATTTAAAAATTTGTAAACCTCTTTCATTAAATTCTGTAAATTGATGATGTGAATATTTTTAACATTACATAAAGATAAAAGTTCATCGTAACTGCCATTTATATCGTCCTGTATGATTCTTAGACAACGTTCATGAATACGATTGATTCGATTATTCGCAACTTTTCTACAAAACATCCATACTAAGGGACAGTAAGAAAACTGAGACAAAATAAATGAATTGAAGAGAAAACGCTTCATCTTGGGTGTCAAAAAGGAAGATATCCTTTGAAGCACGTTGAGTTTCCTACTAGCCTTATTACAGATGTTTTTGACATGCGAATGAAAGTTTAGTCTGGAGTCAATCGTAACACCATTCGACCCGTACAGTCGAATGTATACAAAGAAAGTACCCTGTGAGTAAAGTCATTTCCAGAACGATTTTTTAAATTATCTTTTCACCACTAAAACGCATGAAACTTGTAGTTTTCAAAAATGTTTTCATTTTTGATGAGACGCTGAATAAAAGAAGTTTAATCGCCGGCAAACGAAAACCTGCGATTTCCCGTAAATCCCGGACTCGGCCCGTAAAGTCAAAAGTATACAAAGAAAGTACCCAGGGAGTAAACTCATTTCCCAAACGATTTTTTAAATTATTTTTCCACCACTAAAACGCATGAGACTTGTAGTTTTCAGAAATGTTTTCATTTTTGATGAGACGCTTAATGAAAGTGGTTTAATCGCCGGCAAACGAAAACCCGTGATTTCCCGTAAATCCCGGGCTTGGCCCGTATAGTCGAATGTATACAAAGAAAGTACCCTGTGAGTAAACTCATTTCCCGAACGATTTTTAAATTATTTTTCCACCACTAAAACGCATGAGACTTGTAGTTTTTAAAAATGTTTTCATTTTTAATGAGACGCTGAATTAAAGAAGTTTAATCGCCGGCAAACGAAAACCCGCGATTTCCCGTAAATCCCGGGCTTGGCCCGTTTAGTTGAATGTATATAAAGAAAGTACCCAGGAAGTAAACTGATTTCCCGAACGATTTTTCAAATTATTTTTGCACCACTAGAACGAATGAGACTTGTAGTTTTCAGAAATGTTTTCATTTTTGATGAGACGCTTAATGAAAGTGGTTTAATCGCCGGCAAACGAAAACCCGTGATTTCCCGTAAATCCCGGGCTTGGCCCGTATAGTCGAATGTATACAAAGAAAGTACCCTGTGAGTAAACTCATTTCCCGAACGATTTTTAAATTATTTTTCCACCACTAAAACGCATGAGACTTGTAGTTTTTAAAAATGTTTTCATTTTTAATGAGACGCTGAATTAAAGAAGTTTAATCGCCGGCAAACGAAAACCCGCGATTTCCCGTAAATCCCGGGCTTGGCCCGTTTAGTTGAATGTATATAAAGAAAGTACCCAGGAAGTAAACTGATTTCCCGAACGATTTTTCAAATTATTTTTGCACCACTAGAACGAATGAGACTTGTAGTTTTCAAAAATGTTTTCATTTTTAATGAGACGCTTAATGAAAGAGGTTTAATCGCCGGCAAACGAAAACCCGCGATTTCCCGTAAATCCCGGGCTTGGCCCGTTTAGTTGAATGTATATAAAGAAAGTACCCAGGAAGTAAACTGATTTCCCGAACGATTTTTCAAATTATTTTTGCACCACTAGAACGAATGAGACTTGTAGTTTTCAGAAATGTTTTCATTTTTGATGAGACGCTTAATGAAAGTGGTTTAATCGCCGGCAAACGAAAACCCGTGATTTCCCGTAAATCCCGGGCTTGGCCCGTATAGTCGAATGTATACAAAGAAATTACCTTGTGAGTAAACTCATTTCCAAAACGATTCTTTAAATTATCTTTTCACAACTAAAACGCATGAGACTTGTAGTTTTCAAAAATGTTTTCATTTTTGATGAGACGCTGAATAAAAGAAGTTTAATCGCCGGCAAACGAAATCCCGCGACTTCCCTTATATCCCGGACTCGGCCCGTTTAGTCAAAAGTATACAAAGAAAGAACCCAGGGAGTAAACTCATTTCCCGAACGATTTTTTAAATTATTTTCCCACCACTAAAACGCATGAAACTTGTAGATTTTAAAAATGTTTTCATTATTGATGAGACGCTGAATAAAAGAAGTTTAATCACCGGCAAACGAAAACCCGCGACTTCCCGTAAATCCCGGATTCGGCCCGTATAGTCAAAAGTATACAAAGAAAGTACCCAGGGAGTAAACTCATTTCCCGAACGATTTTTTAAATTATTTTTCCACCACTAAAACGCATGAGACTTGTAGTTTTCAGAAATGTTTTCATTTTTGATGAGACGCTTAATGAAAGAGGTTTAATCGCCGGAAAACGAAAACCCGCGATTTCCCGGAAATCCCGGACTCGGCCCGTAAAGTCAAAAGTATACAAAGAAAGCACCCAGGGAGTAAACTCATTTCCCAAACGATTTTTTAAATTATTTTTCCACCACTAAAACGCATGAGACTTGTAGTTTTCAAAAATGTTTTCATTTTTGATGAGACGCTGAATAAAAGAAGTTTAATCGCCGGCAAACGAAATCCCGCGACTTCCCTTATATCCCGGACTCGGCCCGTTTAGTCAAAAGTATACAAAGAAAGAACCCAGGGAGTAAACTCATTTCCCGAACGATTTTTTAAATTATTTTCCCACCACTAAAACGCATGAAACTTGTAGATTTTAAAAATGTTTTCATTTTTGATGAGACGCTGAATAAAAGAAGTTTAATCACCGGCAAACGGAAACCCGCGACTTCCCGTAAATCCCGGATTCGGCCCGTATAGTCAAAAGTATACAAAGAAAGTACCCAGGGAGTAAACTCATTTCCCGAACGATTTTTTAAATTTTTTTTCCACCACTAAAACGCATGAGACTTGTAGTTTTCAGAAATGTTTTCATTTTTGATGAGACGCTTAATGAAAGAGGTTTAATCGCCGGAAAACGAAAACCCGGGACTTCCCGTAAATCCCGGACTCGGCCCGTATAGTCAAAAGTATACAAAGAAAGAACCCAGGGAGTAAACTCATTTCCCGAACGATTTTTTAAATTATTTTTCCACCACTAAAACGCATGAGACTTGTAGTTTTCAGAAATGTTTTCATTTTTGATGAGACGCTTAATGAAAGAGGTTTAATCGCCGGCAAACGAAAACCCGCGATTTCCCGGAAATCCCGGGCTTGGCCCGTATAGTCGAATGTATACAAATAAAGTACCCAGGGAGTAAACTCATTTCCCGAACGATTTTTTAAATTATTTTTTAACCACTAAAACGCATGAGACTTGTAGTTTTCAGAAATGTTTTCATTTTTGATGAGACGCTTAAGGAAAGTGGTTTAATCGCCGGCAAACGAAAACCCGTGATTTCCCGTAAATCCCGGGCTTGGCCCGTATAGTCGAATGTATACAAAGAAATTACCCTGTGAGTAAACTCATTTCCAAAACGATTCTTTAAATTATCTTTTCACAACTAAAACGCATGAGACTTGTAGTTTTCAAAAATGTTTTCATTTTTGATGAGACGCTGAATAAAAGAAGTTTAATCGCCGGCAAACGAAATCCCGCGACTTCCCTTATATCCCGGACTCGGCCCGTTTAGTCAAAAGTATACAAAGAAAGAACCCAGGGAGTAAACTCATTTCCCGAACGATTTTTTAAATTATTTTCCCACCACTAAAACGCATGAAACTTGTAGATTTTAAAAATGTTTTCATTTTTGATGAGACGCTGAATAAAAGAAGTTTAATCACCGGCAAACGAAAACCCGCGACTTCCCGTAAATCCCGGATTCGGCCCGTATAGTCAAAAGTATACAAAGAAAGTACCCAGGGAGTAAACTCATTTCCCGAACGATTTTTTAAATTATTTTTCCACCACTAAAACGCATGAGACTTGTAGTTTTCAGAAATGTTTTCATTTTTGATGAGACGCTTAATGAAAGAGGTTTAATCGCCGGAAAACGAAAACCCGCGATTTCCCGGAAATCCCGGACTCGGCCCGTAAAGTCAAAAGTATACAAAGAAAGCACCCAGGGAGTAAACTCATTTCCCAAACGATTTTTTAAATTATTTTTCCACCACTAAAACGCATGAGACTTGTAGTTTTCAAAAATGTTTTCATTTTTGATGAGACGCTGAATAAAAGAAGTTTAATCGCCGGCAAACGAAATCCCGCGACTTCCCTTATATCCCGGACTCGGCCCGTTTAGTCAAAAGTATACAAAGAAAGAACCCAGGGAGTAAACTCATTTCCCGAACGATTTTTTAAATTATTTTCCCACCACTAAAACGCATGAAACTTGTAGATTTTAAAAATGTTTTCATTTTTGATGAGACGCTGAATAAAAGAAGTTTAATCACCGGCAAACGGAAACCCGCGACTTCCCGTAAATCCCGGATTCGGCCCGTATAGTCAAAAGTATACAAAGAAAGTACCCAGGGAGTAAACTCATTTCCCGAACGATTTTTTAAATTTTTTTTCCACCACTAAAACGCATGAGACTTGTAGTTTTCAGAAATGTTTTCATTTTTGATGAGACGCTTAATGAAAGAGGTTTAATCGCCGGAAAACGAAAACCCGCGATTTCCCGGAAATCCCGGACTCGGCCCGTAAAGTCAAAAGTATACAAAGAAAGTACCCAGGGAGTAAACTCATTTCCCAAACGATTTTTTAAATTATTTTTCCTTCACTAAAACGCATGAGACTTGTAGTTTTTAAAAATGTTTTCATTTTTGATGAGACGCTGAATAAAAGACGTTTAATCGCCGGCAAATGAAAACCTGCGATTTCCCGTAAATCCAGGACTCGGCCCGTAAAGTCAAAAGTATACAAAGAAAGTACCCAGGGAGTAAACTCATTTCCCAAACGATTTTTTAAATTATTATTTCACCACTAAAGCCCATGAGACTTGTAGTTTTCAGAAATGTTTTCATTTTTGATAAAACGCTTAATGAAAGTGGTTTAATCGCCGGCAAACGAAAACCCGTGATTTTCCGTAAATCCCGGGCTTGGCCCGTATAGTCGAATGTATACAAAGAAAGTACCCTGTGAGTAAACTCATTTCCAAAACGATTTTTTAAATTATCTTTTCACCACTAAAACGCATGAGACTTGTAGTTTTCAAAAATGTTTTCGTTTTTGATGAGACGCTGAATAAAAGAAGTTTAATCACCGGCAAACGAAAAACCGCGACTTCCCGTAAATCCCGGACTCGGAACGTATAGTCAAAAGTATACAAAGAAAGAACCCAGGGAGTAAACTCATTTCCCCAACGATTTTTTAAATTATTTTTCCACCACTAAAACGCATGAGACTTGTAGTTTTTAGAAATGTTTTCATTTTTGATGAGACACTTAATGAAAGTGGTTTAATCGCCGGCAAACGAAAACCTGCGATTTCCCGTAAATCCCGGACTCGGCCCGTAAAGTCAAAAGTATACAAAGAAAGTACCCAGGGAGTAAACTCATTTCCCAAACGATTTTTTAAATTATTTTTCCACCACTAAAACGCATGAGACTTGTAGTTTTCAGAAATGTTTTCATTTTTGATGAGACGCTTAATGAAAGTGGTTTAATCGCCGGCAAACGAAAACCCGTGATTTCCCGTAAATTCCGGGCTTGGCCCGTATAGTCGAATGTATACAAAGAAAGTACCCTGTGAGTAAACTCATTTCCAAAACGATTTTTTAAATTATCTTTTCACCACTAAAACGCATGAGATTTGTAGATTCAAAAATGTATTCATTTTTAATGAGACGCTGAATAAAAGAAGTTTAATCACCGGCAAACGAAAATCCGCGACTTCCCGTAAATCCCGGACTCGGCCCGTATAGTCAAAAGTATACAAAGAAAGAACCCAGGGAGTAAACTCATTTCCCGAACGATTTTTTAAATTATTTTTCCATCACTAAAACGCATGAGACTTGTAGTTTTCAAAAATGTTTTCATTTTTAATGAGACGCTGAATTAAAGAAGTTTAATCGCCGGCAAACGAAAACCCGCGATTTCCCGTAAATCCCAGGCTTGGCCCGTATAGTCGAATGTATACAAAGAAAGTACCCGGTGAGTTAAGTCACTTCAAGAACGATTTTTTAAATTATCTTTTCACCACTATAACGCATGAGACTTGTAGTTTTCAAAAATGTTTTCATTTTTGATGAGACGCTGAATAAAAGAAGTTTAATCGCCGGCAAACGAAAACCTGCGATTTCCCGTAAATCCCGGACTCGGCCCATATAGTCAAAAGTATACAAAGAAAGTACCCAGGGAGTAAACTCATTTCCCGAACGATTTTTTAAATTATTTTTTCACCACTAAAACGCATGAGACTTGTAGTTTTCAAAAATTTTTTCATTTTTGATGAGACGCTGAATAAAAGAAGTTTAATCGCCGGCAAACGAAAACCTGCGATTTCCCGTAAATCTCGGACTCGGCCCGTAAAGTCAAAAGTATACAAAGAAAGTACCCAGGGAGTAAACTCATTTCCCAAACGATTTTTTAAATTATTTTTCCACCACTAAAACGCATGAGACTTGTAGTTTTCAGAAATGTTTTCATTTTTGATGAGACGCTTAATGAAAGTGGTTTAATCGCCGGCAAACGAAAACCCGTGATTTCCCGTAAATCCCGGGCTTGGCCCGTATAGTCGAATGTATACAAAGAAAGTACCCTGTGAGTAAACTCATTTCCAAAACGATTTTTTAAATTATCTTTTCACCACTAAAACGCATGAGACTTGTAGTTTTTAAAAATGTTTTCATTTTTGATGAGACGCTGAATAAAAGAAGTTTAATCACCGGCAAACGAAAACCCGCGATTTCCCGTAAATCCCGGGCTTGGCCCGTTTAGTTGAATGTATATAAAGAAAGTACCCAGGGAGTAAACTGACTTCCCGAACGATTTTTCAAATTATTTTTGCACCACTAGAACGAATGAGACTTGTAGTTTTCAAAAATGTTTTCATTTTTAATGAGACGCTTAATGAAAGAGGTTTAATCGCCGGCAAACGAAAACCCGCGATTTCCCGTAAATCCCAGGCTTGGCCCGTTTGATTTGATTTTTTGATTTGATTTTCTCTTAATTTAACGTCGATAGATACAATAGTATTTAAATAACTAATTTAAATCGACAACAAAACGTAAAACAAGGCAAACAGCGATAAAAAATAAGAAAAATAAATAAATAAATAAGTAAAGTTAAAATATGTATGGTATATCCATGCATATTTTACAGGTGCAAACATCACCTTCCCAAAATTTTATTGAGCTACGGAAGGCTTCGAGAGAAGGAGCATTCTTTGTAGCGTCAGGCACAGATATCCATAGCTTCCCTGCAATATTTGATAAAGTATTTAAGCCATAGTACGTTGTCCGACAAGTTGTTCGCCTGATCAAATTAAAGCAACGAAGGTTGTACTTGTTTTCCCTAACAGAAAATATCTCGTTCATATATAGAGGTGACAATCCATTTAAAAATTTGTAAACCTCTTTCATTAAATTCTGTAAATTGATGATGTGAATATGTTTAACATTACATAAAGATAAAAGTTCATCGTAACTGCCATTTATATCGTCCTGTATGATTCTTAGACAACGTTCATGAATACGATTGATTCGATTATTCGCAACTTTTCTACAAAACATCCATACTAAGGGACAGTAAGAAAACTGAGACAAAATAAATGAATTGAAGAGAAAACGCTTCATCTTGGGTGTCAAAAAGGAAGATATCCTTTGAAGCACGTTGAGTTTCCTACTAGCCTTATTACAGATGTTTTTGACATGCGAATGAAAGTTTAGTCTGGAGTCAATCGTAACACCATTCGACCCGTACAGTCGAATGTATACAAAGAAAGTACCCTGTGAGTAAAGTCATTTCCAGAACGATTTTTTAAATTATCTTTTCACCACTAAAACGCATGAGACTTGTAGTTTTCAAAAATGTTTTCATTTTTGATGAGACGCTGAATAAAAGAAGTTTAATCGCCGGCAAACGAAAACCTGCGATTTCCCGTAAATCCCGGACTCGGCCCGTAAAGTCAAAAGTATACAAAGAAAGTACCCAGGGAGTAAACTCATTTCCCAAACGATTTTTTAAATTATTTTTCCACCACTAAAACGCATGAGACTTGTAGTTTTCAGAAATGTTTTCATTTTTGATGAGACGCTTAATGAAAGTGGTTTAATCGCCGGCAAACGAAAACCCGTGATTTCCCGTAAATCCCGGGCTTGGCCCGTATAGTCGAATGTATACAAAGAAAGTACCCTGTGAGTAAACTCATTTCCCGAACGATTTTTAAATTATTTTTCCACCACTAAAACGCATGAGACTTGTAGTTTTTAAAAATGTTTTCATTTTTAATGAGACGCTGAATTAAAGAAGTTTAATCGCCGGCAAACGAAAACCCGCGATTTCCCGTAAATCCCGGGCTTGGCCCGTTTAGTTGAATGTATATAAAGAAAGTACCCAGGAAGTAAACTGATTTCCCGAACGATTTTTCAAATTATTTTTGCACCACTAGAACGAATGAGACTTGTAGTTTTCAGAAATGTTTTCATTTTTGATGAGACGCTTAATGAAAGTGGTTTAATCGCCGGCAAACGAAAACCCGTGATTTCCCGTAAATCCCGGGCTTGGCCCGTATAGTCGAATGTATACAAAGAAAGTACCCTGTGAGTAAACTCATTTCCCGAACGATTTTTAAATTATTTTTCCACCACTAAAACGCATGAGACTTGTAGTTTTTAAAAATGTTTTCATTTTTAATGAGACGCTGAATTAAAGAAGTTTAATCGCCGGCAAACGAAAACCCGCGATTTCCCGTAAATCCCGGGCTTGGCCCGTTTAGTTGAATGTATATAAAGAAAGTACCCAGGAAGTAAACTGATTTCTTGAACGATTTTTCAAATTATTTTTGCACCACTAGAACGAATGAGACTTGTAGTTTTCAAAAATGTTTTCATTTTTAATGAGACGCTTAATGAAAGAGGTTTAATCGCCGGCAAACGAAAACCCGCGATTTCCCGTAAATCCCAGGCTTGGCCCGTATAGTCGAATGTATACAAAGAAAGTACCCGGTGAGTTAAGTCATTTCCAGAACGATTTTTTAAATTATCTTTTCACCACTAAAACGCATGAGACTTGTAGTTTTCAAAAATGTTTTCATTTTTGATGAGACGCTGAATAAAAGAAGTTTAATCGCCGGCAAACGAAAACCTGCGATTTCCCGTAAATCCCGGACTCGGCCCATATAGTCAAAAGTATACAAAGAAAGTACCCAGGGAGTAAACTCATTTCCCGAACGATTTTTTAAATTATTTTTCCACCACTAAAACGCATGAGACTTGTAGTTTTCAGAAATGTTTTCATTTTTGATGAGACGCTTAATGAAAGTGGTTTAATCGCCGGCAAACGAAAACCCGTGATTTCCCGTAAATCCCGGGCTTGGCCCGTATAGTCGAATGTATACAAAGAAAGTACCCTGTGAGTAAACTCATTTCCCGAACGATTTTTAAATTATTTTTCCACCACTAAAACGCATGAGACTTGTAGTTTTTAAAAATGTTTTCATTTTTAATGAGACGCTGAATTAAAGAAGTTTAATCGCCGGCAAACGAAAACCTGCGATTTCCCGTAAATCCCGGACTCGGCCCATATAGTCAAAAGTATACAAAGAAAGTACCCAGGGAGTAAACTCATTTCCCGAACGATTTTTTAAATTATTTTTTACCACTAAAACGCATGAGACTTGTAGTTTTCAAAAATGTTTTCATTTTTGATGAGACGCTGAATAAAAGAAGTTTAATCGCCGGCAAACGAAAACCTGCGATTTCCCGTAAATCTCGGACTCGGCCCGTAAAGTCAAAAGTATACAAAGAAAGTACCCAGGGAGTAAACTCATTTCCCAAACGATTTTTTAAATTATTTTTCCACCACTAAAACGCATGAGACTTGTAGTTTTCAGAAATGTTTTCATTTTTGATGAGACGCTTAATGAAAGTGGTTTAATCGCCGGCAAACGAAAACCCGTGATTTCCCGTAAATCCCGGGCTTGGCCCGTATAGTCGAATGTATACAAAGAAAGTACCCTGTGAGTAAACTCATTTCCCGAACGATTTTTTAAATTATTTTTTCAGCACTAAAACGCATGAGACTTGTAGTTTTCAGAAATGTTTTCATTTTTGATGAGACGCTTAATGAAAGTGGTTTAATCGCCGGCAAACGAAAACCCGTGATTTCCCGTAAATCCCGTAAAACGCATGAGACTTGTAGTTTTCAAAAATGTTTTCATTTTTGATGAGACGCTGAATAAAAGAAGTTTAATCGCCGGCAAACAAAATCCCGCGACTTCCCTTATATCCCGGACTCGGCCCGTTTAGTCAAAAGTATACAAAGAAAGAACCCAGGGAGTAAACTCATTTCCCGAACGATTTTTTAAATTATTTTTCCACCACTAAAACGCATGAGACTTGTAGTTTTTAAAAATGTTTTCATTTTTAATGAGACGCTGAATTAAAGAAGTTTAATCGCCGGCAAACGAAAACCTGCGATTTCCCGTAAATCCCGGGCTTGGCCCGTTTAGTTGAATGTATATAAAGAAAGTACCCAGGAAGTAAACTGATTTCCCGAACGATTTTTCAAATTATTTTTGCACCACTAGAACGAATGAGACTTGTAGTTTTCAAAAATGTTTTCATTTTTAATGAGACGCTTAATGAAAGAGGTTTAATCGCCGGCAAACGAAAACCCGCGATTTCCCGTAAATCCCAGGCTTGGCCCGTATAGTCGAATGTATACAAAGAAAGTAACCGGTGAGTTGAGCCATTTCCAGAACGATTTTTTAAATTATCTTTTCACCACTAAAACGCATGAGACTTGTAGTTTTCAAAAATGTTTTCATTTTTGATGAGACGCTGAATAAAAGAAGTTTAATCGCCGGCAAACGAAAACCTGCGATTTCCCGTAAATCCCGGACTCGGCCCATATAGTCAAAAGTATACAAAGAAAGTACCCAGGGAGTAAAGTCATTTCCCGAACGATTTTTTAAATTATTTTTTCACCACTAAAACGCATGAGACTTGTAGTTTTCAAAAATGTTTTCATTTTTGATGAGACGCTGAATAAAAGAAGTTTAATCGCCGGCAAACGAAAACCTGCGATTTCCCGTAAATCTCGGACTCGGCCCGTAAAGTCAAAAGTATACAAAGAAAGTACCCAGGGAGTAAACTCATTTCCCAAACGATTTTTTAAATTATTTTTCCACCACTAAAACGCATGAGACTTGTAGTTTTCAGAAATGTTTTCATTTTTGATGAGACGCTTAATGAAAGTGGTTTAATCGCCGGCAAACGAAAACCCGTGATTTCCCGTAAATCCCGGGCTTGGCCCGTATAGTCGAATGTATACAAAGAAAGTACCCTGTGAGTAAACTCATTTCCAAAACGATTTTTTAAATTATCTTTTCACCACTAAAACGCATGAGACTTGTAGTTTTTAAAAATGTTTTCATTTTTGATGAGAGGCTGAATAAAAGAAGTTTAATCACCGGCAAACGAAAACCCGCGACTTCCCGTAAATCCCGGACTCGGCCCGTATAGTCAAAAGTATACAAAGAAAGAACCCACGGAGTAAACTCATTTCCCGAACGATTTTTTAAATTATTTTTCCACCACTAAAACGCATGAGACTTGTAGTTTTCAGAAATGTTTTCATTTTTGATGAGACGCTTAATGAAAGAGGTTTAATCGCCGGCAAACAAAAACCCGCGATTTCCCGGAAATCCCGGGCTTGGCCCGTATAGTCGAATGTATACAAATAAAGTACCCAGGGAGTAAACTCATTTCCCGAACGATTTTTTAAATTATTTTTTCACCACTAAAACGCATGAGACTTGTAGTTTTCAGAAATGTTTTCATTTTTGATGAGACGCTTAATGAAAGTGGTTTAATCGCCGGCAAACGAAAACCCGTGATTTCCCGTAAATCCCGGGCTTGGCCCGTAGAGTCGAATGTATACAAAGAAAATACCCTGTGAGTAAACTCATTTCCAAAACGATTCTTTAAATTATCTTTTCACCACTAAAACGCATGAGACTTGTAGTTTTCAAAAATGTTTTCATTTTTGATGAGACGCTGAATAAAAGAAGTTTAATCGCCGGCAAACGAAATCCCGCGACTTCCCTTATATCCCGGACTCGGCCCGTTTAGTCAAAAGTATACAAAGAAAGAACCCAGGGAGTAAACTCATTTCCCGAACGATTTTTTAAATTATTTTCCCACCACTAAAACGCATGAAACTTGTAGATTTTAAAAATGTTTTCATTATTGATGAGACGCTGAATAAAAGAAGTTTAATCACCGGCAAACGAAAACCCGCGACTTCCCGTAAATCCCGGATTCGGCCCGTATAGTCAAAAGTATACAAAGAAAGTACCCAGGGAGTAAACTCATTTCCCGAACGATTTTTTAAATTATTTTTCCACCACTAAAACGCATGAGACTTGTAGTTTTCAGAAATGTTTTCATTTTTGATGAGATGCTTAATGAAAGAGGTTTATTCGCCGGAAAACGAAAACCCGCGATTTCCCGGAAATCCCGGACTCGGCCCGTAAAGTCAAAAGTATACAAAGAAAGTACCCAGGGAGTAAACTCATTTCCCAAACGATTTTTTAAATTATTTTTCCACCACTAAAACGCATGAGACTTGTAGTTTTCAAAAATGTTTTCATTTTTGATGAGACGCTGAATAAAAGTAGTTTAATCGCCGGCAAACGAAATCCCGCGACTTCCCTTATATCCCGGACTCGGCCCGTTTAGTCAAAAGTATACAATGAAAGAACCCAGGGAGTAAACTCATTTCCCGAACGATTTTTTAAATTATTTTCCCACCACTAAAACGCATGAAACTTGTAGATTTTAAAAATGTTTTCATTTTTGATGAGACGCTGAATAAAAGAAGTTTAATCACCGGCAAACGAAAACCCGCGACTTCCCGTAAATCCCGGATTCGGCCCGTATAGTCAAAAGTATACAAAGAAAGTACCCAGGGAGTAAACTCATTTCCCAAACGATTTTTTAAATTATTTTTCCACCACTAAAACGCATGAGACTTGTAGTTTTCAGAAATGTTTTCGTTTTTGATGAGACGCTTAATGAAAGAGGTTTAATCGCCGGCAAACGAAAACCCGCGATTTCCCGGAAATCCCGGACTCGGCCCGTAAAGTCAAAAGTATACAAAGAAAGTACCCAGGGAGTAAACTCATTTCCCAAACGATTTTTTAAATTATTTTTCCACCACTAAAACGCATGAGACTTATAGTTTTCAGAAATGTTTTCATTTTTGATGAGACGCTTAATGAAAGTGGTTTAATCGCCGGCAAACGAGAACCCGTGATTTCCCGTAAATCCCGGGCTTGGCCCGTATAGTCGAATGTATACAAAGAAAGTACCCTGTGAGTAAACACAATTCCCGAACGATTTTTTAAATTATTTTTCCACCACTAAAACGCATGAAACTTGTAGATTTTAAAAATGTTTTCATTTTTGATGAGACGCTGAATAAAAGAAGTTTAATCGCCGGCAAACGAAATCCTGCGACTTCCCTTATATCCCGGACTCGGCCCGTTTAGTCAAAAGTATACAAAGAAAGAACCCAGGGAGTAAACTCATTTCCCGAACGATTTTTTAAATTATTTTCCCACCACTGAAACGCATGAGACTTGTAGTTTTCAGAAATGTTTTCATTTTTGATGAGACGCTTAATGAAAGAGGTTTAATCGCCGGAAAACGAAAACCCGCGATTTCCCGTAAATCCCGGGCTTGGCCCGTATAGTCGAATGTATACAAAGAAAGTACCCTGTGAGTAAACACATTTCCCGAACGATTTTTTAAATTATTTTTCCACCACTAAAACGCATGAGACTTGTAGTTTTTAAAAATGTTTTCATTTTTAATGAGACGCTGAATTAAAGACATTTAATCGCCGGCAAACGAAAACCCGCGATTTCCCGTAAATCCCGGATTCGGCCCGTATAGTCAAAAGTATACAAAGAAAGTACCCAGGGAGTAAACTCATTTCCCGAACTATTTTTTAATTTATTTTCCCACCACTAAAACGCATGAAACTTGTAGATTTTAAAAATGTTTTCATTTTTGATGAGACGCTGAATAAAAGAAGTTTAATCGCCGGCAAACGAAATCCCGCGACTTTCCTTATATCCCGGACTCGGCCCGTTTAGTCAAAAGTATACAAAGAAAGAACCCAGGAAGTAAACTCATTTCCCGAACGATTTTTTAAATTATTTTCCCACCACTAAAACGCATGAAACTTGTAGATTTTAAAAATGTTTTCATTTTTGATGAGACGCTGAATAAAAGAAGTTTAATCACCGGCAAACGAAAACCCGCGACTTCCCGTAAATCCCGGATTCGGCCCGTATAGTCAAAAGTATACAAAGAAAGTACCCAGGGAGTAAACTCATTTCCCGAACGATTTTTTAAATTATTTTTCCACCACTAAAACGCATGAGACTTGTAGTTTTCAGAAATGTTTTCATTTTTGATGAGACGCTTAATGAAAGAGGTTTAATCGCCGGAAAACGAAAACCCGCGATTTCCCGGAAATCCCGGACTCGGCCCGTAAAGTCAAAAGTATACAAAGAAAGTACCCAGGGAGTAAACTCATTTCCCAAACGATTTTTTAAATTATTTTTCCACCACTAAAACGCATGAGACTTGTAGTTTTCAGAAATGTTTTCATTTTTGATGAGACGCTTAATGAAAGTGGTTTAATCGCCGGCAAACGAGAACCCGTGATTTCCCGTAAATCCCGGGCTTGGCCCGTATAGTCGAATGTATACAAAGAAAGTACCCTGTGAGTAAACTCATTTCCCGAACGATTTTTTAAATTATTTTTCCACCACTAAAACGCATGAGACTTGTAGTTTTTAAAAATGTTTTCATTTTTAATGAGACGCTGAATTAAAGAAGTTTAATCGCCGGCAAACGAAAACCCGCGATTTCCCGTAAATCCCGAGCTTGGCCCGTTTAGTTGAATGTATATAAAGAAAGTACCCAGGGAGTAAACTGATTTCCCGAACGATTTTTCAAATTATTTTTGCACCACTAGAACAAATGAGACTTGTAGTTTTTAAAAATGTTTTCATTTTTAATGAGACGCTCAATGAAAGAGGTTTAATCGCCGGCAAACGAAAACCCACGATTTGCCGTAAATCCCAGGCTTGGCCCGTATAGTCGAAAGTATACAAAGAAAGTACCCTGTGAGTTAAGTCATTTCCAGAACGATTTTTTAAATTATTTTCCCACCACTGAAACGCATGAGACTTGTAGTTTTCAGAAATGTTTTCATTTTTGATGAGACGCTTAATGAAAGAGGTTTAATCGCCGGAAAACGAAAACCCGCGATTTCCCGTAAATCCCGGGCTTGGCCCGTATAGTCGAATGTATACAAAGAAAGTACCCTGTGAGTAAACACATTTCCCGAACGATTTTTTAAATTATTTTTCCACCACTAAAACGCATGAGACTTGTAGTTTTTAGAAATGTTTTCATTTTTAATGAGACGCTGAATTAAAGACATTTAATCGCCGGCAAACGAAAACCCGCGATTTCCCGTAAATCCCGGATTCGGCCCGTATAGTCAAAAGTATACAAAGAAAGTACCCAGGGAGTAAACTCATTTCCCGAACTATTTTTTAATTTATTTTCCCACCACTAAAACGCATGAAACTTGTAGATTTTAAAAATGTTTTCATTTTTGATGAGACGCTGAATAAAAGAAGTTTAATCGCCGGCAAACGAAATCCCGCGACTTCCCTTATATCCCGGACTCGGCCCGTTTAGTCAAAAGTATACAAAGAAAGAACCCAGGGAGTAAACTCATTTCCCGAAAGATTTTTTAAATTATTTTCCCACCACTAAAACGCATGAAACTTGTAGATTTTAAAAATGTTTTCATTTTTGATGAGACGCTGAATAAAAGAAGTTTAATCACCGGCAAACGAAAACCCGCGACTTCCCGTAAATCCCGGATTCGGCCCGTATAGTCAAAAGTATACAAAGAAAGTACCCAGGGAGTAAACTCATTTCCCGAACGATTTTTTAAATTATTTTTCCACCACTAAAACGCATGAGACTTGTAGTTTTCAGAAATGTTTTCATTTTTGATGAGACGCTTAATGAGAGAGGTTTAATCGCCGGAAAACGAAAACCCGCGATTTCCCGGAAATCCCGGACTCGGCCCGTAAAGTCAAAAGTATACAAAGAAAGTACCCAGGGAGTAAACTCATTTCCCAAACGATTTTTTAAATTATTTTTCCACCACTAAAACGCATGAGACTTGTAGTTTTCAGAAATGTTTTCATTTTTGATGAGACGCTTAATGAAAGTGGTTTAATCGCCGGCAAACGAGAACCCGTGATTTCCCGTAAATCCCGGGCTTGGCCCGTATAGTCGAATGTATACAAAGAAAGTACCCTGTGAGTAAACTCATTTCCCGAACGATTTTTTAAATTATTTTTCCACCACTAAAACGCATGAGACTTGTAGTTTTTAAAAATGTTTTCATTTTTAATGAGACGCTGAATTAAAGAAGTTTAATCGCCGGCAAACGAAAACCCGCGATTTCCCGTAAATCCCGAGCTTGGCCCGTTTAGTTGAATGTATATAAAGAAAGTACCCAGGGAGTAAACTGATTTCCCGAACGATTTTTCAAATTATTTTTGCACCACTAGAACAAATGAGACTTGTAGTTTTCAAAAATGTTTTCATTTTTAATGAGACGCTCAATGAAAGAGGTTTAATCGCCGGCAAACGAAAACCCACGATTTGCCGTAAATCCCAGGCTTGGCCCGTATAGTCGAAAGTATACAAAGAAAGTACCCTGTGAGTTAAGTCATTTCCAGAACGATTTTTTAAATTATCTTTTCACCACTAAAACGCATGAGACTTGTAGTTTTCAAAAATGTTTTCATTTTTGATGAGACGCTGAATAAAAGAAGTTTAATCGCCGGCAAACGAAAACCTGCGATTTTCCGTAAATCCCGGACTCGGCCCATATAGTCAAAAGTATACAAAGAAAGTACCCAGGGAGTAAACACATTTCCCGAACGATTTTTTAAATTATTTTTTCACCACTAAAACGCATGAGACTTGTAGTTTTCAAAAATGTTTTCATATTTAATGAGACGCTGAATAAAAGAAGTTTAATCGCCGGCAAACGAAATCCCGCGACTTCCCTTATATCCCGGACTCGGCCCGTATAGTCAAAAGTATACAAAGAAAGAACCCAGGGAGTAAACTCATTTCCCGAACGATTTTTTAAATTATTTTCCCACCACTAAAACGCATGAAACTTGTAGATTTTAAAAATGTTTTCATTTTTGATGAGACGCTGAATAAAAGAAGTTTAATCGCCGGCAAACGAAAACCCGCGACTTCCCGTAAATCCCGGATTCGGCCCGTATAGTCAAAAGTATACAAAGAAAGTACCCAGGGAGTAAACTCATTTCCCGAACGATTTTTTAAATTATCTTTTCACCACTAAAACGCATGAGACTTGTAGTTTTCAAAAATGTTTTCATTTTTGATGAGACGCTGAATAAAAGAAGTTTAATCGCCGGCAAACGAAAACCTGCGATTTCCCGTAAATCCCGGACTCGGCCCATATAGTCAAAAGTATACAAAGAAAGTACCCAGGGAGTAAACTCATTTCCCGAACGATTTTTTAAATTATCTTTTCACCACTAAAACGCATGAGACTTGTAGTTTTCAAAAATGTTTTCATTTTTGGTGAGACGCTGAATAAAAGAAGTTTAATCACCGGCAAACGAAAACCCGCGACTTCCCGTAAATCCCGGACTCGGCCCGTATTGTCAAAAGTATACAAAGAAAGAACCCAGGGAGTAAACTCATTTCCCGAACGATTTTTTAAATTATTTTTCCACCACTAAAACGCATGAGACTTGTAGTTTTCAGAAATGTTTTTATTTTTGATGAGACGCTTAATGAAAGAGGTTTAATCGCCGGCAAACGAAAACCCGCGATTTCCCGGAAATCCCGGGCTTGGCCCGTATAGTCGAATGTATACAAATAAAGTACCCAGGGAGTAAACTCAATTCCCGAACGATTTTTTAAATTATTTTTTCACCACTAAAACGCATGAGACTTGTAGTTTTCAGAAATGTTTTCATTTTTGATTAGACGCTTAATGAAAGTGGTTTAATCGCCGGCAAACGAAAACCCGTGATTTCCCGTAAATCCCGGGCTTGGCCCGTATAGTCGAATGTATACAAAGAAAGTACCTTGTTAGTAAACTCATTTCCCAAACGATTTTTTAAATTATTTTTCCACCACTAAAACGCATGAGACTTGTAGTTTTCAGAAATGTTTTCATTTTTGATGAGACGCTTAATGAAAGTGGTTTAATCGCCGGCAAACGAAAACCCGTGATTTCCCGTAAATCCCGGGCTTGGCCCGTATAGTCGAATGTATACAAAGAAAGTACCCTGTGAGTAAACTCATTTCCCGAACGATTTTTTAAATTTTTTTGCACCACTAAAACGCATGAGACTTGTAGTTTTTAAAAATGTTTTCATTTTTAATGAGACGCTGAATTAAAGAAGTTTAATCGCCGGCAAACGAAAACCCGCGATTTCCCGTAAATCCCGGGCTTGGCCCGTTTAGTTGAATGTATATAAAGAAAGTACCCAGGGAGTAAACTGATTTCCCGAACGATTTTTCAAATTATTTTTGCACCACTAGAACGAATGAGACTTGTAGTTTTTAAAAATGTTTTCATTTTTAATGAGACGCTTAATGAAAGAGGTTTAATTGCGGGCAAACGAAAACCCGCGATTTCCCGTAAATCCCAGGCTTGGCCCGTATAGTCGAAAGTATACAAAGAAAGTACCCTGTGAGTTAAGTCATTTCCAGAACGATTTTTTAAATTATCTTTTCACCACTAAAACGCATGAGACTTGTAGTTTTCAAAAATGTTTTCATTTTTGATGAGACGCTGAATAAAAGAAGTTTAATCGCCGGCAAACGAAAACCTGCGATTTCCCGTAAATCCCGGACTCGGCCCATATAGTCAAAAGTATACAAAGAAAGTACCCAGGGAGTAAACTCATTTCCCGAACGATTTTTTAAATTATCTTTTCACCACTAAAACGCATGAGACTTGTAGTTTTCAAAAATGTTTTCATTTTTGGTGAGACGCTGAATAAAAGAAGTTTAATCACCGGCAAACGAAAACCCGCGACTTCCCGTAAATCCCGGACTCGGCCCGTATAGTCAAAAGTATACAAAGAAAGAACCCAGGGAGTAAACTCATTTCCCAAACGATTTTTTAAATTATTTTTCCACCACTAAAACGCATGAGACTTGTAGTTTTCAGAAATGTTTTCATTTTTGATGAGACGCTTAATGAAAGAGGTTTAATCGCCGGCAAACGAAAACCCGCGATTTCCCAGAAATCCCGGGCTTGGCCCGTATAGTCGAATGTATACAAAGAAAGTACCTTGTGAGTAAACTCATTTCCCGAACGATTTTTTAAATTTTTTTGCACCACTAAAACGCATGAGACTTGTAGTTTTTAAAAATGTTTTCATTTTTAATGAGACGCTGAATTAAAGAAGTTTAATCGCCAGCAAACGAAAACCCGCGATTTCCCGTAAATCCCGGACTTGGCCCGTTTAGTTGAATGTATATAAAGAAAGTACCCAGGGAGTAAACTCATTTCCCGAACGATTTTTTACATTATTTTTTCACCACTAAAACGCATGAGACTTGTAGTTTTCAAAAATGTTTTCATTTTTGATGAGACGCTGAATAAAAGAAGTTTAATCGCCGGCAAACGAAAACCTGCGATTTCCTGTAAATCCCGGACTCGGCCCGTAAAGTCAAAAGTATACAAAGAAAGTACCCAGGGAGTAAACTCATTTCCCAAACGATTTTTTAAATTATTTTTCCACCACTAAAACGCATGAGACTTGTAGTTTTCAGAAATGTTTTCATTTTTGATGAGACGCTTAATGAAAGTGGTTTAATCGCCGGCAAACGAAAACCCGTGATTTCCCGTAAATCCCGCGCTTGGCCCGTATAGTCGAATGTATACAAAGAAAGTACCCTGTGAGTAAACTCATTTCCAAAACGATTTTTTAAATTATCTTTTCACCACTAAAACGCATGAGACTTGTAGTTTTCAAAAATGTTTTCATTTTTGATGAGACGCTGAATAAAAGGAGTTTAATCACCGGCAAACGAAAACCCGCGACTTCCCGTAAATCACGGACTCGGCCCGTATAGTCAAAAGTATAAAAAGAAAGAACCCAGGGAGTAAACTCATTTCCCGAACGATTTTTTAAATTATTTTTCCACCACTAAAACGCATGAGACTTGTAGTTTTCAGAAATGTTTTCATTTTTGATGAGACGCTTAATGAAAGAGGTTTAATCGCCGGCAAACGAAAACCCGCGATTTCCCGGAAATCCCGGGCTTGGCCCGTATAGTCGAATGTATACAAATAAAGTACCCAGGGAGTAAACTCATTTCCCGAACGATTTTTTAAATTATTTTTTCACCACTAAAACGCATGAGACTTGTAGTTTTCAGAAATGTTTTCATTTTTGATGAGACGCTTAATGAAAGTGGTTTAATCGCCGGCAAACGAAAAACCGTGATTTCCCGTAAATCCCGGGCTTGGCCCGTATAGTCGAATGTATACAAAGAAATTACCCTGTGAGTAAACTCATTTCCAAAACGATTCTTTAAATTATCTTTTCACCATTAAAACGCATGAGACTTGTAGTTTTCAAAAATGTTTTCATTTTTGATGAGACGCTGAATAAAAGAAGTTTAATCGCCGGCAAACGAAATCCCGCGACTTCCCTTATATCCCGGACTCGGCCCGTATAGTCAAAAGTATACAAAGAAAGAACCCAGGGAGTAAACTCATTTCCCGAACGATTTTTTAAATTATTTTCCCACCACTAAAACGCATGAAACTTGTAGATTTCAAAAATGTTTTCATTTTTGATGAGACGCTGAATAAAAGAAGTTTAATCGCCGGCAAACGAAAACCCGCGACTTCCCGTATATCCCGGACTCGGCCCGTATTGTCAAAAGTATACAAAGAAAGAAACCAGGGAGTAAACTCATTTCCCGAACGATTTTTTAAATTATTTTCCCACCACTAAAACGCATGAGACTTGTAGTTTTCAGAAATGTTTTCATTTTTGATGAGACGCCTAATGAAAGAGGTTTAATCGCCGGCAAACGAAAACCCGCGATTTCCCGGAAATCCCGGGCTTGGCCCATATAGTCAAAAGTATACAAAGAAAGTACCCAGGAAGTAAACTCATTTCCCGAACGATTTTTTAAATTATTTTTTCACCACTAAAACGCATGAGACTTGTAGTTTTCAAAAATGTTTTCATTTTTGATGAGACGCTGAATAAAAGAAGTTTAATCGCCGGCAAACGAAAACCTGCGATTTCCCGTAAATCCCGGACTCGGCCCGTAAAGTCAAAAGTATACAAAGAAAGTACCCAGGGAGTAAACTCATTTCCCAAACGATTTTTTAAATTATTATTTCACCACTAAAGCCCATGAGACTTGTAGGTTTTAAAAATGTTTTCATTTTTGATAAGACGCTGAATAAAATAAGTTTAATCGCCGGCAAACGAAAACCCGCGATTTCCCGGAAATCCCGGGCTTGGCCCGTATAGTCGAATGTATACAAAGAAAGTACCCAGGGAGTAAACTCATTTCCCGAACGATTATTTAAATTATTTTTTCACCACTAAAACGCATGAGACTTGTAGTTTTCAGAAATGTTTTCATTTTTGATGAGACGCTTAATGAAAGTGGTTCAATCGCCGGCAAACGAAAACCCGTGATTTCCCGTAAATCCCGGGCTTGGCCCGTATAGTCAAATGTATACAAAGAAAGTACCCTGTGAGTAAACTCATTTCCAAAACGATTTTTTAAATTATCTTTTCACCACTAAAACGCATGAGACTTGTAGTTTTCAAAAATGTTTTCATTTTTGATGAGACGCTGAATAAAAGAAGTTTAATCGCCGGCAAACGAAAACCCGCGACTTCCCGTAAATCCCGGACTCGGCCCGTATAGTCAAAAGTATACAAAGAAAGAACCCAGGGAGTAAACTCATTTCCCGAACGATTTTTTAAATTATTTTTTCACCACTAAAACGCATGAGACTTGTAGTTTTTAAAAATGTTTTCATTTTTGATGACACGCTGAATAAAAGAAGTTTAATCGCCGGCAAACAAAAACCTGCGAGTTCCCGTAAATCCCGGACTCGGCCCGTATAGTAAAAAGTATACAGAGAAAGTACCCAGGGAGTAAACTCATTTCCCAAACGATTTTTTAAATTATTATTTCACCACTAAAGCCTATGAGACTTGTAGATTTTAAAAATGTTTTCATTTTTGATAAGACGCTGAATAAAAGAAGTTTAATCGCCGGCAAACGAAAACCCGCGATTTCCCGGAAATCCCGGGCTTGGCCCGTATAGTCGAATGTATACAAAGAAAGTACCCAGGGAGTAAACTCATTTCCCAAACGATTTTTTAAATTATTTTTTCACCACTAAAACGCATGAGACTTGTAGTTTTCAGAAATGTTTTCCTTTTTGATGAGACGCGTAATGAAAGTGGTTTAATCGCCGGCAAACGAAAACCCGTGATTTCCCGTAAATCCCGGGCTTGGCCCGTATAGTCAAATGTATACAAAGAAAGTACCCTGTGAGTAAACTCATTTCCAAAACGATTTTTTAAATTATCTTTTCACCACTAAAACGCATGAGACTTGTAGTTTTCAAAAATGTTTTCATTTTTGATGAGACGCTGAATAAAAGAAGTTTAATCGCCGGCAAACGAAAACCCGCTACTTCCCTTAAATCCCGGACTCGGCCCGTATAGTCAAAAGTATACAAAGAAAGAACCCAGGGAGTAAACTCATTTCCCGAACGATTTTTTAAATTATTTTTTCACCACTAAAACGCATGAGACTTGTAGTTTTCAAAAATGTTTTCATTTTTGATGGGACGCTGAATAAAAGAAGTTTAATGGCCGGTAAACGAAAACCCGCGATTTCCAGTAAATCCTGGACTCGGCCCGTATAGTCAAAAGTATACAAAGAAAGTACCCAGGGAGTAAACTCATTTCCTGAACGATTTTTTAAATTATTTTTTCACCACTAAAACGCATGAGACTTGTAGTTTTCAAAAATGTTTTCATTTTTGATGAGACGCTTAATGAAAGAGGTTTAATCGCCGGCAAACGAAAACCCGCGATTTCCCGTAAATCCCGGGCTTGGCCCGTATAGTCGAATGTATACAAAGAAAGTACCCTGTGAGTAAACTCATTTCCAGAACGATTTTTTAAATTATCTTTTCACCACTAAAACGCATGAGACTTGTAGTTTTCAAAAATGTTTTCATTTTTGATGAGACGCTGAATAAAAGAAGTTTAATCGCCGGCAAACAAAAACCCGCGACTTCCCGTATATCCCGGACTCGGCCCGTATTGTCAAAAGTATACAAAGAAAGAAACCAGGGAGTAAACTCATTTCCCGAACGATTTTTTAAATTATTTTTTCACCACTAAAACGCATGAGACTTGTAGTTTTCAGAAATGTTTTCATTTTTGATGAGACGCCTAATGAAAGAGGTTTAATCGCCGGCAAACGAAAACCCGCGACTTCCCGTAAATCCCGGACTCGGCCCGTATAGTCAAAAGTATACAAAGAAAGAACCCAGGGAGTAAACTCATTTCCCGAACGATTTTTTAAATTATTTTTTCACCACTAAAACGCATGAGACTTGTAGTTTTTAAAAATGTTTTCATTTTTGATGACACGCTGAATAAAAGAAGTTTAATCGCCGGCAAACAAAAACCTGCGAGTTCCCGTAAATCCCGGACTCGGCCCGTATAGTCAAAAGTATACAGAGAAAGTACCCAGGGAGTAAACTCATTTCCCAAACGATTTTTTAAATTATTATTTCACCACTAAAGCCTATGAGACTTGTAGATTTTAAAAATGTTTTCATTTTTGATAAGACGCTGAATAAAAGAAGTTTAATCGCCGGCAAACGAAAACCCGCGATTTCCCGGAAATCCCGGGCTTGGCCCGTATAGTCGAATGTATACAAAGAAAGTACCCAGGGAGTAAACTCATTTCCCAAACGATTTTTTAAATTATTTTTTCACCACTAAAACGCATGAGACTTGTAGTTTTCAGAAATGTTTTCCTTTTTGATGAGACGCGTAATGAAAGTGGTTTAATCGCCGGCAAACGAAAACCCGTGATTTCCCGTAAATCCCGGGCTTGGCCCGTATAGTCAAATGTATACAAAGAAAGTACCCTGTGAGTAAACTCATTTCCAAAACGATTTTTTAAATTATCTTTTCACCACTAAAACGCATGAGACTTGTAGTTTTCAAAAATGTTTTCATTTTTGATGAGACGCTGAATAAAAGAAGTTTAATCGCCGGCAAACGAAAACCCGCTACTTCCCTTAAATCCCGGACTCGGCCCGTATAGTCAAAAGTATACAAAGAAAGAACCCAGGGAGTAAACTCATTTCCCGAACGATTTTTTAAATTATTTTTTCACCACTAAAACGCATGAGACTTGTAGTTTTCAAAAATGTTTTCATTTTTGATGGGACGCTGAATAAAAGAAGTTTAATGGCCGGTAAACGAAAACCCGCGATTTCCAGTAAATCCCGGACTCGGCCCGTATAGTCAAAAGTATACAAAGAAAGTACCCAGGGAGTAAACTCATTTCCTGAACGATTTTTTAAATTATTTTTTCACCACTAAAACGCATGAGACTTGTAGTTTTCAAAAATGTTTTCATTTTTGATGAGACGCTTAATGAAAGAGGTTTAATCGCCGGCAAACGAAAACCCGCGATTTCCCGTAAATCCCGGGCTTGGCCCGTATAGTCGAATGTATACAAAGAAAGTACCCTGTGAGTAAACTCATTTCCAGAACGATTTTTTAAATTATCTTTTCACCACTAAAACGCATGAGACTTGTAGTTTTCAAAAATGTTTTCATTTTTGATGAGACGCTGAATAAAAGAAGTTTAATCGCCGGCAAACAAAAACCCGCGACTTCCCGTATATCCCGGACTCGGCCCGTATTGTCAAAAGTATACAAAGAAAGAAACCAGGGAGTAAACTCATTTCCCGAACGATTTTTTAAATTATTTTCCCACCACTAAAACGCATGAGACTTGTAGTTTTCAGAAATGTTTTCATTTTTGATGAGACGCCTAATGAAAGAGGTTTAATCGCCGGCAAACGAAAACCCGCGATTTCCCGGAAATCCCGGGCTTGGCCCGTATAGTCGAATGTATACAAAGAAAGTACCCTGTGAGTAAAGTCATTTCCAGAACGATTTTTTAAATTATCTTTTCACCACTAAAACGCATGAGACTTGTAGTTTTCAAAAATGTTTTCATTTTTGATGAGACGCTGAATAAAAGAAGTTTAATCGCCGGCAAACAAAAACCTGCGATTTCCCCTAAATCCCGGACTCGGCCCGTAAAGTCAAAAGTATACAAAGAAAGTACCCAGGGAGTAAACTCATTTCCCAAACGATTTTTTAAATTATTATTTCACCACTAAAGCCCATGAGACTTGTAGATTTTAAAAATGTTTTCATTTTTGATGAGACGCTGAATAAAAGAAGTTTAATCGCCGGCAAACGAAAACCCGCGACTTCCCGTAAATCCCGGACTCGGCCCGTATAGTCAAAAGTATACAAAGAAAGAACCCAGGGAGTAAACTCATTTCCCGAACGATTTTTTAAATTATTTTTTCACCACTAAAACGCATGAGACTTGTAGTTTTTAAAAATGTTTTCATTTTTGATGACACGCTGAATAAAAGAAGTTTAATCGCCGGCAAACAAAAACCTGCGAGTTCCCGTAAATCCCGGACTCGGCCCGTATAGTCAAAAGTATACAGAGAAAGTACCCAGGGAGTAAACTCATTTCCCAAACGATTTTTTAAATTATTATTTCACCACTAAAGCCCATGAGACTTGTAGATTTTAAAAATGTTTTCATTTTTGATAAGACGCTGAATAAAAGAAGTTTAATCGCCGGCAAACGAAAACCCGCGATTTCCCGGAAATCCCGGGCTTGGCCCGTATAGTCGAATGTATACAAAGAAAGTACCCAGGGAGTAAACTCATTTCCCAAACGATTTTTTAAATTATTTTTTCACCACTAAAACGCATGAGACTTGTAGTTTTCAGAAATGTTTTCCTTTTTGATGAGACGCGTAATGAAAGTGGTTTAATCGCCGGCAAACGAAAACCCGTGATTTCCCGTAAATCCCGGGCTTGGCCCGTATAGTCAAATGTATACAAAGAAAGTACCCTGTGAGTAAACTCATTTCCAAAACGATTTTTTAAATTATCTTTTCACCACTAAAACGCATGAGACTTGTAGTTTTCAAAAATGTTTTCATTTTTGATGGGACGCTGAATAAAAGAAGTTTAATGGCCGGTAAACGAAAACCCGCGATTTCCAGTAAATCCCGGACTTGGCCCGTATAGTCAAAAGTATACAAAGAAAGTACCCAGGGAGTAAACTCATTTCCTGAACGATTTTTTAAATTATTTTTTCACCACTAAAACGCATGAGACTTGTAGTTTTCAAAAATGTTTTCATTTTTGATGAGACGCTTAATGAAAGAGGTTTAATCGCCGGCAAACGAAAACCCGCGATTTCCCGTAAATCCCGGGCTTGGCCCGTATAGTCGAATGTATACAAAGAAAGTACCCTGTGAGTAAACTCATTTCCAGAACGATTTTTTAAATTATCTTTTCACCACTAAAACGCATGAGACTTGTAGTTTTCAAAAATGTTTTCATTTTTGATGAGACGCTGAATAAAAGAAGTTTAATCGCCGGCAAACGAAAACCCGCGACTTCCCGTATATCCCGGACTCGGCCCGTATTGTCAAAAGTATACAAAGAAAGAAACCAGGGAGTAAACTCATTTCCCGAACGATTTTTTAAATTATTTTCCCACCACTAAAACGCATGAGACTTGTAGTTTTCAGAAATGTTTTCATTTTTGATGAGACGCCTAATAAAAGAGGTTTAATCGCCGGCAAACGAAAACCCGCGATTTCCCGGAAATCCCGGGCTTGGCCCGTATAGTCGAATGTATACAAAGAAAGTACCCTGTGAGTAAAGTCATTTCCAGAACGATTTTTTAAATTATCTTTTCACCACTAAAACGCATGAGACTTGTAGTTTTCAAAAATGGTTTCATTTTTGATGAGGCGCTGAATAAAAGAAGTTTAATCGCCGGCAAACGAAAACCTGCGATTTCCCCTAAATCCCGGACTCGGCCCATATAGTCAAAAGTATACAAAGAAAGTACCAAGGGAGTAAACTCATTTCCCGAACGATTTTTTAAATTATTTTTTCACCACTAAAACGCATGAGACTTGTAGTTTTCAAAAATGTTTTCATTTTTGATGAGACGCTGAATAAAAGAAGTTTAATCGCCGGCAAACGAAAACCTGCGATTTCCCGTAAATCCCGGACTCGGCCCGTAAAGTCAAAAGTATACAAAGAAAGTACCCAGGGAGTAAACTCATTTCCCAAACGATTTTTTAAATTATTATTTCACCACTAAAGCCCATGAGACTTGTAGATTTTAAAAATGTTTTCATTTTTGATGAGACGCTGAATAAAAGAAGTTTAATCGCCGGCAAACGAAAACCCGCGATTTCCCGGAAATCCCGGGCTTGGCCCGTATAGTCGAATGTATACAAAGAAAGTACCCAGGGAGTAAACTCATTTCCCGAACGATTATTTAAATTATTTTTTCACCACTAAAACGCATGAGACTTGTAGTTTTCAGAAATGTTTTCATTTTTGATGAGACGCTTAATGACAGTGGTTCAATCGCCGGCAAACGAAAACCCGTGATTTCCCGTAAATCCCGGGCTTGGCCCGTATAGTCAAATGTATACAAAGAAAGTACCCTGTGAGTAAACTCATTTCCAAAACGATTTTTTAAATTATCTTTTCACCACTAAAACGCATGAGACTTGTAGTTTTCAAAAATGTTTTCATTTTTGATGAGACGCTGAATAAAAGAAGTTTAATCGCCGGCAAACGAAAACCCGTGATTTCCCGTAAATCCCGGGCTAGGCCCGTATAGTCAAATGTATACAAAGAAAGTACCCTGTGAGTAAACTCATTTCCAAAACGATTTTTTAAATTATCTTTTCACCACTAAAACGCATGAGACTTTTAGTTTTCAAAAATGTTTTCATTTTTGATGAGACGCTGAATAAAAGAAGTTTAATCGCCGGCAAACGAAAACCCGCGATTTCCCGGAAATCCCGGGCTTGGCCCGTATAGTCGAATGTATACAAAGAAAGTACCCAGGGAGTAAACTCATTTTCCGAACGATTATTTAAATTATTTTTTCACCACTAAAACGCATGAGACTTGTAGTTTTCAGAAATGTTTTCATTTTTGATGAGACGCTTAATGAAAGTGGTTCAATCGCCGGCAAACGAAAACCCGTGATTTCCCGTAAATCCCGGGCTTGGCCCGTATAGTCAAATGTATACAAAGAAAGTACCCTGTGAGTAAACTCATTTCCAAAACGATTTTTTAAATTATCTTTTCACCACTAAAACGCATGAGACTTGTAGTTTTCAAAAATGTTTTCATTTTTGATGAGACGCTGAATAAAAGAAGTTTATTCGCCGGCAAACGAAAACCCGCGACTTCCCGTAAATCCCGGACTCGGCCCGTATGGTCAAAAGTATACAAAGAAAGAACCCAGGGAGTAAACTCATTTCCCGAACGATTTTTTAAATTATTTTTTCACCACTAAAACGCATGAGACTTGTAGTTTTTAAAAATGTTTTCATTTTTGATGACACGCTGAATAAAAGAAGTTTATTCGCCGGCAAACAAAAACCTGCGAGTTCCCGTAAATCCCGGACTCGGCCCGTATAGTCAAAAGTATACAGAGAAATTACCCAGGGAGTAAACTCATTTCCCAAACGATTTTTTAAATTATTATTTCACCACTAAAGCCCATGAGACTTGTAGATTTTAAAAATGTTTTTATTTTTGATAAGACGCTGAATAAAAGAAGTTTAATCGCCGGCAAACGAAAACCCGCGATTTCCCGGAAATCCCGGGCTTGGCCCGTATAGTCGAATGTATACAAAGAAAGTACCCAGGGAGTAAACTCATTTCCCAAACGATTTTTCAAATTATTTTTTCACCACTAAAACGCATGAGACTTGTAGTTTTCAGAAATGTTTTCCTCTTTGATGAGACGCGTAATGAAAGTGGTTTAATCGCCGGCAAACGAAAACCCGTGATTTCCCGTAAATCCCGGGCTTGGCCCGTATAGTCAAATGTATACAAAGAAAGTACCCTGTGAGTAAACTCATTTCCAAAACGATTTTTTAAATTATCTTTTCACCACTAAAACGCATGAGACTTGTAGTTTTCAAAAATGTTTTCATTTTTGATGAGACGCTGAATAAAAGAAGTTTAATCGCCGGCAAACGAAAACCCGCTACTTCCCTTAAATCCCGGACTCGGCCCGTATAGTCAAAAGTATACAAAGAAAGAACCCAGGGAGTAAACTCATTTCCCGAACGATTTTTTAAATTATTTTTTCACCACTAAAACGCATGAGACTTGTAGTTTTCAAAAATGTTTTCATTTTTGATGGGACGCTGAATAAAAGAAGTTTAATGGCCGGTAAACGAAAACCCGCGATTTCCAGTAAATCCCGGACTCGGCCCGTAAAGTCAAAAGTATACAAAGAAAGTACCCAGGGAGTAAACTCATTTCCTGAACGATTTTTTAAATTATTTTTTCACCACTAAAACGCATGAGACTTGTAGTTTTCAAAAATGTTTTCATTTTTGATGAGACGCTTAATGAAAGAGGTTTAATCGCCGGCAAACGAAAACCCGTGATTTCCCGTAAATGCCGGGCTTGGCCCGTGTAGTCGAATGTATACAAAGAAAGTACCCTGTGAGTAAACTCATTTCCAGAACGATTTTTTAAATTATCTTTTCACCACTAAAACGCATGAGACTTGTAGTTTTCAAAAATGTTTTCATTTTTGATGAGACGCTGAATAAAAGAAGTTTAATCGCCGGCAAACGAAAACCCGCGACTTCCCGTATATCCCGGACTCGGCCCGTATTGTCAAAAGTATATAAAGAAAGAAACCAGGGAGTAAACTCATTTCCCGAACGATTTTTTAAATTATTTTCCTACCACTAAAACGCATGAGACTTGTAGTTTTCAGAAATGTTTTCATTTTTGATGAGACGCCTAATGAAAGAGGTTTAATCGCCGGCAAACGAAAACCCGCGATTTCCCGGAAATCCCGGGCTTGGCCCGTATAGTCGAATGTATACAAAGAAAGTACCCTGTGAGTAAAGTCATTTCCAGAACGATTTTTTAAATTATCTTTTCACCACTAAAACGCATGAGACTTGTAGTTTTCAAAAATGGTTTCATTTTTGATGAGACGCTGAATAAAAGAAGTTTAATCGCCGGCAAACGAAAACCTGCGATTTCCCCTAAATCCCGGACTCGGCCCATATAGTCAAAAGTATACAAAGAAAGTACCCAGGGAGTAAACTCATTTCCCGAACGATTTTTTAAATTATTTTTTCACCACTAAAACGCATGAGACTTGTAGTTTTCAAAAATGTTTTCATTTTTGATGAGACGCTGAATAAAAGAAGTTTAATCGCCGGCAAACGAAAACCTGCGATTTCCCGTAAATCCCGGACTCGGCCCGTAAAGTCAAAAGTATACAAAGAAAGTACCCAGGGAGTAAACTCATTTCCCAAACGATTTTTTAAATTATTATTTCACCACTAAAGCCCATGAGACTTGTAGATTTTAAAAATGTTTTCATTTTTGATGAGACGCTGAATAAAAGAAGTTTAATCGCCGGCAAACGAAAACCCGCGATTTCCCGGAAATCCCGGGCTTGGCCCGTATAGTCGAATGTATACAAAGAAAGTACCCTGTGAGTAAACTCATTTCCCGAACGATTATTTAAATTATTTTTTCACCACTAAAACGCATGAGACTTGTAGTTTTCAGAAATGTTTTCATTTTTGATGAGACGCTTAATGAAAGTGGTTCAATCGCCGGCAAACGAAAACCCGTGATTTCCCGTAAATCCCGGGCTTGGCCCGTATAGTCAAATGTATACAAAGAAAGTACCCTGTGAGTAAACTCATTTCCAAAACGATTTTTTAAATTATCTTTTCACCACTAAAACGCATGAGACTTGTAGTTTTCAAAAATGTTTTCATTTTTGATGAGACGCTGAATAAAAGAAGTTTAATTGCCGGCAAACGAAAACCCGCGACTTCCCGTAAATCCCGGACTCGGCCCGTATAGTCAAAAGTATACAAAGAAAGAACCCAGGGAGTAAACTCATTTCCCGAACGATTTTTTAAATTATCTATTCACCACTAAAACGCATGAGACTTGTAGTTTTCAAAAATGTTTTCATTTTTGATGAGACGCTGAATAAAAGAAGTTTAATCGCCGGCAAACGAAAACCCGCGACTTCCCGTAAATCCCGGACTCGGCCCGTATAGTCAAAAGTATACAAAGAAAGAACCCAGGGAGTAAACTCATTTCCCGAACGATTTTTTAAATTATTTTTTCACCACTAAAACGCATGAGACTTGTAGTTTTTAAAAATGTTTTCATTTTTGATGACACGCTGAATAAAAGAAGTTTAATCGCCGGCAAACAAAAACCTGCGAGTTCCCGTAAATCCCGGACTCGGCCCGTATAGTCAAAAGTATACAGAGAAAGTACCCAGGGAGTAAACTCATTTCCCAAACGATTTTTTAATTATTATTTCACCACTAAAGCCTATGAGACTTGTAGATTTTAAAAATGTTTTCATTTTTGATAAGACGCTGAATAAAAGAAGTTTAATCGCCGGCAAACGAAAACCCGCGATTTCCCGGAAATCCCGGGCTTGGCCCGTATAGTCGAATGTATACAAAGAAAGTACCCAGGGAGTAAACTCATTTCCCAAACGATTTTTCAAATTATTTTTTCACCACTAAAACGCATGAGACTTGTAGTTTTCAGAAATGTTTTCCTCTTTGATGAGACGCGTAATGAAAGTGGTTTAATCGCCGGCAAACGAAAACCCGTGATTTCCCGTAAATCCCGGGCTTGGCCCGTATAGTCAAATGTATACAAAGAAAGTACCCTGTGAGTAAACTCATTTCCAAAACGATTTTTTAAATTATCTTTTCACCACTAAAACCCATGAGACTTGTAGTTTTCAAAAATGTTTTCATTTTTGATGAGACGCTGAATAAAAGAAGTTTAATCGCCGGCAAACGAAAACCCGCTACTTCCCTTAAATCCCGGACTCGGCCCGTATAGTCAAAAGTATACAAAGAAAGAACCCAGGGAGTAAACTCATTTCCCGAACGATTTTTTAAATTATTTTTTCACCACTAAAACGCATGAGACTTGTAGTTTTCAAAAATGTTTTCATTTTTGATGGGACGCTGAATAAAAGAAGTTTAATGGCCGGTAAACGAAAACCCGCGATTTCCAGTAAATCCCGGACTCGGCCCGTAAAGTCAAAAGTATACAAAGAAAGTACCCAGGGAGTAAACTCATTTCCTGAACGATTTTTTAAATTATTTTTTCACCACTAAAACGCATGAGACTTGTAGTTTTCAAAAATGTTTTCATTTTTGATGAGACGCTTAATGAAAGAGGTTTAATCGCCGGCAAACGAAAACCCGTGATTTCCCGTAAATGCCGGGCTTGGCCCGTGTAGTCGAATGTATACAAAGAAAGTACCCTGTGAGTAAACTCATTTCCAGAACGATTTTTTAAATTATCTTTTCACCACTAAAACGCATGAGACTTGTAGTTTTCAAAAATGTTTTCATTTTTGATGAGACGCTGAATAAAAGAAGTTTAATCGCCGGCAAACGAAAACCCGCGACTTCCCGTATATCCCGGACTCGGCCCGTATTGTCAAAAGTATATAAAGAAAGAAACCAGGGAGTAAACTCATTTCCCGAACGATTTTTTAAATTATTTTCCTACCACTAAAACGCATGAGACTTGTAGTTTTCAGAAATGTTTTCATTTTTGATGAGACGCCTAATGAAAGAGGTTTAATCGCCGGCAAACGAAAACCCGCGATTTCCCGGAAATCCCGGGCTTGGCCCGTATAGTCGAATGTATACAAAGAAAGTACCCTGTGAGTAAAGTCATTTCCAGAACGATTTTTTAAATTATCTTTTCACCACTAAAACGCATGAGACTTGTAGTTTTCAAAAATGGTTTCATTTTTGATGAGACGCTGAATAAAAGAAGTTTAATCGCCGGCAAACGAAAACCTGCGATTTCCCCTAAATCCCGGACTCGGCCCATATAGTCAAAAGTATACAAAGAAAGTACCCAGGGAGTAAACTCATTTCCCGAACGATTTTTTAAATTATTTTTTCACCACTAAAACGCATGAGACTTGTAGTTTTCAAAAATGTTTTCATTTTTGATGAGACGCTGAATAAAAGAAGTTTAATCGCCGGCAAACGAAAACCTGCGATTTCCCGTAAATCCCGGACTCGGCCCGTAAAGTCAAAAGTATACAAAGAAAGTACCCAGGGAGTAAACTCATTTCCCAAACGATTTTTTAAATTATTATTTCACCACTAAAGCCCATGAGACTTGTAGATTTTAAAAATGTTTTCATTTTTGATGAGACGCTGAATAAAAGAAGTTTAATCGCCGGCAAACGAAAACCCGCGATTTCCCGGAAATCCCGGGCTTGGCCCGTATAGTCGAATGTATACAAAGAAAGTACCCTGTGAGTAAACTCATTTCCCGAACGATTATTTAAATTATTTTTTCACCACTAAAACGCATGAGACTTGTAGTTTTCAGAAATGTTTTCATTTTTGATGAGACGCTTAATGAAAGTGGTTCAATCGCCGGCAAACGAAAACCCGTGATTTCCCGTAAATCCCGGGCTTGGCCCGTATAGTCAAATGTATACAAAGAAAGTACCCTGTGAGTAAACTCATTTCCAAAACGATTTTTTAAATTATCTTTTCACCACTAAAACGCATGAGACTTGTAGTTTTCAAAAATGTTTTCATTTTTGATGAGACGCTGAATAAAAGAAGTTTAATCGCCGGCAAACGAAAACCCGCGACTTCCCGTAAATCCCGGACTCGGCCCGTATAGTCAAAAGTATACAAAGAAAGAACCCAGGGAGTAAACTCATTTCCCGAACGATTTTTTAAATTATTTTTTCACCACTAAAACGCATGAGACTTGTAGTTTTTAAAAATGTTTTCATTTTTGATGACACGCTGAATAAAAGAAGTTTAATCGCCGGCAAACAAAAAACGTGCGAGTTCCCGTAAATCCCGGACTCGGCCCGTATAGTCAAAAGTATACAGAGAAAGTACCCAGGGAGTAAACTCATTTCCCAAACGATTTTTTAAATTATTATTTCACCACTAAAGCCTATGAGACTTGTAGATTTTAAAAATGTTTTCATTTTTGATAAGACGCTGAATAAAAGAAGTTTAATCGCCGGCAAACGAAAACCCGCGATTTCCCGGAAATCCCGGGCTTGGCCCGTAGAGTCGAATGTATACAAAGAAAGTACCCAGGGAGTAAACTCATTTCCCAAACGATTTTTTAAATTATTTTTTCACCACTAAAACGCATGAGACTTGTAGTTTTCAGAAATGTTTTCCTTTTTGATGAGACGCGTAATGAAAGTGGTTTAATCGCCGGCAAACGAAAACCCGTGATTTCCCGTAAATCCCGGGCTTGGCCCGTATAGTCAAATGTATACAAAGAAAGTACCCTGTGAGTAAACTCATTTCCAAAACGATTTTTTAAATTATCTTTTCACCACTAAAACGCATGAGACTTGTAGTTTTCAAAAATGTTTTCATTTTTGATGAGACGCTGAATAAAAGAAGTTTAATCGCCGGCAAACGAAAACCCGCTACTTCCCTTAAATCCCGGACTCGGCCCGTATAGTCAAAAGTATACAAAGAAAGAACCCAGGGAGTAAACTCATTTCCCGAACGATTTTTTAAATTATTTTTTCACCACTAAAACGCATGAGACTTGTAGTTTTCAAAAATGTTTTCATTTTTGATGGGACGCTGAATAAAAGAAGTTTAATGGCCGGTAAACGAAAACCCGCGATTTCCAGTAAATCCTGGACTCGGCCCGTATAGTCAAAAGTATACAAAGAAAGTACCCAGGGAGTAAACTCATTTCCTGAACGATTTTTTAAATTATTTTTTCACCACTAAAACGCATGAGACTTGTAGTTTTCAAAAATGTTTTCATTTTTGATGAGACGCTTAATGAAAGAGGTTTAATCGCCGGCAAACGAAAACCCGCGATTTCCCGTAAATCCCGGGCTTGGCCCGTATAGTCGAATGTATACAAAGAAAGTACCCTGTGAGTAAACTCATTTCCAGAACGATTTTTTAAATTATCTTTTCACCACTAAAACGCATGAGACTTGTAGTTTTCAAAAATGTTTTCATTTTTGATGAGACGCTGAATAAAAGAAGTTTAATCGCCGGCAAACAAAAACCCGCGACTTCCCGTATATCCCGGACTCGGCCCGTATTGTCAAAAGTATACAAAGAAAGAAACCAGGGAGTAAACTCATTTCCCGAACGATTTTTTAAATTATTTTTTCACCACTAAAACGCATGAGACTTGTAGTTTTCAGAAATGTTTTCATTTTTGATGAGACGCCTAATGAAAGAGGTTTAATCGCCGGCAAACGAAAACCCGCGACTTCCCGTAAATTCCGGACTCGGCCCGTATAGTCAAAAGTATACAAAGAAAGAACCCAGGGAGTAAACTCATTTCCCGAACGATTTTTTAAATTATTTTTTCACCACTAAAACGCATGAGACTTGTAGTTTTTAAAAATGTTTTCATTTTTGATGACACGCTGAATAAAAGAAGTTTAATCGCCGGCAAACAAAAACCTGCGAGTTCCCGTAAATCCCGGACTCGGCCCGTATAGTCAAAAGTATACAGAGAAAGTACCCAGGGAGTAAACTCATTTCCCAAACGATTTTTTAAATTATTATTTCACCACTAAAGCCTATGAGACTTGTAGATTTTAAAAATGTTTTCATTTTTGATAAGACGCTGAATAAAAGAAGTTTAATCGCCGGCAAACGAAAACCCGCGATTTCCCGGAAATCCCGGGCTTGGCCCGTATAGTCGAATGTATACAAAGAAAGTACCCAGGGAGTAAACTCATTTCCCAAACGATTTTTTAAATTATTTTTTCACCACTAAAACGCATGAGACTTGTAGTTTTCAGAAATGTTTTCCTTTTTGATGAGACGCGTAATGAAAGTGGTTTAATCGCCGGCAAACGAAAACCCGTGATTTCCCGTAAATCCCGGGCTTGGCCCGTATAGTCAAATGTATACAAAGAAAGTACCCTGTGAGTAAACTCATTTCCAAAACGATTTTTTAAATTATCTTTTCACCACTAAAACGCATGAGACTTGTTGTTTTCAAAAATGTTTTCATTTTTGATGAGACGCTGAATAAAAGAAGTTTAATCGCCGGCAAACGAAAACCCGCTACTTCCCTTAAATCCCGGACTCGGCCCGTATAGTCAAAAGTATACAAAGAAAGAACCCAGGGAGTAAACTCATTTCCCGAACGATTTTTTAAATTATTTTTTCACCACTAAAACGCATGAGACTTGTAGTTTTCAAAAATGTTTTCATTTTTGATGGGACGCTGAATAAAAGAAGTTTAATGGCCGGTAAACGAAAACCCGCGATTTCCAGTAAATCCCGGACTCGGCCCGTATAGTCAAAAGTATACAAAGAAAGTACCCAGGGAGTAAACTCATTTCCTGAACGATTTTTTAAATTATTTTTTCACCACTAAAACGCATGAGACTTGTAGTTTTCAAAAATGTTTTCATTTTTGATGAGACGCTTAATGAAAGAGGTTTAATCGCCGGCAAACGAAAACCCGCGAATTCCCGTAAATCCCGGGCTTGGCCCGTATAGTCGAATGTATACAAAGAAAGTACCCTGTGAGTAAACTCATTTCCAGAACGATTTTTTAAATTATCTTTTCACCACTAAAACGCATGAGACTTGTAGTTTTCAAAAATGTTTTCATTTTTGATGAGACGCTGAATAAAAGAAGTTTAATCGCCGGCAAACAAAAACCCGCGACTTCCCGTATATCCCGGACTCGGCCCGTATTGTCAAAAGTATACAAAGAAAGAAACCAGGGAGTAAACTCATTTCCCGAACGATTTTTTAAATTATTTTCCCACCACTAAAACGCATGAGACTTGTAGTTTTCAGAAATGTTTTCATTTTTGATGAGACGCCTAATGAAAGAGGTTTAATCGCCGGCAAACGAAAACCCGCGATTTCCCGGAAATCCCGGGCTTGGCCCGTATAGTCGAATGTATACAAAGAAAGTACCCTGTGAGTAAAGTCATTTCCAGAACGATTTTTTAAATTATCTTTTCACCACTAAAACGCATGAGACTTGTAGTTTTCAAAAATGTTTTCATTTTTGATGAGACGCTGAATAAAAGAAGTTTAATCGCCGGCAAACGAAAACCTGCGATTTCCCCTAAATCCCGGACTCGGCCCGTAAAGTCAAAAGTATACAAAGAAAGTACCCAGGGAGTAAACTCATTTCCCAAACGATTTTTTAAATTATTATTTCACCACTAAAGCCCATGAGACTTGTAGATTTTAAAAATGTTTTCATTTTTGATGAGACGCTGAATAAAAGAAGTTTAATCGCCGGCAAACGAAAACCCGCGACTTCCCGTAAATCCCGGACTCGGCCCGTATAGTCAAAAGTATACAAAGAAAGAACCCAGGGAGTAAACTCATTTCCCGAACGATTTTTTAAATTATTTTTTCACCACTAAAACGCATGAGACTTGTAGTTTTTAAAAATGTTTTCATTTTTGATGACACGCTGAATAAAAGAAGTTTAATCGCCGGCAAACAAAAACCTGCGAGTTCCCGTAAATCCCGGACTCGGCCCGTATAGTCAAAAGTATACAGAGAAAGTACCCAGGGAGTAAACTCATTTCCCAAACGATTTTTTAAATTATTATTTCACCACTAAAGCCCATGAGACTTGTAGATTTTAAAAATGTTTTCATTTTTGATAAGACGCTGAATAAAAGAAGTTTAATCGCCGGCAAACGAAAACCCGCGATTTCCCGGAAATCCCGGGCTTGGCCCGTATAGTCGAATGTATACAAAGAAAGTACCCAGGGAGTAAACTCATTTCCCAAACGATTTTTTAAATTATTTTTTCACCACTAAAACGCATGAGACTTGTAGTTTTCAGAAATGTTTTCCTTTTTGATGAGACGCGTAATGAAAGTGGTTTAATCGCCGGCAAACGAAAACCCGTGATTTCCCGTAAATCCCGGGCTTGGCCCGTATAGTCAAATGTATACAAAGAAAGTACCCTGTGAGTAAACTCATTTCCAAAACGATTTTTTAAATTATCTTTTCACCACTAAAACGCATGAGACTTGTAGTTTTCAAAAATGTTTTCATTTTTGATGGGACGCTGAATAAAAGAAGTTTAATGGCCGGTAAACGAAAACCCGCGATTTCCAGTAAATCCCGGACTTGGCCCGTATAGTCAAAAGTATACAAAGAAAGTACCCAGGGAGTAAACTCATTTCCTGAACGATTTTTTAAATTATTTTTTCACCACTAAAACGCATGAGACTTGTAGTTTTCAAAAATGTTTTCATTTTTGATGAGACGCTTAATGAAAGAGGTTTAATCGCCGGCAAACGAAAACCCGCGATTTCCCGTAAATCCCGGGCTTGGCCCGTATAGTCGAATGTATACAAAGAAAGTACCCTGTGAGTAAACTCATTTCCAGAACGATTTTTTAAATTATCTTTTCACCACTAAAACGCATGAGACTTGTAGTTTTCAAAAATGTTTTCATTTTTGATGAGACGCTGAATAAAAGAAGTTTAATCGCCGGCAAACGAAAACCCGCGACTTCCCGTATATCCCGGACTCGGCCCGTATTGTCAAAAGTATACAAAGAAAGAAACCAGGGAGTAAACTCATTTCCCGAACGATTTTTTAAATTATTTTCCCACCACTAAAACGCATGAGACTTGTAGTTTTCAGAAATGTTTTCATTTTTGATGAGACGCCTAATAAAAGAGGTTTAATCGCCGGCAAACGAAAACCCGCGATTTCCCGGAAATCCCGGGCTTGGCCCGTATAGTCGAATGTATACAAAGAAAGTACCCTGTGAGTAAAGTCATTTCCAGAACGATTTTTTAAATTATCTTTTCACCACTAAAACGCATGAGACTTGTAGTTTTCAAAAATGGTTTCATTTTTGATGAGACGCTGAATAAAAGAAGTTTAATCGCCGGCAAACGAAAACCTGCGATATCCCCTAAATCCCGGACTCGGCCCATATAGTCAAAAGTATACAAAGAAAGTACCAAGGGAGTAAACTCATTTCCCGAACGATTTTTTAAATTATTTTTTCACCACTAAAACGCATGAGACTTGTAGTTTTCAAAAATGTTTTCATTTTTGATGAGACGCTGAATAAAAGAAGTTTAATCGCCGGCAAACGAAAACCTGCGATTTCCCGTAAATCCCGGACTCGGCCCGTAAAGTCAAAAGTATACAAAGAAAGTACCCAGGGAGTAAACTCATTTCCCAAACGATTTTTTAAATTATTATTTCACCACTAAAGCCCATGAGACTTGTAGATTTTAAAAATGTTTTCATTTTTGATGAGACGCTGAATAAAAGAAGTTTAATCGCCGGCAAACGAAAACCCGCGATTTCCCGGAAATCCCGGGCTTGGCCCGTATAGTCGAATGTATACAAAGAAAGTACCCAGGGAGTAAACTCATTTCCCGAACGATTATTTAAATTATTTTTTCACCACTAAAACGCATGAGACTTGTAGTTTTCAGAAATGTTTTCATTTTTGATGAGACGCTTAATGACAGTGGTTCAATCGCCGGCAAACGAAAACCCGTGATTTCCCGTAAATCCCGGGCTTGGCCCGTATAGTCAAATGTATACAAAGAAAGTACCCTGTGAGTAAACTCATTTCCAAAACGATTTTTTAAATTATCTTTTCACCACTAAAACGCATGAGACTTGTAGTTTTCAAAAATGTTTTCATTTTTGATGAGACGCTGAATAAAAGAAGTTTAATCGCCGGCAAACGAAAACCCGTGATTTCCCGTAAATCCCGGGCTTGGCCCGTATAGTCAAATGTATACAAAGAAAGTACCCTGTGAGTAAACTCATTTCCAAAACGATTTTTTAAATTATCTTTTCACCACTAAAACGCATGAGACTTGTAGTTTTCAAAAATGTTTTCATTTTTGATGAGACGCTGAATAAAAGAAGTTTAATCGCCGGCAAACGAAAACCCGCGACTTCCCGTAAATCCCGGACTCGGCCCGTATAGTCAAAAGTATACAAAGAAAGAACCCAGGGAGTAAACTCATTTCCCGAACGATTTTTTAAATTATTTTTTCACCACTAAAACGCATGAGACTTGTAGTTTTTAAAAATGTTTTCATTTTTGATGAGACGCTGAATAAAAGAAGTTTAATCGCCGGCAAACGAAAACCTGCGATTTCCCGGAAATCCCGGGCTTGGCCCGTATAGTCGAATGTATACAAAGAAAGTACCCAGGGAGTAAACTCATTTTCCGAACGATTATTTAAATTATTTTTTCACCACTAAAACGCATGAGACTTGTAGTTTTCAGAAATGTTTTCATTTTTGATGAGACGCTTAATGAAAGTGGTTCAATCGCCGGCAAACGAAAACCCGTGATTTCCCGTAAATCCCGGGCTTGGCCCGTATAGTCAAATGTATACAAAGAAAGTACCCTGTGAGTAAACTCATTTCCAAAACGATTTTTTAAATTATCTTTTCACCACTAAAACGCATGAGACTTGTAGTTTTCAAAAATGTTTTCATTTTTGATGAGACGCTGAATAAAAGAAGTTTAATCGCCAGCAAACGAAAACCCGCGACTTCCCGTAAATCCCGGACTCGGCCCGTATAGTCAAAAGTATACAAAGAAAGAACCCAGGGAGTAAACTCATTTCCCGAACGATTTTTTAAATTATTTTTTCACCACTAAAACGCATGAGACTTGTAGTTTTTAAAAATGTTTTCATTTTTGATGACACGCTGAATAAAAGAAGTTTATTCGCCGGCAAACAAAAACCTGCGAGTTCCCGTAAATCCCGGACTCGGCCCGTATAGTCAAAAGTATACAGAGAAATTACCCAGGGAGTAAACTCATTTCCCAAACGATTTTTTAAATTATTATTTCACCACTAAAGCCCATGAGACTTGTAGATTTTAAAAATGTTTTTATTTTTGATAAGACGCTGAATAAAAGAAGTTTAATCGCCGGCAAACGAAAACCCGCGATTTCCCGGAAATCCCGGGCTTGGCCCGTATAGTCGAATGTATACAAAGAAAGTACCCAGGGAGTAAACTCATTTCCCAAACGATTTTTCAAATTATTTTTTCACCACTAAAACGCATGAGACTTGTAGTTTTCAGAAATGTTTTCCTCTTTGATGAGACGCGTAATGAAAGTGGTTTAATCGCCGGCAAACGAAAACCCGTGATTTCCCGTAAATCCCGGGCTTGGCCCGTATAGTCAAATGTATACAAAGAAAGTACCCTGTGAGTAAACTCATTTCCAAAACGATTTTTTAAATTATCTTTTCACCACTAAAACGCATGAGACTTGTAGTTTTCAAAAATGTTTTCATTTTTGATGAGACGCTGAATAAAAGAAGTTTAATCGCCGGCAAACGAAAACCCGCTACTTCCCTTAAATCCCGGACTCGGCCCGTATAGTCAAAAGTATACAAAGAAAGAACCCAGGGAGTAAACTCATTTCCCGAACGATTTTTTAAATTATTTTTTCACCACTAAAACGCATGAGACTTGTAGTTTTCAAAAATGTTTTCATTTTTGATGGGACGCTGAATAAAAGAAGTTTAATGGCCGGTAAACGAAAACCCGCGATTTCCAGTAAATCCCGGACTCGGCCCGTAAAGTCAAAAGTATACAAAGAAAGTACCCAGGGAGTAAACTCATTTCCTGAACGATTTTTTAAATTATTTTTTCACCACTAAAACGCATGAGACTTGTAGTTTTCAAAAATGTTTTCATTTTTGATGAGACGCTTAATGAAAGAGGTTTAATCGCCGGCAAACGAAAACCCGTGATTTCCCGTAAATGCCGGGCTTGGCCCGTGTAGTCGAATGTATACAAAGAAAGTACCCTGTGAGTAAACTCATTTCCAGAACGATTTTTTAAATTATCTTTTCACCACTAAAACGCATGAGACTTGTAGTTTTCAAAAATGTTTTCATTTTTGATGAGACGCTGAATAAAAGAAGTTTAATCGCCGGCAAACGAAAACCCGCGACTTCCCGTATATCCCGGACTCGGCCCGTATTGTCAAAAGTATATAAAGAAAGAAACCAGGGAGTAAACTCATTTCCCGAACGATTTTTTAAATTATTTTCCCACCACTAAAACGCATGAGACTTGTAGTTTTCAGAAATGTTTTCATTTTTGATGAGACGCCTAATGAAAGAGGTTTAATCGCCGGCAAACGAAAACCCGCGATTTCCCGGAAATCCCGGGCTTGGCCCGTATAGTCGAATGTATACAAAGAAAGTACCCTGTGAGTAAAGTCATTTCCAGAACGATTTTTTAAATTATCTTTTCACCGCTAAAACGCATGAGACTTGTAGTTTTCAAAAATGGTTTCATTTTTGATGAGACGCTGAATAAAAGAAGTTTAATCGCCGGCAAACGAAAACCTGCGATTTCCCCTAAATCCCGGACTCGGCCCATATAGTCAAAAGTATACAAAGAAAGTACCCAGGGAGTAAACTCATTTCCCGAACGATTTTTTAAATTATTTTTTCACCACTAAAACGCATGAGACTTGTAGTTTTCAAAAATGTTTTCATTTTTGATGAGACGCTGAATAAAAGAAGTTTAATTGCCGGCAAACGAAAACCTGCGATTTCCCGTAAATCCCAGGCTCGGCCCGTAAAGTCAAAAGTATACAAAGAAAGTACCCAGGGAGTAAACTCATTTCCCAAACGATTTTTTAAATTATTATTTCACCACTAAAGCCCATGAGACTTGTAGATTTTAAAAATGTTTTCATTTTTGATGAGACGCTGAATAAAAGAAGTTTAATCGCCGGCAAACGAAAACCCGCGATTTCCCGGAAATCCCGGGCTTGGCCCGTATAGTCGAATGTATACAAAGAAAGTACCCAGGGAGTAAACTCATTTCCCGAACGATTATTTAAATTATTTTTTCACCACTAAAACGCATGAGACTTGTAGTTTTCAGAAATGTTTTCATTTTTGATGAGACGCTTAATGAAAGTGGTTTAATCGCCGGCAAACGAAAACCCGTGATTTCCCGTAAATCCCGGGCTTGGCCCGTATAGTCAAATGTATACAAAGAAAGTACCCTGTGAGTAAACTCATTTCCAAAACGATTTTTTAAATTATCTTTTCACCACTAAAACGCATGAGACTTGTAGTTCTCAAAAATGTTTTCATTTTTGATGAGACGCTGAATAAAAGAAGTTTAATCGCCGGCAAACGAAAACCCGTGATTTCCCGTAAATCCCGGGCTTGGCCCGTATAGTCAAATGTATACAAAGAAAGTACCCTGTGAGTAAACTCATTTCCAAAACGATTTTTTAAATTATCTTTTCACCACTAAAACGCATGAGACTTGTAGTTTTCAAAAATGTTTGAGACGAGACGATGAATAAAAGAAGTTTAATCGCCGGCAAACGAAAACCCGCGACTTCCCGTAAATCCCGGACTCGGCCCGTATAGTCAAAAGTATACAAAGAAAGAACCCGGGGAGTAAACTCATTTCCCGAACGATTTTTTAAATTATTTTTTCACCACTAAAACGCATGAGACTTGTAGTTTTTAAAAATGTTTTCATTTTTGATGACACGCTGAATAAAAGAAGTTTAATCGCCGGCAAACAAAAACCTGCGAGTTCCCGTAAATCCCGGACTCGGCCCGTATAGTCAAAAGTATACAGAGAAAGTACCCAGGGAGTAAACTCATTTCCCAAACGATTTTTTAAATTATTATTTCACCACTAAAGCCCATGAGACTTGTAGATTTTAAAAATGTTTTCATTTTTGATGAGACGCTGAATAAAAGAAGTTTAATCGCCGGCAAACGAAAACCCGCGATTTCCCGGAAATCCCGGGCTTGGCCCGTATAGTCGAATGTATACAAAGAAAGTACCCAGGGAGTAAATTCATTTCCCGAACGATTTTTTAAATTATTTTTTCACCACTAAAACGCATGAGACTTGTAGTTTTCAGAAATGTTTTCCTTTTTGATGAGACGCGTAATGAAAGTGGTTTAATCGCTGGCAAACGAAAACCCGCTACTTCCCTTAAATCCCGGACTCGGCCCGTATAGTCAAAAGTATACAAAGAAAGAACCCAGGGAGTAAACTCATTTCCCGAACGATTTTTTAAATTATTTTTTCACCACTAAAACGCATGAGACTTGTAGTTTTCAAAAATGTTTTCATTTTTGATGGGACGCTGAATAAAAGAAGTTTAATGGCCGGTAAACGAAAACCCGCGATTTCCAGTAAATCCCGGACTCGGCCCGTAAAGTCAAAAGTATACAAAGAAAGTACCCAGGGAGTAAACTCATTTCCTGAACGATTTTTTAAATTATTTTTTCACCACTAAAACGCATGAGACTTGTAGTTTTCAAAAATGTTTTCATTTTTGATGAGACGCTTAATGAAAGAGGTTTAATCGCCGGCAAACGAAAACCCGTGATTTCCCGTAAATGCCGGGCTTGGCCCGTGTAGTCGAATGTATACAAAGAAAGTACCCTGTGAGTAAACTCATTTCCAGAACGATTTTTTAAATTATCTTTTCACCACTAAAACGCATGAGACTTGTAGTTTTCAAAAATGTTTTCATTTTTGATGAGACGCTGAATAAAAGAAGTTTAATCGCCGGCAAACGAAAACCCGCGACTTCCCGTATATCCCGGACTCGGCCCGTATTGTCAAAAGTATATAAAGAAAGAAACCAGGGAGTAAACTCATTTCCCGAACGATTTTTTAAATTATTTTCCCACCACTAAAACGCATGAGACTTGTAGTTTTCAGAAATGTTTTCATTTTTGATGAGACGCCTAATGAAAGAGGTTTAATCGCCGGCAAACGAAAACCCGCGATTTCCCGGAAATCCCGGGCTTGGCCCGTATAGTCGAATGTATACAAAGAAAGTACCCTGTGAGTAAAGTCATTTCCAGAACGATTTTTTAAATTATCTTTTCACCACTAAAACGCATGAGACTTGTAGTTTTCAAAAATGGTTTCATTTTTGATGAGACGCTGAATAAAAGAAGTTTAATCGCCGGCAAACGAAAACCTGCGATTTCCCCTAAATCCCGGACTCGGCCCATATAGTCAAAAGTATACAAAGAAAGTACCCAGGGAGTAAACTCATTTCCCGAACGATTTTTTAAATTATTTTTTCACCACTAAAACGCATGAGACTTGTAGTTTTCAAAAATGTTTTCATTTTTGATGAGACGCTGAATAAAAGAAGTTTAATTGCCGGCAAACGAAAACCTGCGATTTCCCGTAAATCCCAGGCTCGGCCCGTAAAGTCAAAAGTATACAAAGAAAGTACCCAGGGAGTAAACTCATTTCCCAAACGATTTTTTAAATTATTATTTCACCACTAAAGCCCATGAGACTTGTAGATTTTAAAAATGTTTTCATTTTTGATGAGACGCTGAATAAAAGAAGTTTAATCGCCGGCAAACGAAAACCCGCGATTTCCCGGAAATCCCGGGCTTGGCCCGTATAGTCGAATGTATACAAAGAAAGTACCCAGGGAGTAAACTCATTTCCCGAACGATTATTTAAATTATTTTTTCACCACTAAAACGCATGAGACTTGTAGTTTTCAGAAATGTTTTCATTTTTGATGAGACGCTTAATGAAAGTGGTTTAATCGCCGGCAAACGAAAACCCGTGATTTCCCGTAAATCCCGGGCTTGGCCCGTATAGTCAAATGTATACAAAGAAAGTACCCTGTGAGTAAACTCATTTCCAAAACGATTTTTTAAATTATCTTTTCACCACTAAAACGCATGAGACTTGTAGTTCTCAAAAATGTTTTCATTTTTGATGAGACGCTGAATAAAAGAAGTTTAATCGCCGGCAAACGAAAACCCGTGATTTCCCGTAAATCCCGGGCTTGGCCCGTATAGTCAAATGTATACAAAGAAAGTACCCTGTGAGTAAACTCATTTCCAAAACGATTTTTTAAATTATCTTTTCACCACTAAAACGCATGAGACTTGTAGTTTTCAAAAATGTTTGAGACGAGACGATGAATAAAAGAAGTTTAATCGCCGGCAAACGAAAACCCGCGACTTCCCGTAAATCCCGGACTCGGCCCGTATAGTCAAAAGTATACAAAGAAAGAACCCGGGGAGTAAACTCATTTCCCGAACGATTTTTTAAATTATTTTTTCACCACTAAAACGCATGAGACTTGTAGTTTTTAAAAATGTTTTCATTTTTGATGACACGCTGAATAAAAGAAGTTTAATCGCCGGCAAACAAAAACCTGCGAGTTCCCGTAAATCCCGGACTCGGCCCGTATAGTCAAAAGTATACAGAGAAAGTACCCAGGGAGTAAACTCATTTCCCAAACGATTTTTTAAATTATTATTTCACCACTAAAGCCCATGAGACTTGTAGATTTTAAAAATGTTTTCATTTTTGATGAGACGCTGAATAAAAGAAGTTTAATCGCCGGCAAACGAAAACCCGCGATTTCCCGGAAATCCCGGGCTTGGCCCGTATAGTCGAATGTATACAAAGAAAGTACCCAGGGAGTAAATTCATTTCCCGAACGATTTTTTAAATTATTTTTTCACCACTAAAACGCATGAGACTTGTAGTTTTCAGAAATGTTTTCCTTTTTGATGAGACGCGTAATGAAAGTGGTTTAATCGCTGGCAAACGAAAACCCGTGATTTCTCGTAAATCCCGGGCTTGGCCCATATAGTCAAATGTATACAAAGAAAGTACCCTGTGAGTAAACTCATTTCCAAAACGATTTTTTAAATTATCTTTTCACCACTAAAACGCATGAGACTTGTAGTTTTCAAAAATGTTTTCATTTTTGATGACACGCTGAATAAAAGAAGTTTAATCGCCGGCAAACGAAAACCCGCTACTTCCCTTAAATCCCGGACTCGGCCCGTATAGTCAAAAGTATACAAAGAAAGAACCCAGGGAGTAAACTCATTTCCCGAACGATTTTTTAAATTATTTTTCCACCACTAAAACGCATGAGACTTGTAGTTTTCAGAAATGTTTTCATTTTTGATGAGACGCTTAATGAAAGAGGTTTTATCGCCGGCAAACGAAAACCCGCGACTTCCCGGAAATCCCGGGCTTGGCCGGTATAGTCGAATGTATACAAAGAAAGTACCCAGGGAGTAAACTCATTTCCCGAAAGATTTTTCATATTATTTTTTCACCACTAAAACGCATGAGACTTGTAGTTTTCAAAAATGTTTTCATTTTTGATGGGACGCTGAATAAAAGAAGTTTAATGGCCGGTAAACGAAAACCCGCGATTTCCAGTAAATCCCGGGCTTGGCCCGTATAGTCGAATGTATACAAAGAAAGTACCCTGTGAGTAAACTCATTTCCAGAACGATTTTTTAAATTATCTTTTCACCACTAAAACGCATGAGACTTGTAGTTTTCAAAAATGTTTTCATTTTTGATGAGACGCTGAATAAAAAAAGTTTAATCGCCGGCAAACGAAAACCTGCGATTTCCCGTAAATCCCGGACTCGGCCCGTATAGTCAAAAGTATACAAAGAAAGTACCCAGGGAGTAAACTCATTTCCCGAACGATTTTTAAAATTATTTTTTCACCACTAAAACGCATGAGACTTGTAGTTTTCAAAAATGTTTTCATTTTTGATGAGACGCTGAATAGAAGAAGTTTAATCGCCGGCAAACGCAAACCCGCAATTTCCCGTAAATCCCGGGCTTGGCCCGTATAGTCAAAAGTATACAAATAAAGTACCCAGGGAGTGAACTGATTTCCCGAACGATTTTTCAAATTATTTTTGCACCACTAGAACGAGTGAGACTTGTAGTTTTTAAAAATGTTTTCATTTTTAATGAGACGCTTAATGAAAGAGGTTCAATCGCCGGCAAACGAAAACCCGCGATTTCCCGTAAATCTCGGACTCGGCCCGTATAGTCAAAAGTATACAAAGAAAGTACCCAGGGAGTAAACTCATTTCCCGAACGATTTTTTAAATTATTGTTTCACCACTAAAGCCCATGAGACTTGTAGTTTTAAAAATGTTTTCATTTTTGATGAGGCGCTGAATAAAAGGAGTTTAAGCGCCGGCAAACGAAAACCCGCGATTTCCCGTAAATCCCGGACTCGGCCCGTATAGTCAAAAGTATGCAAAGAAAGTACCCAGGGAGTAAACTCATTTCCCGAACGATTTTTTAAATTATTTTTTTACCACTGAAACGCATGAGACTTGTAGTTTTCAGAAATGTTTTCATTTTTGATGAGACGCTTAATGAAAGTGGTTTAATCGCCGGCAAACGAAAACCCGCGATTTCCCGTAAATCCCGGGCTTGACCCGTATAGTCGAATGTATACAAAGAAAGTACCCAGGGAGTAAACTCATTTCCCGAACGATTTTTGAAATACTTTTTCACCACTAAAACGCATGAGACTTGTAGTTTTCAAAAATGTTTTCATTTTTGATGAGACGCTGAATAAAAGAAGTTTAATCGCCGGCAAACGAAAACCCGCGATTTCCCGTAAATCCCGGGCTTGGCCCGTATACTTGAATGTATATAAAGAAAGTACCCAGGAAGTAAACTGGTTTCTCGAACGATTTTTCAAATTATTTTTGCACCACTAGAACGAATGAGACTTGTAGTTTTAAAAATGTTTTCATTTTTGATGAGACGCTGAATAAAAGGAGTTTAAGCGCCGGCAAACGAAAACCCGCGATTTCCCGTAAATCCCGGACTCGGCCCGTATAGTCAAAAGTATACAAAGAAAGTACCCAGGGAGTAAACTCATTTCCCGAACGATTTTTTAAATTATTTTTCCACCACTAAAACGCATGAGACTTGTATTTTTCAAAATTGTTGTCATTTTTCATGAGACGCTGAATTAAAGAAGTTTAATCGCCGGCAAACGAAAACCCGCGATTTCCCGTAAATCCCGGGCTTGGCCCGTATAGTTGAATGTATATAAAGAAAGTACCTATGGAGTAAACTGATTTCCCGAACGATTTTTCAACTTATTTTTGCACCACTAAAACGAATGAGACTTGTAGTTTTCAAAAATGTTTTCATTTTTAATGAGACGCTTAATGAAAGAGGTTTAATCGCCGGCAAACGAAAACCCGCGATTTCCCGTAAATCCCGGGCTTGTCTCGTATAGTCGAATGTATACAAAGAAAGTACCCTGTGAGTAAAGTCATTTCCAGAACGATTTTTTAAATTATCTTTTCACCACTAAAACACATGAGACTTGTAGTTTTCAAAAATGTTTTCATTTTTGATGAGACGCTGAATAAAAGAAGTTTAATCGCCGGCAAACAAAAACCTGCGATTTCCCGTAAATCCAGACTCGGCCCATATAGTCAAAAGTATACAAAGAAAGTGCCCAGGGAGTAAACTCATTTCCCGAACGATTTTTTAAATTATTTTTTCACCACCACAACGCATGAGACTTGTAGTTTTCAAAAGTGTTTTCATTTTTGATGAGACGCTGAATTAAATAAGTTTAATCGCCGTCAAACGAAAACCCGCGATTTCCCGTAAATCCCGGGCTTGGCCCGTATAGTTGAATGTATATAAAGAAAGTACCCAGGGAGTGAACTGATTTCTCGAACGATTTTTCAAATTATTTTTGCACCACTAGAACGAATGAGACTTGTAGTTTTTAAAAATGTCTTCATTTTTAATGAGACGCTTAATGAAAGAGGCTCAATCGCCGGCAAACGAAAACCCGCGATTTCCCGTAAATCTCGGACTCGGCCCGTATAGTCAAAAGTATACAAAGAAAGTACCCAGGGAGTAAACTCATTTCCCGAACGATTTTTTAAATTATTGTTTCACCACTAAAGCCCATGAGACTTGTAGTTTTAAAAATGTTTTCATTTTTGATGAGACGCTGAATAAAAGGAGTTTAAGCGCCGGCAAACGAAAACCCGCGATTTCCCGTAAATCCCGGTCTCGGCCCGTATAGTCAAAAGTATGCAAAGAAAGTACCCAGGGAGTAAACTCATTTCCCGAACGATTTTTTAAATTATTTTTTTACCACTGAAACGCATGAGATTTGTAGTTTTCAGAAATGTTTTCATTTTTGATGAGACGCTTAATGAAAGTGGTTTAATCGCCGGCAAACGAAAACCCGCGATTTCCCGTAAATCCCGGGCTTGACCCGTATAGTCGAATGTATACAAAGAAAGTACCCAGGGAGTAAACTCATTTCCCGAACGATTTTTGAAATACTTTTTCACCACTAAAACGCATGAGACTTGTAGTTTTCATAAATGTTTTCATTTTTGATGAGACGCTGAATAAAAGAAGTTTAATCGCCGGCAAACGAAAACCTGCGATTTCCCGTAAATCCCGGGCTTTGCCCGTATACTTGAATGTACATAAAGAAAGTACCCAGGAAGTAAACTGGTTTCCCGAACGATTTTTCAAATTATTTTTGCACCACTAGAACGAATGAGACTTGTAGTTTTAAAAATGTTTTCATTTTTGATGAGACGCTGAATAAAAGGAGTTTAAGCGCCGGCAAACGAAAACCCGCGATTTCCCGTAAATCCCGGACTCGGCCCGTATAGTCAAAAGTATACAAAGAAAGTACCCAGGGAGTAAACTCATTTCCCGAACGATTTTTTAAATTATTTTTCCACCACTAAAACGCATGAGACTTGTATTTTTCAAAATTGTTGTCATTTTTCATGAGACGCTGAATTAAAGAAGTTTAATCGCCGGCAAACGAAAACCCGCGATTTCCCGTAAATCCCGGGCTTGGCCCGTATAGTTGAATGTATATAAAGAAAGTACCTATGGAGTAAACTGATTTCCCGAACGATTTTTCAACTTATTTTTGCACCACTAAAACGAATGAGACTTGTAGTTTTCAAAAATGTTTTCATTTTTAATGAGACGCTTAATGAAAGAGGTTTAATCGCCGGCAAACGAAAACCCGCGATTTCCCGTAAATCCCGGGCTTGTCTCGTATAGTCGAATGTATACAAAGAAAGTACCCTGTGAGTAAAGTCATTTCCAGAACGATTTTTTAAATTATCTTTTCACCACTAAAACACATGAGACTTGTAGTTTTCAAAAATGTTTTCATTTTTGATGAGACGCTGAATAAAAGAAGTTTAATCGCCGGCAAACAAAAACCTGCGATTTCCCGTAAATCCAGACTCGGCCCATATAGTCAAAAGTATACAAAGAAAGTGCCCAGGGAGTAAACTCATTTCCCGAACGATTTTTTAAATTATTTTTTCACCACCACAACGCATGAGACTTGTAGTTTTCAAAAGTGTTTTCATTTTTGATGAGACGCTGAATTAAATAAGTTTAATCGCCGTCAAACGAAAACCCGCGATTTCCCGTAAATCCCGGGCTTGGCCCGTATAGTTGAATGTATATAAAGAAAGTACCCAGGGAGTGAACTGATTTCTCGAACGATTTTTCAAATTATTTTTGCACCACTAGAACGAATGAGACTTGTAGTTTTTAAAAATGTCTTCATTTTTAATGAGACGCTTAATGAAAGAGGCTCAATCGCCGGCAAACGAAAACCCGCGATTTCCCGTAAATCTCGGACTCGGCCCGTATAGTCAAAAGTATACAAAGAAAGTACCCAGGGAGTAAACTCATTTCCCGAACGATTTTTTAAATTATTGTTTCACCACTAAAGCCCATGAGACTTGTAGTTTTAAAAATGTTTTCATTTTTGATGAGACGCTGAATAAAAGGAGTTTAAGCGCCGGCAAACGAAAACCCGCGATTTCCCGTAAATCCCGGTCTCGGCCCGTATAGTCAAAAGTATGCAAAGAAAGTACCCAGGGAGTAAACTCATTTCCCGAACGATTTTTTAAATTATTTTTTTACCACTGAAACGCATGAGATTTGTAGTTTTCAGAAATGTTTTCATTTTTGATGAGACGCTTAATGAAAGTGGTTTAATCGCCGGCAAACGAAAACCCGCGATTTCCCGTAAATCCCGGGCTTGACCCGTATAGTCGAATGTATACAAAGAAAGTACCCAGGGAGTAAACTCATTTCCCGAACGATTTTTGAAATACTTTTTCACCACTAAAACGCATGAGACTTGTAGTTTTCATAAATGTTTTCATTTTTGATGAGACGCTGAATAAAAGAAGTTTAATCGCCGGCAAACGAAAACCTGCGATTTCCCGTAAATCCCGGGCTTTGCCCGTATCCTTGAATGTACATAAAGAAAGTACCCAGGAAGTAAACTGGTTTCCCGAACGATTTTTCAAATTATTTTTGCACCACTAGAACGAATGAGACTTGTAGTTTTAAAAATGTTTTCATTTTTGATGAGACGCTGAATAAAAGGAGTTTAAGCGCCGGCAAACGAAAACCCGCGATTTCCCGTAAATCCCGGACTCGGCCCGTATAGTCAAAAGTATACAAAGAAAGTACCCAGGGAGTAAACTCATTTCCCGAACGATTTTTTAAATTATTTTTCCACCACTAAAACGCATGAGACTTGTATTTTTCAAAAGTGTTGTCATTTTTCATGAGACGCTGAATTAAAGAAGTTTAATCGCCAGCAAACGAAAACCCGCGATTTCCCGTAAATCCCGGGCTTGGCCCGTATAGTTGAATGTATATAAAGAAAGTACCCATGGAGTAAACTGATTTCCCGAACGATTTTTCAACTTATTTTTGCACCACTAAAACGAATGAGACTTGTAGTTTTCAAAAATGTTTTCATTTTTAATGAGACGCTTAATGAAAGAGGTTTAATCGCCGGCAAACGAAAACCCGCGATTTCCCGTAAATCCCGGGCTTGTCTCGTATAGTCGAATGTATACAAAGAAAGTACCCTGTGAGTAAAGTCATTTCCAGAACGATTTTTTAAATTATCTTTTCACCACTAAAACACATGAGACTTGTAGTTTTCAAAAATGTTTTCATTTTTGATGAGACGCTGAATAAAAGAAGTTTAATCGCCGGCAAACGAAAACCTGCGATTTCCCGTAAATCCAGACTCGGCCGATATAGTCAAAAGTATACAAAGAAAGTGCCCAGGGAGTAAACTCATTTCCCGAACGATTTTTTAAAATTATTTTTTCACCACCAAAATGCATGAGACTTGTAGTTTTCGAAAATGTTTTCATTTTTGATGAGACGCTGAATAAAAGAAGTTTAATCGCCGGCAAACGAAAACCCGAGACTTCCCCTAAATCCGGACACGGCCCGCATAGTCAAAAGTATACAAAGAAAGTACCCAGGGAGTAAACTCATTTCCCGAACGATTTTTTAAATTATTTTTTCACCACTAAAACGCATGAGACTTGTAGTTTTCAGAAATGTTTTCATTTTTGATGAGACGCTTAATGAAAGTGGTTTAATCGCCGGCAAACGAAACCCCGTGATTTCCCGTAAATCCCGGGCTTGGCCCGTATAGTCGAATGTATACCAAGAAAGTACCCTGTGAGTAAACTCATTTCCAAAACGATTTCTTAAATTATCTTTTCACCACTAAAACGCATGAGACTTGTAATTTTCAAAAATGTTTTCATTTTTGATGAGACGCTTAATGAAAGTGGTTTAATCGCCGGCAAACGAAAACCCGCGATTTCCCGTAAATCCCGGGCTTGGCCCGTATAGTTGAATGTATATAAAGAAAGTAACCAGGGAGTAAACTGATTTCCCGAACGATTTTTCAAATTATTTTTGCACCACTAGAACGAATGAGACTTGTAGTTTTCAAAAATGTTTTCATTTTTAATGAGACGCTTAATGAAATAGGCTTAATTGCCGGCAAACGAAAACCCGCGATTTCTCGTAAATCCCGGGCTTGTCCCGTATAGTCGAATGTTTACAAAGAAAGTACCCTGTGAGTAAAGTCATTTCCAGAACGATTTTTTAAATTATTTTTTCACCACCAAAACGCATGAGACTTGTAGTTTTCAAAAATGTTTTCATTTTTGATGAGACGCTGAATAAAAGAAGTTTAATCGCCGGCAAACGAAAACCCGAGACTTCCCGTAAATCCGGACACGGCCCGTATAGTCAAAAGTATACAAAGAAAGTACCCAGGGAGTAAACTCATTTCCCGAACGATTTTTTAAATTATTTTTGCACCACTAGAACGAATGAGACTTGTAGTTTTCAAAAATGTTTTCATTTTTAATGAGACGCTTAATGAAAGAGGTTTAATCGCCGGCAAACGAAAACCCGCGATTTCCCGTAAATCCCGGGCTTGGCCCGTATAGTTGAATGTATATAAAGAAAGTACCCAGGGAGTAAACTGATTTCCCGAACGATTTTTCAAATTATTTTTGCACCACTAGAACGAATGAGACTTGTAGTTTTAAAAATGTTTTTTATTTTTGATGAGACGCTGAATAAAAGGAGTTTAAGCGCCGGCAAACGAAAACCCGCGATTTCCCGTAAATCCCGGACTCGGCCCGTATAGTCAAAAGTATACAAAGAAAGTACCCCGGGAGTAAACTCATTTCCCGAACGATTTTTTAAATTATTTTTTCACCACTAAAACGCATGAGACTTGTAGTTTTCAAAAATGTTCTCATTTTTGATGAGACGCTGAATAAAAGAAGTTTAATCGCCGGCAAACGAAAACCTGCGATTACCCGTAAATCCGGACTCGGCCCGTATAGTCAAAAGTATACAAAGAAAGTGCCCAGGGAGTAAACTCATTTCCCGAACGATTTTTTAAATTATTTTTTCACCACCAAAACGCATGAGACTTGTAGTTTTCAAAAATGTTTTCATTTTTGATGAGACGCTGAATAAAAGAAGTTTAATCGCCGGCAAACGAAAACCCGAGACTTCCCGTAAATCCGGACACGGCCCGCATAGTCAAAAGTATACAAAGAAAGTACCCAGGGAGTAAACTCATTTCCCGAACGATTTTTTAAATTATTTTTTCACCACTAAAACGCATGAGACTTGTAGTTTTCAGAAATGTTTTCATTTTTGATGAGACGCTTAATGAAAGTGGTTTAATCGCCGGCAAACGAAACCCCGTGATTTCCCGTAAATCCCGGGCTTGGCCCGTATAGTCGAATGTATACCAAGAAAGTGCCCTGTGAGTAAACTCATTTCCAAAACGATTTTTTAAATTATCTTTTCACCACTAAAACGCATGAGACTTGAAATTTTCAAAAATGTTTTCATTTTTGATGAGACGCTTAATGAAAGAGGTTTAATCGCCGGCAAACGAAAACCCGCGATTTCTCGTAAATCCCGGGCTTGTCCCGTATAGTCGAATGTTTACAAAGAAAGTACCCTGTGAGTAAAGTCATTTCCAGAACGATTTTTTAAATTATTTTTTCACCACCAAAACGCATGAGACTTGTAGTTTTCAAAAATGTTTTCATTTTTGATGAGACGCTGAATAAAAGAAGTTTAATCGCCGGCAAACGAAAACCCGAGACTTCCCGTAAATCCGGACACGGCCCGTATAGTCAAAAGTATACAAAGAAAGTACCCAGGGAGTAAACTCATTTTCCGAACGATTTTTTAAATTATTTTTTCACCACTAAAACGCATGAGACTTGTAGTTTTCAGAAATGTTTTCATTTTTGATGAGACGCTTAATGAAAGTGGTTTAATCGCCGGCAAACGAAACCCCGTGATTTCCCGTAAATCCCGGGCTTGGCCCGTAAGGTCGAATGTATACAAAGAAAGTACCCTGTGAGTAAACTCATTTCCAAAACGATTTTTTAAATTATCTTTTCACCACTAAAACGCATGAGACTTGTAATTTTCAAAAATGTTTTCATTTTTGATGAGACGCTGAATAAAAGAAGTTTAATCGCCGGCAAACGAAAACCCGAGACTTCCCGTAAATCCGGACACGGCCCGTATAGTCAAAAGTATACAAAGAAAGTACCCAGGGAGTAAACTCATTTTCCGAACGATTTTTTAAATTATTTTTTCACCACTAAAACGCATGAGACTTGTAGTTTTCAGAAATGTTTTCATTTTTGATGAGACGCTTAATGCAAGTGGTTTAATCGCCGGAAAACGAAACCCCGTGATTTCCCGTAAATCCCGGGCTTGGCCCGTAAGGTCGAATGTATACAAAGAAAGTACCCTGTGAGTAAACTCATTTCCAAAACGATTTTTTAAATTATCTTTTCACCACTAAAACGCATGAGACTTGTAATTTTCAAAAATGTTCTTATTTTTGATGAGACGCTGAATAAAAGAAATTTAATCGCTGGCAAACGAAAACCCGCGATTTCCCGTAAATCCCGGGCTTGGCCCGTATAGTTGAATGTATATAAAGAAAGTACCCAGGGAGTAAACTGATTTCCCGAACGATTTTTCAAATTATTTTTGCACCACTAGAACGAATGAGACTTGTAGTTTTCAAAAATGTTTTCATTTTTAATGAGACGCTTAATGAAAGAGGTTTAATCGCCGGCAAACGAAAACCCGCGATTTCTCGTAAATCCCGGGCTTGTCCCGTATAGTCGAATGTTTACAAAGAAAGTACCCTGTGAGTAAAGTCATTTCCAGAACGATTTTTTAAATTATCTTTTAACCACTAACACGCATGAGACTTGTAGTTTTCAAAAATGTTTTCATTTTTGATGAGACGCTGAATAAAAGAAGTTTAATCGCCGGCAAACGAAAACCTGCGATTTCCCGTAAATCTCGGACTCGGCCCGAATAGTCAAAAGTATACAAAGAAAGTACCCCGGAAGTAAACTCATTTCCCGAACGATTTTTTAAATTATTTTTTCACCACTAAAACGCATGAGACTTGTAGTTTTCAGAAATGTTTTCATTTTTGATGAGACGCTTAATGAAAGTGGTTTAATCGCCGGCAAACAAAACCCGTGATTTCCCGTAAATCCCGGGCTTGGCCCGTATAGTTGAATGTATATAAAGAAAGTACCCATGGAGTAAACTGATTTCCCGAACGATTTTTCAACTTATTTTTGCACCACTGGAACGAATGAGACTTGTAGTTTTCAAAAATGTTTTCATTTTTAATGAGACGCTTAATGAAAGAGGTTTAATCGCCGGCAAACGAAAACCCGCGATTTCCCGTAAATCCCGGGCTTGTCCCGTATAGTCGAATGTATACAAAAAAAGTACCCTGTGAGTAAAGTCATTTCCAGAACGTTTTTTTAAACTATCTTTTCACCACTAAAACGCATGAGACTTGTAGTTTTCAAAAATGTTTTCATTTTTGATGAGAGGCTGAATAAAAGAAGTTTAATCGCCGGCAAACGAAAACCTGCGATTTCCCGTAAATCCGGACTCGGCCCGTATAGTCAAAAGTATACAAAAAAAGTGCCCAGGGAGTAAACTCATTTCCCGAACGATTTTTTAAATTATTTTTTCACCACCAAAACGCATGAGACTTGTAGTTTTCAAAAATGTTTTCATTTTTGATGAGTCGCTGAATAAAAGAAGTTTAATCGCCGGCAAACGAAATCCCGAGACTTCCCGTAAATCCGGACACGGCCCGTATAGTCAAAAGTTTACAAAGAAAGTACCCAGGGAGTAAACTCATTTCCCGAACGATTTTTTAAATTATCTTTTCACCACTAAAACGCATGAGACTTGTAGTTTTCAAAAATGTTTTCATTTTTGATGAGAGGCTGAATAAAAGAAGTTTAATCGCCGGCAAACGAAAACCCGCCATTTCTCGTAAACCCCGGACTCGGCCCGTTTAGTCAAAAGTATACAAAGAAAGTGCCCAGGGAGTAAACTCATTTTCCGAACGATTTTTTAAATTATTTTTTCACCACCAAAACGCATGAGACTTGTAGTTTTCAGAAATGTTTTCATTTTTGATGAGACGCTTAATGAAAGTGGTTTAATCGCCGGCAAACGAAACAACGTGATTTCCCGTAAATCCCGGGCTTGGCCCGTATAGTCGAATGTATACAAAGAAAGTACCCTGTGACTAAACTCATTTCCAAAACGATTTTTTAAATTATCTTTTCACCACTAAAACGCATTAGACTTGTAATTTTTAAAAATGTTCTTATTTTTGATGAGACGCTGAATAAAAGAAATTTAATCGCCAGCAAACGAAAACCCGCGATTTCCCGTAAATCCCGGGCTTGGCCCGTATAGTTGAATGTATATAAAGAAAGTACCCAGGGAGTAAACTGATTTCCCGAACGATTTTTCAAATTATTTTTGCACCACTAGAACGATTGAGACTTGTAGTTTTCAGAAATGTTTTCATTTTTGATGAGACGCTTAATGAAAGTGGTTTAATCGCCGGCAAACGAAACAACGTGATTTCCCGTAAATCCCGGGCTTGGCCCGTATAGTCGAATGTATACAAAGAAAGTACCCTGTGAGTAAACTCATTTCCAAAACGATTTTTTAAATTATCTTTTCACCACTAAAACGCATTAGACTTGTAATTTTCAAAAATGTTCTTATTTTTGATGAGACGCTGAATAAAAGAAATTTAATCGCCAGCAAACGAAAACCCGCGATTTCCCGTAAATCCCGGGCTTGGCCCGTATAGTTGAATGTATATAAAGAAAGTACCCAGGGAGTAAACTGATTTCCCGAACAATTTTTCAAATTATTTTTGCACCACTAGAACGAATGAGACTTGTAGTTTTCAAAAATGTTTTCATTTTTAATGAGACGCTTAATGAAAGAGGTTTAATCGCCGGCAAACGAAAACCCGCGATTTCTCGTAAATCCCGGGCTTTTCCCGTATAGTCGAATGTTTACACAGAAAGTACCCTGTGAGTAAAGTCATTTCCAGAACGATTTTTTAAATTATCTTTTCACCACTAAAACGCATGAGACTTGTAGTTTTCAAAAATGTTTTCATTTTTGATGAGATGCTGAATAAAAGAAGTTTAATCGCCGGCAAACGAAAACCCGCGATTTCCCGTAAATCCCGGGCTTGGCCCGTATAGTCAAAAGTATACAAAGAAAGTACCCAGGGAGTAAACTCATTTCCCGAACGATTTTTTAAATTATTTTTCCACCACTAAAACGCATGAGACTTGTATTTTTCAAAAGTGTTGTCATTTTTCATGAGACGCTGAATTAAAGAAGTTTAATCGCCGGCAAACAAAAACCCGCGATTTCCCGTAAATCCCGGGCTTGGCCCGTATAGTTGAATGTATATAAAGAAAGTACCCATGGAGTAAACTGATTTCCCGAACGATTTTTCAACTTATTTTTGCACCACTAGAACGAATGAGTCTTGTAGTTTTCAAAAATGTTTTCATTTTTGATGAGACGCTGAATAAAAGAAGTTTAATCGCCGGCAAACGAAAACCTGCGATTTCCCGTAAATCCGGACTCGGCCCGTATAGTCAAAAGTATACAAAGAAAGTGCCCAGGGAGTAAACTCATTTCCCACATGATTTTTTAAATTATTTTTTCACCACTAAAACGCATGAGACTTGTATTTTTCAAAAGTGTTGTCATTTTTCTTGAGACGCTGAATTAAAGAAGTTTAATCGCCGGCAAACAAAAACCCGCGATTTCCCGTAAATCCCGGGCTTGGCCCGTATAGTTGAATGTATATAAAGAAAGTACCCATGGAGTAAACTGATTTTCCGAACGATTTTTCAACTTATTTTTGCACCACTAGAACGAATGAGACTTGTAGTTTTCAAAAATGTTTTCATTTTTGATGAGACGCTGAATAAAAGAAGTTTAATCGCCGGCAAACGAAAACCCGAGACTTCCCGTAAATCCGGACACGGCCAGTATAGTCAAAAGTATACAAAGAAAGTACCCAGGGAGTAAACTCATTTCCCGAACGATTTTTTAAATTATTTTTTCACCACTAAAACGCATGAGACTTGTAGTTTTCAGAAATGTTTTCATTTTTGATGAGACGCTTAATGAAAGTGGTTTAATCGCCGGCAAACGAAACCCCGTGATTTCCCGTAAATCCCGGGCTTGGCCCGTATAGTCGAATGTATACAAAGAAAGTACCCTGTGAGTAAACTCATTTCCAAAACGATTTTTTAAATTATCTTTTCACCACTAAAACGCATGAGACTTGTAATTTTCAAAAATATTCTTATTTTTGATGAGACGCTGAATAAAAGAAATTTAATCGCCGGCAAACGAAAACCCGCGATTTCCCGTAAATCCTGAGCTTGGCCCGTATAGTTGAATGTATATAAAGAAAGTACCCAGGGAGTAAACTGATTTCCCGAACGATTTTTCAAATTATTTTTGCACCACTAGAACGAATGAGACTTGTAGTTTTCAAAAATGTTTTCATTTTTAATGAGACGCTTAATGAAAGAGGTTTAATCGCCGGCAAACGAAAACCCGCGATTTCTCGTAAATCCCGGGCTTGACCCGTATAGTCGAATGTATACAAAGAAAGTACCCTGTGAGTAAAATCATTTCCAAAACGATTTTTTAAATTATCTTTTCACCACTAAAACGCATCAGACTTGTAGTTTTCAAAAATGTTTTCATTTTTGATGAGACGCTGAATAAAAGAGGTTTAATCGCCGGCAAACGAAAACCCGCCATTTCCCGTAAACCCGGACTTGGCCCGTACAGTCAAAAGTATACAAAGAAAGTACCAAGGGAGTAAACTCATTTCCCGAACGATTTTTTAAATACTTTTTCACCACTAAAACGCATGAGACTTGTAGTTTTCAAAAATATTCTTATTTTTGATGAGACGCTGAATAAAAGAAATTTAATCGCCGGCAAACGAAAACCCGCGACTTCCCGCAAATCCCGGACTCGGCCCGTATAGTCAAAAGTATACAAAAAAGAACCCAGGGAGTAAACTCATTTCCCGAACGATTTTTGAAACTATTTTTTCACCACTAAAACGCATGAGACTTGTAGTTTTCAAAAATGTTTTCATTTTTAATGAGACGCTGAATAAAAGAAATTTAATCGCCGGCAAACGAAAACCCGCGACTTCCCGCAAATCCCGGACTCGGCCCGAATAGTCAAAAGTATACAAAGAAAGTACCCCGGAAGTAAACTCATTTCCCGAACGATTTTTTAAATTATTTTTTCACCACTAAAACGCATGAGACTTGTAGTTTTCAGAAATGTTTTCATTTTTGATGAGACGCTTAATGAAAGTGGTTTAATCGCCGGCAAACAAAACCCGTGATTTCCCGTAAATCCCGGGCTTGGCCCGTATAGTTGAATGTATATAAAGAAAGTACCCATGGAGTAAACTGATTTCCCGAACGATTTTTCAACTTATTTTTGCACCACTGGAACGAATGAGACTTGTAGTTTTCAAAAATGTTTTCATTTTTAATGAGACGCTTAATGAAAGAGGTTTAATCGCCGGCAAACGAAAACCCGCGATTTCCCGTAAATCCCGGGCTTGTCCCGTATAGTCGAATGTATACAAAAAAAGTACCCTGTGAGTAAAGTCATTTCCAGAACGTTTTTTTAAACTATCTTTTCACCACTAAAACGCATGAGACTTGTAGTTTTCAAAAATGTTTTCATTTTTGATGAGAGGCTGAATAAAAGAAGTTTAATCGCCGGCAAACGAAAACCTGCGATTTCCCGTAAATCCGGACTCGGCCCGTATAGTCAAAAGTATACAAAAAAAGTGCCCAGGGAGTAAACTCATTTCCCGAACGATTTTTTAAATTATTTTTTCACCACCAAAACGCATGAGACTTGTAGTTTTCAAAAATGTTTTCATTTTTGATGAGTCGCTGAATAAAAGAAGTTTAATCGCCGGCAAACGAAATCCCGAGACTTCCCGTAAATCCGGACACGGCCCGTATAGTCAAAAGTTTACAAAGAAACTACCCAGGGAGTAAACTCATTTCCCGAACGATTTTTTAAATTATCTTTTCACCACTAAAACGCATGAGACTTGTAGTTTTCAAAAATGTTTTCATTTTTGATGAGAGGCTGAATAAAAGAAGTTTAATCGCCGGCAAACGAAAACCTGCGATTTCCCGTAAATCCGGACTCGGCCCGTATAGTCAAAAGTATACAAAGAAAGTGCCCAGGGAGTAAACTCATTTTCCGAACGATTTTTTAAATTATTTTTTCACCACCAAAACGCATGAGACTTGTAGTTTTCAGAAATGTTTTCATTTTTGATGAGACGCTTAATGAAAGTGGTTTAATCGCCGGCAAACGAAACAACGTGATTTCCCGTAAATCCCGGGCTTGGCCTGTATAGTCGAATGTATACAAAGAAAGTACCCTGTGAGTAAACTCATTTCCAAAACGATTTTTTAAATTATCTTTTCACCACTAAAACGCATTAGACTTGTAATTTTTAAAAATGTTCTTATTTTTGATGAGACGCTGAATAAAAGAAATTTAATCGCCAGCAAACGAAAACCCGCGATTTCCCGTAAATCCCGGGCTTGGCCCGTATAGTTGAATGTATATAAAGAAAGTACCCAGGGAGTAAACTGATTTCCCGAACGATTTTTCAAATTATTTTTGCACCACTAGAACGATTGAGACTTGTAGTTTTCAGAAATGTTTTCATTTTTGATGAGACGCTTAATGAAAGTAGTTTAATCGCCGGCAAACGAAACAACGTGATTTCCCGTAAATCCCGGGCTTGGCCCGTATAGTCGAATGTATACAAAGAAAGTACCCTGTGAGTAAACTCATTTCCAAAACGATTTTTTAAATTATCTTTTCACCACTAAAACGCATTAGACTTGTAATTTTCAAAAATGTTCTTATTTTTGATGAGACGCTGAATAAAAGAAATTTAATCGCCAGCAAACGAAAACCCGCGATTTCCCGTAAATCCCGGGCTTGGCCCGTATAGTTGAATGTATATAAAGAAAGTACCCAGGGAGTAAACTGATTTCCCGAACGATTTTTCAAATTATTTTTGCACCACTAGAACGAATGAGACTTGTAGTTTTCAAAAATGTTTTCATTTTTAATGAGACGCTTAATGAAAGAGGTTTAATCGCCGGCAAACGAAAACCCGCGATTTTTCGTAAATCCCGGGCTTGTCCCGTATAGTCGAATGTTTACACAGAAAGTACCCTGTGAGTAAAGTCATTTCCAGAACGATTTTTTAAATTATCTTTTCACCACTAAAACGCATGAGACTTGTAGTTTTCAAAAATGTTTTCATTTTTGATGAGATGCTGAATAAAAGAAGTTTAATCGCCGGCAAACGAAAACCCGCGATTTCCCGTAAATCCCGGGCTTGGCCCGTATAGTCAAAAGTATACAAAGAAAGTACCCAGGGAGTAAACTCATTTCCCGAACGATTTTTTAAATTATTTTTCCACCACTAAAACGCATGAGACTTGTATTTTTCAAAAGTGTTGTCATTTTTCATGAGACGCTGAATTAAAGAAGTTTAATCGCCGGCAAACAAAAACCCGCGATTTCCCGTAAATCCCGGGCTTGGCCCGTATAGTTGAATGTATATAAAGAAAGTACCCATGGAGTAAACTGATTTCCCGAACGATTTTTCAACTTATTTTTGCACCACTAGAACGAATGAGACTTGTAGTTTTCAAAAATGTTTTCATTTTTGATGAGACGCTGAATAAAAGAAGTTTAATCGCCGGCAAACGAAAACCTGCGATTTCCCGTAAATCCGGACTCGGCCCGTATAGTCAAAAGTATACAAAGAAAGTGCCCAGGGAGTAAACTCATTTCCCACATGATTTTTTAAATTATTTTTTCACCACTAAAACGCATGAGACTTGTATTTCTCAAAAGTGTTGTCATTTTTCATGAGACGCTGAATTAAAGAAGTTTAATCGCCGGCAAACAAAAACCCGCGATTTCCCGTAAATCCCGGGCTTGGCCCGTATAGTTGAATGTATATAAAGAAAGTACCCATGGAGTAAACTGATTTCCCGAACGATTTTTCAACTTATTTTTGCACCACTAGAACGAATGAGACTTGTAGTTTTCAAAAATGTTTTCATTTTTGATGAGACGCTGAATAAAAGAAGTTTAATCGCCGGCAAACGAAAACCCGAGACTTCCCGTAAATCCGGACACGGCCAGTATAGTCAAAAGTATACAAAGAAAGTACCCAGGGAGTAAACTCATTTCCCGAAAGATTTTTTAAATTATTTTTTCACCACTAAAACGCATGAGACTTGTAGTTTTCAGAAATGTTTTCATTTTTGATGAGACGCTTAATGAAAGTGGTTTAATCGCCGGCAAACGAAACCCCGTGATTTCCCGTAAATCCCGGGCTTGGCCTGTATAGTCGAATGTATACAAAGAAAGTACCCTGTGAGTAAACTCATTTCCAAAACGATTTTTTAAATTATCTTTTCACCACTAAAACGCATGAGACTTGTAATTTTCAAAAATATTCTTATTTTTGATGAGACGCTGAATAAAAGAAATTTAATCGCCGGCAAACGAAAACCCGCGATTTCCCGTAAATCCTGAGCTTGGCCCGTATAGTTGAATGTATATAAAGAAAGTACCCAGGGAGTAAACTGATTTCCCGAACGATTTTTCAAATTATTTTTGCACCACTAGAACGAATGAGACTTGTAGTTTTCAAAAATGTTTTCATTTTTAATGAGACGCTTAATGAAAGAGGTTTAATCGCCGGCAAACGAAAACCCGCGATTTCTCGTAAATCCCGGGCTTGACCCGTATAGTCGAATGTATACAAAGAAAGTACCCTGTGAGTAAAATCATTTCCAAAACGATTTTTTAAATTATCTTTTCACCACTAAAACGCATCAGACTTGTAGTTTTCAAAAATGTTTTCATTTTTGATGAGACGCTGAATAAAAGAGGTTTAATCGCCGGCAAACGAAAACCCGCCATTTCCCGTAAACCCGGACTTGGCCCGTACAGTCAAAAGTATACAAAGAAAGTACCAAGGGAGTAAACTCATTTCCCGAACGATTTTTTAAATACTTTTTCACCACTAAAACGCATGAGACTTGTAGTTTTCAAAAATATTCTTATTTTTGATGAGACGCTGAATAAAAGAAATTTAATCGCCGGCAAACGAAAACCCGCGACTTCCCGCAAATCCCGGACTCGGCCCGTATAGTCAAAAGTATACAAAAAAGAACCCAGGGAGTAAACTCATTTCCCGACGATTTTTTAAACTATTTTTTCACCACTAAAACGCATGAGACTTGTAGTTTTCAAAAATGTTTTCATTTTTAATGAGACGCTGAATAAAAGAAATTTAATCGCCGGCAAACGAAAACCCGCGACTTCCCGCAAATCCCGGACTCGGCCCGTATAGTCAAAAGTATACAAAGAAAGAACCCAGGGATTAAACTCATTTTCCCGAACGATTTTTTAAATTATTTTTTCACCACTAAAACGCATGAGACTTGTAGTTTTCAGAAATGTTTTCATTTTTGATGAGACGCTTAATGAAAGTGGTTTAATCGCCGTCAAACAAAAATCCGTGATTTCCCGTAAATCCCGGGCTTGGCCCGTATAGTCGAATGTATACAAAGAAAGTACCCTGTGAGTAAACTCATTTCCAAAACGATATTTTAAATTATCTTTTCACCACTAAAACGCATGAGAATTGTAGTTCTCAAAAATGTTTTCATTTTTGATGAGACGCTGAAAAAAAGAAGTTTACTCGCCGGCAAACGAAAACCCGCCATTTCCCGTAAACCCTGGACTCGGCCCGTATAGTCAAAAGTATACAAAGAAAGTACCCAGGGAGTAAACTCATTTCCCGAATGATTTTTTATATTATTTTTTCAACACTAAAACGCATGAGACTTGTAGTTTTTAAAAATGTTTTCATTTTTGATGGGACGCTGAATAAAAGAAGTTTAATCGCCGGCAAACGAAAACCCGCGATTTCCCGTAAATCCCGGACTCGGCCCGTATAGTCAAAAGTATACAAAGAAAGTACCCAGGGAGTAAACTCATTTCCCGAACGATTTTTTATATTATTTTTTCACCACTAAAACGCATGAGACTTGTTGTTTTCAAAAATGTTTTCATTTTTGATGGGACGCTGAATAAAAGAAGTTTAATCGCCAGCAAACGAAAACCCGCGATTTCCCGTAAATCCCGGACTCGGCCCGTATAGTCAAAAGTATACAAAGAAAGTACCCCGGGAGTAAACTCATTTCCCGAACGATTTTTTAAATTATTATTTCACCACTAAAGCCCATGAGACTTGTAGTTTTTAAAAATGTTTTCATTTTTGATGAGACGCTGAATAAAAGAAATTTAATCGCCGGCAAACGAAAACCCGCGATTTCCCGTAAATCCCGGGCTTGGCCCGTATAGTCGAATGTATACAAAGAAAGTACCCTGTGAGTAAACTCATTTCCCGAACGATTTTTTAAATTATTTTTTCACCACTAAAACGCATGAGACTTGTAGTTTTCAGAAATGTTTTCATTTTTGATGAGACGCTTAATGAAAGTGGTTTAATCGCCGGCAAACAAAAACGCGCCATTTCCCGTAAACCCTGGACTCGGCCCGTATAGTCAAAAGTATACAAAGAAAGTACCCAGGGAGTAAACTCATTTCCCGAACGATTTTTTATATTATTTTTTCACCACTAAAACGCATGAGACTTGTTGTTTTCAAAAATGTTTTCATTTTTGATGGGACGCTGAATAAAAGAAGTTTAATCGCCAGCAAACGAAAACCCGCGATTTCCCGTAAATCCCGGACTCGGCCCGTATAGTCAAAAGTATACAAAGAAAGTACCCCGGAAGTAAACTCATTTCCCGAACGATTTTTTAAATTATTATTTCACCACTAAAGCCCATGAGACTTGTAGTTTTTAAAAATGTTTTCATTTTTGATGAGACGCTGAATAAAAGGAGTTTAATCGCCGGCAAACGAAAACCCGCGATTTCCCGTAAATCCCGGGCTTGACCCGTATAGTCGAATGTATACAAAGAAAGTACCCTGTGAGTAAACTCATTTCCAAAACGATTTTTTAAATTATCTTTTCACCACTAAAACGCATGAGACTTGTAGTTTTCAAAAATGTTCTTATTTTTGATGAGACGCTGAATAAAAGAAATTTAATCGCCGGCAAACGAAAACCCGCAACTTCCCGTAAATCCCGGACTCGGCCCGTATAGTCAAAAGTATACAAAGAAAGAACCCAGGGAGTAAACTCATTTCCCGAACGATTTTTTAAATTATTTTTTCACCACTAAAACGCATGAGACTTGTAGTTTTCAGAAATGTTTTCATTTTTGATGAGACGCTTAATGAAAGTGGTTTAATCGCCGGCAAACAAAAACCCGTGATTTCCCGTAAATCCCGGGCTTGGCCCGTATAGTCGAATGTATACAAAGAAAGTACCCTGTGAGTAAACTCATTTCCAAAACGATATTTTAAATTATCTTTTCACCACTAAAACGCATGAGAATTGTAGTTTTCAAAAATGTTTTCATTTTTGATGAGACGCTGAAAAAAAGAAGTTTACTCGCCGGCAAACGAAAACCCGCCATTTCCCGTAAACCCTGGACTCGGCCCGTATAGTCAAAAGTATACAAAGAAAGTACCCAGGGAGTAAACTCATTTCACGAATGATTTTTTATATTATTTTTTCAACACTAAAACGCATGAGACTTGTAGTTTTCAAAAATGTTTTCATATTTGATGGGACGCTGAATAAAAGAAGTTTAATCGCCGCAAACGAAAACCCGCGATTTCCCGTAAATCCCGGACTCGGCCCGTATAGTCAAAAGTATACAAAGAAAGTACCCAGGGAGTAAACTCATTTCTCGAACGATTTTTTTAAATTATCTTTTCACCAATAAAAACGCATGAAACTTGTAGTTTTCAAAAATGTTTTCATTTTTGATGAGACGCTTAATGAAAGAGGTTTAATCGCCGGCAAACGAAAACCCGCGATTACCCGGAAATCCCGGGCTTCGCCCGTATAGTCGAATGCGTACAAAGAAAGTACCCAGGGAGTAAACTCATTTCCCGAACGATTTTTTATATTATTTTTTCACCACTAAAACGAATGAGACTTGTAGTTTTCAAAAATGTTTTCATTTTTGATGGGATGCTGAATAATAGAAGTTTAATCGCCAGCAAACGAAAACCCGCGATTTCCCGTAAATCCCGGACTCGGCCCGTATAGTCAAAAGTATACAAAGAAAGTACCCAGGGAGTAAACTCATTTCCTGAACGATTTTTTAAATTATTTTTTCACCACTAAAACGCATGAGACTTGTAGTTTTCAAAAATGTTTTCATTTTTGATGAGACGCTTAATGAAAAAGGTTTAATCGCCGGCAAACGAAAACCCGCGATTTCCCGTAAATCCCGGGCTTGGCCCGTATAGTCGAATGTATACAAAGAAAGTACCCAGGGAGTAAACTCATTTTCCGAACGATTTTGCAATTTTTTTTTTCACCACTAAAACGCATGAGACTTGTAGTTTTCAAAAATGTTTTCATTTTTGATGAGACGCTGAATAAAGGAAGTTTAATCGCCGGCAAACGAAAACCTTCGATTTCCCGTAAATCCCGGACTCGGCCCGTAAAGTCAAAAATATACAAAGAAAGTACCCAAGGAGTAAACTCATTTCCCGAACGATTTTTTAAATTATTTTTTCACCACTAAAACGCATGAGACTTGTAGTTTTCAGAAATGTTTTCATTTTTGATGAGACGCTTAATGAAAGTGGTTTAATCGCCGGCAAACGAAAACCTGTGATTTCCCGTAAATCCCGGGCTTGGCCCGTATAGTCGAATGTATACAAAGAAAGTACCCTGCGACTAAACTCATTTCCAAAACGATTTTTTAATATATCTTTTCACCACTAAAACGCATGAGACTTGTTGTTGTACCCTGTGAGTAAACTCATTTCCCGAACGATTTTTTATATTATTATTTCACCACTAAAACGCATGAGACTTGTTGTTTTCAAAAATGTTTTCATTTTTGATGGGACGCTGAATAAAAGAAGTTTAATCGCCAGCAAACGAAAACCCGCGATTTCCCGTAAATCCCGGACTCGGCCCGTATAGTCAAAAGTATACAAAGAAAGTACCCCGGGAGTAAACTCATTTCCCGAACGATTTTTTAAATTATTATTTCACCACTAAAGCCCATGAGACTTGTAGTTTTTAAAAATGTTTTCATTTTTGATGAGACGCTGAATAAAAGAAATTTAATCGCCGGCAAACGAAAACCCGCGATTTCCCGTAAATCCCGGGCTTGGCCCGTATAGTCGAATGTATACAAAGAAAGTACCCTGTGAGTAAACTCATTTCCCGAACGATTTTTTAAATTAATTTTTCACCACTAAAACGCATGAGACTTGTACTTTTCAGAAATGTTTTCATTTTTGATGAGACGCTTAATGAAAGTGGTTTAATCGCCGGCAAACAAAAACCCGCCATTTCCCGTAAACCCTGGACTCGGCCCGTATAGTCAAAAGTATACAAAGAAAGTACCCAGGGAGTAAACTCATTTCCCGAACGATTTTTTATATTATTTTTTCACCACTAAAACGCATGAGACTTGTTGTTTTCAAAAATGTTTTCATTTTTGATGGGACGCTGAATAAAAGAAGTTTAATCGCCAGCAAACGAAAACCCGCGATTTCCCGTAAATCCCGGACTCGGCCCGTATAGTCAAAAGTATACAAAGAAAGTACCCCGGGAGTAAACTCATTTCCCGAACGATTTTTTAAATTATTATTTCACCACTAAAGCCCATGAGACTTGTAGTTTTTAAAAATGTTTTCATTTTTGATGAGACGCTGAATAAAAGGAGTTTAATCGCCGGCAAACGAAAACCCGCGATTTCCCGTAAATCCCGGGCTTGACCCGTATAGTCGAATGTATACAAAGAAAGTACCCTGTGAGTAAACTCATTTCCAAAACGATTTTTTAAATTATCTTTTCACCACTAAAACGCATGAGACTTGTAGTTTTCAAAAATGTTCTTATTTTTGATGAGACGCTGAATAAAAGAAATTTAATCGCCGGCAAACGAAAACCCGCAACTTCCCGTAAATCCCGGACTCGGCCCGTATAGTCAAAAGTATACAAAGAAAGAACCCAGGGAGTAAACTCATTTCCCGAACGATTTTTTAAATTATTTTTTCACCACTAAAACGCATGAGACTTGTAGTTTTCAGAAATGTTTTCATTTTTGATGAGACGCTTAATGAAAGTGGTTTAATCGCCGGCAAACAAAAACCCGTGATTTCCCGTAAATCCCGGGCTTGGCCCGTATAGTCGAATGTATACAAAGAAAGTACCCTGTGAGTAAACTCATTTCCAAAACGATATTTTAAATTATCTTTTCACCACTAAAACGCATGAGAATTGTAGTTTTCAAAAATGTTTTCATTTTTGATGAGACGCTGAAAAAAAGAAGTTTACTCGCCGGCAAACGAAAACCCGCCATTTCCCGTAAACCCTGGACTCGGCCCGTATAGTCAAAAGTATACAAAGAAAGTACCCAGGGAGTAAACTCATTTCACGAATGATTTTTTATATTATTTTTTCAACACTAAAACGCATGAGACTTGTAGTTTTCAAAAATGTTTTCATATTTGATGGGACGCTGAATAAAAGAAGTTTAATCGCCGCAAACGAAAACCCGCGATTTCCCGTAAATCCCGGACTCGGCCCGTATAGTCAAAAGTATACAAAGAAAGTACCCAGGGAGTAAACTCATTTCTCGAACGATTTTTTTAAATTATCTTTTCACCAATAAAAACGCATGAAACTTGTAGTTTTCAAAAATGTTTTCATTTTTGATGAGACGCTTAATGAAAGAGGTTTAATCGCCGGCAAACGAAAACCCGCGATTACCCGGAAATCCCGGGCTTCGCCCGTATAGTCAAAAGTATACAAAGAAAGTACCCAGGGAGTAAACTCATTTTCTGAACGATTTTTTAAATTATTTTTTCACCACTAAAACGCATGAGACTTGTAGTTTTCAAAAATGTTTTCATTTTTGATGAGACGCTTAATGAAAAAGGTTTAATCGCCGGCAAACGAAAACCCGCGATTTCCCGTAAATCCCGGGCTTGGCCCGTATAGTCGAATGTATACAAAGAAAGTACCCAGGGAGTAAACTCATTTTCCGAACGATTTTGCAATTTTTTTTTTCACCACTAAAACGCATGAGACTTGTAGTTTTCAAAAATGTTTTCATTTTTGATGAGACGCTGAATAAAGGAAGTTTAATCGCCGGCAAACGAAAACCTTCGATTTCCCGTAAATCCCGGACTCGGCCCGTAAAGTCAAAAATATACAAAGAAAGTACCCAAGGAGTAAACTCATTTCCCGAACGATTTTTTAAATTATTTTTTCACCACTAAAACGCATGAGACTTGTAGTTTTCAGAAATGTTTTCATTTTTGATGAGACGCTTAATGAAAGTGGTTTAATCGCCGGCAAACGAAAACCTGTGATTTCCCGTAAATCCCGGGCTTGGCCCGTATAGTCGAATGTATACAAAGAAAGTACCCTGCGACTAAACTCATTTCCAAAACGATTTTTTAATATATCTTTTCACCACTAAAACGCATGAGACTTGTTGTTGTACCCTGTGAGTAAACTCATTTCCAAAACGATTTTTTAAATTATCTTTTCACCACTAAAACGCATCAGACTTGTAGTTTTCAAAAATGTTTTCATTTTTGATGAGATGCTGAATAAAAGAAGTTTAATCGCCGGCAAACGAAAACCCGCCATTTCCCGTAAACCCGGACTTGGCCCGTACAGTCAAAAGTATACAAAGAAAGTACCAAGGGAGTAAACACATTTCCCGAACGATTTTTTAAATACTTTTTCACCACTAAAACGCATGAGACTTGTAGTTTTCAAAAATGTTCTTATTTTTGATGAGACGCTTAATGAAAGTGGTTTAATCGCCGGCAAACGAAACCCCGTGATTTCCCGCAAATCCCGGGCTTGGCCCGTATAGTCGAATGTATACAAAGAAAGTACCCTGTGAGTAAACTCATTTCCAAAACGATTTTTTAAATTATCTTTTCACCACTAAAACGCATGAGACTTGTAGTTTTCAAAAATGTTTTCATTTTTGATGAGACGCTGAAAAAAAGAAGTTTACTCGCCGGCAAACGAAAACCCGCCTTTTCCCGTAAACCCTGGACTCGGCCCGTATAGTCAAAAGTATACAAAGAAAGTACCCAGGGAGTAAACTCATTTCCCGAATGATTTTTTATATTATTTTTTCAACATTAAAACGCATGAGACTTGTAGTTTTCAAAAATGTTTTCATATTTGATGGGACGCTGAATAAAAGAAGTTTAATCGCTGCAAACGAAAACCCGCGATTTCCCGTAAATCCCGGACTCGGCCCGTATCGTCAAAAGTATACAAAGAAAGTACCCAGGGAGTAAACTCATTTCCCGAACGATTTTTTTAAATTATCTTTTCACCACTAAAACGCATGAGACTTGTAGTTTTCAAAAATGTTTTCATTTTTGATGAGACGCTTAATGAAAGAGGATTAATCGCCGGCAAACGAAAACCCGCGATTTCCCGGAAATCCCGGGCTTGGCCCGTATAGTCGAATGCGTACAAAGAAAGTACCCAGGGAGTAAACTCATTTCCCGAACGATTTTTTATATTATTTTTTCACCACTAAAACGCATGAGACTTGTAGTTTTCAAAAATGTTTTCATTTTTGATGGGACGCTGAATAAAAGAAGTTTAATCGCCAGCAAACGAAAACCCGCGATTTCCCGTAAATCCCGGACTCGGCCCGTATAGTCAAAAGTATACAAAGAAACTACCCAGGGAGTAAACTCATTTCCTGAACGATTTTTTAAATTATTTTTTCACCACTAAAACGCATGAGACTTGTAGTTTTCAGAAATGTTTTCATTTTTGATGAGACGCTTAATGAAAGTGGTTTAATCGCCGGCAAACGAAAACCTGTGATTTCCCGTAAATCCCGGGCTTGGCCCGTATAGTCAAATGTATACAAAGAAAGTACCTTGCGACTAAACTCATTTCCAAAACGATTTTTTAAATTATCTTTTCACCACTAAAACGCATGAGACTTGTTGTTGTACCCTGTGAGTAAACTCATTTCCAAAACGATTTTTTAAATTATCTTTTCACCACTAAAACGCATCAGACTTGTAGTTTCCAAAAATGTTTTCATTTTTGATGAGACGCTGAATAAAAGAAGTTTAATCGCCGGCAAACGAAAACCCGCCATTTCCCGTAAACCCGGACTTGGCCCGTACAGTCAAAAGTATACAAAGAAAGTACCAAGGGAGTAAACTCATTTCCCGAACGATTTTTTAAATACTTTTTCACCACTAAAACGCATGAGACTTGTAGTTTTCAAAAATGTTCTTATTTTTGATGAGACGCTTAATGAAAGTGGTTTAATCGCCGGCAAACGAAACCCCGTGATTTCCCGCAAATCCCGGGCTTGGCCCGTATAGTCGAATGTATACAAAGAAAGTACCCTGTGAGTAAACTCATTTCCAAAACGATTTTTTAAATTATCTTTTCACCACTAAAACGCATGAGACTTGCAGTTTTCAAAAATGTTTTCATTTTTGATGAGACGCTGAAAAAAAGAAGTTTACTCGCCGGCAAACGAAAACCCGCCTTTTCCCGTAAACCCTGGACTCGGCCCGTATAGTCAAAAGTATACAAAGAAAGTACCCAGGGAGTAAACTCATTTCCCGAATGATTTTTTATATTATTTTTTCAACACTAAAACGCATGAGACTTGTAGTTTTCAAAAATGTTTTCATATTTGATGGGACGCTGAATAAAAGAAGTTTAATCGCCGCAAAGGAAAACCCGCGATTTCCCGTAAATCCCGGACTCGGCCCGTATCGTCAAAAGTATACAAAGAAAGTACCCAGGGAGTAAACTCATTTCCCGAACGATATTTTTTTAAATTATCTTTTCACCACTAAAACGCATGAGACTTGTAGTTTTCAAAAATGTTTTCATTTTTGATGAGACGCTTAATGAAAGAGGATTAATCGCCGGCAAACGAAAACCCTCGATTTCCCGGAAATCCCGGGCTTCGCCCGTATAGTCGAATGCGTACAAAGAAAGTACCCAGGGAGTAAACTCATTTCCCGAACGATTTTTTATATTATTTTTTCACCACTAAAACGCATGAGACTTGTAGTTTTCAAAAATGTTTTCATTTTTGATGGGACGCTGAATAAAAGAAGTTTAATCGCCAGCAAACGAAAACCCGCGATTTCCCGTAAATCCCGGACTCGGCCCGTATAGTCAAAAGTATACAAAGAAACTACCCAGGGAGTAAACTCATTTCCTGAACGATTTTTTAAATTATTTTTTCACCACTAAAACGCATGAGACTTGTAGTTTTCAAAAATGTTTTCATTTTTGATGAGACGCTTAATGAAAGAGGTTTAATTGCCGGCAAACGAAAACCCGCGATTTCCCGGAAATCCCGGGCTTGGCCACTTTAGTCGAATGCATACAAAGAAAGTACCCAGGGAGTAAACTCATTTCCCGAACGATTTTTTAAATTATTTTTTCACCGCTAAAACGCATGAGACTTGTAGTTTTCAAAAATGTTTTCATTTTTGATGAGACGCCTAATGAAAGAGGTTTAATCGCCGGCAAACGAAAACCCGCGATTTCCCGTAAATCCCGGGCTTGGCCCGTATAGTCGAATGTATACAAAGAAAGTACCCTGTGAGTAAACTCATTTCCAGAACGATTTTTTAAATTATTTTTTCACAACTAAAACGCATAAGACTTGTAGTTTTCAAAAATGTTTTCATTTTTGATGGGACGCTGAATAAAAGAAGTTTAATCGCCGGCAAACGAAAACCCGCGATTTCCCGTATATCCCGGACTCGGCCCGTATAGTCAAAAGTATACAAAGAAAGTACCCAGGGAGTAAACTCATTTCCCGAACGATTTTTTAAATTATCTTTTCACCACTAAAACGCATGAGACTTGTAGTTTTCAAAAATGTTTTCATTTTTGATGGGACGCTGAATAAAAGAAGTTTAATCGCCGGCAAACGAAAACCCGCGATTTCCCGTAAATCCCGGACTCGGCCCGTATAGTCAAAAGTATACAAAGAAAGTACCCTGGGAGTAAACTCATTTCCTGAACGATTTTTTAAATTATTTTTTCACCGCTAAAACGCATGAGACTTGTAGTTTTAAAAAATGTTTTTATTTTTGATGAGACGCTTATGAAAGAGGTTTAATCGCCGGCAAACGAGAACCCGCGATTTCCCGGAAATTCCGGGCTTGGCCACTTTAGTCGAATGCATACAAAGAAAGTACCCAGGGAGTAAACTCATTTCCCGAACGATTTTTTAAATTTTTTTTTCACCACTAAAACGCATGAGACTTGTAGTTTTCAAAAATGTTTTCATTTTTGACGAGACGCTTAATGAAAGAGGTTTAATCGACGGCAAACGAAAACCTGCGATTTCCCGGAAATCCCGGGCTTGGCCCGTATAGTCGAATGTATACAAAGAAAGTACCCTGTGAGTAAACTCATTTCCAGAACGATTTTTTAAATTATTTTTTCACAACTAAAACGCATAAGACTTGTAGTTTTCAAAAATGCTTTCATTTTTGATGGGACGCTGAATAAAAGAAGTTTAATCGCCGGCAAACGAAAACCCGCGATTTCCCGTATATCCCAGACTCGGCCCGTATAGTCAAAAGTATACAAAGAAAGTACCCAGGTAGTAAACTCATTTCCCGAACGATTTTTTAAATTATTTTTTCACCGCTAAAACGCATGAGACTTGTAGTTTTAAAAAATGTTTTTATTTTTGATGAGACGCTTATGAAAGAGGTTTAATCGCCGGCAAACGAGAACCCGCGATTTCCCGGAAATTCCGGGCTTGGCCACTTTAGTCGAATGCATACAAAGAAAGTACCCAGGGAGTAAACTCATTTCCCGAACGATTTTTTAAATTATTTTTTCACCGCTAAAACGCATGAGACTTGTAGTTTTCAAAAATGTTTTCATTTTTGATGAGACGCCTAATGAAAGAGGTTTAATCGCCGGCAAACGAAAACCCGCGATTTCCCGTAAATCCCGGGCTTGGCCCGTATAGTCGAATGTATACAAAGAAAGTACCCTGTGAGTAAACTCATTTCCAGAACGATTTTTTAAATTATTTTTTCACAACTAAAACGCATAAGACTTGTAGTTTTCAAAAATGTTTTCATTTTTGATGGGACGCTGAATAAAAGAAGTTTAATCGCCGGCAAACGAAAACCCGCGATTTCCCGTATATCCCGGACTCGGCCCGTATAGTCAAAAGTATACAAAGAAAGTACCCAGGGAGTAAACTCATTTCCCGAACGATTTTTTAAATTATCTTTTCACCACTAAAACGCATGAGACTTGTAGTTTTCAAAAATGTTTTCATTTTTGATGGGACGCTGAATAAAAGAAGTTTAATCGCCGGCAAACGAAAACCCGCGATTTCCCGTAAATCCCGGACTCGGCCCGTATAGTCAAAAGTATACAAAGAAAGTACCCTGGGAGTAAACTCATTTCCTGAACGATTTTTTAAATTATTTTTTCACCGCTAAAACGCATGAGACTTGTAGTTTTAAAAAATGTTTTTATTTTTGATGAGACGCTTATGAAAGAGGTTTAATCGCCGGCAAACGAGAACCCGCGATTTCCCGGAAATTCCGGGCTTGGCCACTTTAGTCGAATGCATACAAAGAAAGTACCCAGGGAGTAAACTCATTTCCCGAACGATTTTTTAAATTTTTTTTTCACCACTAAAACGCATGAGACTTGTAGTTTTCAAAAATGTTTTCATTTTTGACGAGACGCTTAATGAAAGAGGTTTAATCGCCGGCAAACGAAAACCTGCGATTTCCCGGAAATCCCGGGCTTGGCCCGTATAGTCGAATGTATACAAAGAAAGTACCCTGTGAGTAAACTCATTTCCAGAACGATTTTTTAAATTATTTTTTCACAACTAAAACGCATAAGACTTGTAGTTTTCAAAAATGCTTTCATTTTTGATGGGACGCTGAATAAAAGAAGTTTAATCGCCGGCAAACGAAAACCCGCGATTTCCCGTATATCCCGGACTCGGCCCGTATAGTCAAAAGTATACAAAGAAAGTACCCAGGTAGTAAACTCATTTCCCGAACGATTTTTTAAATTATTTTTTCACCGCTAAAACGCATGAGACTTGTAGTTTTAAAAAATGTTTTTATTTTTGATGAGACGCTTATGAAAGAGGTTTAATCGCCGGCAAACGAGAACCCGCGATTTCCCGGAAATTCCGGGCTTGGCCACTTTAGTCGAATGCATACAAAGAAAGTACCCAGGGAGTAAACTCATTTCCCGAACGATTTTTTAAATTTTTTTTTCACCACTAAAACGCATGAGACTTGTAGTTTTCAAAAATGTTTTCATTTTTGACGAGACGCTTAATGAAAGAGGTTTAATCGCCGGCAAACGAAAACCTGCGATTTCCCGGAAATCCCGGGCTTGGCCCGTATAGTCGAATGTATACAAAGAAAGTACCCTGTGAGTAAACTCATTTCCAGAACGATTTTTTAAATTATTTTTTCACAACTAAAACGCATAAGACTTGTAGTTTTCAAAAATGCTTTCATTTTTGATGGGACGCTGAATAAAAGAAGTTTAATCGCCGGCAAACGAAAACCCGCGATTTCCCGTATATCCCGGACTCGGCCCGTATAGTCAAAAGTATACAAAGAAAGTACCCAGGTAGTAAACTCATTTCCCGAACGATTTTTTAAATTATTTTTTCACCGCTAAAACGCATGAGACTTGTAGTTTTCAAAAATGTTTTCATTTTTGATGAGACGCTTAATGAAAGAGGTTTAATCGCCGGCAAACGAAAACCCACGATTTTCCGGAAATCCCGGGCTTGGCCACTTTAGTCGAATGCATACAAAGAAAGTACCCAGGGAGTAAACTCATTTCCCGAACGATTTTTTAAATTTTTTTTTCACCACTAAAACGCATGAGACTTGTAGTTTTCAAAAATGTTTTTATTTTTGATGAGACGCTTAATGAAAGAGGTTTAATCGCCGGCAAACGAAAACCCGCGAATTCCCGGAAATCCCGGGCTTGGCCACTTTAGTTGAATGCATACAAAGAAAGTACCCAGGGAGTAAACTCATTTCCCGAACGATTTTTTAAATTTTTTTTTCACCACTAAAACGCATGAGACTTGTAGTTTTCAAAAATGTTTTCATTTTTGATGAGACGCTTAATGAAAGAGGTTTAATCGCCGGCAAACGAAAACCCGCGATTTCCCGTAAATCCCGGGCTTGGCCCGTATAGTCGAATGTATACAAAGAAAGTACCCTGTGAGTAAACTCATTTCCAGAACGATTTTTTAAATTTTTTTTTCACCACTAAAACGCATAAGACTTGTAGTTTTCAAAAATGCTTTCATTTTTGATGGGACGCTGAATAAAAGAAGTTTAATCGCCGGCAAACGAAAACCCGCGATTTCCCGTATATCCCGGACTCGGCCCGTATAGTCAAAATTATACAAAGAAAGTACCCAGGTAGTAAACTCATTTCCCGAACGATTTTTTAAATTATTTTTTCACCGCTAAAACGCATGAGACTTGTAGTTTTCAAAAATGTTTTCATTTTTGATGAGACGCTTAATGAAAGAGGTTTAATCGCCGGCAAACGAAAACCCACGATTTTCCGGAAATCCCGGGCTTGGCCACTTTAGTCGAATGCATACAAAGAAAGTACCCAGGGAGTAAACTCATTTCCCGAACGATTTTTTAAATTTTTTTTTCACCACTAAAACGCATGAGACTTGTAGTTTTTAAAAATGTTTTTATTTTTGATGAGACGCTTAATGAAAGAGGTTTAATCGCCGGCAAACGAAAACCCGCGAATTCCCGGAAATCCCGGGTTTGGCCACTTTAGTTGAATGCATACAAAGAAAGTACCCAGGGAGTAAACTCATTTCCCGAACGATTTTTTAAATTTTTTTTTCACCACTAAAACGCATGAGACTTGTAGTTTTCAAAAATGTTTTCATTTTTGATGAGACGCTTAATGAAAGAGGTTTAATCGCCGGCAAACGAAAACCCGCGATTTCCCGTAAATCCCGGGCTTGGCCCGTATAGTCGAATGTATACAAAGAAAGTACCCTGTGAGTAAACTCATTTCCAGAACGATTTTTTAAATTTTTTTTTCACCACTAAAACGCATAAGACTTGTAGTTTTCAAAAATGTTTTCATTTTTGATGGCACGCTGAATAAAAGAAGTTTAATCGCCGGCAAACGAAAACCCGCGATTTCCCGTATATCCCGGACTCGGCCCGTATAGTCGAATGTATACAAAGAAAGTACCCTGTGAGTAAACTCATTTCCAGAACGATTTTTTAAATTATTTTTTCACAACTAAAACGCATAAGACTTGTAGTTTTCAAAATTGTTTTCATTTTTGATGAGACGCTTAATGAAAGAGGTTTAATCGCCGGCAAACGAAAACCCGCGATTTCCCGGAAATCCCGGGCTTGGCCACTTTAGTCGAATGCATACAAAGAAAGTACCCAGGGAGTAAACTCATTTCCCGAACGATTTTTTAAATTTTTTTTTTGACCACTAAAACGCATGAGACTTGTAGTTTTCAAAAATGTTTTCATTTTTGATGAGACGCTTAATGAAAGAGGTTTAATCGCCGGCAAACGAAAACCCGCGATTTCCCGTAAATCCCGGGCTTGGCCACTTTAGTCGAATGCATACAAAGAAAGTACCCAGGGAGTAAAATCATTTCCCAAACGATTTTTTAATTTTTTTTTCACCACTAAAACGCATGAGACTTGTAGTATTCAAAAATGTTTTCATTTTTGATGAGACGCTTAATGAAAGAGGTTTAATCGCCGGCAAACGAAAACCCGCGATTTCCCGTAAATCCCGGGCTTGGCCCGTATAGTCGAATGTATACAAAGAAAGTACCCTGTGAGTAAACTCATTTCCAGAACGATTTTTTAAATTATTTTTTCACAACTAAAACGCATAAGACTTTTAGTTTTCAAAAATGTTTTCATTTTTGATGGGACGCTGAATAAAAGAAGTTTAATCGCCGGCAAACGAAAACCCGCGATTTCCCGTATATCCCGGACTCGGCCCGTATAGTCAAAAGTATACAAAGAATGTACCCAGGGAGTAAACTCATTTCCCGAACGATTTTTTAAATTATTTTTTCACCGCTAAAACGCATGAGACTTGTAGTTTTCAAAAATGTTTTCATTTTTGATGAGACGCTTAATGAAAGAGGTTTAATCGCCGGCAAACGAAAACCCGCGATTTTCCGGAAATCCCGGGCTTGGCCACTTTAGTCGAATGCATACAAAGAAAGTACCCAGGGAGTAAACTCATTTCCCGAACGATTTTTTAAATTTTTTTTTCACCACTAAAACGCATGAGACTTGTAGTTTTCAAAAATGTTTTTATTTTTGATGAGACGCTTAATGAAAGAGGTTTAATCGCCGGCAAATGAAAACCCGCGATTTCCCGTAAATCCCGGGCTTGGCCCGTATAGTCGAATGTATACAAAGAAAGTACCCTGTGAGTAAACTCATTTCCAGAACGATTTTTTAAATTTTTTTTTCACCACTAAAACGCATAAGACTTGTAGTTTTCAAAAATGTTTTCATTTTTGATGGGACGCTGAATAAAAGAAGTTTAATCGCCGGCAAACGAAAACCCGCGATTTCCCGTATATCCCGGACTCGGCCCGTATAGTCGAATGTATACAAAGAAAGTAACCTGTGAGTAAACTCATTTCCAGAACGATTTTTTAAATTTTTTTTTTCACCACTAAAACGCATGAGACTTGTAGTTTTTAAAAATGTTTTCATTTTTGATGAGACGCTTAATGAAAGAGGTTTAATCGCCGGCAAACGAAAACCCGCGATTTCCCGGAAATCCCGGGCTTGGCCCGTATAGTCGAATGTATACAAAGAAAGTACCCTGTGAGTAAACTCATTTCCAGAACGATTTTTTAAATTATTTTTTCACAACTAAAACGCATAAGACTTGTAGTTTTCAAAAATGTTTTCATTTTTGATGGGACGCTGAATAAAAGAAGTTTAATCGCCGGCAAACGAAAACCCGCGATTTCCCGTATATCCCGGACTTGGCCCGTATAGTCAAAAGTATACAAAGAAAGTACCCAGGGAGTAAACTCATTTCCCGAACGATTTTTTAATTTATTTTTTCACCGCTAAAACGCATGAGACTTGTAGTTTTCAAAAATGTTTTCATTTTTGATGAGACGCTTAATGAAAGAGGTTTAATCGCCGGCAAACGAAAACCCGCGAGTTCCCGGAAATCCCGGGCTTGGCCACTTTAGTCGAATGCATACAAAGAAAGTACCCAGGGAGTAAACTCATTTCCCGAACGATTTTTTAAATTTTTTTTTTGACCACTAAAACGCATGAGACTTGTAGTTTTCAAAAATGTTTTCATTTTTGATGAGACGCTTAATGAAAGAGGTTTAATCGCCGGCAAACGAAAACCCGCGATTTCCCGTAAATCCCGGGCTTGGCCACTTTAGTCGAATGCATACAAAGAAAGTACCCAGGGAGTAAACTCATTTCCCGAACGATTTTTTAATTTTTTTTTCACCACTAAAACGCATGAGACTTGTAGTATTCAAAAATGTTTTCATTTTTGATGAGACGCTTAATGAAAGAGGTTTAATCGCCGGCAAACGAAAACCCGCGATTTCCCGTAAATCCCGGGCTTGGCCCGTATAGTCGAATGTATACAAAGAAAGTACCCAGGGAGTAAACCCATTTCCCGAACGATTTTTTAAATTATCTTTTCACCACTAAAACGCATGAGACTTGTAGTTTTCAAAAATGTTTTCATTTTTGATGAGACGCTTAATGAAAGAGGTTTAATCGCCGGCAAACGAAAACCCGCGATTTCCCGTAAATCCCGGGCTTGGCCACTTTAGTCGAATGCATACAAAGAAAGTACCCAGGGAGTAAACTCATTTCCCGAACGATTTTTTAATTTTTTTTTCACCACTAAAACGCATGAGACTTGTAGTATTCAAAAATGTTTTCATTTTTGATGAGACGCTTAATGAAAGAGGTTTAATCGCCGGCAAACGAAAACCCGCGATTTCCCGTAAATCCCGGGCTTGGCCCGTATAGTCGAATGTATACAAAGAAAGTACCCAGGGAGTAAACCCATTTCCCGAACGATTTTTTAAATTATCTTTTCACCACTAAAACGCATGAGACTTGTAGTTTTCAAAAATGTTTTCATTTTTGATGAGACGCTTAATGAAAGAGGTTTAATCGCCGGCAAAGGAAAACCCGCGATATCCCGGAAATTCCGTGCTTGGCCCGTATAGTCGAATGTATACAAAGAAAGTACCCAGGGAGTAAACTCATTTCCCGAACGATTTTTTAAATTATCTTTTCACCACTAAAACGCATGAGACTTGTAGTTTTCAAAAATGTTTTCATTTTTGATGAGACGCTTAATGAAAGAGGTTTAATCGCCGGCAAACGAAAACCCGCGATTTCCCGGAAATCCCGGGCTTGGCCCGTATAGTCGAATGTATACAAAGAAAGTACCCAGGGAGTAAACTCATTTCTCGAACGATTTTTTATATTATTTTTTCACCACTAAAACGCATGAGACTTGTAGTTTTCAAAAATGTTTTCATTTTTGATGGGACGCTGAATAAAAGAAGTTTAATCGCCGGCAAACGAAAACCCGCGATTTCCCGTAAATCCCGGACTCTGCCCGTATAGTCAAAAGTATACAAAGAAAGTACCCAGGGAGTAAACTCATTTCCCGAACGATTTTTTAAATTATCTTTTCACCACTAAAACGCATGAGACTTGTAGTTTTCAAAAATGTTTTCATTTTTGATGAGACGCTTAATGAAAGAGGTTTAATCGCCGGCAAACGAAAACCCGCGATTTCCCGGAAATCCCGGGCTTGGCCCGTATAGTCGAATGTATACAAAGAAAGTACCCTGTGAGTAAACTCATTTCCAGAACGATTTTTTAAATTATTTTTTCACAACTAAAACGCATAAGACTTGTAGTTTTCAAAAATGTTTTCATTTTTGATGGGACGCTGAATAAAAGAAGTTTAATCGCCGGCAAACGAAAACCCGCGATTTCCCGTGTATCCCGGACTCGGCCCGTATAGTCAAAAGTATACAAAGAAAGTACCCTGGGAGTAAACTCATTTACTGAACGATTTTTTAAATTATTTTTTCACCGCTAAAACGCATGAGACTTGTAGTTTTCAAAAATGTTTTCATTTTTGATGGGACGCTGAATAAAAGAAGTTTAATCGCCGGCAAACGAAAACCCGCGATTTCCCGTATATCCCGGACTCGGCCCGTATAGTCAAAAGTATACAAAGAAAGTACCCAGGGAGTAAACTCATTTCCCGAACGATTTTTTAATTTATTTTTTCACCGCTAAAACGCATGAGACTTGTAGTTTTCAAAAATGTTTTCATTTTTGATGAGACGCTTAATGAAAGAGGTTTTATCGCCAGCAAACGAAAACCCGCGATTTCCCGGAAATCCCGGGCTTGGCCACTTTAGTCGAATGCATACAAAGAAAGTACCCAGGGAGTAAACTCATTTCCCGAACGATTTTTTAAATTTTTTTTTTGACCACTAAAACGCATGAGACTTGTAGTTTTCAAAAATGTTTTCATTTTTGATGAGACGCTTAATGAAAGAGGTTTAATCGCCGGCAAACGAAAACCCGCGATTTCCCGTAAATCCCGGGCTTGGCCACTTTAGTCGAATGCATACAAAGAAAGTACCCAGGGAGTAAACTCATTTCCCGAACGATTTTTTAAATTTTTTTTTCACCACTAAAACGCATGAGACTTGTAGTTTTCAAAAATGTTTTCATTTTTGATGAGACGCTTAATGAAAGAGGTTTAATCGCTGGCAAACGAAAACCCGCGATTTCCCGGAAATCCCGGGCTTGGCCCGTATAGTCGAATGTATACAAAGAAAGTACCCTGTGAGTAAACTCATTTCCAGAACGATTTTTTAAATTATTTTTTCACAACTAAAACGCATAAGACTTGTAGTTTTCAAAAATGTTTTCATTTTTGATGGGACGCTGAATAAAAGAAGTTTAATCGCCGGCAAACGAAAACCCGCGATTTCCCGTATATCCCGGACTCGGCCCGTATAGTCAAAAGTATACAAAGAAAGTACCCAGGGAGTAAACTCATTTCCCGAACGATTTTTTAATTTATTTTTTCACCGCTAAAACGCATGAGACTTGTAGTTTTCAAAAATGTTTTCATTTTTGATGGGACGCTGAATAAAAGAAGTTTAATCGCCGGCAAACGAAAACCCGCGATTTCCCGTATATCCCGGACTCGGCCCGTATAGTCAAAAGTATACAAAGAAAGTACCCAGGGAGTAAACTCATTTCCCGAACGATTTTTTAATTTATTTTTTCACCGCTAAAACGCATGAGACTTGTAGTTTTCAAAAATGTTTTCATTTTTGATGAGACGCTTAATGAAAGAGGTTTTATCGCCAGCAAACGAAAACCCGCGATTTCCCGGAAATCCCGGGCTTGGCCACTTTAGTCGAATGCATACAAAGAAAGTACCCAGGGAGTAAACTCATTTCCCGAACGATTTTTTAAATTTTTTTTTTGACCACTAAAACGCATGAGACTTGTAGTATTCAAAAATGTTTTCATTTTTGATGAGACGCTTAATGAAAGAGGTTTAATCGCCGGCAAACGAAAACCCGCGATTTCCCGTAAATCCCGGGCTTGGCCCGTATAGTCGAATGTATACAAAGAAAGTACCCTGTGAGTAAACTCATTTCCAGAACGATTTTTTAAATTATTTTTTCACAACTAAAACGCATAAGACTTTTAGATTTCAAAAATGTTTTCATTTTTGATGGGACGCTGAATAAAAGAAGTTTAATCGCCGGCAAACGAAAACCCGCGATTTCCCGTATATCCCGGACTCGGCCCGTATAGTCAAAAGTATACAAAGAAAGTACCCTGGGAGTAAACTCATTTACTGAACGATTTTTTAAATTATTTTTTCACCGCTAAAACGCATGAGACTTGTAGTTTTCAAAAATGTTTTTATTTTTGATGAGACCCTTAATGAAAGAGGTTTAATCGCCGGCAAACGAAAACCCGCGATTTCCCGGAAATCCCGGGCTTGGCCACTTTAGTCGAATGCATACAAAGAAAGTACCCAGGGAGTAAACTCATTTCCCGAACAATTTTTTAAATTTTTTTTTCACCACTAAAACGCATGAGACTTGTAGTTTTCAAAAATGTTTTCATTTTTGACGAGACGCTTAATGAAAGAGGTTTAATCGCCGGCAAACGAAAACCCGCGATTTCCCGGAAATCCCGGGCTTGGCCCGTATAGTCGAATGTATACAAAGAAAGTACCCTGTGAGTAAACTCATTTCCAGAACGATTTTTTAAATTATTTTTTCACAACTAAAACGCATAAGACTTGTAGTTTTCAAAAATGTTTTCATTTTTGATGGGACGCTGAATAAAAGAAGTTTAATCGCCGGCAAACGAAAACCCGCGATTTCCCGTATATCCCGGACTCGGCCCGTATAGTCAAAAGTATACAAAGAAAGTACCCAGGGAGTAAACTCATTTCCCGAACGATTTTTTAAATTATTTTTTCACCGCTAAAACGCATGAGACTTGTAGTTTTCAAAAATGTTTTCATTTTTGATGAGACGCTTAATGAAAGAGGTTTAATCGCCGGCAAACGAAAACCCGCGATTTTCCGGAAATCCCGGGCTTGGCCACTTTAGTCGAATGCATACAAAGAAAGTACCCAGGGAATAAACTCATTTCCCGAACGATTTTTTAAATTTTTTTTTCACCACTAAAACGCATGAGACTTGTAGTTTTCAAAAATGTTTTTATTTTTGATGAGACGCTTAATGAAAGAGGTTTAATCGCCGGCAAACGAAAACCCGCGATGTCCCGGAAATCCCGGGCTTGGCCACTTTAGTCGAATGCATACAAAGAAAGTACCCAGGGAGTAAACTCATTTCCCGAACGATTTTTTAAACTTTTTTTTCACCACTAAAACGCATGAGACTTGTAGTTTTCAAAAATGTTTTCATTTTTGATGAGACGCTTAATGAAAGAGGTTTAATCGCCGGCAAACGAAAACCCGCGATTTCCCGTAAATCCCGGGCTTGGCCCGTATAGTCGAATGTATACAAAGAAAGTACCCTGTGAGTAAACTCATTTCCAGAACGATTTTTTAAATTTTTTTTTCACCACTAAAACGCATAAGACTTGTAGTTTTCAAAAATGTTTTCATTTTTGATGGGACGCTGAATAAAAGAAGTTTAATCGCCGGCAAACGAAAACCCGCGATTTCCCGTATATCCCGGACTCGGCCCGTATAGTCGAATGTATACAAAGAAAGTTCCCTGTGAGTAAACTCATTTCCAGAACAATTTTTTAAATTATTTTTTCACAACTAAAACGCATAAGACTTGTAGTTTTCAAAATTGTTTTCATTTTTGATGAGACGCTTAATGAAAGAGGTTTAATCGCCGGCAAACGAAAACCCGCGATTTCCCGGAAATCCCGGGCTTGGCCACTTTAGTCGAATGCATACAAAGAAAGTACCCAGGGAGTAAACTCATTTCCCGAACGATTTTTTAAATTTTTTTTTCACCACTAAAACGCATGAGACTTGTAGTTTTCAAAAATGTTTTCATTTTTGATGAGACGCTTAATGAAAGAGGTTTAATCGCCGGCAAACGAAAACCCGCGATTTCCCGGAAATCCCGGGCTTGGCCCGTATAGTCGAATGTATACAAAGAAAGTACCCTGTGAGTAAACTCATTTCCAGAACGATTTTTTAAATTATTTTTTCACAACTAAAACGCATAAGACTTGTAGTTTTCAAAAACGTTTTCATTTTTGATGGGACGCTGAATAAAAGAAGTTTAATCGCCGGCAAACGAAAACCCGCGATTTCCCGTATATCCCGGACTCGGCCCGTATAGTCAAAAGTATACAAAGAAAGTACCCAGGGAGTAAACTCATTTCCCGAACGATTTTTTAATTTATTTTTTCACCTCTAAAACGCATGAGACTTGTAGTTTTCAAAAATGTTTTCATTTTTGATGAGACGCTTAATGAAAGAGGTTTAATCGCCGGCAAACGAAAACCCGCGATTTCCCGGAAATCCCGGGCTTGGCCACTTTAGTCGAATGCATACAAAGAAAGTACCCAGGGAGTAAACTCATTTCCCGAACGATTTTTTAAATTTTTTTTTTGACCACTAAAACGCATGAGACTTGTAGTTTTCAAAAATGTTTTCATTTTTGATGAGACGCTTAATGAAAGAGGTTTAATCGCCGGCAAACGAAAACCCGCGATTTCCCGTAAATCCCGGGCTTGGCCACTTTAGTCGAATGCATACAAAGAAAGTACCCAGGGAGTAAACTCATTTCCCGAACGATTTTTTAATTTTTTTTTCACCACTAAAACGCATGAGACTTGTAGTATTCAAAAATGTTTTCATTTTTAATGAGACGCTTAATGAAAGAGGTTTAATCGCCGGCAAACGAAAACCCGCGATTTCCCGTAAATCCCGGGCTTGGCCCGTATAGTCGAATGTATACAAAGAAAGTACCCTGTGAGTAAACTCATTTCCAGAACGATTTTTTAAATTATTTTTTCACAACTAAAACGCATAAGACTTTTAGTTTTCAAAAATGTTTTCATTTTTGATGGGACGCTGAATAAAAGAAGTTTAATCGCCGGCAAACGAAAACCCGCGATTTGCCGTATATCCCGGACTCGGCCCGTATAGTCAAAAGTATACAAAGAAAGTACCCAGGGAGTAAACCCATTTCCCGAACGATTTTTTAAATTATCTTTTCACCACTAAAACGCATGAGACTTGTAGTTTTCAAAAATGTTTTCATTTTTGATGAGACGCTTAATGAAAGAGGTTTAATCGCCGGCAAACGAAAACCCGCGATTTCCCGGAAATCCCGTGCTTGGCCCGTATAGTCGAATGTATACAAAGAAAGTACCCAGGGAGTAAACTCATTTCCCGAACGATTTTTTAAATTATCTTTTCACCACTAAAACGCATGAGACTTGTAGTTTTCAAAAATGTTTTCATTTTTGATGAGACGCTTAATGAAAGAGGTTTAATCGCCGGCAAACGAAAACCCGCGATTTCCCGGAAATCCCGGGCTTGGCCCGTATAGTCGAATGTATACAAAGAAAGTACCCAGGGAGTAAACTCATTTCTCGAACGATTTTTTATATTATTTTTTCACCACTAAAACGCATGAGACTTGTAGTTTTCAAAAATGTTTTCATTTTTGATGGGACGCTGAATAAAAGAAGTTTAATCGCCGGCAAACGAAAACCCGCGATTTCCCGTAAATCCCGGACTCGGCCCGTATAGTCAAAAGTATACGAAGAAAGTACCCTGGGAGTAAACTCATTTCCTGAACGATTTTTTAAATTATTTTCTCACCGCTAAAACGCATGAGACTTTTAGTTTTCAAAAATGTTTTCATTTTTGATGGGACGCTGAATACAAGAAGTTTAATCGCCGGCAAACGAAAACCCGCAATTTCCCGTATATCCCGGACTCTGCCCGTATAGTCAAAAGTATACAAAGAAAGTACCCAGGGAGTAAACTCATTTCCCGAACGATTTTTTAAATTATCTTTTCACCACTAAAACGCATGAGACTTGTAGTTTTCAAAAATGTTTTCATTTTTGATGAGACGCTTAATGAAAGAGGTTTAATCGCCGGCAAACGAAAACCCGCGATTTCCCGGAAATCCCGTGCTTGGCCCGTATAGTCGAATGTATACAAAGAAAGTACCCAGGGAGTAAACTCATTTCCCGAACGATTTTTTAAATTATCTTTTCACCACTAAAACGCATGAGAATTGTAGTTTTCAAAAATGTTTTCATTTTTGATGAGACGCTTAATGAAAGAGGTTTAATCGCCGGCAAACGAAAACCCGCGATTTCCCGGAAATCCCGGGCTTGGCCCGTATAGTTGAATGTATACAAAGAAAGTACCCAGGGAGTAAACTCATTTTTCGAACGATTTTTTATATTATTTTTTCACCACTAAAACGCATGAGACTTGTAGTTTTCAAAAATGTTTTCATTTTTGATGGGACGCTGAATAAAAGAAGTTTAATCGCCGGCAAACGAAAACCCGCAATTTCCCGTAAATCCCGGGCTTGGCCCGTATAGTCGAATGTATACAAAGAAAGTACCCAGGGAGTAAACTCATTTTTCGAACGATTTTTTATATTATTTTTTCACCACTAAAACGCATGAGACTTGTAGTTTTCAAAAATGTTTTCATTTTTGATGAGACGCTTAATGAAAGAGGTTTAATCGCCGGCAAACGAAAACCCGCGATTTCCCGGAAATCCCGGGCTTGGCCCGTATAGTCGAATGTATACAAAGAAAGTACCCAGGGAGTAAACTCATTTTTCGAACGATTTTTTATATTATTTTTTCACCACTAAAACGCATGAGACTTGTAGTTTTCAAAAATGTTTTCATTTTTGATGAGACGCTTAATGAAAGAGGTTTAATCGCCGGCAAACGAAAACCCGCGATTTCCCGGAAATCCCGGACTCGGCCCGTATAGTCAAAAGTATACGAAGAAAGTACCCTGGGAGTAAACTCATTTCCTGAACGATTTTTTAAATTATTTTCTCACCGCTAAAACGCATGAGACTTGTAGTTTTCAAAAATGTTTTCATTTTTGACGGGACGCTGAATAAAAGAAGTTTAATCGCCGGCAAACGAAAACCCGCGATTTCCCGTATATCCCGGACTCGGCCCGTATAGTCAAAAGTATACAAAGAAAGTACCCAGGGAGTAAACTCATTTCCCGAACGATTTTTTAAATTATTTTTTCACCGCTAAAACGCATGAGACTTGTAGTTTTCAAAAATGTTTTCATTTTTGATGAGACGCTTAATGAAAGAGGTTTAATCGCCGGCAAACGAAAACCCGCGATTTCCCGGAAATCCCGGGCTTGGCCACTTTAGTCGAATGCATACAAAGAAAGTACCCAGGGAGTAAACGCATTTCCCGAACGATTTTTTAAATTTTTTTTTTGACCACTAAAACGCACGAGACTTTTAATTTTCAAAAATGTTTTCATTTTTGATGAGACGCTTAATGAAAGAGGTTTAATCGCCGGCAAACGAAAACCCGCGATTTCTCGTAAATCCCGGGCTTGGCCACTTTAGTCGAATGCATACAAAGAAAGTACCCAGGGAGTAAACTCATTTCCCGAACGATTTTTTACTTTTTTTTTTCACCACTAAAACGCACGAGACTTGTAGTATTCAAAAATGTTTTCATTTTTGATGAGACGCTTAATGAAAGAGGATTAATCGCCGGCAAACGAAAACCCGCGATTTCCCGTAAATCCCGGGCTTGGCCCGTATAGTCGAATGTATACAAAGAAAGTACCCTGTGAGTAAACTCATTTCCAGAACGATTTTTTAAATTATTTTTTCACAACTAAAACGCATAAGACTTTTAGTTTTCAAAAATGTTTTCATTTTTGATGGGACGCTGAATAAAAGAAGTTTAATCGCCGGCAAACGAAAACCCGCGATTTCCCGGAAATCCCGGGCTTGGCCCGTATAGTCGAATGTATACAAAGAAAGTACCCTGGGAGTAAACTCATTTCCTGAACGATTTTTTAAATTATTTTCTCACCGCTAAAACGCATGAGACTTGTAGTTTTCAAAAATGTTTTCATTTTTGATGAGACGCTTAATGAAAGATTTTTAATCGCCGGCAAACGAAAACCCGCGATTTCCCGGAAATCCCGGGCTTGGCCCGTATAGTCGAATGTATACAAAGAAAGTACCCTGGGAGTAAATTCATTTCCCGAACGGTTTTTAAAATTTTTTTTTCACCACTAAAACGCATGAGACTTGTAGTTTTCAAAAATGTTTTCATTTTTGATGAGACGCTTAATGAAAGAGGTTTAATCGCCGGCAAACGAAAACCCGCGATTTCCCGGAAATCCCGGGCTTGGCCCGTATAGTCGAATGTATACAAAGAAAGTACCCTGTGAGTAACCTCATTTCCAGAACGATTTTTTAAATTATTTTTTCACAACTAAAACGCATAAGACTTGTAGTCTTCAAAAATGTTTTCATTTTTGATGAGACGCTTAATGAAAGAGGTTTAATCGCCGGCAAACGAAAACCCGCGATTTCCCGTAAATCCCGGGCTTGGCCACTTTAGTCGAATGCATACAAAGAAAGTACCCAGGGAGTAAACTCATTTCCCGAACGATTTTTTAAATTTTTTTTTCACCACTAAAACGTATGAGACTTGTAGTTTTCAAAAATGTTTTCATTTTTGATGGGACGCTGAATAAAAGAAGTTTATTCGCCGGCAAACGAAAACCCGCGATTTCCCTTAAATCCCGGACTCGGCCCGTATAGTCAAAAGTATACAAAGAAGGTACCCAGGGGGTAAACTCATTTCCTGAACGATTTTTTAAATTATTTTTTCACCGCTAAAACGCATGAGACTTGTAGTTTTCAAAAATGTTTTCATTTTTGATGAGACGCTTAATGAAAAAGGTTTAATCGCCGGCAAACGAAAACCCGCGATTTCCCGTAAATCCCGGGCTTGGCCCGTATAGTCGAATGTATACAAAGAAAGTACCCAGGGAGTAAACTCATTTCCCGAACGATTTTTTAAATTTTTTTTTCACCACTAAAACGCATGAGACTTGTACTTTTCGAAAATGTTTTCATTTTTGATGAGACGCTTAATGAAAGAGGTTTTATCGCCGGCAAACGAAAACCCGCGATTTCCCGTAAATCCCGCGCTTGGCCCGTATAGTCGAATGTATACAAAGAAAGTACCCAGGGAGTAAACTCATTTCCCGAACGATTTTTTAAATTATTATTTCACCACTAAAGCCCATGAGACTTGTAGTTTTTAAAAATGTTTTCATTTATGATGAGACGCTGAATAAAAGGAGTTTAATCGCCGGCAAACAAAAACCCGCGATTTCCCGTAAATCCCGGACTCGGCCCGTATATTCAAAAGTATACAAAGAAAGTACCCAGGGAGTAAACTCATTTTCCGAACGATTTTTTAAATTATTATTTCACCACTAAAGCCCATGAGACTTGTAGTTTTTAAAAATGTTTTCATTTTTGATGAGACGCTGAATAAAAGGAGTTTAAGAGCCGGCAAACGAAAATCCGCGATTTTCCGTAAATCCCGGGCTTGACCCGTATAGTCGAATGTATACAAAGAAAGTACCCTGTGAGTAAACTCATTTCCCGAACGATTTTTTAAATAATTTTTCACCACTAAAACGCATGAGACTTGTAGTTTTCAAAAATGTTTTCGTTTTTGATGAGACGCTGAATAAAAGAAGTTTAATCGCCGGCAAACGAAAACCTTCGATATCCCGTAAATCCCGGACTCGGCCCGTATAGTCAAAAGTATACAAGGAAAGTACCCAGGGAGTAAACTCATTTCCTGAACGATTTTTTAAATTATTTTTTCACCGCTAAAACGCATGAGACTTGTAGTTTTCAAAAATGTTTTCATTTTTGATGGGACGCTGAATAAAAGAAGTTTAATCGCCGGCAAACGAAAACCTGCGATATCCCGTAAATCCCGGACTCGGCCCGTATAGTCAAAAGTATACAAAGAAAGTACCCAGGGAGTAAACTCATTTCCCGAACGATTTTTTAAATTATAATTTCACCACTAAAGCCCATGAGACTTGTAGTTTTTATAAATGTTTTCATTTTTAATGAGACGCTGAATAAAAGAAGTTTAATCGCCGGCAAACGAAAACCGGCGATTTCCCGTAAATCCCGGGCTTGGCCCTTATAGTTGAAAGTATATAAGAAACTACCCAGGGAGTAAACTGATTTCCCGAACGATTTTTCAAATTATTTCTGCACCACTAGAACGAATGAGACTTGTAGTTTTCAAAAATGTTTTCATTTTTAATGAGACGCTTAATGAAAGAGGTTTAATCGCCGGCAAACGAAAACCCGCGATTTCCCGTAAATCCCGGGCTTGTCCCGTATAGTCAAATGTATACAAAGAAATTACCCTGTGAGTAAACTCATTTCCAGAACGATTTTTTAAATTATCTTTTCATCACTAAAACGCATGAGACTTGTAGTTTTCAAACATGTTTTCATTTTTGATGAGACGCTGAATAAAAAAAGTTTAATCGCCGGCAAAAGAAAACCTGCGATTTCCCGTAAATCCCGGAGTTGACCTTATAGTCAAAAGTATACAAAGAAAGTACCCAGGGAGTAAACTGATTTCCCGAACGATTTTTTAAATTATTATTTCACCACTAAGGCCCATGAGACTTGAAGTTTTTAAAAATGTTTTCATTTTTGATGAGACGCTGAATAAAATGAGTTTAATCGCCGGCAAACGAAAACCAGCGATTTCCCGTAAATCCCGGATTCGGCCCGTATAGTCAAAAGTATACAAAGAAAGTACCCAGGGAGTAAACTCATTTCCCGAACGATTTTTTAAATTATTATTTCACCACTAAAGCCCATGAGACTTGTAGTTTTTAAAAATGTTTTCATTTTTAATGAGACGCTGAATAAAAGGAGTTTAAGCGCCGGCAAACGAAAACCCGCGATTTCCCGTAAATCCCGGACTCGGCCCGTATAGTCAAAAGTATACAAAGAAAGTGCCCAGGGAGTAAACTTATTTCCCGAAAGATTTTTTAAATTATTTCTTCACCACTAAAACGCACGAGACTTGTAGTTTTCAGAAATGTTTTCATTTTTGATGAGACGCTTATTGAAAGTGGTTTAATCGCCGGCAAACGAAAACCCGCGATTTCCCGTAAATCCCGGGCTTGTCCCGTATAGTCAAATGTATACAAAGAAAGTACCCTGTGAGTAAACTCATTTCCAGAACGATTTTTTAAATTATCTTTTCACCACTAAAACGCATGAGACTTGTAGTTTTCAAACATGTTTTCATTTTTGATGAGACGCTGAATAAAAAAAGTTTAATCGCCGGCAAAAGAAAACCTGCGATTTCCCGTAAATCCCGGAGTCGACCGTATAGTCAAAAGTATACAAAGAAAGTACCTAGGGAGTAAACTGATTTCCCGAACGATTTTTTAAATTATTATTTCACCACTAAAGCCCATGAGACTTGAAATTTTTAAAAATGTTTTCATTTTTGATGAGACGCTGAATAAAAGGAGTTTAATCGCCGGCAAACGAAAACCCGCGATTTCCCGTAAATCCCGGACTCGGCCCGTATAGTCAAAAGTATACAAAGAAAGTACCCAGGGAGTAAACTTATTTCCCGAACGATTTTTTAAATTATTATTTCACCACTAAAGCCCATGAGACTTGTAGTTTTTTAAAATGTTTTCTTTTTTGATGAGACGCTGAATAAAAGGAGTTTAAGCGCCGGCAAACGAAAACCTGCGATTTCCCGTAAATCCCGGACTCGGCCCGTATAGTCAAAAGTATACAAAGAAAGTACCCAGGGAGTAAACTCATTTCCCGAACGATTTTTTATATTATTTTTTCACCACTAAAACGCATGAGACCTGTAGTTTGTAAAAATGTTTTCATTTTTGATGGGACGCTGAATAAAAGAAGTTTAATCGCCGGCAAACGAAAACCCGCGATTTCCCGTAAATCCCGGACTCGACCCGTATAGTCAAAAGTATACAAAGAAAGTACCCAGGGAGTAAACTCATTTCCTGAACTATTTTTTAAATTATTTTTTCACCACTAAAACGCATGAAACTTTTAGTTTTCAAAAATGTTTTCATTTTTGATGAGACGCTTAATGAAAGAGGTTTAATCGCCGGCAAAAGAAAACCTGCGATTTCCCGTAAATCCCGGGCTTGTCCCGTATAGTCAAATGTATACAAAGAAATTACCCTGTGAGTAAACTCATTTCCAGAACGATTTTTTAAATTATCTTTTCATCACTAAAACGCATGAGACTTGTAGTTTTCAAACATGTTTTCATTTTTGATGAGACGCTGAATAAAAAAAGTTTAATCGCCGGCAAACGAAAACCCGCGATTTCCCGTAAATCCCGGACTCGGCCCGTATATTCAAAAGTATACAAAGAAAGTACCCAGGGAGTAAACTTATTTCCGGAACGGTTTTTTAAATTATTATTTCACCACTAAAGCCCATGAGACTTGTAGTTTTTTAAAATGTTTTCTTTTTTGATGAGACGCTGAATAAAAGGGGTTTAAGCGCCGGCAACGAAAACCTGCGATTTCCCGTAAATCCCGGACTCGGCCCGTATAGTCAAAAGTATACAAAGAAAGTACCCAGGGAGTAAACTCATTTCCCGAACGATTTTTTATATTATTTTTTCACCACTAAAACGCATGAGACCTGTAGTTTTCAAAAATGTTTTCATTTTTGATGGGACGCTGAATAAAAGAAGTTTAATCGCCGGCAAACGAAAACCCGCGATTTCCCGTAAATCCCGGACTCGGCCCGTATAGTCAAAAGTATACAAAGAAAGTACCCAGGGAGTAAACTCATTTCCTGAACGATTTTTTAAATTATTTTTTCACCACTAAAACGCATGAAACTTTTAGTTTTCAAAAATGTTTTTATTTTTGATGAGACGCTTAATGAAAGAGGTTTAATCGCCGGCAAACGAAAACCCGCGATTTCCCGTAAATCCCGGGCTTGGCCCGTATAGTCGAATGTATACAAAGAAAGTACCCAGGGAGTAAACTCATTTCCTGAACGATTTTTTAAATTTTTTTTTCACCACTAAAACGCATGAAACTTGTAGTTTTCAAAAATGTTTTCATTTTTGATGGGACGCTTAATGAAAGAGGTTTAATCGCCGGCAAACGAAAACCCGCGATTTCCGGTAAATCCCCGGCTTGGCCCGTATAGTCGAATGTATACAAAGAAAGTACCCTGTGAGTAAACTCATTTCCAGAACGATTTTTTAAATTATTTTTTCACCACTAAAACGCATGAGACTTGTAGTTTTCAAAAATGTTTTCATTTTTGATGAGACGCTTAATAAAAGAGGTTTAATCGCCGGCTAACGAATACCCGCAATTTCCCGTAAATCCCGGGCTTGGCCAGTATAGTTGAATGTATACAAAGAAAGTACCCAGGGAGTAAACTCATTTCCTGAACGATTTTTTAATTTTTTTTTTCACCACTAAAACGCATGAAACTTGTAGTTTTCAAAAATGTTTTCATTTTTGATGAGACGCTTAATGAAAGAGGTTTAATCGTCGGCAAACGAAAACCCGCGATTTCCCGTAAATCCCGGGCTTGGCCCGTATAGTCGAATGTATACAAAGAAAGTACCCTGTAAGTAAACTCATTTCCAGAACGATTTTTTAAATTATTTTTTCACCACTAAAACGCATGAGACTTGTAGTTTTTAAAAATGTTTTCATTTTTCATGAGACGCTTAATTAAAGAGGTTTAATCGCCGGCAAACGAAAACCTGCGATTTCCCGTAAATCCCGGGCTTGGCCCGTATAGTCGAATGTATACAAAGAAAGTACCCTGTGAGTAAACTCATTTCCAGAACGATTTTTTAAATTATTTTTTCACCACTAAAACGCATGAGACTTGTAGTTTTCAAAAATGTTTTCATTTTTGATGAGACGCCTAATGAAAGAGGTTTAATCGCCGGCTAACGAAAACCCGCGATTTCCCGTAAATCCCGGGCTTGGCCGGTATAGTCGAATGTATACAAAGAAAGTACCCAGGGAGTAAACTCATTTCCTGAACGATTTTTTAAATTTTTTTTTCACCACTAAAACGCATGAAACTTGTAGTTTTCAAAAATGTTTTCATTTTTGATGAGACGCTAAATGAAAGAGGTTTAATCGCCGGCAAACGAAAACCCGCGATTTCCCGTAAATCCCGGGCTTGGCCCGTATAGTCGAATGTATACAAAGAAAGTACCCTGTAAGTAAACTCATTTCCAGAACGATTTTTTAAATTATTTTTTCACCACTAAAACGCATGAGACTTGTAGTTTTCAAAAATGTTTTCATTTTTGATGAGACGCTTAATGAAAGAGGTTTAATCGCCGGCTAACGAAAACCCGCGATTTCCCGTAAATCCCGGGCTTGGCCCGTATAGTCGAATGTATACAAAGAAAGTACCCAGGGAGTAAACTCATTTCCTGAACGATTTTTTAAATTTTTTTTTCACCACTAAAACGCATGAAACTTGTAGTTTTTAAAAATGTTTTCATTTTTGATGAGACGCTAAATGAAAGAGGTTTAATCGCCGGCAAACGAAAACCCGCGATTTCCCGTAAATCCCGGGCTTGGCCCGTATAGTCGAATGTATACAAAGAAAGTACCCTGTAAGTAAACTCATTTCCAGAACGATTTTTTAAATTATTTTTTCACCACTAAAACGCATGAGACTTGTAGTTTTCAAAAATGTTTTCATTTTTGATGGGACGCTTAATGAAAGAGGTTTAATCGCCGGCAAACGAAAACCCGCGATTTCCGGTAAATCTCGGGCTTGGCCCGTATAGTCGAATGTATACAAAGAAAGTACCCTGTGAGTAAACTCATTTCCAGAACGATTTTTTAAATTATTTTTTCACCACTAAAACGCATGAGACTTGTAGTTTTCAAAAATGTTTTCATTTTTGATGAGACGCTTAATGAAAAATGTTTAATCGCCGGCTAACGAATACCCGCGATTTCCTGTAAATCCCGGGCTTGGCCCGTATAGTTGAATGTTTACAAAGAAAGTACCCAGGAAGTAAACTCATTTCCTGAACGATTTTTTAAATTTTTTTTTCACCACTAAAACGCATGAAACTTGTAGTTTTCAAAAATGTTTTCATTTTTGATGAGACGCTTAATGAAAGAGGTTTAATCGCCGGCAAACGAAAACCCGCGATTTCCCGTAAATCCCGGGCTTGGCCCGTATAGTCGAATGTATACAAAGAAAGTACAAAGGGAGTAAACTCATTTCCTAAACGATTTTTTAATTTTTTTTTTCACCACTAAAACGCATGAAACTTGTAGTTTTCAATAATGTTTTCATTTTTGATGAGACGCTTAATGAAAGAGGTTTAATCGCCGGCTAACGAAAACCTGCGATTTCCCGTAAATCCCGGGCTTGGCCCGTATAGTCGAATGTATACAAAGAAAGTACCCAGGGAGTAAACTCATGTCCTGAACGATTTTTTAAATTTTTTTTTCACCACTAAAACGCATGAAACTTGTAGTTTTCAAAAATGTTTTCATTTTTGATGAGACGCTTAATGAAAGAGGTTTAATCGCCGGCAAACGAAAACCCGCGATTTCCCGTAAATCCCGGGCTTGGCCCGTATAGTCGAATGTATACAAAGAAAGTACCCTGTAAGTAAACTCATTTCCAGAACGATTTTTTAAATTATTTTTCCACCACTAAAACGCATGAGACTTGTAGTTTTCAAAAATGTTTTCATTTTTGATGAGACGCTTAATGAAAGAGGTTTAATCGCCGGCAAACGAAAACCCGCGATTTCCCGTAAATCCCGGGCTTGGCCCGTATAGTCGAATGTATACAAAGAAAGTACCCAGGGAGTAAACTCATTTCCTGAACGATTTTTTAAATTTTTTTTTCACCACTAAAACGCATGAAACTTGTAGTTTTCAAAAATGTTTTCATTTTTGATGGGACGCTTAATGAAAGAGGTTTAATCGCCGGCAAACGAAAACCCGCGATTTCCGGTAAATCTCGGGCATGGCCCGTATAGTCGAATGTATACAAAGAAAGTACCCTGTGAGTAAACTCATTTCCAGAACGATTTTTTAAATTATTTTTTCACCACTAAAACGCATGAGACTTGTAGTTTTCAAAAATGTTTTCATTTTTGATGAGACGCTTAATGAAAGAGGTTTAATCGCCGGCTAACGAATACCCGCGATTTCCCGTAAATCCCGGGCTTGGCCCGTATAGTTGAATGTATACAAAGAAAGTACCCAGGGAGTAAACTCATTTCTCGAACGATTTTTTAAATTTTTTTTTCACCACTAAAACGCATGAAACTTGTAAAATGTTTTCATTTTTGATGGGACGTTTAATGAAAGAGGTTTAATCGCCGGCAAACGAAAACCCGCGATTTCCCGTAAATCCCGGGCTTGGCCCGTATAGTCGAATGTATACAAAGAAAGTACCCAGGGAGTAAACTCATTTCCTGAACGATTTTTTAAATTTTTTTTTCACCACTAAAACGCATGAAACTTGTAGTTTTCAAAAATGTTTTCATTTTTGATGGGACGCTTAATGAAAGAGGTTTAATCGCCGGCAAACGAAAACCCGCGATTTCCCGTAAATCCCGGGCTTGGCCCGTATAGTCGAATGTATACAAAGAAAGTACCCAGGGAGTAAACTCATTTCCTGAACGATTTTTTAAATTTTTTTTTCACCACTAAAACGCATGAAACTTGTAGTTTTCAAAAATGTTTTCATTTTTGATGGGACGCTTAATGAAAGAGGTTTAATCGCCGGCAAACGAAAACCCGCGATTTCCGGTAAATCCCCGGCTTGGCCCGTATAGTCGAATGTATACAAAGAAAGTACCCTGTGAGTAAACTCATTTCCAGAACGATTTTTTAAATTATTTTTTCACCACTAAAACGCATGAGACTTGTAGTTTTCAAAAATGTTTTCATTTTTGATGAGACGCTTAATAAAAGAGGTTTAATCGCCGGCTAACGAATACCCGCAATTTCCCGTAAATCCCGGGCTTGGCCAGTATAGTTGAATGTATACAAAGAAAGTACCCAGGGAGTAAACTCATTTCCTGAACGATTTTTTAAATTTTATTTTCACCACTAAAACGCATGAAACTTGTAGTTTTCAAAAATGTTTTCATTTTTGATGAGACGCTTAATGAAAGAGGTTTAATCGTCGGCAAACGAAAACCCGCGATTTCCCGTAAATCCCGGGCTTGGCCCGTATACTCGAATGTATACAAAGAAAGTACCCTGTAAGTAAACTCATTTCCAGAACGATTTTTTAAATTATTTTTTCACCACTAAAACGCATGAGACTTGTAGTTTTTAAAAATGTTTTCATTTTTCATGAGACGCTTAATTAAAGAGGTTTAATCGCCGGCAAACGAAAACCCGCGATTTCCCGTAAATCCCGGGCTTGGCCCGTATAGTCGAATGTATACAAAGAAAGTACCCTGTGAGTAAACTCATTTCCAGAACGATTTTTTAAATTATTTTTTCACCACTAAAACGCATGAGACTTGTAGTTTTCAAAAATGTTTTCATTTTTGATGAGACGCCTAATGAAAGAGGTTTAATCGCCGGCTAACGAAAACCCGCGATTTCCCGTAAATCCCGGGCTTGGCCCGTATAGTCGAATGTATACAAAAAAAGTACCCAGGGAGTAAACTCATTTCCTGAACGATTTTTTAAATTTTTTTTTCACCACTAAAACGCATGAAACTTGTAGTTTTCAAAAATGTTTTCATTTTTGATGAGACGCTAAATGAAAGAGGTTTAATCGCCGGCAAACGAAAACCCGCGATTTCCCGTAAATCCCGGGCTTGGCCCGTATAGTCGAATGTATACAAAGAAAGTACCCTGTAAGTAAACTCATTTCCAGAACGATTTTTTAAATTATTTTTTCACCACTAAAACGCATGAGACTTGTAGTTTTCAAAAATGTTTTCATTTTTGATGAGACGCTTAATGAAAGAGGTTTAATCGCCGGCTAACGAAAACCCGCGATTTCCCGTAAATCCCGGGCTTGGCCCGTATAGTCGAATGTATACAAAGAAAGTACCCAGGGAGTAAACTCATTTCCTGAACGATTTTTTAAATTTTTTTTTCACCACTAAAACGCATGAAACTTGTAGTTTTCAAAAATGTTTTCATTTTTGATGAGACGCTAAATGAAAGAGGTTTAATCGCCGGCAAACGAAAACCCGCGATTTCCCGTAAATCCCGGGCTTGGCCCGTATAGTCGAATGTATACAAAGAAAGTACCCTGTAAGTAAACTCATTTCCAGAACGATTTTTTAAATTATTTTTTCACCACTAAAACGCATGAGACTTGTAGTTTTCAAAAATGTTTTCATTTTTGATGGGACGCTTAATGAAAGAGGTTTAATCGCCGGCAAACGAAAACCCGCGATTTCCGGTAAATCTCGGGCTTGGCCCGTATAGTCGAATGTATACAAAGAAAGTACCCTGTGAGTAAACTCATTTCCAGAACGATTTTTTAAATTATTTTTTCACCACTAAAACTCATGAGACTTGTAGTTTTCAAAAATGTTTTCATTTTTGATGAGACGCTTAATGAAAAAGGTTTAATCGCCGGCTAACGAATACCCGCGATTTCCTGTAAATCCCGGGCTTGGCCCGTATAGTTGAATGTATACAAAGAAAGTACCCAGGGAGTAAACTCATTTCCTGAACGATTTTTTAAATTTTTTTTTCACCACTAAAACGCATGAAACTTGTAGTTTTCAAAAATGTTTTCATTTTTGATGAGACGCTTAATGAAAGAGGTTTAATCGCCGGCAAACAAAAACCCGCGATTTCCCGTAAATCCCGGGCTTGGCCCGTATAGTCGAATGTATACAAAGAAAGTACAAAGGGAGTAAACTCATTTCCTAAAGGATTTTTTAAATTTTTTTTTCACCACTAAAACGCATGAAACTTGTAGTTTTCAATAATGTTTTCAATTTTGATGAGACGCTTAATGAAAGAGGTTTAATCGCCGGCAAACGAAAACCCGCGATTTCCCGTAAATCCTGGGCTTGGCCCGTATAGTCGAATGTATACAAAGAAAGTATCCTGTGAGTAAACTCATTTCCAGAACGATTATTTAAATTATTTTTTCACCACTAAAACGCATGAGACTTGTAGTTTTCAAAAATGTTTTCATTTTTGATGAGACGCTTAATGAAAGAGGTTTAATCGCCGGCTAACGAAAACCTGCGATTTCCCGTAAATCCCGGGCTTGGCCCGTATAGTCGAATGTATACAAAGAAAGTACCCAGGGAGTAAACTCATGTCCTGAACGATTTTTTAAATTTTTTTTTCACCACTAAAACGCATGAAACTTGTAGTTTTCAAAAATGTTTTCATTTTTGATGAGACGCTTAATGAAAGAGGTTTAATCGCCAGCAAACGAAAACCCGCCATTTCCCGTAAATCCCGGGCTTGGCCCGTATAGTCGAATGTATACAAAGAAAGTACCCTGTAAGTAAACTCATTTCCAGAACGATTTTTTAAATTATTTTTTCACCACTAAAACGCATGAGACTTGTAGTTTTCAAAAATGTTTTCATTTTTGATGAGACGCTTAATGAAAGAGGTTTAATCGCCGGCAAACGAAAACCCGCGATTTCCCGTAAATCCCGGGCTTGGCCCGTATAGTCGAATGTATACAAAGAAAGTACCCAGGGAGTAAACTCATTTCCTGAACGATTTTTTAAATTTTTTTTTCACCACTAAAACGCATGAAACTTGTAGTTTTCAAAAATGTTTTCATTTTTGATGGGACGCTTAATGAAAGAGGTTTAATCGCCGGCAAACGAAAACCCGCGATTTCCGGTAAATCTCGGGCTTGGCCCGTATAGTCGAATGTATACAAAGAAAGTACCCTGTGAGTAAACTCATTTCCAGAACGATTTTTTAAATTATTTTTTCACCACTAAAACGCATGAGACTTGTAGTTTTCAAAAATGTTTTCATTTTTGATGAGACGCTTAATGAAAGAGGTTTAATCGCCGGCTAACGAATACCCGCGATTTCCCGTAAATCCCGGGCTTGGCCCGTATAGTTGAATGTATACAAAGAAAGTACCCAGGGAGTAAACTCATTTCTCGAACGATTTTTTAAATTTTTTTTTCACCACTAAAACGCATGAAACTTGTAAAATGTTTTCATTTTTGATGGGACGTTTAATGAAAGAGGTTTAATCGCCGGCAAACGAAAACCCGCGATTTCCCGTAAATCCCGGGCTTGGCCCGTATAGTCGAATGTATACAAAGAAAGTACCCAGGGAGTAAACTCATTTCCTGAACGATTTTTTAAATTTTTTTTCACCACTAAAACGCATGAAACTTGTAGTTTTCAAAAATGTTTTCATTTTTGATGGGACGCTTAATGAAAGAGGTTTAATCGCCGGCAAACGAAAACCCGCGATTTCCGGTAAATCCCGGGCTTGGCCCGTATAGTCGAATGTATACAAAGAAAGTACCCTGTGAGTAAACTCATTTACAGAACGATTTTTTAAATTACTTTTTCACCACTAAAACACATGAGACTTGTAGTTTTCAAAAATGTTTTCATTTTTGATGAGACGCTTAATGAAAGAGGTTTAATCGCCGGCTAACAAATACCCGCGATTTCCCGTAAATCCCGGGCTTGGCCCGTATAGTTGAATGTATACAAAGAAAGTACCCAGGGAGTAAACTGATTTCCTGAACGATTTTTTAAATTTTTTTTTCACCACTAAAACGCATGAAACTTGTAGTTTTCAAAAATGTTTTCATTTTTGATGAGACGCTTAATGAAAGAGGTTTAATCGCCGGCAAACGAAAACCCGCGATTTCCCGTAAATCCCGGGCTTGGCCCGTATAGTCGAATGTATACAAAGAAAGTACCCTGTAAGTAAACTCATTTCCAGAACGATTTTTTAAATTATTTTTTCACCACTAAAACGCATGAGACTTGTAGTTTTCAAAAATGTTTTCATTTTTGATGAGACGCTTAATGAAAGAGGTTTAATCGCCGGCAAACGAAAACCCGCGATTTCCCGTAAATCCCGGGCTTGGCCCGTATAGTCGAATGTATACAAAGAAAGTACCCAGGGAGTAAACTCATTTCCTAAACGATTTTTTAAATTTTTTTTTCACCACTAAAACGCATGAAACTTGTAGTTTTCAAAAATGTTTTCATTTTTGATGGGACGCTTAATGAAAGAGGTTTAATCGCCGGCAAACGAAAACCCGCGATTTCCGGTAAATCTCGGGCTTGGCCCGTATAGTCGAATGTATACAAAGAAAGTACCCTGTGAGTAAACTCATTTCCAGAACGATTTTTTAAATTATTTTTTCACCACTAAAACGCATGAGACTTGTAGTTTTCAAAAATGTTTTCATTTTTGATGAGACGCTTAATGAAAGAGGTTTAATCGCCGGCTAACGAATACCCGCGATTTCCCGTAAATCCCGGGCTTGGCCCGTATAGTTGAATGTATACAAAGAAAGTACCCAGGGAGTAAACTCATTTCTCGAACGATTTTTTAAATTTTTTTTTCACCACTAAAACGCATGAAACTTGTAAAATGTTTTCATTTTTGATGGGACGTTTAATGAAAGAGGTTTAATCGCCGGCAAACGAAAACCCGCGATTTCCGGTAAATCCCGGGCTTGGCCCGTATAGTCGAATGTATACAAAGAAAGTACCCTGTGAGTAAACTCATTTACAGAACGATTTTTTAAATTATTTTTTCACCACTAAAACACATGAGACTTGTAGTTTTCAAAAATGTTTTCATTTTTGATGAGACGCTTAATGAAAGAGGTTTAATCGCCGGCTAACAAATACCCGCGATTTCCCGTAAATCCCGGGCTTGGCCCGTATAGTTGAATGTATACAAAGAAAGTACCCAGGGAGTAAACTGATTTCCTGAACGATTTTTTAAATTTTTTTTTCACCACTAAAACGCATGAAACTTGTAGTTTTCAAAAATGTTTTCATTTTTGATGAGACGCTTAATGAAAGAGGTTTAATCGCCGGCAAACGAAAACCCGCGATTTCCCGTAAATCCCGGGCTTGGCCCGTATAGTCGAATGTATACAAAGAAAGTACCCTGTAAGTAAACTCATTTCCAGAACGATTTTTTAAATTATTTTTTCACCACTAAAACGCATGAGACTTGTAGTTTTCAAAAATGTTTTCATTTTTGATGAGACGCTTAATGAAAGAGGTTTAATCGCCGGCAAACGAAAACCCGCGATTTCCCGTAAATCCCGGGCTTGGCCCGTATAGTCGAATGTATACAAAGAAAGTACCCAGGGAGTAAACTCATTTCCTGAACGATTTTTTAAATTTTTTTTCACCACTAAAACGCATGAAACTTGTAGTTTTCAAAAATGTTTTCATTTTTGATGGGACGCTTAATGAAAGAGGTTTAATCGCCGGCAAACGAAAACCCGCGATTTCCGGTAAATCCCGGGCTTGGCCCGTATAGTCGAATGTATACAAAGAAAGTACCCTGTGAGTAAACTCATTTACAGAACGATTTTTTAAATTACTTTTTCACCACTAAAACACATGAGACTTGTAGTTTTCAAAAATGTTTTCATTTTTGATGAGACGCTTAATGAAAGAGGTTTAATCGCCGGCTAACAAATACCCGCGATTTCCCGTAAATCCCGGGCTTGGCCCGTATAGTTGAATGTATACAAAGAAAGTACCCAGGGAGTAAACTGATTTCCTGAACGATTTTTTAAATTTTTTTTTCACCACTAAAACGCATGAAACTTGTAGTTTTCAAAAATGTTTTCATTTTTGATGAGACGCTTAATGAAAGAGGTTTAATCGCCGGCAAACGAAAACCCGCGATTTCCCGTAAATCCCGGGCTTGGCCCGTATAGTCGAATGTATACAAAGAAAGTACCCTGTAAGTAAACTCATTTCCAGAACGATTTTTTAAATTATTTTTTCACCACTAAAACGCATGAGACTTGTAGTTTTCAAAAATGTTTTCATTTTTGATGAGACGCTTAATGAAAGAGGTTTAATCGCCGGCAAACGAAAACCCGCGATTTCCCGTAAATCCCGGGCTTGGCCCGTATAGTCGAATGTATACAAAGAAAGTACCCAGGGAGTAAACTCATTTCCTAAACGATTTTTTAAATTTTTTTTTCACCACTAAAACGCATGAAACTTGTAGTTTTCAAAAATGTTTTCATTTTTGATGGGACGCTTAATGAAAGAGGTTTAATCGCCGGCAAACGAAAACCCGCGATTTCCGGTAAATCTCGGGCTTGGCCCGTATAGTCGAATGTATACAAAGAAAGTACCCTGTGAGTAAACTCATTTCCAGAACGATTTTTTAAATTATTTTTTCACCACTAAAACGCATGAGACTTGTAGTTTTCAAAAATGTTTTCATTTTTGATGAGACGCTTAATGAAAGAGGTTTAATCGCCGGCTAACGAATACCCGCGATTTCCCGTAAATCCCGGGCTTGGCCCGTATAGTTGAATGTATACAAAGAAAGTACCCAGGGAGTAAACTCATTTCTCGAACGATTTTTTAAATTTTTTTTTCACCACTAAAACGCATGAAACTTGTAAAATGTTTTCATTTTTGATGGGACGTTTAATGAAAGAGGTTTAATCGCCGGCAAACGAAAACCCGCGATTTCCGGTAAATCCCGGGCTTGGCCCGTATAGTCGAATGTATACAAAGAAAGTACCCTGTGAGTAAACTCATTTACAGAACGATTTTTTAAATTATTTTTTCACCACTAAAACACATGAGACTTGTAGTTTTCAAAAATGTTTTCATTTTTGATGAGACGCTTAATGAAAGAGGTTTAATCGCCGGCTAACAAATACCCGCGATTTCCCGTAAATCCCGGGCTTGGCCCGTATAGTTGAATGTATACAAAGAAAGTACCCAGGGAGTAAACTGATTTCCTGAACGATTTTTTAAATTTTTTTTTCACCACTAAAACGCATGAAACTTGTAGTTTTCAAAAATGTTTTCATTTTTGATGAGACGCTTAATGAAAGAGGTTTAATCGCCGGCAAACGAAAACCCGCGATTTCCCGTAAATCCCGGGCTTGGCCCGTATAGTCGAATGTATACAAAGAAAGTACCCTGTAAGTAAACTCATTTCCAGAACGATTTTTTAAATTATTTTTTCACCACTAAAACGCATGAGACTTGTAGTTTTCAAAAATGTTTTCATTTTTGATGAGACGCTTAATGAAAGAGGTTTAATCGCCGGCAAACGAAAACCCGCGATTTCCCGTAAATCCCGGGCTTGGCCCGTATAGTCGAATGTATACAAAGAAAGTACCCAGGGAGTAAACTCATTTCCTAAACGATTTTTTAAATTTTTTTTTCACCACTAAAACGCATGAAACTTGTAGTTTTCAAAAATGTTTTCATTTTTGATGGGACGCTTAATGAAAGAGGTTTAATCGCCGGCAAACGAAAACCCGCGATTTCCGGTAAATCTCGGGCTTGGCCCGTATAGTCGAATGTATACAAAGAAAGTACCCTGTGAGTAAACTCATTTCCAGAACGATTTTTTAAATTATTTTTTCACCACTAAAACGCATGAGACTTGTAGTTTTCAAAAATGTTTTCATTTTTGATGAGACGCTTAATGAAAGAGGTTTAATCGCCGGCTAACGAATACCCGCGATTTCCCGTAAATCCCGGGCTTGGCCCGTATAGTTGAATGTATACAAAGAAAGTACCCAGGGAGTAAACTCATTTCTCGAACGATTTTTTAAATTTTTTTTTCACCACTAAAACGCATGAAACTTGTAAAATGTTTTCATTTTTGATGGGACGTTTAATGAAAGAGGTTTAATCGCCGGCAAACGAAAACCCGCGATTTCCCGTAAATCCCGGGCTTGGCCCGTATAGTCGAATGTATACAAAGAAAGTACCCAGGGAGTAAACTCATTTCCTGAACGATTTTTTAAATTTTTTTTTCACCACTAAAACGCATGAAACTTGTAGTTTTCAAAAATGTTTTCATTTTTGATGGGACGCTTAATAAAAGAGGTTTAATCGCCGGCAAACGAAAACCCGCGATTTCCGGTAAATCCCGGGCTTGGCCCGTATAGTCGAATGTATACAAAGAAAGTACCCTGTGAGTAAACTCATTTACAGAACGATTTTTTAAATTATTTTTTCACCACTAAAACACATGAGACTTGTAGTTTTCAAAAATGTTTTCATTTTTGATGAGACGCTTAATGAAAGAGGTTTAATCGCCGGCTAACAAATACCCGCGATTTCCCGTAAATCCCGGGCTTGGCCCGTATAATTGAATGTATACAAAGAAAGTACCCAGGGAGTAAACTGATTTCCTGAACGATTTTTTAAATTTTTTTTTCACCACTAAAACGCATGAAACTTGTAGTTTTCAAAAATGTTTTCATTTTTGATGGGACGCTTAATAAAAGAGGTTTAATCGCCGGCAAACGAAAACCCGCGATTTCCGGTAAATCCCGGGCTTGGCCCGTATAGTCGAATGTATACAAAGAAAGTACCCTGTGAGTAAACTCATTTACAGAACGATTTTTTAAATTATTTTTTCACCACTAAAACACATGAGACTTGTAGTTTTCAAAAATGTTTTCATTTTTGATGAGACGCTTAATGAAAGAGGTTTAATCGCCGGCTAACAAATACCCGCGATTTCCCGTAAATCCCGGGCTTGGCCCGTATAGTTGAATGTATACAAAGAAAGTACCCAGGGAGTAAACTGATTTCCTGAACGATTTTTTAAATTTTTTTTTCACCACTAAAACGCATGAAACTTGTAGTTTTCAAAAATGTTTTCATTTTTGATGAGACGCTTAATGAAAGAGGTTTAATCGCCGGCAAACGAAAACCCGCGATTTCCCGTAAATCCCGGGCTTGGCCCGTATAGTCGAATGTATACAAAGAAAGTACACTGTAAGTAAACTCATTTCCAGAACGATTTTTTAAATTATTTTTTCACCACTAAAACGCATGAGACTTGTAGTTTTCAAAAATGTTTTCATTTTTGATGAGACGCTTAATGAAAGAGGTTTAATCGCCGGCAAACGAAAACCCGCGATTTCCCGTAAATCCCGGGCTTGGCCCGTATAGTCGAATGTATACAAAGAAAGTACCCAGGGAGTAAACTCATTTCCTAAACGATTTTTTAAATTTTTTTTTCACCACTAAAACGCATGAAACTTGTAGTTTTCAAAAATGTTTTCATTTTTGATGGGACGCTTAATGAAAGAGGTTTAATCGCCGGCAAACGAAAACCCGCGATTTCCGGTAAATCTCGGGCTTGGCCCGTATAGTCGAATGTATACAAAGAAAGTACCCTGTGAGTAAACTCATTTCCAGAACGATTTTTTAAATTATTTTTTCACCACTAAAACGCATGAGACTTGTAGTTTTCAAAAATGTTTTCATTTTTGATGAGACGCTTAATGAAAGAGGTTTAATCGCCGGCTAACGAATACCCGCGATTTCCCGTAAATCCCGGGCTTGGCCCGTATAGTTGAATGTATACAAAGAAAGTACCCAGGGAGTAAACTCATTTCTCGAACGATTTTTTAAATTTTTTTTTCACCACTAAAACGCATGAAACTTGTAAAATGTTTTCATTTTTGATGGGACGTTTAATGAAAGAGGTTTAATCGCCGGCAAACGAAAACCCGCGATTTCCCGTAAATCCCGGGCTTGGCCCGTATAGTCGAATGTATACAAAGAAAGTACCCAGGGAGTAAACTCATTTCCTGAACGATTTTTTAAATTTTTTTTTCACCACTAAAACGCATGAAACTTGTAGTTTTCAAAAATGTTTTCATTTTTGATCGGACGCTTAATGAAAGAGGTTTAATCGCCGGCAAACGAAAACCCGCGATTTCCGGTAAATCCCGGGCTTGGCCCGTATAGTCGAATGTATACAAAGAAAGTACCCTGTGAGTAAACTCATTTACAGAACGATTTTTTAAATTATTTTTTCACCACTAAAACACATGGGACTTGTAGTTTTTAAAAATGTTTTCATTTTTGATGAGACGCTTAATGAAAGAGGTTTAATCGCCGGCAAACGAAAACCCGCGATTTCCCGTAAATCCCGGGCTTGGCCCGTATAGTCGAATGTATACAAAGAAAGTACCCTGTGAGTAAACTCATTTCCAGAACGATTTTTTAAATTATTTTTTCACCACTAAAACGCATGAGACTTGTAGTTTTCAAAAATGTTTTCATTTTTGATGAGACGCTTAATGAAAGAGGTTTAATCGCCGGCAAACGAAAACCCGCGATTTCCCGTAAATCCCGGGCTTGGCCCGTATAGTCGAATGTATACAAAGAAAGTACCCTGTAAGTAAACTCATTTCCAGAACGATTTTTTAAATTATTTTTTCACCACTAAAACGCATGAGACTTGTAGTTTTCAAAAATGTTTTCATTTTTGATGAGACGTTTAATGAAAGAGGTTTAATCGCCGGCAAACGAAAACCCGCGATTTCCCGTAAATCCCGGGCTTGGCCCGTATAGTCGAATGTATACAAAGAAAGTACCCAGGGAGTAAACTCATTTCCTAAACGATTTTTTAAATTTTTTTTTCACCACTAAAACGCATGAAACTTGTAGTTTTCAAAAATGTTTTCATTTTTGATGGGACGCTTAATGAAAGAGGTTTAATCGCCGGCAAACGAAAACCCGCGATTTCCGGTAAATCTCGGGCTTGGCCCGTATAGTCGAATGTATACAAAGAAAGTACCCTGTGAGTAAACTCATTTCCAGAACGATTTTTTAAATTATTTTTTCACCACTAAAACGCATGAGACTTGTAGTTTTCAAAAATGTTTTCATTTTTGATGAGACGCTTAATGAAAGAGGTTTAATCGCCGGCTAACGAATACCCGCGATTTCCCGTAAATCCCGGGCTTGGCCCGTATAGTTGAATGTATACAAAGAAAGTACCCAGGGAGTAAACTCATTTCTCGAACGATTTTTTAAATTTTTTTTTCACCACTAAAACGCATGAAACTTGTAAAATGTTTTCATTTTTGATGGGACGTTTAATGAAAGAGGTTTAATCGCCGGCAAACGAAAACCCGCGATTTCCCGTAAATCCCGGGCTTGGCCCGTATAGTCGAATGTATACAAAGAAAGTACCCAGGGAGTAAACTCATTTCCTGAACGATTTTTTAAATTTTTTTTTCACCACTAAAACGCATGAAACTTGTAGTTTTCAAAAATGTTTTCATTTTTGATGGGACGCTTAATGAAAGAGGTTTAATCGCCGGCAAACGAAAACCCGCGATTTCCGGTAAATCCCGGGCTTGGCCCGTATAGTCGAATGTATACAAAGAAAGTACCCTGTGAGTAAACTCATTTACAGAACGATTTTTTAAATTATTTTTTCACCACTAAAACACATGAGACTTGTAGTTTTCAAAAATGTTTTCATTTTTGATGAGACGCTTAATGAAAGAGGTTTAATCGCCGGCTAACGAATACCCGCGATTTCCCGTAAATCCCGGGCTTGGCCCGTATAGTTGAATGTATACAAAGAAAGTACCCTGTGAGTAAACTCATTTACAGAACGATTTTTTAAATTATTTTTTCACCACTAAAACACATGGGACTTGTAGTTTTTAAAAATGTTTTCATTTTTGATGAGACGCTTAATGAAAGAGGTTTAATCGCCGGCAAACGAAAACCCGCGATTTCCCGTAAATCCCGGGCTTGGCCCGTATAGTCGAATGTATACAAAGAAAGTACCCTGTGAGTAAACTCATTTCCAGAACGATTTTTTAAATTATTTTTTCACCACTAAAACGCATGAGACTTGTAGTTTTCAAAAATGTTTTCATTTTTGATGAGACGCTTAATGAAAGAGGTTTAATCGCCGGCAAACGAAAACCCGCGATTTCCCGTAAATCCCGGGCTTGGCCCGTATAGTCGAATGTATACAAAGAAAGTACCCTGTAAGTAAACTCATTTCCAGAACGATTTTTTAAATTATTTTTTCACCACTAAAACGCATGAGACTTGTAGTTTTCAAAAATGTTTTCATTTTTGATGAGACGCTTAATGAAAGAGGTTTAATCGCCGGCAAACGAAAACCCGCGATTTCCCGTAAATCCCGGGCTTGGCCCGTATAGTCGAATGTATACAAAGAAAGTACCCAGGGAGTAAACTCATTTCCTAAACGATTTTTTAAATTTTTTTTTCACCACTAAAACGCATGAAACTTGTAGTTTTCAAAAATGTTTTCATTTTTGATGGGACGCTTAATGAAAGAGGTTTAATCGCCGGCAAACGAAAATCCGCGATTTCCGGTAAATCTCGGGCTTGGCCCGTATAGTCGAATGTATACAAAGAAAGTACCCTGTGAGTAAACTCATTTCCAGAACGATTTTTTAAATTATTTTTTCACCACTAAAACGCATGAGACTTGTAGTTTTCAAAAATGTTTTCATTTTTGATGAGACGCTTAATGAAAGAGGTTTAATCGCCGGCTAACGAATACCCGCGATTTCCCGTAAATCCCGGGCTTGGCCCGTATAGTTGAATGTATACAAAGAAAGTACCCAGGGAGTAAACTCATTTCTCGAACGATTTTTTAAATTTTTTTTTCACCACTAAAACGCATGAAACTTGTAAAATGTTTTCATTTTTGATGGGACGTTTAATGAAAGAGGTTTAATCGCCGGCAAACGAAAACCCGCGATTTCCCGTAAATCCCGGGCTTGGCCCGTATAGTCGAATGTATACAAAGAAAGTACCCAGGGAGTAAACTCATTTCCTGAACGATTTTTTAAATTTTTTTTTCACCACTAAAACGCATGAAACTTGTAGTTTTCAAAAATGTTTTCATTTTTGATGGGACGCTTAATGAAAGAGGTTTAATCGCCGGCAAACGAAAACCCGCGATTTCCGGTAAATCCCGGGCTTGGCCCGTATAGTCGAATGTATACAAAGAAAGTACCCTGTGAGTAAACTCATTTACAGAACGATTTTTTAAATTATTTTTTCACCACTAAAACACATGAGACTTGTAGTTTTCAAAAATGTTTTCATTTTTGATGAGACGCTTAATGAAAGAGGTTTAATCGCCGGCTAACGAATACCCGCGATTTCCCGTAAATCCCGGGCTTGGCCCGTATAGTTGAATGTATACAAAGAAAGTACCCAGGGAGTAAACTGATTTCCTGAACGATTTTTTAAATTTTTTTTTCACCACTAAAACGCATGAGACTTGTAGTTTTTAAAAATGTTTTCATTTTTGATGAGACGCTTAATGAAAGAGGTTTAATCGCCGGCAAACGAAAACCCGCGATTTCCCGTAAATCCCGGGCTTGGCCCGTATAGTCGAATGTATACAAAGAAAGTACCCTGTGAGTAAACTCATTTCCAGAACGATTTTTTAAATTATTTTTTCACCACTAAAACGCATGAGACTTGTAGTTTTCAAAAATGTTTTCATTTTTGATGAGACGCTTAATGAAAGAGGTTTAATCGCCGGCTAACGAAAACCCGCGATTTCCCGTAAATCCCGGGCTTGGCCCGTATAGTCGAATGTATACAAAGAAAGTACCCAGGGAGTAAACTCATTTCCTGAACGATTTTTTAAATTTTTTTTTCACCACTAAAACGCATAAAACTTGTAGTTTTCAAAAATGTCTTCATTTTTGATGAGACGCTTAATAAAAGAGGTTTAATCGCCGGCAAACGAAAACCCGCGATTTCCCGTAAATCCCGGGCTTGGCCCGTATAGTCGAATGTATACAAAGAAAGTACCCTGTAAGTAAACTCATTTCCAGGACGATTTTTTAAAGTATTTTTTCACCACTAAAACGCATGAGACTTGTAGTTTTTAAAAATGTTTTCATTTTTGATGAGACGCTTAATGAAAGAGGTTTAATCGCCGGCAAACGAAAACCCGCGATTTCCCGTAAATCCCGGGCTTGGCCCGTATAGTCGAATGTATACAAAGAAAGTACCCTGTGAGTAAACTCATTTCCAGAACCATTTTTTAAATTATTTTTTCACCACTAAAACGCATGAGACTTGTAGTTTTTAAAAATGTTTTAATTTTTGATGAGACGCTTAATGAAAGAGGTTTAATCGCCGGCAAACGAAAACCCGCGATTTCCCGTAAATCCCGGGCTTGGCCCGTATAGTCGAATGTATACAAAGAAAGTACCCTGTGAGTAAACTCATTTCCAGAATGATTTTTTAAATTATTTTTTTACCACTAAAACGCATAAGACTTGTAGTTTTCAAAAATGTTTTCGTTTTTGATGAGACGCTGAATAAAAGAAGTTTAATCGCCGGCAAACGAAAACCTGCGATTTCCGTAAATCCCGGGCTTGTCCCGTATAGTCAAATGTATACAAAGAAAGTACCCTGTGAGTAAACTCATTTCCAGAACGATTTTTTAAATTATCTTTTCACCACTAAAACGCATGAGACTTGTAGTTTTCAAACATGTTTTCATTTTTGATGAGACGCTGAATAAAAAAAGTTTAATCGCCGGCAAACGAAAACCTGCGATTTCCCGTAAATCCCGGAGTCGACCGTATAGTCAAAAGTATACAAAGAAAGTACCCAGGCAGAAAACTGATTTCCCAAACGATTTTTTAAATTAATATTTCACCACTAAAGCCCATGAGACTTGAAGTTTTTAAAAATGTTTTCATTTTTGTTAAGACGCTGAATAAAAGGAGTTTAAACGCCGGCAAACGAAAACCTGCGCTTTCCCGTAAATCCCGGACTCGGCCCGTTTAGTCAAAAGTATACAAAGAAAGTACCCAGGGAGTAAACTCATTTCCCGAACGATTTTTTAATTTTTTTTTTTCACCACTAAAACGCATGAAACTTGTAGTTTTCAAAAATGTTTTCATTTTTGATGAGACGCTTAATGAAAGACGTTTAATCGCCGGCAAACGAAAGCCCGCGATTTCCCGTAAATCCCGGGCTTGGCCCGTATAATCGAATGTATACAAAGAAAGTACCCTGTGAGTAAACTCATTTCCAGAACGATTTTTTAAATTCTTTTTTCACCACTAAAACGCATGTGACTTGTAGTTTTGAAAAATGTTTTCATTTTTGATGAGACGCATAATGAAAGAGGTTTAATCGCTGGCAAACGAAAACCCGCGATTTCCCGTAAATCCCGGGCTTGGCCCGTATAGTCAAAAGTATACAAAGAAAGTACCCAGGGAGTAAACTCATTTCCCGAACGATTTTTTAAATTATTTTTTCACCACTAAAACGCATGAGACTTGTAGTTTTCAAAAATGTTTTCATTTTTAATGGGACGCAGAATAAAAGAAGTTTAATCGCCGGCAAACGAAAACCCGCGATTTCCCGTAAATCCCGGACTCGGCCCATATAGTCAAAAGTATACAAAGAAAGTACCCAGGGAGTAAACTCATTTCCTGAACGATTTTTTAAATTATTTTTTCACCACTAAAACGCATGAGACTTGTAGTTTTCAAAAGTGTTTTCATTTTTGATGAGACGCTTAATGAAAGAGGTTTAATCGCTGGCAAACGAAAACCCGCGATTTCCCGTAAATCCCGGGCTTGGCCCGTATAGTCGAATGTATACAAAGAAAGTACCCAGGGAGTAAACTAATTTCCTGAACGATTCTTTAAATTTTTTTTCACCACTAAAACGCATGAAACTTGTAGTTTTCAAAAATGTTTTCATTTTTGATGAGACGCTTAATGAAAGAGGCTTAATCGCCGGCAAACGAAAACCCGCGATTTCCCGTAAATCATGGGCTTGGCCCGTATAGTCGAATGTATACAAAGAAAGTACCCTGTGAGTAAACCCATTTCCAGAACGATTTTTTAAATTATCTTTTCACCACTAAAACGCATAAGACTTGTAGTTTTCAAAAATGTTTTCATTTTTGATGGGACGCTGAATGAAAGAAGTTTAATCGCTGGCACACGAAAACCCGCGATTTCCCGTAAATCCCGGACTCGGCCCGTATAGTCGAATGTATACAAAGAAAATACCCAGGCAGTAAACTCATTTCCTGAACGATTTTTTAAATTATTTCTTCACCACTAAAACGCATAAGACTTGTAGTTTTTAAAAATGTTTTCATTTTTGATGAGACGCTTAATGAAAGAGGTTTAATCGCCGGCAAACGAAAACCCGCGATTTCCCGTAAATCCCGGGCTTGGCCCGTATAGTCGAATGTATACAAAGAAAGTACCCTGTGAGTAAACTCATTTCCAGAACGATTTTTTAAATTATTTTTTCACCACTAAAACGCATGAGACTTGTAGTTTTCAAAAATGTTTTCATTTTTGATGAGACGCTTAATGAAAGAGGTTTAATCGCCGGCTAACGAAAACCCGCGATTTCCCGTAAATCCCGGGCTTGGCCCGTATAGTCGAATGTATACAAAGAAAGTACCCAGGGAGTAAACTCATTTCCTGAACGATTTTTTAAATTTTTTTTTCACCACTAAAACGCATAAAACTTGTAGTTTTCAAAAATGTCTTCATTTTTGATGAGACGCTTAATGAAAGAGGTTTAATCGCCGGCAAACGAAAACCCGCGATTTCCCGTAAATCCCGGGCTTGGCCCGTATAGTCGAATGTATACAAAGAAAGTACCCTGTAAGTAAACTCATTTCCAGAACGATTTTTTAAATTATTTTTTCACCACTAAAACGCATGAGACTTGTAGTTTTTAAAAATGTTTTCATTTTTGATGAGACGCTTAATGAAAGAGGTTTAATCGCCGGCAAACGAAAACCCGCGATTTCCCGTAAATCCCGGGCTTGGCCCGTATAGTCGAATGTATACAAAGAAAGTACCCTGTGAGTAAACTCATTTCCAGAACCATTTTTTAAATTATTTTTTCACCACTAAAACGCATGAGACTTGTAGTTTTTAAAAATGTTTTAATTTTTGATGAGACGCTTAATGAAAGAGGTTTAATCGCCGGCAAACGAAAACCCGCGATTTCCCGTAAATCCCGGGCTTGGCCCGTATAGTCGAATTTTATACAAAGAAAGTACCCTGTGAGTAAACTCATTTCCAGAATGATTTTTTAAATTATTTTTTTACCACTAAAACGCATAAGACTTGTAGTTTTCAAAAATGTTTTCGTTTTTGATGAGACGCTGAATAAAAGAAGTTTAATCGCCGGCAAACGAAAACCTGCGATTTCCGTAAATCCCGGGCTTGTCCCGTATAGTCAAATGTATACAAAGAAAGTACCCTGTGAGTAAACTCATTTCCAGAACGATTTTTTAAATTATCTTTTCACCACTAAAACGCATGAGACTTGTAGTTTTCAAACATGTTTTCATTTTTGATGAGACGCTGAATAAAAAAAGTTTAATCGCCGGCAAACGAAAACCTGCGATTTCCCGTAAATCCCGGAGTCGACCCGTTTAGTCAAAAGTATACAAAGAAAGTACCCAGGGAGTAAACTCATTTCCCGAACGATTTTTTAATTTTTTTTTTTCACCACTAAAACGCATGAAACTTGTAGTTTTCAAAAATGTTTTCATTTTTGATGAGACGCTTAATGAAAGACGTTTAATCGCCGGCAAACGAAAGCCCGCGATTTCCCGTAAATCCCGGGCTTGGCCCGTATAATCGAATGTATACAAAGAAAGTACCCTGTGAGTAAACTCATTTCCAGAACGATTTTTTAAATTCTTTTTTCACCACTAAAACGCATGTGACTTGTAGTTTTGAAAAATGTTTTCATTTTTGTTGAGACGCATAATGAAAGAGGTTTAATCGCTGGCAAACGAAAACCCGCGATTTCCCGTAAATCCCGGGCTTGGCCCGTATAGTCAAAAGTATACAAAGAAAGTACCCAGGGAGTAAACTCATTTCCCGAACGATTTTTTAAATTATTTTTTCACCACTAAAACGCATGAGACTTGTAGTTTTCAAAAATGTTTTCATTTTTAATGGGACGCAGAATAAAAGAAGTTTAATCGCCGGCAAACGAAAACCCGCGATTTCCCGTAAATCCCGGACTCGGCCCATATAGTCGAATGTATACAAAGAAAGTACCCAGGGAGTAAACTAATTTCCTGAACGATTCTTTAAATTTTTTTTCACCACTAAAACGCATGAAACTTGTAGTTTTCAAAAATGTTTTCATTTTTGATGAGACGCTTAATGAAAGAGGCTTAATCGCCGGCAAACAAAAACCCGCGATTTCCCGTAAATCCTGGGCTTGGCCCGTATAGTCGAATGTATACAAAGAAAGTACCCTGTGAGTAAACCCATTTCCAGAACGATTTTTTAAATTATCTTTTCACCACTAAAACGCATAAGACTTGTAGTTTTCAAAAATGTTTTCATTTTTGATGAGACGCTGAATAAAAGAAGTTTAATCGCCGGCAAACAAAAACCGGCGATTTCCCGTAAATCCCGGCCTTGGCTCGTATAGTCGAATGTATACAAAGAAAGTACCCAGGGAGTAAACTCATTTCCCGAACGATTTTTTATATTATTTTTTCACCACTAAAACGCATGAGACTTGTAGTTTTTAAAAATGTTTTCATTTTTGATGAGACGCTTAATGAAAGAGGTTTAATCGCCGGCAAACGAAAACCCGCGATTTCCTGTAAATCCCGGGCTTGGCCCGTATAGTCGAATGTATACAAAGAAAGTACCCTGTGAGTAAACTCATTTCCAGAATGATTTTTTAAATTATTTTTTTACCACTAAAACGCATAAGACTTGTAGTTTTCAAAAATGTTTTCGTTTTTGATGAGACGCTGAATAAAAGAAGTTTAATCGCCGGCAAACGAAAACCTGCGATTTCCCGTAAATCCCGGGCTTGTCCCGTATAGTCAAATGTATACAAAGAAAGTACCCTGTGAGTAAACTCATTTCCAGAACGATTTTTTAAATTATCTTTTCACCACTAAAACGCATGAGACTTGTAGTTTTCAAACATGTTTTCATTTTTGATGAGACGCTGAATAAAAAAAGTTTAATCGCCGGCAAACGAAAACCTGCGATTTCCCGTAAATCCCGGAGTCGACCGTACAGTCAAAAGTATACAAAGAAAGTACCCAGGGAGTAAACTGATTTCCCAAACGATTTTTTAAATTAATATTTCACCACTAAAACCCATGAGACTTGAAGTTTTTAAAAATGTTTTCATTTTTGATAAGACGCTGAAAAAAAGGAGTTTAAACGCCGGCAAACGAAAACCTGCGATTTCCCGTAAATCCCGGACTCGGCCCGTATAATCAAAAGTATACAAAGAAAGTACCCAGGGAGTAAACTCATTTCCGGAACGATTTTTTAATTTTTTTTTTCACCACTAAAACGCATGAAACTTGTAGTTTTCAAAAATGTTTTCATTTTTGATGAGACGCTTAATGAAAGACGTTTAATCGCCGGCAAACGAAAACCCGCGATTTCCCGTAAATCCCGGGCTTGGCCCGTATAATCGAATGTATACAAAGAAAGTACCCTGTGAGTAAACTCATTTCCAGAACGTTTTTTTAAATTATTTTTTCACCACTAAAACGCATGTGACTTGTAGTTTTGAAAAATGTTTTCATTTTTGATGAGACGCATAATGAAAGAGGTTTAATCGCTGGCAAACGAAAACTCGCGATTTCCCGTAAATCCCGGACTCGGCCCATATAGTCAAAAGTATACAAAGAAAGTACCCAGGGAGTAAACTCATTTCCTGAACGATTTTTTAAATTATTTTTTCACCACTAAAACGCATGAGACTTGTAGTTTTCAAAAATGTTTTCATTTTTGATGAGACGCTTAATGAAAGAGGTTTAATCGCTGGCAAACGAAAACCCGCGATTTCCCGTAAATCCCGGGCTTGGCCCGTATAGTCGAATGTATACAAAGAAAGTACCCAGGGAGTAAACTCATTTCCTGAGCGATTTTTAAATTTTTTTTTCACCACTAAAACGCATGAAACTTGTAGTTTTCAAAAATGTTTTCATTTTTGATGAGACGCTTAATGAAAGACGTTTAATCGCCGGCAAACGAAAACCCGCGATTTCCCGTAAATCCCGGGCTTGGCCCGTATAGTCGAATGTATACAAAGAAAGTACCCAGGGAGTAAACTAATTTCCTGAACGATTTTTTAAATTTTTTTTCACCACTAAAACGCATGAAACTTGTAGTTTTCAAAAATGTTTTCATTTTTGATGAGACGCTTAATGAAAGAGGCTTAATCGCCGGCAAACGAAAACCCGCGATTTCCCGTAAATCCTGGGCTTGGCCCGTATAGTCGAATGTATACAAAGAAAGTGCCCTGTGAGTAAACCCATTTCCAGAACGATTTTTTAAATTATTTTTTCACCACTAAAACGCATGAGACTTGTAGTTTTCAAAAATGTTTTCATTTTTGATGAGACGCTTAATGAAAGAGGTTTAATCGCCGGCAAACAAAAACCGGCGATTTCCCGTAAATCCCGGCCTTGGCTCGTATAGTCGAATGTATACAAAGAAAGTACCCAGGGAGTAAACTCATTTCCTGAACGATTTTTTAAATTTTTTTTCACCACTAAAACGCATGAAACTTGTAGTTTTCAAAAATGTTTTCATTTTTGATGAGACGCTTAATGAAAGAGGCTTAATCGCCGGCAAACGAAAACCCGCGATTTCCCGTAAATCCTGGGCTTGGCCCGTATAGTCGAATGTATACAAAGAAAGTACCCTGTGAGTAAACCCATTTCCAGAACGATTTTTTAAATTATCTTTTCACCACTAAAACGCATAAGACTTGTAGTTTTCAAAAATGTTTTCATTTTTGATGGGACGCTTAATGAAAGAAGTTTAATCGCCGGCACACGAAAACCCGCGATTTCCCGTAAATCTCGGACTCGGCCCGTATAGTCGAATGTATACAAAGAAAATACCCAGGGAGTAAACTGATTTCCCAAACGATTTTTTAAATTAATATTTCACCACTAAAGCCCATGAGACTTGAAGTTTTTAAAAATGTTTTCATTTTTGATAAGACGCTGAATAAAAGGAGTTTAAACGCCGGCAAACGAAAACCTGCGATTTCCCGTAAATCCCGGACTCGGCCCGTATAATCAAAAGTATACAAAGAAAGTACCCAGGGAGTAAACTCATTTCCGGAACGATTTTTTAATTTTTTTTTTCACCACTAAAACGCATGAAACTTGTAGTTTTCAAAAATGTTTTCATTTTTGATGAGACGCTTAATGAAAGACGTTTAATCGCCGGCAAACGAAAACCCGCGATTTCCCGTAAATCCCGGGCTTGGCCCGTATAATCGAATGTATACAAAGAAAGTACCCTGTGAGTAAACTCATTTCCAGAACGATTTTTTAAATTATTTTTTCACCACTAAAACGCATGTGACTTGTAGTTTTGAAAAATGTTTTCATTTTTGATGAGACGCATAATGAAAGAGGTTTAATCGCTGGCAAAGGAAAACCCGCGATTTCCCGTAAATCCCGGGCTTGGCCCGTATAGTCAAAAGTATACAAAGAAAGTACCCAGGGAGTAAACTCATTTCCCGAACGATTTTTTAAATTATTTTTTCACCACTAAAACGCATGAGACTTGTAGTTTTCAAAAATGTTTTCATTTTTAATGGGACGCAGAATAAAAGAAGTTTAATCGCCGGCAAACGAAAACCCGCGATTTCCCGTAAATCCCGGACTCGGCCCATATAGTCAAAAGTATACAAAGAAAGTACCCAGGGAGTAAACTCATTTCCTGAACGATTTTTTAAATTATTTTTTCACCACTAAAACGCATGAGACTTGTAGTTTTCAAAAATGTTTTCATTTTTGATGAGACGCTTAATGAAAGAGGTTTAATCGCTGGCAAACGAAAACCCGCGATTTCCCGTAAATCCCGGGCTTGGCCCGTATAGTCGAATGTATACAAAGAAAGTACCCAGGGAGTAAACTCATTTCCTGAGCGATTTTTAAATTTTTTTTTCACCACTAAAACGCATGAAACTTGTAGTTTTCAAAAATGTTTTCATTTTTGATGAGACGCTTAATGAAAGACGTTTAATCGCCGGCAAACGAAAACCCGCGATTTCCCGTAAATCCCGGGCTTGGCCCGTATAGTCGAATGTATACAAAGAAAGTACCCAGGGAGTAAACTAATTTCCTGAACGATTTTTTAAATTTTTTTTCACCACTAAAACGCATGAAACTTGTAGTTTTTAAAAATGTTTTCATTTTTGATGAGACGCTTAATGAAAGAGGCTTAATCGCCGGCAAACGAAAACCCGCGATTTCCCGTAAATCCTGGGCTTGGCCCGTATAGTCGAATGTATACAAAGAAAGTGCCCTGTGAGTAAACCCATTTCCAGAACGATTTTTTAAATTATCTTTTCACGACTAAAACGCATAAGACTTGTAGTTTTCAAAAATGTTTTCATTTTTGATGGGACGCTTAATGAAAGAAGTTTAATCGCCGGCACACGAAAACCCGCGATTTCCCGTAAATCCCGGACTCGGCCCGTATAGTCGAATGTATACAGAGAAAATACCCAGGAAGTAAACTCATTTCCTGAACGATTTTTTAAATTATTTCTTCACCACTAAAACGCATAAGACTTGTAGTTTTCAAAAATGTTTTCATTTTTGATGAGACGCTGAATAAAAGAAGTTTAATCGCCGGCAAACAAAAACCGGCGATTTCCCGTAAATCCCGGGCTTAGCTCGTATAGTCGAATGTATACAAAGAAAGTACCCAGGAAGTAAACTCATTTCCCGAACGATTTTTTATATTATTTTTTTACCACTAAAACGCATGAGACTTGTAGTTTTTAAAAATGTTTTCATTTTTGATGAGACGCTTAATGAAAGAGGTTTAATCGCTGGCAAACGAAAACCCGCGATTTCCCGTAAATCCCGGGCTTGGCCCGTATAGTCGAATGTATACAAAGAAAGTACCCTGTGAGTAAACTCATTTCCAGAATGATTTTTTAAATTATTTTTTTACCACTAAAACGCATAAGACTTGTAGTTTTCAAAAATGTTTTCGTTTTTGATGAGACGCTGAATAAAAGAAGTTTAATCGCCGGCAAACGAAAACCGGCGATATCCCGTAAATCCCGGACTCGGCCCGTATAGTCAAAAGTATGCAAAGAAAGTACCCAGGGAGTAAACTCATTTCCCGAACGATTTTTTAAAATATTATTTCACCACTAAAGCCCATGAGACTTGTAGTTTTTAAAAATGTTTTCATTTTTGATGAGACGCTGAATAAAAGAAGTTTAATCGCCGGCAAACGAAAACCCGCGACTTTCCGTAAATCCCGGATTCGGCCCGTATAGTCGAATGTATACAAAGAAAGTACCCAGAGAGTAAACTGATTTCCCGAACGATTTTTTAAATTTTTTTTTCACCACTAAAACCCATGAGACTTGTAGTTTTCAAAAATGTTTTCATTTTTGATGAGACGCTTAATGAAAGAGGTTTAATCGCCGGCAAACGAAAACCCGCGACTTCCCGTAAATCCCGGACTCGGCCCGTATAGTCGAATGTATACAAAGAAAGTACCCAGGGAGTAAACTCATTTACCGAACGATTTTTTAAATTTTTTTTTCACCACTAAAACCCATGAGACTTGTAGTTTTCAAAAATGTTTTCATTTTTGATGAGACGCTTAATGATAGAGGTTTAATCGCCGGCAAACGAAAACCGGCGATTTCCCATAAATCCCGTGCTTGGCCCGTATAGTTGAATGTATATAAAGAAACTACCCAGGGAGTAAACTGATTTCCCGGACGATTTTTCAAATTATTTCTGCACCACTAGAACGAATGAGACTTGTAGTTTTCAAAAATGTTTTCATTTTTAATGAGACGCTTAATGAAAGAGGTTTAATCGCCGGCAAACGAAAACCCGCGATTTCCCGTAAATCCCGGGCTTGTCCCGTATAGTCAAATGTATACAAAGAAAGTACCCTGTGAGTAAACTCATTTCCAGAACGATTTTTTAAATCATCTTTTCACCACTAAAACGCATGAGACTGGTAGTTTTCAAACATGTTTTCATTTTTGATGAGACGCTGAATAAAAAAAGTTTAATCGCCGGCAAACGAAAACCTGCGATTTCCCGTAAATCCCGGAGTCGACCGTATAGTCAAAAGTATACAAAGAAAGTACCCAGGGAGTAAACTGATTTCCCAAACGATTTTTTAAATTATTATTTCACCACTAAAGCCCATGAGACTTGAAGTTTTTAAAAATGTTTTCATTTTTGATAAGACGCTGAATAAAAGGAGTTTAAACGCCGGCAAACGAAAACCTGCGATTTCCCGTAAATCCCGGACTCGGCCCGTATAGTCAAAAGTATACAAAGAAAGTACCCAGGGAGTAAACTCATTTCCCGAACGATTTATAAAATTATTTTTTCACAACTAAAACGCATGAGACTTGTAGTTTTCAAAAATGTTTTCATTTTTAATGGGACGCTGAATAAAAAAAGTTTAATCGCCGGTAAACGAAAACCCGCGATTTCCCGTAAATCCCGGACTCGGCCCATATAGTCAAAAGTATACAAAGAAAGTACCCAGGGAGTAAACTCATTTCCTGAACGATTTTTTAAATTATTTTTTCACCACTAAAACGCATGAGACTTGTAGTTTTCAAAAATGTTTTCATTTTTGATGAGACGCTTAATGAAAGAGGTTTAATCGCCGGCAAACGAAAACCCGCGATTTCCCGTAAATCCCGGGCTTGGCCCGTATAGTCGAATGTATACAAAGAAAGTACCCAGGGAGTAAACTCATTTCCTGAACGATTTTTTAAATTTTTTTTTCACCACTAAAACGCATGAAACTTGTAGTTTTCAAAAATGTTTTCATTTTTGATAAGACGCTTAATGAAAGACGTTTAATCGCCGGCAAACGAAAACCCGCGATTTCCCGTAAATCCCGGGCTTGGCCCGTATAGTCGAATGTATACAAAGAAAGTACCCAGGGAGTAAACTCATTTCCTGAACGATTTCTTAAATTTTTTTTTCACCACTAAAACGCATGAAACTTGTAGTTTTCAAAAATGTTTTCATTCTTGATAAGACGCTTAATGAAAGACGTTTAATCGCCGGCAAACGAAAACCCGCGATTTCCCGTAAATCCCGGGCTTGGCCCGTATAGTCGAATGTATACAAAGAAAGTACCCTGTGAGTAAACTCATTTCCAGAACGATTTTTTAAATTATTTTTTCACCACTAAAACGCATGTGACTTGTAGTTTTCAAAAATGTTTTCATTTTTGATGAGACGCATAATGAAAGAGGTTTAATCGCCGGCAAACGAAAACCCGCGATTTCCCGTAAATCCCGGGCTTGGCCCGTATAGTCGAATGTATACAAAGAAAGTACCCAGGGAGTAAACTCATTTCCTGAACGATTTTTTAAATTACCTTTTCACCACTAAAACGCATAAGACTTGTAGTTTTCAAAAATGTTTTCATTTTTGATGGGACGCTTAATGAAAGAAGTTTAATCGCCGGCACACGAAAACCCGCGATTTCCCGTAAATCCCGGACTCGGCCCGTATAGTCGAATGTATACAAAGAAAGTACCCAGGGAGTAAACTCATTTCCAGAACGATTTTTTAAATTATTTCTTCACCACTAAAACGCATAAGACTTGTAGTTTTCAAAAATGTTTTCATTTTTGATGAGACGCTGAATAAAAGAAGTTTAATCGCCGGCAAACAAAAACCGGCGATTTCCCGTAAATCCCGGGCTTGGCCCGTATAGTTGAATGTATATAAAGAAAGTACCCAGGGAGTAAACTCATTTCCAGAACGATTTTTTAAATTATCTTTTCACCACTAAAACGCATGAGACTTGTAGTTTTCAAAAATGTTTTCATTTTTGATGAGACGCTGAATAAAAGGAGTTTAAGCGCCGGCAAATGAAAACCCGCGATTTCCCGTAAATCCCGGTCTCGGCCCGTATAGTCAAAAGTATACAAAGAAAGTACCCAGGGAGTAAACTCATTTCCCGAACGATTTTTTAAATTATTTTTTCACCACTAAAACGCATGAGAATTGTAGTTTTCAGAAATGTTTTCATTTTTGATGGGACGCTTAATGAAAGTGGTTTAATCGCTGGCAAACGAAAACCCGCGATTTCCCGTAAATCCCGGGCTTGACCCGTATAGTCGAATGTATACAAAGAAAGTACCCTGTGAGTAAACTCAATTCCAAAACGATTTTTTAAATTATCTTTTCACCAATAAAACGCATGAGACTTGTAATTTTCAAAAATGTTTTCATTTTTGATGAGACGCTGAATAAAAGAAGTTTAATCGCCGGCAAACGAAAACCCGCCATTTCCCGTAAACCCCGGACTTGGCCCGTATAGTCAAAAGTATACAAAAAAAGTACCCAGGGAGTAAACTCATTTCCTAAACGATTTTTAAATAGTTTTTCACCACCAAAACGTATGAGACTTGTAGTTTTTAAAAATGTTTTCATTTTTGATGAGACGCCTAATGAAAGAGGTTTAATCGCCGGCAAACGAAAACCCGCGATTTCCCGTAAATCCCGGGTTTGGCCCGTATAGTCGAATGTATACAAAGAAAGTACCCTGTGAGTAAACTCAATTCCAAAACGATTTTTTAAATTATCTTTTCACCAATAAAACGCATGAGACTTGTAGTTTTCAAAAATGTTTTCATTTTTGATGAGACGCTGAATAAAAGGAGTTTAAACGCCGGCAAACGAAAACCTGCGATTTCCCGTAAATCCCGGACTCGGCCCGTATAATCAAAAGTATACAAAGAAAGTACCAAGGGAGTAAACTCATTTCCCGAACGATTTTTTAATTTTTTTTTTCACCACTAAAACGCATGAAACTTGTAGTTTTCAAAAATGTTTTCATTTTTGATGAGACGCTTAATGAAAGACGTTTAATCGCCGGCAAACGAAAACCCGCGATTTCCCGTAAATCCCGGGCTTGGCCCGTATAATCGAATGTATACAAAGAAAGTACCCTGTGAGTAAACTCATTTCCAGAACGATTTTTTAAATTATTTTTTCACCACTAAAACGCATGTGACTTGTAGTTTTGAAAAATGTTTTCATTTTTGATGAGACGCATAATGAAAGAGGTTTAATCGCTGGCAAACGAAAACCCGCGATTTCCCGTAAATCCCGGGCTTGGCCCGTATAGTCAAAAGTATACAAAGAAAGTACCCAGGGAGTAAACTCATTTCCCGAACGATTTTTTAAATTTTTTTTTCACCACTAAAACGCATGAAACTTGTAGTTTTCAAAAATGTTTTCATTTTTGATGAGACGCTTAATGAAAGACGTTTAATCGCCGGCAAACGAAAACCCGCGATTTCCCGTAAATCCCGGGCTTGGCCCGTATAGTCGAATGTATACAAAGAAAGTACCCAGGGAGTAAACTAATTTCCTGAACGATTTTTTAAATTTTTTTTCACCACTAAAACGCATGAAACTTGTAGTTTTCAAAAATGTTTTCATTTTTGATGAGACGCTTAATGAAAGAGGCTTAATCGCCGGCAAACGAAAACCTGCGATTTCCCGTAAATCCTGGGCTTGGCCCGTATAGTCGAATGTATACAAAGAAAGTGCCCTGTGAGTAAACCCATTTCCAGAACGATTTTTTAAATTATCTTTTCACCACTAAAACGCATAAGACTTGTAGTTTTCAAAAATGTTTTCATTTTTGATGGGACGCTTAATGAAAGAAGTTTAATCGCCGGCACACGAAAACCCGCGATTTCCCGTAAATCCCGGACTCGGCCCGTATAGTCGAATGTATACAAAGAAAATACCCAGGGAGTAAACTCATTTCCTGAACGATTTTTTAAATTATTTCTTCACCACTAAAACGCATAAGACTTGTAGTTTTTAAAAATGTTTTCATTTTTGATGAAACGCTGAATAAAAGAAGTTTAATCGCCGGCAAACAAAAACCGGCGATTTCCTGTTAATCCCGGGCTTGGCTCGTATAGTCGAATGTATACAAAGAAAGTACACAGGGAGTAAACTCATTTCCCGCACGATTTTTTATATTATTTTTTCACCACTAAAACGCATGAGACTTGTAGTTTTTAAAAATGTTTTCATTTTTGATGAGACGCTTAATGAAAGAGGTTTAATCGCCGGCAAACGAAAACCCGCGATTTCCCGTAAATCCCGGGCTTGGCCCGTATAGTCGAATGTATACAAAGAAAGTACCCTGTGAGTAAACTCATTTCCAGAATGATTTTTTAAATTATTTTTTTACCACTAAAACGCATAAGACTTGTAGTTTTCAAAAATGTTTTCGTTTTTGATGAGACGCTGAATAAAAGAAGTTTAATCGCCGGCAAACGAAAACCTGCGATATCCCGTAAATCCCGGACTCGGCCCGTATAGTCAAAAGTATGCAAAGAAAGTACCCAGGGAGTAAACTCATTTCCCGAACGATTTTTTAAAATATTATTTCACCACCAAAGCCCATGAGACTTGTAGTTTTTAAAAATGTTTTCATTTTTGATGAGACGCTGAATAAAAGAAGTTTAATCGCCGGCAAACGAAAACCCGCGACTTTCCGTAAATCCCGTACTCGGCCCGTATAGTCGAATGTATACAAAGAAAGTACCCAGGGAGTAAATTGATTTCCCGAACGATTTTTAAAATTTTTTTTTCACCACTAAAACGCATGAGACTTGTAGTTTTCAAAAATGTTTTCATTTTTGATGAGACGCTTAATGAAAGAGGTTTAATCGCCGGCAAACGAAAACCCGCGACTTACCGTAAATGCCGGACTCGGCCCGTATAGTTGAATGTATACAAAGAAAGTACCCAGGGAGTAAACTCATTTACCGAACAATTTTTTAAATTTTTTTTTCACCACTAAAACGCATGAGACTTGTAGTTTTCAAAAATGTTTTCATTTTTGATGAGACGCTTAATGAAAGAGGTTTAATCGCCGGCAAACGAAAACCCGCGACTTTCCGTAAATCCCGGACTCGGCCCGTATAGTCGAATGTATACAAAGAAAGTACCCAGGGAGTAAACTGATTTCCCGAACGATTTTTAAAATTTTTTTTTCACCACTAGAACGAATGAGACTTGTAGTTTTCAAAAATGTTTTCATTTTTAATGAGACGCTTAATGAAAGATTTTATTCGCCGGCAAACGAAAACCCGCGATTTCCCGTAAATCCCGGGCTTGGCCCGTATAGTCGAATGTATACAAAGAAAGTACCCTGTGAGTAAACTCATTTCCAGAACGATTTTTTAAATTATTTTTTCACCACTAAAACGCATAAGACTTGTAGTTTTCAAAAATGTTTTCATTTTTGATAAGACGCTGAATAAAAGAAGTTTAATCGCCGGCAAACGAAAACCGGCGATTTCCCATAAATCCCGTGCTTGGCCCGTATAGTTGAATGTATATAAAGAAACTACCCAGGGAGTAAACTGATTTCCCGAACGATTTTTCAAATTATTTCTGCACCACTAGAACGAATGAGACTTGTAGTTTTCAAAAATGTTTTCATTTTTAATGAGACGCTTACTGAAAGATTTTATTCGCCGGCAAACGAAAACCCGCGATTTCCCGTAAATCCCGGGCTTGGACCGTATAGTCGAAAGTATACAAAGAAAGTACCCTGTGAGTAAACTCATTTCCAGAACGATTTTTTAAATTATTTTTTCACCACTAAAACGCATAAGACTTGTAGTTTTCAAAAATGTTTTCATTTTTGATAAGACGCTGAATAAAAGAGGTTTAAACGCCGGCAAACGAAAACCGGCGATTTCCCATAAATCCCGTGCTTGGCCCGTATAGTTGAATGTATATAAAGAAACTACCCAGGGAGTAAACTGATTTCCCGAACGATTTTTCTAATTATTTCTGCACCACTAGAACGAATGAGACTTGTAGTTTTCAAAAATGTTTTCATTTTTAATGAGACGCTTAATGAAAGAGGTTTAATCGCCGGCAAACGAAAACCCGCGATTTCCCGTAAATGCCGGGCTTGTCCCGTATAGTCAAATGTATACAAAGAAAGTACCCTGTGAGTAAACTCATTTCCAGAACGATTTTTTAAATTATCTTTTCACCACTAAAACGCATGAGACTGGTAGTTTTCAAACATGTTTTCATTTTTGATGAGACGCTGAATAAAAAAAGTTTAATCGCCGGCAAACGAAAACCTGCGATTTCCCGTAAATCCCGGAGGCGACCGTATAGTCAAAAGTATACAAAGAAAGTACCCAGGGAGTAAACTGATTTCCCAAACGATTTTTTAAATTATTATTTCACCACTAAAGCCCATGAGACTTGAAGTTTTTAAAAATGTTTTCATTTTTGATAAGACGCTGAATAAAAGGAGTTTAAACGCCGGCAAACGAAAACCTGCGATTTCCCGTAAATCCCGGATTCGGCCCGTATAGTCAAAAGTATACAAAGAAAGTACCCAGGGAGTAAACTCATTTCCCGAACGATTTTTAAAATTATTTTTTCACAACTATAACGCATGAGACTTGTAGTTTTCAAAAATGTTTTCATTTTTAATAGGACGCTGAATAAAAAAAGTTTAATCGCCGGTAAACGAAAACCCGCGATTTCCCATAAATCGCGGACTCGGCCCGTATAGTTGAATGTATACAAAGAAAGTACCCAGGGAGTAAACTCATTTACCGAACAATTTTTTAAATTTTTTTTTCACCACTAAAACGCATGAGACTTGTAGTTTTCAAAAATGTTTTCATTTTTGATGAGACGCTTAATGAAAGAGGTTTAATCGCCGGCAAACGAAAACCCGCGACTGTCCGTAAATCCCGGACTCGGCCCGTATAGTCGAATGTATACAAAGAAAGTACCCAGGGAGTAAACTGATTTCCCGAACGATTTTTAAAATTTTTTTTTCACCACTAGAACGAATGAGACTTGTAGTTTTCAAAAATGTTTTCATTTTTAATGAGACGCTTAATGAAAGATTTTATTCGCCGGCAAACGAAAACCCGCGATTTCCCGTAAATCCCGGGCTTGGCCCGTATAGTCGAATGTATACAAAGAAAGTACCCTGTGAGTAAACTCATTTCCAGAACGATTTTTTAAATTATTTTTTCACCACTAAAACGCATAAGACTTGTAGTTTTCAAAAATGTTTTCATTTTTGATAAGACGCTGAATAAAAGAAGTTTAATCGCCGGCAAACGAAAACCGGCGATTTCCCATAAATCCCGTGCTTGGCCCGTATAGTTGAATGTATATAAAGAAACTACCCAGGGAGTAAACTGATTTTCCGAAAGATTTTTCAAATTATTTCTGCACCACTAGAACGAATGAGACTTGTAGTTTTCAAAAATGTTTTCATTTTTAATGAGACGCTTACTGAAAGATTTTATTCGCCGGCAAACGAAAACCCGCGATTTCCCGTAAATCCCGGGCTTGGACCGTATAGTCGAAAGTATACAAAGAAAGTACCCTGTGAGTAAACTCATTTCCAGAACGATTTTTTAAATTATTTTTTCACCACTAAAACGCATAAGACTTGTAGTTTTCAAAAATGTTTTCATTTTTGATAAGACGCTGAATAAAAGAGGTTTAAACGCCGGCAAACGAAAACCGGCGATTTCCCATAAATCCCGTGCTTGGCCCGTATAGTTGAATGTATATAAAGAAACTACCCAGGGAGTAAACTGATTTCCCGAACGATTTTTCTAATTATTTCTGCACCACTAGAACGAATGAGACTTGTAGTTTTCAAAAATGTTTTCATTTTTAATGAGACGCTTAATGAAAGAGGTTTAATCGCCGGCAAACGAAAACCCGCGATTTCCCGTAAATGCCGGGCTTGTCCCGTATAGTCAAATGTATACAAAGAAAGTACCCTGTGAGTAAACTCATTTCCAGAACGATTTTTTAAATTATCTTTTCACCACTAAAACGCATGAGACTGGTAGTTTTCAAACATGTTTTCATTTTTGATGAGACGCTGAATAAAAAAAGTTTAATCGCCGGCAAACGAAAACCTGCGATTTCCCGTAAATCCCGGAGGCGACCGTATAGTCAAAAGTATACAAAGAAAGTACCCAGGGAGTAAACTGATTTCCCAAACGATTTTTTAAATTATTATTTCACCACTAAAGCCCATGAGACTTGAAGTTTTTAAAAATGTTTTCATTTTTGATAAGACGCTGAATAAAAGGAGTTTAAACGCCGGCAAACGAAAACCTGCGATTTCCCGTAAATCCCGGACTCGGCCCGTATAGTCAAAAGTATACAAAGAAAGTACCCAGGGAGTAAACTCATTTCCCGAACGATTTTTAAAATTATTTTTTCACAACTATAACGCATGAGACTTGTAGTTTTCAAAAATGTTTTCATTTTTAATAGGACGCTGAATAAAAAAAGTTTAATCGCCGGTAAACGAAAACCCGCGATTTCCCATAAATCGCGGACTCGGCCCATATAGTCAAAAGTATACAAAGAAAGTACCCAGGGAGTAAACTCATTTCCTGAACGATTTTTTAAATTATTTTTTCACCACTAAAACGCATGAGACTTGTAGTTTTCAAAAATGTTTTCATTTTTGATGAGACGCTTAATGAAAGAGGTTTAATCGCCGGCAAACGAAAACCCGCGATTTCCCGTAAATCCCGGGCTTGGCCCGTATAGTCGAATGTATACAAAGAAAGTACCCAGGGAGTAAACTCATTTCCTGAACGATTTTTTAAATTTTTTTTTCACCACTAAAACGCATGAAACTTGTAGTTTTCAAAAATGTTTTCATTTTTGATAAGACGCTTAATGAAAGACGTTTAATCGCCGGCAAACGAAAACCCGCGATTTCCCGTAAATCCCGGGCTTGGCCCGTATAGTCGAATGTATACAAAGAAAGTACCCTGTGAGTAAACTCATTTCCAGAACGATTTTTTAAATTATTTTTTCACCACTAAAACGCATGTGACTTGTAGTTTTCAAAAATGTTTTCATTTTTGATGAGACGCATAATGAAAGAGGTTTAATCGCCGGCAAACGAAAACCCGCGATTTCCCGTAAATCCCGGGCTTGGCCCGTAAAGTCGAATGTATACAAAGAAAGTACCCAGGGAGTAAACTCATTTCCTGAACGATTTTTTAAATTATCTTTTCACCACTAAAACGCATAAGACTTGTAGTTTTTAAAAATGTTTTCATTTTTGATGAGACGCTTAATGAAAGAGGTTTAATCGCCGGCAAACGAAAACCTGCGATTTCCCGTAAATCCTGGGCTTGGCCTGTATAGTCGAATGTATACAAAGAAAGTACCCAGGGAGTAAACTCATTTCCTGAACGATTTTTTAAATTTTTTTTTCACCACTAAAACGCATGAAACTTGTAGTTTTCAAAAATGTTTTCATTTTTGATAAGACGCTTAATGAAAGACGTTTAATCGCCGGCAAACGAAAACCCGCGATTTCCCGTAAATCCCGGGCTTGGCCCGTATAGTCGAATGTATACAAAGAAAGTACCCTGTGAGTAAACTCATTTCCAGAACGATTTTTTAAGTTATTTTTTCACCACTAAAACGCATGTGACTTGTAGTTTTCAAAAATGTTTTCATTTTTGATGAGACGCATAATGAAAGAGGTTTAATCGCCGGCAAACGAAAACCCGCGATTTCCCGTAAATCCCGGGCTTGGCCCGTATAGTCGAATGTATACAAAGAAAGTACCCAGGGAGTAAACTCATTTCCTGAACGATTTTTTAAATTATCTTTTCACCACTAAAACGCATAAGACTTGTAGTTTTCAAAAATGTTTTCATTTTTGATGGGACGCTTAATGAAAGAAGTTTAATCGCCGGCACACGAAAACCCGCGATTTCCCGTAAATCCCGGACTCGGCCCGTATAGTCGAATGTATACAAAGAAAGTACCCAGGGAGTAAACTCATTTCCAGAACGATTTTTTAAATTATTTCTTCACCACTAAAACGCATAAGACTTGTAGTTTTCAAAAATGTTTTCATTTTTGATGAGACGCTGAATAAAAGAAGTTTAATCGCCGGCAAACAAAAACCGGCGATTTCCCGTAAATCCCGGGCTTGGCCCGTATAGTTGAATGTATATAAAGAAAGTACCCAGGGAGTAAACTCATTTCCAGAACGATTTTTTAAATTATCTTTTCACCACTAAAACGCATGAGACTTGTAGTTTTCAAAAATGTTTTCATTTTTGATGAGACGCTGAATAAAAGGAGTTTAAGCGCCGGCAAACGAAAACCCGCGATTTCCCGTAAATCCCGGTCTCGGCCCACAAACAAAGATAAAAATACAAAGAAAGTACCCAGGGAGTAAACTCATTTCCCGAACGATTTTTAAAATTATTTTTTCACAACTAAAACGCATGAGACTTGTAGTTTTCAAAAATGTTTTCATTTTTAATGGGACGCTGAATAAAAAAAGTTTAATCGCCGGTAAACGAAAACCCGCGATTTCCCGTAAATCCCGGACTCGGCCCATATAGTCAAAAGTATACAAAGAAAGTACCCAGGGAGTAAACTCATTTCCTGAACGATTTTTTAAATTATTTTTTCACCACTAAAACGCATGAGACTTGTAGTTTTCAAAAATGTTTTCATTTTTGATGAGACGCTTAATGAAAGAGGTTTAATCGCCGGCAAACGAAAACCCGCGATTTCCCGTAAATCCCGGGCTTGGCCCGTATAGTCGAATGTATACAAAGAAAGTACCCAGGTAGTAAACTCATTTCCTAAACGATTTTTTAAATTTTTTTTTCACCACTAAAACGCATGAAACTTGTAGTTTTCAAAAATGTTTTCATTTTTGATAAGACGCTTAATGAAAGACGTTTAATCGCCGGTAAACGAAAACCCGCGATTTCCCGTAAATCCCGGGCTTGGCCCGTATAGTCGAATGTATACAAAGAAAGTGCCCTGTGAGTAAACTCATTTCCAGAACGATTTTTTAAATTATTTTTTCACCACTAAAACGCATGTGACTTGTAATTTTCAAAAATGTTTTCATTTTTGATGAGACGCATAATGAAAGAGGTTTAATCGCCGGCAAACGAAAACCCGCGATTTCCCGTAAATCCCGGGCTTGGCCCGTATAGTCGAATGTATGCAAAGAAAGTACCCAGGGAGTAAACTCATTTCCTGAACGATTTTTTAAATTATCTTTTCACCACTAAAACGCATAAGACTTGTAGTTTTCAAAAATGTTTTCATTTTTGATGAGACGCTTAATGAAAGAGGTTTAATCGCCGGCAAACGAAAACCCGCGATTTCCCGTAAATCCCGGGCTTGGCCCGTATAGTCGAATGTATACAAAGAAAGTACCCAGGGAGTAAACTCATTTCCTGAACGATTTTTTAATTTTTTTTTCACCACTAAAACGCATGAAACTTGTAGTTTTCAAAAATGTTTTCATTTTTGATAAGACGCTTAATGAAAGACGTTTAATCGCCGGCAAACGAAAACACGCGATTTCCCGTAAATCCCGGGCTTGGCCCGTATAGTCGAATGTATACAAAGAAAGTACCCTGTGAGTAAACTCATTTCCAGAACGATTTTTTAAATTATTTTTTCACCACTAAAACGCATGTGACTTGTAGTTTTCAAAAATGTTTTCATTTTTGATGAGACGCATAATGAAAGAGGTTTAATCGCCGGCAAACGAAAACCCGCGATTTCCCGTAAATCCCGGGCTTGGCCCGTATAGTCGAATGTATACAAAGAAAGTACTTAGGGAGTAAACTCATTTCCTGAACGATTTTTTAAATTATCTTTTCACCACTAAAACGCATAAGACTTGTAGTTTTCCAAAATGTTTTCATTTTTGATGGGACGCTTAATGAAAGAAGTTTAATCGCCGGCACACGAAAACCCGCGATTTCCCGTAAATCCCGGTCTCGGCCCGTATAGTCGAATGTATACAAAGAAAGTACCCAGGGAGTAAACTCATTTCCAGAACGATTTTTTAAGTTATTTCTTCACCACTAAAACGCATAAGACTTGTAGTTTTCAAAAATGTTTTCATTTTTGTTGAGACGCTGAATAAAAGAAGTTTAATCGCCGGCAAACAAAAACCGGCGATTTCCCGTAAATCCCGGGCTTGGCCCGTATAGTTGAATGTATATAAAGAAAGAACCCAGGGAGTAAACTCATTTCCAGAACGATTTTTGAAATTATCTTTTCACCACTAAAACGCATGAGACTTGTAGTTTTCAAAAATGTTTTCATTTTTGATGAGACGCTGAATAAAAGGAGTTTAAGCGCCGGCAAACGAAAACCCGCGATTTCCCGTAAATCCCGGTCTCGGCCCGTATAGTCAAAAGTATACAAAGAAAGTACCCAGGGAGTAAACTCATTTCCCGAACGATTTTTTAAATTATTTTTTCACCACTAAAACGCATGAGAATTGTAGTTTTCAGAAATGTTTTCATTTTTGATGGGACGCTTAATGAAAGTGGTTTAATCGCTGGCAAACGAAAACCCGCGATTTCCCGTAAATCCCGGGCTTGACCCGTATAGTCGAATGTATACAAAGAAAGTACCCTGTGAGTAAACTCAATTCCAAAACGATTTTTTAAATTATCTTTTCACCAATAAAACGCATGAGACTTATAGTTTTCAAAAATGTTTTCATTTTTGATGAGACGCTGAATAAAAGAAGTTTAATCGCCGGCAAACGAAAACCCGCCATTTCCCGTAAACCCCGGACTTGGCCCGTATAGTCAAAAGTATACAAAGAAAGTACCCAGGGAGTAAACTCATTTCCTAAACGATTTTTTAAATAGTTTTTCACCACCAAAACGCATGAGACTTGTAGTTTTTAAAAATGTTTTCATTTTTGATGAGACGCCTAATGAAAGAGGTTTAATCGCCGGCAAACGAAAACCCGCGATTTCCCGTAAATCAAGGGTTTGGCCCGTATAGTCGAATGTATAGAAAGAGAGTACCCTGTGAGTAAACTCATTTCCAGAACGATTTGTTAAATTATTTTTTCACCACTAAAACGCATAAGACTTGTAGTTTTCAAAAATGTTTTCATTTTTGATGAGACGCTGAATAAAAGAAGTTTAAACGCCGGCAAACGAAAACCGGCGATTTTCCATAAATCCCGTGCTTGGCCCGTATAGTTGAATGTATATAAAGAAACTACCCAGGGAGTAAACAGATTTCCCGAACGATTTTTCTAATTATTTCTGCACCACTAGAACGAATGAGACTTGTAGTTTTCAAAAATGTTTTCATTTTTAATGAGACGCTTAATGAAAGAGGTTTAATCGCCGGCAAACGAAAACCCGCGATTTCCCGTAAATCCCGGGCTTGTCCCGTATAGTCAAATGTATACAAAGAAAGTACCCTGTGAGTAAACTCATTTCCAGAACGATTTTTTAAATTATCTTTTCACCACTAAAACGCATGAGACTTGTAGTTTTCAAAAATGTTTTCATTTTTAATGGGACGCTGAATAAAAAAAGTTTAATCGCCGGTAAACGAAAACCCGCGATTTCCCGTAAATCCCGGACTCGGCCCATATAGTCAAAAGTATACAAAGAAAGTACCCAGGGAGTAAACTCATTTCCTGAACGATTTTTTAAATTATTTTTTCACCACTAAAACGCATGAGACTTGTAGTTTTTAAAAATGTTTTCATTTTTGATAAGACGCTGAATAAAAGGAGTTTAAACGCCGGCAAACGAAAACCTGCGATTTCCCGTAAATCCCGGACTCGGCCCGTATAGTCAAAAGTATACAAAGAAAGTAGCCAGGGAGTAAACTCATTTCCCGAACGATTTTTAAAATTATTTTTTCACAACTATAACGCATGAGACTTGTAGTTTTCAAAAATGTTTTCATTTTTAATGGGACGCTGAATAAAAAAAGTTTAATCGCCGGTAAACGAAAACCCGCGATTTCCCGTAAATCCCGGACTCGGCCCATATAGTCAAAAGTATACAAAGAAAGTACCCAGGGAGTAAACTCATTTCCTGAACGATTTTTTAAATTATTTTTTCACCACTAAAACGCATGAGACTTGTAGTTTTCAAAAATGTTTTCATTTTTGATGAGACGCTTAATGAAAGAGGTTTAATCGCCGGCAAACGAAAACCTGCGATTTCCCGTAAATCCCGGGCTTGGCCCGTATAGTCGAATGTATACAAAGAAAGTACCCAGGGAGTAAACTCATTTCCTGAACGATTTTTTAAATTTTTTTTTCACCACTAAAACGCATGAAACTTGTAGTTTTCAAAAATGTTTTCATTTTTGATAAGACGCTTAATGAAAGACGTTTAATCGCCGGCAAACGAAAACCCGCGATTTCCCGTAAATCCCGGGCTTGGCCCGTATAGTCGAATGTATACAAAGAAAGTACCCTGTGAGTAAACTCATTTCCAGAACGATTTTTTAAATTATTTTTTCACCACTAAAACGCATGTGACTTGTAGTTTTCAAAAATGTTTTCATTTTTGATGAGGCGCATAATGAAAGAGGTTTAATCGCCGGCAAACGAAAACCCGCGATTTCCCGTAAATCCCGGGCTTGGCCCGTAAAGTCGAATGTATACAAAGAAAGTACCCAGGGAGTAAACTCATTTCCTGAACGATTTTTTAAATTATCTTTTCACCACTAAAACGCATAAGACTTGTAGTTTTTAAAAATGTTTTCATTTTTGATGAGACGCTTAATGAAAGAGGTTTAATCGCCGGCAAACGAAAACCCGCGATTTCCCGTAAATCCCGGGCTTGGCCCGTATAGTCGAATGTATACAAAGAAAGTACCCAGGGAGTAAACTCATTTCCTGAACGATTTTTTAAATTTTTTTTTCACCACTAAAACGCATGAGAATTGTAGTTTTCAGAAATGTTTTCATTTTTGATGGGACGCTTAATGAAAGTGGTTTAATCGCTGGCAAACGAAAACCCGCGATTTCCCGTAAATCCCGGGCTTGACCCGTATAGTCGAATGTATACAAAGAAAGTACCCTGTGAGTAAACTCAATTCCAAAACGATTTTTTAAATTATCTTTTCACCAATAAAACGCATGAGACTTGTAGTTTTCAAAAATGTTTTCATTTTTGATGAGACGCTGAATAAAAGAAGTTTAATCGCCGGCAAACGAAAACCCGCCATTTCCCGTAAACCCCGGACTTGGCCCGTATAGTCAAAAGTATACAAAGAAAGTACCCAGGGAGTAAACTCATTTCCTAAACGATTTTTTAAATAGTTTTTCACCACCAAAACGCATGAGACTTGTAGTTTTTAAAAATGTTTTCATTTTTGATGAGACGCCTAATGAAAGAGGTTTAATCGCCGGCAAACGAAAACCCGCGATTTCCCGTAAATCAAGGGTTTGGCCCGTATAGTCGAATGTATACAAAGAAAGTACCCTGTGAGTAAACTCATTTCCAGAACGATTTTTTAAATTATTTTTTCACCACTAAAACGCATGAAACTTGTAGTTTTCAAAAATGTTTTCATTTTTGATAAGACGCTTAATGAAAGACGTTTAATCGCCGGCAAACGAAAACCCGCGATTTCCCGTAAATCCCGGGCTTGGCCCGTATAGTCGAATGTATACAAAGAAAGTACCCTGTGAGTAAACTCATTTCCAGAACGATTTTTTAAATTATTTTTTCACCACTAAAACGCATGTGACTTGTAGTTTTCAAAAATGTTTTCATTTTTGATGAGGCGCATAATGAAAGAGGTTTAATCGCCGGCAAACGAAAACCCGCGATTTCCCGTAAATCCCGGGCTTGGCCCGTAAAGTCGAATGTATACAAAGAAAGTACCCAGGGAGTAAACTCATTTCCTGAACGATTTTTTAAATTATCTTTTCACCACTAAAACGCATAAGACTTGTAGTTTTTAAAAATGTTTTCATTTTTGATGAGACGCTTAATGAAAGAGGTTTAATCGCCGGCAAACGAAAACCCGCGATTTCCCGTAAATCCCGGGCTTGGCCCGTATAGTCGAATGTATACAAAGAAAGTACCCAGGGAGTAAACTCATTTCCTGAACGATTTTTTAAATTTTTTTTTCACCACTAAAACGCATGAGAATTGTAGTTTTCAGAAATGTTTTCATTTTTGATGGGACGCTTAATGAAAGTGGTTTAATCGCTGGCAAACGAAAACCCGCGATTTCCCGTAAATCCCGGGCTTGACCCGTATAGTCGAATGTATACAAAGAAAGTACCCTGTGAGTAAACTCAATTCCAAAACGATTTTTTAAATTATCTTTTCACCAATAAAACGCATGAGACTTGTAGTTTTCAAAAATGTTTTCATTTTTGATGAGACGCTGAATAAAAGAAGTTTAATCGCCGGCAAACGAAAACCCGCCATTTCCCGTAAACCCCGGACTTGGCCCGTATAGTCAAAAGTATACAAAGAAAGTACCCAGGGAGTAAACTCATTTCCTAAACGATTTTTTAAATAGTTTTTCACCACCAAAACGCATGAGACTTGTAGTTTTTAAAAATGTTTTCATTTTTGATGAGACGCCTAATGAAAGAGGTTTAATCGCCGGCAAACGAAAACCCGCGATTTCCCGTAAATCAAGGGTTTGGCCCGTATAGTCGAATGTATACAAAGAAAGTACCCTGTGAGTAAACTCATTTCCAGAACGATTTTTTAAATTATTTTTTCACCACTAAAACGCATAAGACTTGTAGTTTTCAAAAATGTTTTCATTTTTGATGAGACGCTGAATAAAAGAAGTTTAAACGCCGGCAAACGAAAACCGGCGATTTCCCATAAATCCCGTGCTTGGCCCGTATAGTTGAATGTATATAAAGAAACTACCCAGGGAGTAAACAGATTTCCCGAACGATTTTTCTAATTATTTCTGCACCACTAGAACGAATGAGACTTGTAGTTTTCAAAAATGTTTTCATTTTTAATGAGACGCTTAATGAAAGAGGTTTAATCGCCGGCAAACGAAAACCCGCGATTTCCCGTAAATCCCGGGCTTGTCCCGTATAGTCAAATGTATACAAAGAAAGTACCCTGTGAGTAAACTCATTTCCAGAACGATTTTTTAAATTATCTATTCACCACTAAAACGCATGAGACTTGTAGTTTTCAAAAATGTTTTCATTTTTAATGGGACGCTGAATAAAAAAAGTTTAATCGCCGGTAAACGAAAACCCGCGATTTCCCGTAAATCCCGGACTCGGCCCATATAGTCAAAAGTATACAAAGAAAGTACCCAGGGAGTAAACTCATTTCCTGAACGATTTTTTAAATTATTTTTTCACCACTAAAACGCATGAGACTTGTAGTTTTTAAAAATGTTTTCATTTTTGATAAGACGCTGAATAAAAGGAGTTTAAACGCCGGCAAACGAAAACCTGCGATTTCCCGTAAATCCCGGACTCGGCCCGTATAGTCAAAAGTATACAAAGAAAGTACCCAGGGAGTAAACTCATTTCCCGAACGATTTTTAAAATTATTTTTTCACAACTATAACGCATGAGACTTGTAGTTTTCAAAAATGTTTTCATTTTTAATGGGACGCTGAATAAAAAAAGTTTAATCGCCGGTAAACGAAAACCCGCGATTTCCCGTAAATCCCGGACTCGGCCCATATAGTCAAAAGTATACAAAGAAAGTACCCAGGGAGTAAACTCATTTCCTGAACGATTTTTTAAATTATTTTTTCACCACTAAAACGCATGAGACTTGTAGTTTTCAAAAATGTTTTCATTTTTGATGAGACGCCTAATGAAAGAGGTTTAATCGCCGGCAAACGAAAACCCGCGATTTCCCATAAATCCCGTGCTTGGCCCGTATAGTTGAATGTATATAAAGAAACTACCCAGGGAGTAAACAGATTTCCCGAACGATTTTTCTAATTATTTCTGCACCACTAGAACGAATGAGACTTGTAGTTTTCAAAAATGTTTTCATTTTTAATGAGACGCTTAATGAAAGAGGTTTAATCGCCGGCAAACGAAAACCCGCGATTTCCCGTAAATCCCGGGCTTGTCCCGTATAGTCAAATGTATACAAAGAAAGTACCCTGTGAGTAAACTCATTTCCAGAACGATTTTTTAAATTATCTTTTCACCACTAAAACGCATGAGACTTGTAGTTTTCAAAAATGTTTTCATTTTTAATGGGACGCTGAATAAAAAAAGTTTAATCGCCGGTAAACGAAAACCCGCGATTTCCCGTAAATCCCGGACTCGGCCCATATAGTCAAAAGTATACAAAGAAAGTACCCAGGGAGTAAACTCATTTCCTGAACGATTTTTTAAATTATTTTTTCACCACTAAAACGCATGAGACTTGTAGTTTTTAAAAATGTTTTCATTTTTGATAAGACGCTGAATAAAAGGAGTTTAAACGCCGGCAAACGAAAACCTGCGATTTCCCGTAAATCCCGGACTCGGCCCGTATAGTCAAAAGTATACAAAGAAAGTACCCAGGGAGTAAACTCATTTCCCGAACGATTTTTAAAATTATTTTTTCACAACTATAACGCATGAGACTTGTAGTTTCCAAAAATGTTTTCATTTTTAATGGGACGCTGAATAAAAAAAGTTTAATCGCCGGTAAACGAAAACCCGCGATTTCCCGTAAATCCCGGACTCGGCCCATATAGTCAAAAGTATACAAAGAAAGTACCCAGGGAGTAAACTCATTTCCTGAACGATTTTTTAAATTATTTTTTCACCACTAAAACGCATGAGACTTGTAGTTTTCAAAAATGTTTTCATTTTTGATGAGACGCTTAATGAAAGAGGTTTAATCGCCGGCAAACGAAAACCTGCGATTTCCCGTAAATCCCGGGCTTGGCCCGTATAGTCGAATGTATACAAAGAAAGTACCCAGGGAGTAAACTCATTTCCTGAACGATTTTTAAAATTTTTTTTTCACCACTAAAACGCATGAAACTTGTAGTTTTCAAAAATGTTTTCATTTTTGATAAGACGCTTAATGAAAGACGTTTAATCGCCGGCAAACGAAAACCCGCGATTTCCCGTAAATCCCGGGCTTGGCCCGTATAGTCGAATGTATACAAAGAAAGTACCCTGTGAGTAAACTCATTTCCAGAACGATTTTTTAAATTATTTTTTCACCACTAAAACGCATGAGACTTGTAGTTTTCAAAAATGTTTTCATTTTTAATGGGACGCTGAATAAAAAAAGTTTAATCGCCGGTAAACGAAAACCCGCGATTTCCCGTAAATCCCGGACTCGGCCCATATAGTCAAAAGTATACAAAGAAAGTACCCAGGGAGTAAACTCATTTCCTGAACGATTTTTTAAATTATTTTTTCACCACTAAAACGCATGAGACTTGTAGTTTTTAAAAATGTTTTCATTTTTGATAAGACGCTGAATAAAAGGAGTTTAAACGCCGGCAAACGAAAACCTGCGATTTCCCGTAAATCCCGGACTCGGCCCGTATAGTCAAAAGTATACAAAGAAAGTACCCAGGGAGTAAACTCATTTCCCGAACGATTTTTAAAATTATTTTTTCACAACTATAACGCATGAGACTTGTAGTTTCCAAAAATGTTTTCATTTTTAATGGGACGCTGAATAAAAAAAGTTTAATCGCCGGTAAACGAAAACCCGCGATTTCCCGTAAATCCCGGACTCGGCCCATATAGTCAAAAGTATACAAAGAAAGTACCCAGGGAGTAAACTCATTTCCTGAACGATTTTTTAAATTATTTTTTCACCACTAAAACGCATGAGACTTGTAGTTTTCAAAAATGTTTTCATTTTTGATGAGACGCTTAATGAAAGAGGTTTAATCGCCGGCAAACGAAAACCTGCGATTTCCCGTAAATCCCGGGCTTGGCCCGTATAGTCGAATGTATACAAAGAAAGTACCCAGGGAGTAAACTCATTTCCTGAACGATTTTTTAAATTTTTTTTTCACCACTAAAACGCATGAAACTTGTAGTTTTCAAAAATGTTTTCATTTTTGATAAGACGCTTAATGAAAGACGTTTAATCGCCGGCAAACGAAAACCCGCGATTTCCCGTAAATCCCGGGCTTGGCCCGTATAGTCGAATGTATACAAAGAAAGTACCCTGTGAGTAAACTCATTTCCAGAACGATTTTTTAAATTATTTTTTCACCACTAAAACGCATGTGACTTGTAGTTTTCAAAAATGTTTTCATTTTTGATGAGACGCATAATGAAAGAGGTTTAATCGCCGGCAAACGAAAACCCGCGATTTCCCGTAAATCCCGGGCTTGGCCCGTAAAGTCGAATGTATACAAAGAAAGTACCCAGGGAGTAAACTCATTTCCTGAACGATTTTTTAAATTATCTTTTCACCACTAAAACGCATAAGACTTGTAGTTTTTAAAAATGTTTTCATTTTTGATGAGACGCTTAATGAAAGAGGTTTAATCGCCGGCAAACGAAAACCCGCGATTTCCCGTAAATCCCGGGCTTGGCCCGTATAGTCGAATGTATACAAAGAAAGTACCCAGGGAGTAAACTCATTTCCTGAACGATTTTTTAAATTTTTTTTTCACCACTAAAACGCATGAAACTTGTAGTTTTCAAAAATGTTTTCATTTTTGATAAGACGCTTAATGAAAGACGTTTAATCGCCGGCAAACGAAAACCTGCGATTTCCCGTAAATCCCGGGCTTGGCCCGTATAGTCGAATGTACACAAAGAAAGTACCCTGTGAGTAAACTCATTTCCAGAACGATTTTTTAAGTTATTTTTTCACCACTAAAACGCATGAGACTTGTAGTTTTCAAAAATGTTTTCATTTTTGATGAGACGCTTAATGAAAGAGGTTTAATCGCCGGCAAACGAAAACCCGCGATTTCCCGTAAATCCCGGGCTTGGCCCGTATAGTCGAATGTATACAAAGAAAGTACCCAGGGAGTAAACTCATTTCCTAAACGATTTTTTAAATTTTTTTTTCACCACTAAAACGCATGAAACTTGTAGTTTTCAAAAATGTTTTCATTTTTGATAAGACGCTTAATGAAAGACGTTTAATCGCCGGCAAACGAAAACCCACGATTTCCCGTAAATCCCGGGCTTGGCCCGTATAGTCGAATGTATACAAAGAAAGTACCCTGTGAGTAAACTCATTTCCAGAACGATTTTTCAAATTATTTTTTCACCACTAAAACGCATGTGACTTGTAGTTTTCAAAAATGTTTTCATTTTTGATGAGACGCATAATGAAAGAGGTTTAATCGCCGGCAAACGAAAACCCGCGATTTCCCGTAAATCCCGGGCTTGGCCCGTATAGTCGAATGTATACAAAGAAAGTACCCAGGGAGTAAACTCATTTCCTGTACGATTTTTTAAATTATCTTTTCACCACTAAAACGCATAAGACTTGTAGTTTTCAAAAATGTTTTCATTTTTGATGAGACGCTTAATGAAAGAGGTTTAATCGCCGGCAAACGAAAACCCGCGATTTCCCGTAAATCCCGGGCTTGGCCCGTATAGTCGAATGTATACAAAGAAAGTACCCAGGGAGTAAACTCATTTCCTGAACGATTTTTTAAATTTTTTTTTCACCACTAAAACGCATGAAACTTGTAGTTTTCAAAAATTTTTTCATTTTTGATAAGACGCTTAATGAAAGACGTTTAATCGCCGGCAAACGAAAACCTGCGATTTCCCGTAAATCCCGGGCTTGGCCCGTATAGTCGAATGTACACAAAGAAAGTACCCTGTGAGTAAACTCATTTCCAGAACGATTTTTTAAGTTATTTTTTCACCACTAAAACGCATGAGACTTGTAGTTTTCAAAAATGTTTTCATTTTTGATGAGACGCTTAATGAAAGAGGTTTAATCGCCGGCAAACGAAAACCCGCGATTTCCCGTAAATCCCGGGCTTGGCCCGTATAGTCGAATGTATACAAAGAAAGTACCCAGGGAGTAAACTCATTTCCTAAACGATTTTTTAAATTTTTTTTTCACCACTAAAACGCATGAAACTTGTAGTTTTCAAAAATGTTTTCATTTTTGATAAGACGCTTAATGAAAGACGTTTAATCGCCGGCAAACGAAAACCCACGATTTCCCGTAAATCCCCGGCTTGGCCCGTATAGTCGAATGTATACAAAGAAAGTACCCTGTGAGTAAACTCATTTCCAGAACGATTTTTTAAATTATTTTTTCACCACTAAAACGCATGTGACTTGTAGTTTTCAAAAATGTTTTCATTTTTGATGAGACGCATAATGAAAGAGGTTTAATCGCCGGCAAACGAAAACCCGCGATTTCCCGTAAATCCCGGGCTTGGCCCGTATAGTCGAATGTATACAAAGAAAGTACCCAGGGAGTAAACTCATTTCCTGAACGATTTTTTAAATTATCTTTTCACCACTAAAACGCATAAGACTTGTAGTTTTCAAAAATGTTTTCATTTTTGATGAGACGCTTAATGAAAGAGGTTTAATCGCCGGCAAACGAAAACCCGCGATTTCCCGTAAATCCCGGGCTTGGCCCGTATAGTCAAATGTATACAAAGAAAGTACCCAGGGAGTAAACTCATTTCCTGAACGATTTTTTAAATTTTTTTTTCACCACTAAAACGCATGAAACTTGTAGTTTGCAAAAATGTTTTCATTTTTGATAAGACGCTTAATGAAAAACGTTTAATCGCCGGCAAACGAAAAACCGCGATTTCCCGTAAATCCCGGGCTTGGCCCGTATAGTCGAATGTATACAAAGAAAGTACCCTGTGAGTAAACTCATTTCCAGAACGATTTTTTAAATTATTTTTTCACCACTAAAACGCATGTGACTTGTAGTTTTCAAAAATGTTTTCATTTTTGATGAGACGCATAATGAAAGAGGTTTAATCGCCGGCAAACGAAAACCCGCGATTTCCCGTAAATCCCGGGCTTGGCCAGTATAGTCGAATGTATACAAAGAAAGTACCCAGGGAGTAAACTCATTTCCTGAACGATTTTTTAAATTATCTTTTCACCACTAAAACGCATAAGACTTGTAGTTTTCAAAAATGTTTTCATTTTTGATGGGACGCTTAATGAAAGAAGTTTAATCGCCGGCACACGAAAACCCGCGATTTCCCGTAAATCCCGGTCTCGGCCCGTATAGTCGAATGTATACAAAGAAAGTACCCAGGGAGTAAACTCATTTCCAGAACGATTTTTTAAATTATTTCTTCACCACTAAAACGCATAAGACTTGTAGTTTTCAAAAATGTTTTCATTTTTGATGAGACGCTGAATAAAAGAAGTTTAATCGCCGGCAAACAAATACCGGCGATTTCCCGTAAATCCCGGGCTTGGCCCGTATAGTTGAATGTATATAAAGAAAGAACCCAGGGAGTAAACTCATTTCCAGAACGATTTTTTAAATTACCTTTTCACCACTAAAACGCATGAGACTTGTAGTTTTCAAAAATGTTTTCATTTTTGATGAGACGCTGAATAAAAGGAGTTTAAGCGCCGGCAAACGAAAATCCGCGATTTCCCGTAAATCCCGGTCTCGGCCCGTATAGTCAAAAGTATACAAAGAAAGTACCCAGGGAGGAAACTCATTTCCCGAACGATTTTTTAAATTATTTTTTCACCACTAAAACGCATGAGAATTGTAGTTTTCAGAAATGTTTTCATTTTTGATGGGACGCTTAATGAAAGTGGTTTAATCGCTGGCAAACGAAAACCCGCGATTTCCCGTAAATCCCGGGCTTGACCCGTATAGTCGAATGTATACAAAGAAAGTACCCTGTGAGTAAACTCAATTCCAAAACGATTTTTTAAATTATCTTTTCACCAATAAAACGCATGAGACTTGTAGTTTTCAAAAATGTTTTTATTTTTGATGAGACGCTGAATAAAAGAAGTTTAATCGCCGGCAAACGAAAACCCGCCATTTCCCGTAAACCCCGGACTTGGCCCGTATAGTCAAAAGTATACAAAGAAAGTACCCAGGGAGTAAACTCATTTCCTAAACGATTTTTTAAATAGTTTTTCACCACCAAAACGCATGAGACTTGTAGTTTTTAAAAATGTTTTCATTTTTGATGAGACGCCTAATGAAAGAGGTTTAATCGCCGGCAAACGAAAACCCGCGATTTCCCGTAAATCCCGGGTTTGGCCCGTATAGTCGAATGTATACAAAGAAAGTACCCTGTGAGTAAACTCATTTCCAGAACAATTTTTTAAATTATTTTTTCACCACTAAAACGCATAAGACTTATAGTTTTCAAAAATGTTTTCATTTTTGATGAGACGCTGAATAAAAGAAGTTTAATCGCCGGCAAACGAAAACCGGCGATTTCCCGTAAATCCCGGGCTTGGCCCGTATAGTTGAATGTATATAAAGAAAATACCCAGGGAGTAAACTCATTTCCCGAACGATTTTTTAAATTATTGTTTCACCACTAAAGCCCATGAGCCTTGTAGTTTTTAAAAATGTTTTCATTTTTGATGAGACGCTGAATAAAAGGAGTTTAAGCGCCGGCAAATAAAAACCCGTGATTTCCCGTAAATCCCGGGCTTGGCCCGTATAGTAAAATGTATACAAAGAAAGTACCCAGGGAGTAAACTCATTTCCTGAACGATTTTTTAAATTTTTTTTTCACCACTAAAACGCATGAAACTTGTAGTTTTCAAAAATGTTTTCATTTTTGATAAGACGCTTAATGAAAGACGTTTAATCGCCGGCAAACGAAAACCCGCGATTTCCCGTAAATCCCGGGCTTGGCCCGTATAGTCGAATGTATACAAAGAAAGTACCCTGTAAGTAAACTCATTTCCAGAACGATTTTTTAAATTATTTTTTCACCACTAAAACGCATGTGACTTGTAGTTTTCAAAAATGTTTTCATTTTTGATGAGACGCATAATGAAAGAGGTTTAATCGCCGGCAAACGAAAACCCGCGATTTCCCGTAAATCCCGGGCTTGGCCCGTATAGTCGAATGTATACAAAGAAAGTACCCAGGGAGTAAACTCATTTCCTGAACGATTTTTTAAATTATCTTTTCACCACTAAAACGCATAAGACTTGTAGTTTTCAAAAATGTTTTCATTTTTGATGGGACTCTTAATGAAAAAAGTTTAATCGCCGGCACACGAAAACCCGCGATTTCCCGTAAATCCCGGTCTCGGCCCGTATAGTCGAATGTATACAAAGAAAGTACCCAGGGAGTAAACTCATTTCCAGAACGATTTTTTAAATTATTTCTTCACCACTAAAACGCATAAGACTTGTAGTTTTCAAAAATGTTTTCATTTTTGATGAGACGCTGAATAAAAGAAGTTTAATCGCCGGCAAACAAATACCGGCGATTTCCCGTAAATCCCGGGCTTGGCCCGTATAGTTGAATGTATATAAAGAAAGAACCCAGGGAGTAAACTCATTTCCAGAACGATTTTTTAAATTATCTTTTCACCACTAAAACGCATGAGACTTGTAGTTTTCAAAAATGTTTTCATTTTTGATGAGACGCTGAATAAAAGGAGTTTAAGCGCCGGCAAACGAAAACCCGCGATTTCCCGTAAATCCCGGTCTCGGCCCGTATAGTCAAAAGTATACAAAGAAAGTACCCAGGGAGTAAACTCATTTCCCGAACGATTTTTTAAATTATTTTTTCACCACTAAAACGCATGAGAATTGTAGTTTTCAGAAATGTTTTCATTTTTGATGGGACGCTTAATGAAAGTGGTTTAATCGCTGGCAAACGAAAACCCGCGATTTCCCGTAAATCCCGGGCTTGACCCGTATAGTCGAATGTATACAAAGAAAGTACCCTGTGAGTAAACTCAATTCCAAAACGATTTTTTAAATTATCTTTTCACCAGTAAAACGCATGAGACTTGTAGTTTTCAAAAATGTTTTCATTTTTGATGAGACGCTGAATAAAAGAAGTTTAATCGCCGGCAAACGAAAACCCGCCATTTCCCGTAAACGCCGGACTTGGCCCGTATAGTCAAAAGTATACAAAGAAAGTACCCAGGGAGTAAACTCATTTCCAGAACAATTTTTTAAATTATTTTTTCACCACTAAAACGCATAAGACTTATAGTTTTTAAAAATGTTTTCATTTTTGATGAGACGCTGAATAAAAGAAGTTTAATCGCCGGCAAACGAAAACCGGCGATTTCCCGTAAATCCCGGGCTTGGCCCGTATAGTTGAATGTATATAAAGAAAGTACCCAGGGAGTAAACTCATTTCCCGAACGATTTTTTAAATTATTATTTCACCACTAAAGCCCATGAGCCTTGTAGTTTTTAAAAATGTTTTCATTTTTGATGAGACGCTGAATAAAAGGAGTTTAAGCGCCGGCAAATAAAAACCCGTGATTTCCCGTAAATCCTGGACTCGGCCCGTATAGTCAAAAGTATCCAAAGAAAGTACCCAGGGAGTAAACTCATTTCCAGAACGATTTTTTAAATTATTTTTTCACCACTAAAACGCATAAGACTTGTAGTTTTCAAAAATGTTTTCATTTTTGATAAGACGCTGAATAAAAGAAGTTTAATCGCCGGCAAACGAAAACCGGCGATTTCCCATAAATCCCGTGCTTGGCCCGTATAGTTGAATGTATATAAAGAAACTACCCAGGGAGTAAACTGATTTCCCGAACAATTTTTCAAATTATTTCTGCACCACTAGAACGAATGAGACTTGTAGTTTTCAAAAATGTTTTCATTTTTAATGAGACGCTTAATGAAAGAGGTTTAATCGCCGGCAAACGAAAACCCGCGATTTCCCGTAAATCCCGGGCTTGTCCCGTATAGTCAAATGTATACAAAGAAAGTACCCTGTGAGTAAACTCATTTCCAGAACGATTTTTTAAATTATTTTTTCACTACTAAAACGCATGAGACTGGTAGTTTTCAAACATGTTTTCATTTTTGATGAGACGCTGAATAAAAAAAGTTTAATCGCCGGCAAACGAAAACCTGCGATTTCCCGTAAATCCCGGAGTCGACCGTATAGTCAAAAGTATACAAAGAAAGTACCCAGGAAGTAAACTGATTTCCCAAACGATTTTTTAAATTATTATTTCACCACTAAAGCCCATGAGACTTTAAGTTTTTATAAATGTTTTCATTTTTGATAAGACGCTGAATAAAAGGAGTTTAAACGCCGGCAAACGAAAACCTGCGATTTCCCGTAAATCCCGGACTCGGCCCGTATAGTCGAATGTATACAAAGAAAGTACCCTGTGAGTAAACTCATTTCCAGAACGATTTTTTAAATTATTTTTTCACCACTAAAACGCATGTGACTTGTAGTTTTCAAAATTGTTTTCATTTTTGATGAGACGCTTAATGAAAGAGGTTTAATCGCCGGCAAACGAAAACCCGCAATTTCCCGTAAATCCCGGGCTTGGCCCGTATAGTCGAATGTATACAAAGAAAGTACCCAGGAAGTAAACTCATTTCCTGAACGATTTTTTAAATTATCTTTTCACCATTAAATCGCATAAGACTTGTAGTTTTCAAAAATGTTTTCATTTTTGATGAGACGCTTAATGAAAGAGGTTTAATCGCCGGCAAACGAAAACCCGCGATTTCCCGTAAATCCCGGGCTTGGCCCGTATAGTCGAATGTATACAAAGAAAGTACCCAGGGAGTAAACTCATTTCCTGAACGATTTTTTAAATTTTTTTTTTCACCACTAAAACGCATGAAACTTGTAGTTTTCAAAAATGTTTTCATTTTTGATAAGACGCTTAATGAAAGACGTTTAATCGCCGGCAAACGAAAACCCGCGATTTCCCGTAAATCCCGGGCTTGGCCCGTATAGTCGAATGTATACAAAGAAAGTACCCTGTGAGTAAACTCATTTCCAGAACGATTTTTTAAATTATTTTTTCACCACTAAAACGCATGTGACTTGTAGTTTTCAAAAATGTTTTCATTTTTGATGAGACGCATAATGAAAGAGGTTTAATCGCCGGCAAACGAAAACCCGCGATTTCCCGTAAATCCCGGGCTTGGCCCGTATAGTCGAATGTATACAAAGAAAGTACCCAGGGAGTAAACTCATTTCCTGAACGATTTTTTAAATTATCTTTTCACCACTAAAACGCATAAGACTTGTAGTTTTCAAAAATGTTTTCATTTTTGATGGGACGCTTAATGAAAGAAGTTTAATCGCCGGCACACGAAAACCCGCGATTTCCCGTAAATCCCGGACTCGGCCCGTATAGTCGAATGTATACAAAGAAAGTACCCAGGGAGTAAACTCATTTCCAGAACGATTTTTTAAATTATTTCTTCACCACTAAAACGCATAAGACTTGTAGTTTTCAAAAATGTTTTCATTTTTGATGAGACGCTGAATAAAAGAAGTTTAATCGCCGGCAAACAAAAACCGGCGATTTCCCGTAAATCCCGGGCTTGGCCCGTATAGTTGAATGTATATAAAAAAAGAACCCAGGGAGTAAACTCATTTCCAGAACGATTTTTTAAATTATCTTTTCACCACTAAAACGCATGAGACTTGTAGTTTTCAAAAATGTTTTCATTTTTGATGAGACGCTGAATAAAAGGAGTTTAAGCGCCGGCAAACGAAAACCCGCGATTTCCCGTAAATCCCGGTCTCGGCCCGTATAGTCAAAAGTATACAAAGAAAGTACCCAGGGAGTAAACTCATTTCCCGAACGATTTTTTAAATTATTTTTTCACCACTAAAACGCATGAGAATTGTAATTTTCAGAAATGTTTTCATTTTTGATGGGACGCTTAATGAAAGTGGTTTAATCGCTGGCAAACGAAAACCCGCGATTTCCCGTAAATCCCGGGCTTGACCCGTATAGTCGAATGTATACAAAGAAAGTACCCTGTGAGTAAACTCAATTCCAAAACGATTTTTTAAATTATCTTTTCACCAATAAAACGCATGAGACTTGTAGTTTTCAAAAATGTTTTCATTTTTGATGAGACGCTGAATAAAAGAAGTTTAATCGCCGGCAAACGAAAACCCGCCATTTCCCGTAAACCCCGGACTTGGCCCGTATAGTCAAAAGTATACAAAGAAAGTACCCAGGGAGTAAACTCATTTCCTAAACGATTTTTTAAATAGTTTTTCACCACCAAAACGCATGAGACTTGTAGTTTTTAAAAATGTTTTCATTTTTGATGAGACGCCTAATGAAAAAGGTTTAATCGCCGGCAAACGAAAACCCGCGATTTCCCGTAAATCCCGGGTTTGCCCCGTATAGTCGAATGTATACAAAGAAAGTACCCTGTGAGTAAACTCATTTCCAGAACAATTTGTTAAATTATTTTTTCACCACTAAAACGCATAAGACTTATAGTTTTCAAAAATGTTTTCATTTTTGATGAGACGCTGAATAAAAGAAGTTTAATCGCCGGCAAACGAAAACCGGCGATTTCCCGTAAATCCCGGGCTTGGCCCGTATAGTTGAATGTATATAAAGAAAGTACCCAGGGAGTAAACTCATTTCCCGAACGATTTTTTAAATTATTATTTCACCACTAAAGCCCATGAGCCTTGTAGTTTTTAAAAATGTTTTCATTTTTGATGAGACGCTGAATAAAAGGAGTTTAAGCGCCGGCAAATAAAAACCTGTGATTTCCCGTAAATCCCGGACTCGGCCCGTATAGTCAAAAGTATCCAAAGAAAGTACCCAGGGAGTAAACTCATTTCCAGAACGATTTTTTAAATTATTTTTTCACCACTAAAACGCATAAGACTTGTAGTTTTCAAAAATGTTTTCATTTTTGATAAGACGCTGAATAAAAGAAGTTTAATCGCCGGCAAACGAAAACCGGCGATTTCCCATAAATCCCGTGCTTGGCCCGTATAGTTGAATGTATATAAAGAAACTACCCAGGGAGTAAACTGATTTCCCGAACAATTTTTCAAATTATTTCTGCACCACTAGAACGAATGAGACTTGTAGTTTTCAAAAATGTTTTCATTTTTAATGAGACGCTTAATGAAAGAGGTTTAATCGCCGGCAAACGAAAACCCGCGATTTCCCGTAAATCCCGGGCTTGTCCCGTATAGTCAAATGTATACAAAGAAAGTACCCTGTGAGTAAACTCATTTCCAGAACGATTTTTTAAATTATTTTTTCACTACTAAAACGCATGAGACTGGTAGTTTTCAAACATGTTTTCATTTTTGATGAGACGCTGAATAAAAAAAGTTTAATCGCCGGCAAACGAAAACCTGCCATTTCCCGTAAATCCCGGAGTCGACCGTATAGTCAAAAGTATACAAAGAAAGTACCCAGGGAGTAAACTGATTTCCCAAACGATTTTTTAAATTATTATTTCACCACTAAAGCCCATGAGACTTTAAGTTTTTATAAATGTTTTCATTTTTGATAAGACGCTGAATAAAAGGAGTTTAAACGCCGGCAAACGAAAACCTGCGATTTCCCGTAAATCCCGGACTCGGCCCGTATAGTCAAAAGTATACAAAGAAAGTACCCAGGGAGTAAACTCATTTCCCGAACGATTTTTAAAATTATTTTTTCACCACTAAAACGCATGAGACTTGTAGTTTTCAAAAATGTTTTCATTTTTAATGGGACGCTGAATAAAAAAAGTTTAATCGCCGGTAAACGAAAACCCGCGATTTCCCGTAAATCCCGCACTCGGCCCATATAGTCAAAAGTATACAAAGAAAGTACCCAGGGAGTAAACTCATTTCCTGAACGATTTTTTAAATTATTTTTTCACCACTAAAACGCATGAGACTTGTAGTTTTCAAAAATGTTTTCATTTTTGATGAGACGCTTAATGAAAGAGGTTTAATCGCCGGCAAACGAAAACCCGCCATTTCCCGTAAATCCCGGGCTTGGCCCGTATAGTCGAATGTATACAAAGAAAGTACCCTGTGAGTAAACTCATTTCCAGAACGATTTTTTAAATTATTTTTTCACCACTAAAACGCATGTGACTTGTAGTTTTCAAAAATGTTTTCATTTTTGATAAGACGCTCAATGAAAGACGTTTAATCGCCGGCAAACGAAAACCCGCGATTTCCCGTAAATCCCGGGCTTGGCCCGTATAGTCGAATGTATACAAAGAAAGTACCCTGTGAGTAAACTCATTTCCAGAACGATTTTTTAAATTATTTTTTCACCACTAAAACGCATGTGACTTGTAGTTTTCAAAAATGTTTTCATTTTTGATGAGACGCATAATGAAAGAGGTTTAATCGCCGGCAAACGAAACCCGCGATTTCCCGTAAATCCCGGGCTTGGCCAGTATAGTCGAATGTATACAAAGAAAGTACCCAGGGAGTAAACTCATTTCCTGAACGATTTTTTAAATTATCTTTTCACCACTAAAACGCATAAGACTTATAGTTTGCAAAAATGTTTTCATTTTTGATGAGACGCTTAATGAAAGAGGTTTAATCGCCGGCAAACGAAAACCCGCGATTTCCCGTAAATCCCGGGCTTGGCCCGTATAGTCGAATGTATACAAAGAAAGTACCCAGGGAGTAAACTCATTTACTGAACGATTTTTTAAATTTTTTTTTCACAACTAAAACGCATGAAACTTGTAGTTTTCAAAAATGTTTGCATTTTTGATAAGACGCTTAATGAAAGACGTTTAATCGCCGGCAAACGAAAACCCGCGATTTCCCGTAAATCCCGGGCTTGGCCCGTATAGTCGAATGTATACAAAGAAAGTACCCTGTGAGTAAACTCATTTCCAGAGCGATTTTTTAAATTATTTTTTCACCACTAAAACGCATGTGACTTGTAGTTTTCAAAAATGTTTTCGTTTTTGATGAGACGCATAATGAAAGAGGTTTAATCGCCGGCAAACGAAAACCCGCGATTTCCCGTAAATCCCGGGCTTGGCCCGTATAGTCAAAAGTATACAAAGAAAGTACCCAGGGAGTAAACTCATTTCCCGAACGATTTTTAAAATTATTTTTTCACAACTAAAACGCATGAGACTTGTAGTTTTCAAAAATGTTTTCATTTTTAATAAGACGCTGAATAAAAAAAGTTTAATCGCCGGTAAACGAAAACCCGCGATTTCCTGTAAATCCCGGACTCGGCCCATATAGTCAAAAGTATGCAAAGAAAGTACCCAGGGAGTAAACTCATTTCCTGAACGATTTTTTAAATTATTTTTTCACCACTAAAACGCATGAGACTTGTAGTTTTCAAAAATGTTTTCATTTTTGATGAGACGCTTAATGAAAGAGGTTTAATCGCCAGCAAACGAAAACCCGCGATTTCCTGTAAATCCCGGGCTTGGCCCGTATATTCGAATGTATACAAAGAAAGTACCCAGGGAGTAAATTCATTTCCTGAACGATTTTTTAAATTTTTTTTTCACCACTAAAACGCATGAAACTTGTAGTTTTCCAAATTGTTTTCATTTTTGATAAGACGCTTAATGAAAGACGTTTAATCGCCGGCAAACGAAAACCCGCGATTTACCGTAAATCCCGGGCTTGGCCCGTATAGTCGAATGTATACAAAGAAAGTACCCTGTGAGTAAACTCATTTCCAGAACGATTTTTTAAATTATTTTTTCACCACTAAAACGCATGTGACTTGTAGTTTTCAAAAATGTTTTCATTTTTGATGAGACGCATAATGAAAGAGGTTTAATCGCCGGCAAACGAAAACCCGCGATTTCCCGTAAATCCCAGACTTGGCCCGTATAGTCGAATGTATACAAAGAAAGTACCCAGGGAGTAAACTCATTTCCTGAACGAATTTTTAAATTATCTTTTCACCACTAAAACGCATAAGACTTGTAGTTTTCAAAAATGTTTTCATTCTTAATGGGACGCTGAATAAAAAAAGTTTAATCGCCGGTAAACGAAAACCCGCGATTTCCCGTAAATCCCGGACTCGGCCCATATAGTCAAAAGTATACAAAGAAAGTATCCAGGGAGTAAACTCATTTCCTGAACGATTTTTTAAATTATTTTTTCACCACTAAAACGCATGAGACTTGTAGTTTTTAAAAATGTTTTCATTTTTGATGAGACGCTTAATGAAAGAGGTTTAATCGCCGGCAAACGAAAACCCGCGATTTCCCGTAAATCCCGGGCTTGGCCCGTATAGTCGAATGTATACAAAGAAAGTACCCAGGGAGTAAACTCATTTCCTGAACGATTTTTTAAATTTTTTTTTCACCACTAAAACGCATGAAACTTGTAGTTTTCAAAAATGTTTTCATTTTTGATAAGACGCTCAATGAAAGACGTTTAATCGCCGGCAAACGAAAACCCGCGATTTCCCGTAAATCCCGGGCATGGCCCGTATAGTCGAATGTATACAAAGAAAGTACCCTGTGAGTAAACTCATTTCCAGAACGATTTTTTATATTATTTTTTCACCACTAAAACGCATGTGACTTGTAGTTTTCAAAAATGTTTTCATTTTTGATGAGACGCATAATGAAAGAGGTTTAATCGCCGGCAAACGAAAACCCGCGATTTCCCGTAAATCCCGGGCTTGGCCCGTATAGTCGAATGTATACAAAGAAAGTACCCAGGGAGTAAACTCATTTCCTGAACGATTTTTTAAATTATCTTTTCACCACTAAAACGCATAAGACTTGTAGTTTTCAAAAATGTTTTCATTTTTGATGAGACGCTTAATGAAAGAGGTTTAATCGCCGGCAAACGAAAACCCGCGATTTCCCGTAAATCCCGGGCTTGGCCCGTATAGTCGAATGTATACAAAGAAAGTACCCAGGGAGTAAACTCATTTCCTGAACGATTTTTTAAATTTTTTTTTCACCACTAAAACGCATGAAACTTGTAGTTTTCAAAAATGTTTGCATTTTTGATAAGACGCTTAATGAAAGACGTTTAATCGCCGGCAAACGAAAACCCGCGATTTCCCGTAAATCCCGGGCTTGGCCCGTATAGTCGAATGTATACAAAGAAAGTACCCTGTGAGTAAACTCATTTCCAGAACGATTTTTTAAATTATTTTTTCACCACTAAAACGCATGTGACTTGTAGTTTTCAAAAATGTTTTCGTTTTTGATGAGACGCATAATGAAATAGGTTTAATCGCCTGCAAACGAAAACCCGCGATTTCCCGTAAATCCCGGGCTTGGCCCGTATAGTCGAATGTATACAAAGAAAGTACCCAGGGAGTAAACTCATTTCCTGAACGATTTTTTAAATTTTTTTTCACCACTAAAACGCATGAAACTTGTAGTTTTCAAAAATGTTTTCATTTTTGATAAGACGCTTAATGAAAGACGTTTAATCGCCGGCAAACGAAAACCCGCGATTTCCCGTAAATCCCGGGCTTGGCCCGTATAGTCGAATGTATACAAAGAAAGTACCCTGTGAGTAAACTCATTTCCAGAACGATTTTTTAAATTATTTTTTCACCACTAAAACGCATGTGACTTGTAGTTTTCAAAAATGTTTTCGTTTTTGATGAGACGCATAATGAAAGAGGTTTAATCGCCGGCAAACGAAAACCCGCGATTTCCCGTAAATCCCGGGCTTGGCCCGTATAGTCGAATGTATACAAAGAAAGTACCCAGGGAGTAAACTCATTTCCTGAACGATTTTTTAAATTTTTTTTCACCACTAAAACGCATGAAACTTGTAGTTTTCAAAAATGTTTTCATTTTTGATAAGACGCTTAATGAAAGACGTTTAATCGCCGGCAAACGAAAACCCGCGATTTCCCGTAAATCCCGGGCTTGGCCCGTATAGTCGAATGTATACAAAGAAAGTACCCTGTGAGTAAACTCATTTCCAGAACGATTTTTTAAATTATTTTTTCACCACTAAAACGCATGTGACTTGTAGTTTTCAAAAATGTTTTCATTTTTGATGAGACGCATAATGAAAGAGGTTTAATCGCCGGCAAACGAAAACCCGCGATTTTCTGTAAATCCCGGGCTTGGCCCGTATTGTCGAATGTATACAAAGAAAGTACCCAGGGAGTAAACTCATTTCCTGAACGATTTTTTAAATTATCTTTTCACCACTAAAACGCATAAGACTTGAAGTTTTCAAAAATGTTTTCATTTTTGATGGGACGCTTAATGAAAGAAGTTTAATCGCCGGCACACGAAAACCCGCGATTTCCCGTAAATCCCGGACTCGGCCCGTATAGTCGAATGTATACAAAGAAAGTACCCAGGGAGTAAACTCATTTCCAGAACGATTTTTTAAATTATTTCTTCACCACTAAAACGCATAAGACTTGTAGTTTTCAAAAATGTTTTCATTTTTGATGAGACGCTGAATAAAAGAAGTTTAATCGCCGGCAAACAAAAACCGGCGATTTCCCGTAAATCTCGGGCTTGGCCCGTATAGTCGAATGTATACAAAGAAAGTACCCTGTGAGTAAACTCATTTCCAGAACGATTTTTTAAATTTTTTTTTCACCACTAAAACGCATGAAACTTGTAGTTTTCAAAAATGTTTTCATTTTTGATAAGACGCTTAATGAAAGACGTTTAATCGCCGGCAAACGAAAACCCGCGATTTCCTGTAAATCCCGGGCTTGGCCCGTATAGTCGAATGTATACAAAGAAAATACCCTGTGAGTAAACTCATTTCCAGAACGATTTTTTAAATTTTTTTTTCACCACTAAAACGCATGTGACTTGTAGTTTTCAAAAATGTTTTCATTTTTGATGAGACGCATAATGAAAGAGGTTTAATCGCCGGCAAACGAAAACCCGCGATTTCCCGTAAATCCCGGGCTTGGCCCGTATAGTCAAAAGTATACAAAGAAAGTACCCAGGGAGTAAACTCATTTCCCGAACGATTTTTAAAATTATTTTTTCACAACTAAAACGCATGAGACTTGTAGTTTTCAAAAATGTTTTCATTTTTAATGGGACGCTGAATAAAAAAAGTTTAATCGCCGGTAAACGAAAACCCGCGATTTCCCGTAAATCCCGGACTCGGCCAATATAGTCAAAAGTATACAAAGAAAGTACCCAGGGAGTAAACTCATTTCCTGAACGATTTTTTAAATTATTTTTTCACCACTAAAACGCATGAGACTTGTAGTTTTCAAAAATGTTTTCATTTTTGATGAGACGCTTAATGAAAGAGGTTTAATCGCCGGCAAACGAAAACTCGCGATTTTCCGTAAATCCCGGGCTTGGCCCGGATGGTCGAATGTATACAAAGAAAGTACCCAGGGAGTAAACTCATTTCCTGAACGATTTTTAAAATTTTTTTTTCACCACTAAAACGCATGAAACTTGTAGTTTTCAAAAATGCTTGCATTTTTGATAAGACGCTTAATGAAAGACGTTTAATCGCCGGCAAACGAAAACCCGCGTTTTCCCGTAAATCCCGGGCTTGGCCCGTATAGTCGAATGTATACAAAGAAAGTACCCTGTGAGTAAACTCATTTCCAGAACGATTTTTTAAATTATTTTTTCACCACTAAAACGCATGTGACTTGTAGTTTTCAAAAATGTTTTCGTTTTTGATGAGACGCATAATGAAAGAGGTTTAATCGCCGGCAAACGAAAACCCGCGATTTCCCGTAAATCCCGGGCTTGGCCCGTATAGTCGAATGTATACAAAGAAAGTACCCAGGGAGTAAACTCATTTCCTGAACGATTTTTTAAATTTTTTTTTCACCACTAAAACGCATGAAACTTGTAGTTTTCAAAAATGTTTTCATTTTTGATGAGACGCTTAATGAAAGACGTTTAATCGCCGGCAAACGAAAACCCGCGATTTCCCGTAAATGCCGGGCTTGGCCCGTATAGTCGAATGTATACAAAGAAAGTACCCTGTGAGTAAACTCATTTCCAGAACGATTTTTTAAATTATTTTTTCACCACTAAAACGCATAAGACTTGTAGTCTTCAAAAATGTTTTCATTTTTGATGGGACGCTTAATGAAAGAAGTTTAATCGCCGGCACACGAAAACCCGCGATTTCCCGTAAATCCCGGACTCAGCCCGTATAGTCGAATGTATACAAAGAAAGTACCCAGGGAGTAAACTCATTTCCAGAACGATTTTTTAAATTATTTCTTCACCACTAAAACGCATAAGACTTGTAGTTTTCAAAAATGTTTTCATTTTTGATGAGACTCTGAATAAAAGAAGTTTAATCGCCGGCAAACAAAAACCGGCGATTTCCCGTAAATCCCGGGCTTGGCCCGTATAGTCGAATGTATACAAAGAAAGTACCCTGTGAGTAAACTCATTTCCAGAACGATTTTTTAAATTATTTTTTCACCACTAAAACGCATGTGACTTGTAGTTTTCAAAATGTTTTCGTTTTTGATGAGACGCATAATGAAAGAGGTTTAATCGCCGGCAAACGAAAACCCGCGATTTCCCGTAAATCCCGGGCTTGGCCCGTATAGTCGAATGTATACAAAGAAAGTACCCAGGGAGTAAACTCATTTCCTGAACGATTTTTTAAATTTTTTTTTCACCACTAAAACGCATGTGACTTGTAGTTTTCAAAAATGTTTTCGTTTTTGATGAGACGCATAATGAAAGAGGTTTAATCGCCGGCAAACGAAAACCCGCGATTTCCCGTAAATCCCGGGCTTGGCCCGTATAGTCGAATGTATACAAAGAAAGTACCCAGGGAGTAAACTCATTTCCTGAACGATTTTTTAAATTTTTTTTTCACCACTAAAACGCATGAAACTTGTAGTTTTCAAAAATGTTTTCATTTTTGATGAGACGCTTAATGAAAGACGTTTAATCGCCGGCAAACGAAAACCCGCGATTTCCCGTAAATGCCGGGCTTGGCCCGTATAGTCGAATGTATACAAAGAAAGTACCCTGTGAGTAAACTCATTTCCAGAACGATTTTTTAAATTATTTTTTCACCACTAAAACGCATAAGACTTGTAGTCTTCAAAAATGTTTTCATTTTTGATGGGACGCTTAATGAAAGAAGTTTAATCGCCGGCACACGAAAACCCGCGATTTCCCGTAAATCCCGGACTCAGCCCGTATAGTCGAATGTATACAAAGAAAGTACCCAGGGAGTAAACTCATTTCCAGAACGATTTTTTAAATTATTTCTTCACCACTAAAACGCATAAGACTTGTAGTTTTCAAAAATGTTTTCATTTTTGATGAGACTCTGAATAAAAGAAGTTTAATCGCCGGCAAACAAAAACCGGCGATTTCCCGTAAATCCCGGGCTTGGCCCGTATAGTCGAATGTATACAAAGAAAGTACCCTGTGAGTAAACTCATTTCCAGAACGATTTTTTAAATTATTTTTTCACCACTAAAACGCATGTGACTTGTAGTTTTCAAAATGTTTTCGTTTTTGATGAGACGCATAATGAAAGAGGTTTAATCGCCGGCAAACGAAAACCCGCGATTTCCCGTAAATCCCGGGCTTGGCCCGTATAGTCGAATGTATACAAAGAAAGTACCCAGGGAGTAAACTCATTTCCTGAACGATTTTTTAAATTTTTTTTTCACCACTAAAACGCATGAAACTTGTAGTTTTCAAAAATGTTTTCATTTTTGATAAGACGCTTAATGAAAGACGTTTAATCGCCGGCAAACGAAAACCCGCGATTTCCCGTAAATCCCAGGCTTGGCCCGTATAGTCGAATGTATACAAAGAAAGTACCCTGTGAGTAAACTCATTTCCAGAACGATTTTTTAAATTATTTTTTCACCACTAAAACGCATGTGACTTGTAGTTTTCAAAAATGTTTTCATTTTTGATGAGACGCATAATGAAAGAGGTTTAATCGCCGGCAAACGAAAACCCGCGATTTCCCGTAAATCCCGGGCTTGGCCCGTATTGTCGAATGTATACAAAGAAAGTACCCAGGGAGTAAACTCATTTCCTGAACGATTTTTTAAATTATCTTTTCACCACTAAAACGCATAAGACTTGTAGTTTTCAAAAATGTTTTCATTTTTGATGGGACGCTTAATGAAAGAAGTTTAATCGCCGGCACACGAAAACCCGCGATTTCCCGTAAATCCCGGACTCGGCCCGTATAGTCGAATGTATACAAAGAAAGTAGCCAGGGAGTAAACCCATTTCCAGAACGATTTTTTAAATTATTTCTTCACCACTAAAACGCATAAGACTTGTAGTTTTCAAAAATGTTTTCATTTTTGATGAGACGCTGAATAAAAGAAGTTTAATCGCCGGCAAACAAAAACCGGCGATTTCCCGTAAATCCCGGGCTTGGCCCGTATAGTTGAATGTATATAAAGAAAGTACCCAGGGAGTAAACTCATTTCCAGAACGATTTTTTAAATTATCTTTTCACCACTAAAACGCATGAGACTTGTAGTTTTCAAAAATGTTTTCATTTTTGATGAGACGCTGAATAAAAGGAGTTTAAGCGCCGGCAAACGAAAACCCGCGATTTCCCGTAAATCCCGGTCTCGGCCCGTATAGTCAAAAGTATACAAAGAAAGTACCCAGGGAGTAAACTCATTTCCCGAACGATTTTTTAAATTATTTTTTCACCACTAAAACGCATGAGAATTGTAGTTTTCAGAAATGTTTTCATTTTTGATGGGATGCTTAATGAAAGTGGTTTAATCGCTGGCAAACGAAAACCCGCGATTTCCCGTAAATCCCGGGCTTGACCCGTATAGTCGAATGTATACAAAGAAAGTACCCTGTGAGTAAACTCAATTCCAAAACGATTTTTTAAATTATCTTTTCACCAATAAAACGCATGAGACTTGTAGTTTTTAAAAATGTTTTCATTTTTGATGAGACGCTGAATAAAAGAAGTTTAATCGCCGGCAAACGAAAACCCGCCATTTCCCGTAAACCCCGGACTTGGCCCGTATAGTCAAAAGTATACAAAGAAAGTACCCAGGGAGTAAACTCATTTCCTAAACGATTTTTTAAATAGTTTTTCACCACCAAAACGCAGGAGACTTGTAGTTTTTAAAAATGTTTTCATTTTTGATGAGACGCCTAATGAAAGAGGTTTAATCGCCGGCAAACGAAAACCGGCGATTTCCCGTAAATCCCAAGCTTGGCCCGTATAGTTGAATGTATATAAAGAAAGTACCCAGGGAGTAAACTCATTTCCCGAACGATTTTTTAAATTATTATTTCACCACTAAAGCCCATGAGCCTTGTTGTTTTTAAAAATGTTTTCATTTTTGATGAGACGCTGAATAAAAGGAGTTTAAGCGCCGGCAAATAAAAACCGTGATTTCCCGTAAATCCCGGACTCGGCCCGTATAGTCAAAAGTATCCAAAGAAAGTACCCAGGGAGTAAACTCATTTCCAGAACGATTTTTTAAATTATTTTTTCACCACTAAAACGCATAAGACTTGTAGTTTTCAAAAATGTTTTCATTTTTGATAAGACGCTGAATAAAAGAAGTTTAATCGCCGGCAAACGAAAACCGGCGATTTCCCATAAATCCCGTGCTTGGCCCGTATAGTTGAATGTATATAAAGAAACTACCCAGGGAGTAAACTGATTTCCCGAACGATTTTTCAAATTATTTCTGCACCACTAGAACGAATGAGACTTGTAGTTTTCAAAAATGTTTTCATTTTTAATGAGACGCTTAATGAAAGAGGTTTAATCGCCGGCAAACGAAAACCCGCGATTTCCCGTAAATCCCGGGCTTGTCCCGTATAGTCAAATGTATACAAAGAAAGTACCCTGTGAGTAAACTCATTTCCAGAACGATTTTTTAAATTATTTTTTCACCACTAAAACGCATGAGACTTGTAGTTTTCAAAAATGTTTTCATTTTTGATGAGACGCATAATGAAGGAGGTTTAATCGCCGGCAAACGAAAACCTGCGATTTCCCGTAAATCCCGGGCCTGGCCGGTATAGTCGAATGTATACAAAGAAAGTACCCAGGAAGTAAACTCATTTCCTGAACGATTTTTTAAATTATCTTTTCACCGCTAAAACGCATAAGACTTGTAGTTTTCAAAAATGTTTTCATTTTTGATGAGACGCTTAATGAAAGAGGTTTAATCGCCGGCAAACGAAAACCCGCGATTTCCCGTAAATCCCGGGCTTGGCCCGTATAGTCGAATGTATACAAAGAAAGTACCCAGGGAGTAAACTCATTTCCTGAACGATTTTTTAAATTTTTTTTTCACCACTAAAACGCATGAAACTAGTAGTTTTCAAAAATGTTTTCATTTTTGATAAGACGCTGAATAAAAGAAGTTTAATCGCCGGCAAACAAAAACCGGCGATTTCCCATAAATCCCGTGCTTGGCCCGTATAGTTGAATGTATATAAAGAAACTATCCAGGGAGTAAACTGATTGCCCGAACGATTTTTCAAATTATTTCTGCACCACTAGAACGAATGAGACTTGTAGTTTTCAAAAATGTTTTCATTTTTAATGAGACGCTTAATGAAAGAGGTTTAATCGCCGGCAAACGAAAACCCGCGATTTCCCGTAAATCCCGGGCTTGTCCCGTATAGTCAAATGTATACAAAGAAAGTACCCTGTGAGTAAACTCATTTCCAGAACGATTTTTTAAATTATCTTTTCACCACTAAAACGCATGAGACTTGTAGTTTTTAAACATGTTTTCATTTTTGATGAGACGCTGAATAAAAAAAGTTTAATCGCCGGCAAACGAAAACCTGCGATTTCCCGTAAATCCCGGAGTCGACCGTATAGTCAAAAGTATACAAAGAAAGTACCCAGGGAGTAAACTGATTTCCCAAACGATTTTTTAAATTATTATTTCACCACTAAAGCCCATGAGACTTGAAGTTTTTAAAAATGTTTTCATTTTTGATAAGACGCTGAATAAAAGGAGTTTAAACGCCGGCAAACGAAAACCTGCGATTTCCCGTAAATCCCAGACTCGGCCCGTATAGTCAAAAGTATACAAAGAAAGTACCCAGGGAGTAAACTCATTTCCCGAACGATTTTTAAAATTATTTTTTCACCACTAAAACGCATGAGACTTGTAGTTTTTAAAAATGTTTTCATTTTTAATGGGACGCTGAATAAAAAAAGTTTAATCGCCGGTAAACGAAAACCCGCGATTTCCCGTAAATCCCGGACTCGGCCCAAATAGTCAAAAGTATACAAAGCCTGAACGATTTTTTAAATTATTTTTTCACCACTAAAACGCATGAGACTTGTAGTTTTCAAAAATGTTTTCATTTTTGATGAGACGCTTAATGAAAGAGGTTTAATCGCCGGCAAACGAAAACCCGCGATTTCCCGTAAATCCCGGGCTTGGCCCGTATAGTCGAATGTATACAAAGAAAGTACCCAGGGAGTAAACTCATTTCCTGAACGATTTTTTAAATTTTTTTTTCACCACTAAAACGCATGAAACTTGTAGTTTTCAAAAATGTTTTCATTTTTGATAAGACGCTTAATGAAAGACGTTTAATCGCCGGCAAACGAAAACCCGCGATTTCCCGTAAATCCCGGGCTTGGCCCGTATAGTCGAATGTATACAAAGAAAGTACCCTGTGAGTAAACTCATTTCCAGAACGATTTTTTAAATTATTTTTTCACCACTAAAACGCATGAGACTTGTAGTTTTCAAAAATGTTTTCATTTTTGATGAGACGCATAATGAAGGAGGTTTAATCGCCGGCAAACGAAAACCCGCGATTTCCCGTAAATCCCGGGCTTGGCCCGTATAGTCGAATGTATACAAAGAAAGTACCCAGGAAGTAAACTCATTTCCTGAACGATTTTTTAAATTATCTTTTCACCGCTAAAACGCCTTAGACTTGTAGTTTTCAAAAATGTTTTCATTTTTGATGAGACGCTTAATGAAAGAGGTTTAATCGCCGGCAAACGAAAACCCGCGATTTCCCGTAAATCCCGGGCTTGGCCCGTATAGTCGAATGTATACAAAGAAAGTACCCAGGGAGTAAACTCATTTCCTGAACGATTTTTTAAATATTTTTTTCACCACTAAAACGCATGAAACTTGTAGTTTTCAAAAATGTTTTCATTTTTGATAAGACGCTTAATGAAAGACGTTTAATCGCCGGCAAACGAAAACCCGCGATTTCCCGTAAATCCCGGGCTTGCCCCGTATAGTCGAATGTATACAAAGAAAGTACCCTGTGAGTAAACTCATTTCCAGAACGATTTTTTAAATTATTTTTTCACCACTAAAACGCATGTGACTTGTAGTTTTCAAAAATGTTTTCGTTTTTGATGAGACGCATAATGAAAGAGGTTTAATCGCCGGCAAACGAAAACCCGCGATTTCCCGTAAATCCCGGGCTTGGCCCGTATAGTCGAATGTATACAAAGAAAGTACCCAGGGAGTAAACTCATTTCCAGAACGATTTTTTAAATTATTTTTTCACCATTAAAACGCATAAGACTTGTAGTTTTCAAAAATGTTTTCATTTTTGATAAGACGCTGAATAAAAGAAGTTTAATCGCCGGCAAACAAAAACCGGCGATTTCCCATAAATCCCGTGCTTGGCCCGTATAGTTGAATGTATATAAAGAAACTACCCAGGGAGTAAACTGATTGCCCGAACGATTTTTCAAATTATTTCTGCACCACTAGAACGAATGAGACTTGTAGTTTTCAAAAATGTTTTCATTTTTAATGAGACGCTTAATGAAAGAGGTTTAATCGCCGGCAAACGAAAACCCGCGATTTCCCGTAAATCCCGGGCTTGTCCCGTATAGTCAAATGTATACAAAGAAAGTACCCTGTGAGTAAACTCATTTCCAGAACGATTTTTTAAATTATCTTTTCCTTACTAAAACGCATGAGACTTGTAGTTTTTAAACATGTTTTCATTTTTGATGAGACGCTGAATAAAAAAAGTTTAATCGCCGGCAAACGAAAACCTGCGATTTCCCGTAAATCCCGGAGTCGACCGTATAGTCAAAAGTATACAAAGAAAGTACCCAGGGAGTAAACTGATTTCCCAAACGATTTTTTAAATTATTATTTTACCACTAAAGCCCATGAGACTTGAAGTTTTTAAAAATGTTTTCATTTTTGATAAGACGCTGAATAAAAGGAGTTTAAACGCCGGAAAACGAAAACCTGCGATTTCCCGTAAATCCCGGACTCGGCCCGTATAGTCAAAAGTATACAAAGAAAGTACCCAGGGAGTAAACTCATTTCCCGAACGATTTTTAAAATTATTTTTTCACCACTAAAACGCATGAGACTTGTAGTTTTCAAAAATGTTTTCATTTTTAATGGGACGCTGAATAAAAAAAGTTTAATCGCCGGTAAACGAAAACCCGCGATTTCCCGTAAATCCCGGACTCGGCCCATATAGTCAAAAGTATACAAAGAAAGTACCCAGGGAGTAAACTCATTTCCTGAACGATTTTTTAAATTATTTTTTCACCACTAAAACGCATGAGACTTGTAGTTTTCAAAAATGTTTTCATTTTTGATGAGACGCTTAATGAAAGAGGTTTAATCGCCGGCAAACGAAAACCCCCGATTTCCCGTAAATCCCGGGCTTGGCCCGTATAGTCGAATGTATACAAAGGAAGTACCCAGGGAGTAAACTCATTTTCTGAACGATTTTTTAAATTATCTTTTCACCACTAAAACGCATAAGACTTGTAGTTTTCAAAAATGTTTTCATTTTTGATGAGACGCTTAATGAAAGAGGTTTAATCGCCGGCAAACGAAAACCCGCGATTTCCCGTAAATCCCGGGCTTGGCCCGTATAGTTGAATGTAGATAAAGAAAGTACCCAGGAAGTAAACTCATTTCCTGAACGATTTTTTAAATTTTTTTTTCACCACTAAAACGCATGAAACTTGTAGTTTTCAAAAATGTTTTCATTTTTGATAAGACGCTTAATGAAAGACGTTTAATCGCCGGCAAACGAAAACCCGCGATTTCCCGTAAATCCCGGGCTTGGCCCGTATAGTCGAATGTATACAAAGAAAGTACCCTGTGAGTAAACTCATTTCCAGAACGATTTTTTAAATTATTTTTCCACCATTAAAACGCATGTGACTTGTAGTTTTCAAAAATGTTTTCATTTTTGATGAGACGCATAATGAAAGAGGTTTAATCGCCGGCAAACGAAAAGCCGCGATTTCCCGTAAATCCCGGGCTTGGCCTGTATAGTCGAATGTATACAAAGAAAGTACCCAGGGAGTAAACTCATTTCCTGAACGATTTTTTAAATTACCTTTTCACCACTAAAACGCATAAGACTTGTAGTTTTCAAAAATGTTTTCATTTTTGATAATCGCCGGCAAACGAAAACCCGCGATTTCCCGTAAATCCCGGGCTTGGCCCGTATAGTCGAATGTATACAAAGAAAGTACCCAGGGAGTAAACTCATTTCCTGAACGATTTTTTAAATTTTTTTTCACCACTAAAACGCATGAAACTTGTAGTTTTCAAAAATGTTTTCATTTTTGATAAGACGCTTAATGAAAGACGTTTAATCGCCGGCAAACGAAAACCCGCGATTTCCCGTAAATCCCGGGCTTGGCCCGTATAGTCGAATGTATACAAAGAAAGTACCCTGTGAGTAAACTCATTTCCAGAACGATTTTTTAAATTATTTTTTCACCACTAAAACGCATGTGACTTGTAGTTTTCAAAAATGTTTTCGTTTTTGATGAGACGCATAATGAAAGAGGTTTAATCGCCGGCAAACGAAAACCCGCGATTTCCCGTAAATCCCGGGCTTGGCCCGTATAGTCGAATGTATACAAAGAAAGTACCCAGGGAGTAAACTCATTTCCAGAACGATTTTTTAAATTATTTTTTCACCACTAAAACGCATAAGACTTGTAGTTTTCAAAAATGTTTTCATTTTTGATAAGACGCTGAATAAAAGAAGTTTAATCGCCGGCAAACGAAAACCGGCGATTTCCCATAAATCCCCTGCTTGGCCCGTATAGTTGAATGTATATAAAGAAACTACCCAGGGAGTAAACTGATTTCCCGAACGATTTTTCAAATTATTTCTGCACCACTAGAACGAATGAGACTTGTAGTTTACAAAAATGTTTTCATTTTTAATGGGACGCTGAATAAAAAAAGTTTAATCGCCGGGAAACAAAAACCCGCGATTTCCCGTAAATCCCGGACTCGGCCCATATAGTCAAAAGTATACAAAGAAAGTACCCAGGGAGTAAACTCATTTCCTGAACGATTTTTTAAATTATTTTTTCACCACTAAAACGCATGAGACTTGTAGTTTTCAAAATGTTTTTATTTTTGATGAGACGCTTAATGAAAGAGGTTTAATCGCCGGCAAACGAAAACCCCCGATTTCCCGTAAATCCCGGGCTTGGCCCGTATAGTTGAATGTATACAAAGAAAGTACCCAGGGAGTAAACTCATTTCCTGAACGATTTTTTAAATTTTTTTTTCACCACTAAAACGCATAAAACTTGTAGTTTTCAAAAATGTTTTCATTTTTGATAAGACGCTTAATGAAAGACGTTTAATCGCCGGCAAACGAAAACCCGCGATTTCCCGTAAATCCCGGGCTTGGCCCGTATAGTCGAATGTATACAAAGAAAGTACCCTGTGAGTAAACTCATTTCCAGAACGATTTTTTAAAATATTTTTTCACCACTAAAACGCATGTGACTTGTAGTTTTCAAAAATGTTTTCATTTTTGATGAGACGCATAATGAAAGAGGTTTAATCGCCGGCAAACGAAAACCCGCGATTTCCCGTAAATCCCGGGCTTGGCCCGTATAGTCGAATGTATACAAAGAAAGTACCCAGGGAGTAAACTCATTTCCTGAACGATTTTTTAAATTATCTTTTCACCACTAAAACGCATAAGACTTGTAGTTTTCAAAAATGTTTTTATTTTTGATGAGACGCTTAATGAAAGAGGTTTAATCGCCGGCAAACGAAAACCCGCGATTTCCCGTAAATACCGGGCTTGGCCCGTATAGTCGAATGTATACAAAGAAAGTACTCAGGGAGTAAACTCATTTCCTGAACGATTTTTTAAATTATTTTTTCACCACTAAAACGCATGAGAATTGTAGTTTTCAGAAATGTTTTCATTTTTGATGGGACGCTTAATGAAAGTGGTTTAATCGCTGGCAAACGAAAACCCGCGATTTCCCGTAAATCCCGGGCTTGACCCGTATAGTCGAATGTATACAAAGAAAGTACCCTGTGAGTAAACTCAATTCCAAAACGATTTTTTAAATTATCTTTTCACCAATAAAACGCATGAGACTTGTAGTTTTCAAAAATGTTTTCATTTTTGATGAGACGCTGAATAAAAGAAGTTTAATCGCCGGCAAACGAAAACCCGCCATTTCCCGTAAACATTGGACTTGGCCCGTATAGTCAAAAGTATACAAAGAAAGTACCCAGGGAGTAAACTCATTTCCCAAACGATTTTTTAAATAGTTTTTCACCACCAAAACGCATGAGACTTGTAGTTTTCAAAAATGTTTTCATTTTTGATGAGACGCTTATTAAAAGAAGTTTAATCGCCGGCAAACGAAAACCCGCCATTTCCCGTAAACCCCGGACTTGGCCCGTATAGTCAAAAGTATACAAAGAAAGTACCCAGGGAGTAAACTCATTTCCCAAACGATTTTTTAAATAGTTTTTCACCACCAAAACGCATGAGACTTGTAGTTTTCAAAAATGTTTTCATTTTTGATGAGACGCTTAATGAAAGAGGTTTAATCGCCGGCAAACGAAAACCCGCGATTTCCCGTAAATCCCGGGTTTGGCCCGTATAGTCGAATGTATACAAAGAAAGTATCCTGTGAGTAAACTCATTTCCAGAACAATTTTTTAAATTATTTTTTCACCACTAAAACGCATAACACTTATAGTTTTCAAAAATGTTTTCATTTTTGATGAGACGCTGAATAAAAGAAGTTTAATCGCCGCCAAACGAAAACCGGCGATTTCCCGTAAATCCCGGGCTTGGCCCGTATAGTTGAATGTATATAAAGAAAGTACCCAGGGAGTAAACTCATTTCCCGAACGATTTTTTAAATTATTATTTCACCACTAAAGCCCATGAGCCTTGTAGTTTTTAAAAATGTTTTCATTTTTGATGAGACGCTGTATAAAAGGAGTTTAAGCGCCGGCAAACAAAAACCCACGATTTCCCGTAAATCCCGGACTCGGCCCGTATAGTCAAAAGTATACAAAGAAAGTACCCAGGGAGTAAACTCATTTCCCGAACGATTTTTTAAATTATTTTTTCACCACTAAAGCCCAAGAGCCTTGTAGTTTTTAAAAATTTTTTCATTTTTGATGAGACGCTGAATAAAAGGAGTTTAAGCGCCGGCAAATAAAAACCCGTGATTTCCCGTAAATCCCGGACTCGGCCCGTATAGTCAAAAGTATACAAAGAAAGTACCCAGGGAGTAAACTCATTTCCCGAACGATTTTTTAAATTATTTTTCACCACTAAAACGCAGGAGACTTGTAGTTTTCAGAAACGTTTTCATTTTTGATGAGACGCTGAATAAAAGAAGTTTAATCGCCGGCAAATGAAAACCCGCCATTTCCCGTAAACCCCGGACTTGGCCTGTATAGTCAAAAGTATACAAAGAAAGTACCCAGGGAGTAAACTCATTTCCCGAACGATTTTTTAAATACTTTTTCACCACTAAAACGCATGAGACTTGTAGTTTTCAAAAATGTTTTCATTTTTGATGAGACGCTGAAAAAAAGAAGTTTAATCGCCGGCAAACGAAAACCTGTGGTATCCCGTAAATCCCGGACTCGGCCCGTATAGTCAAAAGTATACAAAGTAAGTACCCAGGGAGTAAACTCATTTCCCGAACGATTTTTTAAATTGTTATTTCACCACTAAAGCCCATGAGCCTTGTAGTTTTTAAAAATGTTTTCATTTTTGATGAGACGCTGTATAAAAGGAGTTTAAGCGCCGGCAAACAAAAACCCGCGATTTCCCGTAAATCCCAGACGCGGCCCGTATAGTCAAAAGTATACAAAGAAAGTACCCAGGGAGTAAACTCATTTCCCGAACGATTTTTTAAATTCTTTTTTCACCACTAAAGCCCATGAGCCTTGTAGTTTTTAAAAATGTTGTCATTTTTGATGAGACGCTGAATAAAAGGAGTTTAAGCGCCGGCAAATAAAAACCCGTGATTTCCCGTAAATCCCGGACTCGGCCCGTATAGTCAAAAGTATCCAAAGAAAGTACCCAGGGAGTAAACTCATTTCCCGAACGATTTTTTAAATTATTTTTCACCACTAAAACGCAGGAGACTTGTAGTTTTCAAAAACGTTTTCATTTTTGATGAAACGCTGAATAAAAGAAGTTTAATCGCCGGCAAATAAAAACCCGCGATTTCCCGTAAATCCCGGACTCGGCCCGTATAGTCAAAAGTATACAAAGAAAGTACCCAGGGAGTAAACTCATTTCCCGAACGATTTTTTAAATTATTTTTCACCACTAAAACGCAGGAGACTTGTAGTTTTCAGAAACGTTTTCATTTTTGATGAGACGCTGAATAAAAGAAGTTTAATCGCCGGCAAATGAAAACCCGCCATTTCCCGTAAACCCCGGACTTGGCCTGTATAGTCAAAAGTATACAAAGAAAGTACCCAGGGAGTAAACTCATTTCCCGAACGATTTTTTAAATACTTTTTCACCACTAAAACGCATGAGACTTGTAGTTTTCAAAAATGTTTTCATTTTTGATGAGACGCTGAATAAAAGAAGTTTAATCGCCGGCAAACGAAAACCTGTGATATCCCGTAAATCCCGGACTCGGCCCGTATAGTCAAAAGTATACAAAGAAAGTACCCAGGGAGTAAAGTCATTTCTCGAACGATTTTTTAAATTATTATTTCACCAGTAAAGCCCATGAGACTTGTAGTGTTTAAAAATGTTTTCATTTTTGATGAGACGCTGATTAAAAGAAGTTTAATCGCCGGCAAACGAAAACCCGCGACTTCCCGTAAATGCCGGACTCGGCCCGTATAGTCAAAAGTATACAAACAAAGTACCCAGGAAGTAAACTCATTTCCCGAACGATTTTTAAATTATCTTTTCCCCACTAAAACGCATGAGACTTGTAGTTTTCAAAAATGTTTTCATCTTTGATGAGACGCTGAATAAAAGGGGTTTAATCGCCGGCAAACGAAAACCCGCAATTTCCCGTAAACCCCGGACTCGGCCTGTATAGTCAAAAGTATACAAAGGAAGTACTCAGGCAGTAAACTCATTTCCCGAACGATTTTTTAAATCATTTTTTCTCTACTAAAGCGCATGAGACTTTCAGTTTTCAAAAGTGTTTTTATTTTTGATGAGACGCTGAATAAAAGAAGTTCAATCGCCGGCAAACGAAAACCCGCGATTTCCCGTAAGTCACGGACTCGGCCCGTATAGTCAAAAGTATACAAAGAAAGTACCCAGGGAGTAAACTCATTTCCCGAACGATTTTTTAAATTATTTTTTCACCACTAAAGCCCATGAGCCTTGTAGTTTTTAAAAATGTTTTCATTTTTGATAAGACGCTGAATAAAAGGAGTTTAAGCGCCGGCAAATAAAAACTTGCGATTTCCCGTAAATCCCGGACTCGGCCCGTATAGTCAAAAGTATACAAAGAAAGTACCCAGGGAGTAAACTCATTTCCCGAACGATTTTTTAAATTATTTTTCACCACTAAAACGCAGGAGACTTGTAGTTTTCAGAAACGTTTTCATTTTTTATGAAACGCTGAATAAAAGAAGTTTAATCGCCGGCAAATAAAAACCCGCGATTTCCCGTAAATCCCGGACTCGGCCCGTATAGTCAAAAGTATTCAAAGAAAGTATCCAGGGAGTAAACTCATTTCCCGAACGATTTTTTAAATTATTTTTCACCACTAAAACGCATGAAACTTGTAGTTTTCAAAAATGTTTTCATTTTTGATAAAACGCTTAATGAAAGACGTTTAATCGCCGGCAAACGAAAACCCGCGATTTCCCGAAAATCCCGGGCTTGGCCCGTATAGTCGAATGTATACAAAGAAAGTACCCAGGGAGTAAACTCATTTCCTGAACGATTTTTTAAATTTTTTTTTCACCACTAAAACGCATGAAACTTGTAGTTTTCAAAAATGTTTTCATTTTTAATGAGACGCATAATGAAAGAGGTTTAATCGCCGGCAAACGAAAACCCGCGATTTCCCGTAAATCCCGGGCTTGGCCCGTATAGTCGAATGTATACAAAGAAAGTACCCAGGGAGTAAACTCATTTCCTGAACGATTTTTTAAATTATTTTTTTACCACTAAAACGCATGTGACTTGTAGTTTTCAAAAATGTTTTCATTTTTGATGAGACGCATAATGAAAGAGGTTTAATCGCCGGCAAACGAAAACCCGCGATTTCCCGTAAATCCCGGGCTTGGCCCGTATAGTCGAATGTATACAAAGAAAGTACCCAGGGAGTAAACTCATTTCCTGAACGATTTTTTAAATTATTTCTTCACCACTAAAACGCATAAGACTTGTAGTTTTCAAAAATGTTTTCATTTTTGATGAGACGCTGAATAAAAGAAGTTTAATCGCCGGCAAACAAAAACCGGCGATTTCCCGTAAATCCCGGGTTTGGCCCGTATAGTCGAATGTATACAAAGAAAGTACCCAGGGAGTAAACTCATTTCCTGAACGATTTTTTAAATTTTTTTTTCACCACTAAAACGCATGAAACTTGTAGTTTTCAAAAATGTTTTCATTTTTAATGAGACGCATAATGAAAGAGGTTTAATCGCCGGCAAACGAAAACCCGCGATTTCCCGTAAATCCCGGGCTTGGCCCGTATAGTCGAATGTATACAAAGAAAGTACCCAGGGAGTAAACTCATTTCCTGAACGATTTTTTAAATTATTTCTTCACCACTAAAACGCATAAGACTTGTAGTTTTCAAAAATGTTTTCATTTTTGATGAGACGCTGAATAAAAGAAGTTTAATCGCCGGCAAACAAAAACCGGCGATTTCCCGTAAATCCCGGGTTTGGCCCGTATAGTCGAATGTATAAAAAGAAAGTACCCTGTGAGTAAACTCATTTCCAGAACAATTTTTTAAATTATTTTTTCACCACTAAAACGCATAAGACTTATAGTTTTCAAAAATGTTTTCATTTTTGATGAGACGCTGAATAAAAGAAGTTTAATCGCCGGCAAACGAAAACCGGCGATTTCCCGTAAATCCCGGGCTTGGCCCGTATAGTCGAATGTATACAAAGAAAGTACCCAGGGAGTAAACTCATTTCCCGAACGATTTTTTAAATTATTTTTTCACCACTAAAGCCCATGAGCCTTGTAGTTTTTAAAAATGTTTTCATTTTTGATGAGACGCTGAATAAAAGGAGTTTAAGCGCTGGCAAATAAAAACCCGCGATTTCCCGTAAATCCCGGACTCGGCCCGTATAGTCAAAAGTATACAAAGAAAGTACCCAGGGAGTAAACTCATTTCCCGAACGATTTTTTAAATTATTTTTCACCACTAAAATGCAGGAGACTTGTAGTTTTCAGAAACGATTTCATTTTTGATGAAACGCTGAATAAAAGAAGTTTAATCGCCGGCAAATAAAAACCCGCGATTTCCCGTAAATCCCGGACTCGGCCCGTATAGTCAAAAGTATACAAAGAAAGTACCCAGGGAGTAAACTCATTTCCCGAACGATTTTTTAAATTATTTTTCACCACTAAAACGCAGGAGACTTGTAGTTTTCAGAAACGTTTTCATTTTTGATGAGACGCTGAATAAAAGAAGTTTAATCGCCGGCAAATGAAAACCCGCCATTTCCCGTAAACCCCGGACTTGGCCTGTATAGTCAAAAGTATACAAAGAAAGTACTCAGGGAGTAAACTCATTTCCCGAACGATTTTTTAAATACTTTTTCACCACTAAAACGCATGAGACTTGTAGTTTTCAAAAATGTTTTCATTTTTGATGAGACGCTGAATAAAAGAAGTTTAATCGCCGGCAAACGAAAACCTGTGATATCCCGTAAATCCCGGACTCGGCCCGTATAGTCAAAAGTATACAAAGAAAGTACCCAGGGAGTAAAGTCATTTCCCGAACGATTTTTTAAATTATTATTTCCCCACAAAAACGCATGAGACTTCTAGTTTTCAAAAATGTTTTCATCTTTGATGAGACGCTGAATAAAAGAGGTTTAATCGCCGGCAAACGAAATCCCGCAATTTCCCGTAAACCCCGGACTCGGCCTGTATAGTCAAAGGTATACAAAGGAAGTACTCACGCAGTAAACTCATTTCCCGAACGATTTTTTAAATCATTTTTTCTCTACTAAAGCGCATGAGACTTTCAGTCTTCAAAAGTGTTTTTATTTTTGATGAGACGCTGAATAAAAGAAGTTCAATCGCCGGCAAACGAAAACCCGCAATTTCCCGTAAGTCACGGACTCGGCCCGTATAGTCAAAAGTATACAAAGAAAGTACCCAGGGAGTAAACTTATTTCCCGAACGATTTTTTAAATTATTTTTTCACCACTAAAGCCCATGAACCTTGTAGTTTTTAAAAATGTTTTCATTTTTGATGAGACGCTGAATAAAAGGAGTTTAAGCGCCGGCAAATAAAAACCCGCGATTTCCCGTAAATCCCGGACTCGGCCCGCATAGTCAAAAGTATACAAAGAAAGTACCCATGGAGTAAACTCATTTCCCGAACGATTTTTTAAATTATTTTTCACCACTAAAACGCAGGAGACTTGTAGTTTTCAGAAACGTTTTCATTTTTGATGAAACGCTGAATAAAAGAAGTTTAATCGCCGGCAAATAAAAACCCGCGATTTCCCGTAAATCCCTGACTCGGCCCGTATAGTCAAAAGTATACAAAGAAAGTACCCAGGGAGTAAACTTATTTCCCGAACGATTTTTTAAATTATTTTTCACCACTAAAACGCAGGAGACTTGTAGTTTTCAGAAACGTTTTCATTTTTGATAAAACGCTGAATAAAAGAAGTTTAATCGCCGGCAAATGAAAACCCGCCATTTCCCGTAAACCCCGGACTTGGCCTGTATAGTCAAAAGTATACAAAGAAAGTACCCAGGGAGTAAACTCATTTCCCGAACGATTTTTTAAATACTTTTTCACCACTAAAACGCATGAGACTTGTAGTTTTCAAAAATGTTTTTATTTTTGATGAGACGCTGAATAAAAGAAGTTTAATCGCCGGCAAACGAAAACCTGTGATATCCCGTAAATCCCGGACTCGGCATGTATAGTCAAAAGTATACAAAGAAAGTACCCAGGGAGTAAAGTCATTTCCCGAACGATTTTTTAAATTATTATTTCACCAGTAAAGCCCATGAGACTTGTAGTGTTTAAAAATGTTTTCATTTTTGACGAGACGCTGAATAAAAGAAGTTTAATCGCCGGCAAACGAAAACCCGCGACTTCCCGTAAATCCCGGACTCGGCCCGTATAGTCAAAAGTATACAAACAAAGTACCCAGGAAGTAAACTCATTTCCCGAACGATTTTTTAAATTATCTTTTCCCCACTAAAACGCATGAGACTTGTAGTTTTCAAAAATGTTTTCATCTTTGATGAGACGCTGAATAAAAGAGGTTTAATCGCCGGCAAACGAAAACCCGCAATTTCCCGTAAACCCCGGACTCGGCCTGTATAGTCAAAAGTATACAAAGGAAGTACTCAAGCAGTAAACTCATTTCCCGAACGATTTTTTAAATCATTTTTTCTCTACTAAAGCGCATGAGACTTTCAGTTTTTAAAAGTGTTTTTATTTTTGATGAGACGCTGAATAAAAGAAGTTCAATCGCCGGCAAACGAAAACCCGCGATTTCCGGTAAGTCACGGACTCTGCCCGTATAGTCAAAAGTATACAAAAAAAGTACCCAGGGAGTAAACTCATTTCCCGAACGATTTTTTAAATTATTTTTTCACCACTAAAACGCATGAGACTTGTAGTGTTTAAAAATGTTTTCATTTTTGACGAGACGCTGAATAAAAGAAGTTTAATCGCCGCAAACGAAAACCCGCGACTTCCCGTAAATCCCGGACTCGGCCCGTATAGTCAAAAGTATACAAACAAAGTACCCAGGAAGTAAACTCATTTCCCGAACGATTTTTTAAATTATCTTTTCCCCACTAAAACGCATGAGACTTGTAGTTTTCAAAAATGTTTTCATCTTTGATGAGACGCTGAATAAAAGAGGTTTAATCGCCGGCAAACGAAAACCCGCAATTTCCCGTAAACCCCGGACTCGGCCTGTATAGTCAAAAGTATACAAAGGAAGTACTCAAGCAGTAAACTCATTTCCCGAACGATTTTTTAAATCATTTTTTCTCTACTAAAGCGCATGAGACTTTCAGTTTTTAAAAGTGTTTTTATTTTTGATGAGACGCTGAATAAAAGAAGTTCAATCGCCGGCAAACGAAAACCCGCGATTTCCGGTAAGTCACGGACTCTGCCCGTATAGTCAAAAGTATACAAAAAAAGTACCCAGGGAGTAAACTCATTTCCCGAACGATTTTTTAAATTATTTTTTCACCACTAAAACGCATGAGACTTGTAGTTTTCAGAAATGTTTTCATTTTTGATGGGACGCTTAATGAAAGTGGTTTAAGCGCTGGCAAACGAAAATCCGCGATTTCCCGTAAATCCCGGGCTTGACCAGTATAGTCGAATGTATACAAAGAAAGTACCCTGTGAGTAAACTCAATTCCAAAACGATTTTTTAAATTATCTTTTCACCAATAAAACGCATAAGACTTGTAGTTTTCAAAAATGTTTTCATTTTTGATGAGACGCTGAATAAAAGAAGTTTAATCGCCGGCAAACGAAAAACCGCAATTTCCCGTAAACGCCGGACTTGGCCCGTATAGTCAAAAGTATAAAAAGAAAGTACCCAGGGAGTAAACTCATTTCCCGAACGATTTTTTAAATAGTTTTTCACCACCAAAAACGCATGAGACTTGTAGTTTTTAAAAATGTTTTCATTTTTGATGAGACGCTTAATGAAAGAGGTTTAATCGCCGGCAAACGAAAACCCGCGATTTCCCGTAAATCCCGGGCTTGGGCCGTATAGTCGAATGTATACAAAGAAAGTACCCTGTGAGTAAACTCATTTCCAGAACAATTTTTTAAATTATTTTTTCACCACTAAAACGCATAAGACTTATAGTTTTCAAAAATGTTTTCATTTTTGATGAGACGCTGAATAAAAGAAGTTTAATTGCCGGCAAACGAAAACCGGCGATTTTCCGTAAATCCCGGGCTTGGCCCGTATAGTTGAATGTATTTAAAGAAAGTACCCAGGGAGTAAACTCATTTCCCGAACGAGTTTTTAAATTATTATTTCACCACTAAAGCCCATGAGCCTTGTAGTTTTTAAAAATGTTTTCATTTTTGATGAGACGCTGAGTAAAAGGAGTTTAAGCGCCGGCAAACGAAAACCCGCGATTTCCCGTAAATCCCGGACTCGGCCCGCATAGTCGAATGTATACAAAGAAAGTACCCTGTGAGTAAACTCATTTCCAGAACAATTTTTTAAATTATTTTTTCACCACTAAAACGCATAAGACTTATAGTTTTCAAAAATGTTTTCATTTTTGATGAGACGCTGAATAAAAGAAGTTTAATCGCCGGCAAACGAAAACCGGCGATTTTCCGTAAATCCCAGGCTTGGCCCGTATAGTTGAATGTATATAAAGAAAGTACCCAGGGAGTAAACTCATTTCCCGAACGATTTTTTATATTATTATTTCACCACTAAAGCCCATGAGCCTTGTAGTTTTTAAAAATGTTTTCATTTTTGATGAGACGCTGAATAAAAGGAGTTTAAGCGCCGGCAAACAAAAACCCGCGATTTCCCGTAAATCCCGGACTCGGCCCGTATAGTCAAAAGTATACAAAGAAAGTACCCAGGGAGTAAACTCATTTCCCGAACGATTTTTTAAATTATTTTTTCACCACTAAAGCCCATGAGCCTTGTAGTTTTTAAAAATGTTTTCATTTTTGATGAGACGCTGAATAAAAGAAGTTTAATTGCCGGCAAACGAAAACCGGCGATTTTCCGTAAATCCCGGGCTTGGCCCGTATAGTTGAATGTATTTAAAGAAAGTACCCAGGGAGTAAACTCATTTCCCGAACGAGTTTTTAAATTATTTTTCACCACTAAAACGCAGGAGACTTGTAGTTTTCAGAAACGTTTTCATTTTTGATGAAACGCTGAATAAAAGAAGTTTAATCGCCGGCAAATAAAAACCCGCGATTTCCCGTAAATCCCGGACTCGGCCCGTATAGTCGAATGTATACAAAGAAAGTACCCTGTGAGTAAACTCATTTCCAGAACAATTTTTTAAATTATTTTTCACCACTAAAACGCATAAGACTTATAGTTTTCAAAAATGTTTTCATTTTTGATGAGACGCTGAATAAAAGAAGTTTAATCGCCGGCAAACGAAAACCGGCGATTTTCCGTAAATCCCGGGCTTGGCCCGTATAGTTGAATGTATATAAAGAAAGTACCCAGGGAGTAAACTCATTTCCCGAACGATATTTTAAATTATTATTTCACCACTAAAGCCCATGAGCCTTGTAGTTTTTAAAAATGTTTTCATTTTTGATGAGACGCTGAATAAAAGGAGTTTAAGCGCCGGCAAACAAAAACCCGCGATTTCCTGTAAATCCCGGACTCGGCCCGTATAGTCAAAAGTATACAAAGAAAGTACCCAGGGAGTAAACTCATTTCCCGAACGATTTTTTAAATTATTTTTTCACCACTAAAACCCATGAGCCTTGTAGTTTTTAAAAATGTTTTTATTTTTGATGAGACGCTGAATAAAAGGAGTTTAAGCGCCGGCAAATAAAAACCCGCGATTTCCCGTAAATCCCGGACTCGGCCCGTAAAGTCAAAAGTATACAAATAAAGTACCCAGGGAGTAAACTCATTTCCCGAACGATTTTTTAAATTATTTTTCACCACTAAAACGCAGGAGACATGTAGTTTTCAGAAACGTTTTCATTTTTGATGAAACGCTGAATAAAAGAAGTTTAATCGCCGGAAATAAAAACCCGCGATTTCCCGTAAATCCCGGACTCGGCCCGTATAGTCGAATGTATACAAAGAAAGTACCCTGTGAGTAAACTCAATTCCAAAACGATTTTTTAAATGATCTTTTCACCAATAAAACGCATGAGACTTGTAGTTTTCAAAAATGTTTTCATTTTTGATGAGACGCTGAATAAAAGAAGTTTAATCGCCGGCAAACGAAAACCCGCCATTTCCCATAAACCCCGGACTTGGCCCGTATAGTCAAAAGTATAAAAAGAAAGTACCCAGGGAGTAAACTCATTTCCCGAACGATTTTTTAAATAGTTTTTCACCACCAAAACGCATGAGACTTGTAGTTTTCAAAAATGTTCTCATTTTTGATGAGACGCTTAATAAAAGAGGTTTAATCGCCGGCAAACGAAAACCCGTGATTTCCCGTAAATCCCGGGCTTGGCCCGTATAGTCGAATGTATACAAAGAAAGTACCGTGTGGGTAAACTCATTTCCAGAACAATTTTTTAAATTATTTTTTCACCACTAAAACGCATAAGACTTATAGTTTTCAAAAATGTTTTCATTTTTGATGAAACGCTGAATAAAAGAAGTTTAATCGCCGGCAAACAAAAACCGGCGATTTTCCGTAAATCCCGGGCTTGGCCCGTATAGTTGAATGTATATAAAGAAAGTACCCAGGGAGTAAACTCATTTCCCGAACGATTTTTTAAATTATTATTTCACCACTAAAGCCCATGAGCCTTGTAGTTTTTAAAAATGTTTTCATTTTTGATGAGACGCTGAATAAAAGGAGTTTAAGCGCCGGCAAACAAAAACCCGCGATTTCCCGTAAATCCCGGACTCGGCCCATATAGTTAAAAGTATACAAAGAAAGTACCCAGGGAGTAAACTCATTTCCCGAACGATTTTCTAAATAGTTTTTCACCACCAAAACGCATGAGACTTGTAGTTTTCAAAATTGTTTTCATTTTTGATGAGACGCTTAATGAAAGAGGTTTAATCGCCGGCAAACGAAAACCCGCGATTTCCCGTAAATCCCGGGCTTGGCCCGTATAGTCAAAAGTATACAAAGAAAGTACCCAGGGAGTAAACTCATTTCCCGAACGATTTTCTAAATAGTTTTTCACCACCAAAACGCATGAGACTTGTAGTTTTCAAAATTGTTTTCATTTTTGATGAGACGCTTAATGAAAGAGGTTTAATCGCCGGCAAACGAAAACCCGCGATTTCCCGTAAATCCCGGGCTTGGCCCGTATAGTCGAATGTATACAAAGAAATTACCCTGTGAGTAAACTCATTTCCAGAACAATTTTTTAAATTATTTTTTCACCACTAAAACGCATAAGACTTAGAGTTTTCAAAAATGTTTTCATTTTTGATGAGACGATGAATAAAAGAAGTTTAATCGCCGGCAAACGAAAACCGGCGATTTCCCGTAAATGCCGGGCTTGGCCCGTATAGTCGAATGTATACAAAGAAAGTACCCTGTGAGTTAACTCATTTCCAGAACAATTTTTTAAATTATTTTTTCACCACTAAAACGCATAAGACTTATAGTTTTCAAAAATGTTTTCATTTTTGATGAGACGCTGAATAAAAGAAGTTTAATCGCCGGCAAACGAAAACCGGCGATTTTCCGTAAATCCCGGGCTTGTCCCGTATAGTTGAATGTATTTAAAGAAAGTACCCAGGGAGTAAACTCATTTCCCGAACGAGTTTTTAAATTATTATTTCACCACTAAAGCCCATGAGCCTTGTAGTTTTTAAAAATGTTTTCATTTTTGATGAGACGCTGAATAAAAGGAGTTTAAGCGCCGGGAAACGAAAACCCGCGATTTCCCGTAAATCCCGGACTCGGCCCGCATAGTCGAATGTATACAAAGAAAGTACCCTGTGAGTAAACTCATTTCCAGAACAATTTTTTAAATTATTTTTTCACCACTAAAACGCATAAGACTTATGGTTTTCAAAAATGTTTTCATTTTTGATGAGACGTTGAATAAAAGAAGTTTAATCGCCGGCAAACGAAAACCGGCGATTTTCCGTAAATCCCAGGCTTGGCCCGTATAGTTGAATGTATATAAAGAAAGTACCCAGGGAGTAAACTCATTTCCCGAACGATTTTTTAAATTATTATTTCACCACTAAAGCCCATGAGCCTTGTAGTTTTTAAAAATGTTTTCATTTTTGATGAGACGCTGAATAAAAGGAGTTTAAGCGCCGGCAAACATAAACCCGCGATTTCCCGTAAATCCCGGACTCGGCCCGTATAGTCAAAAGTATACAAAGAAAGTACCCAGGGAGTAAACTCATTTCCCGAACGATTTTTTAAATTATTTTTTCACCACTAAAACCCATGAGCCTTGTAGTTTTTAAAAATGTTTTCATTTTTGATGAGACGCTGAATAAAAGGAGTTTAAGCGCCGGCAAATAAAAACCCGCGATTTCCCGTAAATCCCGCACTCGGCCCGTATAGTCAAAAGTATACAAAAAAAGTACCCAGGGAGTAAACTCATTTCCCGAAAGATTTTTGAAATTATTTTTCACCACTAAAACGCAGGAGACTTGTAGTTTGCAGAAACGTTTTCATTTTTGATGAAACGCTGAATAAAAGAAGTTTAATCGCCGGCAAATAAAAACCCGCGATTTCCCGTAAATCCCGGACTCGGCCCGTATAGTCGAATGTATACAAAGAAAGTACCCTGTGAGTAAACTCATTTCCAGAACAATTTTTTAAATTATTTTTCACCACTAAAACGCATAAGACTTATAGTTTTCAAAAATGTTTTCATTTTTGATGAGACGCTGAATAAAAGAAGTTTAATCGCCGGCAAACGAAAACCGCCGATTTTCCGTAAATCCCGGGCTTGGCCCGTATAGTTGAATGTATATAAAGAAAGTACCCAGGGAGTAAAATCATTTCCCGAACGATATTTTAAATTATTATTTCACCACTAAAGCCCATGAGCCTTGTAGTTTTTAAAAATGTTTTCATTTTTGATGAGACGCTGAATAAAAGGAGTTTAAGCGCCGGCAAACAAAAACCCGCAATTTCCCGTAAATCCCGGACTCGGCCCGTATAGTCAAAAGTATACAAAGAAAGTACCCAGGGAGTAAACTCATTTCCCGAACGATTTTTTAAATTATTTTTTCACCACTAAAGCCCATGAGCCTTGTAGTTTTTAAAAATGTTTTTATTTTTGATGAGACGCTGAATAAAAGAAGTTTAATCGCCGGCAAACGAAAACCCGCCATTTCCCGTAAACCCCGGACTTGGCCCGTATAGTCAAAAGTATAAAAAGAAAGTACCCAGGGAGTAAACTCATTTCCCGAACGATTTTTTAAATAGTTTTTCACCACCAAAACGCATGAGACTTGTAGTTTTTAAAAAGGTTTTTATTTTTGATGAGACGCTGAATAAAAGGAGTTTAAGCGCCGGCAAATAAAAACCCGCGATTTCCCGTAAATCCCGGACTCGGCCCGTATAGTCAAAAGTATACAAATAAAGTACCCAGGGAGTAAACTCATTTCCCGAACGATTTTTTAAATGATCTTTTCACCAATAAAACGCATGAGACTTGTAGTTTTTAAAAATGTTTTCATTTTTGATGAGACGCTGAATAAAAGAAGTTTAATCGCCGGCAAACGAAAACCCGCCATTTCCCGTAAACCCCGGACTTGGCCGTATAGTCAAAAGTATAAAAAGAAAGTACCCAGGGAGTAAACTCATTTCCCGAACGATTTTTTAAATAGTTTTTCACCACCAAAACGCATGAGACTTGTAGTTTTCAAAAATGTTTTCATTTTTGATGAGACGCTTAATGAAAGAGGTTTAATCGCCGGCAAACGAAAACCCGTGATTTCCCGTAAATCCCGGCTTGGCCCGTATAGTCGAATGTATACAAAGAAAGTACCCTGTGAGTAAACTCATTTCCAGAACAATTTTTTAAATTATTTTTTCACCACTAAAACGCATAAGACTTATAGTTTTCAAAAATGTTTTCATTTTTGATGAAACGCTGAATAAAAGAAGTCTAATCGCCGGCAAACGAAAACCGGCGATTTTCCGTAAATCCCGGGCTTGGCCCGTATAGTTGAATGTATATAAAGAAAGTACCCAGGGAGTAAACTCATTTCCCGAACGATTTTTTAAATTATTATTTCACCACTAAAGCCCATGAGCCTTGTAGTTTTTAAAAATGTTTTCATTTTTGATGAGACGCTGAATAAAAGGAGTTTAAGCGCCGGCAAACAAAAACCCGCGATTTCCCGTAAATCCCGGACTCGGCCCATATAGTCAAAAGTATACAAAGAAAGTACCCAGGGAGTAAACTCATTTCCCGAACGATTTTTTAAATTATTTTTTCACCACTAAAGCCCATGAGCCTTGTAGTTTTTAAAAATGTTTTCATTTTTGATGAGACACTGAATAAAAGGAGTTTAAGCGCCGGCAAATAAAAACCCGCGATTTCCCGTAAATCCCGGACTCGGCCCGTATAGTCAAAAGTATACAAAGAAAGTACCCAGGGAGTAAACTCATTTCCCGAACGATTTTCTAAATAGTTTTTCACCACCAAAACGCATGAGACTTGTAGTTTTCAAAAATGTTTTCATTTTTGATGAGACGCTTAATGAAAGAGGTTTAATCGCCGGCCAACGAAAACCCGCGATTTCCCGTAAATCCCGGGCTTGGCCCGTATAGTCGAATGTATACAAAGAAAGTACCCTGTGAGTAAACTCATTTCCAGAACAATTTTTTAAATTATTTTTTCACCACTAAAACGCATAAGACTTATAGTTTTCAAAAATGTTTCCATTTTTGATGAGACGATGAATAAAAGAAGTTTAATCGCCGGCAAACGAAAACCGGCGATTTCCCGTAAATCCCGGGCTTGGCCCGTATAGTTGAATGTATATAAAGAAAGTACCCAGGGAGTAAACTCATTTCCCGAACGATTTTTTAAATTATTATTTCACCACTAAAGCCCATGAGCCTTGTAGTTTTTAAAAATGTTTTCATTTTTGAGACGCTGAATAAAAGGAGTCTAAGCGCCGGCAAACAAAAACCCGCGATTTCCCGTAAATCCTGGACTCCGCCCGTATAGTCAAAAGTATACAAAGAAAGTACCCAGGGAGTAAACTCATTTCCCGAACGATTTTTTAAATTATTTTTTCACCACTAAAGCCCATGAGCCTTGTAGTTTTTAAAAATGTTTTCATTTTTGATGAGACGCTGAATAAAAGGAGTTTAAGCGCCGGCAAATAAAAACCCGCGATTTCCCGTAAATCCCGGACTCAGCCCGTATAGTCAAAAGTATACAAAGAAAGTACCCAGGAAGTAAACTCATTTCCCGAACGATTTTTTAAATTATTTTTCACCACTAAAACGCAGGAGATTTGTAGTTTTCAGAAACGTTTTCATTTTTGATGAAACGCTGAATAAAAGAAGTTTAATCGCCGGCAAATAAAAACCCGCGATTTCCCGTAAATCCCGGACTCGGCCCATATAGTTAAAAGTATACAAAGAAAGTACCCAGGGAGTAAAGTCATTTCCCGAACGATTTTCTAAATAGTTTTTCACCACCAAAACGCATGAGACTTGTAGTTTTCAAAATTGTTTTCATTTTTGATGAGACGCTTAATGAAAGAGGTTTAATCGCCGGCAAACGAAAACCCGCGATTTCCCGTAAATCCCGGGCTTGGCCCGTATAGTCGAATGTATACAAAGAAATTACCCTGTGAGTAAACTCATTTCCAGAACAATTTTTTAAATTATTTTTTCACCACTAAAACGCATAAGACTTATAGTTTTCAAAAATGTTTTCATTTTTGATGAGACGATGAATAAAAGAAGTTTAATCGCCGGCAAACGAAAACCGGCGATTTCCCGTAAATGCCGGGCTTGGCCCGTATAGTCGAATGTATACAAAGAAAGTACCCTGTGAGTAAACTCATTTCCAGAACAATTTTTTAAATTATTTTTTCACCACTAAAACGCATAAGACTTATAGTTTTCAAAAATGTTTTCATTTTTGATGAGACGCTGAATAAAAGAAGTTTAATCGCCGGCAAACGAAAACCGGCGATTTTCCGTAAATCCCGGGCTTGGCCCGTATAGTTGAATGTATTTAAAGAAAGTACCCAGGGAGTAAACTCATTTCCCGAATGAGTTTTTAAATTATTATTTCACCACTAAAGCCCATGAGCCTTGTAGTTTTTAAAAATGTTTTCATTTTTGATGAGACGCTGAATAAAAGGAGTTTAAGCGCCGGGAAACGAAAACCTGCGATTTCCCGTAAATCCCGGACTCGGCCCGCATAGTCGAATGTATACAAAGAAAGTACCCTGTGAGTAAACTCATTTCCAGAACAATTTTTTAAATTATTTTTTCACCACTAAAACGCATAAGACTTATAGTTTTCAAAAATGTTTTCATTTTTGATGAGACGCTGAATAAAAGAAGTTTAATCGCCGGCAAACGAAAACCGGCGATTTTCCGTAAATCCCAGGCTTGGCCCGCATAGTTGAATGTATATAAAGAAAGTACCCAGGGAGTAAACTCATTTCCCGAACGATTTTTTAAATTATTATTTCACCACTAAAGCCCATGAGCCTTGTAGTTTTTAAAAATGTTTTCATTTTTGATGAGACGCTGAATAAAAGAAGTTTAAACGCCGGCAAACAAAAACCCGCGATTTCCCGTAAATCCCGGACTCGGCCCGTATAGTCAAAAGTATACAAAGAAAGTACCCAGGGAGTAAACTCATTTCCCGAACGATTTTTTAAATTATTTTTTCACCACTAAAACCCATGAGCCTTGTAGTTTTTAAAAATGTTTTCATTTTTGATGAGACGCTGAATAAAAGGAGTTTAAGCGCCGGCAAATAAAAACCCGCGATTTCCCGTAAATCCCGCACTCGGCCCGTATAGTCAAAAGTATACAAAAAAAGTACCCAGGGAGTAAACTCATTTCCCGAACGATTTTTTAAATTATTTTTCACCACTAAAACGCAGGAGACTTGTAGTTTGCAGAAACGTTTTCATTTTTGATGAAACGCTGAATAAAAGAAGTTTAATCGCCGGCAAATAAAAACCCGCGATTTCCCGTAAATCCCGGACTCGGCCCGTATAGTCGAATGTATACAAAGAAAGTACCCTGTGAGTAAACTCATTTCCAGAACAATTTTTTAAATTATTTTTCACCACTAAAACGCATAAGACTTATAGTTTTCAAAAATGTTTTCATTTTTGATGAGACGCTGAATAAAAGAAGTTTAATCGCCGGCAAACGAAAACCGCCGATTTTCCGTAAATCCCGGGCTTGGCCCGTATAGTTGAATGTATATAAAGAAAGTACCCAGGGAGTAAAATCATTTCCCGAACGATATTTTAAATTATTATTTCATCACTAAAGCCCATGAGCCTTGTAGTTTTTAAAAATGTTTTCATTTTTGATGAGACGCTGAATAAAAGGAGTTTAAGCGCCGTCAAACAAAAACCCGCAATTTCCCGTAAATCCCGGACTCGGCCCGTATAGTCAAAAGTATACAAAGAAAGTACCCAGGGAGTAAACTCATTTCCCGAACGATTTTTTAAATTATTTTTTCACCACTAAAGCCCATGAGCCTTGTAGTTTTTAAAAATGTTTTTATTTTTGATGAGACGCTGAATAAAAGAAGTTTAATCGCCGGCAAACGAAAACCCGCCATTTCCCGTAAACCCCGGACTTGGCCCGTATAGTCAAAAGTATAAAAAGAAAGTACCCAGGGAGTAAACTCATTTCCCGAACGATTTTTTAAATAGTTTTTCACCACCAAAACGCATGAGACTTGTAGTTTTTAAAAATGTTTTTATTTTTGATGAGACGCTGAATAAAAGGAGTTTAAGCGCCGGCAAATAAAAACCCGCGATTTCCCGTAAATCCCGGACTCGGCCCGTATAGTCAAAAGTATACAAATAAAGTACCCAGGGAGTAAACTCATTTCCCGAACGATTTTTTAAATGATCTTTTCACCAATAAAACGCATGAGACTTGTAGTTTTTAAAAATGTTTTCATTTTTGATGAGACGCTGAATAAAAGAAGTTTAATCGCCGGCAAACGAAAACCCGCCATTTCCCGTAAACCCCGGACTTGGCCGTATAGTCAAAAGTATAAAAAGAAAGTACCCAGGGAGTAAACTCATTTCCCGAACGATTTTTTAAATAGTTTTTCACCACCAAAACGCATGAGACTTGTAGTTTTCAAAAATGTTTTCATTTTTGATGAGACGCTTAATGAAAGAGGTTTAATCGCCGGCAAACGAAAACCCGTGATTTCCCGTAAATCCCGGCTTGGCCCGTATAGTCGAATGTATACAAAGAAAGTACCCTGTGAGTAAACTCATTTCCAGAACAATTTTTTAAATTATTTTTTCACCACTAAAACGCATAAGACTTATAGTTTTCAAAAATGTTTTCATTTTTGATGAAACGCTGAATAAAAGAAGTTTAATCGCCGGCAAACGAAAACCGGCGATTTTCCGTAAATCCCGGGCTTGGCCCGTATAGTTGAATGTATATAAAGAAAGTACCCAGGGAGTAAACTCATTTCCCGAACGATTTTTTAAATTATTATTTCACCACTAAAGCCCATGAGCCTTGTAGTTTTTAAAAATGTTTTCATTTTTGATGAGACGCTGAATAAAAGGAGTTTAAGCGCCGGCAAACAAAAACCCGCGATTTCCCGTAAATCCCGGACTCGGCCCATATAGTCAAAAGTATACAAAGAAAGTACCCAGGGAGTAAACTCATTTCCCGAACGATTTTTTAAATTATTTTTTCACCACTAAAGCCCATGAGCCTTGTAGTTTTTAAAAATGTTTTCATTTTTGATGAGACACTGAATAAAAGGAGTTTAAGCGCCGGAAATAAAAACCCGCGATTTCCCGTAATTCCCGGACTCGGCCCGTATAGTCAAAAGTATACAAAGAAAGTACCCAGGGAGTAAACTCATTTCCCGAACGATTTTCTAAATAGTTTTTCACCACCAAAACGCATGAGACTTGTAGTTTTCAAAAATGTTTTCATTTTTGATGAGACGCTTAATGAAAGAGGTTTAATCGCCGGCAAACGAAAACCCGCGATTTCCCGTAAATCCCGGGCTTGGACCGTATAGTCGAATGTATACAAAGAAAGTACCCTGTGAGTAAACTCATTTCCAGAACAATTTTTTAAATTATTTTTTCACCACTAAAACGCATAAGACTTATAGTTTTCAAAAATGTTTTCATTTTTGATGAGACGATGAATAAAAGAAGTTTAATCGCCGGCAAACGAAAACCGGCGATTTCCCGTAAATCCCGGGCTTGGCCCGTATAGTTGAATGTATATAAAGAAAGTACCCAGGGAGTAAACTCATTTCCCGAACGATTTTTTAAATTATTATTTCACCACTAAAGCCCATGACCCTTGTAGTTTTTAAAAATGTTTTCATTTTTGATGAGACGCTGAATAAAAGGAGTCTAAGCGCCGGCAAACAAAAACCCGCGATTTCCCGTAAATCCTGGACTCCGCCCGTATAGTCAAAAGTATACAAAGAAAGTACCCAGGGAGTAAACTCATTTCCCGAACGATTTTTTAAATTATTTTTTCACCACTAAAGCCCATGAGCCTTGTAGTTTTTAAAAATGTTTTCATTTTTGATGAGACGCTGAATAAAAGGAGTTTAAGCGCCGGCAAATAAAAACCCGCGATTTCCCGTAAATCCCGGACTCAGCCCGTATAGTCAAAAGTATACAAAGAAAGTACCCAGGAAGTAAACTCATTTCCCGAACGATTTTTTAAATTATTTTTCACCACTAAAACGCAGGAGACTTGTAGTTTTCAGAAACGTTTTCATTTTTGATGAAACGCTGAATAAAAGAAGTTTAATCGCCGGCAAATAAAAACCCGCGATTTCCCGTAAATCCCGGACTCGGCCCGTATAGTCAAAAGTATACAAAGAAAGTACCCAGGGAGTAAACTCATTTCCCAAACGATTTTTTAAATTATTTTTCACCACTAAAACGCAGGAGACTTGTAGTTTTCAGAAACGTTTTCATTTTTGATGAAACGCTGAATAAAAGAAGTTTAATCGCCGGCAAATGAAAACCCGCCATTTCCCGTAAACCCCAGACTTGGCCTGTATAGTCAAAAGTATACAAAGAAAGTACCCAGGGAGTAAACTCATTTCCCGAACGATTTTTTAAATACTTTTTCACCACTAAAACGCATGAGACTTGTAGTTTTCAAAAATGTTTTCATTTTTGATGAAACGCTGAATAAAAGAAGTTTAATCGCCGGCAAATGAAAACCCGCCATTTCCCGTAAACCCCGGACTTGGCCTGTATAGTCAAAAGTATACAAAGAAAGTACCCAGGGAGTAAACTCATTTCCCGAACGATTTTTTAAATACTTTTTCACCACTAAAACGCATGAGACTTGTAGTTTTTAAAAATGTTTTCATTTTTGATGAGACGCTGAATAAAAGAAGTTTAATCGCCGGCAAACGAAAACCTGTGATATCCCGTAAATCCCGGACTCGGCCCGTATAGTCAAAAGTATACAAAGAAAGTACCCAGGGAGTAAAGTCATTTCCCGAACGATTTTTTAAATTATTATTTCACCAGTAAAGCCCATGAGACTTGTAGTGTTTAAAAATGTTTTCATTTTTGATGAGACGCTGAATAAAAGAAGTTTAATCGCCGGCAAACGAAAACCCGCGACTTCCCGTAAATCCCGGATTCGGCCCGTATAGTCAAAAGTATACAAAGAAAGTACCCAGGGAGTAAACTCATTTCCCGAACGATTTTTTAAATTATTTTTCACCACTAAAACGCAGGAGACTTGTAGTTTTCAGAAACGTTTTCATTTTTGATGAAACGCTGAATAAAAGAAGTTTAATCGCCGGCAAATGAAAACCCGCCATTTCCCGTAAACCCCGGACTTGGCCTGTATAGTCAAAAGTATACAAAGAAAGTACCCAGGGAGTAAACTCACTTCCCGAACGATTTTTTAAATACTTTTTCACCACTAAAACGCATGAGACTTGTAGTTTTCAAAAATGTTTTCATTTTTGATGAGACGCTGAATAAAAGAAGTTTAATCGCCGGCAAACGAAAACCTGTGATATCCCGTAAATCCCGGACTCGGCCCGTATAGTCAAAAGTATACAAAGAAAGTACCCAGGGAGTAAAGTCATTTCCCGAACGATTTTTTAAATTATTATTTCACCAGTAAAGCCCATGAGACTTGTAGTGTTTAAAAATGTTTTCATTTTTGATGAGACGCTGAATAAAAGAAGTTTAATCGCCGGCAAACGAAAACCCGCGACTTCCCGTAAATCCCGGACTCGGCCCGTATAGTCAAAAGTATACAAACAAAGTACCCAGGAAGTAAACTCATGTCCCGAACGATTTTTTAAATTATCTTTTCACCACTAAAACGCATGAGACTTGTAGTTTTCAAAAATGTTTTCATTTTTGATGAGACGCTTAATGAAAGAGGTTTAATCGCCGGCAAACGAAAACCCGCGATTTCCCGTAAATCCCGGGCTTGGCCCGTATAGTCGAATGTATACAAAGAAAGTACCCTGTGAGTAAACTCATTTCCAGAACAATTTTTTAAATTATTTTTTCACCACTAAAGCCCATGAGCCTTGTAGTTTTTAAAAATGTTTTCATTTTTGATGAGACGCTGAATAAAAGGAGTTTAAGCGCCGGCAAACAAAAACCCGCGATTTCCCGTAAATCCCGGACTCGGCCCGTATAGTCAAAAGTATACAAAGAAAGTACCCAGGGAGTAAACTCATTTCCCGAACGATTTTTTAAATTATTTTTTCACCACTAAAGCCCATGAGCCTTGTTGTTTTTAAAAATGTTTTTATTTTTGATGAGACGCTGAATAAAAGGTGTTTAAGCGCCGGCAAATAAAAACCCGCGATTTCCCGTAAATCCCCGGACTCGGCCCGTGTAGTCAAAAGTATACAAAGAAAGTACCCAGGGAGTAAACTCATTTCCCGAACGATTTTTTAAATTATTTTTCACCACTAAAACGCAGGAGACTTGTAGTTTTCAGAAACTTTTTCATTTTTGATGAAACGCTGAATAAAAGAAGTTTAATCGCCGGCAAATAAAAACCCGCGATTTCCCGTAAATCCCGGACTCGGCCCGTATAGTCAAAAGAATACAAAGAAAGTACCCAGGGAGTAAACTCATTTCCCGAACGATTTTTTAAATTATTTTTCACCACTAAAACGCAGGAGACTTGTAGTTTTCAGAAACGTTTTCATTTTTGATGAAACGCTGAATAAAAGAAGTTTAATCCACGGCAAATGAAAACCCGCCATTTCCCGTAAACCCCGGACTTGGCCTGTATAGTCAAAAGTATACAAAGAAAGTACCCAGGGAGTAAACTCATTTCCCGAACGATTTTTTAAATACTTTTTCACCACTGAAACGCATGAGACTTGTAGTTTTCAAAAATGTTTTCATTTTTGATGAGACGCTGAATAAAAGAAGTTTAATCGCCGGCAAACGAAAACCTGTGATATCCCGTAAATCGCGGACTCGGCCCGTATAGTCAAAAGTATACAAAGAAAGTACCCAGGGAGTAAAGTCATTTCCCGAACGATTTTTTAAATTATTATTTCACCATTAAAGCCCATGAGACTTGTAGTGTTTAAAAATGTTTTCATTTTTGATGAGACGCTGAATAAAAGAAGTTTAATCGCCGGCAAACGAAAACCCGCGACTTCCCGTAAATCTCGGACTCGGCCCGTATAGTCAAAAGTATACAAACAAAGTACCCAGGAAGTAAACTCATTTCCCGAACGATTTTTTAAATTATCTTTTCACCACTAAAACGCATGAGACTTGTAGTTTTCAAAAATGTTTTCATCTTTGATGAGACGCTGAATAAAAGAAGTTTAATCGCCGGCAAACGAAAACCCGCATTTTCCCGTCAACCCCGGACTCGGCCTGTATAGTCAAAAGTATACAAAGGAAGTACTCAGGCAGTAAACCCATTTCCCGAACGATTTTTTAAATCATTTTTTCTCTACTAAAGCTCATGAGACTTTCAGTTTTCAAAAGTGTTTTTATTTTTGATGAGACGCTGAATAAAAGAAGTTCAATCGCCGGCAAACGAAAACCCGCGATTTCCCGTAAATCCCGGACTCGGCACGTTTAGTCAAAAGTATACAAAGAAAGTACCCAGGGAGTAAACTCATTTCCCGAACGATTTTTTAAATTATTTTTTCACCACTAAAACGCATGAGACTTATAGTTTTCACAAATGTTTTCATTTTTGATGGGACGCTTAATGAAAGTGGTTTAATCGCTGGCAAACGAAAACCCGCGATTTCCCGTAAATCCCGGGCTTGACCCGTAGAGTCGAATGTATACAAAGAAAGTACCCTGTGAGTAAACTCAATTCCAAAACGATTTTTACAATTATCTTTTCAACAATAAAACGCATGAGACTTATAGTTTTCAAAAATGTTTTCATTTTTGATGAAACGCTGAATAAAAGAAGTTTAATCGCCGGCAAATGAAAACCCGCCATTTCCCGTAAACCCCAGACTTGGCCTGTATAGTCAAAAGTATACAAAGAAAGTACCCAGGGAGTAAACTCATTTCCCGAACGATTTTTTAAATACTTTTTCACCACTAAAACGCATGAGACTTGTAGTTTTCAAAAATGTTTTCATTTTTGATGAAACGCTGAATAAAAGAAGTTTAATCGCCGGCAAATGAAAACCCGCCATTTCCCGTAAACCCCGGACTTGGCCTGTATAGTCAAAAGTATACAAAGAAAGTACCCAGGGAGTAAACTCATTTCCCGAACGATTTTTTAAATACTTTTTCACCACTAAAACGCATGAGACTTGTAGTTTTTAAAAATGTTTTCATTTTTGATGAGACGCTGAATAAAAGAAGTTTAATCGCCGGCAAACGAAAACCTGTGATATCCCGTAAATTCCGGACTCGGCCCGTATAGTCAAAAGTATACAAAGAAAGTACCCAGGGAGTAAAGTCATTTCCCGAACGATTTTTTAAATTATTATTTCACCAGTAAAGCCCATGAGACTTGTAGTGTTTAAAAATGTTTTCATTTTTGATGAGACGCTGAATAAAAGAAGTTTAATCGCCGGCAAACGAAAACCCGCGACTTCCCGTAAATCCCGGATTCGGCCCGTATAGTCAAAAGTATACAAAGAAAGTACCCAGGGAGTAAACTCATTTCCCGAACGATTTTTTAAATTATTTTTCACCACTAAAACGCAGGAGACTTGTAGTTTTCAGAAACGTTTTCATTTTTGATGAAACGCTGAATAAAAGAAGTTTAATCGCCGGCAAATGAAAACCCGCCATTTCCCGTAAACCCCGGACTTGGCCTGTATAGTCAAAAGTATACAAAGAAAGTACCCAGGGAGTAAACTCACTTCCCGAACGATTTTTTAAATACTTTTTCACCACTAAAACGCATGAGACTTGTAGTTTTCAAAAATGTTTTCATTTTTGATGAGACGCTGAATAAAAGAAGTTTAATCGCCGGCAAACGAAAACCTGTGATATCCCGTAAATCCCGGACTCGGCCCGTATAGTCAAAAGTATACAAAGAAAGTACCCAGGGAGTAAAGTCATTTCCCGAACGATTTTTTAAATTATTATTTCACCAGTAAAGCCCATGAGACTTGTAGTGTTTAAAAATGTTTTCATTTTTGATGAGACGCTGAATAAAAGAAGTTTAATCGCCGGCAAACGAAAACCCGCGACTTCCCGTAAATCCCGGACTCGGCCCGTATAGTCAAAAGTATACAAACAAAGTACCCAGGAAGTAAACTCATGTCCCGAACGATTTTTTAAATTATCTTTTCACCACTAAAACGCATGAGACTTGTAGTTTTCAAAAATGTTTTCATTTTTGATGAGACGCTTAATGAAAGAGGTTTAATCGCCGGCAAACGAAAACCCGCGATTTCCCGTAAATCCCGGGCTTGGCCCGTATAGTCGAATGTATACAAAGAAAGTACCCTGTGAGTAAACTCATTTCCAGAACAATTTTTTAAATTATTTTTTCACCACTAAAGCCCATGAGCCTTGTAGTTTTTAAAAATGTTTTCATTTTTGATGAGACGCTGAATAAAAGGAGTTTAAGCGCCGGCAAACAAAAACCCGCGATTTCCCGTAAATCCCGGACTCGGCCCGTATAGTCAAAAGTATACAAAGAAAGTACCCAGGGAGTAAACTCATTTCCCGAACGATTTTTTAAATTATTTTTTCACCACTAAAGCCCATGAGCCTTGTTGTTTTTAAAAATGTTTTTATTTTTGATGAGACGCTGAATAAAAGGTGTTTAAGCGCCGGCAAATAAAAACCCGCGATTTCCCGTAAATCCCCGGACTCGGCCCGTGTAGTCAAAAGTATACAAAGAAAGTACCCAGGGAGTAAACTCATTTCCCGAACGATTTTTTAAATTATTTTTCACCACTAAAACGCAGGAGACTTGTAGTTTTCAGAAACGTTTTCATTTTTGATGAAACGCTGAATAAAAGAAGTTTAATCGCCGGCAAATAAAAACCCGCGATTTCCCGTAAATCCCGGACTCGGCCCGTATAGTCAAAAGAATACAAAGAAAGTACCCAGGGAGTAAACTCATTTCCCGAACGATTTTTTAAATTATTTTTCGCCACTAAAACGCAGGAGACTTGTAGTTTTCAGAAACGTTTTCATTTTTGATGAAACGCTGAATAAAAGAAGTTTAATCGACGGCAAATGAAAACCCGCCATTTCCAGTAAACCCCGGACTTGGCCTGTATAGTCAAAAGTATACAAAGAAAGTACCCAGGGAGTAAACTCATTTCCCGAACGATTTTTTAAATACTTTTTCACCACTGAAACGCATGAGACTTGTAGTTTTCAAAAATGTTTTCATTTTTGATGAGACGCTGAATAAAAGAAGTTTAATCGCCGGCAAACGAAAACCTGTGATATCCCGTAAATCGCGGACTCGGCCCGTATAGTCAAAAGTATACAAAGAAAGTACCCAGGGAGTAAAGTCATTTCCCGAACGATTTTTTAAATTATTATTTCACCAGTAAAGCCCATGAGACTTGTAGTGTTTAAAAATGTTTTCATTTTTGATGAGACGCTGAATAAAAGAAGTTTAATCGCCGGCAAACGAAAACCCGCGACTTCCCGTAAATCCCGGACTCGGCCCGTATAGTCAAAAGTATACAAACAAAGTACCCAGGAAGTAAACTCATGTCCCGAACGATTTTTTAAATTATCTTTTCACCACTAAAACGCATGAGACTTGTAGTTTTCAAAAATGTTTTCATTTTTGATGAGACGCTTAATGAAAGAGGTTTAATCGCCGGCAAACGAAAACCCGCGATTTCCCGTAAATCCCGGGCTTGGCCCGTATAGTCGAATGTATACAAAGAAAGTACCCTGTGAGTAAACTCATTTCCAGAACAATTTTTTAAATTATTTTTTCACCACTAAAGCCCATGAGCCTTGTAGTTTTTAAAAATGTTTTCATTTTTGATGAGACGCTGAATAAAAGGAGTTTAAGCGCCGGCAAACAAAAACCCGCGATTTCCCGTAAATCCCGGACTCGGCCCGTATAGTCAAAAGTATACAAAGAAAGTACCCAGGGAGTAAACTCATTTCCCGAACGATTTTTTAAATTATTTTTTCACCACTAAAGCCCATGAGCCTTGTTGTTTTTAAAAATGTTTTTATTTTTGATGAGACGCTGAATAAAAGGTGTTTAAGCGCCGGCAAATAAAAACCCGCGATTTCCCGTAAATCCCCGGACTCGGCCCGTGTAGTCAAAAGTATACAAAGAAAGTACCCAGGGAGTAAACTCATTTCCCGAACGATTTTTTAAATTATTTTTCACCACTAAAACGCAGGAGACTTGTAGTTTTCAGAAACGTTTTCATTTTTGATGAAACGCTGAATAAAAGAAGTTTAATCGCCGGCAAATAAAAACCCGCGATTTCCCGTAAATCCCGGACTCGGCCCGTATAGTCAAAAGAATACAAAGAAAGTACCCAGGGAGTAAACTCATTTCCCGAACGATTTTTTAAATTATTTTTCACCACTAAAACGCAGGAGACTTGTAGTTTTCAGAAACGTTTTCATTTTTGATGAAACGCTGAATAAAAGAAGTTTAATCGACGGCAAATGAAAACCCGCCATTTCCCGTAAACCCCGGACTTGGCCTGTATAGTCAAAAGTATACAAAGAAAGTACCCAGGGAGTAAACTCATTTCCCGAACGATTTTTTAAATACTTTTTCACCACTGAAACGCATGAGACTTGTAGTTTTCAAAAATGTTTTCATTTTTGATGAGACGCTGAATAAAAGAAGTTTAATCGCCGGCAAACGAAAACCTGTGATATCCCGTAAATCGCGGACTCGGCCCGTATAGTCAAAAGTATACAAAGAAAGTACCCAGGGAGTAAAGTCATTTCCCGAACGATTTTTTAAATTATTATTTCACCATTAAAGCCCATGAGACTTGTAGTGTTTAAAAATGTTTTCATTTTTGATGAGACGCTGAATAAAAGAAGTTTAATCGCCGGCAAACGAAAACCCGCGACTTCCCGTAAATCTCGGACTCGGCCCGTATAGTCAAAAGTATACAAACAAAGTACCCAGGAAGTAAACTCATTTCCCGAACGATTTTTTAAATTATCTTTTCACCACTAAAACGCATGAGACTTGTAGTTTTCAAAAATGTTTTCATCTTTGATGAGACGCTGAATAAAAGAAGTTTAATCGCCGGCAAACGAAAACCCGCATTTTCCCGTCAACCCCGGACTCGGCCTGTATAGTCAAAAGTATACAAAGGAAGTACTCAGGCAGTAAACCCATTTCCCGAACGATTTTTTAAATCATTTTTTCTCTACTAAAGCTCATGAGACTTTCAGTTTTCAAAAGTGTTTTTATTTTTGATGAGACGCTGAATAAAAGAAGTTCAATCGCCGGCAAACGAAAACCCGCGATTTCCCGTAAATCCCGGACTCGGCACGTTTAGTCAAAAGTATACAAAGAAAGTACCCAGGGAGTAAACTCATTTCCCGAACGATTTTTTAAATTATTTTTTCACCACTAAAACGCATGAGACTTATAGTTTTCACAAATGTTTTCATTTTTGATGGGACGCTTAATGAAAGTGGTTTAATCGCTGGCAAACGAAAACCCGCGATTTCCCGTAAATCCCGGGCTTGACCCGTATAGTCGAATGTATACAAAGAAAGTACCCTGTGAGTAAACTCAATTCCAAAACGATTTTTACAATTATCTTTTCAACAATAAAACGCATGAGACTTATAGTTTTCAAAAATGTTTTCATTTTTGATGAGACGCTGAATAAAAGAAGTTTAATCGCCGGCAAACGAAAACCGGCGATTTCCCGTTAATCCCGGGCTTGGCCCGTATAGTTGAATGTATATAAAGAAAGTACCCAGGGAGTAAACTCATTTCCCGAACGATTTTTTAAATTATTATTTCACCACTAAAGCCCATGAGCCTTGTAGTTTTTAAAAATGTTTTCATTTTTGATGAGACGCTGAATAAAAGAAGTTTAATCGCCGGCAAACGAAAACCTGTGATATCCCGTATATCCCGGACACCGCCCGTATAGTCAAAAGTATACAAAGAAAGTACCCAGGGAGTAAAGTCATTTCCCGAACGATTTTTTAAATTATTATTTTACCAGTAAAGCCCATGAGACTTGTAGTGTTTAAAAATGTTTTCATTTTTGATGAGACGCTGAATAAAAGGAGTTTAAGCGCCGGCAAACTAAAACCCGCGATTTCCCGTAAATCCCGGACTCGTCCCGTATAGTCAAAAGTATACAAAGAAAGTACCCAGGGAGTAAACTCATTTCCCGAACGATTTTTTAAATTATTTTTTCACCACTAAAGCCCATGAGCCTTGTAGTTTTTAAAAATGTTTTCATTTTTGATGAGACGCTGAATAAAAGGTGTTTAAGCGCCGGCAAATAAAAACCCGCGATTTCCCGTAAATCCCGGACTCGGCCCGTATAGTCAAAAGTATACAAAGAAAGTACCCAGGGAGTAAACTCATTTCCCGAACGATTTTTTAAATTATTTTTCACCACTAAAACGCAGGAGACTTGTAGTTTTCAGAAACGTTTTCATTTTTGATGAAACGCTGAATAAAAGAAGTTTAATCGCCGGCAAATAAAAACCCGCGATTTCCCCTAAATCCCGGACTCGGCCCGTATAGTCGAATGTATACAAAGAAAGTACCCTGTGAGTAAACTCAATTCCAAAACGATTTTTTAAATTATCTTTTCACCAATAAAACGCATGAGACTTGTAGTTTTCAAAAATGTTTTCATTTTTGATGAGACGCTGAATAAAAGAAGTTTAATCGCCGGCAAACGAAAACCCGCCATTTCCCGTAAACCCCGGACTTGGCCCGTATAGTCAAAAGTATACAAAGAAAGTACCCAGGGAGTAAACTCATTTCCCGAACGATTTTTTAAATAGTTTTTCACCACCAAAACGCATGAGACTTGTAGTTTTCAAAAATGTTTTCATTTTTGATGAGACGCTGAATAAAAGAAGTTTAATCGCCGGCAAACGAAAACCGGCGATTTCCCGTAAATCCCGGGCTTGGCCCGTATAGTTGAATGTATATAAAGAAAGTACCCAGGGAGTAAACTCATTTCCCGAACGATTTTTTAAATTATTATTTCACCACTAAAGCCCATGAGCCTTGTAGTTTTTAAAAATGTTTTCATTTTTGATGAGACGCTGAATAAAAGGAGTTTAAGCGCCGGCAAACAAAAACCCGCGATTTCCCGTAAATCCCGGACTCGGCCCGTATAGTCAAAAGTATACAAAGAAAGTACCCAGGGAGTAAACTCATTTCCCGAACGATTTTTTAAATTATTTTTTCACCACTAAAGCCCATGAGCCTTGTAGTTTTTAAAAATGTTTTCATTTTTGATGAGACGCTGAATAAAAGGAGTTTAAGCGCCGGCAAATAAAAACCCACGATTTCCCGTAAATCCCGGACTCAGCCCGTATAGTCAAAAGTATACAAAGAAAGTACCCAGGGAGTAAACTCATTTCCCGAACGATTTTTAAATTATTTTTCACCACTAAAACGCACGAGACTTGTAGTTTTCAGAAACGTTTTCATTTTTGATGAAACGCTGAATAAAAGAAGTTTAATTGCCGGCAAATAAAAACCCGCGATTTCCCGTAAATCCCGGACTCGGCCCGTATAGTCAAAAGTATACAAAGAAAGTACCCAGGGAGTAAACTCATTTCCCGAACGATTTTTTAAATTATTTTTCACCACTAAAACGCAGGAGACTTGTAGTTTTCAGAAACGTTTTCATTTTTGATGAAACGCTGAATAAAAGAAGTTTAATCGCCGGCAAATGAAAACCCACCATTTCCCGTAAACCCTGGACTTGGCCTGTATAGTCAAAAGTATACAAAGAAAGTACCCAGGGAGTAAACTCATTTCCTGAACGATTTTTTAAATACTTTTTCACAACTAAAACGCATGAGCCTTGTAGTTTTCAAAAATGTTTTCATTTTTGATGAGACGCTGAATAAAAGAAGTTTAATCGCCGGCAAACGAAAACCTGTGATATCCCGTAAATCCCGGACTCGGCCCGTATAGTCAAAAGTATACAAAGAAAGTACCCAGGGAGTAAAGTCATTTCCCGAACGATTTTTTAAATTATTATTTCACCAGTAAAGCCCATGAGACTTGTAGTGTTTAAAAATGTTTTCATTTTTGATGAGACGCTGAATAAAAGAAGTTTAATCGCCGGCAAACGAAAACCCGCGACTTCCCGTAAATCCCGGACTCGGCCCGTATAGTCAAAAGTATACAAACAAAGTACCCAGGAAGTAAACTCATTTCCCGAACGATTTTTTAAATTATCTTTTCACCACTAAAACGCATGAGACTTGTAGTTTTCAAAAATGTTTTCATTTTTGATGAGACGCTTAATGAAAGAGGTTTAATCGCCGGCAAACGAAAACCCGCGATTTCCCGTAAATCCCGGGCTTGGCCCGTATAGTCGAATGTATACAAAGAAAGTACCCTGTGAGTAAACTCATTTCCAGAACAATTTTTTAAATTATTTTTTCACCACTAAAACGCATAAGACTTATAGTTTTCAAAATGTTTTCATTTTTGATGAGACGCTGAATAAAAGAAGTTTAATCGCCGGCAAACGAAAACCAGCGATTTCCCGTAAATCCCGGGCTTGGCCCGTATAGTTGAATGTATATAAAGAAAGTACCCAGGGAGTAAACTCATTTCCCGAACGATTTTTTAAATTATTATTTCACCACTAAAGCCCATGAGCCTTGTAGTTTTTAAAAATGTTTTTATTTTTGATGAGACGCTGAATAAAAGGAGTTTAAGCGCCGGCAAACAAAAACCTGCGATTTCCCGTAAATCCCGGACTCGGCCCGTATAGTCAAAAGTATACAAAGAAAGTACCCAGGGAGTAAACTCATTTCCCGAACGATTTTTTAAATTATTTTTTTACCACTAAAGCCCATGAGCCTTGTTGTTTTTAAAAATGTTTTCATTTTTGATGAGACGCTGAATAAAAGGAGTTTAAGCGCCGGCAAATAAAAACCCACGATTTCCCGTAAATCCCGGACTCGGCCCGTATAGTCAAAAGTATACAAAGAAAGTACCCAGGGAGTAAACTCATTTCCCGAACGATTTTTTAAATTATTTTTCACCACTAAAACGCAGGAGACTTGTAGTTTTCAGAAACGTTTTCATTTTTGATGAAACGCTGAATAAAAGAAGTTTAATCGCCGGCAAATAAAAACCTGCGATTTCCCGTAAATCCCGGACTCGGCCCGTATAGTCAAGAGAATACAAAGAAAGTACCCAGGGAGTAAACTCATTTCCCGAACGATTTTTTAAATTATTTTTCACCACTAAAACGCAGGAGACTTGTAGTTTTCAGAAACGTTTTCATTTTTGATGAAACGCTGAATAAAAGAAGTTTAATCGCCGGCAAATGAAAACCCGCCATTTCCCGTAAACCCCGGACTTGGCCTGTATAGTCAAAAGTATACAAAGAAAGTACCTAGGGAGTAAAGTCATTTCCCGAACGATTTTTTAAATTATTATTTCACCAGTAAAACCCATGAGACTTGCAGTGTTTAAAAATGTTTTCATTTTTGATGAGACGCTGAATAAAAGAAGTTTAATCGCCGGCAAACGAAAACCCGCGATTTCCCGTAAATCCCGGGCTTGGCCCGTATAGTTGAATGTATATAAAGAAAGTACCCAGGGAGTAAACTCATTTCCCGAACGATTTTTTAAATTATTTTTTCACCACTAAAACGCATGAGACTTGTAGTTTTCAGAAATGTTTTCATTTTTGATGGGACGCTTAATGAAAGTGGTTTAATCGCTGGCAAACGAAAACCCGCGATTTCCCGTAAATCCCGGGCTTGGCCCGTATAGTTGAATGTATATAAAGAAAGTACCCAGGGAGTAAACTCATTTCCCGAACGATTTTTTAAATTATTATTTCACCACTAAAGCCCATGAGCCTTGTAGTTTTTAAAAATGTTTTCATTTTTGATGAGACGCTGAATAAAAGAAGTTTAATCGCCGGCAAACGAAAACCAGCGATTTCCCGTAAATCCCGGGCTTGGCCCGTATAGTTGAATGTATATAAAGAAAGTACCCAGGGAGTAAACTCATTTCCCGAACGATTTTTTAAATTATTATTTCACCACTAAAGCCCATGAGCCTTGTAGTTTTTAAAAATGTTTTTATTTTTGATGAGACGCTGAATAAAAGGAGTTTAAGCGCCGGCAAACAAAAACCTGCGATTTCCCGTAAATCGCGGACTCGGCCCGTATATTCAAAAGTATACAAAGAAAGTACCCAGGGAGTAAACTCATTTCCCGAACGATTTTTTAAATTATTTTTTTACCACTAAAGCCCATGAGCCTTGTTGTTTTTAAAAATGTTTTCATTTTTGATGAGACGCTGAATAAAAGGAGTTTAAGCGCCGGCAAATAAAAACCCACGATTTCCCGTAAATCCCGGACTCGGCCCGTATAGTCAAAAGTATACAAAGAAAGTACCCAGGGAGTAAACTCATTTCCCGAACGATTTTTTAAATTATTTTTCACCACTAAAACGCAGGAGACTTGTAGTTTTCAGAAACGTTTTCATTTTTGATGAAACGCTGAATAAAAGAAGTTTAATCGCCGGCAAATAAAAACCTGCGATTTCCCGTAAATCCCGGACTCGGCCCGTATAGTCAAGAGAATACAAAGAAAGTACCCAGGGAGTAAACTCATTTCCCGAACGATTTTTTAAATTATTTTTCACCACTAAAACGCAGGAGACTTGTAGTTTTCAGAAACGTTTTCATTTTTGATGAAACGCTGAATAAAAGAAGTTTAATCGCCGGCAAATGAAAACCCGCCATTTCCCGTAAACCCCGGACTTGGCCTGTATAGTCAAAAGTATACAAAGAAAGTACCTAGGGAGTAAAGTCATTTCCCGAACGATTTTTTAAATTATTATTTCACCAGTAAAACCCATGAGACTTGCAGTGTTTAAAAATGTTTTCATTTTTGATGAGACGCTGAATAAAAGAAGTTTAATCGCCGGCAAACGAAAACCCGCGATTTCCCGTAAATCCCGGGCTTGGCCCGTATAGTTGAATGTATATAAAGAAAGTACCCAGGGAGTAAACTCATTTCCCGAACGATTTTTTAAATTATTTTTTCACCACTAAAACGCATGAGACTTGTAGTTTTCAGAAATGTTTTCATTTTTGATGGGACGCTTAATGAAAGTGGTTTAATCGCTGGCAAACGAAAACCCGCGATTTCCCGTAAATCCCGGGCTTGGCCCGTATAGTTGAATGTATATAAAGAAAGTACCCAGGGAGTAAACTCATTTCCCGAACGATTTTTTAAATTATTATTTCACCACTAAAGCCCATGAGCCTTGTAGTTTTTAAAAATGTTTTCATTTTTGATGAGACGCTGAACAAAAGAAGTTTAATCGCCGGCAAACGAAAACCTGTGATATCCCGTAAATCCCGGACTTGGCCCGTATAGTCAAAAGTATACAAAGAAAGTACCCAGGGATTAAAGTCATTTCCCGAACGATTTTTTAAATTATTATTTCACCAGTAAAGCCCATGAGACTTGTAGTGTTTAAAAATGTTTTCATTTTTGATGAGACGCTGAATAAAAGAAGGTTAATCGCCGGCAAACGAAAACCCGCGACTTCCCGTAAATCCCGGACTCGGCCCGTATAGTCAAAAGTATACAAACAAAGTACCTAGGAAGTAAACTTATTTCCCGAACGATTTTTTAAATTATCTTTTCACCACTAAAACGCATGAGACTTGCAGTTTTCAAAAATGCTTTCATTTTTGATGAGACGCTTAATGAAAGAGGTTTAATCGCCGGCAAACGAAAACCCGCAATTTCCCGTAAATCCCGGGCTTGGCCCGTATAGTCGAATGTATACAAAGAAAGTACCCTGTGAGTAAACTCATTTCCAGAACAATTTTTTAAATTATTTTTTCGTCACTAAAACGCATAGGACTTATAGTTTTCAAAAATGTTTTCATTTTTGATAAGACGCTGAATAAAAGAAGTTTAATCGCCGGCAAACGAAAACCAGCGATTTCCCGTAAATCCCGGGCTTGGCCCGTATAGTTGAATGTATATAAAGAAAGTACCCAGGGAGTAAACTCATTTCCCGAACGATTTTTTAAATTATTATTTCACCACTAAAGCCCATGAGCCTGGAAGTTTTTAAAAATGTTTTCATTTTTGATGAGACGCTGAATAAAAGGAGTTTAAGCGCCGGCAAACAAAAACCCGCGATTTCCCGTAAATCCCGGACTCGGCCCGTATAGTCAAAAGTATACAAAGAAAGTACCCAGGGAGTAAACTCATTTCCCGAATGATTTTTTAAATTATCTTTTCACCACTAAAACGCAGGAGCCTTGCAGTTTTCAAAAATGTTTTCATTTTTGATGAGACGCTTAATGAAAGAGGTTTAATCGCCGGCAAACGAAAACCCGCAATTTCCCGTAAATCCCGGGCTTGGCCCGTATAGTCGAATGTATACAAAGAAAGTACCCTGTGAGTAAACTCATTTCCAGAACAATTTTTTAAATTATTTTTTCACCACTAAAACGCATAAGACTTATAGTTTTCAAAAATGTTTTCATTTTTGATAAGACGCTGAATAAAAGAAGTTTAATCGCCGGCAAACGAAAACCAGCGATTTCCCGTAACTCCCGGGCTTGGCCCGTATAGTTGAATGGATATAAAGAAAGTACCCAGGGAGTAAACTCATTTCCCGAACGATTTTTTAAATTATTATTTCACCACTAAAGCCCATGAGCCTTATAGTTTTTAAAAATGTTTTCATTTTTGATGAGACGCTGAATAAAAGGAGTTTAAGCGCCGGCAAACAAAAACCCGCGATTTCCCGTAAATCCCGGACTCGGCCCGTATAGTCAAAAGTATACAAAGAAAGTACCCAGGGAGTAAACTCATTTCCCGAACGATTTTTTAAATTATTTTTCACCACTAAAACGCAGGAGACTTGTAGTTTTCAGAAACGCTTTCATTTTTGATGAAACGCTGAATAAAAGAAGTTTAATCGCCGGCAAATAAAAACCCGCGATTTCCCGTAAATCCCGGACTCGGCCCGTATAGTCAAAAGAATACAAAGAAAGTACCCAGGGAGTAAACTCAATTCCAAAACGATTTTTTAAATTATCTTTTCACCAATAAAACGCATGAGACTTATAGTTTTCAAAAATGTTTTCATTTTTGATGAGACGCTGAATAAAAGAAGTTTAATCGCCGGCAAACGAAAACCGGCGATTTCCCGTAAATCCCGGGCTTGGCCCGTATAGTTGAATGTATATAAAGAAAGTATCCAGGGAGTAAACTCATTTCCCGAACGATTTTTTAAATTATTTTTCACCACTAAAACGCAGGAGACTTGTAGTTTTTAAAAATGTTTTCATTTTTGATGAGACGCTGAATAAAAGGAGTTTAAGCGCCGGCAAACAAAAACCCGCGATTTCCCGTAAATCCCGGACTCGGCCCGTATAGTCAAAAGTATACAAAGAAAGTACCCAGGGAGTAAACTCATTTCCCGAATGATTTTTTAAATTATCTTTTCACCACTAAAACGCAGGAGCCTTGCAGTTTTCAAAAATGTTTTCATTTTTGATGAGACGCTTAATGAAAGAGGTTTAATCGCCGGCAAACGAAAACCCGCAATTTCCCGTAAATCCCGGGCTTGGCCCGTATAGTCGAATGTATACAAAGAAAGTACCCTGTGAGTAAACTCATTTCCAGAACAATTTTTTAAATTATTTTTTCACCACTAAAACGCATAAGACTTATAGTTTTCAAAAATGTTTTCATTTTTGATAAGACGCTGAATAAAAGAAGTTTAATCGCCGGCAAACGAAAACCAGCGATTTCCCGTAACTCCCGGGCTTGGCCCGTATAGTTGAATGGATATAAAGAAAGTACCCAGGGAGTAAACTCATTTCCCGAACGATTTTTTAAATTATTATTTCACCACTAAAGCCCATGAGCCTTATAGTTTTTAAAAATGTTTTCATTTTTGATGAGACGCTGAATAAAAGGAGTTTAAGCGCCGGCAAACAAAAACCCGCGATTTCCCGTAAATCCCGGACTCGGCCCGTATAGTCAAAAGTATACAAAGAAAGTACCCAGGGAGTAAACTCATTTCCCGAACGATTTTTTAAATTATTTTTCACCACTAAAACGCAGGAGACTTGTAGTTTTCAGAAACGCTTTCATTTTTGATGAAACGCTGAATAAAAGAAGTTTAATCGCCGGCAAATAAAAACCCGCGATTTCCCGTAAATCCCGGACTCGGCCCGTATAGTCAAAAGAATACAAAGAAAGTACCCAGGGAGTAAACTCAATTCCAAAACGATTTTTTAAATTATCTTTTCACCAATAAAACGCATGAGACTTATAGTTTTCAAAAATGTTTTCATTTTTGATGAGACGCTGAATAAAAGAAGTTTAATCGCCGGCAAACGAAAACCGGCGATTTCCCGTAAATCCCGGGCTTGGCCCGTATAGTTGAATGTATATAAAGAAAGTATCCAGGGAGTAAACTCATTTCCCGAACGATTTTTTAAATTATTTTTCACCACTAAAACGCAGGAGACTTGTAGTTTTCAGAAACGTTTTCATTTTTGATGAAACGCTGAATAAAAGAAGTTTAATCGCCGGCAAATGAAAACCCGCCATTTCCCGTAAACCCCGGACTTGGCCTGTATAGTCAAAAGTATACAAAGAAAGTACCTAGGGAGTAAAGTCATTTCCCGAACGATTTTTTAAATTATTATTTCACCAGTAAAACCCATGAGACTTGCAGTGTTTAAAAATGTTTTCATTTTTGATGAGACGCTGAATAAAAGAAGTTTAATCGCCGGCAAACGAAAACCCGCGATTTCCCGTAAATCCCGGGCTTGGCCCGTATAGTTGAATGTATATAAAGAAAGTACCCAGGGAGTAAACTCATTTCCCGAACGATTTTTTAAATTATTTTTTCACCACTAAAACGCATGAGACTTGTAGTTTTCAGAAATGTTTTCATTTTTGATGGGACGCTTAATGAAAGTGGTTTAATCGCTGGCAAACGAAAACCCGCGATTTCCCGTAAATCCCGGGCTTGGCCCGTATAGTTGAATGTATATAAAGAAAGTACCCAGGGAGTAAACTCATTTCCCGAACGATTTTTTAAATTATTATTTCACCACTAAAGCCCATGAGCCTTGTAGTTTTTAAAAATGTTTTCATTTTTGATGAGACGCTGAACAAAAGAAGTTTAATCGCCGGCAAACGAAAACCTGTGATATCCCGTAAATCCCGGACTTGGCCCGTATAGTCAAAAGTATACAAAGAAAGTACCCAGGGATTAAAGTCATTTCCCGAACGATTTTTTAAATTATTATTTCACCAGTAAAGCCCATGAGACTTGTAGTGTTTAAAAATGTTTTCATTTTTGATGAGACGCTGAATAAAAGAAGGTTAATCGCCGGCAAACGAAAACCCGCGACTTCCCGTAAATCCCGGACTCGGCCCGTATAGTCAAAAGTATACAAACAAAGTACCTAGGAAGTAAACTCATTTCCCGAACGATTTTTTAAATTATCTTTTCACCACTAAAACGCATGAGACTTGCAGTTTTCAAAAATGCTTTCATTTTTGATGAGACGCTTAATGAAAGAGGTTTAATCGCCGGCAAACGAAAACCCGCAATTTCCCGTAAATCCCGGGCTTGGCCCGTATAGTCGAATGTATACAAAGAAAGTACCCTGTGAGTAAACTCATTTCCAGAACAATTTTTTAAATTATTTTTTCGTCACTAAAACGCATAGGACTTATAGTTTTCAAAAATGTTTTCATTTTTGATAAGACGCTGAATAAAAGAAGTTTAATCGCCGGCAAACGAAAACCAGCGATTTCCCGTAAATCCCGGGCTTGGCCCGTATAGTTGAATGTATATAAAGAAAGTACCCAGGGAGTAAACTCATTTCCCGAACGATTTTTTAAATTATTATTTCACCACTAAAGCCCATGAGCCTGGAAGTTTTTAAAAATGTTTTCATTTTTGATGAGACGCTGAATAAAAGGAGTTTAAGCGCCGGCAAACAAAAACCCGCGATTTCCCGTAAATCCCGGACTCGGCCCGTATAGTCAAAAGTATACAAAGAAAGTACCCAGGGAGTAAACTCATTTCCCGAATGATTTTTTAAATTATCTTTTCACCACTAAAACGCAGGAGCCTTGCAGTTTTCAAAAATGTTTTCATTTTTGATGAGACGCTTAATGAAAGAGGTTTAATCGCCGGCAAACGAAAACCCGCAATTTCCCGTAAATCCCGGGCTTGGCCCGTATAGTCGAATGTATACAAAGAAAGTACCCTGTGAGTAAACTCATTTCCAGAACAATTTTTTAAATTATTTTTTCACCACTAAAACGCATAAGACTTATAGTTTTCAAAAATGTTTTCATTTTTGATAAGACGCTGAATAAAAGAAGTTTAATCGCCGGCAAACGAAAACCAGCGATTTCCCGTAACTCCCGGGTTGGCCCGTATAGTTGAATGGATATAAAGAAAGTACCCAGGGAGTAAACTCATTTCCCGAACGATTTTTTAAATTATTATTTCACCACTAAAGCCCATGAGCCTTATAGTTTTTAAAAATGTTTTCATTTTTGATGAGACGCTGAATAAAAGGAGTTTAAGCGCCGGCAAACAAAAACCCGCGATTTCCCGTAAATCCCGGACTCGGCCCGTATAGTCAAAAGTATACAAAGAAAGTACCCAGGGAGTAAACTCATTTCCCGAACGATTTTTTAAATTATTTTTCACCACTAAAACGCAGGAGACTTGTAGTTTTCAGAAACGCTTTCATTTTTGATGAAACGCTGAATAAAAGAAGTTTAATCGCCGGCAAATAAAAACCCGCGATTTCCCGTAAATCCCGGACTCGGCCCGTATAGTCAAAAGAATACAAAGAAAGTACCCAGGGAGTAAACTCAATTCCAAAACGATTTTTTAAATTATCTTTTCACCAATAAAACGCATGAGACTTATAGTTTTCAAAAATGTTTTCATTTTTGATGAGACGCGGAATAAAAGAAGTTTAATCGCCGGCAAACGAAAACCGGCGATTTCCCGTAAATCCCGGGCTTGGCCCGTATAGTTGAATGTATATAAAGAAAGTATCCAGGGAGTAAACTCATTTCCCAAACGATTTTTTAAATTATTAATTCACCACTAAAGCCCATGAGCCTTGTAGTTTTTAAAAATGTTTTCATTTTTGATGAGACGCTGAACAAAAGAAGTTTAATCGCCGGCAAACGAAAACCTGTGATATCCCGTAAATCCCGGACTCGGCCCGTATAGTCAAAAGTATACAAAGAAAGTACCCAGGGAGTAAGGTCATTTCCCGAACGATTTTTTAAATTATTATTTCACCAGTAAAGCCCATGAGACTTGTAGTGTTTAAAAATGTTTTCATTTTTGATGAGACGCTGAATAAAAGAAGTTTAATCGCCGGCAAACGAAAACCCGCGACTTCCCGTAAATCCCGGACTCGGCCAGTATAGTCAAAAGTATACAAACAAAGTACCTAGGAAGTAAACTCATTTCCCGAACGATTTTTTAAATTATCTTTTCACCACTAAAACGCAGGAGCCTTGCAGTTTTCAAAAATGTTTTCATTTTTGATGAGACGCTTAATGAAAGAGGTTTAATCGCCGGCAAACGAAAACCCGCAATTTCCCGTAAATGCCGGGCTTGGCCCGTATAGTCGAATGTATACAAAGAAAGTACCCTGTGAGTAAACTCATTTCCAGAACAATTTTTTAAATTATTTTTTCACCACTAAAACGCATAAGACTTATAGTTTTCAAAAATGTTTTCATTTTTGATAAGACGCTGAATAAAAGAAGTTTAATCGCCGGCAAACGAAAACCAGCGATTTCCCGTAACTCCCGGGCTTGGCCCGTATAGTTGAATGTATATAAAGAAAGTACCCAGGGAGTAAACTCATTTCCCGAACGATTTTTTAAATTATTATTTCACCACTAAAGCCCATGAGCCTTATAGTTTTTAAAAATGTTTTCATTTTTGATGAGACGCTGAATAAAAGGAGTTTAAGCGCCGGCAAACAAAAACCCGCGATTTCCCGTAAATCCCGGACTCGGCCCGTATAGTCAAAAGTATACAAAGAAAGTACCCAGGGAGTAAACTCATTTCCCGAACGATTTTTTAAATTATTTTTCACCACTAAAACGCAGGAGACTTGTAGTTTTCAGAAACGCTTTCATTTTTGATGAAACGCTGAATAAAAGAAGTTTAATCGCCGGCAAATAAAAACCCGCGATTTCCCGTAAATCCCGGACTCGGCCCGTATAGTCAAAAGAATACAAAGAAAGTACCCAGGGAGTAAACTCAATTCCAAAACGATTTTTTAAATTATCTTTTCACCAATAAAACGCATGAGACTTTTAGTTTTTAAAAATGTTTTCATTTTTGATGAGACGCTGAATAAAAGAAGTTTAATCGCCGGCAAACGAAAACCGGCGATTTCCCGTAAATCCCGGGCTTGGCCCGTATAGTTGAATGTATATAAAGAAAGTATCCAGGGAGTAAACTCATTTCCCAAACGATTTTTTAAATTATTAATTCACCACTAAAGCCCATGAGCCTTGTAGTTTTTAAAAATGTTTTCATTTTTGATGAGACGCTGAACAAAAGAAGTTTAATCGCCGGCAAACGAAAACCTGTGATATCCCGTAAATCCCGGACTCGGCCCGTATAGTCAAAAGTATACAAAGAAAGTACCCTGGGAGTAAGGTCATTTCCCGAACGATTTTTTAAATTATTATTTCACCAGTAAAGCCCATGAGACTTGTAGTGTTTAAAAATGTTTTCATTTTTGATGAGACGCTGAATAAAAGAAGTTTAATCGCCGGCAAACGAAAACCCGCGACTTCCCGTAAATCCCGGACTCGGCCAGTATAGTCAAAAGTATACAAACAAAGTACCTAGGAAGTAAACTCATTTCCCGAACGATTTTTTAAATTATCTTTTCACCACTAAAACGCATGAGACTTGTAGTTTTCAAAAATGTTTTCATTTTTGATGAGACGCTGAATAAAAGGAGTTTAAGCGCCGGCAAACAAAAACCCGCGATTTCCCGTAAATCACGGACTCGGCCCGTATAGTCAAAAGTATACAAAGAAAGTACCCAGGGAGTAAACTCATTTCCCGAACGATTTTTTAAATTATTTTTTCACCACTAAAGCCCATCAGCCTTGTTGTTTTTAAAAATGTTTTCATTTTTGATGAGACGCTGAATAAAAGGAGTTTAAGCGCCGGCAAATAAAAACCCGCGATTTCCCGTAAATCCCGGACTCGGCCCGTATAGTCAAAAGTATACAAAGAAAGTACCCAGGGAGTAAACTCATTTCCCGAACGATTTTTTAAATTATTTTTCACCACTAAAACGCAGGAGACTTGTAGTTTTCAGAAACGCTTTCATTTTTGATGAAACGCTGAATAAAAGAAGTTTAATCGCCGGCAAATAAAAACCCGCGATTTCCCGTAAATCCCGGACTCGGCCCGTATAGTCAAAAGAATACAAAGAAAGTACCCAGGGAGTAAACTCATTTCCCGAACGATTTTTTAAATTATTTTTCACCACTAAAACGCAGGAGACTTGTAGTTTTCAGAAACGTTTTCATTTTTGATGAAACGCTGAATAAAAGAAGTTTAATCGCCGGCAAATGAAAACCCGCCATTTCCCGTAAACCCCGGATTTGGCCTGTATAGTCAAAAGTATACAAAGAAAGTACCCAGGGAGTAAACTCATTTCCCGAACGATTTTTTAAATACTTTTTCACCACTAAAACGCATGAGACTTGTAGTTTTCAAAAATGTTTTCATTTTTGATGAGACGCTGAATAAAAGAAGTTTAATCGCCGGCAAACGAAAACCTGTGATATCCCGTAAATCCCGGACTCGGCCCGTATAGTCAAAAGTATACAAAGAAAGTACCCAGGGAGTAAAGTCATTTCCCGAAGGATTTTTTAAATAATTATTTCACCAGTAAAGCCCATGAGACTTGTAGTGTTTAAAAATGTTTTCATTTTTGATGTGACGCTGAATAAAAGAAGTTTAATCGCCGGCAAACAAAAACCCGCGACTTCCCGTAAATCCCGGACTCGGCCCGTATAGTCAAAAGTATACAAAGAAAGTACCCAGGGAGTAAACTCATTTCCCGAACGATTTTTTAAATACTTTTTCACCACTAAAACGCATGAGACTTGTAGTTTTCAAAAATGTTTTCATTTTTGATGAGACGCTGAATAAAAGAAGTTTAAGCGCCGGCAAACAAAAACCCGCGATTTCCCGTAAATCCCGGACTCGGCCCGTATAGTCAAAAGTATACAAAGAAAGTACCCAGGGAGTAAACTCATTTCCCGAATGATTTTTTAAATTATCTTTTCACCACTAAAACGCAGGAGCCTTGCAGTTTTCAAAAATGTTTTCATTTTTGATGAGACGCTTAATGAAAGAGGTTTAATCGCCGGCAAACGAAAACCCGCAATTTCCCGTAAATCCCGGGCTTGGCCCGTATAGTCGAATGTATACAAAGAAAGTACCCTGTGAGTAAACTCATTTCCAGAACAATTTTTTAAATTATTTTTTCACCACTAAAACGCATAAGACTTATAGTTTTCAAAAATGTTTTCATTTTTGATAAGACGCTGAATAAAAGAAGTTTAATCGCCGGCAAACGAAAACCAGCGATTTCCCGTAACTCCCGGGCTTGGCCCGTATAGTTGAATGGATATAAAGAAAGTACCCAGGGAGTAAACTCATTTCCCGAACGATTTTTTAAATTATTATTTCACCACTAAAGCCCATGAGCCTTATAGTTTTTAAAAATGTTTTCATTTTTGATGAGACGCTGAATAAAAGGAGTTTAAGCGCCGGCAAACAAAAACCCGCGATTTCCCGTAAATCCCGGACTCGGCCCGTATAGTCAAAAGTATACAAAGAAAGTACCCAGGGAGTAAACTCATTTCCCGAACGATTTTTTAAATTATTTTTCACCACTAAAACGCAGGAGACTTGTAGTTTTCAGAAACGCTTTCATTTTTGATGAAACGCTGAATAAAAGAAGTTTAATCGCCGTCAAATAAAAACCCGCGATTTCCCGTAAATCCCGGACTCGGCCCGTATAGTCAAAAGAATACAAAGAAAGTACCCAGGGAGTAAACTCAATTCCAAAACGATTTTTTAAATTATCTTTTCACCAATAAAACGCATGAGACTTATAGTTTTCAAAAATGTTTTCATTTTTGATGAGACGCTGAATAAAAGAAGTTTAATCGCCGGCAAACGAAAACCGGCGATTTCCCGTAAATCCCGGGCTTGGCCCGTATAGTTGAATGTATATAAAGAAAGTATCCAGGGAGTAAACTCATTTCCCAAACGATTTTTTAAATTATTAATTCACCACTAAAGCCCATGAGCCTTGTAGTTTTTAAAAATGTTTTCATTTTTGATGAGACGCTGAACAAAAGAAGTTTAATCGCCGGCAAACGAAAACCTGTGATATCCCGTAAATCCCGGACTCGGCCCGTATAGTCAAAAGTATACAAAGAAAGTACCCAGGGAGTAAGGTCATTTCCCGAACGATTTTTTAAATTATTATTTCACCAGTAAAGCCCATGAGATTTGTAGTGTTTAAAAATGTTTTCATTTTTGATGAGACGCTGAATAAAAGAAGTTTAATCGCCGGCAAACGAAAACCCGCGACTTCCCGTAAATCCCGGACTCGGCCAGTATAGTCAAAAGTATACAAACAAAGTACCTAGGAAGTAAACTCATTTCCCGAACGATTTTTTAAATTATCTTTTCACCACTAAAACGCAGGAGCCTTGCAGTTTTCAAAAATGTTTTCATTTTTGATGAGACGCTTAATGAAAGAGGTTTAATCGCCGGCAAACGAAAACCCGCAATTTCCCGTAAATGCCGGGCTTGGCCCGTATAGTCGAATGTATACAAAGAAAGTACCCTGTGAGTAAACTCATTTCCAGAACAATTTTTTAAATTATTTTTTCACCACTAAAACGCATAAGACTTATAGTTTTCAAAAATGTTTTCATTTTTGATAAGACGCTGAATAAAAGAAGTTTAATCGCCGGCAAACGAAAACCAGCGATTTCCCGTAACTCCCGGGCTTGGCCCGTATAGTTGAATGTATATAAAGAAAGTACCCAGGGAGTAAACTCATTTCCCGAACGATTTTTTAAATTATTATTTCACCACTAAAGCCCATGAGCCTTATAGTTTTTAAAAATGTTTTCATTTTTGATGAGACGCTGAATAAAAGGAGTTTAAGCGCCGGCAAACAAAAACCCGCGATTTCCCGTAAATCCCGGACTCGGCCCGTATAGTCAAAAGTATACAAAGAAAGTACCCAGGGAGTAAACTCATTTCCCGAACGATTTTTTAAATTATTTTTCACCACTAAAACGCAGGAGACTTGTAGTTTTCAGAAACGCTTTCATTTTTGATGAAACGCTGAATAAAAGAAGTTTAATCGCCGGCAAATAAAAACCCGCGATTTCCCGTAAATCCCAGACTCGGCCCGTATAGTCAAAAGAATACAAAGAAAGTACCCAGGGAGTAAACTCAATTCCAAAACGATTTTTTAAATTATCTTTTCACCAATAAAACGCATGAGACTTATAGTTTTCAAAAATGTTTTCATTTTTGATGAGACGCTGAATAAAAGAAGTTTAATCGCCGGCAAACGAAAACCGGCGATTTCCCGTAAATCCCGGGCTTGGCCCGTATAGTTGAATGTATATAAAGAAAGTATCCAGGGAGTAAACTCATTTCCCAAACGATTTTTTAAATTATTAATTCACCACTAAAGCCCATGAGCCTTGTAGTTTTTAAAAATGTTTTCATTTTTGATGAGACGCTGAACAAAAGAAGTTTAATCGCCGGCAAACGAAAACCTGTGATATCCCGTAAATCCCGGACTCGGCCCGTATAGTCAAAAGTATACAAAGAAAGTACCCTGGGAGTAAGGTCATTTCCCGAACGATTTTTTAAATTATTATTTCACCAGTAAAGCCCATGAGACTTGTAGTGTTTAAAAATATTTTCATTTTTGATGAGACGCTGAATAAAAGAAGTTTAATCGCCGGCAAACGAAAACCCGCGACTTCCCGTAAATCCCGGACTCGGCCAGTATAGTCAAAAGTATACAAACAAAGTACCTAGGAAGTAAACTCATTTCCCGAACGATTTTTTAAATTATCTTTTCACCACTAAAACGCATGAGACTTGTAGTTTTCAAAAATGTTTTCATTTTTGATGAGACGCTGAATAAAAGGAGTTTAAGCGCCGGCAAACAAAAACCCGCGATTTCCCGTAAATCCCGGACTCAGCCCGTATAGTCAAAAGTATACAAAGAAAGTACCCAGGGAGTAAACTCATTTCCCGAACGATTTTTTAAATTATTTTTTCACCACTAAAGCCCATCAGCCTTGTTGTTTTTAAAAATGTTTTCATTTTTGATGAGACGCTGAATAAAAGGAGTTTAAGCGCCGGCAAATAAAAACCCGCGATTTCCCGTAAATCCCGGACTCGGCCCGTATAGTCAAAAGTATACAAAGAAAGTACCCAGGGAGTAAACTCATTTCCCGAACGATTTTTTAAATTATTTTTCACCACTAAAACGCAGGAGACTTGTAGTTTTCAGAAACGCTTTCATTTTTGATGAAACGCTGAATAAAAGAAGTTTAATCGCCGGCAAATAAAAACCCGCGATTTCCCGTAAATCCCGGACTCGGCCCGTATAGTCAAAAGAATACAAAGAAAGTACCCAGGGAGTAAACTCATTTCCCGAACGATTTTTTAAATTATTTTTCACCACTAAAACGCAGGAGACTTGTAGTTTTCAGAAACGTTTTCATTTTTGATGAAACGCTGAATAAAAGAAGTTTAATCGCCGGCAAATGAAAACCCGCCATTTCCCGTAAACCCCGGATTTGGCCTGTATAGTCAAAAGTATACAAAGAAAGTACCCAGGGAGTAAACTCATTTCCCGAACGATTTTTTAAATACTTTTTCACCACTAAAACGCATGAGACTTGTAGTTTTCAAAAATGTTTTCATTTTTGATGAGACGCTGAATAAAAGAAGTTTAATCGCCGGCAAACGAAAACCTGTGATATCCCGTAAATCCCGGACTCGGCCCGTATAGTCAAAAGTATACAAAGAAAGTACCCAGGGAGTAAAGTCATTTCCCGAAGGATTTTTTAAATAATTATTTCACCAGTAAAGCCCATGAGACTTGTAGTGTTTAAAAATGTTTTCAATTTTGATGTGACGCTGAATAAAAGAAGTTTAATCGCCGGCAAACAAAAACCCGCGACTTCCCGTAAATCCCGGACTCGGCCCGTATAGTCAAAAGTATACAAACAAAGTACCCAGGAAGTAAACTCATTTCCTGAACGATTTTTTAAATTATCTTTTCACCACTAAAACGCATGAGACTTGTAGTTTTCAAAAATGTTTTCATCTTTGATGAGACGCTGAATAAAAGAAGTTTAATCGCCGGCAAATGAAAACCCGCCATTTCCCGTAAACCCCGGACTCGGCCTGTATAGTCAAAAGTATACAAAGGAAGTACTCAGGCAGTAAACTCATTTCCCGAACGATTTTTTAAATCATTTTTTCTCTACTAAAGCGCATGAGACTTTCAGTTTTCAAAATTGTTTTTATTTTTGATGATACGCTGAATAAAAGAAGTTCAATCGCCGGCAAACGAAAACCCGCGATTTCCCGTAAATCCCGGACTCGGCACGTATAGTCAAAAGTATACAAAGAAAGTACCCAGGGAGTAAACTCATTTCCCGAACGATTTTTTAAATTATTTTTCACCATTAAAACGCAGGAGACTTGTAGTTTTCAGAAACATTTTCATTTTTGATGAAACGCTGAATAAAAGAAGTTTAATCGCCGGCAAATAAAAACCTGCGATTTCCCGTAAATCCCGGACTCGGCCCGTATAGTCAAAAGTATACAAAGAAAGTACCCAGGGAGTAAACTCATTTTCCGAACGATTTTTTAAATTATTTTTCACCACTAAAACGCAGGAGACTTGTAGTTTTTAGAAACGTTTTCATTTTTGATGAAACGCTGAATAAAAGAAGTTTAATCGCCGGCAAATGAAAACCCGCCATTTCCCGTAAACCCCGGACTTGGCCTGTACAGTCAAAAGTATACAAAGAAAGTACCCAGGGAGTAAACTCATTTCCCGAACGATTTTTAAAATACTTTTTCACCACTAAAACGCATGAGACTTGTAGTTTTCAAAAATGTTTTCATTTTTGATGTGACGCTGAATAAAAGAAGTTTAATCGCCGGCAAACAAAAACCCGCGACTTCCCGTAAATCCCGGACTCGGCCCGTATAGTCAAAAGTATACAAACAAAGTACCCAGGAAGTAAACTCATTTCCTGAACGATTTTTTAAATTATCTTTTCACCACTAAAACGCATGAGACTTGTAGTTTTCAAAAATGTTTTCATCTTTGATGAGACGCTGAATAAAAGAAGTTTAATCGCCGGCAAATGAAAACCCGCCATTTCCCGTAAACCCCGGACTCGGCCTGTATAGTCAAAAGTATACAAAGGAAGTACTCAGGCAGTAAACTCATTTCCCGAACGATTTTTTAAATCATTTTTTCTCTACTAAAGCGCATGAGACTTTCAGTTTTCAAAATTGTTTTTATTTTTGATGATACGCTGAATAAAAGAAGTTCAATCGCCGGCAAACGAAAACCCGCGATTTCCCGTAAATCCCGGACTCGGCACGTATAGTCAAAAGTATACAAAGAAAGTACCCAGGGAGTAAACTCATTTCCCGAACGATTTTTTAAATTATTTTTCACCATTAAAACGCAGGAGACTTGTAGTTTTCAGAAACATTTTCATTTTTGATGAAACGCTGAATAAAAGAAGTTTAATCGCCGGCAAATAAAAACCTGCGATTTCCCGTAAATCCCGGACTCGGCCCGTATAGTCAAAAGTATACAAAGAAAGTACCCAGGGAGTAAACTCATTTTCCGAACGATTTTTTAAATTATTTTTCACCACTAAAACGCAGGAGACTTGTAGTTTTTAGAAACGTTTTCATTTTTGATGAAACGCTGAATAAAAGAAGTTTAATCGCCGGCAAATGAAAACCCGCCATTTCCCGTAAACCCCGGACTTGGCCTGTACAGTCAAAAGTATACAAAGAAAGTACCCAGGGAGTAAACTCATTTCCCGAACGATTTTTAAAATACTTTTTCACCACTAAAACGCATGAGACTTGTAGTTTTCAAAAATGTTTTCATTTTTGATGAGACGCTGAATAAAAGAAGTTTAATCGCCGGCAAACCAAAACCTGTGATATCCCGTAAATCCCGGACTCGGCCCGTATAGTCAAAAGTATACAAAGAAAGTACCCAGGGAGTAAAGTCATTTCCCGAACGATTTTTTAAATTATTATTTCACCAGTAAAGCCCATGAGACTTGTAGTGTTTAAAAATGTTTTCATTTTTGATGAGACGCTGAATAAAAGAAGTTTAATCGCCGGCAAACGAAAACCCGCGACTTCCCGTAAATCCCAGACTCGGCCCGTATAGTCAAAAGTATACAAACAAAGTACCCAGGAAGTAAACTCATTTCCCGAACGATTTTTTAAATTATCTTTTCACCACTAAAACGCATGAGACTTGCAGTTTTCAAAAATGTTTTCATCTTTGATGAGACGCTGAATAAAAGAAGTTTAATCGCCGGCAAACGAAAACCGCAATTTCCCGTAAACCCCGGACTCGGCTGTATAGTCAAAAGTATACAAAGGAAGTACTCAGGCAGTAAACTCATTTCCCGAACGATTTTTTAAATCATTTTTTCTCTACTAAAGCGCATGAGACTTTCAGTTTTCAAAAGTGTTTTTATTTTTGATGAGACGCTGAATAAAAGAAGTTCAATCGCCAGCAAACGAAAACCCGCGATTTCCCGTAAATCCCGGACTCGGCCCGTATAGTCAAAAGTATACAAAGAAAGTATCCAGGGAGTAAACTCATTTCCCGAACGATTTTTTAAATTATTTTTTCACCACTAAAACGCATGAGACTTGTAGTTTTCAGAAATGTTTTCATTTTTGATGGGACGCTTAATGAAAGTTGTTTAATCGCTGGCAAACGAAAACCCGCGATTTCCCGTAAATCCCGGGCTTGACCCGTATAGTCGAATGTTTACAAAGAAAGTACCCTGTGAGTAAACTCAATTCCAAAACGATTTTTTAAATTATCTTTTCACCAATAAAACGCATGAGACTTGTAGTTTTCAAAAATGTTTTCATTTTTGATGAGACGCTGAATAAAAGAAGTTTAATCGCCGGCAAACGAAAACCCGCCATTTCCCGTAAACCCCGGACTTGGCCCGTATAGTCAAAAGTATACAAAGAAATTACCCAGGGAGTAAACTCATTTCCCGAACGATTTTTTAAATTATTTTTCACCACTAAAACGCAGGAGACTTGTAGTTTTCAGAAACGTTTTCATTTTTGATGAAACGCTGAATAAAAGAAGTTTAATCGCCGGCAAATAAAAACCCGCGACTTCCCGTAAATCCCGGACTCGGCCCGTATAGTGAAAAGTATACAAACAAAGTACCCAGGAAGTAAACTCATTTCCCGAACGATTTTTTAAATTATCTTTTCACCACTAAAACGCATGAGACTTGTAGTTTTCAAAAATGTTTTCATCTTTGATGAGACGCTGAATAAAAGAAGTTTAATCGCCGGCAAACGAAAACCCGCAATTTCCCGTAAACCCCAGACTCGGCCTGTATAGTCAAAAGTATACAAAGGAAGTACTCAGGCAGTAAACTCATTTCCCGAACGATTTTTTAAATCATTTTTTCTCTACTAAAGCGCATGAGACTTTCAGTTTTCAAAATTGTTTTTATTTTTGATGATACACTGAATAAAAGAAGTTCAATCGCCGGCAAACGAAAACCCGCGATTTCCCGTAAATTCCGGACTCGGCACGTATAGTCAAAAGTATACAAAGAAAGTACCCAGGAAGTAAACTCATTTCCCGAACGATTTTTTAAATTATTTTTTCACCACTAAAACGCATGAGACTTGTAGTTTTCAGAAATGTTTTCATTTTTGATGGGACGCTTAATGAAAGTGGTTTAATCGCTGGCAAACAAAAACCCGCGATTTCCCGTAAATCCCGGGCTTGACCCGTATAGTCGAATGATACAAAGAAAGTACCCTGTGAGTAAACTCAATTCCAAAACGATTTTTTAAATTATCTTTTCACCAATAAAACGCATGAGACTTGTAGTTTTCAAACATGTTTTCATTTTTGATGAGACGCTGAATAAAAGAAGTTTAATCGCCGGCAAACGAAAACCCGCCATTTCCCGTAAACCCCGGACTTGGCCCGTATAGTCAAAAGTATACAAAGAAAGTACCCAGGGAGTAAACTCATTTCCCGAACGATTTTTTAAATTATTTTTCACCATTAAAACGCAGGAGACTTGTAGTTTTCAGAAACATTTTCATTTTTGATGAAACGCTGAATAAAAGAAGTTTAATCGCCGGCAAATAAAAACCTGCGATTTCCCGTAAATCCCGGACTCGGCCCGTATAGTCAAAAGTATACAAAGAAAGTACCCAGGGAGTAAACTCTTTTTCCGAACGATTTTTTAAATTATTTTTCACCACTAAAACGCAGGAGACTTGTAGTTTTCAGAAACGTTTTCATTTTTGATGAAACGCTGAATAAAAGAAGTTTAATCGCCGGCAAATGAAAGTATACAAAGAAAGTACCCAGGGAGTAAACTCATTTCCCGAACGATTTTTTAAATTATTTTTTCACCACTAAAACGCATGAGACTTGTAGTTTTTAGAAATGTTTTCATTTTTGATGGGACGCTTAATGAAAGAAGTTTAATCGCCGGCAAATAAAAACCTGCGATTTCCCGTAAATCCCGGACTCGGCCCGTATAGTCAAAAGTATACAAAGAAAGTACCCAGGGAGTAAACTCTTTTTCCGAACGATTTTTTAAATTATTTTTCACCACTAAAACGCAGGAGACTTGTAGTTTTCAGAAACGTTTTCATTTTTGATGAAACGCTGAATAAAAGAAGTTTAATCGCCGGCAAATGAAAACCCGCCATTTCCCGTAAACCCCGGACTTGGCCTGTATAGTCAAAAGTATACAAAGAAAGTACCCAGGGAGTAAACTCATTTCCCGAACGATTTTTAAAATACTTTTTCACCACTAAAACGCATGAGACTTGTAGTTTTCAAAAATGTTTTCATTTTTGATGAGACGCTGAATAAAAGAAGTTTAATCGCCGGCAAACGAAAACCTGTGATATCCCGTAAATCCCGGACTCGGCCCGTATAGTCAAAAGTATACAAAGAAAGTACCCAGGGAGTAAAGTCATTTCCCGAACGATTTTTTAAATTATTATTTCACCAGTAAAGCCCATGAGACTTGTAGTGTTTAAAAATGTTTTCATTTTTGATGAGACGCTGAATAAAAGGAGTTTAAGCGCCGGCAAATAAAAACCCGTGATTTCCCGTAAATCCCGGGCTTGGCCCGTATAGTCGAATGATACAAAGAAAGTACCCTGTGAGTAAACTCAATTCCAAAACGATTTTTTAAATTATCTTTTCACCAATAAAACGCATGAGACTTGTAGTTTTCAAACATGTTTTCATTTTTGATGAGACGCTGAATAAAAGAAGTTTAATCGCCGGCAAACGAAAACCCGCCATTTCCCGTAAACCCCGGACTTGGCCCGTATAGTCAAAAGTATACAAAGAAAGTACCCAGGGAGTAAACTCATTTCCCGAACGATTTTTTAAATTATTTTTCACCATTAAAACGCAGGAGACTTGTAGTTTTCAGAAACATTTTCATTTTTGATGAAACGCTGAATAAAAGAAGTTTAATCGCCGGCAAATAAAAACCTGCGATTTCCCGTAAATCCCGGACTCGGCCCGTATAGTCAAAAGTATACAAAGAAAGTACCCAGGGAGTAAACTCTTTTTCCGAACGATTTTTTAAATTATTTTTCACCACTAAAACGCAGGAGACTTGTAGTTTTCAGAAACGTTTTCATTTTTGATGAAACGCTGAATAAAAGAAGTTTAATCGCCGGCAAATGAAAGTATACAAAGAAAGTACCCAGGGAGTAAACTCATTTCCCGAACGATTTTTTAAATTATTTTTTCACCACTAAAACGCATGAGACTTGTAGTTTTTAGAAATGTTTTCATTTTTGATGGGACGCTTAATGAAAGAAGTTTAATCGCCGGCAAATAAAAACCTGCGATTTCCCGTAAATCCCGGACTCGGCCCGTATAGTCAAAAGTATACAAAGAAAGTACCCAGGGAGTAAACTCTTTTTCCGAACGATTTTTTAAATTATTTTTCACCACTAAAACGCAGGAGACTTGTAGTTTTCAGAAACGTTTTCATTTTTGATGAAACGCTGAATAAAAGAAGTTTAATCGCCGGCAAATGAAAACCCGCCATTTCCCGTAAACCCCGGACTTGGCCTGTATAGTCAAAAGTATACAAAGAAAGTACCCAGGGAGTAAACTCATTTCCCGAACGATTTTTAAAATACTTTTTCACCACTAAAACGCATGAGACTTGTAGTTTTCAAAAATGTTTTCATTTTTGATGAGACGCTGAATAAAAGAAGTTTAATCGCCGGCAAACGAAAACCTGTGATATCCCGTAAATCCCGGACTCGGCCCGTATAGTCAAAAGTATACAAAGAAAGTACCCAGGGAGTAAAGTCATTTCCCGAACGATTTTTTAAATTATTATTTCACCAGTAAAGCCCATGAGACTTGTAGTGTTTAAAAATGTTTTCATTTTTGATGAGACGCTGAATAAAAGAAGTTTAATCGCCGGCAAACGAAAACCCGTGACTTCCCGTAAATCCCAGACTCGGCCCGTATAGTCAAAAGTATACAAACAAAGTACCCAGGAAGTAAACTCATTTCCCGAACGATTTTTTAAATTATCTTTTCACCACTAAAACGCATGAGACTTGCAGTTTTCAAAAATGTTTTCATCTTTGATGAGACGCTGAATAAAAGAAGTTTAATCGCCGGCAAACGAAAACCGCAATTTCCCGTAAACCCCGGACTCGGCTGTATAGTCAAAAGTATACAAAGGAAGTACTCAGGCAGTAAACTCATTTCCCGAACGATTTTTTAAATCATTTTTTCTCTACTAAAGCGCATGAGACTTTCAGTTTTCAAAAGTGTTTTTATTTTTGATGAGACGCTGAATAAAAGAAGTTCAATCGCCAGCAAACGAAAACCCGCGATTTCCCGTAAATCCCGGGCTTGACCCGTATAGTCGAATGTTTACAAAGAAAGTACCCTGTGAGTAAACTCAATTCCAAAACGATTTTTTAAATTATCTTTTCACCAATAAAACGCATGAGACTTGTAGTTTTCAAAAATGTTTTCATTTTTGATGAGACGCTGAATAAAAGAAGTTTAATCGCCGGCAAACGAAAACCCGCCATTTCCCGTAAACCCCGGACTTGGCCCGTATAGTCAAAAGTATACAAAGAAATTACCCAGGGAGTAAACTCATTTCCCGAACGATTTTTTAAATTATTTTTCACCACTAAAACGCAGGAGACTTGTAGTTTTCAGAAACGTTTTCATTTTTGATGAAACGCTGAATAAAAGAAGTTTAATCGCCGGCAAATAAAAACCCGCGACTTCCCGTAAATCTCGGACTCGGCCCGTATAGTGAAAAGTATACAAACAAAGTACCCAGGAAGTAAACTCATTTCCCGAACGATTTTTTAAATTATCTTTTCACCACTAAAACGCATGAGACTTGTAGTTTTCAAAAATGTTTTCATCTTTGATGAGACGCTGAATAAAAGAAGTTTAATCGCCGGCAAACGAAAACCCGCAATTTCCCGTAAACCCCAGACTCGGCCTGTATAGTCAAAAGTATACAAAGGAAGTACTCAGGCAGTAAACTCATTTCCCGAACGATTTTTTAAATCATTTTTTCTCTACTAAAGCGCATGAGACTTTCAGTTTTCAAAATTGTTTTTATTTTTGATGATACACTGAATAAAAGAAGTTCAATCGCCGGCAAACGAAAACCCGCCATTTCCCGTAAATTCCGGACTCGGCACGTATAGTCAAAAGTATACAAAGAAAGTACCCAGGAAGTAAACTCATTTCCCGAACGATTTTTTAAATTATTTTTTCACCACTAAGACGCATGAGACTTGTAGTTTTCAGAAATGTTTTCATTTTTGATGGGACGCTTAATGAAAGTGGTTTAATCGCTGGCAAACGAAAACCCGCGATTTCCCGTAAATCCCGGGCTTGACCCGTATAGTCGAATGATACAAAGAAAGTACCCTGTGAGTAAACTCAATTCCAAAACGATTTTTTAAATTATCTTTTCACCAATAAAACGCATGAGACTTGTAGTTTTCAAACATGTTTTCATTTTTGATGAGACGCTAAATAAAAGAAGTTTAATCGCCGGCAAACGAAAACCCGCCATTTCCCGTAAACCCCGGACTTGGCCCGTATAGTCAAAAGTATACAAAGAAAGTACCCAGGGAGTAAACTCATTTCCCGAACGATTTTTTAAATTATTTTTCACCATTAAAACGCAGGAGACTTGTAGTTTTCAGAAACATTTTCATTTTTGATGAAACGCTGAATAAAAGAAGTTTAATCGCCGGCAAATAAAAACCTGCGATTTCCCGTAAATCCCGGACTCGGCCCGTATAGTCAAAAGTATACAAAGAAAGTACCCAGGGAGTAAACTCTTTTTCCGAACGATTTTTTAAATTATTTTTCACCACTAAAACGCAGGAGACTTGTAGTTTTCAGAAACGTTTTCATTTTTGATGAAACGCTGAATAAAAGAAGTTTAATCGCCGGCAAATGAAAGTATACAAAGAAAGTACCCAGGGAGTAAACTCATTTCCCGAACGATTTTTTAAATTATTTTTTCACCACTAAAACGCATGAGACTTGTAGTTTTTAGAAATGTTTTCATTTTTGATGGGACGCTTAATGAAAGAAGTTTAATCGCCGGCAAATAAAAACCTGCGATTTCCCGTAAATCCCGGACTCGGCCCGTATAGTCAAAAGTATACAAAGAAAGTACCCAGGGAGTAAACTCTTTTTCCGAACGATTTTTTAAATTATTTTTCACCACTAAAACGCAGGAGACTTGTAGTTTTCAGAAACGTTTTCATTTTTGATGAAACGCTGAATAAAAGAAGTTTAATCGCCGGCAAATGAAAACCCGCCATTTCCCGTAAACCCCGGACTTGGCCTGTATAGTCAAAAGTATACAAAGAAAGTACCCAGGGAGTAAACTCATTTCCCGAACGATTTTTTAAATACTTTTTCACCACTAAAACGCATGAGACTTGTAGTTTTCAAAAATGTTTTCATTTTTGATGAGACGCTGAATAAAAGAAGTTTAATCGCCGGCAAACGAAAACCTGTGATATCCCGTAAATCCCGGACTCGGCCCGTATAGTCAAAAGTATACAAAGAAAGTACCCAGGGAGTAAAGTCATTTCCCGAACGATTTTTTAAATTATTATTTCACCAGTAAAGCCCATGAGACTTGTAGTGTTTAAAAATGTTTTCATTTTTGATGAGACGCTGAATAAAAGAAGTTTAATCGCCGGCAAACGAAAACCCGCGACTTCCCGTAAATCCTGGACTCGGCCCGTATAGTCAAAAGTATACAAACAAAGTACCCAGGAAGTAAACTCATTTCCCGAACGATTTTTTAAATTATCTTTTCACCACTAAAACGCATAAGACTTGTAGTTTTCAAAAATGTTTTCATCTTTGATGAGACGCTGAATAAAAGAAGTTTAATCGCCGGCAAACGAAAACCCGCAATTTCCCGTAAACCCCGGACTCGGCCTGTATAGTCAAAAGTATACAAAGGAAGTACTCAGGCAGTAAACTCATTTCCCGAACGATTTTTTAAATTATTTTTTCACCACTAAAACGCATGAGACTTGTAGTTTTTAGAAATGTTTTCATTTTTGATGGGACGCTTAATGAAAGTTGTTTAATCGCTGGCAAACGAAAACCCGCGATTTCCCGTAAATCCCGGGCTTGACCCGTATAGTCGAATGTATACAAAGAAAGTACCCTGTGAGTAAACTCAATTCCAAAACGATTTTTTAAATTATCTTTTCACCAATAAAACGCATGAGACTTGTAGTTTTCAAAAATGTTTTCATTTTTGATGAGACGCTGAATAAAAGAAGTTTAATCGCCGGCAAACGAAAACCCGCAATTTCCCGTAAACCCCGGACTTGAACCGTATAGCCAAAAGTATACAAAGAAATTACCCAGGGAGTAAACTCATTTCCCGAACGATTTTTTAAATTATTTTTCACCACTAAAACGCAGGAGACTTGTAGTTTTTAGAAACGTTTTCATTTTTGATGAAACGCTGAATAAAAGAAGTTTAATCGCCGGCAAATAAAAACCCGCGACTTCCCGTAAATCCCGGACTCGGCCCGTATAGTCAAAAGTATACAAACAAAGTACCCAGGAAGTAAACTCATTTCCCGAACGATTTTTTAAATTATCTTTTCACCACTAAAACGCATGAGACTTGTAGTTTTCAAAAATGTTTTCATCTTTGATGAGACGCTGAATAAAAGAAGTTTAATCGCCGGCAAACGAAAACCCGCAATTTCCCGTAAACCCCGGACTCGGCCTGTATAGTCAAAAGTATACAAAGGAAGTACTCAGGCAGTAAACTCATTTCCCGAACGATTTTTTAAATCATTTTTTCTCTACTAAAGCGCATGAGACTTTCAGTTTTCAAAATTGTTTTTATTTTTGATGATACGCTGAATAAAAGAAGTTTAATCGCCGGCAAACGAAAACCCGCCATTTCCCGTAAACCCTGGACTCGGCCTGTATAGTCAAAAGTATACAAAGGAAGTACTCAGGCAGTAAACTCATTTCCCGAACGATTTTTTAAATCATTTTTTCTCTACTAAAACGCATGAGACTTTCAGTTTTCAAAAGTGTTTTTATTTTTGATGAGACGCTGAATAAAAGAAGTTCAATCGCCGGCAAACGAAAACCCGCGATTTCCCGTAAATCCCGGACTCGGCCCGTATAGTCAAAAGTATACAAAGAAATTACCCAGGGAGTAAACTCATTTCCCGAACGATTTTTTAAATCATTTTTCACCACTAAAACGCAGGAGACTTGTAGTTTTCAGAAACGTTTTCATTTTTGATGAAACGCTGAATAAAAGAAGTTTAATCGCCGGCAAATAAAAACCCGCGACTTCCCGTAAATCCCGGACTCGGCCCGTATAGTCAAAAGTATACAAACAAAGTACCCAGGAAGTAAACTCATTTCCCGAACGATTTTTTAAATTATTAATTCACCACTAAAGCCCATGAGCCTTGTAGTTTTTAAAAATGTTTTCATTTTTGATGAGACGCTGAACAAAAGAAGTTTAATCGCCGGCAAACGAAAACCTGTGATATCCCGTAAATCCCGGACTCGGCCCGTATAGTCAAAAGTATACAAAGAAAGTACCCAGGGAGTAAACTCATTTCCCGAACGATTTTTTAAATTATTATTTCACCAGTAAAGCCCATGAGACTTGTAGTGTTTAAAACTGTTTTCATTTTTGATGAGACGCTGAATAAAAGAGGTTTAATCGCCGGCAAACGAAAACCCGCGACTTCCCATAAATCCCGGACTCGGCCAGTATAGTCAAAAGTATACAAACAAAGTACCTAGGAAGTAAACTCATTTCCCGAACGATTTTTTAAATTATCTTTTCACCACTAAAACGCATGAGACTTGTAGTTTTCAAAAATGTTTTCATTTTTGATGAGACGCTTAATGAAAGAGGTTTAATCGCCGGCAAACGAAAACCCGCGGTTTCCCGTAAATCCCGGGCTTGGCCCGTATAGTCGAATGTATACAAAGAAAGTACCCTGTGAGTAAACTCATTTCCAGAACAATTTTTTAAATTATTTTTTCACCACTAAAGCCCATGAGCCTTGTAGTTTTTAAGAATGTTTTCATTTTTGATGAGACGCTGAATAAAAGGAGTTTAAGCGCCGGCAAACAAAAACCCGCGATTTCCCGTAAATCCCGGACTCGGCCCGTATAGTCAAAAGTATACAAAGAAAGTACCCAGGGAGTAAACTCATTTCCCGAACGATTTTTTAAATTATTTTTTCACCACTAAAGCCCATGAGCCTTGTTGTTTTTAAAAATGTTTTCATTTTTGATGAGACGCTGAATAAAAGGAGTTTAAGCGCCGGCAAATAAAAACCCGCGATTTCCCGTAAATCCCGGACTCGGCCCGTATAGTCAAAAGTATACAAAGAAAGTACCCAGGGAGTAAACTCATTTCCCGAACGATTTTTTAAATTATTTTTCACCACTAAAACGCAGGAGACTTGTAGTTTTCAGAAACGCTTTCATTTTTGATGAAACGCTGAATAAAAGAAGTTTAATCGCCGGCAAATAAAAACCCGCGATTTCCCGTAAATCCCGGACTCGGCCCGTATAGTCAAAAGAATACAAAGAAAGTACCCAGAGAGTAAACTCATTTCCCGAACGATTTTTTAAATTATTTTTCACCACTAAAACGCAGGAGACTTGTAGTTTTCAGAAACGTTTTCATTTTTGATGAAACGCTGAATAAAAGAAGTTTAATCGCCGGCAAATGAAAACCCGCCATTTCCCGTAAACCCCGGATTTGGCCTGTATAGTCAAAAGTATACAAAGAAAGTACCCAGGGAGTAAACTCATTTCCCGAACGATTTTTTAAATACTTTTTCACCACTAAAACGCATGAGACTTGTAGTTTTCAAAAATGTTTTCATTTTTGATGAGACGCTGAATAAAAGAAGTTTAATCGCCGGCAAACGAAAACCTGTGATATCCCGTAAATCCCGGACTCGGCCCGTATAGTCAAAAGTATACAAAGAAAGTACCCAGGGAGTAAAGTCATTTCCCGAAGGATTTTTTAAATTATTATTTCACCAGTAAAGCCCATGAGACTTGTAGTGTTTAAAAATGTTTTCATTTTTGATGTGACGCTGAATAAAAGAAGTTTAATCGCCGGCAAACAAAAACCCGCGACTTCCCGTAAATCCCGGACTCGGCCCGTATAGTCAAAAGTATACAAACAAAGTACCCAGGAAGTAAACTCATTTCCCGAACGATTTTTTAAATTATCTTTTCACCACTAAAACGCATGAGACTTGTAGTTTTCAAAAATGTTTTCATCTTTGATGAGACGCTGAATAAAAGAAGTTTAATCGCCGGCAAATGAAAACCCGCCATTTCCCGTAAACCCCGGACTCGGCCTGTATAGTCAAAAGTATACAAAGGAAGTACTCAGGCAGTAAACTCATTTCCCGAACGATTTTTTAAATCATTTTTTCCCTACTAAAGCGCATGAGACTTTCAGTTTTCAAAATTGTTTTTATTTTTGATGATGCGCTGAATAAAAGAAGTTCAATCGCCGGCAAACGAAAACCCGCGATTTCCCGTAAATCCCGGACTCGGCACGTATAGTCAAAAGTATACAAAGAAAGTACCCAGGGAGTAAACTCATTTCCCGAACGATTTTTTAAATTATTTTTCACCATTAAAACGCAGGAGACTTGTAGTTTTCAGAAACATTTTCATTTTTGATGAAACGCTGAATAAAAGAAGTTTAATCGCCGGCAAATAAAAACCTGCGATTTCCTGTAAATCCCGGACTTGGCCCGTATAGTCAAAAGTATACAAAGAAAGTACCCAGGGAGTAAACTCATTTTCCGAACGATTTTTTAAATTATTTTTCACCACTAAAACGCAGGAGACTTGTAGTTTTCAGAAACGTTTTCATTTTTGATGAAACGCTGAATAAAAGAAGTTTAATCGCCGGCAAATGAAAACCCGCCATTTCCCGTAAACCCCGGACTTGGCCTGTATAGTCAAAAGTATACAAAGAAAGTACCCAGGGAGTAAACTCATTTCCCGAACGATTTTTAAAATACTTTTTCACCACTAAAACGCATGAGACTTGTAGTTTTCAAAAATGTTTTCATTTTTGATGAGACGCTGAATAAAAGAAGTTTAATCGCCGGCAAACGAAAACCTGTGATATCCCGTAAATCCCGGACTCGGCCCGTATAGTCAAAAGTATACAAAGAAAGTACCCAGGGAGTAAAGTCATTTCCCGAACGATTTTTTAAATTATTATTTCACCAGTAAAGCCCATGAGACTTGTAGTGTTTAAAAATGTTTTCATTTTTGATGAGACGCTGAATAAAAGAAGTTTAATCGCCGGCAAACGAAAACCCGCGACTTCCCGTAAATCCCAGACTCGGCCCGTATAGTCAAAAGTATACAAACAAAGTACCCAGGAAGTAAACTCATTTCCCGAACGATTTTTTAAATTATCTTTTCACCACTAAAACGCATGAGACTTGCAGTTTTCAAAAATGTTTTCATCTTTGATGAGACGCTGAATAAAAGAAGTTTAATCGCCGGCAAACGAAAACCGCAATTTCCCGTAAACCCCGGACTCGGCTGTATAGTCAAAAGTATACAAAGGAAGTACTCAGGCAGTAAACTCATTTCCCGAACGATTTTTTAAATCATTTTTTCTCTACTAAAGCGCATGAGACTTTCAGTTTTCAAAAGTGTTTTCATTTTTGATGAAACGCTGAATAAAAGAAGTTTAATCGCCGGCAAATGAAAACCCGCCATTTCCCGTAAACCCCGGACTTGGCCTGTATAGTCAAAAGTATACAAAGAAAGTACCCAGGGAGTAAACTCATTTCCCGAACGATTTTTTAAATACTTTTTCACCACTAAAACGCATGAGACTTGTAGTTTTCAAAAATGTTTTCATTTTTGATGAGACGCTGAATAAAAGAAGTTTAATCGCCGGCAAACGAAAACCTGTGATATCCCGTAAATCCCGGACTCGGCTGTATAGTCAAAAGTATACAAAGGAAGTACTCAGGCAGTAAACTCATTTCCCGAACGATTTTTTAAATCATTTTTTCTCTACTAAAGCGCATGAGACTTTCAGTTTTCAAAAGTGTTTTCATTTTTGATGAGACGCTGAATAAAAGAAGTTTAATCGCCGGCAAACGAAAACCCGCCATTTCCCGTAAACCCCGGACTTGAACCGTATAGCCAAAAGTATACAAAGAAATTACCCAGGGAGTAAACTCATTTCCCGAACGATTTTTTAAATTATTTTTCACCACTAAAACCCAGGAGACTTGTAGTTTTCAGAAACGTTTTCATTTTTGATGAAACGCTGAATAAAAGAAGTTTAATCGCCGGCAAATAAAAACCCGCGACTTCCCGTAAATCCCGGACTCGGCCCGTATAGTCAAAAGTATACAAACAAAGTACCCAGGAAGTAAACTCATTTCCCGAACGATTTTTTAAATTATCTTTTCACCACTAAAACGCATGAGACTTGTAGTTTTCAAAAATGTTTTCATCTTTGATGAGACGCTGAATAAAAGAAGTTTAATCGCCGGCAAACGAAAACCCGCAATTTCCCGTAAACCCCGGACTCGGCCTGTATAGTCAAAAGTATACAAAGGAAGTACTCAGGCAGTAAACTCATTTCCCGAACGATTTTTTAAATCATTTTTTCTCTACTAAAGCGCATGAGACTTTCAGTTTTCAAAATTGTTTTTATTTTTGATGATACGCTGAATAAAAGAAGTTTAATCGCCGGCAAACGAAAACCCGCCATTTCCCGTAAACCCCGGACTTGGCCCGTATAGTCAAAAGTATACAAAGAAAGTACCCAGGGAGTAAACTCATTTCCCGAACGATTTTTTAAATTATTTTTCACCACTAAAACGCAGGAGACTTGTAGTTTTCAGAAACGTTTTCATTTTTGATGAAACGCTGAATAAAAGAAGTTTAATCGCCGGCAAATGAAAACCCGCCATTTCCCGTAAACCCCGGACTTGGCCTGTATAGTCAAAAGTATACAAAGAAAGTACCCAGGGAGTAAACTCATTTCCCGAACGATTTTTAAAATACTTTTTCACCACTAAAACGCATGAGACTTGTAGTTTTCAAAAATGTTTTCATTTTTGATGAGACGCTGAATAAAAGAAGTTTAATCGCCGGCAAACGAAAACCTGTGATATCCCGTAAATCCCGGACTCGGCCCGTATAGTCAAAAGTATACAAAGAAAGTACCCAGGGAGTAAAGTCATTTCCCGAACGATTTTTTAAATTATTATTTCACCAGTAAAGCCCATGAGACTTGTAGTGTTTAAAAATGTTTTCATTTTTGATGAGACGCTGAATAAAAGAAGTTTAATCGCCGGCAAACGAAAACCCGCGACTTCCCGTAAATCCCAGACTCGGCCCGTATAGTCAAAAGTATACAAACAAAGTACCCAGGAAGTAAACTCATTTCCCGAACGATTTTTTAAATTATCTTTTCACCACTAAAACGCATGAGACTTGCAGTTTTCAAAAATGTTTTCATCTTTGATGAGACGCTGAATAAAAGAAGTTTAATCGCCGGCAAACGAAAACCGCAATTTCCCGTAAACCCCGGACTCGGCTGTATAGTCAAAAGTATACAAAGGAAGTACTCAGGCAGTAAACTCATTTCCCGAACGATTTTTTAAATCATTTTTTCTCTACTAAAGCGCATGAGACTTTCAGTTTTCAAAAGTGTTTTTATTTTTGATGAGACGCTGAATAAAAGAAGTTTAATCGCCGGCAAACGAAAACCTGTGATATCCCGTAAATCCCGGACTCGGCCCGTATAGTCAAAAGTATACAAAGAAAGTACCCAGGGAGTAAAGTCATTTCCCGAACGATTTTTTAAATTATTATTTCACCAGTAAAGCCCATGAGACTTGTAGTGTTTAAAAATGTTTTCATTTTTGATGAGACGCTGAATAAAAGAAGTTTAATCGCCGGCAAACGAAAACCCGCGACTTCCCGTAAATCCCAGACTCGGCCCGTATAGTCAAAAGTATACAAACAAAGTACCCAGGAAGTAAACTCATTTCCCGAACGATTTTTTAAATTATCTTTTCACCACTAAAACGCATGAGACTTGCAGTTTTCAAAAATGTTTTCATCTTTGATGAGACGCTGAATAAAAGAAGTTTAATCGCCGGCAAACGAAAACCGCAATTTCCCGTAAACCCCGGACTCGGCTGTATAGTCAAAAGTATACAAAGGAAGTACTCAGGCAGTAAACTCATTTCCCGAACGATTTTTTAAATCATTTTTTCTCTACTAAAGCGCATGAGACTTTCAGTTTTCAAAAGTGTTTTCATTTTTGATGAAACGCTGAATAAAAGAAGTTTAATCGCCGGCAAATGAAAACCCGCCATTTCCCGTAAACCCCGGACTTGGCCTGTATAGTCAAAAGTATACAAAGAAAGTACCCAGGGAGTAAACTCATTTCCCGAACGATTTTTTAAATACTTTTTCACCACTAAAACGCATGAGACTTGTAGTTTTCAAAAATGTTTTCATTTTTGATGAGACGCTGAATAAAAGAAGTTTAATCGCCGGCAAACGAAAACCTGTGATATCCCGTAAATCCCGGACTCGGCTGTATAGTCAAAAGTATACAAAGGAAGTACTCAGGCAGTAAACTCATTTCCCGAACGATTTTTTAAATCATTTTTTCTCTACTAAAGCGCATGAGACTTTCAGTTTTCAAAAGTGTTTTCATTTTTGATGAGACGCTGAATAAAAGAAGTTTAATCGCCGGCAAACGAAAACCCGCCATTTCCCGTAAACCCCGGACTTGAACCGTATAGCCAAAAGTATACAAAGAAATTACCCAGGGAGTAAACTCATTTCCCGAACGATTTTTTAAATTATTTTTCACCACTAAAACCCAGGAGACTTGTAGTTTTCAGAAACGTTTTCATTTTTGATGAAACGCTGAATAAAAGAAGTTTAATCGCCGGCAAATAAAAACCCGCGACTTCCCGTAAATCCCGGACTCGGCCCGTATAGTCAAAAGTATACAAACAAAGTACCCAGGAAGTAAACTCATTTCCCGAACGATTTTTTAAATTATCTTTTCACCACTAAAACGCATGAGACTTGTAGTTTTCAAAAATGTTTTCATCTTTGATGAGACGCTGAATAAAAGAAGTTTAATCGCCGGCAAACGAAAACCCGCAATTTCCCGTAAACCCCGGACTCGGCCTGTATAGTCAAAAGTATACAAAGGAAGTACTCAGGCAGTAAACTCATTTCCCGAACGATTTTTTAAATCATTTTTTCTCTACTAAAGCGCATGAGACTTTCAGTTTTCAAAATTGTTTTTATTTTTGATGATACGCTGAATAAAAGAAGTTTAATCGCCGGCAAACGAAAACCCGCCATTCCCCGTAAACCCCGGACTTGGCCCGTATAGTCAAAAGTATACAAAGAAAGTACCCAGGGAGTAAACTCATTTCCCGAACGATTTTTTAAATTATTTTTCACCACTAAAACGCAGGAGACTTGTAGTTTTCAGAAACGTTTTCATTTTCGATAAAACGCTGAATAAAAGAAGTTTAATTGCCGGCAAATAAAAACCTGCGATTTCCCGTAAATCCCGGACTCGGCCCGTATAGTCAAAAGTATACAAAGAAAGTACCCAGGGAGTAAACTCATTTCCCGAACGATTTTTTAAATTATTTTTCACAACTATAACGCATGAGACTTTCAGTTTTCAAAAGTGTTTTTACTTTTGATGAGACACTGAATAAAAGAAGTTTAATCGCCGGCAAACGAAAACCCGCAATTTCCCGTAAACCCCGGACTCGGCCTGTATAGTCAAAAGTATACAAAGGAAGTACTCAGGCAGTAAACTCATTTCCCGAACGATTTTTTAAATCATTTCTTCTCTACTAAAACGCATGAGACTTTCAGTTTTCAAAAGTGTTTTTATTTTTGATGAGACGCTGAATAAAAGAAGTTCAATCGCCGGCAAACGAAAACCCGCGATTTCCCGTAAATCCCGGACTCGGCCCGTATAGTCAAAAGTATACAAAGAAAGTACCCAGGGAGTAAACTCATTTCCCGAACGATTTTTTAAATTATTTTTTCACCACTAAAACGCATGAGACTTGTAGTTTTTAGAAATGTTTTCATTTTTGATGGGACGCTTAATGAAAGTTGTTTAATCGCTGGCAAACGAAAACCCGCGATTTCCCGTAAATCCCGGGCTTGACCCGTATAGTCGAATGTATACAAAGAAAGTACCCTGTGAGTAAACTCAATTCCAAAACGATTTTTTAAATTATCTTTTCACCAATAAAACGCATGAGACTTGTAGTTTTCAAAAATGTTTTCATTTTTGATGAGACGCTGAATAAAAGAAGTTTAATCGCCGGCAAACGAAAACCCGCCATTTCCCGTAAACCCCGGACTTGGCCCGTATAGTCAAAAGTATACAAAGAAATTACCCAGGAAGTAAACTCATTTCCCGAACGATTTTTTAAAATATTTTTCACCACTAAAACGCAGGAGACTTGTAGTTTTCAGAAATGTTTTCATTTTTGATGAAACGCTGAATAAAAGAAGTTTAATCGCCGGCAAATAAAAACCCGCGACTTCCCGTAAATCCCGGACTCGGCCCGTATAGTCAAAAGTATACAAACAAAGTACCCAGGAAGTAAACTCATTTCCCGAACGATTTTTTAAATTATCTTTTCACCACTAAAACGCATGAGACTTGTAGTTTTCAAAAATGTTTTCATCTTTGATGAGACGCTGAATAAAAGAAGTTTAATCGCCGGCAAACGAAAACCCGCAATTTCCCGTAAACCCCGGACTCGGCCTGTATAGTCAAAAGTATACAAAGGAAGTACTCAGGCTGTAAACTCATTTCCCGAACGATTTTTTAAATCATTTTTTCTGTACTAAAGCGCATGAGACTTTCAGTTTTCAAAATTGTTTTTATTTTTGATGATACGCTGAATAAAAGAAGTTTAATCGCCGGCAAACGAAAACCCGCCATTTCCCGTAAACCCCGGACTTGGCCCGTATAGTCAAAAGTATACAAAGAAAGTACCCAGGGAGTAAACTCATTTCCCGAACGATTTTTTAAATTATTTTTCACCACTAAAACGCAGGAGACTTGTAGTTTTCAGAAACGTTTTCATTTTCGATGAAACGCTGAATAAAAGAAGTTTAATTGCCGGCAAATAAAAACCTGCGATTTCCCGTAAATCCCGGACTCGGCCCGTATAGTCAAAAGTATACAAAGAAAGTACCCAGGGAGTAAACTCATTTCCCGAACGATTTTTTAAATTATTTTTCACAACTATAACGCATGAGACTTTCAGTTTTCAAAAGTGTTTTTATTTTTGATGAGACGCTGAATAAAAGAAGTTCAATCGCCGGCAAACGAAAACCCGCGATTTCCCGTAAATCCCGGACTCGGCCCGTATAGTCAAAAGTATACAAAGAAAGTACCCAGGGAGTAAACTCATTTCCCGAACGATTTTTTAAATTATTTTTTCACCACTAAAACGCATGAGACTTGTAGTTTTTAGAAATGTTTTCATTTTTGATGGGACGCTTAATGAAAGTTGTTTAATCGCTGGCAAACGAAAACCCGCGATTTCCCGTAAATCCCGGGCTTGACCCGTATAGTCGAATGTATACAAAGAAAGTACCCTGTGAGTAAACTCAATTCCAAAACGATTTTTTAAATTATCTTTTCACCAATAAAACGCATGAGACTTGTAGTTTTCAAAAATGTTTTCATTTTTGATGAGACGCTGAATAAAAGAAGTTTAATCGCCGGCAAACGAAAACCCGCCATTTCCCTTAAACCCCGGACTTGGCCCGTATAGTCAAAAGTATACAAAGAAATTACCCAGGGAGTAAACTCATTTCCCGAACGATTTTTTAAATTATTTTTCACCACTAAAACGCAGGAGACTTGTAGTTTTCAGAAACGTTTTCATTTTTGATGAAACGCTGAATAAAAGAAGTTTAATCGCCGGCAAATAAAAACCCGCGACTTCCCGTAAATCCCGGACTCGGCCCGTATAGTAATAAGTATACAAACAAAGTACCCAGGAAGTAAACTCATTTCCCGAACGATTTTTTAAATTAACTTTTCACCACTAAAACGCATGAGACTTGTAGTTTTCAAAAATGTTTTCATCTTTGATGAGACGCTGAATAAAAGAAGTTTAATCGCCGGCAAACGAAAACCCGCAATTTCCCGTAAACCCCGGACTCGGCCTGTATAGTTAAAAGTATACAAAGGAAGTACTCAGGCAGTAAACTCATTTCCCGAACGATTTTTTAAATCATTTTTTCTCTACTAAAGCGCATGAGACTTTCAGTTTTCAAAATTGTTTTTATTTTTGATGATACGCTGAATAAAAGAAGTTTAATCGCCGGCAAACGAAAACCTGTGATATCCCGTAAATCCCGCACTCGGCCTGTATAGTCAAAAGTATACAAAGAAAGTACCCAGGGAGTAAAGTCATTTCCCGAACGATTTTTTAAATTATTATTTCACCAGTAAAGCCCATGAGACTTGTAGTGTTTAAAAATGTTTTCATTTTTGATGAGACGCTGAATAAAAGAAGTTTAATCGCCGGCAAACGAAAACCCGCGACTTCCCGTAAATCCCGGACTCGGCCCGTATAGTCAAAAGTATACAAACAAAGTACCCAGGAAGTAAACTCATTTCCCGAACGATTTTTTAAATTATCTTTTCACCACTAAAACGCATGAGACTTGTAGTTTTCAAAAATATTTTCATCTTTGATGAGACGCTGAATAAAAGAAGTTTAATCGCCGGCAAACGAAAACCCGCAATTTCCCGTAAACCCCGGACTCGGCCTGTATAGTCAAAAGTATACAAAGGAAGTACTCAGGCAGTAAACTCATTTCCCGAACGATTTTTTAAATCATTTTTTCTCTACTAAAGCGCATGAGACTTTCAGTTTTCAAAAGTGTTTTTATTTTTGATGAAACGCTGAATAAAAGAAGTTCAATCGCCGGCAAACGAAAACCTGCGATTTCCCGTAAATCCCGGACTCGGCCCGTATAGTCAAAAGTATACAAAGAAAGTACCCAGGGAGTAAACTCATTTCCCGAACGATTTTTTAAATTATTTTTTCACCACTAAAACGCATGAGACTTGTAGTTTTCAGAAATGTTTTCATTTTTGATGGGACGCTTAATGAAAGTGGTTTAATCGCTGGCAAACGAAAACACGCGATTTCCCGTAAATCCCGGGCTTGACACGTATAGTCGAATGTATACAAACAAAGTACCCTGTGAGTAAATTCAATTCAAAAACGATTTTTTAAATTATCTTTTCACCAATAAAACGCATGAGACTTGTAGTTTTCAAAAATAAAACGCATGAGACTTGTAGTTTTCAAAAATGTTTTCATTTTTGATGAGACGCTGAATAAAAGAAGTTTAATCGCCGGCAAACGAAAACCCGCCATTTCCCTTAAACCCCGGACTTGGCCCGTATAGTCAAAAGTATACAAAGAAATTACCCAGGGAGTAAACTCATTTCCCGAACGATTTTTTAAATTATTTTTCACCACTAAAACGCAGGAGACTTGTAGTTTTCAGAAACGTTTTCATTTTTGATGAAACGCTGAATAAAAGAAGTTTAATCGCCGGCAAATAAAAACCCGCGACTTCCCGTAAATCCCGGACTCGGCCCGTATAGTAATAAGTATACAAACAAAGTACCCAGGAAGTAAACTCATTTCCCGAACGATTTTTTAAATTATCTTTTCACCACTAAAACGCATGAGACTTGTAGTTTTCAAAAATGTTTTCATCTTTGATGAGACGCTGAATAAAAGAAGTTTAATCGCCGGCAAACGAAAACCCGCGACTTCCCGTAAATCCCGGACTCGGCCCGTATAGTCAAAAGTATACAAACAAAGTACCCAGGAAGTAAACTCATTTCCCGAACGATTTTTTAAATTATCTTTTCACCACTAAAACGCATGAGACTTGTAGTTTTCAAAAATATTTTCATCTTTGATGAGACGCTGAATAAAAGAAGTTTAATCGCCAGCAAACGAAAACCCGCAATTTCCCGTAAACCCCGGACTCGGCCTGTATAGTCAAAAGTATACAAAGGAAGTACTCAGGCAGTAAACTCATTTCCCGAACGATTTTTTAAATCATTTTTTCTCTACTAAAGCGCATGAGACTTTCAGTTTTCAAAAGTGTTTTTATTTTTGATGAAACGCTGAATAAAAGAAGTTCAATCGCCGGCAAACGAAAACCTGCGATTTCCCGTAAATCCCGGACTCGGCCCGTATAGTCAAAAGTATACAAAGAAAGTACCCAGGGAGTAAACTCATTTCCCGAACGATTTTTTAAATTATTTTTTCACCACTAAAACGCATGAGACTTGTAGTTTTCAGAAATGTTTTCATTTTTGATGGGACGCTTAATGAAAGTGGTTTAATCGCTGGCAAACGAAAACACGCGATTTCCCGTAAATCCCGGGCTTGACACGTATAGTCGAATGTATACAAAGAAAGTACCCTGTGAGTAAATTCAATTCAAAAACGATTTTTTAAATTATCTTTTCACCAATAAAACGCATGAGACTTGTAGTTTTCAAAAATGTTTTCATTTTTGATGAGACGCTGAATAAAAGAAGTTTAATCGCCGGCAAATAAAAACCCGCGACTTCCCGTAAATCCCGGACTCGGCCCGTATAGTCAAAAGTATACAAACAAAGTACCCAGGAAGTAAACTCATTTCCCGAACGATTTTTTAAATTTTCTTTTCACCACTAAAACGCATGAGACTTGTAGTTTTCAAAAATGTTTTCATCTTTGATGAGACGCTGAATAAAAGAAGTTTAATCGCCGGCAAACGAAAACCCGCAATTTCCCTTAAACCCCGGACTCGGCCTGTATAGTCAAAAGTATACAAAGGAAGTACTCAGGCAGTAAACTCATTTCCCGAACGATTTTTTAAATCATTTTTTCTCTACTAAAGCGCATGAGACTTTCAGTTTTCAAAATTGTTTTTATTTTTGATGATACGCTGAATAAAAGAAGTTTAATCGCCGGCAAACGAAAACCCACCATTTCCCGTAAACCCCGGACTTGGCCCGTATAGTCAAAAGTATACAAAGAAAGTACCCAGGGAGTAAACTCATTTCCCGAACGATTTTTTAAATTATTTTTCACCACTAAAACGCAGGAGACTTGTAGTTTTCAGAAACGTTTTCATTTTTGATGAAACGCTGAATAAAAGAAGTTTAATCGCCGGCAAATAAAAACCCGCGACTTCCCGTAAATCCCGGACTCGGCCCGTATAGTAATAAGTATACAAACAAAGTACCCAGGAAGTAAACTCATTTCCCGAACGATTTTTTAAATTATCTTTTCACCACTAAAACGCATGAGACTTGTAGTTTTCAAAAATATTTTCATCTTTGATGAGACGCTGAATAAAAGAAGTTTAATCGCCGGCAAACGAAAACCCGCAATTTCCCGTAAACCCCGGACTCGGCCTGTATAGTCAAAAGTATACAAAGGAAGTACTCAGGCAGTAAACTCATTTCCCGAACGATTTTTTAAATCATTTTTTCTCTACTAAAGCGCATGAGACTTTCAGTTTTCAAAAGTGTTTTTATTTTTGATGAAACGCTGAATAAAAGAAGTTCAATCGCCGGCAAACGAAAACCTGCGATTTCCCGTAAATCCCGGACTCGGCCCGTATAGTCAAAAGTATACAAAGAAAGTACCCAGGGAGTAAACTCATTTCCCGAACGATTTTTTAAATTATTTTTTCACCACTAAAACGCATGAGACTTGTAGTTTTCAGAAATGTTTTCATTTTTGATGGGACGCTTAATGAAAGTGGTTTAATCGCTGGCAAACGAAAACACGCGATTTCCCGTAAATCCCGGGCTTGACACGTATAGTCGAATGTATACAAAGAAAGTACCCTGTGAGTAAACTCAATTCAAAAACGATTTTTTAAATTATCTTTTCACCAATAAAACGCATGAGACTTGCAGTTTTCAAAAATGTTTTCATTTTTGATGAGACGCTGAATAAAAGAAGTTTAATCGCCGGCAAACGAAAACCCGCCATTTCCCGTAAACCCCGGACTTGGCCCGTATAGTCAAAAGTATACAAAGAAAGTACCCAGGGAGTAAACTCATTTCCCGAACGATTTTTTAAATAGTTTTTCACCACCAAAACGCATGAGACTTGTAGTTTTCAAAAAATTTTTCGTTTTTGATGAGACGCTTAATGAAAGAGGTTTAATCGCCAACAAACGAAAACCCGCGATTTCCCGTAAATCCAGGGCTTGGCCCGTATAGTCGAATGTATACAAAGAAAGTACCCTGTGAGTAAACTCATTTCCAGAACAATTTTTAAATTATTTTTTCACCACTAAAACGCATAAGACTTTTAGTTTTCAAAAATGTTTTCATTTTTGATGAGACGCTGAATAAAAGAAGTTTAATCGCCGGCAAACAAAAACCGGCGATTTCCCGTAAATCCCGGGCTTGGCCCGTATAGTTGAATGTATATAAAGAAAGTACCCAGGGAGTAAACTCATTTCACGAACGATTTTTAAATTATTTTTTCACCACTAAAACGCATGAGACTTGTAGTTTTCAGAAATGTTTTCATTTTTGATGGGACGTTTAATGAAAGTGGTTTAATCGCTGGCAAACGAAAACCCGCGATTTCCCGTAAATCCCGGGCTTGACCCGTATAGTCGAATGTATACAAAGAAAGTACCCTGTGAGTAAACTCAATTCCAAAACGATTTTTTAAATTATCTTTTCACCAATAAAGCCCATGAGACTTGTAGTGTTTAAAAATGTTTTCATTTTTGATGAGACGCTGAATAAAAGAAGTTTAGTCGCCGGCAAACGAAAACCCGCGACTTCCCGTAAATCCCGGACTCGGCCCGTATAGTCAAAAGTATACAAACAAAGTACCCAGGAAGTAAACTCATTTCCGGAACGATTTTTTAAATTATCTTTTCACCACTAAAACGCATGAGACTTGTAGTTTTCAAAAATGTTTTCATCTTTGATGAGACGCTGAATAAAAGAAGTTTAATCGCCGGCAAACGAAAACCCCCAAATTCCCGTAAACGCCGGACTCGGCCTGTATAGTCAAAAGTATACAAAGGAAGTACTCAGGCAGTAAACTCATTTCCCGAACGATTTTTGAAATCATTTTTTCTCTACTAAAGCGCATGAGACTTTCAGTTTTCAAAAGTGATTTTATTTTTGATGAGACGCTGAATAAAATAAGTTCAATCGCCGGCAAACGAAAACCCGCGATTTCCCGTAAATCCCGGACTCGGCCCGTATAGTCAAAAGTATACAAAGAAAGTACCCAGGGAGTAAACTCATTTCCCGAACGATTTTTTAAATTATTTGTTCACCACTAAAACGCATGAGACTTGTAGTTTTCAGAAATGTTTTCATTTTTGATGGGACGCTTAATGAAAGTGGTTTAATAGCTGGCAAACGAAAACACGCGATTTCCCGTAAATCCCGGGCTTGACCCGTATAGTCGAATGTATACAAAGAAAGTACCCTGTGAGTAAACTCAATTCCAAAACGATTTTTTAAATTATCTTTTCACCAATAAAACGCATGAGACTTGTAGTTTTCAAAAATGTTTTCATTTTTGATGAGACGCTGAATAAAAGAAGTTTAATCGCCGGCAAACGAAAACCCGCCATTTCCCGTAAACCCCGGACTTGGCCCGTATAGTCAAAAGTATACAAAGAAAGTACCCAGGGAGTAAACTCATTTCCCGAACGATTTTTTAAATAGTTTTTCACCACCAAAACGCATGAGACTTGTAGTTTTCAAAAATTTTTTCATTTTTGATGAGACGCTTAATGAAAGAGGTTTAATCGGCGGCAAACGAAAACCCGCGATTTCCCGTAAATCCAGGGCTTGGCCCGTATAGTCGAATGTATACAAAGAAAGTACCCTGTGAGTAAACTCATTTCCAGAACAATTTTTAAATTATTTTTTCACCACTAAAACGCATAAGACTTTTAGTTTTCAAAAATGTTTTCATTTTTGATGAGACGCTGAATAAAAGAAGTTTAATCGCCGGCAAACGAAAACCGGCGATTTCCCGTAAATCCCGGGCTTGGCCCGTATAGTTGAATGTATATAAAGAAAGTACCCAGGGAGTAAACTCATTTCACGAACGATTTTTAAATTATTTTTTCACCACTAAAACGCATGAGACTTGTAGTTTTCTGAAATGTTTTCATTTTTGATGGGACGTTTAATGAAAGTGGTTTAATCGCTGGCAAACGAAAACCCGCGATTTCCCGTAAATCCCGGGCTTGACCCGTATAGTCGAATGTATACAAAGAAAGTACCCTGTGAGTAAACTCAATTCCAAAACGATTTTTTAAATTATCTTTTCACCAATAAAACGCATGAGACTTGTATTTTTCAAAAATGTTTTCATTTTTGATGAGACGCTGAATAAAAGAAGTTTAATCGCCGGCAAACGAAAACCCGCCATTTCCCGTAAACGCCGGACTTGGCCCGTATAGTCAAAAGTATACAAAGAAAGTACCCAGGGAGTAAACTCATTTCCCGAACGATTTTTTAAATTATTTTTCACCACTAAAACGCAGGAGACTTGTAGTTTTCAGAAACGTTTTCATTTTTGATGAAACGCTGAATAAAAGAAGTTTAATCGCCGGCAAATAAAAACCCGCGATTTCCCGTAAATCCCGGACTCGGCCCGTATAGTCAAAAGTATACAAAGAAAGTACCCAGGGAGTAAACTCATTTCCCGAACGATTTTTTAAATCATCTTTTCACCAATAAAACGCATGAGACTTGTATTTTTCAAAAATGTTTTCATTTTTGATGAGACGCTGAATAAAAGAAGTTTAATCGCCGGCATTTCCCGTAAACGCCGGACTTGGCCCGTATAGTCAAAAGTATACAAAGAAAGTACCCAGGGAGTAAACTCATTTCCCGAACGATTTTTTAAATTATTTTTCACCACTAAAACGCAGGAGACTTGTAGTTTTCAGAAACGTTTTCATTTTTGATGAAACGCTGAATAAAAGAAGTTTAATCGCCGGCAAATAAAAACCCGCGATTTCCCGTAAATCCCGGACTCGGCCCGTATAGTCAAAAGTATACAAAGAAAGTACCCAGGGAGTAAACTCATTTCCCGAACGATTTTTTAAATTATTTTTCACCACTAAAACGCAGGAGACTTGTAGTTTGCAGAAACGTTTTTATTTTTGATGAAACGCTGAATAAAAGAAGTTTAATCGCCGGCAAATTAAAACCCGCCATTTCCCGTAAACCCCGGACTTGGCCTGTATAGTCAAAAGTATACAAAGAAAGTACCCAGGGAGTAAACTCATTTCCCGAACGATTTTTTAAATACTTTTTCACCACTAAAACGCATGAGACTTGTAGTTTTCAAAAATGTTTTCATCTTTGATGAGACGCTGAATAAAAGAAGTTTAATCGCCGGCAAACGAAAACCCGCAAATTCCCGTAAACGCCGGACTCAGCCTGTATAGTCAAAAGTATACAAAGGAAGTACCCTGTGAGTAAACTCATTTCCCGAACGACTTTTTAAATTATTTTTTCATCACTAAAGCCCATGAGCCTTGTAGTTTTCAAAAATGTTTTCATTTTTGATGAGACGCTGAATAAAAGAAGTTTAATCGCCGGCAAACGAAAACCGGCGATTTCCCGTAAATCCCGGGCTTGGCCCGTATAGTTGAATGTATATAAAGAAAGGGAGTAAACTCATTTCCCGAACGATTTTTTAAATTATTTTTTCACCACTAAAACGCATGAGACTTGTAGTTTTCAGAAATGTTTTCATTTTTGATGGGACGCTTAATGAAAGTGGTTTAATCGCTGGCAAACGAAAACCCGCGATTTCCCGTAAATCCCGGGCTTGACCCGTATAGTCGAATGTATACAAAGAAAGTACCCTGTGAGTAAACTCAATTCCAAAACGATATTTTAAATTATCTTTTCACCAATAAAACGCATGAGACTTGTAGTTTTCAAAAATGTTTTCATTTTTGATGAGACGCTGAATAAAAGAAGTTTAATCGCCGGCAAGCGAAAACCCGCCATTTCCCGTAAACCCCGGACTTGGCCCGTATAGGCAAAAGTATACAAAGAAAGTACCCAGGGAGTAAACTCACTTCCCGAACGATTTTTTAAATTATTTTTCACCACTAAAACGCAGGAGACTTGTAGTTTTCAGAAACGTTTTCATTTTTGATGAAACGCTGAATAAAAGAAGTTTATTCGCCGGCAAATAAAAACCCGCGATTTCCCGTAAATCCCGGACTCGGCCCGTATAGTCAAAAATATACAAAGAAAGTACCCAGGGAGTAAACTCATTTCCCGAACGATTTTTTAAATTATTTTTCACCACTAAAACGCAGGAGACTTGTAGTTTTCAAAAACGTTTTCATTTTTGATGAAACGCTGAATAAAAAAAGTTTAATCGCCGGCAAATGAAAACCCGCCATTTCCCGCAAACCCCGGACTTGGCCTGTATAGTCAAAAGTATACAAAGAAAGTACCCAGGGAGTAAACTCATTTCCCGAACGATTTTTTAAATACTTTTTCACCACTAAAACGCATGAGACTTGTAGTTTTCAAAAATGTTTTCATTTTTGATAAGACGCTGAATAAAAGAAGTTTAATCGCCGGCAAACGAAAACCTGTGATATCCCGTAAATCCCGCACTCGGCCCGTATAGTCAAAAGTATACAAAGAAAGTACTTAGGAAGTAAACTCATTTCCCGAACGTTTTTTTAAATTATCTTTTCACCACTAAAACGCATGAGACTTGTAGTTTTCAAAAATGTTTTCATCTTTGATGAGACGCTGAATAAAAGAAGTTTAATCGCCGGCAAACGAAAACCCGTAATTTCCCGTAAACCCCGGACTCGGCCTGTATAGTCAAAAGTATACAAAGGAAGTACTCAGGCAGTAAACTCATTTCCCGAACGATTTTTTAAATCATTTTTTCTCTACTAAAGCGCATGAGACTTTCAGTTTTCAAAAGTGTTTTTATTTTTGAAGAGACGCTGAATAAAAGAAGTTCAATCGCCGGCAAACGAAAACCCGCGATTTCCCGTAAATCCCGGGCTTGGCCGTATAGTCAAAAGTATACAAAGAAAGTACCCAGGGAGTAAACTCATTTCCCGAACGATTTTTTAAATTATTTTTCACCACTAAAACGCAGGAGACTTGTAGTTTTCAGAAACGTGTTCATTTTTGATGAAACGCTGAATAAAAGAAGTTTAATCGCCGGCAAATAAAAACCCGCGATTTCCCGTAAATCCCGGACTCGGCCCGTATAGTCAAAAGTATACAAAGAAAGTACCCAGGGAGTAAACTCATTTCCCGAACGATTTTTTAAATTATTCTTCACCACTAAAACGCAGGAGACTTGTAGTTTTCAGAAACGTTTTCATTTTTGATGAAACGCTGAATAAAAGAAGTTTAATCGCCGGCAAATGGAAACCCGCCATTTCCCGTAAACCCTGGACTTGGCCTGTATAGTCAAAAGTATACAAAGAAAGTACCCAGGGAGTAAACTCATTTCCCGAACGATTTTTTAAATACTTTTTCACCACTAAAACGCATGAGACTTGTAGTTTTCAAAAATGTTTTCATTTTTGATGAGACTCTGAATAAAAGAAGTTTAATCTCCGGCAAACGAAAACCTGTGATATCCCGTAAATCCCGCACTCGGCCCGTATAGTCAAAAGTATACAAAGAAAGTACCCAGGAAGTAAACTCATTTCCCGAACGATTTTTTAAATTATCTTTTCACCACTAAAACGCGTGAGACTTTCAGTTTTCAAAAGTGTTTTTATTTTTGATGAGACGCTGAATAAAAGAAGTTCAATCGCCGGCAAACGAAAACCCGCTATTTCCCGTAAATCCCGGGCTTGACCCGTATAGTCGAATGTATACAAAGAAAGTACCCAGGGAGTAAACTCATTTCCCGAACGATTTTTTAAATTATTTTTTCACCACTAAAACGCATGAGACTTGTAGTTTTCAGAAATGTTTTCATTTTTGATGGGACGCTTAATGAAAGTGGTTTAATCGCTGGCAAAGGAAAACACGCGATTTCCCGTAAATCCCGGGCTTGACCCGTATAGTCGAATGTATACAAAGAAAGTACCCTGTGAGTAAACTCAATTCCAAAACGATTTTTTAAATTATCTTTTCACCAATAAAACGCATGAGACTTGTAGTTTTCAAAAATGTTTTCATTTTTGATGAGATGCTGAATAAAAGAAGTTTAATCGCCGTCAAACGAAAACCCGCCATTTCCCGTAAACCCCGGACTTGGCCTGTATAGTCAAAAGTATACAAAGGAAGTACTCAGGCAGTAAACTCATTTCCCGAACGATTTTTTAAATTATTTTTTCACCACTAAAACGCATGAGACTTGTAGTTTTCAGAAATGTTTTCATTTTTGATGGGACGCTTAATGAAAGAGGTTTAATCGCCGGCAAACGAAAACCCGCGATTTCCCGTAAATCCCGGGCTTGGCCCGTATAGTCGAATGTATACAAAGAAAGTACCCTGTGAGTAAACTCATTTCCAGAACAATTTTTTAAATTATTTTTTCACCACTAAAACGCATAAGACTTATAGTTTTCAAAAATGTTTTCATTTTTGATGAGACGCTGAATAAAAGAAGTTTAATCGCCGGCAAACGAAAACCAGCGATTTCCCGTAAATCCCGGGCTTGGCCCGTATAGTTGAATGTATATAAAGAAAGTACCCAGGGAGTAAACTCATTTCCCGAATGATTTTTTAAATTATTATTTTACCACTAAAGCCCATGAGCCTTGTAGTTTTTAAAAATGTTTTCATTTTTGATGAGACGCTGAAAAAAAGGAGTTTATGCGCCGGCAAACAAAAACCCGCGATTTCCCGTAAATCCCGGACTCGGCCCGTATAGTCAAAAGTATACAAAGAAAGTCCCCAGGGAGTAAACTCATTTCCCGAACGATTTTTTAAATCATTTTTTCACCACTAAAGCCCATGAGCCTTGTATTTTTTAAAAATGTTTTCATTTTTGATGAGACGCTGAATAAAAGGAGTTTAAGCGCCGGCAAATAAAAACCCGCGATTTCCCGTAAATCCCGGACTCGGCCCGTATAGTCAAAAGTATACAAAGAAAGTACCCTGTGAGTAAACTCATTTCCCGAACGATTTTTTAAATCATTTTTTCACCACTAAAGCCCATGAGCCTTGTATTTTTTAAAAATGTTTTCATTTTTGATGAGACGCTGAATAAAAGAAGTTTAATCGCCGGCAAACGAAAACCTGTGATATCCCGTAAATCCCGGACTCGGCCCGTATAGTCAAAAGTATACAAACAAAGTACGCAGGCAGTAAACTCATTTCCCGAACGATTTTTTAAATCATTTTTTCTCTACTAAAGAGCATGAGACTTTTAGTTTTAAAAGTGTTTTTATTTTTGATGAGACGCTGAATAAAAGAAGTTCAATCGCCGGCAAACGAAAACCCGCGATTTCCCGTAAATCCCGGGCTTAGCCCGTATAGTCAAATGTTTATAAAGAAAGTACCCAGGGAGTAAACTGATTTCCCGAACGATTTTTCAAATTATTTCTGCACCACTAGAACGAATTAGACTTGTAGTTTTCAAAAATGTTTTCATTTTTAATGAGACGCTTAATGAAAGAGGTTTAATCGCCGGCAAACGAAAACCCGTCATTTCCCGTAAATCCCTGGCTTGTCCCGTATAGTCGAATGTATACAAAGAAAGTACCCTGTGAGTAAAGTCATTTCCGGAACGATTTTTTAAATTATCTTTTCACCACTAAAACGCATGAGACTTGTAGTTTTCATAAATGTTTTCATTTTTGATGAGACGCTGAATAAAAGAAGTTTAATCGCCGGCAAACGAAAACCAGCGATTTCCCGTAAATTCCGGACTCGGCCCGTAGAGTCAAAAGTATACAAAGAAAGTACCCAGGGAGTAAACTCATTTCCCGAACGATTTTTTAAATTATTTTTTCACCACTAAAGCCCATGAGACTTGTAGTTCTTAAAAATGTTTTCATTTTTGATGAGACGCTGAATAAAAGAAGTTCAATCGCCGGCAAACGAAAACCCGCGATTTCCCGTAAATCCCGGACTCGGTCCGTATAGTCAAAAGTATACAAAGAAAGTACCCAGGGAGTAAACTCATTTCCCAAACGATTTTTTAAATTATTTTTTCACCACTAAAACGCATGAGACTTGTAGTTTTCAGAAATGTTTTCATTTTTGATGGGACGCTTAATGAAAGTGGTTTAATCGCTGGCAAAGGAAAACACGCGATTTCCCGTAAATCCCGGGCTTGACCCGTATAGTCGAATGTATACAAAGAAAGTACCCTGTGAGTAAACTCAATTCCAAAACGATTTTTTAAATTATCTTTTCACCAATAAAACGCATGAGACTTGTAGTTTTCAAAAATGTTTTCATTTTTGATGAGATGCTGAATAAAAGAAGTTTAATCGCCGTCAAACGAAAACCCGCCATTTCCCGTAAACCCCGGACTTGGCCTGTATAGTCAAAAGTATACAAAGGAAGTACTCAGGCAGTAAACTCATTTCCCGAACCATTTTTTAAATTATTTTTTCACCACTAAAACGCATGAGACTTGTAGTTTTCAGAAATGTTTTCATTTTTGATGGGACGCTTAATGAAAGAGGTTTAATCGCCGGCAAACGAAAACCCGCGATTTCCCGTAAATCCCGGGCTTGGCCCGTATAGTCGAATGTATACAAAGAAAGTACCCTGTGAGTAAACTCATTTCCAGAACAATTTTTTAAATTATTTTTTCACCAATAAAACGCATGAGACTTGTAGTTTTCATAAATGTTTTCATTTTTGATGAGACGCTGAATAAAAGAAGTTTAATCGCCGGCAAACGAAAACCAGCGATTTCCCGTAAATTCCGGACTCGGCCCGTAGAGTCAAAAGTATACAAAGAAAGTACCCAGGGAGTAAACTCATTTCCCGAACGATTTTTTAAATTATTTTTTCACCACTAAAGCCCATGAGACTTGTAGTTCTTAAAAATGTTTTCATTTTTGATGAGACGCTGAATAAAAGAAGTTCAATCGCCGGCAAACGAAAACCCGCGATTTCCCGTAAATCCCGGACTCGGTCCGTATAGTCAAAAGTATACAAAGAAAGTACCCAGGGAGTAAACTCATTTCCCAAACGATTTTTTAAATTATTTTTTCACCACTAAAACGCATGAGACTTGTAGTTTTCAGAAATGTTTTCATTTTTGATGGGACGCTTAATGAAAGTGGTTTAATCGCTGGCAAAGGAAAACACGCGATTTCCCGTAAATCCCGGGCTTGACCCGTATAGTCGAATGTATACAAAGAAAGTACCCTGTGAGTAAACTCAATTCCAAAACGATTTTTTAAATTATCTTTTCACCAATAAAACGCATGAGACTTGTAGTTTTCAAAAATGTTTTCATTTTTGATGAGATGCTGAATAAAAGAAGTTTAATCGCCGTCAAACGAAAACCCGCCATTTCCCGTAAACCCCGGACTTGGCCTGTATAGTCAAAAGTATACAAAGGAAGTACTCAGGCAGTAAACTCATTTCCCGAACCATTTTTTAAATTATTTTTTCACCACTAAAACGCATGAGACTTGTAGTTTTCAGAAATGTTTTCATTTTTGATGGGACGCTTAATGAAAGAGGTTTAATCGCCGGCAAACGAAAACCCGCGATTTCCCGTAAATCCCGGGCTTGGCCCGTATAGTCGAATGTATACAAAGAAAGTACCCTGTGAGTAAACTCATTTCCAGAACAATTTTTTAAATTATTTTTTCACCAATAAAACGCATGAGACTTGTAGTTTTCAGAAATGTTTTCATTTTTGATGGGACGCTTAATGAAAGTGGTTTAATCGCTGGCAAAGGAAAACACGCGATTTCCCGTAAATCCCGGGCTTGACCCGTATAGTCGAATGTATACAAAGAAAGTACCCTGTGAGTAAACTCAATTCCAAAACGATTTTTTAAATTATCTTTTCACCAATAAAACGCATGAGACTTGTAGTTTTCAAAAATGTTTTCATTTTTGATGAGATGCTGAATAAAAGAAGTTTAATCGCCGTCAAACGAAAACCCGCCATTTCCCGTAAACCCCGGACTTGGCCTGTATAGTCAAAAGTATACAAAGGAAGTACTCAGGCAGTAAACTCATTTCCCGAACGATTTTTTAAATTATTTTTTCACCACTAAAACGCATGAGGCTTGTAGTTTTCAGAAATGTTTTCATTTTTGATGGGATGCTTAATGAAAGAGGTTTAATCGCCGGCAAACGAAAACCCGCGATTTCCCGTAAATCCCGGGCTTGGCCCGTATAGTCGAATGTATACAAAGAAAGTACCCTGTGAGTAAACTCATTTCCAGAACAATTTTTTAAATTATTTTTTCACCACTAAAACGCATAAGACTTATAGTTTTCAAAAATGTTTTCATTTTTGATGAGACGCTGAATAAAAGAAGTTTAATCGCCGGCAAACGAAAACCAGCGATTTCCCGTAAATCCCGGGCTTGGCCCGTATAGTTGAATGTATATAAAGAAAGTACCCAGGGAGTAAACTCATTTCCCGAACGATTTTTTAAATTATTATTTTACCACTAAAGCCCATGAGCCTTGTAGTTTTTAAAAATGTTTTCATTTTTGATGAGACGCTGAAAAAAAGGAGTTTATGCGCCGGCAAACAAAAACCCGCGATTTCCCGTAAATCCCGGACTCGGCCCGTATAGTCAAAAGTATACAAAGAAAGTCCCCAGGGAGTAAACTCATTTCCCGAACGATTTTTTAAATCATTTTTTCACCACTAAAGCCCATGAGCCTTGTATTTTTTAAAAATGTTTTCATTTTTGATGAGACGCTGAATAAAAGGAGTTTAAGCGCCGGCAAATAAAAACCCGCGATTTCCCGTAAATCCCGGACTCGGCCCGTATAGTCAAAAGTATACAAAGAAAGTACCCTGTGAGTAAACTCATTTCCCGAACGATTTTTTAAATCATTTTTTCACCACTAAAGCCCATGAGCCTTGTATTTTTTAAAAATGTTTTCATTTTTGATGAGACGCTGAATAAAAGAAGTTTAATCGCCGGCAAACGAAAACCTGTGATATCCCGTAAATCCCGGACTCGGCCCGTATAGTCAAAAGTATACAAACAAAGTACGCAGGCAGTAAACTCATTTCCCGAACGATTTTTTAAATCATTTTTTCTCTACTAAAGCGCATGAGACTTTCAGTTTTAAAAGTGTTTTTATTTTTGATGAGACGCTGAATAAAAGAAGTTCAATCGCCGGCAAACGAAAACCCGCGATTTCCCGTAAATCCCGGGCTTAGCCCGTATAGTCGAATGTTTATAAAGAAAGTACCCAGGGAGTAAACTGATTTCCCGAACGATTTTTCAAATTATTTCTGCACCACTAGAACGAATTAGACTTGTAGTTTTCAAAAATGTTTTCATTTTTAATGAGACGCTTAATGAAAGAGGTTTAATCGCCGGCAAACGAAAACCCGTCATTTCCCGTAAATCCCGGGCTTGTCCCGTATAGTCGAATGTATACAAAGAAAGTACCCTGTGAGTAAAGTCATTTCCGGAACGATTTTTTAAATTATCTTTTCACCACTAAAACGCATGAGACTTGTAGTTTTCATAAATGTTTTCATTTTTGATGAGACGCTGAATAAAAGAAGTTTAATCGCCGGCAAACGAAAACCAGCGATTTCCCGTAAATTCCGGACTCGGCCCGTAGAGTCAAAAGTATACAAAGAAAGTACCCAGGGAGTAAACTCATTTCCCGAACGATTTTTTAAATTATTTTTTCACCACTAAAGCCCATGAGACTTGTAGTTCTTAAAAATGTTTTCATTTTTGATGAGACGCTGAATAAAAGAAGTTCAATCGCCGGCAAACGAAAACCCGCGATTTCCCGTAAATCCCGGACTCGGTCCGTATAGTCAAAAGTATACAAAGAAAGTACCCAGGGAGTAAACTCATTTCCCAAACGATTTTTTAAATTATTTTTTCACCACTAAAACGCATGAGACTTGTAGTTTTCAGAAATGTTTTCATTTTTGATGGGACGCTTAATGAAAGTGGTTTAATCGCTGGCAAAGGAAAACACGCGATTTCCCGTAAATCCCGGGCTTGACCCGTATAGTCGAATGTATACAAAGAAAGTACCCTGTGAGTAAACTCAATTCCAAAACGATTTTTTAAATTATCTTTTCACCAATAAAACGCATGAGACTTGTAGTTTTCAAAAATGTTTTCATTTTTGATGAGATGCTGAATAAAAGAAGTTTAATCGCCGTCAAACGAAAACCCGCCATTTCCCGTAAACCCCGGACTTGGCCTGTATAGTCAAAAGTATACAAAGGAAGTACTCAGGCAGTAAACTCATTTCCCGAACCATTTTTAAAATTATTTTTTCACCACTAAAACGCATGAGACTTGTAGTTTTCAGAAATGTTTTCATTTTTGATGGGACGCTTAATGAAAGAGGTTTAATCGCCGGCAAACGAAAACCCGCGATTTCCCGTAAATCCCGGGCTTGGCCCGTATAGTCGAATGTATACAAAGAAAGTACCCTGTGAGTAAACTCATTTCCAGAACAATTTTTTAAATTATTTTTTCACCACTAAAACGCATAAGACTTATAGTTTTCAAAAATGTTTTCATTTTTGATGAGACGCAGAATAAAAGAAGTTTAATCGCCGGCAAACGAAAACCGGCGATTTCCCGTAAATCCCGGGCTTGGCCCGTATAGTTGAATGTATATAAAGAAAGTACCCAGGGAGTAAACTCATTTCCTGAACGATTTTTTAAATTATTATTTTACCACTAAAGCCCATGGGCCTTGTAGTTTTTAAAAATGTTTTCATTTTTGATGAGACGCTGAAAAAAAGGAGTTTATGCGCCGGCAAACAAAAACCCGCGATTTCCCGCAAATCCCGGACTCGGCCCGTATAGTCAAAAGTATACAAAGAAAGTACCCAGGGAGTAAACTCATTTTCCGAACGATTTTTTAAATCATTTTTTCACCACTAAAGCCCATGAGCCTTGTAGTTTTTAAAAATGTTTTCATTTTTGATGAGACGCTGAATAAAAGGAGTTTAAGCGCCGGCAAATAAAAACCCGCGATTTCCCGTAAATCCCGGACTCGGCCCGTATAGTCAAAAGTATACAAAGAAAGTACCCAGGGAGTAAACTCATTTCCCGAACGATTTTTTAAATTATTTTTCACCACTAAAACGCAGGAAACTTGTTGTTTTCAGAAACGTTTTCATTTTTGATGAAACGCTGAATAAAAGAAGTTTAATCGCCGGCAAATGAAAACCCGCCATTTCCCGTAAACCCCGGACTTGGCCTGTATAGTCAAAAGTATACAAAGAAAGTACCCAGGGAGTAAATTCATTTCCCGAACGATTTTTTAAATACTTTTTCACCACTAAAACGCATGAGACTTGTAGTTTTCAAAAATGTTTTCATTTTTGATGAGACGCTGAATAAAAGAAGTTTAATCGCCGGCAAACGAAAACCTGTGATATCCCGTAAATACCGGACTCGGCCCGTATAGTCAAAAGTATACAAACAAAGTACGCAGGCAGTAAACTCATTTCCCGAACGATTTTTTAAATCATTTTTTCTCTACTAAAGCGCATGAGACTTTCAGTTTTCAAAAGTGTTTTTATTTTTGATGAGACGCTGAATAAAAGAAGTTCAATCGCCGGCAAACGAAAACCCGCGATTTCCCGTAAATCCCGGGCTTAGCCCCTATAGTCGAATGTTTATAAAGAAAGTACCCAGGGAGTAAACTGATTTCCCGAACGATTTTTCAAATTATTTCTGCACCACTAGAACGAATTAGACTTGTAGTTTTCAAAAATGTTTTCATTTTTAATGGGACGCTTAATGAAAGAGGTTTAATCGCCGGCAAACGAAAACCGGTCATTTCCCGTAAATCCCGGGCTTGTCCCGTATAGTCGAATGTATACAAAGAAAGTACCCTGTGAGTAAAGTCATTTCCGGAACGATTTTTTAAATTATCTTTTCACCACTAAAACGAATGAGACTTGTAGTTTTCATAAATGTTTTCATTTTTGATGAGACGCTGAATAAAAGAAGTTTAATCGCCGGCAAACGAAAACCTGCGATTTCCCGTAAATTCCGGACTCGGCCCGTAGAGTCAAAGGTATACAAAGAAAGTACCCAGGGAGTAAACTCATTTCCCGAACGATTTTTTAAATTATTTTTTCACCACTAAAGCCCATGAGACTTGTAGTTCTTAAAAATGTTTTCATTTTTGATGAGACGCTGAATAAAAGAAGTTCAATCGCCGGCAAACGAAAACCTGTGATATCCCGTAAATCCCGGATTCGGCCCGTATAGTCAAAAGTATACAAAGAAAATACCCAGGGAGTAAACTCATTTCCCGAACGATTTTTTAAATTATTATTTCACCACTAAAGCCCATGAGACTTGTAGTTTTTAAAAATGTTTTCATTTTTGATGAGACGCTGATTAAAAGAAGTCTAATCGCCGGCAAACGAAAACCCGCGACTTCCCGTAAATCCCAGACTCGGCCCGTATAGTCAAAAGTATACAAAGAAAGTACCCAGGGAGTAAACTCATTTCCCGAACAATTTTTTAAATTATTTTTTCACCACTAAAGCCCATGAGCCTTGCAGTTTTTAAAAATGTTTTCATTTTTGATGAGACGCTGAATAAAAGGAGTTTAAGCGCCGGCAAATAAAAACCCGTGATTTCCCGTAAATCCCGGACTCGGCCCGTATAGTCAAAAGTATACAAAGAAAGTACCCAGGGAGTAAACTCATTTCCCGAACGATTTTTTAAATTATTTTTTCACCACTAAAGCCCATGAGACTTGTAGTTCTTAAAAATGTTTTCATTTTTGATGAGACGCTGAATAAAAGAAGTTCAATCGCCGGCAAACGAAAACCTGTGATATCCCGTAAATCCCGGATTCGGCCCGTATAGTCAAAAGTATACAAAGAAAATACCCAGGGAGTAAACTCATTTCCCGAACGATTTTTTAAATTATTATTTCACCACTAAAGCCCATGAGACTTGTAGTTTTTAAAAATGTTTTCATTTTTGATGAGACGCTGATTAAAAGAAGTCTAATCGCCGGCAAACGAAAACCCGCGACTTCCCGTAAATCCCAGACTCGGCCTGTATAGTCAAAAGTATACAAAGAAAGTACCCAGGGAGTAAACTCATTTCCCGAACAATTTTTTAAATTATTTTTTCACCACTAAAGCCCATGAGCCTTGCAGTTTTTAAAAATGTTTTCATTTTTGATGAGACGTTGAATAAAAGGAGTTTAAGCGCCGGCAAATAAAAACCCGTGATTTCCCGTAAATCCCGGACTCGGCCCGTATAGTCAAAAGTATACAAAGAAAGTACCCAGGGAGTAAACTCATTTCCCGAACGATTTTTTAAATTATTTTTTCACCACTAAAGCCCATGAGACTTGTAGTTCTTAAAAATGTTTTCATTTTTGATGAGACGCTGAATAAAAGAAGTTCAATCGCCGGCAAACGAAAACCTGTGATATCCCGTAAATCCCGGATTCGGCCCGTATAGTCAAAAGTATACAAAGAAAATACCCAGGGAGTAAACTCATTTCCCGAACGATTTTTTAAATTATTATTTCACCACTAAAGCCCATGAGACTTGTAGTTTTTAAAAATGTTTTCATTTTTGATGAGACGCTGAATAAAAGAAGTTTAATCGCCGGCAAACGAAAACCCGCGACTTCCCGTAAATCCCAGACTCGGCCCGTATAGTCAAACGTATACAAAGAAAGTACCCAGGGAGTAAACTCATTTCCCGAACAATTTTTTAAATTATTTTTTCACCACTAAAGCCCATGAGCCTTGCAGTTTTTAAAAATGTTTTCATTTTTGATGAGACGCTGAATAAAAGGAGTTTAAGCCCCAGCAAATAAAAACCCGTGATTTCCCGTAAATCCCGGACTCGGCCCGTATAGTCAAAAGTATACAAAGAAAGTACCCAGGGAGTAAACTCATTTCCCGAACGATTTTTTAAATTATTTTTCACCACTAAAACGCAGGAGACTTGTAGTTTTCAGAAACGTTTTCATTTTTGATGAAACGCTGAATAAAAGAAATTTAATCGCCGGCAAATAAAAACCCGCGATATCCCGTAAATCCCGGACTCGGCCCGTATAGTCAAAAGTATACAAAGAAAGTACCCAGGGAGTAAACTCATTTTCCGAACGATTTTTTAAATTATTTTTCACCACTAAAACGCATGAGACTTGTAGTTTTCAAAAATGTTTTCATTTTTGATGAGACGCTGAATAAAAGAAGTTTAATCGCCGGCAAACGAAAACCTGTGATATCCCGTAAATCCCGGACTTGGCCTGTATAGTCAAAAGTATACAAAGAAAGTACCCAGGGAGTAAATTCATTTCCCGAACGATTTTTTAAATACTTTTTTACCACTAAAACGCATGAGACTTGTAGTTTTCAAAAATGTTTTCATTTTTGATGAGACGCTGAATAAAAGAAGTTTAATCGCCGGCAAACGAAAACCTGTGATATCCCGTAAATCCCGGACTCGGCCCGTATAGTCAAAAGTATACAAAGAAAGTAACCAGGGAGTAACGTCATTTCCCGAACGATTTTTTAAATCATTTTTTCTCTACTAAAGCGCATGAGACTTTCAGTTTTCAAAAGTGTTTTTATTTTTGATGAGACGCTGAATAGAAGAAGTTTAATCGCCGGCAAACGAAAACCCGCGATTTCCCGTAAATCCCGGGCTTAGCCCGTATAGTCGAATGTTTATAAAGAAAGTACCCAGGGAGTAAACTGATTTCCCGAACGATTTTTCAAATTATTTCTGCACCACAAGAACGAATTAGACTTGTAGTTCTTAAAAATGTTTTCATTTTTGATGAGACGCTGAATAAAAGAAGTTCAATCGCTGGCAAACGAAAACCTGTGATATCCCGTAAATCCCGGATTCGGCCCGTATAGTCAAAAGTATACAAAGAAAGTACCCAGGGAGTAAACTCATTTCCCGAACGATTTTTTAAATTAATATTTCACCACTAAAGCCCATGAGACTTGTAGTTTTTAAAAATGTTTTCATTTTTGATGAGACGCTGAATAAAAGAAGTTTAATCGCCGGCAAACGAAAACCCGCGACTTCCCGTAAATCCGAGACTCGGCCCGTATAGTCAAACGTATACAAAGAAAGTACCCAGGGAGTAAACTCATTTCCCGAACAATTTTTTAAATTATTTTTTCACCACTAAAGCCCATGAGCCTTGCAGTTTTTAAAAATGTTTTCATTTTTGATGAGACGCTGAATAAAAGGAGTTTAAGCCCCAGCAAATAAAAACCCGTGATTTCCCGTAAATCCCGGACTCGGCCCGTATAGTCAAAAGTATACAAAGAAAGTACCCAGGGAGTAAACTCATTTCCCGAACGATTTTTTAAATTATTTTTCACCACTAAAACGCAGGAGACTTGTAGTTTTCAGAAACGTTTTCATTTTTGATGAAACGCTGAATAAAAGAAATTTAATCGCCGGCAAATAAAAACCCGCGATATCCCGTAAATCCCGGACTCGGCCCGTATAGTCAAAAGTATACAAAGAAAGTACCCAGGGAGTAAACTCATTTTCCGAACGATTTTTTAAATTATTTCTGCACCACAAGAACGAATTAGACTTGTAGTTCTTAAAAATGTTTTCATTTTTGATGAGACGCTGAATAAAAGAAGTTCAATCGCTGGCAAACGAAAACCTGTGATATCCCGTAAATCCCGGATTCGGCCCGTATAGTCAAAAGTATACAAAGAAAGTACCCAGGGAGTAAACTCATTTCCCGAACGATTTTTTAAATTAATATTTCACCACTAAAGCCCATGAGACTTGTAGTTTTTAAAAATGTTTTCATTTTTGATGAGACGCTGAATAAAAGAAGTTTAATCGCCGGCAAACGAAAACCCGCGACTTCCCGTAAATCCCAGACTCGGCCCGTATAGTCAAACGTATACAAAGAAAGTACCCAGGGAGTAAACTCATTTCCCGAACAATTTTTTAAATTATTTTTTCACCACTAAAGCCCATGAGCCTTGCAGTTTTTAAAAATGTTTTCATTTTTGATGAGACGCTGAATAAAAGGAGTTTAAGCCCCAGCAAATAAAAACCCGTGATTTCCCGTAAATCCCGGACTCGGCCCGTATAGTCAAAAGTATACAAAGAAAGTACCCAGGGAGTAAACTCATTTCCCGAACGATTTTTTAAATTATTTTTCACCACTAAAACGCAGGAGACTTGTAGTTTTCAGAAACGTTTTCATTTTTGATGAAACGCTGAATAAAAGAAATTTAATCGCCGGCAAATAAAAACCCGCGATATCCCGTAAATCCCGGACTCGGCCCGTATAGTCAAAAGTATACAAAGAAAGTACCCAGGGAGTAAACTCATTTTCCGAACGATTTTTTAAATTATTTTTCACCACTAAAACGCATGAGACTTGTAGTTTTCAAAAATGTTTTCATTTTTGATGAGACGCTGAATAAAAGAAGTTTAATCGCCGGCAAACGAAAACCTGTGATATCCCGTAAATCCCGGACTTGGCCTGTATAGTCAAAAGTATACAAAGAAAGTACCCAGGGAGTAAATTCATTTCCCGAACGATTTTTTAAATACTTTTTTACCACTAAAACGCATGAGACTTGTAGTTTTCAAAAATGTTTTCATTTTTGATGAGACGCTGAATAAAAGAAGTTTAATCGCCGGCAAACGAAAACCTGTGATATCCCGTAAATCCCGGACTCGGCCCGTATAGTCAAAAGTATACAAAGAAAGTAACCAGGGAGTAACGTCATTTCCCGAACGATTTTTTAAATCATTTTTTCTCTACTAAAGCGCATGAGACTTTCAGTTTTCAAAAGTGTTTTTATTTTTGATGAGACGCTGAATAGAAGAAGTTTAATCGCCGGCAAACGAAAACCCGCGATTTCCCGTAAATCCCGGGCTTAGCCCGTATAGTCGAATGTTTATAAAGAAAGTACCCAGGGAGTAAACTGATTTCCCGAACGATTTTTCAAATTATTTCTGCACCACAAGAACGAATTAGACTTGTAGTTCTTAAAAATGTTTTCATTTTTGATGAGACGCTGAATAAAAGAAGTTCAATCGCTGGCAAACGAAAACCTGTGATATCCCGTAAATCCCGGATTCGGCCCGTATAGTCAAAAGTATACAAAGAAAGTACCCAGGGAGTAAACTCATTTCCCGAACGATTTTTTAAATTAATATTTCACCACTAAAGCCCATGAGACTTGTAGTTTTTAAAAATGTTTTCATTTTTGATGAGACGCTGAATAAAAGAAGTTTAATCGCCGGCAAACGAAAACCCGCGACTTCCCGTAAATCCCGGACTCGGCCCGTATATTCAAAAGTATACAAACAAAGTACCCAGGAAGTAAACTCATTTCCCGAACGATTTTTTAAATTATCTTTTCACCACTAAAACGCATAAGACTTTCAGTTTTCAAAAATGTTTTCATTTTTGATGAGACGCTGAAAAAAAGAAGTTCAATCGCCGGCAAACGAAAACCCGCGACTTCCCGTAAATCCCGGACACGGCCCGTATAGTCAATAGTATACAAACAAAGTACCCAGGAAGTAAACTCATTTCCCGAACGATTTTTTAAATTATCTTTTCACCACTAAAACGCATGAGACTTGTACTTTTCAAAAATGTTTTCATCTTTGATGAGACGCTGAATAAAAGAAGTTTAATCGCCGGCAAACGAAAACCCTCAATTTCCCGTAAACACCGGACTCGGCCTGTATAGTCAAAAGTATACAAAGGAAGTACTCAGGCAGTAAACTCATGTCCCAAACGATTTTTTAAATCATTTTTTCTCTACTAAAGCGCATGAGACTTTCAGTTTTCAAAAGTGTTTTCATTTTTGATGGAACGCTGAAAAAAAGAGATTCAATCGCCGGCAAACGAAAACCCGCGATTTTCCGTAAATCCCGGGCTTAGCCCGTATAGTCCAATGTATAAAAAGATAGTACCCAGGGAGTAGACTCATTACCCGAACGATTTTTCAAATTATTTCTGCACCACTAGAACGAATGAGACTTTTAGTTTTCAAAAATGTTTTCATTTTTGATGAGACGCTGAATAAAAGAAGTTTAATCGCCGGCAAACGAAAACCTGCGATTTTCCGTAAATCCCGGACTCGGCCCGTATAGTTAAAAGTATAAAAAGATAGTACCCAGGGAGTAAACTCATTTCCCGAACGATTTTTTAAATTATTTTTTCACCAGTAAAACGCATGAGACTTTTAGTTTTCAAAAATGTTTTCATTTTTGATGAGACGCTGAATAAAAGAAGTTTAATCGCCGGCAAACGAAAACCTGCGATTTCCCGTAAATCCCGGACTCGGCCCGTATAGTCAAAATTATACAAAGAAAGTACCCAATGCGTAAACTCATTTCCCGAACGATTTTTTAAATTATTATTTCACCACTAAAGCCCATGAGAATTGTAGTTTTTAAAAATGTTTTCATTTTTGATGAGACGCTGAATAAAAGGAGTTTAATCGCCGGCAAACAAAAACCCGCGATTTCCCGTAAATCCCGGACTCGGCCAGTATAGTCAAAAGTATACAAAGAAAGTACCCAGGGAGTAAACTCATTTCCCGAATGATTTTTTAAATTATTATTTCACCACTAAAGCCCATGAGACTTGTAGTTTTTAAAAATGTTTTCATTTTTGATGAGACGCTGAATAAAAGGAGTTTAAGCGCCGGCAAACAAAAACCCGCGATTTCCCGTAAATCCCGGACTCGTCCCGTATAGTCAAAAGTATACAAAGAAAGTACCCAGAGAGTAAACTCATTTCCCGAACGATTTTTTAAATTATTTTTTCACCACCAAAACGCATGAGACTTGTAGTTTTCAGAAATGTTTTCATTTTTGATGGGACGCTTAATGAAAGTGGTTTAATCGCTGGCAAACGAAAACCCGCGATTTCCCGTAAATCCCGGGCTTGACCCGTATAGTCGAATGTATACAAAGAAAGTACCCTGTGAGTAAGCTCAATTCCAAAACGATTTTTTAAAGTATCTTTTCACCAATAAAACGCATGAGACTTGTAGTTTTCAAAAATGTTTTCATTTTTGATGAGACGCTGAATAAAAGAAGTTTAATCGCCGGCAAACGAAAACCGGCGATTTCCCGTAAATCCCGGGCTTGACCCGTATAGTCGAATGTATACAACGGAAGTACCCTGTGAGTAAGCTCAATTCCAAAACGATTTTTTAAAGTATCTTTTCACCAATAAAACGCATGAGACTTGTAGTTTTCAAAAATGTTTTCATTCTTGATGAGACGCTGAATAAAAGAAGTTTAATCGCCGGCAAACGAAAACCGGCGATTTTTACGTAAATCCCAGGTTTGGTCCGTATAATTGAATGTATATAAAGAAAGTACCCAGGGAGTAAACTCATTTCCCGAACGATTTTTTAAATTATTATTTCACCACTAAAGCCCATGAGCCTTGTAGTTTTTAAAAATGTTTTCATTTTTGATGAGACGCTGAATAAAAAAAGTTTAAGCGCCGGCAAACAAAAACCCGCGATTTCCCGTAAATCCCGGACTCGGCCCGTATAGTCAAAAGTATACAAAGAAAGTACCCAGGAAGTAAACTCATTTCCCGAACAATTTTTTAAATTATTTTTCACCACTAAAACGCAGGAGACTTGTAGTTTTCAAAAATGTTTTCATTTTTGCTGAGACGCTGAATAAAAGAAGTTTAATCGCCGGCAAACGAAAACCGGCGATTTCCCGTAAATCCCGGGCTTGGCCCGTATAATTGAATGTATATAAAGAAAGTACCCAGGGAGTAAACTCATTTCCCGAACGATTTTTTAAATTATTATTTCACCACTAAAGCCCATGAGCCTTGTAGTTTTTAAAAATGTTTTCATTTTTGATGAGACGCTGAATAAAAGGAGTTTAAGCGCCGGCAAACAAAAACCCGCGATTTCCCGTAAATCCCGGACTCGGCCCGTATAGTCAAAAGTATACAAAGAAAGTGCCCAGGAAGTAAACTCATTTCCCGAACAATTTTTTAAATTATTTTTCACCACTAAAACGCAGGAGACTTGTAGTTTTCAGAAACGTTTTCATTTTTGATGAAACGCTGAATAAAAGAAGTTTAATCGCCGGCAAATAAAAACCCGCGATTTCCCGTAAATCCCGGACTCGGCCCGTATAGTCAAAAGTATACAAAGAAAGTACCCAGGGAGTAAACTCATTTCCCGAACGATTTTTTTAAATTATTTTTCACCACTAAAACGCAGGAGACTTGTAGTTTTCAGAAACGTTTTCATTTTTGATGAAACGCTGAATAAAAGAAGTTTAATCGCCGGCAAATGAAAACCCGCCATTTCCCGTAAACCCCGGACTTGGCCTGTATAGTCAAAAGTATACAAAGAAAGTACCCAGGGAGTAAACTCATTTCCCGAACGATTTTTTAAATACTTTTTCACCACAAAAACGCATGAGACTTGTAGTTTTCAAAAATGTTTTCATTTTTGATGAGACGCTGAATAAAAGAAGTTTAATTGCCGGCAAACGAAAACCTGTGATATCCCGTAACTCCCGGACTCGGCCGTATAGTCAAAAGTATACAAAGAAAGTACCCAGGGAGTAAACTCATTTCCCGAACGATTTTTTTAAATTATTTTTCACCACTAAAACGCAGGAGACTTGTAGTTTTCAGAAACGTTTTCATTTTTGATGAAACGCTGAATAAAAGAAGTTTAATCGCCGGCAAATGAAAACCCGCCATTTCCCGTAAACCCCGGACTTGGCCTGTATAGTCAAAAGTATACAAAGAAAGTACCCAGGGAGTAAACTCATTTCCCGAACGATTTTTTAAATACTTTTTCACCACTAAAACGCATGAGACTTGTAGTTTTCAAAAATGTTTTCATTTTTGATGAGACGCTGAATAAAAGAAGTTTAATTGCCGGCAAACGAAAACCTGTGATATCCCGTAACTCCCGGACTCGGCCGTATAGTCAAAAGTATACAGAGAAAGTACCCAGGGAGTAAAGTCATTTCCCGAACTATTTTTTAAATTATTATTTCACCAGTAAAGCCCATGAGACTTGTAGTGTTTAAAAATGTTTTCATTTTTGATGAGACGCTGAATAAAAGAAGTTTAATCGCCGGCAAACGAAAACCTGTGATATCCCGTAAATCCCGGACTCGGCCCGTATAGTCAAAAGTATACAAAGAAAGTACCCAGGGAGTAAAGTCATTTCCCGAACGTTTTTTTAAATTATTATTTCACCAGTAAATTCATGAGACTTGTAGTGTTTAAAAATGTTTTCATTTTTGATGAAACGCTGAATAAAAGAAGATTAATCGCCGGCAAATGAAAACCCGCCATTTCCCGTAAACCCCGGACTTGGCCTGTATAGTCAAAAGTATACAAACAAAGTACCCAGGAAGTAAACTCATTTCACGAACGATTTTTTAAATTATCTTTTCACCACTAAAACGCATGAGACTTGTAGTTTTCAAAAATGTTTTCATCTTTGATGAGACGCTAAGTAAAAGAAGTTTAATCGCCGGCAAACCAAAACCTGCGATTTCCCGTAAATTCCGGACTCGGCCCGTATAGTCAAAAGTATACATACAGAGTAGCCAGGAAGTAAACTCATTTCCCGAACGATTTTTTAAATTATCTTTTCACCACTAAAACGCATGAGACTTGTAGTTTTCAAAAATGTTTTCATCTTTGATGAGACGGTAAATAAAAGAAGTTTAATCGCCGGCAAACGAAAACCCGCAATTTCCCGTAAACCCCGGACTCGGCCTGTATAGTCAAAAGTATACAAAGGAAGTACTCAGGCAGTAAACTCATTTCCCGAACGATTTTTTAAATTATTTTTTCTCTACTAAAACGCATGAGACTTTCAGTTTTCAAAAGTGTTTTTATTTTTGATGAGACGCTGAATAAAAGAAGTTCAATCGCCGGCAAACGAAAACCCGCGATTTCCCGTAAATCTCGGGCTTAGCCCGTATAGTCAAAAGTATACAAAGAAAGTACCCAGGAAGTAAACTCATTTCCCGAACAATTTTTTAAATTATTTTTCACCACTAAAACGCAGGAGACTTGTAGTTTTCAAAAATGTTTTCATTTTTGATGAGACGCCGAATAAAAGAAGTTTAATCGCCGGCAAACGAAAACCGGCGATTTCCCGTAAATCCCGGGCTTGCCCGTATAATTGAATGTATATAAAGAAAGTACCCAGGGAGTAAACTCATTTCCCGAACGATTTTTTAAATTATTATTTCACCACTAAAGCCCATGAGCCTTGTAGTTTTTAAAAATGTTTTCATTTTTGATGAGACGCTGAATAAAAGGAGTTTAAGCGCCGGCAAACAAAAACCCGCGATTTCCCGTAAATCCCGGACTCGGCCCGTATAGTCAAAAGTATACAAAGAAAGTACCCAGGAAGTAAACTCATTTCCCGAACAATTTTTTAAATTATTTTTCACCACTAAAACGCAGGAGACTTGTAGTTTTCAGAAACGTTTTCATTTTTGATGAAACGCTGAATAAAAGAAGTTTAATCGCCGGCAAATAAAAACCCGCGATTTCCCGTAAATCCCGGACTCGGCCCGTATAGTCAAAAGTATACAAAGAAAGTGCCCAGGGAGTAAACTCATTTCCCGAACGATTTTTTTAAATTATTTTTCACCACTAAAACGCAGGAGACTTGTAGTTTTCAGAAACGTTTTCATTTTTGATGAAACGCTGAATAAAAGAAGTTCAATCGCCGGCAAATGAAAACCCGCCATTTCCCGTAAACCCCGGACTTGGCCTGTATAGTCAAAAGTATACAAAGAAAGTACCCAGGGAGTAAACTCATTTCCCGAACGATTTTTTAAATACTTTTTCACCACTAAAACGCATGAGACTTGTAGTTTTCAAAAATGTTTTCATTTTTGATGAGACGCTGAATAAAAGCAGTTTAATCGCCGGCAAACGAAAACCTGTGATATCCCGTAACTCCCGGACTCGGCCCGTATAGTTAAAAGTATACAAAGAAAGTACCCAGGGAGTAAAGTCATTTCCCGAACTATTTTTTAAATTATTATTTCACCAGTAAAGCCCATGAGACTTGTAGTGTTTAAAAATGTTTTCATTTTTGATGAGACGCTGAATAAAAGAAGTTTAATCGCCGGCAAACGAAAACCTGTGATATCCCGTAAGTCCCGGACTCGGCCCGTATAGTCAAAAGTATACAAAGAAAGTACCCAGATAGTAAAGTCATTTCCCGAACGATTTTTTAAATTATTATTTCACCAGTAAAGCCCATGAGACTTGTAGTGTTTAAAAATGTTTTCATTTTTGATGAAACGCTGAATAAAAGAAGATTAATCGCCGGCAAATGAAAACCCGCCATTTCCCGTAAACCCCGGACTTGGCCTGTATAGTCAAAAGTATACAAACAAAGTACCCAGGAAGTAAACTCATTTCACGAACGATTTTTTAAATTATCTTTTCACCACTAAAACGCATGAGACTTGTAGTTTTCAAAAATGTTTTCATCTTTGATGAGACGCTAAGTAAAAGAAGTTTAATCGCCGGCAAACCAAAACCTGCGATTTCCCGTAAATTCCGGACTCGGCCCGTATAGTCAAAAGTATACATACAGAGTAGCCAGGAAGTAAACTCATTTCCCGAACGATTTTTTAAATTATCTTTTCACCACTAAAACGCATGACACTTGCAGTTTTCAAAAATGTTTTCATCTTTGATGAGACGCTAAATAAAAGAAGTTTAATCGCCGGCAAACGAAAACCCGCAATTTCCCGTAAACCCCGGACTCGGCCTGTATAGTCAAAAGTATACAAAGGAAGTACTCAGGCAGTAAACTCATTTCTCGAACGATTTTTTAAATTATTTTTTCTCTACTAAAGCGCATGAGACTTTCAGTTTTCAAAAGTGTTTTTATTTTTGATGAGACGCTGAATAAAAGAAGTTCAATCGCCGGCAAACGAAAACCCGCGATTTCCCGTAAATCCCGGGCTTAGCCCGTATAGTCGAATGTTTATAAAGAAAGTACCCTGGGAGTAAACTGATTTCCCGAACGATTTTTCAAATTATTTCTGCATCGCTAGAACGAATTAGACTTGTAGTTTTCAAAAATGTTTTCATTTTTAATGAGACGCTTAATGAAAGAGGTTTAATTGCCGGCAAACGAAAACCCGCCATTTCCTGTAAATCCCGGGCTTGTCCCATATAGTTGAATGTATACAAAGAAAGTACCCTGTGAGTAAAGTCATTTCCGGAACGATTTTTTAAATTATCTTTTCACCACTAAAACGCATGAGACTTGTAGTTTTCATAAATGTTTTCATTTTTGATGAGACGCTGAATAAAAGAAGTTTAATCGCCGGCAAACCAAAACCTGCGATTTCCCGTAAATTCCGGACTCGGCCCGTAGAGTCAAAAGTATACAAAGAAAGTACCCAGGGAGTAAACTCATTTCCCGAACGATTTTTTAAATTAATTTTTCACCACTAAAGCCCATGAGACTTGTAGTTCTTAAAAATGTTTTCATATTTGATGAGACGCTGAATAAAAGAAGTTCAATCGCCGGCAAACGAAAACCTGTGATATCCCGTAAATCCCGGACTCGGCCCGTATAGTCAAAAGTATACAAACAAAGTACCCAGGAAGTAAACTCATTTCCCGAACGATTTTTTAAATTATCTTTTCACAACTAAAACGCATGAGACTTGTACTTTTCAAAAATGTTTTCATCTTTGATGAGACGCTGAATAAAAGAAGTTTAATCGCCGGCAAACGAAAACCCGCATTTTCCCGTAAACCCCGGACTCGGCCTGTATAGTCAAAAGTATACAAAGGAAGTACTGAGGCAGTAAACTCATGTCCCGAACGATTTTTTAAATCATTTTTTCTCTACTAAAGCGCATGAGACTTTCAGTTTTCAAAAGCGTTTTCATTTTTGATGAGACGCTGAAAAAAAGAAGTTCAATCGCCGGCAAACGAAAACCCGCGATTTTCCGTAAATCCCGGGCTTAGCCCGTATAGTTGAATGTATACAAAGAAAGTACCCAGGGAGTAAACTTATTTCCCGAACGATTTTTCAAATTATTTCTGCACCACTAGAACGAATGAGACTTGTAGTTTTCAAAAATGTTTTCATTTTTGATGAGACGCTGAATAAAAGAAGTTTAATCGCCGGCAAACAAAAACCTGCGATTTTCCGTAAATCCCGGACTCGGCCCGTATAGTCAAAAGTATACAAAGAAAGTACCCAGAGAGTAAACTCATTTCCCGAACGATTTTTTAAATATTTTTTCACCAGTAAAACGCATGAGACTTGTAGTTTTCAAAAATGTTTTCATTTTTGATGAGACGCTGAATAAAAGAAGTTCAATCGCCGGCAAACGAAAACCCGCGATTTCCCGTAAATCCCGGGCTTAGCCCGTATAGTCGAATGTTTATAAAGAAAGTACCCTGGGAGTAAACTGATTTCCCGAACGATTTTTCAAATTATTTCTGCACCGCTAGAACGAATTAGACTTGTAGTTTTCAAAAATGTTTTCATTTTTAATGAGACGCTTAATGAAAGAGGTTTAATTGCCGGCAAACGAAAACCCGCCATTTCCTGTAAATCCCGGGCTTGTCCCATATAGTTGAATGTATACAAAGAAAGTACCCTGTGAGTAAACTCATTTCCCGAACGATTTTTTAAATTATTATTTCACCACTAAAGCCCATGAGTCTTGTAGTTTTTAAAAATGTTTTCATTTTTGATGAGACGCTGAATAAAAGGAGTTTAAGCGCCGGCAAACAAAAACCCGCGATTTTCCGTAAATCCCGGACTCGGCCCGTATAGTCAAAAGTATACAAAGAAAGTACCCAGGAAGTAAACTCATTTCCCAAACAATTTTTTAAATTATTTTTCACCACTAAAACGCAGGAGACTTGTAGTTTTCAGAAACGTTTTCATTTTTGATGAAACGCTGAATAAAAGAAGTTTAATCGCCGGCAAATAAAAACCCGCGATTTCCCGTAAATCCCGGACTCGGCCCGTATAGTCAAAAGTATACAAAGAAAGTACCCAGGGAGTAAACTCATTTCCCGAACGATTTTTTTAAATTATTTTTCACCACTAAAACGCAGGAGACTTGTAGTTTTCAGAAACGTTTTCATTTTTGATGAAACGCTGAATAAAAGAAGTTTAATTGCCGGCAAATGAAAACCCGCCATTTCCCGTAAACCCCGGACTTGGCCTGTATAGTCAAAAGTATACAAAGAAAGTACCCAGGGAGTAAACTCATTTCCCGAACGATTTTTTAAATACTTTTTCACCACTAAAACGCATGAGACTTGTAGTTTTCAAAAATGTTTTCATTTTTGATGAGACGCTGAATAAAAGAAGTTTAATCGCCGGCAAACGAAAACCTGTGATATCCCGTAACTCCCGGACTCGGCCCGTATAGTCAAAAGTATACAAAGAAAGTACCCAGGGAGTAAAGTCATTTCCCGAACTATTTTTTAAATTATTATTTCACCAGTAAAGCCCATGAGACTTGTAGTGTTTAAAAATGTTTTCATTTTTGATGAGACGCTGAATAAAAGAAGTTTAATCGCCGGCAAACGAAAACCTGTGATATCCCGTAAATCCCGGACTCGGCCCGTATAGTCAAAAGTATACAAAGAAAGTACCCAGGGAGTAAAGTCATTTCCCGAACGATTTTTTAAATTATTATTTCACCAGTAAAGCCCATGAGACTTGTAGTGTTTAAAAATGTTTTCATTTTTGATGAAACGCTGAATAAAAGAAGATTAATCGCCGGCAAATGAAAACCCGCCATTTCCCGTAAACCCCGGACTTGGCCTGTATAGTCAAAAGTATACAAACAAAGTACCCAGGAAGTAAACTCATTTCACGAACGATTTTTTAAATTATCTTTTCACCACTAAAACGCATGAGACTTGTAGTTTTCAAAAATGTTTTCATCTTTGATGAGACGCTAAGTAAAAGAAGTTTAATCGCCGGCAAACCAAAACCTGCGATTTCCCGTAAATTCCGGACTCGGCCCGTATAGTCAAAAGTATACATACAGAGTAGCCAGGAAGTAAACTCATTTCCCGAACGATTTTTTAAATTATCTTTTCACCACTAAAACGCATGAGACTTGCAGTTTTCAAAAATGTTTTCATCTTTGATGAGACGCTAAATAAAAGAAGTTTAATCGCCGGCAAACGAAAACCCGCAATTTCCCGTAAACCCCGGACTCGGCCTGTATAGTCAAAAGTATACAAAGGAAGTACTCAGGCAGTAAACTCATTTCCCGAACGATTTTTTAAATTATTTTTTCTCTACTAAAGCGCATGAGACTTTCAGGTTTCAAAAGTGTTTTTATTTTTGATGAGACGCTGAATAAAAGAAGTTCAATCGCCGGCAAACGAAAACCCGCGATTTCCCGTAAATCCCGGGCTTAGCCCGTATAGTCGAATGTTTATGAAGAAAGTACCCTGGGAGTAAACTGATTTCCCGAACGATTTTTCAAATTATTTCTGCACCGCTAGAAGGAATTAGACTTGTAGTTTTCAAAAATGTTTTCATTTTTAATGAGACGCTTAATGAAAGAGGTTTAATTGCCGGCAAACGAAAACCCGCCATTTCCTGTAAATCCCGGGCTTGTCCCATATAGTTGAATGTATACAAAGAAAGTACCCTGTGAGTAAAGTCATTTCCGGAACGATTTTTTAAATTATCTTTTCACCACTAAAACGCATGAGACTTGTAGTTTTCAAAAATGTTTTCATCTTTGATGAGACGCTAAGTAAAAGAAGTTTAATCGCCGGCAAACCAAAACCTGCGATTTCCCGTAAATTCCGGACTCGGCCCGTATAGTCAAAAGTATACAAACAGAGTAGCCAGGAAGTAAACTCATTTCCCGAACGATTTTTTAAATTATCTTTTCACCACTAAAACGCATGAGACTTGCAGTTTTCAAAAATGTTTTCATCTTTGATGAGACGCTAAATAAAAGAAGTTTAATCGCCGGCAAACGAAAACCCGCAATTTCCCGTAAACCCCGGACTCGGCCTGTATAGTCAAAAGTATACAAAGGAAGTACTCAGGCAGTAAACTCATTTCCCGAACGATTTTTTAAATTATTTTTTCTCTACTAAAGCGCATGAGACTTTCAGTTTTCAAAAGTGTTTTTATTTTTGATGAGACGCTGAATAAAAGAAGTTCAATCGCCGGCAAACGAAAACCCGCGATTTCCCGTAAATCCCGGGCTTAGCCCGTATAGTCGAATGTTTATGAAGAAAGTACCCTGGGAGTAAACTGATTTCCCGAACGATTTTTCAAATTATTTCTGCACCGCTAGAAGGAATTAGACTTGTAGTTTTCAAAAATGTTTTCATTTTTAATGAGACGCTTAATGAAAGAGGTTTAATTGCCGGCAAACGAAAACCCGCCATTTCCTGTAAATCCCGGGCTTGTCCCATATAGTTGAATGTATACAAAGAAAGTACCCTGTGAGTAAAGTCATTTCCGGAACGATTTTTTAAATTATCTTTTCACCACTAAAACGCATGAGACTTGTAGTTTTCATAAATGTTTTCATTTTTGTTGAGACGCTGAATAAAAGAAGTTTAATCGCCGGCAAACCAAAACCTGCGATTTTCCGTAAATTCCGGACTCGGCCCGTAGAGTCAAAAGTATACAAAGAAAGTACCCAGGGAGTAAACTCATTTCCAGAACGATTTTTTAAATTATTTTTTCACCACTAAAGCCCATGAGACTTGTAGTTCTTAAAAATGTTTTCATTTTTGATGAGACGCTGAATAAAAGAAGTTCAATCGCCGGCAAACGAAAACATGTGATATCCCGTAAATCCCGGACTCGGCCCGTATAGTCAAAAGTATACAAAGAAAGTACCCAGGGAGTAAACTTATTTCCCGAACGATTTTTTAAATTATTATTTCACCACTAAAGCCCATGAGACTTGTAGTTTTTAAAAATGTTTTCATTTTTGATGAGACGTTGAATAAAAGAAGTTTAATCGCCGGCAAACGAAAACCCGCGACTTCCCGTAAATCCCGGACTCGGCCCGTATAGTCAAAAGTATACAAACAAAGTACCCAGGAAGTAAACTCATTTCCCGAACGATTTTTTAAATTATCTTTTCACCACTAAAACGCATGAGACTTGTACTTTTCAAAAATGTTTTCATCTTTGATGAGACGCTGAATAAAAGAAGTTTAATCGCCGGCAAACGAAAACCCGCATTTTCCCGTAAACCCCGGACTCGGCCTGTATAGTCAAAAGTATACAAAGGAAGTACTGAGGCAGTAAACTCATGTCCCGAACGATTTTTTAAATCATTTTTTCTCTACTAAAGCGCATGAGACTTTCAGTTTTCAAAAGCGTTTTCATTTTTGATGAGACGCTGAAAAAAAGAAGTTCAATCGCCAGCAAACGAAAACCGGCGATTTTCCGTAAATCCCGGGCTTAGCCCGTATAGTTGAATGTATACAAAGAAAGTACCCAGGGAGTAAACTTATTTCCCGAACGATTTTTCAAATTATTTCTGCACCACTAGAACGAATGAGACTTGTAGTTTTCAAAAATGTTTTTATTTTTGATGAGACGCTGAATAAAAGAAGTTTAATCGCCGGGAAACAAAAACCTGCAATTTTCCGTAAATCCCGGACTCGGCCCGTATAGTCAAAAGTATACAAAGAAAGTACCCAGAGAGTAAACTCATTTCCCGAACGATTTTTTAAATTATTTTTTCACCAGTAAAACGCATGAGACTTGTAGTTTTCAAAAATGTTTTCATTTTTGATGAGACGCTGAATAAAAGAAGTTTAATCGCCGGCAAGGGAAAACCTGCGATTTCCCGTAAATCCCGGACTCGGCCCGTAAAGTCAAAAGTATACAAAGAAAGTACCCTGGGAGTAAGCTCATTTCCCGAACGATTTTTTATATTATTTTTTCAACACTAAAACGCATGAGACTTGTAGTTTTCAAAAATGTTTTCATTCTTGATGGGACGCTGAATAAAAGAAGTTTATTCGCCGGTAAACGAAAACCCGTGATTTCCCGTAAATCCCGAGCTTGGCCCGTATAGTCGAATGTATACAAAGAAAGTACCCTGTGAGTAAACTCATTTCCAAAACGATTTTTTAAATTATCTTTTCACCACTAAAACGCATGAGACTTGTAGTTTTCAAAAATGTTTTCATTTTTGATGAGACGCTGAATAAAAGAAGTTTAATCGCCGGCAAACGAAAACCAGTGATTTCCCGTAAATCCCGGGCTTGGCCCGTATAGTCGAATGTATACAAAGAAAGTACCCTCTGAGTAAACTCATTTCCAAAACGATATTTTAAATTATCTTTTCACCACTAAAACGCATGAGACTTGTACTTTTCAAAAATGTTTTCATTTTTGATGGGACTCTGAATAAAAGAAGTTTAATTGCCGGCAAACGAAAACCCGCGATTTCCCGTAAATCCCGGACTCGGCCCGTATAGTCAAAAGTATACAAAGAAAGTACCCAGGGAGTAAACTCATTTCCCGAACGATTTTTTAAATTATCTTTTCACCACTAAAACGCATGAGACTTGTAGTTTTCAAAAATGTTTTCTTTTTTGATGAGACGCTGAATAAAAGAAGTTTAATCGCCGGCAAACGAAAACCCGTGATTTCCCGTAAATCCCGGGCTTGGCCCGTATAGTCGAATGTATACAAAGAAAGTACCCTGTGAGTAAACTCATTTCCAAAACGATTTTTTAAATTATCTTTTCACCACTAAAACGCATGAGACTTGTAGTTTTCAAAAATGTTTTCATTTTTGATGAGACGCTGAATAAAAGAAGTTTAATCGCCGGCAAACGAAAACCAGTGATTTCCCGTAAATCCCGGGCTTGGCCCGTATAGTCGAATGTATACAAAGAAAGTACCCTCTGAGTAAACTCATTTCCAAAACGATATTTTAAATTATCTTTTCACCACTAAAACGCATGAGACTTGTACTTTTCAAAAATGTTTTCATTTTTGATGGGACGCTGAATAAAAGAAGTTTAATTGCCGGCAAACGAAAACCCGCGATTTCCCGTAAATCCCGGACTCGGCCCGTATAGTCAAAAGTATACAAAGAAAGTACCCAGGGAGTAAACTCATTTCCCGAACGATTTTTTAAATTATCTTTTCACCACTAAAACGCATGAGACTTGTAGTTTTCAAAAATGTTTTCTTTTTTGATGAGACGCTGAATAAAAGAAGTTTAATCGCCGGCAAACGAAAACCCGTGATTTCCCGTAAATCCCGGGCTTGGCCCGTATAGTCGAATGTATACAAAGAAAGTACCCTCTGAGTAAACTCATTTCCAAAACGATATTTTAAATTATCTTTTCACCACTAAAACGCATGAGACTTGTAGTTTTCAAAAATGTTTTCATTTTTGATGAGACGCTGAATAAAAGAAGTTTAATCTCCGGCAAACGAAAACCCGCGACTTCCCGTAAATCCCGGATTCGGCCCGTATAGTCAAAAGTATACAAAGAAAGTACCCAGGAAGTAAACTCATTTCCAGAACGATTTGTTAAATTATCTTTTCACCACTAAAACGCATGAGACTTGTAGTTTTCAAAAATGTTTTCATTTTTGATGAGACGCCTAATGAAAGTGGTTTAATCGCCGGCAAACGAAAACCCGTGATTTCCTGTAAATCCCTGGCTTGGCCCGTATAGTCGAATGTATACAAAGAAAGTATCCTTTGAGTAAACTCATTTCCAAAACGATTTTTTAAATTATCTTTTCACCACTAAAACGCATGAGACTTGTAGTTTTCAAAAATGTTTTCATTTTTGATGAGACGCTGAATAAAAGAAGTTTAATCGCCGGCAAGCGAAAACCTGCGATTTCCCGTAAATCCCGGACTCGGCCCGTAAAGTCAAAAGTATACAAAGAAAGTACCCAGGGAGTAAGCTCATTTCCCGAACGATTTATTAAATTATTTTTTCACCACTAAAACGCATGAGATTTGTAGTTTTCAGAAATGTTTTCATTTTTGATGAGACGCTTAATGAAAGTGGTTTAATCGCCGGCAAACGAAAACCCGTGATTTCCCGTAAATCCCGGGCTTGGCCCGTATAGTCGAATGTATACAAAGAAAGTACCCTCTGAGTAAACTCATTTCCAAAACGATATTTTAAATTATTTCTGCACCACTAAAACGCATGAGACTTGTAGTTTTCAAAAATGTTTTCATTTTTGATGGGACGCTGAATAAAAGAAGTTTAATTGCCGGCAAACGAAAACCCGCGATTTCCCGTAAATCCCGGACTCGGCCCGTATAGTCAAAAGTATACAAAGAAAGTACCCAGGGAGTAAACTCATTTCCCGAACGATTTTTTAAATTATCTTTTCACCACTAAAACGCATGAGACTTGTAGTTTTCAAAATTTTTTTCTTTTTTGATGAGACGCTGAATAAAAGAAGTTTAATCGCCGGCAAACGAAAACCCGTGATTTCCCGTAAATCCCGAGCTTGGCCCGTATAGTCGAATGTATACAAAGAAAGTACCCTCTGAGTAAACTCATTTCCAAAACGATATTTTAAATTATCTTTTCACCACTAAAACGCATGAGACTTGTAGTTTTCAAAAATGTTTTCATTTTTGATGAGACGCTGAATAAAAGAAGTTTAATCTCCGGCAAACGAAAACCCGCGACTTCCCGTAAATCCCGGATTCGGCCCGTATAGTCAAAAGTATACAAAGAAAGTACCCAGGGAGTAAACTCATTTCCCGAACGATTTTTTAAATTATTTCTGCACTACTAGAACGAATGAGACGTGTAGTTTTCAAAAATGTTTTCATTTTTGATGAGACGCTTAATGAAAGAGGTTTAATCGCCGGCAAATAAAACCCGCGATTTCCCGGAAATCCCGGGCTTGGCCCGTATAGTCGAATGTATACAAAGAAAGTACCCTCTGAGTAAACTCATTTCCAAAACGATATTTTAAATTATTTCTGCACCACTAAAACGCATGAGACTTGTAGTTTTCAAAAATGTTTTCATTTTTGATGGGACGCTGAATAAAAGAAGTTTAATTGCCGGCAAACGAAAACCCGCGATTTCCCGTAAATCCCGGACTCGGCCCGTATAGTCAAAAGTATACAAAGAAAGTACCCAGGGAGTAAACTCATTTCCCGAACGATTTTTTAAATTATCTTTTCACCACTAAAACGCATGAGACTTGTAGTTTTCAAAAATTTTTTCTTTTTTGATGAGACGCTGAATAAAAGAAGTTTAATCGCCGGCAAACGAAAACCCGTGATTTCCCGTAAATCCCGGGCTTGGCCCGTATAGTCGAATGTATACAAAGAAAGTACCCTCTGAGTAAACTCATTTCCAAAACGATATTTTAAATTATCTTTTCACCACTAAAACGCATGAGACTTGTAGTTTTCAAAAATGTTTTCATTTTTGATGAGACGCTGAATAAAAGAAGTTTAATCTCCGGCAAACGAAAACCCGCGACTTCCCGTAAATCCCGGATTCGGCCCGTATAGTCAAAAGTATACAAAGAAAGTACCCAGGGAGTAAACTCATTTCCCGAACGATTTTTTAAATTATTTCTGCACTACTAGAACGAATGAGACGTGTAGTTTTCAAAAATGTTTTCATTTTTGATGAGACGCTTAATGAAAGAGGTTTAATCGCCGGCAAATAAAACCCGCGATTTCCCGGAAATCCCGGGCTTGGCCCGTATAGTCGAATGTATACAAAGAAAGTACCCTCTGAGTAAACTCATTTCCAAAACGATATTTTAAATTATTTCTGCACCACTAAAACGCATGAGACTTGTAGTTTTCAAAAATGTTTTCATTTTTGATGGGACGCTGAATAAAAGAAGTTTAATTGCCGGCAAACGAAAACCCGCGATTTCCCGTAAATCCCGGACTCGGCCCGTATAGTCAAAAGTATACAAAGAAAGTACCCAGGGAGTAAACTCATTTCCCGAACGATTTTTTAAATTATCTTTTCACCACTAAAACGCATGAGACTTGTAGTTTTCAAAAATGTTTTCTTTTTTGATGAGACGCTGAATAAAAGAAGTTTAATCGCCGGCAAACGAAAACCCGTGATTTCCCGTAAATCCCGGGCTTGGCCCGTATAGTCGAATGTATACAAAGAAAGTACCCTCTGAGTAAACTCATTTCCAAAACGATATTTTAAATTATCTTTTCACCACTAAAACGCATGAGACTTGTAGTTTTCAAAAATGTTTTCATTTTTGATGAGACGCTGAATAAAAGAAGTTTAATCTCCGGCAAACGAAAACCCGCGACTTCCCGTAAATCCCGGATTCGGCCCGTATAGTCAAAAGTATACAAAGAAAGTACCCAGGGAGTAAACTCATTTCCCGAACGATTTTTTAAATTATTTCTGCACTACTAGAACGAATGAGACGTGTAGTTTTCAAAAATGTTTTCATTTTTGATGAGACGCTTAATGAAAGAGGTTTAATCGCCGGCAAATAAAACCCGCGATTTCCCGGAAATCCCGGGCTTGGCCCGTATAGTCGAATGTATACAAAGAAATTACCCAGGGAGTAAACTCATTTCCCGAACGATTTTTTATATTATTTTTTCACCACTAAAGCCCATGAGACTTGTAGTTTTTAAAAATGTTTTCATTTTTGATGAGACGCTGAATAAAAGAAGTTCAATCGCCGGCAAACGAAAACCCGTGATTTCCCGTAAATCCCGGGTTGGCCCGTATAGTCGAATGTATACAAAGAAAGTACCCTGTGAGTAAACTCATTTCCAAAACGATATTTTAAATTATCTTTTCACCACTAAAACGCATGAGACTTGTAGTTTTCAAAAATGTTTTCATTTTTAATGAGACGCTGAATAAAAAAAGTTTAATCGCCGGCAAACGAAAACCCGCCATTTCCCGTTAACCCCGGACTCGGCCCGTATAGTCAAAAGTATACAAAGAAAGTACCCAGGGAGTAAGCTCATTTCCCGAACGATTTTTTATATTATTTTTTCAACACTAAAACGCATGAGACTTGTAGTTTTCAAAAATGTTTTCATTTTTGATGGGACGCTGAATAAAAGAAGTTTAATCGCCGGCAAACGAAAACCCGCGATTTCCCGTAAATGCCGGACTCGGCCCGTATAGTCAAAAGTATACAAAGAAAGTACCCAGGGAGTAAACTCATTTCCCGAACGATTTTTTAAATCATCTTTCCACCACTAAAACGCATGAGACTTGTAGTTTTCAAAAATGTTTTCATTTTTGATGGGACGATGAATAAAAGAAGTTTAATCGCCGGCAAACGAAACCCCGCGATTTCCCGTAAATCCCGGACTCGGCCCGTATAGTCAAAAGTATACAAAGAAAGTACCCAGGGAGAAAACTCATTTCCCGAACTATTTTTTAAATCATCTTTCCACCACTAAAACGCATGAGACTTGTAGTTTTCAAAAATGTTTTCATTTTTGATGGGACGATGAATAAAAGAAGTTTAATCGCCGGCAAACGAAAACCCGTGATTTCCCGTAAATCCTGGGCTTGGCCCATATAGTCGAATGTATAGAAAGAAAGTACCCTGTAAGTAAACTCATTTCCAAAACGATTTTTTAAATTATCTTTTCACCACTAAAACGCATGAGACTTGTAGTTTTCAAAAATGTTTTCATTTTTGATGAGAGGCTGAATAAAAGAAGTTTAATCGCCGGCAAACGAAAACCCGCGATTTCCCGTAAATCCCGGACTCGGCCCGTATAGTCAAAAGTCTACAAAGAAAGTACCCAGGGAGTAAACTAATTTCCCGAACGATTTTTTAAATCATCTTTCCACCACTAAAACGCATGAGACTTGTAGTTTTCAAAAATGTTTTCATTTTTGATGGGACGATGAATAAAAGAAATTTAATCGCCGGCAAACCAAAACCCGTGATTTCCCGTAAATCCCGGACTCGGCCCGTATAGTCGAATGTATACAAAGAAAGTACCCTGTGAGTAAACTCATTTCCAAAACGATTTTTTAAATTATCTTTTCACCACTAAAACGCATGAGACTTGTAGTTTTCAAAAATGTTTTCATTTTTGATGAGAGGCTGAATAAAAGAAGTTTAATCGCCGGCAAAGGAAAACCCGTGATTTCGCGTAAATCCCGGGCTTGGCCCGTATAGTCGAAGGTATACAAAGAAAGTACCCTCTGATTAAACTCATTTCCAAAGCGATATTTTAAATTATCTTTTCACCACTAAAACGCATGAGACTTGTAGTTTTCAAAAATGTTTTCATTTTTGATGAGACGCTGAATAAAAGAAGTTTAATCGCCGGCAAACGAAAACCCGCGACTTCCCGTAAATCCCGGATTCGGCCCGTATAGTCAAAAGTATACAAAGAAAGTACCCAGGGAGTAAACTCATTTCCCGAACGAGTTTTTAAATTATTTCTGCACTACTAGAACGAATGAGACGTGTAGTTTTTAAAAATGTTTTAATTTTTAATGAGACGCTTAATGAAAGAGGTTTAATCGCCGGCAAATAAAACCCGCGATTTCCCGTAAATCCCGGGCTTGCCCCGTACAGTCGAATGTATACAAAGAAAGTACCCTGTGAGTAAACTCATTTCCAGAACGATTTTTTAAATTATCTTTTCACCACTAAAACGCATGAGACTTGTAGTTTTCAAAAATGTTTTTATTTTTGATGGGACGCTGAATAAAAGAAGTTTATTTGCCGGCAAACGAAAACCCGCGATTTCCCGTAAATCCGGGACTCTGCCCGTATAGTCAAAAGTATACAAAGAAAGTACCCAGGGAGTAAACTCATTTCCCGAACGATTTTTTAAATTATCTTTTCACCACTAAAACGCATGAGACTTGTAGTTTTCAAAAATGTTTTCATTTTTGATGAGACGCTTAATGAAAGTGGTTTAATCGCCGGCAAACGAAAACCCGTGATTTCCCGTAAATCTCTGGCTTGGCCCGTATAGTCGAATGTATACAAAGAAAGTACCCTTTGAGTAAACTCATTTCCAAAACGATTTTTTAAATTATCTTTTCACCACTAAAACGCATGAGACTTGTAGTTTTCAAAAATGTTTTCATTTTTGATGAGACGCTGAATAAAAGAAGTTTAATCGCCGGCAAACGAAAACCCGCGACTTCCCGTAAATCCCGGATTCGGCCCGTATAGTCAAAAGTATACAAAGAAAGTACCCAGGGAGTAAACTCATTTCCCGAACGATTTTTTAAATTATTTTTTCACCACTAAAACGCATGAGATTTGTAGTTTTCAGAAATGTTTTCATTTTTGATGAGACGCTTAATGAAAGTGATTTAATCGCCGGCAAACGAAAACCCGTGATTTCCCGTAAATCCCGGGCTTGGCCCGTATAGTCGAATGTATACAAAGAAAGTACCCTCTGAGTAAACTCATTTCAAAAACGATATTTTAAATTATCTTTTCACCACTAAAACGCATGAGACTTGTAGTTTTCAAAAATGTTTTCATTTTAGATGGGACGCTGAATAAAAGAAGTTTAATTGCCGGCAAATGAAAACCCGAGATTTCCCGTAAATCCCGGACGCAGCACGTATAGTCAAAAGTATACAAAGAAAGTACCCAGTGAGTAAACTCATTTCCCAAACGATTTTTTAAATTATCTTTTCACCACTAAAACGCATGAGACTTGTAGTTTTCAAAAATGTTCTCATTTTTGATGAGACGCTTAATGAAAGAGGTTTAATCGCCGGCAAACAAAAACCCGCGATTTCCCGGAAATCCCGGGCTTGGCCCGTATAGTTGGATGTATACAAAGAAAGTACCCAGGGAGTAAACTCATTTCCCGAACGATTTTTTATATTACTTTTTCACCACTAAAACGCATGAGACTTGTAGTTTTCAAAAATGTTTTCATTTTCGATGGGACGCTGAATAAAAGAAGTTTAATCGCCGGCATACGAAAACCCGCGATTTCCCGTAAATCCCGGACTCGGCCCGTATAGTCAAAAGTATACAAAGAAAGTACCCAGGGAGTAAACGCATTTCCTGAACGATTTTTTAAATTATTTTTTCACCACTAAAACGCATGAGACTTGTAGTTTTCAAATATGTTTTCATTTTTGATGGGACGATGAATAAAAGAAGTTTAATCGCCGGCAAACGAAACCCCGCGATTTCCCGTAAATCCCGGACTCGGCCCGTATAGTCAAAAGTATACAAAGAAAGTACCCAGGGAGAAAACTCATTTCCCGAACTATTTTTTAAATCATCTTTCCACCACTAAAACGCATGAGACTTGTAGTTTTCAAAAATGTTTTCATTTTTGATGGGACGATGAATAAAAGAAGTTTAATCGCCGGCAAACCAAAACCCGTGATTTCCCGTAAATCCCGGGCTTGGCCCGTATAGTCGAATGTATACAAAGAAAGTACCCTGTGAGTAAACTCATTTCCAAAACGATTTTTTAAATTATCTTTTCACCACTAAAACGCATGAGACTTGTAGTTTTCAAAAATGTTTTCATTTTTGATGAGAGGCTGAATAAAAGAAGTTTAATCGCCGGCAAACGAAAACCCGTGATTTCGCGTAAATCCCGGGCTTGGCCCGTATAGTCGAAGGTATACAAAGAAAGTACCCTCTGAGTAAACTCATTTCCAAAGCGATATTTTAAATTATCTTTTCACCACTAAAACGCATGAGACTTGTAGTTTTCAAAAATGTTTTCATTTTTGATGGGACGCTGAATAAAAGAAGTTTAATTGCCGGCAAACGAAAACCCGCGATTTCCCGTAAATCCCGGACTCGGCCCGTATAGTCAAAAGTATACAAAGAAAGTACCCAGGGAGTAAACTCATTTCCCGAACGATTTTTTAAATTATCTTTTCACCACTAAAACGCATGAGACTTGTAGTTTTTAAAAATGTTTTCATTTTTAATGAGACGCTTAATGAAAGAGGTTTAATCGCCGGCAAATAAAACCCGCGATTTCCCGTAAATCCCGGGCTTGCCCCGTACAGTCGAATGTATACAAAGAAAGTACCCTGTGAGTAAACTCATTTCCAGAACGATTTTTTAAATTATCTTTTCACCACTAAAACGCATGAGACTTGTAGTTTTCAAAAATGTTTTCATTTTTGATGAGACGCTTAATGAAAGACGTTTAATCGCCAGCAAACAAAAACCCGTGATTTCCCGTAAATCCCGGGCTTGGCCCGTATAGTCGAATGCATACAGAGAAAGTACCCTGTGAGTAAACTCATTTCCAAAACGATATTTTAAATTATCTTTTCACCACTAAAACGCATGAGACTTGTAGTTTTCAAAAATGTTTTCATTTTTAATGAGACGCTGAATAAAAAAAGTTTAATCGCCGGCAAACGAAAACCCGCCATTTCCCGTTAACCCCGGACTCGGCCCGTATAGTCAAAAGTATACAAAGAAAGTACCCAGGGAGTAAGCTTATTTCCCGAACGATTTTTTATATTATTTTTTCAACACTAAAACGCATGAGACTTGTAGTTTTCAAAAATGTTTTCATTTTTGATGGGACGCTGAATAAAAGAAGTTTAATCGCCGGCAAACGAAACCCCGCGATTTCCCGTAAATCCCGGACTCGGCCCGTATAGTCAAAAGTATACAAAGAAAGTACCCAGGGAGAAAACTCATTTCCCGAACTATTTTTTAAATCATCTTTCCACCACTAAAACGCATGAGACTTGTAGTTTTCAAAAATGTTTTCATTTTTGATGGGACGATGAATAAAAGAAGTTTAATCGCCGGCAAACGAAAACCCGTGATTTCCCGTAAATCCCGGGCTTGGCCCGTATAGTCGAATGTATAGAAAGAAAGTACCCTGTGAGTAAACTCATTTCCAAAACGATTTTTTAAATTATCTTTTCACCACTAAAACGCATGAGACTTGTAGTTTTCAAAAATGTTTTCATTTTTGATGAGACGCTTAATGAAAGACGTTTAATCGCCAGCAAACAAAAACCCGCGATTTCCCGGAAATCCCGGGCTTGGCCCGTATAGTCGAATGTATACAAAGAAATTACCCAGGGAGTAAACTCATTTCCCGAACGATTTTTTATATTATTTTTTCACCACTAAAGCCCATGAGACTTGTAGTTTTTAAAAATGTTTTCATTTTTGATGAGACGCTGAATAAAAGAAGTTCAATCGCCGGCAAACGAAAACCCGTGATTTCCCGTAAATCCCGGGCTTGGCCCGTATAGTCGAATGTATACAGAGAAAGTACCCTGTGAGTAAACTCATTTCCAAAACGATATTTTAAATTATCTTTTCACCACTAAAACGCATGAGACTTGTAGTTTTCAAAAATGTTTTCATTTTTAATGAGACGCTGAATAAAAAAAGTTTAATCGCCGGCAAACGAAAACCCGCCATTTCCCGTTAACCCCGGACTCGGCCCGTATAGTCAAAAGTATACAAAGAAAGTAGCCAGGGAGTAAGCTTATTTCCCGAACGATTTTTTATATTATTTTTTCAACACTAAAACGCATGAGACTTGTAGTTTTCAAAAATGTTTTCATTTTTGATGGGACGCTGAATAAAAGAAGTTTAATCGCCGGCAAAAGAAAACCCGCGATTTCCCGTAAATCCCGGACTCGGCCCGTATAGTCAAAAGTATACAAAGAAAGTACCCAGGGAGTAAACTTATTTCCCGAACGATTTTTTAAATCATCTTTCCACCACTAAAACGCATGAGACTTGTAGTTTTCAAAAATGTTTTCATTTTTGATGGGACGATGAATAAAAGAAGTTTAATCGCCGGCAAACGAAACCCCGCGATTTCCCGTAAATCCCGGACTCGGCCCGTATAGTCAAAAGTATACAAAGAAAGTACCCAGGGAGAAAACTCATTTCCCGAACTATTTTTTAAATCATCTTTCCACCACTAAAACGCATGAGACTTGTAGTTTTCAAAAATGTTTTCATTTTTGATGGGACGATGAATAAAAGAAGTTTAATCGCCGGCAAACGAAAACCCGTGATTTCCCGTAAATCCCGGGCTTGGCCCGTATAGTCGAATGTATAGAAAGAAAGTACCCTGTGAGTAAACTCATTTCCAAAACGATTTTTTAAATTATCTTTTCACCACTAAAACGCATGAGACTTGTAGTTTTCAAAAATGTTTTCATTTTTGATGAGAGGCTGAATAAAAGAAGTTTAATCGCCGGCAAACGAAAACCCGCGATTTCCCATAAATCCCGGACTCGGCCCGTATAGTCAAAAGTATACAAAGAAAGTACCCAGGGAGTAAGCTCATTTCCCGAACGATTTTTTATATTATTTTTTCAACACTAAAACGCATGAGACTTGTAGTTTTCAAAAATGTTTTCATTTTTGATGGGACGATGAATAAAAGAAGTTTAATCGCCGGCAAACCAAAACCCGTGATTTCCCGTAAAACCCGGGCTTGGCCCGTATAGTCGAATGTATACAAAGAAAGTACCCTGTGAGTAAATTCATTTCCAAAACGATTTTTTAAATTATCTTTTCACCACTAAAACGCATGAGACTTGTAGTTTTCAAAAATGTTTTCATTTTTGATGAGACGCTTAATGAAAGTGGTTTAATCGCCGGCAAACGAAAACCCGTGATTTCCCGTAAATCTCTGGCTTGGCCCGTATAGTCGAATGTATAGAAAGAAAGTACCCTTTGAGTAAACTCATTTCCAAAACGATTTTTTAAATTATCTTTTCACCACTAAAACGCATGAGACTTGTAGTTTTCAAAAATGTTTTCATTTTTGATGAGACGCTGAATAAAAGAAGTTTAATCGCCGGCAATCGAAAACCCGCGATTTCCCGTAAATCCCGGATTCGGCCCGTATAGTCAAAAGTATACAAAGAAAGTACCCATGGAGTAAACTCATTTCCCGAACGATTTTTTAAATTATATTTTCACCACTAAAACGCATGAGATTTGTAGTTTTCAGAAATGTTTTCATTTTTGATGAGACGCTTAATGAAAGTGATTTAATCGCCGGCAAACGAAAACCCGTGATTTCCCGTAAATCCCGGGCTTGGCCCGTATAGTCGAATGTATACAAAGAAAGTACCCTCTGAGTAAACTCATTTCCAGAACGATATTTTAAATTATCTTTTCACCACTAAAACGCACGAGACTTGTAGTTTTCAAAAATGTTTTTATTTTTGATGGGACGCTGAATAAAAGAAGTTTAATTGCCGGCAAATGAAAACCCGAGATTTCCCGTAAATCCCGGACGCGGCCCGTATAGTCAAAAGTATACAAAGAAAGTACCCAGGGAGTAAACTCATTTCCCGAACGATTTTTTAAATTATCTTTCACCACTAAAACGCATGAGACTTGTAGTTTTCAAAAATGTTCTCATTTTTGATGAGACGCTTAATGAAAGAGGTTTAATCGCCGGCAAACAAAAACCCGCGATTTCCCGGAAATCCCGGGCTTGGCCCGTATAGTCGAATGTATACAAAGAAAGTGCCCAGGGAGTAAACTCATTTCCCGAACGATTTTTTATATTACTTTTTCACCACTAAAACGCATGAGACTTGTAGTTTTCAAAAATGTTTTCATTTTTGATGGGACGATGAATAAAAGAAGTTTAATCGCCGGCAAACCAAAACCCGTGATTTCCCGTAAATCCCGGGCTTGGCCCGTATAGTCGACTGTATACAAAGAAAGTACCCTGTGAGTAAATTCATTTCCAAAACGATTTTTTAAATTATCTTTTCACCACTAAAACGCATGAGACTTGTAGTTTTCAAAAATGTTTTCATTTTTGATGAGACGCTTAATGAAAGTGGTTTAATCGCCGGCAAACGAAAACCCGTGATTTCCCGTAAATCTCTGGCTTGGCCCGTATAGTCGAATGTATACAAAGAAAGTACCCTGTGAGTAAACTCATTTCCAAAACGATTTTTTAAATTATCTTTTCACCACTAAAACGCATGAGACTTGTAGTTTTCAAAAATGTTTTCATTTTTGATGAGAGGCTGAATAAAAGAAGTTTAATCGCCGGCAAACGAAAACCCACGATTTCCCGTAAATCCCGGACTCGGCCCGTATAGTCAAAAGTATACAAAGAAAGTACCCAGGGAGTAAGCTCATTTCCCGAACGATTTTTTATATTATTTTTTCAACACTAAAACGCATGAGACTTGTAGTTTTCAAAAATGTTTTCATTTTTGATGGGACGATGAATAAAAGAAGTTTAATCGCCGGCAAACCAAAACCCGTGATTTCCCGTAAATCCCGGGCTTGGCCCGTATAGTCGAATGTATACAAAGAAAGTACCCTGTGAGTAAATTCATTTCCAAAACGATTTTTTAAATTATCTTTTCACCACTAAAACGCATGAGACTTGTAGTTTTCAAAAATGTTTTCATTTTTGATGAGACGCTTAATGAAAGTGGTTTAATCGCCGGCAAACGAAAACCCGTGATTTCCCGTAAATCTCTGGCTTGGCCCGTATAGTCGAATGTATAGAAAGAAAGTACCCTTTGAGTAAACTCATTTCCAAAACGATTTTTTAAATTATCTTTTCACCACTAAAACGCATGAGACTTGTAGTTTTCAAAAATGTTTTCATTTTTGATGAGACGCTGAATAAAAGAAGTTTGATCGCCGGCAATCGAAAACCCGCGATTTCCCGTAAATCCCGGATTCGGCCCGTATAGTCAAAAGTATACAAAGAAAGTACCCATGGAGTAAACTCATTTCCTGAACGATTTTTTAAATTATTTTTTCACCACTAAAACGCATGAGATTTGTAGTTTTCAGAAATGTTTTCATTTTTGATGAGACGCTTAATGAAAGTGATTTAATCGCCGGCTAACGAAAACCCGTGATTTCCCGTAAATCCCGGGCTTGGCCCGTATAGTCGAATGTATACAAAGAAAGTACCCTCTGAGTAAACTCATTTCCAGAACGATATTTTAAATTATCTTTTCACCACTAAAACGCACGAGACTTGTAGTTTTCAAAAATGTTTTTATTTTTGATGGGACGCTGAATAAAAGAAGTTTAATTGCCGGCAAATGAAAACCCGAGATTTCCCGTAAATCCCGGACGCGGCCCGTATAGTCAAAAGTATACAAAGAAAGTACCCAGGGAGTAAACTCATTTCCCGAACGATTTTTTAAATTATCTTTCACCACTAAAACGCATGAGACTTGTAGTTTTCAAAAATGTTCTCATTTTTGATGAGACGCTTAATGAAAGAGGTTTAATCGCCGGCAAACAAAAACCCGCAATTTCCCGGAAATCCCGGGCTTGGCCCGTATAGTCGAATGTATACAAAGAAAGTGCCCAGGGAGTAAACTCATTTCCCGAACGATTTTTTATATTACTTTTTCACCACTAAAACGCATGAGACTTGTAGTTTTCAAAAATGTTTTCATTTTTGATGGGACGCTGAATAAAAGAAGTTTAATCGCCGGCAAACGAAAACCCGCGATTTCCCGTAAATCCCGGACTCGGCCTGTATAGTCAAAAGTATACAAAGAAAGTACCCAGGGAGTAAACGCATTTCCTGAACGATTTTTTAAATTATTTTTTCACCACTAAAACGCATGAGACTTGTAGTTTTCAAAAATGTTTTCATTTTTGATGGGACGATGAAAAAAAGAAGTTTAATCGCCGGCAAACGAAACCCCGCGATTTCCCGTAAATCCCGGACTCGGCCCGTATAGTCAAAAGTATACAAAGAAAGTACCCAGGGAGAAAACTCATTTCCCGAACTATTTTTTAAATCATCTTTCCACCACTAAAACGCATGAGACTTGTAGTTTTCAAAAATGTTTTCATTTTTGATGGGACGATGAATAAAAGAAGTTTAATCGCCGGCAAACGAAAACCCGTGATTTCCCGTAAATCCCGGGTTTGGCCCGTATAGTCGAATGTATAGAAAGAAAGTACCCTGTGAGTAAACTCATTTCCAAAACGATTTTTTAAATTATCTTTTCACCACTAAAACGCATGAGACTTGTAGTTTTCAAAAATGTTTTCATTTTTGATGAGAGGCTGAATAAAAGAAGTTTAATCGCCGGCAAAGGAAAACCCGCGATTTCCCGTAAATCCCGGACTCAGCCCGTATAGTCAAAAGTATACAAAGAAAGTACCCAGGGAGTAAACTCATTTCCCGAACGATTTTTTAAATCATCTTTCCACCACTAAAACGCATGAGACTTGTAGTTTTCAAAAATGTTTTCATTTTTGATGGGACGATGAATAAAAGAAGTTTAATCGCCGGCAAACGAAAACCCGCGATTTCCCGTAAATCCCGGACTCGGCCCGTATAGTCAAAAGTATACAAAGAAAGTACCCAGGGAGTAAACTTATTTCCCGAACGATTTTTTAAATCATCTTTCCACCACTAAAACGCATGAGACTTGTAGTTTTCAAAAATGTTTTCATTTTTGATGGGACGATGAATAAAAGAAGTTTAATCGCCGGCAAACGAAACCCCGCGATTTCCCGTAAATCCCGGATTCGGCCCGTATAGTCAAAAGTATACAAAGAAAGTACCCAGGGAGAAAACTCATTTCCCGAACTATTTTTTAAATCATCTTTCCACCACTAAAACGCATGAGACTTGTAGTTTTCAAAAATGTTTTCATTTTTGATGGGACGATGAATAAAAGAAGTTTAATCGCCGGCAAACGAAAACCCGTGATTTCCCGTAAATCCCGGGCTTGGCCCGTATAGTCGAATGTATAGAAAGAAAGTACCCTGTGAGTAAACTCATTTCCAAAACGATTTTTTAAATTATCTTTTCACCACTAAAACGCATGAGACTTGTAGTTTTCAAAAATGTTTTCATTTTTGATGAGAGGCTGAATAAAAGAAGTTTAATCGCCGGCAAACGAAAACCCGCGATTTCCCGTAAATCCCGGACTCGGCCCGTATAGTCAAAAGTATACAAAGAAAGTACCCAGGGAGTAAGCTCATTTCCCGAACGATTTTTTATATTATTTTTTCAACACTAAAACGCATGAGACTTGTAGTTTTCAAAAATGTTTTCATTTTTGATGGGACGATGAATAAAAGAAGTTTAATCGCCGGCAAACCAAAACCCGTGATTTCCCGTAAATCCCGGGCTTGGCCCGTATAGTCGAATGTATACAAAGAAAGTACCCTGTGAGTAAATTCATTTCCAAAACGATTTTTTAAATTATCTTTTCACCACTAAAACGCATAAGACTTGTAGTTTTCAAAAATGTTTTCATTTTTGATGAGACGCTTAATGAAAGTGGTTTAATCGCCGGCAAACGAAAACCCGTGATTTCCCGTAAATCTCTGGCTTGGCCCGTATAGTCGAATGTATAGAAAGAAAGTACCCTTTGAGTAAACTCATTTCCAAAACGATTTTTTAAATTATCTTTTCACCACTAAAACGCATGAGACTTGTAGTTTTCAAAAATGTTTTCATTTTTGATGAGACGCTGAATAAAAGAAGTTTGATCGCCGGCAATCGAAAACCCGCGATTTCCCGTAAATCCCGGATTCGGCCCGTATAGTCAAAAGTATACAAAGAAAGTACCCATGGAGTAAACTCATTTCCCGAACGATTTTTTAAATTATTTTTTCACCACTAAAACGCATGAGATTTGTAGTTTTCAGAAATGTTTTCATTTTTGATGAGACGCTTAATGAAAGTGATTTAATCGCCGGCAAACGAAAACACGTGATTTCCCGTAAATCCCGGGCTTGGCCCGTATAGTCGAATGTATACAAAGAAAGTACCCTCTGAGTAAACTCATTTCCAGAACGATATTTTAAATTATCTTTTCACCACTAAAACGCATGAGACTTGTAGTTTTCAAAAATGTTTTTATTTTTGATGGGACGCTGAATAAAAGAAGTTTAATCGCCGGCAAAGGAAAACCCGCGATTTCCCGTAAATCCCGGACTCAGCCCGTATAGTCAAAAGTATACAAAGAAAGTACCCAGGGAGTAAACTCATTTCCCGAACGATTTTTTAAATCATCTTTCCACCACTAAAACGCATGAGACTTGTAGTTTTCAAAAATGTTTTCATTTTTGATGGGACGATGAATAAAAGAAGTTTAATCGCCGGCAAACGAAAACCCGCGATTTCCCGTAAATCCCGGACTCGGCCCGTATAGTCAAAAGTATACAAAGAAAGTACCCAGGGAGTAAACTTATTTTCCGAACGATTTTTTAAATCATCTTTCCACCACTAAAACGCATGAGACTTGTAGTTTTCAAAAATGTTTTCATTTTTGATGGGACGATGAATAAAAGAAGTTTAATCGCCGGCAAACGAAACCCCGCGATTTCCCGTAAATCCCGGACTCGGCCCGTATAGTCAAAAGTATACAAAGAAAGTACCCAGGGAGAAAACTCATTTCCCGAACTATTTTTTAAATCATCTTTCCACCACTAAAACGCATGAGACTTGTAGTTTTCAAAAATGTTTTCATTTTTGATGGGACGATGAATAAAAGAAGTTTAATCGCCGGCAAACGAAAACCCGTGATTTCCCGTAAATCCCGGGCTTGGCCCGTATAGTCGAATGTATAGAAAGAAAGTACCCTGTGAGTAAACTCATTTCCAAAACGATTTTTTAAATTATCTTTTCACCACTAAAACGCATGAGACTTGTAGTTTTCAAAAATGTTTTCATTTTTGATGAGAGGCTGAATAAAAGAAGTTTAATCGCCGGCAAACGAAAACCCGCGATTTCCCGTAAATCCCGGACTCGGCCCGTATAGTCAAAAGTATACAAAGAAAGTACCCAGGGAGTAAGCTCATTTCCCGAACGATTTTTTATATTATTTTTTCAACACTAAAACGCATGAGACTTGTAGTTTTCAAAAATGTTTTCATTTTTGATGGGACGATGAATAAAAGAAGTTTAATCGCCGGCAAACCAAAACCCGTGATTTCCCGTAAATCCCGGGCTTGGCCCGTATAGTCGAATGTATACAAAGAAAGTACCCTGTGAGTAAATTCATTTCCAAAACGATTTTTTAAATTATCTTTTCACCACTAAAACGCATGAGACTTGTAGTTTTCAAAAATGTTTTCATTTTTGATGAGACGCTTAATGAAAGTGGTTTAATCGCCGGCAAACGAAAACCCGTGATTTCCCGTAAATCTCTGGCTTGGCCCGTATAGTCGAATGTGTAGAAAGAAAGTACCCTTTGAGTAAACTCATTTCCAAAACGATTTTTTAAATTATCTTTTCACCACTAAAACGCATGAGACTTGTAGTTTTCAAAAATGTTTTCATTTTTGATGAGACGCTGAATAAAAGAAGTTTGATCGCCGGCAATCGAAAACCCGCGATTTCCCGTAAATCCCGGATTCGGCCCGTATAGTCAAAAGTATACAAAGAAAGTACCAATGGAGTAAACTCATTTCCCGAACGATTTTTTAAATTATTTTTTCACCACTAAAACGCATGAGATTTGTAGTTTTCAGAAATGTTTTCATTTTTGATGAGACGCTTAATGAAAGTGATTTAATCGCCGGCAAACGAAAACCCGTGATTTCCCGTAAATCCCGGGCTTGGCCCGTATAGTCGAATGTATACAAAGAAAGTACCCTCTGAGTAAACTCATTTCCAGAACGATATTTTAAATTATCTTTTCACCACTAAAACGCATGAGACTTGTAGTTTTCAAAAATGTTTTTATTTTTGATGGGACGCTGAATAAAAGAAGTTTAATTGCCGGCAAATGAAAACCAGAGATTTCCCGTAAATCCCGGACGCGGCCCATATAGTCAAAAGTATACAAAGAAAGTACCCAGGGAGTAAACTCATTTCCCGAACGATTTTTTAAATTATCTTTCACCACTAAAACGCATGAGACTTGTAGTTTTCAAAAATGTTCTCATTTTTGATGAGACGCTTAATGAAAGAAGTTTAATCGCCGGCAAACAAAAACCCGCGATTTCCCGGAAATCCCGGGCTTGGCCCGTATAGTCGAATGTATACAAAGAAAGTACCCAGGGAGTAAACTCATTTCCCGAACGATTTTTTATATTACTTTTTCACCACTAAAACGCATGAGACTTGTAGTTTTCAAAAATGTTTTCATTTTTGATGGGACGCTGAATAAAAGAAGTTTAATCGCCGGCAAACGAAAACCCGCGATTTCCCGTAAATCCCGGACTCGGCCTGTATAGTCAAAAGTATACAAAGAAAGTACCCAGGGAGTAAACGCATTTCCTGAACGATTTTTTAAATTATTTTTTCACCACTAAAACGCATGAGACTTGTAGTTTTCAAAAATGTTTTCATTTTTGATGGGACGATGAAAAAAAGAAGTTTAATCGCCGGCAAACGAAACCCCGCGATTTCCCGTAAATCCCGGACTCGGCCCGTATAGTCAAAAGTATACAAAGAAAGTACCCAGGGAGAAAACTCATTTCCCGAACTATTTTTTAAATCATCTTTCCACCACT